>NW_023500914.1:1200000-2400000 GCF_013390185.1 Colletotrichum aenigma
GCCCAGTCTTCGTGACCGGTCTACGGTGCAGAAGGCTCTGATGAGGTCTTGTGCTTCGGGAGATACTGGCGGATCGTGCGGGAACATGACCGGCTTTTCAACGATTCTGCAGAATCTGTCAGCAACTGCAACAAACATTCCCAATCCATATCGCTGATCGGTACATGGTGGCTTACTGCTTGTAGATCTCGATTGGGTTCTGGTGCCAGAACGGAGGGTAACCCGTCAAGAACTCATATATCAGAATACCTAGCGCCCACCAGTCCACCGCTGTCGTGTGGCCCTTGTTATGGATCACTTCCGGCGCGAGGTACTCGGGGGTGCCGCAGAGCGTGTATGTCTCGGTTGGCTGTCCAGCACTGTTGCTTAACCTCTTTGCGAAACCAAAGTCGACCAGCTTGATGTGACCATCCTGGTCCAGTAGGAGGTTCTCCGGTTTGAGATCGCGGTATGCGACTCGCCCTTGTTGCTCGTGGAGGTACTCAAGCACAAGGACGATTTCTGCAGCGTAGAAGCGCGCCGTCTGCTCCTCAAACCGCCTGAACTTGCGCAAGTAGCTGAACAGCTCGCCACCAGGAACGTAGTCTAACAGCATGTAAAGATGGTCGCGGTCGGAAAAGGAGGTGATGAGGTTGGTAATAAAGGGGTGGCCAGCGACGTCGCCGAGGATCAAACGCTCGTGTCGGACGTGATCAATCTGCTTCAGCTTGATGACTTCGGTTTTCCTCAATATTTTGAGCGCAAACACTGTGTCGCGCTCCTCCTCTGTCGCATTCGCTGGCCGCACGAGACAAACACGGGCGAAGGTACCTACGAGGGCGCAAATCGTCAGCAAACGGGCTCCCGAGACATGGCTACATGGAGAATGAAAGACAAGCAAACGCACCTGTGCCCAGCGTCCTCACCACACGGAAGTCTTGAGGAGTCAACTTGCGATTCGCAATAGGACCAACTCCAGCATCAGCATGCTGCTGCTGCGCCTGACTGTGTCCATTACCGCCCATCATCTTGGAAAGTCCCCCTCCAACCTGATTAGGCAGGGGATTCGCGTGCGCTACTGTTGCCGCCATATTATGTATTTTCTTGTTGATCGCCGAAATCCCAGTCATAAAGGGTCATGGGTATCTAAGGGCTGACTGAGAGAGTGATTACTTGCTTTCTTCTTTCGGAATCACAGCGCGGCGTCCATTACGGCCCGAGGAGCTGGCCGTTGGAGGAAATGGGACGAAGAGTGGCGGGTGTGTTGATAGAAGGCGAAGTAAGCCGTGGAGTCGTGCGAAGAGGGAGGAAGAGAGAGCGAGGTAAGTAGGTAAGTAAGTAGGTAGGTAGGTAGGCAGGAACAGAGATATGGGAGGTGTGTCCGTTTCGTGTCGTCAGTGGTCAATTGGAAGGGCTGGTTGGGTGGAAAGGGGATCGGTTCGGATCGAGAGTCGTCTGGGGATTCGAAGAGTGGTTCGGGAACGGGGCGGGAGGTCTGACAGATGGGCCGCGGGTCGGTCGTGTGTACTTTGTATGTAAAGTATGGAGTATTGGGTTGGCTGTGTGTGATATCGGGGTGTGTATCTTCTTTTGGGTCGAGCGGTGGGAGAGAAGAGTCGGTCTTGGACTGTGAGCTGGACCTTTCCTTTCACCTGGCACCTGGGCTTTCTCGCTTTCAGGGAGTCGACGGGGAAACCTTCAGATGAAAGGGCCGTGGCAATGACGAAAGCCAGCAGACCAGAGAGCTACTTACGGTAGGAGCATTTATGGGGCTGACCAGGAGGGGAGGGGCAGGCGAGGCGTGTGAAGGGCTCCTTCCCATGCTTTTTCGCACCCGACAACACGGGGGCCCCTTCCCAGGAGGGTGGATGCCTTTCCATTGCCCTGTGATGAGTGTGATGCTCATTTGCACCTGGCTGCTTCGTCTGCACCGTCCCGGTCCCGCCTTCCGCTTTGCAACTCGCACCTTACCTAAGGTAAGTACCTAATTAAGGTACATAGATACGCAGTTGAGTACATGGTAACTTCCACTTCAACCGCCATACATTAAGGTAACTGCCACACCACAGACCACCATCACCAGACTCAGCAAACGGTGCTGCTGACTGCCTGGGGTACCTACCTATCTTACCTACGCTCCTCCTCCTGCTCCTCCTGCTTCCTTCTTCCTGCAGGTGCGCTTTTGCCTGCGGCGGGTGCGGCGTCTACCTAGGCATCGACCCGCGGTCTCGCCGACAAGAAACTACCATATCGGGCTAGCGTTGTGCGCCGTCCGGTGTGAATCCGGGGCAACTGCCCAACTGGCAAGCCGCGGTTTCTGCGACGGTGCAGCGTGGTGACATTCGACCGCAGGCGCTTCAGCTGGAACTCGGCAAGACCACGACCGACGTGACTGCACCTGTGGACTCAGGACTGGACGTCGACCTGACGTGGACACCCCAAGTGGATCCTGCTCTTCAGCCACGGTCCCACGGAGGCTGTCCGTCAACATCTCCCCACATGGCGCCCCTGCCCCTTTTTCTTCTTCGTCTTCGACGGTTGTCGATGCGTACGGACACCCAGACCAGACCAGCACTCAGCTCCCTCATTCTGCAACGTTCGTCAACAGCACCGACCAGCCAGGCATCTCTGCTTTGTCCGTCGCACTGCAATTGAATTTCGAGTCTCACCCTCCTGCGGTCTCCCCGCCATTCTCCGACGAGCTGAGAGGCACGAAATACAAAAAGAATCCGCCACTAGAAACCCCTGCCAACTACCTACCTAGGTTACAATGCACATAGGCCAAGACTGCCTTCTTTCCGCCGTCCATTTCGTTTCTATCCGCAGCATCTTCCCACTTTTGAAGAAATCTCCGAAACCCTGATGCGCGCAAGGACTGTCCGCAATTTCCAGCTGCCCCGAAACCGAAAACCAAAACGAGCGTTCAGTCGTCTTTTCCAAGCTTCGTTATTGCAACATAACGTCGCCTCGCCCCAGCTGCTCTCGCCGTCTTACCGCCTCTCCCTCCGCCTTCGGATAGCGCACTGCCTTACGGCGAGTAGCGTATCGGGGGTCTCACTCTGCTGCAGCGGTGTGTTGCCTTCTTCAACAGCCAAAACCTGTTCATCCGCCCTGCGAAAGGACAAGGGCGGAAAATGTGGCTCGATGTTGGTCCCGGAACCTCGGGTCCCCGATCTCTCCTAGGTGGCCATCTAGGTTAGACGGGAAGAAACTCGACTTTGACTGCGCAAAGTCGGAAACACGCTACAGGTAACGAGGCGTTGCAGTTGAATCAACCGTTACGATCCAACATTCTTTGACGGCAAGACATTGGATTTTACTTTCACACAGGGCGCCCATCAGTCAGACAGCCAGCCAGATCTTCTGCATTCCGTGCGGCGGCATCGAATCCGTCCCGCGGGGGAGGCACCCAAGGACACGCGAAAAGAGCCCAGAGGCCTGACACGCCTTGCATGCAAGCGACTCTTCGACGCCTATGACGCAACACATCGACCTCCACGCCCGACCCCTCCCAACTCATCCCACCTCTCGTGCCCACTGCCAATCCTCCTATCCCACCTCATCCCATCCCGCTGACTGCTTTATTAACCTACCAGAACATGCTTTTCCCGACTCGCAAATCGAGCCGCCTGCGTACCGTCTGGAAATCCCTATTCCCGGGAGCAGGACGAAATCCGATATTTGCTCATGATTTTCTTTCGTCGATTTCTCATCATGGCTGAGTCTAAATTTACACCTTAACAAGGCCTTTTCCCCCCCCCCCCCCCCTTCATGGCTGGCTTGCCATGTCAGCACGCAGCATTTCTTATCCCAGTAAGAACAAGGGAACTTCGTCAGCTCAGCTCGGCCTCTGAACCGCATGAGTCGCGCCCATGTCTGATTGCGGCGAGGTCTTATGTCACTTCAGCCCCCAACGAACCGTTTGTAATTCGCCCAGAGAGCATATGCAGACGGAAGTATATCCTTCCAGCACTTTTCACAGTCCCCGGCCGGCAGTTTGTCGGTCGGTTCCCGGCTGCCCAGGTTGCAATTTTTGCAGCCCCCATTCAGCATGCAACTCGATTGGATCAAGCTTCGGGACGGATACTCGACAACATATTGAGAGCGGCAGCGTCCCCATACCTCATTCCCGAGGATCGCGGGTTAATGACTAAGACGGCCTTGTCCTTGTCTCTTCAGCCATGCGGGCCTTGGACGTTTCGAAAATTCTTTGATGCCCAGGTGGCTTGCTTTTACGACTTTTACGGCCTTCCGGACAATTTTCGGATTTACCAATGCCTTACGCCTTACTCAAGTTGACTCTTATGCCGCGCAGATGAGCCATGGCTGGGCTGTAAAGATACGATAAGGGCCCTGCTCAACTGCCGTGTCGCCTTGCGACAAAATGTCTTTTTCAAAGGAATTTTTCAAAAGAAAAAGACCTAGGTCTGTTTGGGCTACAGTCCTCCGATTCAAGATCGGCCTCAAAGCCCGCACGCCTCGACTCGTGGTCGTTGATCCAGATCCCGTCACAGGTTACGAGATGCCAAGCCAGCAACCAGTCTGTGTGCAACAAGTTTACAACAAATCTTTTCCTCCCGCCGAGACGCGCGGTTATCAGACCGCTCGGGTACCCGTGTGGACTTCGGGCACCGCTAACCGGGTCAAGAACTCTTTGCAGCAGCACTGCCGGCCGGATTCGAGCAATTCGGAACTCGGGGTCCAGGTCCCCCTTTTCTCCTCTGTCTGTATAGAACCAACTACCTAGGCTTGATGTGCCACACGAACACAGCTCACTCTTCTCAGCAGCAAGGTTATTACACTACAGGGATAGGCAGTAATGCGCACGCGACCTATCCCTGCGCCCATCGCACCCGGTAGCCTGGGAGAACCATACATGACGTGGTCTAATGCGCGACAAAAAAAGAACGACACGACGACTCTCTCACTCTCAGAAACGGAATTTTGACTCGCCACCCGTGTCATCCGGATATGCCACTGCCGCTGTTTACCCGGCTTATACGAGCTGGGGAGCAGGTATCCTCGTGACTGGAGCTGCCATGTTATTGCGCCTACGTTCTATTCCCAATCGATAGCTTCAACCGACCTGGTCCGTGGGCGGGTTACGAAAGTTCATTAACATAGCTTTCTTCACCCGGTGATCCACAAAACGAATGCGATGGTTTTCCCTTGCCGGTAGCTTACTACACTTTTGGGTCTGCTTACCGAAACTCTCGACTGTACTCACTCCGTAGCGGAGTTGAGGTGTATGTGATTTCGTATTATGACCAATGTGATGGTTTGTTCCGACACGAGTTGCGGGAAATCACTTGACGAGAGCATGGTAACCATGGGCCATCCCGCGATGAGATGGAACTCTCAACAACACAAGCGCAAGAACGGTCTTTGCAAAGAGACCGTCTATTTTCCCCGTGCTAAAGCGACTACTTTTCCTGTAGTTGTATACCTTACTCTTCTTTACTACTGCCGTCGTCGTCGTCGTCGTCGTCGTCGTCGTTATTATCGTCCGTGAAATAAGTAGTTCGTACACGAAGCATAGCCGTGCAATATCCGCTATGGCTTTGAAATAACCACAACCTGCACGAGGCACATATGGAGGTGAGCAAGGTGTGGACTGAGCTTCAACTTAATCAGCACTCCACACTATTTTCGCCATCTCAACATAACTCAATTGCTATATTCATGCTCGTGCTTGTATCAATGCATCGTCGCGCCTTTACAAATGCTCCTTCTTCTCCTAACCAGCCCCCTCTCATCTCATATCGTGCGACTTCTTCCGTCGTGTATCTGTGTGTAAAAAAAAGTAAAAACAAGCAGAAACTCGTCAACAGGGTATCAAACCGCCCTCACTGGCTAAACCACCAAGCACCGGCACCCACGGCAAGCAGCGTCGCGAGCACCAGCGCGCCCTCCTTGGTAGACCACAAGAACATGCTCCAGCCGGCGAGAACCTCCTTCCTTCTCGCCGCCGCTCGCCGCTCCCAGGCCTCGGGATCAATCGCCACTGGCAACACGAGCCGAGGGTCTGAAGTACCGCTCGCCTGTACCGCGCCAGCCGGAGCCAGCTCGTCCTCGGTCAGCAACGGCACTGCCGCCCTGAGGTACACGGCTCTGTGGTCCGAGCTGCGGACGACGGGCATCGCTTCGTACGTCTTGACATCGATCTTTGACTTCTCCTTGGCCCATCCGGGGACGTCAAGGAACAGGATACGGTCTGTCCAGCTGGGGTAGCGGTGGGGGGCAAAGAACCACGGCACGTCTTCGACGCCGTCGACCTTGAGGCGTGTGTCGTCCTCGGGGAGTACTTCGTACTTGTAGGTTGGAGGAAACTTAACCTCCGCCTCGCTCATGCCGTGCAGTGTCCTGCCAGCCAGTCGCTCTCGCGTCAGCTGGTCCAGGGGGAAGAAGTGGGAATAGAAGTGCTCGCTCTCTGGGTCGAGACTCGGGAACGTCGCCATTGGCGGTGGGCTGGTGGTAGAGATTCGGTAGTTGAGATCGCCGCCGACAAAGAGGTGGGAGGTCGGCTTGAAGACAGAAATGTCCTGCAGGCGTTCCTGAAGGGCCAAGCTCTGCTCGTGGTGGTCGTCGTGCAGAAGATGCACACCTTCCTCGCCTGCACCGTCCGCCTGGCCTCCTCCGGCTGCGCTGAGGGCGTGCTTCTTCGGGCTAAGGATATTATCCGGGTTCTCAAACGTCATGCTGCGCATGATGGCCGCCCAGTTGGCATTTCTCCGAGGCAAATTCCACTCCATTGCGGCAAGATGCGTAGCCACGAATGTGAGCTCTGTCGTCTTCTTCCCGCCATCTGCGGCCTTGCCTTCGTACAACACGCGCAGCGCTACGGCACCCTTGTTGCCCATCTCCGCAGCACCAAACCCGACCTCGGCCTCCTCCACGCGCAGAATCGACTCGGGGTTGCGTGCAAAGAGCATGATGCCGGTCATACCGACATTGCGAGAGCGAATAAGAGTGTATGGTCGCACTAGTGGCGCCGCTGTAGGCTGCACCGTGATCGTGTCGTCGGAGGAGGAAGCGCTGGCGCCTGAGGAGGTGTATCTGGTGGCAGCAATGTTCAAGGCCTCCTCGTATCGGGCGAAGTACGGACTCAAGAAATAGCCGCCGATGAAGGAGTATGTCATCGGAGCAAACTCTTGCAGAGAGCTGTAAAACGTCGTCTGTTAGCTCTTCATCATGCCTTTGCGAGCCCAGCATTGGGCGAAATCGGGTGGTCACGAGGGCATGCAACTCACAAGACGACGAGGTCAGGGAGAGCCGTTCCATTCTGCTGGAAAGCTGTGTGCAGATGGGATGCAAAAACGGCAACATTGATAAAGTTTTTGGCGGCATTGAACGTCAACATGAACAGGTCGAGCGTAGAGGGCGCCATCTTGACGGCGGTTGAGGTGGAGTTGACGTCGTCGACAAGGGTAGCCATCTGTGTCGGAGGATGAAAACGCCGATCACGGTTGACGACGGGTGTTCTCCAAATGCTCTGGGCCGTCTGTCGTTGGCGGGTCGGCGGGATTGTAGTTGGCGCAGAGATCCTGGACCTTGGCTGGGCCGCGCTGGCTTTTATCCAATGAAGCTGCTGGAGAGTAAGCTTGGGTGGTGCTGAAATCGCCTACGTATCTTGCCACTAAGTGGAGGTACAAGTGCCCGAGATGCTCTGTACAGCCACACTGCACCCAACCTGTTTCTGGATGTTGGTTCGATAATGGTGACGATGATGAAGCTTGGGTTGTTGTTTTGCTGAACAGTCCTAGCTTCGGGTGCAAGGTTTTCGGCGGACACTTGCTTCAGCGCTCCTCATGAGCCAGGTACTGTCTTCTTCCCGTGACTTCTGCTTCTGTTGAGTCAGACGCGGCAACAGGCGTCAAGCGAGGCTGCACCTGACCTGTACAGCCTCCTTGCTAACCTGACCGCTCTAGTGTCCACCAAGCTATCTACTCGCCAGATCTAGACTTCATCTTCTCCGCGTCCCGTACATAGCGTCTTCTCCAGAGCGGGGTCAAGGACCGAGTCCTACTTTACTTCGCCCCGAGCAGAAAACACGAAGTTGGTAGCAGCCAACTAGATGCCGTGGGCTCATACACTCGGGCATTAATTATATGAATGAGCCTGCTTACCCTTGCAGAGCAAAGTCCTAGTTGCATGAGATCACCGCCGTTAATACCTCAACATGCATACACCGCCCCAACATCACACAGCAAAAATCGCGCGACAATTTGTAAATTGAGAAGCTACCGTGCCGTATATTGGTTGGTTCCATCGCATCTTGCTGACCTGCCACAACTACCCGTGCCCCGCCTCCACCAACTGATAAGCTTGTCAAACCATTCAGGTCTACGGGTGATGAAGGCGCAGTATGAAGAGTCCCAGCGCCGTTGTCTACGGGAGCCCACACACCATGCGTGACCGGCGATAGAAGGGTCATCTGAAGATAGTGAGCCATCGAAGACTGTGCTGAGCTGCCTCCAAGAGCTCTTGGTAGTTGCTGTGCATGAGAACGCGGCATCGCCATCGTTTCCACACATCCCACGAGCAGGTGTTAAAGTTCGAGTCCCCAACCAAATCAAAAGGAAAGTCAAGGAAAAACAATTTCAGTCTCCCCATTAGGTTTTCTCGCGTCGCACTGTTGAGATGTCGATTGCGACTCGTACGTCGTTCGTGTTGTCTCGACACCGTCCACAGCCACCGGCCCTTCGCAATGTCGTCCCCTTCCCCGTGATACATCCCCAGAAGCGGGCCTCGACGCGTGATTGACAATTGCGAAGCCATCGAATAAAAATCAAGTCGTAGCGCGCGTGACCAGTAGAGAGAAGAAAAGGAAAAGAAGGAAATTGACCAAAGAAATCCGTCGGTGAAACGCAACTCCAACGCATCGACCAGGTGCAAGATCTAGGACCAAAGCACTCAGAGTGGTGTGGGAATGTCTCGCGGAGCGACCCGACGACAGCACCTCAGAAAGCGAGGTACTGGACGTGCCGTTCAAGTTCTTCCTGCTATAGACAACAATCCCCGAAATCCGGCAGATTGCCAGACGCTTCGGAGACGGTTGCCTCGTCATGAAGAACCGAGCCATGTAGAGAAAAACAACCCAGACATGTCGAAGAACGAATTTGAGAATGCGTAAGAAAAGATGGGAGGTGCGACCGAATCGCATGGCAAGGCGTATCATCTGAAAGACCCTGGTGATGAGCAGAACCAGTACCAATCGTGATGCTTGATAGCCATGCCACGGAAGGAATGAAACCAGTAAGCCGGTCAAACCATGCTCCCAGAAGATGAGCCGATGTGTATAGCTGTCGTTGTCCATGTCCATCTCGACAGGCGAGATTTCAAGCCATACGGTGCGCTTTTCGAGGCCGAGCGCACACTAAAACATCGTTACATCCAGTCGCTTCCGCCGACGGCACGCTTGGTATCCGGAATGTTTACATCAGGGCCAGACCCTGGTTCAATCACTTCGCGGCACGGCCTGTGCAGATTGTCAGACAAGTTCAACCAAGGGCAATGACGATTTACTTACCGGCAGTAGCGGCGTTGGTGCGAGAAGCGCGAGCCTTCTCATCCTCCTCCTGGGTGGCTCCAGCAGCCTGAGCGATGGCCTGGGCGTTCTTCTGGTACTTGTAAACGGTCCAGTCGAACACGTAGTCGTACTGAAAGCCCTCGCGGACGAATAAATCACGGAAGATCTTGCGGAGGTAGCTGTAGTCGGGCTTGTCGTCGAATCGGAGGGAGCGGGTGTAGTTGAGGTAGATGGCAAACTCGTTGGGGAAGCCACGGCAGAGGACCTCGGTGGGGGTGGTCATCTTCTTCTCCATGATTCTATCGTACTTCTGCTTCTTGGTGGCAGCCTTCAGTCCCTGCCAGGGCAGAGATCCACGGCAGAAGTAAAGCATGACGTAGCCCAAAGACTCCATGTCATCGCGGCGGGATTGTTCTGATGCATTGTTAGCCAGGGTCAAAAAAGTTGCGGTTTTGCAGGACGCGGAGACGTACCGACGCCCAAGTGGGTGTTAATGGAAGCGTAACGAGCGGTTCCGGTAAGGTTCTTGTTCTCCCTGTAAGGGATGTGGAAGTGCGTCTTCGGGTCGCGGTACTTCTTGGCCAGACCGAAGTCGATGACGTTGACCTGGTTTCCACGCTTGCCAATGCCCATGAGGAAGTTGTCGGGCTTGATATCACGGTGAATGAAGGACTTGGCGTGGATGTACTCGATACGAGAAATCAACTGGTCGGCGAGCAAGAGGACGGTCTTGAGAGAGAACTTTCTGTTGCAGAAGTTGAAGAGGTCCTCCAGACTGGGGCCAAGGAGGTCGAGGACCATGGCGTTGTAGTCACACTCGGTACCGAACCAGCGGACGAAGGGGATGCCAACACCGCCAGCGAGGGACTTGTAGACTCTGGCCTCATACTCGAGCTGGGGGTGCTTGGCCTTGACGCTCTCGAGCTTGATGGCGATCTCCTCTCCGGAGATAATGTTGGTGCCGAGGTAAATATCACCGAACGAACCGGAACCGATCTTGCGGCCGATACGGTACTTGTTACCGACACGGAGATCCTGAAGACGAATCAGTCACGAAGCTTGGGAAAATTGCAGAGAGTGCGTAGGGTTCTTCAAAGAGACGCCGCGAGACGGGGTTACCCGACAGGACGTCTAGCCAGAATGCCCCAAGACCTCTGATTCTGCAGCCTGATAGAGTGTCAACTTACCATGGTGGTCATCTTGGCTGATAAGAAATAGAGGCTTCTTTCCAGAGGAAGGAAGCAATTAAAAAGGTGGGTTTGGGTGTCGATTGACTAGTGAGATCGGTATCCAGCGACAAAGCTGTGTGGACTAGAGGTGAAGGTGTCAGCGTTGATGCATGAAGAGATAATAAAAATTCTTGGAGGTTTGACATTAGACTGATGGAGAAGGTAGGGAATGGTGAGTTGCAGAGTGGAGGCCTGGAACAGAGACGGGTTGAACAAGGCAAAGCGGAGCCGCCGCCAACTACGGGCGGTAAACCCGAGGCTAGAACAGGCAGGCAGGCCAGCAGGCCAGGCGGAGGATGGCCGCTGCTTCAACCAGAAAGACAAGTCCGAGAACGGATTCATTGTCGGTGATGCGTTCGAGGCAAACGACGCAGCAAACATGGGAATGAGAATGGCTTACCAGTTGATTGCTGGTGGGATTGTTTGGGTGTTCGGAAGCGGTGATGGCTTGGTATGTATGTAGACGGAAGAGCTCGGTGGTGGGAGGTACCTGTGACGAAAGAGGCCAACGGGTGGTAGTATGGGCTGTCGAGACGGAGAAGACGAGGAGTTCGGATCGGACTGGCGGTGAAGCTCGAGTCGGGAGAGGGATTTCGTGGTAGATGATTGTTCGAGTGGGAGCCTCTCCAACGAAAGCCGTGTCCTAATGGGGTGGACAGGTCGAGATGTTGGCAATTTGCAGCCTTTGCAATCAAGGGCTCGAGAAGAGATCGTGGGGTGAAGGAGGAAGAGAGTTTAGAGAGGAGAGGGAGAAGGGGAGGGAAAAGGGTACCTTAATGGGACTGGATGGGAGCCCAAAGTGGAGGCGAAAAAAGGCAGGAGGGCTGGCGGCGGGCAGCGGGCGGCGGACCTGGGACGGGGGGGGCCACTGAGGAGCAACCTCGCACTGCACTGAATGGGTGAGAGAGGTGGACGGGACAGGGACACCACACACGGAGTGGGTGAGGTGGTCCGGGCTGGGCTGGGCTCTTTTTTCCTTTTTTTATTTTTTATTCCCTCTGAGGCGGGCGGGTACTTGGTCAGGCCAGCCCAGGCAGGGTACGGTAGCGTCCCGTCATTGTTGTCCCGGTCGCTTAAGAGGCCGGAGCCAAGCACCAAAGGTACCTACCTACCTTCTTACCTGAGGATGGTGCTACCGAACGAATCCCCGTCCCTTGGGCATCACCTTTCGAATGGAAATACTCCGTAAAAGACGGGATAAGGTACGTGACGATGCACGCCATTTTGGTTGGGTAAAGCATGTACCTTCTCTCTCCTGCCTGGTTCGTCCTTCCTCCTCCGATCATCACGATATCTGCGCCGGGCAGGCGGTGCCGGTCGCCAGGTACCTTCCCGGCGGTGCTTGCCTTTACTTCACGATTCCATCGGAAATGGAAATGCTGGGCTCTTGGTGGAAGGACCGCATCTGGGGGGCAGGGGCAGGTGGTCCTTCCTTCGCTTGTCCACCTCTGCTCCTCACTGTCTAGCCGGCTATCTTAGCTTCCAATTCCACCTCGCTGGGCTCCAGCAATGATTGACTGATGGTCTGTGACCTCAGCCAGCCTCTTCTTCATCACTGTCGGGCAGCTTTGATCTTCTTTCCCTTGTTGCTGTCAATCTCGTTCTAGGTTGCCGTGTCGGCCACTCCATCTGAGGCACGGCAGAGCAAAGGGAAGCAAGGCAGGAGGAATAAGCAGACCAACTTACGACAAGGGCACGCCCTGACATCAGCATCAACATCAACACCACGCTGGCTGCAGCCAACCGACCACCTCAAACCTCAGCCCGGTCTGATCAGTGCCTGCATGTCTACCTTTCAATTAGGTGCTACGCTAGTCAAGCCAAGCCAACGTTTGCCAGCTCAGCTCAGGTCAGCTCTGCCAGTCTGTCTGCCAGCCAACCAGCCAGCCTTCCCTTCGAGAACCGGTTAGGCATCCCGTCTCTGCGGAAAGAGGATTGCGAGTGGACTGGCCAAGCATCAGGTCTTCGTCATGCTATCTCGCCTCTCCTGGAGCCATCTCGACATTGCAACAACGCACTGGCCACGCAATTCAATGCAATGAACGCATTTCCACCAGACGACGACGGGGAATACCTGGACAAGACATTGGGCCCTGAGCAACCCATTGAACCCAAGGCCCACGGTCCACCCCCGTTACTGTTCCACCCCGCCAAAGGGGGAAATTCCAAAGCCTCAGAACCGACCTAACGACCACCCCAAGAACATCCACGAACCCTGTCTCCCTGAACTGCTTTCGGAACAACAGTCTGGAATTCAGGGAACAAACCCGAGATACTTTACCCTCCGAGCCTACACTACGCCATTCGGGGCCGCATCTATGACACGGAATGATGCGAGAGGGGCGAAAGCGCCGCCGCGGGATGGACCCTGAATCCCACCCATACCTTTCCGTACCTCCCATGCCGCACCGCTCTCAACTCAAAGGCCCAGCCCGCAACCGCGCTGCGCTGCAATCTGGGAGCGCCCTTTCCCCGATAGACGCGCCCTTGTTCACCGGCCATGTCCCGTCGTCGTCAGGTCTCCATCGCAGCCAACAGCCAACAGCCTGCTCATCAAATTCCACTTTGGTACCCGCGAATACCCTTCCCGCAACGTCAGCGACAGCTACAATGACAGCTAAGCCCGCGTACCTGAGTACATGCAGGGCGCGAACCAATTCTTCAGGAACCACACCCACTGCGCAGGTCTCTCGCAGACTCACACGACCTCCCGCAAGGGCGAAACATACATACGCCCTTGCGAATCGTCACTAACCATCGACCTTGACCCCGGGGCAGTACCTTGCGCACGACCTAACCGCATCTCCAACGACAATCTTGGATGCTCCCAATCTGCTGGCACAAAGCCATCACGGTGCCAATTTCCAATACGGCCCGGCATATTACTCCAGGACCAATATCAATCCCTCACGTATCGTCCCTGCCGCAGATGCCACCGCTTGCTAATCCCTCAGGTGATGCAGCTCCCGCCAAGGTAGGATGCACTAATCGCCCGCCAGCGAGAGCCTCACCGCCATTAGTCGATTCTGCGCTGCTAAATGAGGACGCTCAAACTCAAATGTGAATCTAGAAGTCGGTCAGGAGACCACAATTCAAACGTCTCTCAAGCCAGCAACACAATTGGATCGACCTGTCAATTCCAAGAAACGAATACCTAGGCCTCGTTCGTCCGACCTAGCCATGGAGAACAGACAAAACGATGTGGTGCTGCCGACCACCGTGCCATAATTGACGGTACGGGGAGCTGAAGCAAGCATAGCACCGTACCGCCCCCATCCGTCATGCAACGACACCCTCTCGGATTTCGCTGTGCTGACGTCCGAGAAATCAAATCCCAATGCCAAACCCCCTGTTTCTCCCCCTCCTCCTGGACCAGCAAAGGATCTTCGACAAGGGGCGGCAACAATTGATTTTCTCCATGGCCTTCCACCCCATATCTGGCGATACACAAAGCAGACAGAAGCCTGCGATGCAACCGCCAATCGCCGACCGCATCTCAGCTGCGTAGCTCACTCGTTGCCTTTGCTCATCATTATTAGACGTGTCAGGCGTCGGAGCAGCAAGCTGTGGCGTCGCATGGCTAATTGGCAGGGAACCCATTCGACGGCTCCCACGTCACTCTCACCCCAGACTTCGCCAATGGCTTTGACCGCCGGTCAAAGGGGCAGGAGAGACATGCTGGAGCTGGTCTCTTGTGCCTCGCAGTCTGAGCAAAGGAAGCCAACAGCTCGTAAGCTCGGCGCTCTCTTAACCATGATTTGGTTCCTTTAAAATCCAGCTTTTTGCCCACTGATGACCGGCAACGACGACTCAGACGTCCGAACGGTCGACCCCTGTCAGCTGTCTCGCGGTCGGGCAGCAATCCTGGACTGCGATCCCTAGCCTCTTGCGCAACTGAAATCGTATTCCGTGCATATTGGGGAATTAATGGAAGCGCTCGCTCCCGGTAATACGCCCTGTCTTGCGGCCCGGCTGACACCGAGATAACTGTATTTCCAATTGCGAGTTCGAGCATGAACTCCAAAATAACGCTTGATGCGTCCGCTACAGTACAGCCTCGCCAATACATGTCGCTCGAAACTCGAAGATCGCTTGAATAGGTCGCTTGAACAAAATATTTTTCTTCTATCCATTCGGCCAGATTCCGATTGTCGGTTTGAGGTATGCATCCTCGCAGACGCAAAGGTGCTGTTGCAATTATCTCAGTGCACTCGTCTAAACTCGGCAATCGGCATAAACGAGGTAATGAGACGGCCTCCAGAAGACTGAGAAATGCGTCTTGCGGATACGCTTCTCGTGCGCCAAGCCATCATTCCTGAGTGAGCTCGCTTCCCACCCTGGAATCTGCAGCTCGAGTGCATATCGTTGTCCTAAATTAAGACGTTCGAGAAGCGGCAGATGGATGGTCATGGTATTCTGGAAGCTCACCGCCGTTGGCAGCGCTATGGGTCCTTGATACATTGGTACCGCACGAACGCATCAAAGAGAGAGACGGTGTGAGAGTCCGTCTCCATAGTGTCGGTTCAGAAACGTCACTTGCCGTGCTCGGCAAGCCAACGAACGCTCTCCCCAGCTTTGTCCTACCGTCACTTGAGACGACGGGCATGTCCAGGCTAGCAGAAGCTAAGTCCGCACCCGGCCGAAAGCCGACCATCGCTCAGAATCGAAGAAGCCTGTCATTGGAGCTTCTACTAGAGTACTTCAGAAGCTCAACGCCAACGCCGCCGGAACAACCGTCTCTCCACAATCCTTCGGCGGATATGGATTCTCTCCATCTATCAAATCTGCTCGGGGAGCTCAGCAGCTCTGACGTCCATTGAATTCCTGCTGCCGTGAAACACACAAGCCAAAGGGTCCGGACAAGCAGCATCAACAGGATCACAGGTGTACCGCAACGATACGCCAGTCGCTGCCGATGGTTCCAGGACCCCCGCAAAGCCAAGCCATTCCGAGGTCAGAGTACCGTTCAACCAAAGGTCGATGTGCTTCTAGCCAACGCCGATCGCTGTCGGATTTTCCGCCTCGGCCAATCCACCGGCGGCGTCTACTTCACGGAGGGGGCACTCCACCACATCAGCAACACCGATCCGCTTGCCCTGGTTCGCCTTTGGCTCCGAGGGCTGCTTGGCGCCGTGCTCACCGAATCTGCGAGTTGCCTGATTTTGCCTATTTCCAGGCGTCCGCTCCAGAATGCCCAAGTCACAAGATGCCGGCTGCATGCCATTGAGCTGGATGACGGGAAACACGTTCGGCCTAGCACAGCAGGCTGCGCAGGTTTCACTCGCAAGATCGGCCATCATAATAGCCTGACTGAACGTACGGTCACTCACTCGTCACAGACGCAAGCTCGCGGTTGACGCGCTCGCGCCGCGACCGCGCAAATGAGTGAGGGGACCAGTTTAAGCGTGCATCCGGACGCTGACACACGATAGCCGCCGAAACGGCCCTGACCGCCATGCGCTTTTCCTTCTCCCGCCCCTTCAATTACCCAAGCCCTTCTCTGGTATGTGGCTCTGGGGGGAGGCTAACCCGCGCCCCATGTCCGGTCCCGAGGCCTTGAAACGCCGTCGGACCATCCCACATTATGCTCCGGGCCGCACTGCAAAGCCATGAACGCTTTCACCACCCTTACCACCCTCCGGATCCTCGGTATAATGGAGCTAAGGGAAGACCGGCCGGGGGCCCTGGCCGAGTTTACGACAGCCACATCTGTATTTGACATCGCAGGCTGTCGCCGAATTTACCTGCACTGTCAATAACTTGCTGACCAAAGACGGACTCTGATCATCCAAAAAAAAATCTTCAACAGCAAGCAACTGCACACAGTTGCACCCAGCAGTCCAAGTGGAAGCGCAAGAGGCGAAGTTTCGTCATAAGGCTCCATCTACCGTACATCAATGGCAAATCCCCTGACTCGAGTCTTGTCTCTGTCTCAGTCTTTGCCCGCGCAGGCCGAAACTTGAGATGAACCTTACGACACACGACACACGAATCCAAAGGTCTCTTTCTCTTCTTCCCGTCCCCAGTGCGTCTTCCCTCTCGATTACCCGTTTGCACGCAGCGGCATGGAGCCTAACTCCACATCGATCCCAACGTCAATCGCTCTCGATCCCGACTCCTCGGTACTACATGCTTGGTCCGGTTCGGCATGGGCTTGACCCTGCTCCCGTCCCGCACGCTGCCACCACGTGGTTCTGCACGAGTAGGGTGCCAAGTTCCCCTGCCGGCGATGCCGCTAGATCTTGAAATGAGGTAGGGACACATAGCCTTCAAGAAGCTCTTGCAAAATCTTGGATCATAAGATTCACTACGTGCGAATGACGGGCATCACTCGGTCCGAGCGGATTCTTTCCTTGGCATTTGCCGGATGAGATTTGATACATTATTTTGGGAGTAAATGCTGGTGGCTACTAGTAGCAACTCGACGCGACATTCGCGTCAACAATTCAAGTGAATTGTAGATTGGCACTCTGATGAATCCTCAATAGCCCTTGACTTGGTGCGTGTAAGTGTGCATCTTGAGGACTTAGGTGCTCCGGCAGCCGCCTTGACAATATCCCTGAGGCGCGCGCGTCGATCTAACCATCGTCTGACTCAAATGCCGGGGCAAACCTCGCTTTCCTTCAGACTTGCCGCCTTTCGGGGTCGGCGCCTCGTCCCATATATCGTGGCCCGTCTCGTGCTCTCGGCAATATATCTGTAGCGTCGAGTGCGTATCAGTCCACAAGGCCGTGGGAGATTCTGCCAATTTGCGTCCCGAGTGTTCGTCTCGTGTGTTGTTCAAGGCCTCCTCGCCTTCCCTCCTCAAGTGGGACGAGAAGGCACGTCAGGGTTCTCACGAGCGGCCTGAGGCGTCGTCGCGTACGTTGCTACAACCGTCACCCATGTTAATCACTTGACTCCAGCTCCCCAAGGAACTTTGACGGTGTTGCTCACGTACGTTGTGAAGGGGGGGTGTAGCCCTGCGGCGGCGACTGCGCCTGCGAGTAGCCGTACTGCCCCGGCTGGAGCGGCCTACCGGACGGACAGCCGCGGCCGTAGCCGTAGCCGTTGCCGTACTGGTACCCCTGCTGCTGGTGCGGGTGGTAGCCCTGCGGCGGGTACTGGGTGAAGTAGGGCGGGCGGTAGCGGTGCTCCTGCAGGTACGGCGCGATGGTCTGGTCGACGAAGTCGGTTGTCTTGTTGAGCAGGTTGCGGACGGTGGTGCTGCTGAAGATGTTGCCCGAGGGGGGCTTGGCGGGCGGCGCGGGGTGGTAGTTGGCGGGCCGGGGCGGGGGCGGGCCGTACGGGTTCTGCGGTGTGTTGTTGGTGAAGCCTTGCTGTGTCGGGGTCGAGGTCCGCGGCGGGAGGGGAGGCGGGGTTGTGTAGCTTTGAGGCCCATTGACATAGGACGGCTGGGGGACGGGGGGTTGCGGGCTGTAGGGGTATTGTTGCGGCGGCGGGTGGTTTTGGTTTTGGTTCTGGTTTTGGACGCCGATGTCTGCGGGAGAATAGGGGTATGAGGAGGAAGAGGAGCCTGTTGGGTTCGGCGAGAGTGGCCCCGTTAATGTTGCGTGGGACGAGGCCGGGGAGGAGGAGGCGTTTGCCGGGCGTGGGAGGGAGGAGATTGCCTGGTCGTAGGAGGGGGGCGGCGAGGCGTAGGCGGATTGCTGGGGTTCTTGGGCTGTGGACACTGCCGGGCTGTGTGTTGCGGACGAAGCAGTGCTTGGGCGGGCGTAAGACGGCTGCTGGGGGAAATAGGAGCCCAAGGGGAGTGTGGGTGGCAGCGCGGCCTGGACCAGGACGGGGCTCACGGGCGCGGCGGAGGTGTAGACTTGCTGCGGGGGAGCCTGCGAGTATCCCGTGGGTGGTGAGATGACGGCGGCGTATGGGGTTTGCTGTGGCGACGGGGCGGTAGTAGCTCCCGTGTGAATGGGGAAAAGGGGCGTGACGACCGCAGTCGAGGGCGTCGTTGCCGAGAGTGGCCTGCGAGGAGAGGTGCTCGACGGGCGGGGGTGGAGCGGCAGCGTCGTCTGAGCACCACCGCCCGGGGATGGGTGCCGACCTGGGCTGATCGGGCTATGGGGCGGGTAAGTACCGGCCGGTGGGATTGGGTATGTGCCGGCCGGCGGTATCAGCACGGGGGAGGTTGCGGTAGATACCGGGACCGGGGGCGGGGGCCCGGTTGGCGGCTGGGGCCGAGAGATATTCAACGGCGCCGGGGCCAGCTGGTCCGAGTCGTCATCGCCTTCGTGCGCACCCTGTTGTTGGTCCAAGGGTGGTGGAGGCGGCTCCGAGAGCACGGTGCCGGCCGGCGGTGTGCCCCCTGGCGAGCCCTCTGTCGCTTTCTGCTCCGGCGAGGGCTGAGCTGAGCCGGGCCCAGTCTTGACGATTCTCAACGGCTTCACAGAGAGCATTTCGTCCTCGTGTCCTTCTTTGCCGGGACCTGGCGGTGGTGGTGTCGAGGCGGTAGGGGGAAGGGGGTCGTCTTCTAGGAAGAAGCCCCACGGATTCGCCTGCGGAAGCGGCTTCTGCTGCGCGTCGCTCACGCTCACGCTTGGCGACGTGCTCGCAGCCCCGGCAGCGGGCGACGATGGCCTCGCAGACTGGGGCCTCGCAGACTGGGGCCTCGCAGACTGGGGCCTCGCAGACTGGGGCCTCGCAGACTGGGGCCTCGCAGGGGCAACGGCCTCAGCGGACATTTCGAATACGGGGAGCGCTGCTGCTCCTCCATTCTGGGTGGCGGATGACGATGACGTCGGTCTCGGTTTCGGGGCTTGCGGGGCCTCCAACTCGGCGAGGAACTGCTGCTGGGGCGCTGGGGACGTGGGTTTCGGGGCGGCGGGGGCATATTGCGGTTGTTGCGGCGGGAAGAAGTACTGCGCTTGTTGCGGTGGTGAGTATGCCGCGTAGTGTGGTTGTTGATACTGCTGCTGCTGTGACGGCGATTGCGGCTTTTGTGGTGGTGGTGGTTGGACGTAGTATTGAGGTTGCGGCGGTGGTGAGTAAGGCGCATAACTGTGCTGTTGTTGCTTCGGGGGTCCTTGGCCGGTGCCCATCTTTGCCTCTCTTCTCATCTGTGTGTGTCTCTCTCTCACACACTCTCTCTCTCCCGGTTTCCTTCTCTTGCTCCTCCTTCGATGCGTCGCTGGCGTGGGTATCTGACGCAAAAAGTCCTTTCACAAGCGCAGCATTCCTGGTTGAGTTTGAGTTGTAGAAGATGGGGAAAAAAGAGCAAGAGTAAAGAAGGAGAGAAAGCTTGGCTTTTTCGCGCGGGATAAAGCCAAATTATTTTAGCTTCCCAGCGCAGCCGCAGCGCCGCCGCCGCCTTCTCTTGGCCTAGCGCAGCTGAAGGATTTCGGGTACCCAGTTGGGTAAGTGAAGGTCTTCAATGACGAACCGACGAACTGGCTTCCTTCGGACTCGGACGGCCGGGGAGGGCCAGCAGTTCTCCAGTGTCCAGCGCACCTGAACCCACTATGCGCAGCGTTTAGGCAGCTAAACAAGCCTTCTCAAAGCGCGCGCAGCAAGCCACGGACACGGGAAGATGCAGGGGTTGGAGGGGGGAGATTATTTGTGAACATGGGGCAACGGGTAATTTTAGAGGGCTGATGCTTTTCCAAGGGTCCTGGGCTGTTTAAATTATTGGTTTTGTGTTGGCTTGGGAGAGCTCGAGAGGTGGGTAAAGCTTAGTGAGTTTGACGACCTTTGAACCCAGAGAACCCATGTCTGAGCTCAGCCTTCTTTTTGCCTCCTACGTGGGACACGTCGGTGTGCTGAGCCTGCACTGCAATCTTGCTGCCTGTCCGCGTGTTGCAAATCCAATTTTGTTGCTGCGGCCTGCTATTCCTTGGTTTCTTGTTTTTTCTTGCTAACGCGAGATTGGCGGTGGGCAAGCGGGAAAGCGCAAGAGAAAGCGAACGGGAGAAGATTTGGAACCGCCCCGGCAGGAAGATGATCATCAACGCATGCCGTCACGGGGGAGCTGCGTGATTGGGGGGATGAACGGGTTCGTTTGGTGCTAGGGCTGAGAGCGAGATAGAGAGCGTGTTTAGCGGCGCGGCTTGAGGCGGGGATGGCTGCCCGAGCTGAAAAGACCATGCTGACGGTGTCTCTGTGTGACGTGACGGTGGGTGTGCCTGTGTGACGATGATTGGATGTCTTTGGCAACAGATTGTGACCATGTTGGTCTTGATTTGTGCTCCTTCTTTTGGCGAGTCACCTGAAGATTTTAAAACTGTATGTAGAGTCAGCCCTTGGTTTGCTGTAGTTGCGAAGTTGTTCGCTGGGGTTTCCACGTTAGATACGGGTACGGCACGGCAGACCGGCATCAGCAAGGGTGGTGCTGCTTCCTCCAGCCCTTTCTTCCTGGCCGATTGCATCGGCCCCCCATCCGCTGATTGTCCGCGAACTTGGAGCCGTCTTTCCGCCTGCTTTGCCGGCTGACTCCGTAAACTCCTGGCCACAGGTATGTCTACTGTGAGCTTTTACATAGAGCTTGTAGATACTGCAACAATCTCCAACTTGCTACTGGTCACGTGATCCCTTTACGTACAACATCGTCGACAAGTTCATCTCTTTCAAGGTTACTTCAACGACTACTTCACGGCTTTGACTTAAGTAAATTACTACTTCAGTAGACCTTCTTTCGATCTTTTTGACTCCAAACCCTCACGCACATCTAACGATGTCGACGGCATGAGTATCATTCCTACCTGGCTTAGCCGCAGCGCTCTGATTGTATGTGCCTAATTCAGTAGAAAGAGTCTCTCAGAGAACTTACCTCTTACATCATTGGAATAGAGTCTAGCGAACCGGAAGATAACTACCTATAATAGGTCTAATACTTTGTTTCATGTACCAATATTTTTTTTTCGTCCCTGTCGTCCATGTCGTCTCTGTCCCTATCCGTTTTCCTATCCCTGTCGTCGTCTCTCGTCGTCGTCGTTGTCGTCCCCATTGTCGTCTACGCCAACTACCCGCCTCGATAGCGAAAAGTTTTGGAACGAATCATACTCTCCTGCAGGTCCCACTGCGTTAATCAACTGCGCGCATTGATCTCGGAAGTGACGTCCCTAAATTTACTCCGTTACGGGCCAAAGCCCGATCAACTCTTCTCGGGCTCTGCGAGAGCCTCGGAATCGCTTTTCCGCCGTGTTACTTCGCCAGGGCCCCGGGAGCATACAAAGAGTGCTGAGGGTTCTTTGACAGTACGCTGCACTCAGACAGGTAGAATTAGTGCCAAGATAGGGATTCTGGCGCAATTCATTAAGGAACGGCCACTCCGCTCCGGGGGCGGGTCACTCCGGTGCGGGCCACTCCGGCCCGGCGCCACCGGACCCCTATACACGTTACCCGGTCTGGGAATTAATTGATATCATCTAGCAACAGGAACGTTTGAAGCTGATCATTCTTGGCTGAAGCTGCCTATTAAAGGACACAGTGCCGCGCATGATGTGAAGGCATCCACTTGCTCTGCATGCCGCAGCCACGTCTTCCAACTACTTGTCAGTCTTTACTTTGCAGCAATGTCTCCCGCAATTCACTCTCTTAGGTTGGGAATTCTACGGCTGTTGTTCTTGTATCTATCATTGTTTCACTTTGCACCAGCTTTTGGAGCAGTCCTCACTCCAGCGACTAGAAATGCGCTCTTCCCCCGCCACGATCTCGCCAAGCGAGTGAAGCAACCGTTTCCATCGTTTCCAGATACCTACGAAGGCCGTGTTCAAAAGGGCCAGTACCTAAAGGATCTCCTCCCACTGAGTCCTACTCAAGCGCAAGAATTCAATGGCGGTGTCACAGTTGCCAGCCCATTCCAAAACTCGAATGAGATGATTAGGTGGGGATGGTCGCCCACCCCCAATCCCTACCCGTACATGATGAGCAGCCACCGGCCTGCATTCAAGGACGCTCTCGACGAAGCATTCAAAGACCCGGATTATCCTGTCCATCCAACGCTAAACATGGTTTGGCATGTTCTTCACGATCGCCCGTTCAGGCTAGCGAACGGTCAATTGGGACAGGTAAGGCTCAATCACACGAGTCTCGGTTGTGTATCGTACATACTAACGTACTGTTTAGTTAGCCAACACTTGGGAAGTATTCCAACGTGGTCAACCCAGAGGACGGCACGTTCATTTTCGATTCAAACTTCAGTCCTTCTTGGGCTAAAAAGGAGATAGGGCGTGGAGACGTTCCAGACCTGGATACCGTGTCCGACATTGCCTACTTTCAGTGGAAAGACGGCTGTTCAGCTAAAGGCTCTGACATTAAGGGTCTAAAGATCGTCTTCCGATCACATATTCTCAACGATAAGACTTTCCAGATTGTCGTGGAAGCTTTACGTAGAGGAGGGCACCCGAAGATCCCTACCTGGAACGAGCGTATTACGTTTTCAATGGACACTGAGGAGGGCTTTGCAATTCTTGGGAGTGTTCATGGGGCCTCTACGGCCTGGATGCTCATTCAGCACAAAGAAGAACTGGGCATGAAGAACATTAAGGAAGTGGTAATATGGGCGTCATACGCAAGCTTAGACTTGACCGGGAACTCGACTTTGAAACCGGACCAGGCTCACCTGAACTTGAGGTTTACAATCGTAGACGCTTAGAGAATGCAAAAGTTAGGAGAAATGACTGAAGATTGTTACGACCCCGCATGCAGGATTCAACTGCTGAAATGTGACGGTTCCAAACTTGCCTCTGGTGCATTGCAAAGCCACAATGGAATTGGATGATGCTGCTCAGCTTACGTCTGTTGCGCTTCACGAATCTCTGGATGCATTGAATCTCGGCGGCATCTGGTTCTGAGCCGTCTGATTGTATGAGTTCAGGGGTACTCAATCAGACAGTAGCAGTCTGTTCGTGCCGGTCACAGTTGAAGCGGTACGTGGCGTATTCTACCCTGCCAGGGCTGAGGTTCGTAGCATCTAGCTTGGGCGTTCATCTGAGATGGAATGGCTTAGAGTCGGTGATAGACTTGATGAAGGTCGGTTTGCCTGTGCCGCGAGGTCCAAGGACTGCGATGAGAAGAGCCTTCGTTTGCCCGGATGTGTTGTCTTGGCTGCAACGGTGTCCACTTGCTGTATGCTGAACGTCTTAAGGTATTTACAGAAGAGGTGAACGTTATTGCTTTGTATGGAAAATAGGATGAACCGAAGTTGACTCGGAGTAGGTCATGGCTTGAACAAAACGGCTGTTCCATGTTGTGAATGCCGAAACGACGAAGGCCAGAGACGGCCCCATTCGTGGTGATCTCGGGAAGGCTTTAAGCTAGAGAGAATTCAAAACAACTATATTGTATGGATTCAGCAAAACTTCTTTTAACGTGACTATGTACCACTTAAGGTTGCTTAAAGGCACAACAACGGCAAAAGCCATGTGAGCCTGTGAAGTGACCAATTCGGCCTTAATTGGAATTTCTGATAAAGTCACCAAAGTGAAACATCACAGATCAAGAGCACAAAATCCTTGAATTCTCAGCCTATACTTCTATGCTGCGATCGTACGTTGTTCATATAACTTTTTCGGGCCAATGTTTTCGACGACGCACACCAAGGTAGTTGAGCACTGGAATTCTTGCTGCGCTGGCCCCGATCCCGCGTCTTCTAATAGGTTATTTGAGCAAGTTGGATAGGCGTTGAACTAATGGTTGTAACATACAGAGAAAGCTGAAAAATGCTTCTTCTATATGACGATGGTGAAAACTGAGGAACGACATGAAAAACGTGTAATAGATAAACAGACAAATTTGTCGGGGCTACTTAGTTAGAATCACAGCAGGTTCCTGCAAGCAAGACGGGTGCCTCAGGCATTCTCAATTGTCTTGGCCGGTTGGCCCAATGGCAAGGCGTCTGACTACGATATACAGTGGAATCAGGAGATTGTGGGTTCGACCCCCATGCTGGTCAAAACTTTTTGCTTTTGAGACTATTTGAACGAGTTATCCGTACCTACTTGATGTCATGATCTTCTGGATTGCTACGTCTTTCAGTTTTTAGTGACAGTTTTGAGGGCATTTTGGCGGCCTTTTCCCTGGAAATCTGGTAAAAGGGAATGACAGGTAGTTCGTCAACGCTATGACTCTTCAACGATGTCATGTTAATTAGAATTTTCAAAAGAGATCCGCAAGACCCTGCGAATATCTGCAATGCCTTTTCTTCTTTCTGCGGCCCCCACTATGTTAGAGTTCAGCGGTGCAGACGTGGGACTGACCACAGCGGCAAAGCTAGCACCCGTTGACTCTTTAGCCCAAAGTTCTCGTAGCCGCTTGACAACGTTTCAACGTCTCAACGATCTAGTGAACTACACAAGACCTCTCGAGTGCAGTATCATCAACCTGATGATCCTAACTCCGCAGTCTGTTCCGCTGACACTCCTATGGCCTGAGTCCCCAACCTCTCCAAAAAGGCATAGATCGGAGGAGACCGACTGCAGGAAAAGGCAGGGGGTCTTTCACAAAGGAACCATCCGTGCCGCAATGACGTACTTGGCATAGGACCACCCAAGGTCTTGGTATTCAATGAAGCGACGGCGGGACACGCGCAGAAGACAAATGACAGCGCATGCAGGCGGCGGAAAGCGTAGCACGACATACGGGCAGAACGCGGCGGGAATACGTAAGCGTGCGACGGGACGGAATTTGGGAACTGAGACAATGGCAGGACGGCAAGGCAAGGCATTCCTCTGCTTTGCCCAAGTTCAACATCTTCGCGGAGTGGAAAATGGGAAGTGCCTGCCCTGTGATACACAGCCTCCCCTGTAGATCGTTTGCGATAGGGACCAACTTTCTACAGCCTCCACAAGACGAATTGAGTTATCTTGGCCGTTGATTATCGAAAGGCAGAAAAATTAAGCACCGGGGATGCTTCCCCATCATCGGTGACGAACCCAGCAAAGTCGCTGTCGAAAAAGGCGAACAGAGGAACTCCCCAATTCCCATCCGTTCCTACTAATCCACCACATCCCTTTTCCCCAGCTCGCTTCCGCCCCGCCGCAATCACGTCCCCAAACCAATCAGACCGGGCTGGGCGAGACCAGCTGCGAATCCTCCACAGGCTACAGCGCATCTCACGCAGTAGCTGGGAAGAGGACGTTGACACGCCGCTGACGGACCGCCCAGCGGGAGACGACAGGGGTCGCATGCCACGTCGCGTGCCGACTTTCCCAGTCCACCACCAAAATGCTCCCCTTGGCTGTTCGTAAACAGCGAGCAGCGCGGCAGCGGCCCCCTCAACACCCCTTGGCCCTGCGCCCCGTATTATCCAAATCCAGAATGTCAGCAGCAGGAAGGAGCATCGCATCATTTTTTTTTTTGGCATTTGCTCTCCGGCCGCCTTCTTCTCCTTGGCGAAATCTGCTGCACGGCATCTCGGTTTTTTGGTCTTACTCCTCCTCCTCCTCTTTTTCCTTTGGCCTGGGAGATAGTCTTTATTTTTTGCACCTGTCTTTCATTCTCCTCGCGCCTGTCCTTTTCTCACGTTCCCCCGCCCTCCTGCGCGCCGTCTATGTTCATCCTTTCCCAAACCCAGGTCAATAAAGCGGAAACGCCAGGGTTTAACGAACGATTACGACGACAGACCTCCTTGATATGGCCCCAAACCACACATCAATCCCTTTGCCTTCACGATAACCTAATCCACCCAACCAACCAACCCCCTTGAAGGAAGCGCATCCGATTAGAGGCAAAGAGGGAACCCAACTCAAAATCCCATCTGTTCCCACCCGCGCGCCGCTCCCGCCCCCGACTCCTCCATCCCGGCTTCATCGGCACCCATTTACGCTTTTCCCCTAACCTAAACCACGACGTTGGGATAAGGCACACGAAGCCAGAGGCGACCTAAAACCAGACTCAATCTCAACGGTCGGCCGCCCCCAAGGAAAACAGCCGCCCGAAACGAAGCTTGCCCCTTTAGCTCGGTCCTACGCACGGGAAGGCTTCACCCTCACCAAACCCAAACCGAGCCTCAGCCTCGAAGTCCCCGATCCTCATCTTCCGCCAACCTGCACACTCCTCAGGAGGAGGAACGACTCTGACGTCTCCGCCAAAGCCTACACTCACGCGAGACCGCCGGCCCAGGGAGAACACGCACACTTAGACGCAAAGATGTCTTTCCCAGCCCCGTCCCGCCCGCGGCGCGGCCTCATCCTGATAGCGGCCTTCTTCATCATCACCACCCTCTTCCTCGCCGCCGCCCGCCTCGCCTCCTTCGACCTCCCCTCCATCCGCCGCCAGCAGTCAAAACCCAAACCGAAACCCTCGCCCGCCGACGCGCCCATGTCCTACGGCGAGACCGCCCGCCCGGGCTTCACCGACCTCTCCGTCCACATCAGCACCCTCCCCGACCGCCACGTCCCCTCCCGCGCGAACCCGGGCCGCCGCCTCGTCATCGTCGGCGACGTCCACGGCATGCGCGCCTCCCTCGACGCCCTCCTCGCCGACCTCGCCTTCGACACCGCCCGCGGCGACCACCTCGTCCTCGCCGGCGACATGGTCAACAAGGGCCCCGACTCCCGCGGCGTCGTCGATCTCGCCATGCGCCTCGGCGCCTCCGCCGTCCGCGGCAACCACGAGGACCGCGTCCTCCTCGCCCACCGCAACATGAAGAAGACCCACGTCGCCGACGAGGACGCCCACGGCAACCCCGTCGACGGCCCCGCCGCCTCCAACGAAGACAACGACGACAACAGCGACGACAATAACGACAACGACACCGACGACGACCTCGAGCTCCCCGTCTTCCCGCACGGCGACTCCGCCGAGCGCGCCACCGCCAAATCCCTCTCCAAGAAGCACATCGACTGGCTCTCCACCCTCCCCGTCATCCTCGACGCCGGCACCATCGAGTCCCTCGGCAACCTCGTCGTCGTCCACGCCGGCCTCGTCCCCGGCCTCGCCCTCAAGTCCCAGGACCCCTGGGCCGTCATGAACATGCGCGGCCTCGTCTACCCGCGCGAGGAGCTCCGCCGCCAAGAAGCCAAGAACGCCCTCGAGGAGTACCGCAAGACGCACACCGCCGCGCCGGGCATCACCGACAACATGATCGAGCAGGAGCACGAGCGCCGCCGCAAGCCCGACGACCGCGTCATCGCCGTGCCCACCGACCGCCGCGACGGCTCCAGCAGCTGGCCCAAGGCCTGGAACAAGCACCAGAAGAGCCTGCCCGAGAACGAGCCCCGCACCGCCGTCGCCTACGGCCACGACTCGAAGAAGGGCCTCAACATCGACAAGTACACCTTCGGCCTCGACTCGGGCTGCGTCAACGGCGGGGAGCTCAGCGCGCTGGTCATCGAGGCGACGGCGGAGGGGGTGAAGCACGAGGTGAAGAGCATCAAGTGCAAGAAGGAGGACAAGAAGAGCAAGAAGGAGAAGAGCAGGTGATGACGGCTTGTTTATGTGTGCCCTGGATAGAGCAGGCGACGAGGAAGAAAGGAAAGCGAAATGAAAAAGACGCGACACCAGCATGCGAGGAAAAGCATGCCAACAAAGGCAAAAAAAACAACGTTCTCTGTGCTCCTCCACGACGGGGAAGCAGGTAGAGAGAGGATTAGAGACAAAACTCCCACCAGGCCCGGACGGGCGGGGGGAATGGATTGTATAAATGGGTGTCATGACAAGACGGGCGGAAAACCCGCTCTTATCCTAATGAACATAGTAATACCATTGGCGTTTTCGACTTTCACTTGATGGCTTAGACTCTGTGCCGTTTGACATGCATGCAAGTGAACAACAACCTCGTCTGCAGGTGAAAGTGTCTGCAGGTGAAAGTTTGTGAGGACATCCCGAGGTGGACTTATACATGTACATGCCATATCAACACACTCAGATACTCAATCCTAGATCACGGCTAATATATTTGGCAGGAAAATGTCAGATTACACACAAGAGCTCGTCGGAGAGCTGGGCGCAGAGGTTTGGTAACCAAGCAATCTATCTCGGGATTTTGTGCTATGTTTGCCTTCGCTCTAAGATATCATTCATCCACCGCCCGCCCTCCTCAACAATCTGGCCTTCCCCTTTTTGCCTCTGTTGTATCCATGGGTGTGTGTATCCGTCTCATTAAGTCATTCTCACGTCATGATTTGGGTAATTTGCCTCCTCGCACCAGTTACACCTTTCCTTTCTCTCCTCGGCGTGCTCACGCCTTTTGGGGTATTGTGGCAATTTATGCTTGGACCTTGGCCTTGATGATGCCCTTGAGGGTCTCGGCGTCGGCAGCGAACTTGGAGATACCCTCGCGGAGCTTCTCGACGGCCATCTGCTCCTCGTTGAAGTCGAAGCGGAAGAGGGACTCGTCGTTGATGTAGGCCTTCTTCTCGATGTCGAGGGAGGCGGCCTTGGAGGCGTCGAGCTTCTTGGGGACGGGAGCGTCGGAGTTGAGGAGCTCCTCAAGCAGGTTGGGCTGGAGAGTGTTAGTTGGATGCCGAATTAAGTAGTAACGGGAACGGAACGTACGGAGATGGTCAGGTAGTCGCAGCCGGCAAGCTCGGTGATCTCGCCAGTGTTGCGGAAAGAGGCACCCATGACGATGGTCTTGTAGCCGTACTTCTTGTAGTAGTTGAAGATGGTCTCGACGGACTTGACACCGGGGTCCTCCTCCTTGGAGTACTCCTTCTTGGTGGCGGCCTTGTACCAGTCGAGGATGCGGCCGACGAAGGGAGAGATGAGGTAGGCACCGGCCTCGGCGGCAGCGATGGCCTGGACGATGGAGAACATGAGGGTGAGGTTGGTGTTGATGCCGTGGTCGCGCTGGAGGATCTCGGCGGCCTTGATACCCTCCCAGGTGGAGGCGATCTTGATCAGGACACGCTCCTTGTCGATGCCCTGCTGCTTGTAGAGCTGTGTCTCTTTGTTAGAACCCGGTTACCCCGGGACAGACGCTGCGGGACAAAGAAACATACCTCGATGATGCGGAGAGCCTTGTCGACGGAGGCCTTGGTGTCGAAGGAGAAGCGGGCGTCAACCTCGGTGGAAACCTTGCCGGGGACGACCTTGAGGATCTCCTT
Organism: Colletotrichum aenigma; assembly: GCF_013390185.1. NCBI lineage: Eukaryota > Fungi > Ascomycota > Sordariomycetes > Glomerellales > Glomerellaceae > Colletotrichum > Colletotrichum aenigma. The sequence continues at coordinate 1,229,721 of NW_023500914.1, forward strand.
GCCGAACTCGACGAGGAGGGCGTCGAGGGCAGCATCGACCTGCTGGTCGACGGAGCCACCCTGCTTCTTGGCGAAGGCGACGGCCTCGTCAATCAGCTTGGCGTACTCGGGCTTCTTGGAGGCGGCGAGGATGAGGGAGGGGTTGGTGGTGGCATCCTGGGGCTTGTACTTGGCGATGGCTGTCGATTGGAAATGCGGTCAGCTTTTGCTTTGGGTATTGCGTTCGTGGTGTTGCAGGAGGCGGCAATGAGAAAAATAGCTCATCTGGCCAGGAGCGTGTGTCCGGCCACGGTTGTGGGGGGTGGAGGGGTAACGATGGCGGGGTGACGACGGTGTAACTTACAGGCGAAGTCGCCGGAGTCGGAGACAACGACGGTGCCGGTGGCCTTAAGCTGATCGAGAGAGGTAGACATTTTGGATTGTTTGATTGATCATTCAAATCGAGAGGGATTGAGAGACGTGACGAGATGCAAGAGGTGGGATGACGAGTAGTGGTGGTGGAGGTATTTACATATATATAGACTTTTGGTTGAGCTTAGACCCACACTCTGGGGGTGCATGCACGAGTGAAGTGGCTACAAAAATTGAGGGACAGCAGCAGAACGCTGATACCTACCCAGCACTGAGAGAGCACCAAACCTATGAGAGATGGGATGGGAACGAGCAATTAGCAGTGGTAGTGCCCCTCTAGCGGTTCAAGACTTCAGTGTTGACGGGACATGACAGTCAAGACGGTGGAGGCAAGGCCCCGGACTCCAGTGCTCCGGCCAATTCAGCAACAATTATTGGGAGAGCGGGGTCCCTCCTCCCACCTCCCTCCGTGTTCCACACCTCTCTCCCTGCAACACGCTGCTCCTGCTGCACCTTGATTCCCCAGCGCTTTTCTCGCACAGCAACGGCAACGGCAACCCCTCATCGTCTCGAGGCCTGGGTTTTCCCATGATAAGGTGAGTAAACAAATCAAACGATCCTCGACAGTCTCTCGCTTTCTCTTCCTCTCGGTGAAGACCTGATTCAGGAGCACTTTGTACATACAACCGCTCCTCAGTCCAAGTTTCCCAACCGCGGGCCGTCGAGTAATGAGTCCAGGTAGCAAGAGGTAACTCGGGCCCCATTCGCAGCAGTTTTGCCCCTCCATGACCCAGAATCGGCGTCATACCCCCAGTATTCCGCGACCTCCAAACTTCACAGAATACCCGCCGCCGGGTCCCTGACGCAGCAACGGGCTGCTCTTCTGCAGTCTTGCAGTACACATAACGGCTTGACTACGGCGTTGCTGTTGCAGCAGCCATGTTCCATATTCACAAAACCAAGAGGCGGGACCGGGGCACCCTGCGCTTGTTCGGCCTTGTCGCGAGTTGTATCGGATTTTACCTCGTCTCTGGCGTCGGAGAAAAGTGACAAAACGGCCTGCCAGAAGAACAAAGGGCCTCCAGAGCTGACATAATCCGCTGGGTGCTTACAACATGCGGAAAATATCACCGCAAAAATTCGCCTGACAACGAAAACGCAAGCTGCGCTCCCGCAGCTGCCGGGTTAAAGTCCGTGGCCCGGCGAGCTTTGCCTCGTTCTCTCGCTCGCCCTCGCGTCTTGGGCCAACAGTAAGGCGACATCGGACACGTGGTTTAGCCGAGCGACTTTTTTTCTGTAGTCAACAAGCCTCGATGCGAGGAGGGAGGGGTCTCCATCCATGCCTCGTTCAACAGAAATTTAGCCGGTAGAGAGAAAAAAAACGCATGGACAAACCACCATCACTTATTACACAGCCTTGGGACCTTGGTCTCGATACAAATCTTCAAGGCTGTCTTTTTCTGCACAGGCCACTGCGCAGTCTGCAGCAACAGCAAAATAGCCACAGTTGATGTCATTCCGAACCACTCTTATGACATCACGTCGTTGGGTCCCGTTCCCTTTTTTATTTTGGCCCTCTCGCTGTTTCCGCGAGAGATAAAGAATGAGCATGCTGCACCCTGCTCGCTATCCGACGTTCTCCATGCAGCCGACAGACGCTGGAGACGCTGTTGTATCTCATTGCGCTATTTACAGCGTAAAATGAGGCTGCTGCGTGGCCCTCAGTCAGCCATCGACATTTGTGCAACAAAATAAACTACACCCAATAACCGCATCCAGTAACGGCCAAGCGGCAAAATGATATCTCGTCACAGTCATATGCGGTGCAGAAATCTTTGGGAAAGGTGAGCGAGTCTGTGCCGCGCCAATGTCAGATCAGATCAGAGCAGAGGTCCAGCCAGCAACAACAGCAGCAAGCCGCCAAGTCCACGTCACGTATCAGGAAACTCCGGGTCTCGGTATTCTCTGACATTCCATCTCCCACCACCACCACTTTCCTCCACCCCCCGTCAGCCGCAGCGCGGACAGCCCGCTCGCCTGCAGGGCGGCGTGCTTCCAGTTTCCCGCCGAGTGGCCGAGTAGTGGGGGGCATGGCAGGGGTGTATGCCATGGAACATTGAACCGACCGGCCGACGATCCCGACCGCCAACTTGCGCGACAAGCGACTTCCGCGCACCGGGGGCTCCACGTTACGTAACCCCGAGGAACGCTGCAGAGTCCCGTTACCTTCGGAAATCCATACCGCAGCACTCGCTCACTCGCTCGCCGTGATCAAGAGGGGAAGGAAAAATGAGGCTGAATGCGAATAAAAACAAGGGCTTCGTTTGGCCCCGTGCGTTGTGCTTCATTAACGCTATTGCATATTATGTATGACTTTTTCCTAAACAGCCTCCTCCTTTTCCTTTGGTATCACAATCCCTTAGTCCTCGGTGATGTCGCCGTACTCCCACATGCCTAGCCTCTCCTCCTTGGCTTGTGCCTCGACCTCCTTAAGGTGCTTCAAGTAAGCGGCGTGTTGGCTGCTGCGCTCCCAAGCCTTGAGCTTCTTGGGCACCATGGCCATGCCGTTCGCGACGACCTCCTTGTTGAGCGAGTCGTTCGGGCCAGGCTTCTTGTCGCTGGCGTTATAGTCAAACAGAGTAATGTAGCTCAAGTTCTCCTTGGTGTCGACAAAGTCGAAGCTGGCAACCAACTCTCTGCCCTCAGTGAGCTCCGCAAGGAAGCCAATGGAATCCTCGAGGTAGTGAGGGGCGTTGGGCAGCTGGAGGAATGACAGCGAGGCGTCAATGGCCTGAGCCTTGAGCTTCTGGGTGGTGAACTGGGCCTGGTCCAGAGGACGGAGCTTAGACCAGGGCTGCTTCTCCGTGTTGCCGTAGTCGATGTAGACGACCTCGGCCACCTTCGCCGCGCGGTCGTTGGAGCGGATACGGGCACGGTACCACTGGCCGTCGGCGGAGAACTTGGCGGCGACAAAGTCGCCAGTCTTGGGGGAGTCGCTGATGGGCTTCGCGTTCTTCGAGTCCAAGTGGAACTTCTTGAAGTCGTTCATCAGAGTGGTAAGAGCGGCAGTGCCCTTGCCAATCTCTTGGATCTTGATCTTGCCATTGCCATCAATATTGGTGATGACAACGTCACGGTAGTCCTTGGGCTTGTTATCGTAAGCCTCAGGGGTATCGTTGGTGGTGGTCTCAGCAGCGACAGCCTCCTCCTCCTCGTCCTGGGAGGGGTCCCAGCTGTGCCACAGGCCCTTGCGGCCCTCCTTGGCCTTCTTCTCCGCGGCGAACAGTTCGTTGGCGTTTCCGGACTTCTCAGCAGAGTAGGCGTGGACGGAGGCAAGACCCTCCTCAACCAGGATCTTGGCGAAGCTCTCACGGTTGACGTACAAGTCACCGATGTATCCACCAACCTTGTCGATGTCGTAAATGTCAACCTCGACATCACGCTGGTTCAGACGGCGGTTTGCAAGGTCAGCAGCCTCCGCGCCGAACTCCTCTCCCTTCTCGCCACGGGGACCGGGAGCGCGAGGAGCGCGGACACCACCGAGAACCAGAGTGAGCTTCACTCCCTCGCGGGGAATGAGAACGGTGAAGCGGGAACCAGACTTAACAAAGTCGACAATGGCAGGAACCTTCTTCTGGCGTTGCAGGGTGGCCAGCTGGATCTTGGCCTTCTGTACAGACTCGGAAGCGTCGACCCACTGCTTGAGCTTAGGGGCCTTGCCGGACCAGATACCCTTCTTCTCTTCCTTGGCCTTCTCCTGAGCAGCGAGAAGCTCATCGTAGTTGGAGGCGCGGTCGGTGTCGTCCTTGCGGTGACGGATAACGGTGGCGTAACCCTCCTCGACAAGGATGAGACCAATGTTCTTGCCCTTCTCAGTAACGGTCGCAACATCGCGGGCCTCGAAGCCGTCTTGAGCAGGCTTGGATCCATCAATGGTAACGTGGACGTGCTTGCCAATGACCTTCTTGCGGAGGAACTCCTTCGCCTCGTCCCTGTAGGGAGCCTCGGAGGGCTCATTAGTGCGGGGACCGCGGACACTGCTGAGGTTGATGCGCTTCTCCGTAGTGCCGGCCTTGTTACGGACGATGATGGTATCGGCACCAATAATCTTAGCAACAATCATGTCTGATTGAGAGCCGCCAGCCTTGGCGACGTGGTGCTGGTGCAGGCGGAGCTTCTTGTCCTGGGCGGCCTTCTCGGCAGCGCGCAGGGCAGCCATCTTCTCGCCGAGCATTGTGGAGTGGAAGTCGTTGCACCTCGCCAGACCCTCTTGCAGGAGGAACTCGGCGATGTTCTTGTTGCCGTTGGGGTGAATCAGAGCAGCAACGAGCTGGCCCTGGGCGCTGGCGCCGACGATGTCGACCTTGACGCGGCGCTGGAGCAGTCTCTCCTCGACGAAGCTCTTGGCCTCGTTGCCAAACTCCTCCGCAGGCTGGGTCTGGCCAGTGGACTGAACCGTTCGCTCGGTGGAGGGACTGCGGACTCCGGCAAGAAGCGTCATGACCTGCACGTGCTTCTTATCCGAAAGCAGAAGTCGCACGAGCAAACGGTCTCCGCTGAGAACACGTTCGACGATACCATCGACAGTCTTGCCCTTCCATTGCTTCATGAAGTCGGGGCCGCCGAGGTCGTTCTGGACCTCGATGCTGCCACCAGTGCCAGCCCAGAGACCCTTGCCCTGGTCCTTGGCGTCGCTCTCGAGTTGGCGCAGGCTGTCGATGCGGGCGAGGACCGTCTCGTCGTCGTCCTTGCGGCCTGCCTCTTCCCTGACCTTGAGCCAGCCAGCCTTGATGGCCTCATCGGGAAGGGAGGGACCATCGCGGGAGAGGAGAGCAGAGACGAATTCGCGGCCAGAGTTTACTTGGTATACTACTGTGCACTGGATCTGCTTGCCGACGACAAGTTCTCTGAGGAATTCTCTTGACTGGAAGGCATAGGGCTCGTCGCCATCCTTGCTCAGACGGGGTGCGCTGACGTAGGCGAGGGAGACGGTCTTCTCGGCTTTGGGGTTGTTCGGGGCGGTAAGAACCAGAGTGTCGCCGCTCAGCACGCTCTTGACCTTGGCGAAGAAAGTTTTCGACATGATGGGCGATCAAGAAGCGGCTGGGATACTGAGAGGTAAACTGTGCTGGTTAGCGCATTGTTCTTCCGAGCTGTTTGCAGCAACCGTTTCCATGTCTCGTCCCTGCCGTCTTAGACATTGGCAGGCAATTATTCCAAAACGGTATGACAATGAGCTTTCGGATGATGTCTGCATGAAAACTGCGGACCGAAAGAGCTCAATGGTCTGGTCTTGGAACCAAACACCCAGCCGAATCGTGGCTGTTTGTTCAAGACGGGGCTTCAAGAAGCTCACGTGGGTAGACGCAGGTCGCGCGGCAGCCAGCAGTAGCTTCCATGAACAGCATCCAGAAGCTAGCTAGGAGCACCAATGGGGACAAAACAGAATTCATGGACTTACTATAGAAAATGAAGAATAGAGAGGAGGATGTGGTGATGTTTTTCGGAGGGGGGGAGTGGGAGGAAAGAGTACGGAAAGGCGACTGTTCGATGAACGTTCGACAATCGTACCGCCTTTTTGACAGCTTGCCTCAATTTCGGCCGGTCTCGAGCAGGCAGTGTGGGGAAAGGAGGTTCAGGGACCACCCGACGACAGGGGTAGCAGGCAGCCGGCGGCCAGTAGCATCCACGGCCGGCTAGACGAGAGCGGGGTTGAGGCGACCTTAGGTAAGGTACTGCTGTTCTTGGTGCTGGCTTTCGGGGGGCTGCTAGGGGGCAGCCACGCAGCTTCTCCCTGAAGCGTCTCACCCCAGACTGACCGCCCCAGCTGAGACCCCTCAACACCTGGTGAATGGAAGCTGCAGTCAATTTAGTAGTTCCATGTCTGCTCGGGATGCACCGACACAGCGTCCTATCTGCCTTCTGGATGTCTCTGGGCTCCCCATGAAGGTTGCCAAAACTCCACGAATAGTGCAAGACCAGCACTGAGGCCTTAGCTAAGAGATACTTAAGAATCATGTCAACATTGATGGTGTTCACGTCATCCTTTACCCCTCACAGCGCAAGGACCATGCCCCCACCTCCGTTCCGAGAACTTCAGGCACTGCATGAGTTCTGCTATGTGGGCAGGAAGCTATCAAGATGCCACGGCAACTCTTGCTCTTAGTGGTACCTCTTGTTCGTATTTGGCCATGGTTTACTTGTCACCTTCGTCGTTTTGTTCACCTGCAGAACATGGCTAAATAGCTACACGTTCACGCGACCAGCTTTTACGGTGATTTTTGTTTATTGCAAGAGGTATTTTGGACACTTAGCCCGAGACTACATTTTCAAAGCCTAGATTCCGTCACTACAGCTCTGGTATCGAGTTGAGAAAGCCCCCTGATGGTTTGGCTACTCTCAAACTCCGCCTCGGGACGTAGTGTATCCAGCAAAGCTAGCTTAGTAACTATAGACTTAGTTGGAGATACCAATGACACCTGAAAGGATTGTTAGCTTTTGTCATCTTCAAGAGAAATACTCGCGGGCACATACCGCAAGCGGGACGGGGACCAGCGTTGCCGGTCTTGAGGGACTCCTCGTTGTCGCCCTTGCCGAGGTCGTCGGTGCCGCCGTGGACAACGATGGTGCGGCCGATGACGGACTCGGGGCCGATCAGCTTGACGTGGGAGTCAGTGACGGTGCCCTTGGAGTTGCCGTTGGCGTCGGTCTCGATGTTGCCGAGGTCACCGACGTGGCGGTTGGAGTCCTCGGGAGCACCGTGAGTCTTGTTGTGGGGGTTGACTGAGGGATACGGCCATGTGGTCAGCAAACTGTGCCGCATTTTCCAGCGAGCGCCGGGTAACATTGTATGCCAACTTACAGTGAGGGCCGGCAGAGGTGCAGCCGTTGGTGTTGTCACCGAAGGTGTGGATGTGCATGCCACGCTTGGCGTTGGCGTCGTTGCCGCTGATGTCCCAGGTGATCTTGGTAGGGGCAGACTCGGACTCCTGCTCGAAGACGATGGAGCCGGTGACCTTGGAGTCACCACGGACGACGCAGACTGTGGCCATCAAGGTTAGCAAAGCTGATTCTGATCGACCGGTTCATCAAATCCCCCCATGCCCGTCCTCCCACAGAGGAACGCAGCATCCCGGCTTCCCCACGACGGGAACGACGGGAGCTTCTCAATTCGGGCCAAACGGATCGAAGAGTAACGACGCAAGGGACGACGAGGATGGAGATCGTTCGAGGCTGAAGATTGGCCAGCGGCAAGCTGCTCCCAGTCAAGGCCATGTCGCGGAGCCATCAGGGTGTTTGCTCAGCAGGAATCGTGCAAAAACCCGCTCAATCCAGCGCAAATTGGATGGTTGGACTGCGTTACCCCTCCATCCCAGCGCCGCTGCTTTGCACTAGGGGAGGGAAATGGAGTGTGTGTGCTGGTATAAAGGTGTCCAACTTACCAGCCTTGACCATTCTGACTGATTTCAGATTTGTTTTTCTTGAGGTTTGGTGTTGTTTGTGATTGTGATGCTCAATCGATAGTGGTTGAGGAGAAGAATGACGAAGGTTCAGAGGTAAAGAGGGGAAGAAAGGCAGAGAAGTACCTTATGGAGTCCCTGGTTTTGGGCAACAGCAGGAGAGACCGACGGAACAGTGAAAGCACAGAGAGGCGGGCCGGCCGGCACAAGCTTGCACAAAGTCTGTGACATCCAATGGGGGCCGCCATCTCTTCTCCTCTCCCCTTCCAGCATCGAATTGGGAATGGAGAGGAACAATTCGGAATTCCGAGGGACAGCTCGCCCCTCCGTCTCTGCAACAACCACATCTCCCCTTTCCGCCATCCCGCCAGCCAAAAAGCGCTGTACAGCTTCCATTCACTGCCAGTGGGATTTCATGGTGGGGGGAAGCTGTGTTGCCCCGCTTCCAGAGCAGCATCGACATTATCTCATCGCCGTCATGCTGAGGAAAGTGGATTCTCATTGGCCGTTGGTGAGAGCTGGTTGGCTGGCTCTGCCTGGGGTACCGCGACGTGATTACAAATGGCAGCTGCAATACCACACAATGACGACCAAATAGCTTCGGCGGCAGGACACCAGCGAAGCACGAGCTCCGTCATAGGAGCCGACAGAGGAGGCATCAGGCGCCGTTCGTGGGAGAGCCGATTCTCGGACAGCTCTGAACGGAGCGCGGAGAGGACATTTCTCCGCGATGCGATCCCGCCTTTGAGGTGTGGAGGTCGCCAGGCACGCAATACCCCTCCTATCCATGGCTTGAGGCGGACCGGCGATTTGGTTCAAGGCGATCCGCCGCCGACAGCGAGGCGTCAGCACCAGCGGTAGTTGCCCCGCGAATGCCGGGTGGCTGGGTGAGAATTACGGGAGGCATCCGATGATTCGGTTATGCTGCTGTGAACCTACGACACGACAACCGCGGGCATTCACTCTGCAGCACCTCGTTGCTGAGCCTCTCACAAGGTAGACTATCTGTGTCGCAGCATCAGTAGCAGGGTCCTGCCCGGTACTTGATCATCCAGATGCCAGCATCACACGGCAAAGCTGGTAATAATTGAGAGCTTCATGGACAATGCACGATGAACTAGCATGAAGCTTTGGCCATATAGCGGGCTGGCGGGGCCTATGTCGAGATGTGCCGTTGACATCATCGTTGTAAATGAACAACTGCCGTGAGATTCGATACAATCAGAATGGGCTCCTGTCAAGATGGTTTGGTTGCAAAGCATCTGAAAGCTTGCACATGCTTCAGCGATGTTACTTGGCTGTTTTGGCCATCAGCTTCACTTTCCGGCAGACCTCCGGAACGAGCGGCAACTGGTCAAATCATATTGTTTGGAAGTCGACTGATCGCTTTCTCTACAAGTCGTGGAGGGAACGAAGCCCAGAAGCTCACAGTCCAGACAACGGACGAGGGCGGTTGCAGCTGGAACAAACTTGAAGCACGTAGGGTGCCCGCTGTCTCTCCTGCATAAAGGATGAACCCCCAACGAGTTTAAGTCGGGCATTTGCTGGCCGGGGGGGCGGGCTGACGGGTGCGGAGACCCAATCCCGCCGCACGCCGTGTCATTCAGATGCAGTCAGCCCTACGGAACCATCATCTTCGATTGTCGAGACGGCTGGCTCGGGGCAGTGCGTGAGACAACGGGCTCACAGAATCTCGTTCGGATTGATGGTATGTGCGGCCACCTTCAGGATGGCCAGTGTACGAAAGCGAAAAGATATTGCTCTCTATTTCGAGGAAAAAAGGCATGGGCTGGTGGACGATTCTCGGCATTGGCAGAGCCAGCGACAGGCACAGAAACGGATAAGGAGGCCGGCCAAGCCTGCCGCATCGTGCGGACTGGGGGCCAAGATCGATCCTGGAGGGACACGTGGTGTCAAAGAGTTCGACGATTTCCCTTTCTCTTTGGTGTTTGCAGGGCACGGTCGAGGGGACCTATGGGGATTCCTAGACTGCAAGCGGGTTGGAATTGCGGTTCTTGTAAATATCTCACATATTAGTGAGACGCACCGTACTGCTCCATCGAATCACTGTCATTTGCACAGGGCCTTACGGACAGATTCTCGCAGAAAATAAAGAGAGACAAGAAAATCAAGAATCCAGCGAAGTAGCTGGGAATTGCGTGCTCCTTCCCTTTTCGCATTGCTAAGCGACCGTTTAACGAAGCTTGGGGGTTCATTTCTGGAGCTCCCGCGGGTCGCGATATACGGTGCTTGTCGGCGTCTGTGGGCGAGGATACGAGAAATGGGGTTCGCTAAACTCATAGAGCCTAGCAGCCATCTTTACAGATTAAAATACCCACCGGCAGGGACCCCGAGTTGTTGGAATTTTCCGTGCGGTCAGGGCGCCGTGGCGCGTGTGTGCGTGTGTGCGGACAGGTGCTGCAGGACGAGGACCAGGAGGCCAGGCCCGGTCAATCAAACCTAAGGAACGGGCCTGCAGCAGCCCAGTTGTGCGGTTTGTTGGAATACGAGAGGAGGGGGAGGGAACGTGAAGGCCCTGTGGGGGAATCAGAGAGACACCCGTCGTTGTAAAGCCATGAGACTCGCGAGAGAGAGGTACGTTGGAGCCAAGAAGGAGGGGTGGCCGCCCGGGAAATCGGCGCAGATACTCAGGGCCAATGGCCAATGGCCAGGGTGAGAGGAGTTGACAACAGCTGTTATGTCGTCAGCACTGTCGAAGAAGCAAGGACGAATCTGTTCTGCGAAGAAGAAGCAGCAGCAGCAGCAAGTCCTGGGAAATAAGGTGAGGAGGTGAGGTGAGGGAAAGTACTTGGGTACCGTAGCAGTTCCCAGTCCTGGATGATGAATGTCACAGGAAACGAAACAGATGAGAAATTGTGATTGGCCCCCCGTTGTATTTCCCGACAGCCACTCCCCAGGTTCCCAACAGTGTGTCGTACTTTGCAGCAGATGAAACAGCAAGTATTACTCTTCCCGTGAATGAAGGTAGTTCTGTGAGCATCAACTTGGATTCGGTTCATGCTGGAACCGGGGAAAAAACACGGCAACAAATGCCCAAGATCTTTAGTGTCGTTGAAGGAGTCTCGAAAGCGGACAAGTCAAGATTCAAGTAGACTTTCTTATTGAGACTTTGAACGCATCCTGTTTCTTCTTAGGCCCGTGGGAGAGGGGGGTTTAGAAGGTTCCATCGTACGGGGACCAGAATACATACATGTACATGCACCTTAATTGGACGTATCACCCAAGTCAGCCCAGTCCAGCCCAGCCAGCGTCCCAGTCCCGGTCCCGTTCGTCCCAGTTCAATCTGGTGCGGCCAAGCCAAGACGCACCAGGCCCGTCTCAATTTCTGAACAACAATTTTTTTTTTTTTTTTTTTTTTTTTTTCTGTTTCGTACCGCAGCTATTACCGGTACCCGGCATTGGGCACATATTGGGGGGTCAAAAAGTAGCAGCAGGTGGTGGCACTAATACCAACGTGGGCGGGTTGTTTCTGTTGGTGCCTCATATTTTGGTCACAATTAGCCCAGTCGCAGCGCGTGGTCGTCGTCGTCCTCCTCACCCACACCACCCTCCACACTACTAACGCACACAACTTGAACCAGGACCTACCTAATTTCTTAGCGACATTCGTTGCAAAGAAACCAACCGTCCGTGTGTGCGGTGGTAGTGTCGACTCTCTGTTTCCTCCTCACCTTGCACCACAGCAGCAAGTGACCGACGCCCTAACAATCGCATTCATCGTCTAGCCGAAGACAAGACAAGACGAGGGCTGTCCTGTCCGCCTGCCGACCATTGCGCCTGGTTTTCACCAAATTCCGACGGGGTCTGGTCAAGTCAGGCACACCATACCACACCGAAAGAGACCCGAGGACGAAACACACGACGAACACGGCCAGTGTGCGACTCGCCTCGCTGCACCTTCTCTCACTGTCAGCACCTCACTTCAACCCGCAAAAAGAAGCAGAGGCCTCATAGCGCCTGGCACCATCCTTGGGAACGCGGGCATTGCCTTGCTTGTGTCGTCCTTGTCGTCGACGTCCTTACGCGCTGCACCTGCACCGCCAGCCCCAAAAGCCAAACCCGACGACGCTGACCTTGCGACTTCCCCGGTCTGTGACGACGTTCCAGCCCCGGTATTGTGGCTTGGTTGTCGCTCTCGCCGCCAGCCAGCCAGCAGCCAGTGACCAGCAGCCCAGCTTAGGCAGACGCTCCGCACTGTGAGCTGCCTCTACAGCACCGCTCGTTGCAGCGCCCAACATCTTTCAACACCGCACCAAATTTGCGGCTTTGCATTGCTCTTGTCATTCCTTCCCATCGCCTTTTACGTCCTGCCGTGGAGTCCTCCTTCGCCGTGCGACGGCTACCTCCGCTGCCTCAGTCCTACGCCGATCAGCCCAACGACCTTCCCCAACCCGCGGCCGCCGCACATCACTGCCCAGAGCTGTGAGGGCCGCACCCAAAAGACGTCAGTCCTGCTAGGCCCCGTCTGCGCCGCCGCACTACCAGCAACCACGAGGCTCACCCCGCGATCACCCGGACGAGCGACCAACCTCATCCTTACGCTTCATCAAATATCATCCCCGACTCACCAGAGACCCAGTCCTGGGCGCATGCCGAACCGAACCTTTGAATAAGCGGCACACTGTGCAGCAAACTGTCACTCGCTCGAGCTTGCTTCGATCAGATGCAACGAACCCTCCCCGAGACGCCGCTTCCGTCGACACAGTAGCCTGCGGCAGAGGCTGACTCCACGAACAATTTCTCGACATCGTTGCCATCCCCGCTCGCGATCGCCATGTCATTTCGCGACGGCCAGCGTCGGTATGGCCATGTGCCGCCGGTGCAGTACCCCACCGCCGACCAGTCGCAAGATCAGTCTTACCTCGGCCGACGCCCGAGTTTCAACAACGGGGACGACGCCGCCATGTTTGACCAGAACCGAGCGCAGCCTCCCCAGGGTCACCAGCATACATCTTCGAGGGGCGAGGACGAATTATTCTTGACCAGTCCGACTGGATCGAGCCACTCTGGAGGTCGTCACAGCTACGGCTCGACAAACAATGCCCTGTCCGGCTACCAACATCAGTACCAAGCCTCGTCGCCTCCCACATCGTCTCACTCGACATACAACCCCCAGGCCTTTGCGCGAACGCCGTCGACGGCCTCAGCGACAACGAGCCTGCCATACCTCCCCCATCCGTCGCACCGATTCCAGTCTGCCACCTCGCCGACTTCATATACTCCTCCCGCCGCTTCCAGCTACACGCCGCCTGCTTACAACCCGGCCGCCTACGCGGGCACCTCTTCGGCACCCCAGCGGCAGCCGACATATTCTGGATACAACAACTACAGCCAGAGCTACGGCTCCCCGACCAATTCACAGCCCTCTTCCGGTTTTCAGTCGCCTCCCGCTTCATACAACTCCACTTTTCAGTCGATGCAGGCCTCCGGAGCTTCGCAAGCCCCGGCTTACGAGCAGTCATACTCGCAGTCTTACGGCGACAATTACGGTGCGTACGGGACAAATGGTACTGGCTCAACATATGCGGCATCAGACACCTCGTCGGCCCCCTATCCGATGCAGTCACAGATGCCTGTCGGGCCAAATTACTCTGCCGATCCTACCTCCTTCTACAACAGGTCCACACGGTCCGACTCGGCAGCCTCCCCGATTTCCTCGCCGCAGATTCCGCAACACTCTCCTGGTCTGCAACGACATCCCACCAACGCCCCTCTTCCCAGTCGGCCGATGGAGGAGCCGACCTGGGACCCGAGCGCCGCAACCCCCACCGACGAGGACCAAGCCCAGCTGCAGGCCAACATTATGCAAGACATTGAGGCGGAACTGGGCGGACGACACCGACCCATACCTGTCAACGGTCAATTCTCCGACGACGAACTCTCAGGCTTGCGACGCTACAACTCAGACCTCGCATCGATGAATCCATCCGCTCCGAACAGAAGCAACCCTACCCTCACGGTCGATTACGATGAAGACGATGATGATCCAGAGGGAACCGCGGGGTTGCTGGCCATGCAACAGGCCGACTTGGAAGACCGGCGGTTCAGCAACATGGCAGCGATTTATGACGCCGCCCCCGCGGCTCTGACTCAGTTCCAGCCTACCCCCGAGGAGCAGAGCGACAGTACAGATCTTGGCGGCATGGACCTCGGTGCTCTTTCGGGTGGTTATGCTGGAAACTTGGCGTACGGCGACGAAATGGGATCACCGCCCCGAGATGGATCAAGGCCGCTGCCCAACCCGAACGACTACTCTCAAGCGCCCGCTTTCAGACAGGCCGAAGTCGACTATGGTGGCACTGGCGGCCTGCAAGCCCCGACTACTCACCGTCTAAGCTTCGACGAGGGCGATGAACGGGTATCACTCAACTCCAAGCAGAGCGGTAGCGAGTCTCCGTACAAGGAAGACTACCCCGACATTTTCTACCATCCCGGACTTACGAACAGGCCACTTCCAGCGCTGCCGCCAGGCCCGGGTAGCGATACAAGCTCTTTGCTATCCGTACAGCAAACCACTCGCAGCTACCATTCCCACTCTCTCAGCACCGATTCCCGCACGCTCTACAACGACGGCTCCGACTACTACCAACAGAGCACGACAACAGTCAACTCTCTACAATCACCATTCCCTGAGCGGTCCATTTCCCTGTCAAGCCACAGCCATACCCCTCAGGTGCAGGCGCCGACCCGATCACGAACCGACGCGGCTGAAGAGCGGAGGAAGATGGCTAGACACCAAATGCAGCAGCAGCAGCTTGCCGCACAGCAAGGACTACCTTACGATGCCTACTCAGATACCGGAACACCTTCTTCGATGGCATACGATATGATCACACTACCAAGCGGCCGAAAGAGGAAATTTGTTCCGTCCAAGTTGACATCGGGCGACATCAAGAGGTGTACAGAACCGTGGGCCCTGAGCGGAATCGCAAACTGGATCCGGGAAATGGCCGACGGCGAACCGGACTTGAAGCAAAAGTCGGTCGAGGAAGCGTTGCTGAAGCTCTTCACAGCCAAGGTTCCTACGATTAACGTGGCTGATGCTGAGCTTCTGAGCACGCTCGTCTCCCAGCTGATGCTGGACGCTGGTGTCTTGGTTCCGGAGGAAGAGTGGGTCAAGTTTGGAACTGGGCAGATTTCCGGAGTCTTGCCCCAGTTGACGGGCACCGGCTGCTACGCGTCCAAGCTGCATGACGATGAATCTCAAAGCGGCCGGTGCTATTCGTACCACTGCATGAGGACATTGAAAAAGGCCAATTTGGACGAGGTGCTGCTCGAAGAGGTCAAGGCTATTGACTGGAACGTCCATTACAAAGTTCAGGAAGCGGACATGGCAGAGAAGCCGAAGAAAGAGGTTGAGCGCCAACACGTCCTTCACGAGATCGTCAACAGCGAGGAGTTGTTCGTCAACCAACTCGAGGTCCTTCGCGTCCTCTACAGGGACCACCTACGCAACAGTCAACCGCCCATCATTCCTCCCAACAAGATTGATAAGTTCCTTCAAGTTGTGTTCGGAAAGGCGGACGCTGTCCAAATTGTCAACAAGGATAATCTCCTTGCGCAACTGAAGTACCGACAGCAAGAGCAGGGCCCATGGATTACAGGCTTTTCGGACCTCTTCCGCGAATGGATCCGAAAGGCTCGCGATGTGTACATTGACTACGCGTCTCAGTTCCCTTATGCTGAGTACATGGTGCGGAAAGAGTCTGATCGTAACCTTCTCTTCCGCAACTTCCTTGATCAAGTACAAAAGCACAAGCGCTCTGAGCGTCTAGGCTGGCAGCATTTCCTCAAGACCCCGATCACTCGTCTGCAAAGATACTCTTTGCTCCTCGAGACCGTTGAGAAGAAGTCCATTCGCGATGATGAGGAGAAGGCGAATCTCGCAAGGGCAATCGCAGAAATCCGCAACGTTACCATGGAGTGTGACACCAAGGTCGCGGAGATGCAGAAGAAGGTCGAGATGATGGAGCTCAATTCCATGCTCGTCCTGAGACCCGGCTTTCATTCAGTCCTCAACCTTGACCATCTGGGCAGAGAGCTTATTAAGCAGGGCGATTTGCAAAGAATGGGCTCCAAGGGTGTCAGATGGGTCGACACGCACGCGCTGCTGTTTGACCATTACTTCATCCTTGCCAAGGTAGTCAGCCCCAAGGACGGCAGGGGTGAGAAGAAGTACGATGTGTCAAAGGAACCAATCCCAATGCCTCTGCTGTTCCTGGATACGATGAACGACGATCCCATCTCCAAGCAAAAAGGTATCACAGCACCCCTGGCCCGGACCGGAGTTGGCGCAGGAGGATCAGATCCCAGGCTCAACAAGATCACGTCTAACGGTACTGAGCGCCCGGGCCTGGAGCATGTTGCTACGAGCTCATCAATCGGTTCGACCTCTACCGCAAGACTCACGCCATCCTTGTCCACCGACCCCGAAGGCAAAATCCTCTACCCCTTCAAGATCAAGCATCTCGGTCACGAGACCTACACCCTCTACGCTACATCGTCACAGGCCCGAGCGGAATGGGTTGAGAAGATTATCGAGGCAAAGACACGCCACGCCAAGGCGCTATTCTCGCAGAACGCTGAGCCCTTCCGCCTTCGAGTGCTCGCCGACAGCGCCTTCGTATATGATGCGGCGTCTGCTGTCGGAAGGCAACCAGGCGTTCCGATCCGGGGTACCCCGCTCGATCGCGCCGTCCGTGAGATTGAGGAGGTCTACGGACCCGGCAGGGGGCCCGCTCCGGTGTGTCGAGCGCAGGTTAACTGTGCTTGTGGGTTCAACGCATTCGGCAAGTCCATCATTGCCATCGGAACAGACTACGGCGTGTATATCTCTGACGCGACAAATCCCCGCGGATGGATGAGGGTAAGTAAAGCTTGTCGCAATTCTTGAGATACCGATGCTAACGATACGCAGAGCGTACAAACCTCGAGGGTCACTCAAATAGCAGTGCTTGAGGAGTTTTCGGTTTGCCTCATCATTGCAGACCGATCCCTGATTGCGTATCCGCTGGATGTGATTGCGCCAGTATCAAACTTCCCTGCTCCCGCTCACGACAACCCTAGGCGGGCCCCTCAGAGGCTGGCCAAGGACGTGGCATTCTTCGCCACGGCTCGCATGAAGGAGCGTATGCTCGTGTTCTTCAAGCGAAGAGAGGGTATGCACAACACCTTCAAGGTGCTTGAGCCAGTATTCCAGAAAGCCTCGGAGAAGAGATCGCGGCTGTTTGGTGGGCACAGAGGCATCAAGGGCAGTACCGACTCGTTCCGCGACTATGACGAGTTCTACTTGCCGACAGAGTGCTACTCTCTAAACCTCTTCCAGAGCTACATCGCGGTGTCTACTGCGAAGGGCTTCGAGTTGCTCACTCTGGACAAGAAACAAACGATGTCGATCCCCGACCTGAAGCAACCAGCGATTGCCAACATCGCCAGCAGAATTAGAGACCAAAGGCCACTCGGCATGTTCAAGTTGAACGACCAGGAATTCCTATTGGCATATGAGGACTGCGCGGTCTACGTCGACAAGCACGGCGATGTGAGCCGCACTCTCATCATGGAGTACTCGGGCAAGCAGAAGAAGGCTACGAGTGCGACAATGTACGGACAGTACCTGCTCCTCTTCAACGGAGATTACGTGGAGGTGCGCAACGCCGAAAACGGTCGCCTCAGACAGATCATTGCTGGCCGCGATGTTCGCTGCCTCGACTTCGGTGTTAGAGGCCCGACGGGCGGCAACGCGACAAACAACCAGCAGAACAACTGGCTCGGCGGCCAAACGCCGGCGGGAGAAGACTCCAAGGGCACGGTCAAGATTTCCATGAGCCATCCTGAGCAACATGGCGTGCAGATTGTCTTGGAGATGCTTCTCAACGATGGACACATGGAGAAGTAAGGTCTGACATGAGATGGATGGGCGCCTTTGGATGGGACGAATGACGAGGAGGAAGTTGGGGGCCCAGCACCCCTATTTTTTTTCGGGGTTGGATAGATATTGCCAGGGGCAAAATCCATCTAGAGTCCTTTTGGGCCTAGGGGCCATGTGTTTATTCTGCACGTTTTTACAACTAGCTTTTATTTGGCCCCGCGATATCGGGACGTGAGCATGAGAGCCAATGAAGGATTAGGATGCGCGGACCGCAAGGCGTTTTAGGAAGGCGTGTGGGTGGCTGAGAGAGAGTTAAGAAAGCTTTTTCTGTTTTTATTTTCTTCTCCTTTTTCTTCCCATTTTCTGACGCTTTGGAAAGGAAGGCAGTTAGAAGTTTCTGAGGCCACGGCTGTGGGGAACAGACTTTCTTCAATGTTGTTCTTTGTCTAGAGGGATCTCTCGCGATATAGGGGTGCGAGATCACCTTTGTTTTCATCGGATGAGAATTATAACGATTCCCACGTCAATTCGATGCCTTTTTGCGTGTGTCTGTGACCGACCGCTCACAATGTTTATGCACCATTTAATTTTCTTCTTTCCTTCAACCCACTGTGAGAGTCCATGTGAAAGCTTTGGAGGGAAGGTGCTGGCACAAGTGCGATAGATGTTGTCGCGTCAGCCAACGTCATCGTAAGCACGCAAGATGCACCACCGTACCTTAGGCGGGATACTGTCAATTCAGAGTAGTTCTTACAAATTAGCATGGCATAGGCTACGAGGGATAAGGTACTTTGGTACTGCATAAGCCACGCCAGATCAGTTCCTGCGCTACAGGTGCAAGTTTGCTGGGGAGCACTCGCAAGTGATTCGCGTTGCTGACCCGAGAGTGAGGGGGTGTTCGCTACACAAATGGATTAACAATGTAGTAGTGTGAGTCCGAGGACAGAGGAGACGTCTCTTTTTACCTTCTTGGCCCTTGATTGTGGTCGCTGGGTTGGGTGATTTGTGCGAATACAGGGCGATTCGAATTCGCGGATTTGGATCTTTTGCCAGATGACGCCAAGCTGGGATTGGAAGGTGAGATATGTAAGAATGACCCGAATCTCGACTGGGGTAGTCGCACGCATTGCGAATGGTTGACTCATTTCTTATTACGAGAAGTGAAGCTCTGCGGCTGTTTAAAGCATGTCTTTTCATCCTTGATCGAGGGGTATGTTAAATATTTCTCCAATCTCGTCGTCGCAGAAACCAATTTAAACTGAATCAATGACGAAAAGGACATATGCAATCATATAGTCTAACAGCCATAATGCGCCTCCTACTCCTCCCCTCAGCCCTCATCCCCCTCGCAGCCGCAGCATCCTACACCTGTCCGCCCCTCGGCCCCGTCCTGCCCGCGGCGCGCAACCCGTCGGCCCACCCGGCGGTCCAACGCGCCGTCGCGACCTTTCTCGCCTCTCTCGAGGAGGAAGCGGCCGGGTTCGCAACCTCGGCCGTGTCGATCGGGATCAAGTCCGCCCTCGAGGACGAGCCCCTGCTCGACTTCCACCACACCCCGCCGCGACGCGATGCCCGCGGCGCGCAGGCCGTGGGTAAGGACACCGTATACCGGCTTGCGAGCGTTAGTAAGGTGTTCACGGTGCTGGCGGCGCTGCAGAGGGATGATGTGGTGCGGTGGGACGACCGGGTTACGAAGTTCCTCCCGGCGCTGAAGGGCGCGGCGGGGGGGGGCTGACTAGGTTGGAGGTCGAGTGGGATGAGGTTACGGTTGAAGCTGTTGCGGTGCATGTTTCTGGGATTGGGGCCGATAGTGAGTGGCGCTACTTCCTGGGGCTTGGGATGGGAAGTTTGCTGACGGGGTGCAGTGATGATGGACCGGGGACAGTATGAGGGTGACTGGGAGGCTCTCGGATTGCCTCCGCTGGAGAAGAAGCCGGCCTGTGGCGGGTTCCTTGGACAGCGGCCTTGCACGATGGAGGGTGACTTGTTGGGATTCTATTCTTAACGATCGGAGGCACGAGAGGCTTACCATACCACAGACTTCATCGAGGTATTTAAGAGCCGCCGGTCACCAGTCTAACCAGCCTACCAAACGCCCGTCTACTCCAACACCGGAATAGCCATCGTCGGGCTCGTCGTGGAGGCGGCCAGGTCCTCCAGGAACTCATCCTCGACCCCGCGGGCATGTCCTCCACGACGTACCCCCATTCCCCCGAGGACTTGTCGACGTTGTTCATCCCTGAAAACAACACCATCTGGGACTGGGATCTGGGAGTCTTTGCCCCGTAAGTTTTGCCCGACACTGGTCAACATGAAGTGTTATCGTGTGGCTTACAGAGAAGCAGGGCTGGGGGGATGTACTCCACGACGCGCGACATGCTCCGCTTCGGCGACGCCATCCTCCGCCACCGCCTGCTGTCCCCAGCCAAGACGCGCCGCTGGCTCAAGCCGTCCACCTTCACCTCCGCGCCGGGCGAGTTTGTCGGCAAGCCGTGGGAGGGCATCTTCTCGGCCAACCTGACGGGCGGGCGGCCCGTCGAGATGTACGCCAAGTCCGGCGACATCTTCAACTACCACGCCGGCCTCGCGCTGCTGCCCGAGTACGGCCTCACCGTCTCCGTGCTCGCGGCCGGGCCCGAGATCTCGGCGGTCGTGCCGGCGTATTACAAGTGGAAGCTGTGGGCGCTGCTGCCGGGGCTCGTGCGCGCGCTGGACGAGGCTTCGCGGGAGGAGGCCGCGAGCCGCGTGGCGGGCCGGTTTGAAAATGCGGAGACCGGATCGGCGGTGACGTTGAGGATTGACGGCGGGTGGGGGGTGCGGGTGGAGGGCTGGGTTGTGAGGGGGTTCGAGTTTGTGCCGAATTTGGGGAGGTACAGCCATACGGGGTTGAACAAGACAGGGATGGAGCCGAACCCGAACGTGACGGCGCGGGTGTACCCCACGGGGCTGAAGTCTGGGGATGGGAAGACGGAGGCGTGGAGGGCTGTGTTTGACTATTTCACGCCGGAGCAGCGGGAGGCGATTGATAGGGAGGCGTTCCATGCCAACGCGTCTTGCCTGAGCTGGGGGACTGTGGACCGGATCACGTACGGGTACAAGGCGCTTGACCATTTTGAATTTGTGTACGGGGAGGATGGGAGGGTTGAGAAGGTTGTGCCTGTCGCTTTTGGGGTGGAGTTGAAGAGAGTTGAGGGGGAAGGGGAGGGAGGAGCTCAGACTAACTAGAGACAATCGAAAGAGCTATAGACAATAACTATTATCTATCAGACTTAAATAATAAGTTCTGCGAGAGTCATGCTGTTCGTAAGGGGGCTGCGGGACGTATGCGGAACCGCACAGAGCCGAAGGTAGAAGACATGGAAGAGGGAACAACTAGATGAAGAACAGATGTGGCAGAAAGAGACCAAAATCTTGGAGATACGCCCTTTTCTCAATAATAAGCACTGTGAACCTCGAGATCGAATGGTACTGAGAGCTTTACTTCGTGTATATCGCGCGTGCCCTTTAATTCTGGGAACTTCAGACGTGTAGCTAACTCAGAAGCTGTGGATTTCGGAGCTGATATCTTATTGCTTTAGAAAGAGCCCACCTACCTGCTGTTCTTTAGGTTAGTTAATTATATTCCGGTCCACAGTCTTTCTATGTTACAATACGTGATGATAAAGCGCGGTCTAATTTGAGCTATATTGTTCGTGTTGGCCTTGTCAAAGTTACCCACACTAATTGCTATTCTTATTATTCTAATTCCCCTATCATCTTCTCTGTCGTCCTTATCGTTCTTTTCGTCTCTGTGATCTCTATTTTCCTTGTTATCTGTCGTCTCTATCGTCCCTATCGTTTCTGTTGCTCATATTGGTTCTACAATTGCTATGCAGCTATTGTCTCTATCGTTCTTATTGTCCCTTGTCCCTTTTTGTTTTCGAAACTATTAGCTTGAAACTTGTGAAAGTATTCATCCATATGTTAAAACACTGCTATGTAAGTTCAAAAACCGGAATCAAAGTTGGGATTTCTGATCCTACGAATGGTGGCAGTGCAAATATTTCTTGAAAGCACACCACATAGATGATAGATCGCTGCTGCAAAAGATTTGAAGATGCATAAAAAGTAGACAACAAGACTAACATCACTTCATTTGCAACCTAATTCACCGATAGATACTTTCCAAACCGTTTCTACCAACGATCCATCGTCCTCTAAATTTCATGATATGCCAGCGCAGAAGGAAAGATTTGGTAGCCTGGAAACTGATTTGTCAATCACGTTGTCACTCTCCGGAAGTCATGGCACTCACCTAAGCCACCCAGCCCCAAATGTTCTTGATGTTTCCACAAACATCAACAGGGGCTTCGTCCTGCTCAAAGACCATGTCACACACTTGGTTCTTGGACGGTGCGACCCAGCAGGCGTAGTTCCCCTTGAACTGTTGAAACAAGTCAGCATTACCTCAAACATGACGCAGGCAATGGGGGACGTACGTCGATGCAGATAGTGGCGGAGAATTCACCGCCGCCGCCGCCCTGGTGGATCTGGCAGTTGCCGCCCTGTGGGCTCACGGTGGTGACCACCTGCACGTCTCTGGACGTCCACTTCCAGTTGTTTGCATCTACGCTCTCGAACAGAAAACCAGTGCTGGCTTTGCGGGGGTAGGGGTCGAGAGCTTGTGTGCAGTACTCGGCGCTGATGGCAGAAATGCCGAGGGCGACGACTGGGATGAGAGTAGAGAGCTGCATCTGCGTGCCCAGTTAGTATTTTTCAGGCATGTGCGTTGGAAATATAGAATACCTTGATAGTTATGGGTTTGGAATGTTGAAAAGAACGTGATAGATCAGAAGCGAGTGCAGATGAGTTGATGCTGAGAGTAATAGCCTAAGTAGTCTTGCGGATGTCAAACCTACTTATAGACCAAACTCAGCCATCGCGATTACTTTCGAGTTCAAAGATATCATCACGATCCTCGTCATTCAGTTCGCTTTCGGGGTCAACTGTCAATACGAGTTCCGGATGACGGAGCCGAAGGTGGAACAGACTAAGCTAGAGCAACCCGCAGTTGAGTGAACTCTAACTTTGGTCCATTATTGATGGGTCTGAGCCTCGCTCTCCGACGCATCCCGCTCACAATTTGAGGCTGAAGGAAGCGGATTTTAGAGGTAACACCCGACGGGATGTGACTTGGGGGTTGTGCATGATTTCTTGGCGCCACTTCCCAACGGTCTTTGGTGTGGTTGCAGTACGATGTACGGTGTACGATGACTAGATAGCTGGCTACGCATTGTGACATTCTTTCCGAAAACTAGACAAAGTTTCATATTGACAACTCCACAGCAATCAGATGACATCTACTTCTGTTCCTCTTCTAAGAATTCTTCTAGAGCTCACATCCCAGCACCCTTTTACAAATCGTCGTCGCCAAGCTCTTCGCATCCTCCTCCGACATTTGCGTATCACCACTGCCGGTATCCCATGTGATCTCTGCAATCTCCGCATCCTTTTCACCAGAATTCTTGGCTTCGGATCCGCGGAGTGCGGTCCCGCGGAGGCCGGAAGCAGTCACCTTCATCTGAAACTGCTCGTTGCCGGTCCAACTTCGGTACACATGGACCACTATATCGCCTTGTTCGTCCGGTCCATCCGAACGGCACATCCATCGATCCTCCATCGCCGCGGGCTGATATCCGTTGATAAGTTTGTCGGTGTCTGTGTCCGACAGGTTGAGATGCCACGGCGCGGTTGCAGGATGACTGATTGGGTGGACTTCCCACGTCGAGCCGGTCACTCGCTGACCTGACTCGTCGGGGGAGGCAGAATTGGCGATTGTGGACTCTGGCGGGGTTTGCGAGCCTGGGAAAATGGAATTGAGAAAAGATCGGAACATTGTGCGTTTGTGTGTGCTGGGAATATGGGAGTTGGGTGGAGGTTGAATTGTGATGGGCAGAAGCTTGCGGTGTTGCTGCAATCTATTATTATCGGAGGTTGGAGCTTATAAGCCCGATGATGGAGCACGGGTGCATATTTTTTTGCCACGTTTTCCGGTATTGGCCAGCTAATGTGAAACAATAAAACCAACAATTCTGCCCATTTAAGGCTGGCTCTGTGCAGTGGAAGCCGGCGCAGATCACCGCTCGGCTCTTTCGGGATGGCATATAACTTTAAATTTGTACTGCCATCTTCCTAGCTGAAACTCAATTAGAATATATTATGGACCACATTCCATCCCGAGTAGCGATTGTCAGATGTTTCTATACCTTTGTGGTTAATACACTGGATACCTAGTGGGTTATGGCATAAGGGTCTTGACTAAGGCATAATCACTAAAACATAAGTGATTATCTGCCTCGCCGACCGCTAGATCACAAGAACTTCCTAAAGCGGTAATGCACTAGTTGAACTCCATCTCGTAGCTGCGTCCACACGACCGGAGACCTCGCGTGTCCGCGGAGAGACATGCGATACCGAAGTGGATCGTTCTCGCGTTGTCGTTCGTCGTACATCCGCTCCGGCACCGGCTTGCCGGGTAGGACACTTTCAACGTCATTTTATCCGCCCCGGCCAAGACTGCGCAAGAGCTTCATCAGACAATCGTCCACTCGGCGGTTGAGCTCTCAGCCGGACAACACACAGAATCCTTGTCAGGTATCTATGACTTGCGTTATTGGGGGTTGATACGTCGTTTGTGTAAGAAATTTACGCATGATCTGAACTTCTTGTGGGCCTCTAGTGTTCAATATCCACAGCCTCACGGAGCAGTATGAACTTCATCGCCGTCTGTATTTGGCCTAGGCAAATGGATGAATCATGAACAATTTAACTAACATCAACTTTGATTTCGAGTTCCGACGAAACCGAAGGCCGCTTGGCACTTGATGACGATGTATCTTGACTTACTTGGTGTTATGGATACGTGAGACCTCCTGAGCTGGTATCTTGCGCACGGGGTTTTGGCAGTCCAAAGTTCCGGTGAGAGAAGCGTATTGTTGAGGAGAGAAGCAGATGACTACCCCAAGTTCGAGTGAGAGAGCAGCGTGGCATGGAAAATGTGTAAAACGATAAAACCTAGGCGACTATCCCGTCAATTCATGTCTTGTTGCCGACCAGCCTCGTCATCACAATCCTACACTCGTTAAGAGCACTCTCTTTTGGCCCTGTGGTAGTTATATCAATATCGTCTCCATCATCCTCATATCTGCCGTTATCCGTCGCTGTCGTCCTCTATTGCTATCCATCTAAAATGGCTCGGCAATACTCCTTTGTATTCGGGTTGTTTCTCTTCTCCCTCTGGTCAATCCTCGGCTCCGCTGTCGACCTCTACAGGGCAGACTCCAGAGCCTTTTCGACCATCCAGGCCTCCAAAGGCTTCCTAGCCAAGGGACAGTCCAACATTGGCGTCGTGTCACCTGATACCAGTCTCTGGAACCACGTCAACGGCGCCGACAACGGCTTCAGCAAAGACGAAGACGGCTACGTCTCGACCACCTCTGATAGAAACCTCGCCCGCACCTGGGTCCGCCAGTTCCTCGGCAACAACGGCTACATCTATCGCATCCACTCTGCCCCCAACATGATCGACTGCCAGGCTACTCTCGGCAAGTACAACCCGTACCCTCAGGAGAAGGAGTTCGCCGCTCTTGGCGGCATCAAGGACAACCAGATCATCGGCTGGACGCAGGTCAAAAACGGCGTCGAGGGTAAGGAGCAGCTCAACCCCTTCTACCGCTCCGATATCTACGGAAACATGGGCACCGGCGGCTCGCAGCCCAAGCTGGCCGCGTTCCCTGCCAACCACATTGCCTGGAGCGAGGCGCCGTGGTCCGAGTTCGCGACGTGCACCAGACGCCGATCTGCCAGAGATCTGTTCAAGCGCGCCTGCTCGCCAGCCAAGAGCAACGTCGAGTACGCCAACGAGCACCTGGAGTACGTCAACGCCCTCTGTCCGGATTGCCTTTGATGCTAAGGCAATGGAGGACCCTGGACGACGGGGACTCTGGACAACGAGAAAAGAAGAAGGACGGGGACAGAAAGGACAGAAGGGACAGAGGGGCCGACAGGGGAGAGAGTTATCCGGTGATCGATAGATCTGAAGCTGTCCCTTGACATTTTTGTCGGACTGGAGTGTTTCAAAGCGTAGCTCTACATCCACATTCACAGGAAATATATACTTCTTCTTAAGCAATAGAGTATTAGCTCTAAGATCTGCAGTTTCTGATTTAGCTATAAATTTAAAGCTTTTAAAAATTAAAAGAATATGAGAAAGATATACGAGGTAAAGCTATAAATCGTATTCGATCTCGAGGTTTGTAGAGCTTATTATTGAGAAATAAGTTTATGATAGATTTTAAAAAGTCTAGTCTCTTGCTAAGACTAGACGAATCATGACACAGATACCTTGAAAAGGGGTCATGCTGCTGCAGAATTATACTGCGCTGTTTGTTAAAGTGCAAACCCTCGGAAAATTCTGATAACTAGTTCCAGCGAAATGCTGCAATCTACGAATGAAATTTGATACGGGCAAGTTTCTGGGTGGTTTCCCATGTGGACTTGATTTAGGCTGTAGCTGACGTTTGGCGGCACCCGATGCAGCCTAGAACGTTGTTGCATGTACGAGGAATACGCCTTGCGATCATACCTACACCGCAGTGTAGCAACTGTCTCAAACTCCTCCACGACATCGACTCATCTCGATCCCTGCGGCTCGGCTCGCGTCAGCCACACCCAAGTTCACCGCCTTCACCATGGAAACCGATCGATCCAAGGTTATTGAAGCGCTAAACGCCTATCGCGCACACATCGCGTCCCATATTCGGAAGAACATGGAACTGTACGTGGAGTATGTCTTGGAGCAGTTACCACTGGACCAGGACTGGACAGACGAGGAAATCAACGATGCTCGCCTGCAATTTCTCGAGGAACGATTAGAACTCGGCGGGTTCATGGAGGGCGTCAGGTTTCCCGATGACGTTCTGATCCATTGGGATGAGATAGCTCAGTTGAGTGGTTTAGACGGGACAATCCGCCTAGACCCGGCCAACGGCGCTGGGCTCCTGGAGGCCTACATATCTCACATCAAGGAGGCTCTGCGCGAAAACTCACACGAGGATATCAGAGATACGATCAAGTTTCCAGCAGAGCTCCGGGTCGTGGCCGAGGAAGTTCACGGCCTGATTGGCCCCGGGCTGCCGTGCCACGACCACCAGCAGCTGACCTTCTGGTCTCTGACAATGGACACGAGCCGTGCCAAGACACCGGAAGAGCTGGAAGACGAGACGGGATTGAACGGCTGTGACCCCCAAGGCTGAACGATGGGAGGCGGGTGAAACTCAGGGGAGGGACGGACAGGACGCCTCATGCTGCGTGGTGTACTGCCGTAAGCCGGGCGGGGATGGGTGGAAATGGCGGTACGTTGTGAATTTGTGGGAGAGGGGGATGTATGTCTTTGAGAGCATTCCCGAGTTTCTTGGATGGTATGCGCATCTTCGGGAGGATCACTTGGAGAGGTTGGCGGCTGAGGACCGGACGGCCAGGCTGTTTGATTGACAGGCAAGTGTCACTTAACGGTCATGTTAGGTATTCTGTCTTAGACCATACCGAGAATGAAGAGGTAGTTGTGATTGGGCACATCATCCCTGGACGTCCATATGCAGTTGGCCGGGTCTGTCCCCGTTGGCCCATCATCCCTGACGCCGCACATGTACAGTCCGTTGCACTGACAGGGTCCGCCCCCCTTTTTTCCCCGCTTATGCAAAAACATGAAAAAAGCCTATTTTACACTATAATACGTATTTTTCCGCATTATATATAGAACGCGCTAAATCTATTACTAGTACCTTAATTATTATTAATTACTATAGTTATAGTAATATTTAAATATATAACTATATAATAAAGATATAAAATATATATCTAATATTTTTATAATAATTAATTTATTTATAGAGATATTATTGATTTAGTTAGTTATTTTATTTTTATATTAATTAATTAATAAAAAATATATTTCATTTTTATAAGAGATTAAAATAATATTTATTAAAAAATAAATAAAAAAACCTATTATCTAATTTTATATATTTATTTAGTATATAGTTTATATAGCTTTAAATAATATAAAAATATGTTAAAGATTTTAATATAATTTTTTAGAATAAATAATTTTAGTAGTTAATAAGAATAATAAGGTTTTAAACAGTTTAATTTATTTATAGTTAAAAGTTTATTATTATATAAATTATACTTAATTATTAATTATCTATTATTAATTAATATATATCTATAGTTTATTGTATTAAATATATTAAAAAAGATATTAAATAATAATAATAATATAATAAGACTTAAAATATTAAATTTATAGTTATTAGTAATTATAATAATAATAATATTAAAAAACTAAGAAATTTATAAACTAATAAATATTATTAACTATATTAAATAAATAATTTAATAATATAGATTATAACATAATATTATTAATAAAATACAAAGACAGAAAAGAATATTATTAGAGTTAATAAAAATAAAAATATAATATTATATAGTTATAATAGTTAAAATATGTTATTAATAACTATAGTAGTAATTTATAATAATAATATAATACTATAGTTTATAGTTAGAGATTTTAATTATAATTAGAAACTTTAAGTTAATTATAATTAATTAAGAAGTATTAAAATAGATTATATAATGTATAGATTTAAAATTATAATAATTCTATTATTTTTATGTATACAAAATAGTAATATTAAATCTATAGCTATAAATAGATTTTGTTATAGTTAAATATATTATATAAAAAACTATATATATAGTTAAATATTATATTATTTTTATTATATTATTTTTCTTCTGTATTGTTTTCTAAATAATATATCTCTATTAATATAATATTACTTAAGATTTTAATCTAATTATTTTTATTATCTAGCTTAACTTTGCTTTATTTTATTTATAATATATATAACTAATATTTATAACGCTAATAATAATAATAATAAAATAAAACTAAAAAGTTTTAAAATACTTATAAAGTTAATTATACTTAATAATAAATAGCTTTATATATATTTACTGTACTAACTAATTTTAATTGATATATTATAGATCTTTTAATTAATACATTAATGTAATATTAAAATATTAATATATTAAGATAACTTTAATTTATTTAAAACTAATATTATAAAGTTTGTTAACTAATTTTATTATTATCTCTTTTAGTAATTTAGTACACATTTTTATATAAATATCTTTTTTTAACTTTTGATAACATAAATAACATGGTTCATCAGTCAGCCGGACGTTTTTTTCTAAACACTCTTACGTCCAAATCACTTAAACCTTTGACGCGTAAAATCCAAAGAACCATAATGCTAATCTACACCTAAGAAGACAAAGTCATTCTCACGATTAAAGCGATCTAATCAACATGCGCTGCAGGTAATAACTTAAGCATTTCGCATGCTGCAAAGACCTACAGTATCCTAAAGAGCACCTTAGCCGATAGAATGAATAACTGACCGCGATGCGAATAAGCTTAACCCTAACGATATAAACTTAATCTAATCGAAGAGAAAACACTTCTCTAATACATTATTAAATAGGATTCTAGAGGATTTCCTTTCCACCTCAGCAGTGTGGAAGATATAGCTAATCTCCTGCTGTGAGCCTGTAATAGCAAGCCTGTTAGTAAGCGATAGGCTAGGCAGTTTATAGACTTACAGCCTGCTCTGAAAACTAAGTTAAATTATCTATATAATTATTAAAAGTCTCTTTAAGAAGATCCTGAGGTTATATCAAAGTGGTTTGCGCTATTATGCAACATAATAGCTAAATATAGCATCTTAGAGGGGGACCTATATAATTTTAATAAAACTGGCTTTATGATAGGCATAATTACTGTGTTAATAATAGTTATATATACTGATTAATATAGTAAAGTAAAGTCTGTCCAGCTTAGTAATTATAAATAGGCTATAGTTATTAAATATATTAATTTAGGTGGGTGGTATATCCCTCTGTTTATAATTGTTAAGGGTGCATATTATTTTGCTAGTTAGACTATGGAATTAGGTGTTCTAGGCAACTAGGTGATTAAACCTACTGCTAATAAATAGATAGATAAATAGATAGATCTTAACGGAATTAAACACTTTAATAAATATACTAAGAACTAAATAAAAGATATCTATTAGATACTTATTATTAATAGCTACAAAAGCTATTTATCAGCTAAATTTAATAATTACTATAAGCAGAACAATATTATAACTATTAATATACCTGCATATTTATTATATCTACTACAGCTATTAGATATTACCCTTCATTCACCTTTAAAACGCATATATAGTAATAAAATCAACTAATTTATTAAAGCCTCTATAAATTATATCACTAAGTCTAAGTTCTTTATTACCTTCTACTAAGCTTATAATAAGGTTTTTAATAAAAAAAACATTAGGTCTGCTTTCTAAAGCGCTAGAATTTCACCATAGGACCTAGACCATATTATTAAAAAGCTTAATATATATTTACAGACGCCTACACCTCCTATAGCTAACCCTTTAACACCTCCACCTTAGCAGTTAAAAACGCCCTCTAACCTATAACAAACTATTTTATAGTCTAACTTTATTAAAAGTTATATCTCTACTTATTAAGGTAGCTTACTAATATTAATTATTACTATAATTAAGTAATTATTAAAAGGTATGCAGGTAATAGTATACTTAATCACTATTTTAACTAATTAGCTTTATACCCTTAAGGATATAAATATAGCATTTACTAAACGCTAGAGGACTAAAAGAATGCAGGTCCAGCTTAGAGGGGCACTTAGTATAGAGGAATCTCAGGTTTTGCTTGAAGGGAAACAAAAAGGGAAACGTCCAGCACCTCAAGAGGATGACGAGGGGGGTCCATCAAAGAGAGCCCAGCCAGCTCGGAGACGCTGTGGTATGTGTGGTGAGACTGGGCATAACGCGCGAACCTGTTCTAAAGATGTCGAACCCTCAGGAGATTCTGATAGCGACAACTAATAGTTGATTTAATGCGTTGTGGTTGAGAAATACTAGATGTTGTTGTGTACGTGGGAAAAAAACGTCTGGCTGACTGGTCTGGCTGGCTGACTGATGAACCACGTTATAGGTTAGAGTGAGATATTATATTAGAGAAAGTATTAAACTATTTTTATAATAGATATTATTGTCTATAAGAGATTTAATTAAGTTTTTAGTATTTTTAATAAGATTTTAAGTAAAACCTTATTTAGTAAACTAAATATCTAATAATTTATAAATTATTTATAAGCTATTATTTACTAATTATAGTTTATATAGCTTTTTTTTAATTGTTTTATTAATATTATATTGCTTATTATAAATAGATATAAACTATTTAATAAAGCTAGCTATTTAATTTAAAGTTTTTTAAAAATAAATCTAATATTACTAATAAGAATAAATAAATTACAAGTATAATATTTAGTTAATAAATATTTAGAAGATTTAATAATAAGAAACTTAGTAATAAATATTATAAGATATTTATATATAGCTAATATATTAGTAGTAATAACGCTAATAATAATAGCTATAACTATATATAGATTAAAATACTAAAGATAATAATTTAATATTTTAATATTACTATATATATTAATAGTATTATTATTATTAGTATCAATTAAGTTATATTTTAATTTTAATAATAAAAATATAATATTTTTAGCTTTCTTTTCTATTATTATTATTATTTTCTATTATTTTCATTATTTTCTAATTATTATTAATTTTAATAATACTTTTTTTTTAATAATTTTAATTTTTAATAAACTAATTATAAAAAATCTCACTAAATAGTTTTCTAAGTGGTTTTATATTATTAATATTAGTTTATCTAGTTATACTAACTTTGATTTATTTTTTTATATAATAAGATTTAATTTTATAGTATTTCTAGCTTAATATATAATATTAGTTAAACTTCTTATTACTTAAATTGTTTTTATATTTATAATATTTTAAATAGATATATATGTAGAGAAGTTATTTGTATACATTTTCTTTTTAATATCTAATATTTATAGAATTATTAAGCCTATAATTATTTTTTTATATATATTAATTATAATATTTATTTAATTATTTTTTAAAGCGTTTATATATTAATTATTATCTTATTAGAGATTAATATAGCGCTATATTATTATTTAATAGTGAAGTAGATTTTATTTCTTTGTTTTAGTTTATTTAAAAAAGAAAATAATATTAATTTATAGAACATTTAGTTAAATAACCTTTTTAGTAAATAAATATATTTAAATAAAAAAATGGCATTAATTTAGATATATTAATGAGTTTTTTATAAATAATAATCATAACAATATTAATTTTCTTTAGATTATATAAATAAATTATTATTTTTAAGCGTTAAGCTTTAAATAATTTAGGTTTATAATAAAATTAACTTATTATTATTTATATCTTTCTCTTTTTTAAATATATTAAAGAATAATATAAATATGTTATTAATATTATAATAAAAAGCTATAGATATATTATCTATAAATCAAATAGTTTAATAAAACATTAAGTTATTTAGAATTAAGTTTAATTAAAATAATCATATTAATAAAAATAAAATATTTTAAAATTAGATCTTTTATAATAGATTTGTTCTATTTTTTTTTATATTATTATTATTATTTAATAAAAAGATATTTTAAAGCTTTTTATAATAACAAAAAAGCTATGTATACATACTTTTTTTATAATATAGATTTAAAAACTATTGAATTATTAAGGTTAAAATTAACTTTAGTAATAATGACCTCTTTAATAGCTTTTCTAATAACTTTTTAAATAATAATAGCTTAGTAAACGTTTTTAATAAATATAATAATTCTAATTAATAATAAAATAAAATATTAAAATTGTTTTTAGTAATATTTTATATTAGTTATTATATATATTATTACGTTTATATATTATTAGTAATAAGTAATAAATAATACCTAGATAAGTCATTATGTATTTACTAAAATATATAATAATACTTAAAAAATATTATAATATTTTTGGATTATAAGATTTAATAGAAATAAATTAATTAAAGTTATTAAAATAGGTTAATTACTGTATTATAAATATCTATATAGTATTAAGTAAAGTTTTATATATATATATATATATAGGGATTATACGTACGTAATTTCAGTAAAAAGGGGGTGTGGATGCTATTAGTGCAACGGACTGTACCTGATAGGGATCACTACTCCGTCAGCGGCTGACGGCAGAGAGCCTTATCTTTCTTGTTCCGCGACACAGCAATTTCTCACGAGTACACCTCCAACACTTTTTTCGAGCAACGCGACAAGACTGCGCCTTAAACCTCGACACCGAACGTGATCCACTCCTCGGACTTGAATTGGGGTCCAGGACGCCCGGGCAGGGGATGACCAACACGCTGCGGCGTAACCAACACAACGTAGCATTTCTCCTGCTGACGATTTCCTTTCCGAGAAATCTGGTGCCTTGCCTCATCTCCCTGCTGCATCTCAACCACGCCGCACCTGGCAGCTGAACACAGGCGAAGCCGCCCGGCCTGTCCTCCTCGTCTTGGGATCTCAAAGCCCCCGACTTAAAAAGGGGAGACTCCTACGTCTCGATATTCATCTTCTCAACTCCAGTGAGCCCAAACAATACCCTCCCACAATGCTATCCTCTACTTTCCTTCCATCCCTCGCTCTAGCCCTAGCATCCCTGCCATGGAGTTCGGCAGA
Source organism: Colletotrichum aenigma (assembly GCF_013390185.1). Taxonomy (NCBI): domain Eukaryota; kingdom Fungi; phylum Ascomycota; class Sordariomycetes; order Glomerellales; family Glomerellaceae; genus Colletotrichum; species Colletotrichum aenigma. The sequence continues at coordinate 1,263,199 of NW_023500914.1, forward strand.
CACCACGACCCCATGCAAGTCCTTCCCAGGCAGCGCTGACTGGCCGTCCACAGAATCCTGGGCCGCGCTCAATGAGTCTCTTGGAAGCCGACTGCTGCAACCGGCTGCTCCAGGAGCTGTCTGCCATCCCGGAGAACCGTCCTACGACGCCGGCCGGTGCGCCGCCGTGCAGGCCGGATGGAGCCGCTTCGACTTCCACAAGGCCGACCCCGTCTCCGTCATGTGGGACAACTGGAGCAATGCCACCTGCCTCCCTGACGCGGCTTATCTGTGTCGCGCTGACGGATACTCTGCGTTCGTCGTGAACGCGACCACGCCGGAGCATGTCAAGTTTGGTGTTGACTTTGGTGCGTTTGTACCCAACTTCTCGTCATGATGGACCGGTTGCTTAACGAGTGTAGCGCGGGAGAATAACGTGAGGTTGGTCGTCAAGAGTACGGGGCACGATTACCTAGGGCGCTCTTTTGCCCCGGGGTCTCTGTCCACTTGGGTGCACCATATGCAAGATGTGCAGTACCACGGAGCTGGGTTCCAACTTGCCGGGAGCGATATCACTATCGAGGGGAACGCCGTCACTGTTGGGGGCGGCACCGAGCTGTACAACGCGCAGAAGGCCCTGGCCGAACATGGGCAGGCCATCGTCGGCGGCGGTTGCGGGACCGTGGGAGTCGGCGGGTTCACCCCCGGAGGCGGCCACTCGCTGCTGGGCCCGCGGTACGGCATGGCGGCGGACAATGTTCTGCAGATGGAGATCGTCTCGCCCAAGGGCGAGATCATGACGATCAACGAGGCGCAGAACACGGATCTGTTCTGGGCTATGCGCGGTGTAAGAGCGGACATCATCTGATATTTACACGACTTCCCGATGTTAACTCGAGCAGGGCGGCCCCGGCACCTTCGGCGTCATCACCTCCATCACCTTCTTAACGCACCCCTCGCCTGCAATAACTCATACCTTCTGGGCTATCAGAACCGAGCCCGACGCACCTTATCTCCCAGCCCTCACCGCATACGTCCTCTCCCAGATGCCCGCGCTCGAACGCGCCGGCATGTCCATGTACTGCACCTCATCGCGCGTGCTCATGGAAAACCCCTTTCCGGTACAAAGTCTGCCGGCGCAGATCGCAGGCATGATGGGCGTGGCCCTTCTACAGGACCAGCCGGACTCAGAAGCGATGCAGGAGCTCTGGCAGCCCATCAACACAACCATCGCCGCGCGCTGGCCCGAGGCCGTGTTCGTGCTGCAGACGGAGCAGTTTGCCTCGTGGTTCGACTGGTTCGACAAGTACCGCGACGCGCGGCCCGTGGGGTACCACCTCATCTTCGCGTCGCGGCTGCTCGACGAGGCGGCTCTGACTGAGGATGTGGACGCGCTGGCGGCGGCGGTTGGGACGGCCACGGAGAGGGTGGGACGCGTGACGGCGTTTTTGGTTTCAGGGAGGGGGGTGCACGAGGCGGTGCCGCGCGGGGGCGGGAATGCGGTGCATCCGGCTTGGAGGAGGGCGTATATCCACGCGAGTGAGTTTTCATATTTGCAGTGGGTGGGATGTGTTGAAGACTAATGATGTGTGCACAGTGGCGACGGCTCAGTTCCCTGCCATGAATGCCACGGCAAAACAGGAGGCGATTAAGCTTGTTGATGCGGCGGCGGAGGGGTTGCGACGGTTGGCTCCTGATATGGGGTCTTACATCAACGAGGTGAGTGATCCGCATTCGAGCTGGAGGATGAGTTGCTTATTGGGTCACAGGGCTCTGTGTATGAAAAGGACTGGCAGCAGGCCTACTGGGGCGCGCACTATGATCGACTACTCAGTATCAAGAAGATCGTCGACCCAGACGGCGTGTTCTGGTGCGAGCCGTGCGTTGGTAACGAGGGATGGGAGGTGGTCGATGAAGGACGGCTTTGCCGGGCCTGAGTTGAACCATAAGATGCAGCGGAGGATGTGAAATACGAATTATATCGATTAACTATGATTAGATCAAATACCACGGTGCTCTCTGCTTAAGCCTTCGTCGTGACATTCATTTTCTTCACCCACGGCTTCCAGACATCCTCAATGGTGCCCGGGTCATTCCACCCGTTCCACTCGTAGTTGCCCAGCGCCCAGCCGTCAAAGACACCCTGCGCGCCGGAACGAATACGGTAGCTGCCCGCCAGCCCCCACATCATCCAGCTGATCTTGTTCTTGACGGTGAACTCGCGCAGGCAGACCTGCAAAGTGTCGTTGCGCATCGTGTCGTCCTGCGCATTGCCGAACTCGGACAGGATGACGGGCGTCAGGCGGCTCGCCTTCGGGCAGTCGCCGGTAACATTACACGCGGCCGGCTTGTCGATACCCAGCGCGTTGAACCCAGAGCGGTAAAACCCGGCCTCGATGATAGGGCAGGTGCCCGTGTCGACGTCCTCGCTCATCTTGTACAGGTGCAGCTCCCAGACGAGCTTGTCGGCCCAGGCGTGGGCGTCGACGTCGAAGACCTTGGGCTCGCGGCGCGCGGCGTCGCGGATGGCGGTGCACTTGTAGCACGGCGCGGTGAGGTAGTTCTTGCCGCTCGTGAGCGCGGAGAGGTCCTGGCCGTACTGCATGCCGCCCCAGAGGATGAGCACGTCCGGGTTGGCCTCGTGGATGGCGTCGGCGCCGGCGGAGAAGTTGCCGACGAGGGTGTCCCAGTTGTAGTACAGGTCGGTCTTGTTCCAGGACTCGCGGACCTCGTTGCGCAGGGACATGGAGACGATGTTGGGGTGGCCGCGGGCCCAGTTGGCGACGTAGGAGAGGCCGCGGCGCCAGTGGGTGGTGTTGAAGTAGACGTCGTCGAACCAGCCGTTGCCGTCGGTGTGGGAGCAGCACCACATGGCCTTGCTGACGTGGACGTCCGGGGAGATGAAGATGCCGCGGTCGAGGGCGGCCTTGGCGATGTCGGACCAGATCTCGAAGCGGGTGGTTTCGCGCGTCCAGGTCGGGTTCTGCTTGATGATCTCGTTGGTGACCTTGGTGCCGTTGACGTAGCCGAGGGCGTTGACCATGGCGACCTCGAGCGGGACGTCTTCGCCTTCGCGGTCGTAGATTTGGTCCACCATCTCAATGGCGTAGCCCCTGGTGAAGGGTGGGTTAGTTGCGTGACCACCGTGAAGGAAACATGTAGCGAGGACTTACATTCGGATATAGTTGAAGCCAATGCTGGCGACACTGTCCAGGATCTTGTCAACCGAAGACCATTCCAGGCCCTCGGGGACCATAGTCTCGCCGCTCATGGGCCAATTGACGCCAGCCCATGTGATGACCTCGCCGCGGCTGTTGACGATGTCGCGGCGTTGGGTGCTGAAGGGGCCATATGGCCAGGCGTTGCTGGAGTCGTTGGTCGCCTGTCTGACGGACTGTCTCTGGGCAGTGTACCGCCCCATGACGGGGGTCTTCATGTACTGGCCGCACGCCGACGACACGAGGGTCGCGGCGGCGATCGCGAGGGCCGTCAGCTTCATTATGGAAACAAAGTTGCGCCAACGACCACGTGTAGAAGCTGCAATGGAACGGCGAACGTTGCGTCGAGGGAGGGCGAAAAGGACGCCGGCGTCCTTTTTAAGGCCACCGCCCGCGGCGACACCTTCATGAGCCGCTGCCATTTCCTGTCCTCGGTGGATTGGCCGGCGAGGTGTCCGTATCCGTGGAGAGCAAAGGGCTGGTCGGTCAGTCTAGTTGGCTGGGTCGGCTCCGCAATCCCCGCATGTGCTGCTTTCTGCCCCTTCCAGCGGGATTAGCATCGTCATACTCTCTCAAACCTGTCTGGTCACGAGGGTTGGTTGCGTACCACGCCGGTGGATGGGGTTGGTTTTTGCCGGAGCTGTGGGCGATCAAGGTTTGGGGCCGGGAGAGCAGGGTGGCCCTTGTCGCGGGGAAGGTTTGTTGGAGAAGCTTCATGACGGCATTGGACCGCTTGAAAGAGTGGAGAGCTCGGGAGCCGGGCTACCCCGCATGGCAAAGTGCGGAGGCGGTGGAGAAGACAAATAAAAAGGAAATGAGAGCGGGCAGCGGGACATTTCCCAGTTGACCAGTCCACTGGCTTGCCGAGCAACCCGTCCCCGGGGGTGGGGGCTCCATGGCTCGGAGCCGGACCGAATCGGATGGGTGCTCCGTAAGATGCCTGGCACCTCTAGTAGCCTGATTTCCCACATGTCGAAAAATCATGTGATGACGTCGTCAGCCAAGCTGTGCGAGGAGTTTGGGTGAGAACATGGCTGTATAGTAATGGAGTCAAGGAGGCCAGTGACGACAGTATATATTAGATGACTGACGGATACAAGTATTAACAAGAATGGGGACGACGATGATGACGAGGACGATGAAGATAATCTAGGAGAAAGGAACAATAGAGACAATATAGCTAGTATATGTAAGAATATCTCCAGCTATCCCACAGATAGCATGTAGTTAGAGCCTCAAGGTATAATGGCAAAGCAGCTTTTCGACCTAGAGTCTAGAGTCTTCGCCTCTCATCTTGATGTTAGAGTTGAAAGTATTTGAAGTGGAACCTTATGATACGCCGCGACATACCCAACAACACCCCAAAATGATGTAAAAAGAGAGATCACGACTGGGGCATGAGTCGAACACGCGACCTGCGCCTGGAAGATATGGAATACGCGCCGCTCTACCACCCGAGCTACCCAGCCGTTGCTTTCTTCTTGAATTATTCCTCTCTTGTCTTGATCTTAAGTCAAGAGGCGATGCGGGCTGACAGTCATCGTGGTTGCCTGGAGGGAAAGATGGGGCCGAGCGGCCTGGTCTGACAGAATCTTCTAGATCAACACGCGCCTTTCAGATGGGCAGCTTCAGGCGTACGAACATCATGTTACCGGCAGGTGATCCAAACGTTGCAATAGCCGCTGCGATTTAACAAGAACTTGAGAGGCATTCGTAAAGTTCATTGGTAGGCGGCACAGACTTGTAAATATATTCACTAAAGAAAGTAAAAAGCGTCCACTACTTCTTCAAGCTCTTCTCCGGGTCCTTCTCGTACCTGTTGCACCACTTCCTCCACTCCTTAGCGCCCTTGTGCATGACCACCTTCAAGTCGTCCTTGACGTCGTTAACCTCCCACGCCTCGTCCTCCCAGTTCTTCTGCCCGCCGGTCCGCGAGGGCGACCAGCCGATGGCCTCCAAGCACTCACTATTTTACCAATGTCAGCAGGTGTTTACATATTAGAGACATATTACCGGGGAATGAAACTCACACTTCAGTCGGTGCGTGGCTGTACCGCGGGAACAGCCGCGAGTCGACGCGGTGGCACTCGGCGTACAGGTAGCTGGAGAGCACGTCGATGCGGTGCGCGGGCTTGAACGTGATCTTCAGCTTGTTCTCCTTCTCCAGCTCCTTTTCAGACTTCTCGGGGTCGATGGTCTCGGGATCCTGTGACGTCGACGCGATGCGCTTCGTCACGGAGCGGGCGGTCTTGGTGCCCTTGATGGTGAAGTACGCCCACACAGCTGTCGCTCACGTTAGCATTGGCGAACAAATTACCAATAGTAACCAAGATAAACTGACCATTGACCTCGAAGAGCCCGCTGATAGCAATCATGACGAGGTCGATTGCCAGCGAGACGGGGAGCAGGCCCGTCGCGATGATGGCGTCCCGCTGCGCCTTGGACTTTGTCCGCAGCATCGTGTTGACAAACTCCTCCCGCATCTGCTCCGGCGTCATGTTCATCGACGGCGGGTACACGAAGACGATCTCCTCCACACCGACCGTCTTCTTGGTCTCGTGGGAGCCGTGCGCCGGGTCGTCGTCCTGGACATCCTCCTCCTTGATATCCTCCGAGAACTTGCCGCCGCTCTTCTCATCGCGTGCCTTCTCCTCGCTGAACTTCTCCTCGAAAGGGTTCTCCTCCCTTGCCTTCTCCTCAGACCCGGCCTCCCTGGCTTTGTCATACACGCCAGCCTCCTTCGCCTTCTCGTCAGCAGCCCTCGTCGCCTCGTCAGCGGGCTTGCCACTCTCCTCAGCCTTCTCGTCAACATCCACGCTGTCCTTCCCCTTGACGTCCCCATCTTTACCATCCTTCGACTTGTTCCTCCTCCCCTTGCTCTTCAGCGAGAGCTTGCGCGCAAGATTCGACGTCGACGACGACGAAGCCGGCGCCGGCGGAGGCGTCACGCGCGCGAGGAAGTCAAGATTACTCGTCGTGGTATATTGCATCGCCCTATCCACGCCCCGTGTGCACTTGGCCTTGAACCCCGCCCAGCTCGTCGTCTTCGCGTCACTCTGCTTCGCCTGCCGCACCTCCGCCTGCCACTTGCGCTGCACCTTGTGCGAGACGCCCTCCTTCACGCCCTCGGGCGGCGCCTGCAGCGGCGGCGGCGGCGGCGTGTACACCAGGAACCGCGTCGGCATGCCGCCCTTGTCCGGCGGCGCGCCCAGCCACGGCTTCGGGAACGGCACCAGGTACGCGATCAGCTTGTGCGGGTCGCGCGAGTAGTGCACCGGGTTGTTGGGGTCGTCGGCGCCAAAGTCGGAGCCCTGGCGCCGCGGCGGCGCCATGAAGCCCTCTGTGGATGGTGTCCTGGTGAACGGTGCGGGCTCTTGCTGTTGCTTGAGCATGGCTGCTACGGCGTCTGGGTGTGGACGCGCGGGCAGCGGCGGGGCCGGGCCGCCGTGCTCCTCCTCGTGCTGCAGGCGCATGGCGAGCGCGCGGTCTTCGTCTTCTGGGGACATTGGATGAGACGGCTGCGGCTGTGGTGGCCCGCTGTTTCCCCAGCCAGATGAGCCATGTGATGGGCGCTGGGGCAGATCATGCCGGTTGTGGTTTCCCTCTTCCTCTTCTTGGAGTGCTAATGCCATTGCGTAGTCGCGGTCCTCTTGCTCCTGGATGGAGGGATCGGACGCGTGTGCTTGGGCATAGTAGTCCGCGACCTCCGGCTCTTGAGAGGGCCTTGGACCAGGCAAGGGCGGACGGTCCTCGGGGATGGGGGCGGGTGCTGGAGGTTCTGGCGACTTGCCCTTGTCGTCGGGGATGCGGTGGCCATCTGGTACGCTGTATGTGTAGCCGGTGTCGTTGTGATGTACGACGGGCTCGGGCGCTTTGCCCTTGTCTTCTGCGGTGGGATGTCCATTGGGGGGCTGTGAGTGGCCGGTGTCGTGATGCAGCACGGCAGGCTCGGACATGGGTGATACGTAATAGTTGTCCTGCGCGGGCTGATGTTGAGGCTGGTGCGATGAAGACGCCATTTCGTCGACTGTCACCCTGGATTCGACAGGCGACGGCGGCGAGGCGCTCCTTTTGCTGGGAGGATCGTAAATGTCGTCAGCGGTGTTGTTGTTGATGATGGTCTCTGCTGGGGGGTCGTAGATGTCGACGCGAGGTTTACTTGGGGGGTCGTAAATGTTGTCCTCCTCATCCTCCTCCTCCTCCGGGACGGCGTCGGCCGCATGTTTCGTCCTATTGGGGTCCTTATAAGACCACTGCGAGCGCACGCTATTGGAGCGATAGGTCGTGGGCGTGGCGGGTATAATGTTCACCGCAGGGACTCCGCTGCCTGATGGGACGGTGGGTGACTCATTGTTGAGGTCATCGTACCAGCGGCTGTTGCTGTGAGTTTGCTGGTCGTACTCATGCTGTCCCTGAGCTTGTTGTGAGCTCGGCTTGGATGGGAAGAAGAGCTCCTGCTCCGCGATGGAGCTTGGTGTATGGCGCTGCTGGGTAGTGTCCATCTTGGCGATGCAAGCTTTACTGCACGTTTTCCAAGACACTATATTTTCTGTTTGGTTTTTGCTCTTCGATGAAGAGAGAAAAGTGAGGAAACGAAGCGGGCTATACGGACACAAGCCAATTCAGTCAAGTCAGCGCAAACCTTAAATTTGGAGCTCGTTTGGTTCTTCAGCATTCTGAGGCGACAAAAACCGCCTTGGAACGCGCAACCCCGGTGCGGCGTTGAAAGGGAATGACGTGGTGTCACTGAGGGAGGGTGTGGCGCAGCCCGAATTGGTTTGTGGCTCTGGCAGTCTGGCGCCCCAACGGTCAGCGGCGCAGCTCACTGAGTCCTTGTACGGGATCTCCGTGATGGACAGGGGTGGTTTCTGGCGATCCTGGCATTGGCCAAACTGTGGCTAGAGCTCGGTTTCAAGTCCGAGGGGTTTCGGTGCGGCGGTGAGTGTCTGTTGGGCGACCGGCGAACGCATAGCGAAGACATCCTGGGGATAGCAGCAAAACTTGGATCTCTGGGCGGTCACTTCTCTCTGCTCTGAGGCGGCGCGCTGTTGTTCTCGCCCCGAACATGCCGTTTGCGAAAGCTACGATACCCCTGGATTAAGCTGCTGGATCGTGCGGGTGTTGTGTTGCACAGGAAAGATTCTATTGTTTTCTGGTGGATGGACGAATTGGGGGCTGGATGTGACCTGCCTACCATACCATGAAGCACCTATACGCACACTCATCCAGCACCGTTTACTGGTCACGATCAGGAATGAGTATATGTAGCGTTTGCTGCTCATCCAGAAGGGCCAAGACCTTGGACAGTTTCGCGTACGTCGCGATGCCACGGCTGGGGGCATCGGGAAAAGTCGGAGGAAGCCAAACAGATGTCACCATGGGTATGCGACATGGAGAACGGGTCGGATTCTAGGCGAGAGTGTTAAGCATTGCATCCTCGCGGGGGAGCCAAGCATTTGAGAGGAACCCGAAAGAAGGGTCGAAGTCGTTAGCTTGGGGATCGTGATTTGATGTTCACAAAATAGCCGTCTATTTCGAGAAAGCCAAGTCGTCCTCGAAAAAGAATGACGGGGGAGCGAAGAGTTGGGGTTATCATACTCAACACGACACACGACTACTCCTGTCGCTAGAGTGGTGATTCGCAGCTCAGAGTTGACGATGGAAAGGCCAGAAGTGAGGCCAGATGAGACCCGGCGTCCACGATCAATCGCTTCAACTACACAATCGAACAGACCAAATTTAGCAGTTGATCTCGAAATTTCACAGTGCCCATCGTAGCGGCTCCTGTCAGTCGGTCTCTCTCTTCTCCACATACCAAAGCCCCGAGCGCACCTCAGCATTTTCAGCCCAAGTCGGCGGTGCAGCATGCCAGAAAAGAATTGTTCGCTTCCTGCCAAGCTGCCGCAAGCCAATGCGCACCGCAGCGCAGTCAGTTACTGCCATTTTTACTTTCTGTGCCCTTTCAGCTGGTCTACGGCATAGACGTGGTGCCGCATTAGCCGTGCGCTCGGTCAACTGAAGTTTTGCATACGTCGAGAAGGTAGATGGGAGAAGAGACGAATCCGTGGCGACGTGCGTGCGTCTGTCCTGTCTGTCTGTCTCCGTCAGCCGTCAGCAAAGGGAAAGCAGCATCGTGTGAAAGGGAGCTGTTGGCAGAATGTTCCGCGGGAGAATGATGACAGACTCCGGGCGGTGGGTGTTTGGGAGTGGGATAAATTTAGCTGAGTCAGCCCCGATTTCGACCGGGCACTTGTTACCGGGAGACCCACCTCGGGGTATTCCCACGTCCCCTCTCCACCTCGGGCGGCACGGGCACCTCTGCCTCTCCCGCGAATAGCTTCGACTGGCAACCCGTCAGTGCTCTTGTCTCAAGACTACGTCGTCCTTGTTGCTGAGTTACTTTGGACCAGACTTGGCATTTGCGAAGTGCGGGCCACCAGCTTCACAGCAACAGCAACATATCTCTGCTCCATGAGGCTGCTCTGTCTGTCAAAGTGTTTCTCCTCATCTTCGTGCAAGTCCAAGAACTAGTCACACGGCCTCTGCAGGCTTGGCACCGCTGGTGTTGCGGCTCTTCACTCGCAGGCGACGTCCCTAACAGACGAAGGTGTGAAGCCTGTCTCCCTCTCAAAATAGCTGACTTTCGTCTGAGAGAGCCCCCACTCCGCATGGATGCGTTTCCAGTGTCCCACTCCCTCTCTGAGGCATGTTTCAAAATCGTATCCCGCGCCGCTATTCGTCGATCTCCCGCCCTGGCAAATCCGCCAAGGCATCGCTCTCCTTTCCATCCAACTTCCTGATTCGTCCGCCGTGTTTTGGGACGCAGCGAAGCGCAAGAGCCTCTCTGGTGTTTGTCCGTATCAAACTGCTGCTTGACGAATCCCAAGGCTGATGATGAATTGGGGGTCCATGTCTTTCTCTCTTTGTGAATCCACAACCCACCTCTCCCGTATGGGTCTTTCGTATTCCCACTTCTTTTCCCCCTCTCACCCCTCGGGACCGTAGCACCCCGAGCCAAGCCAAGCCCAGACTGCCTGTCAAACCTTTGAAAACCCCCGACGAAGAAGATGACGGGAGCCCAGGCCCGGAGTCCTACGTCCAGATCTGGGTTACAGCAGGAGACTTGCATCAAACAAGCAACGCACCCCCCATCGCAGTATTCGTACCCACCGGCGCTTATTTTGGTAGTCGTGCTGCAGGATCTCCCGTCTGAGCTTGGCAAGTGTCAAGAGCATGGCTCTTCACCCCAGGCCCTAGACCCGCGCGTCCGGTTGTCATTATAAGTATATCTGACGGCTGCCTTCCCGTGCTATCGATCATGACGACCCTCTAAACTCTGTTTCCTTTTGTCTTTATATCTCCGAGTGTGTGTGGTGCGTGTCTCCGCAACTCTCTTTTCTCTTCAACCCGCCGGGCTGGTTCCCATCCTTGCCCGACAACCGCTATGCAGTTGAAGGGATTTCTTCCTCTGGCCTTCGCTGCACTGGCGGCGGCGGCTGAGCCGCTGGCCGCCGTGCTAAAGACTCACAATGGAACTCTGAGTACGATGAACTGTGAGTAGTAGTATCCCGCATCGTAGGGGGGAATGGCCTTACTTACACGAATCGAAATCCAGCTCTGCTCGCCATGGTCCCCGCAGTCGGCGAGTCCCTCTCCACCTCCAAAGACTTCACCATCCTCGCGCCCTCGAACGACGCCTTCGCCAAGGCCATGCAGGCCGACCCCACGCTCGCCCAGAAGATGACCAACGTTACCTGGGTCACCGACCTGCTCATGTACCACGTCGTCTCCGGCAAGACCACCTCGGCCGCCTTCTCCTCGAAGCCCAAGTTCGCCAACACCATGTTCGAGACGCCCTTCGCCAACGTCACGGGCACTCAGAGGGTCGAGCTCAACAAGATGGCCGGCAAGGCCGTCGTCTACAGCGGCTTCAAGCAGATGAGCATCGTCGAGACGCCCGACATCACCTTCAACGGCGGCGTGCTGCACGTCATGGACTCGGTGCTGACGTTCCCCGGAACGCCGGCCGAGACGGCCATGAACACGGGCCTGACGAGCATGGCGGGCGCGTTGATGAAGGCGGGCTTGGTGGACGGGGTGGATAGTCTGCAGGCTGCGACTGTGTTTGCACCGACGAATGCGGCGTTCCAGGCTATTGGGGCGACTGTCACGTCGATGCAGCCGGCGGATCTAGCCAAGGTGCTGCAGTACCACGTCGTGCAGAACCAGGTCCGCTTCAGTACAGGAATTACGACCAAGATGGGGTTCAAGAGCTTGATGGGGGAGAAGGTTACCCTGAGGAAGGAGGAGGGTGTGGTGTATGCCAACTCGGCCAAGGTGTCGGTTGCCAACATCATCACTAGCGATGGTGTCATGCACGTCATTGACAAGTAAGCATTCACTCAATTGCCAGTCTTGAGACTCCTGACTAACGTGCTCCAGCGTCCTCAACCCCGCCTCGCCGAAGCTGACCCCCTCGAAATCCGCCGCGACCTCCCCCCTCGCCTTCAATGGAGCCGTCGCTGCAGCCAACGCCCCGTTCGCCGACACGGTAAAGCCGACCGCCAACTTCGTCCTCGCCGTTGAATCGAGCGCGATCAACGTCAAGGTCAGCTTTGTTCGTGCCGTGCTTGGGTTCCTCGGATGCCTGGCGGTGGTCATGTTGTAAAGCGCAATGGAGACGGGGTCTTCTTTTGTCACGTACAAATCTCATTCCATTCTTTGGGAGCTTCAAGCGAGCATCTTACAATACCAGAGACCTATTACTCAGATACTACTTTTTAATTAGAGCGGACTTTAAAAATTTTGCAATGTTATATAAACCCCTCGCTCCACCGTGGTCGCGGATGTGGTTACACATGCCACGGCTGCCGCTCATTCTCACAAGAAATCAACGGGGTACTGAAGGTATATATATGTGATGTATCAAGGTCAACGGAAGTATAGATTAAACGTTCCGTTCCCTCGAGACGAACAGCTGCGGTGCGTTGTCTGGGGATTCCGAAGTTCCCAAGGGTTCGTCGCATCTCCTTGACGTCCATGTCTCCGGCTCCTATCCTTAAGTGGAAGATGTCCAGCATCAACTGGTGTTCTCTGTACCCTACAATGGTGTATTGCACATTGTGTCCGAAATCCTCGATGCCGATGTCCTCGTAACCGAGTAGACCACTAAACAGGAACATAAATTCTCCGATTCGGCATTGTCTAGTGGGATCATCGTCTGCCAGCATAGGACATGGTGCTTCCAAAAGGATTGACCCGTACTTTGGCTTCTCAACAGCCACCAGGAACATGCGGTTTTCGTGGTCCCAGCTATCTGGCGGCCACGTCTTGACAATCTTGCAGCCCTGGGGAAACGCAAAGTATGGCTGGTCTGAGAGAGTGCTTAAGTTGATGGACATGATGTCCAGCGGGTCTTTGAAGATGTACGCGTCTGGGCAGCGTATCCAGTGCACCATGCTAGCTTCTGTATCGTCCGGTATCTTCACGAGCTTGCCAATATTCCTCGCGAATATGCCTGGACTTATCTTTCTTAGCCCAACGCCGAGCGCAGGCATGCGCTGGCCCGCAACCACACCCTTCTGCGTGGGTTGCCCGCCGTGAAAGGAGACCGGGAGAATGTAATGCAGCAGATCGGTCTGTCCCTTCCGCACCAGGCACAGTTCGAGGGTCAACTTCACCCCAGCGTTAGTGATGCTGACCTCGTTCCATTGACGTCTGATATGGCCTGCAGGTATCGAGTGAAATTGTCCGGGCGCATCGGCGAACGCCCCGCAAAACCCTGGGGTTGTTTTAGACCAGGCGAAGATTGACACATCATATCCGGTTCGTATAATCTCCTCCTGAAGACGACGGAACGCCTTCGATCCCTCGCCGTAGAGCATTGGCATATTGACGTCAAAGATGCCCAGAAGACAGTAGGCCTTGTCCTCCTCCCTAGTGGTTTCGCGACCGGCAGCCCACGACATCCGCTCCGCGATGGAGTGGCTTGCCGGAACATAATACGTCATGGCTTTGGAAGAGATGCCTGTGACGCCCGAGAGTATTTCATACCAGTCCCGCTTGTCGCCAACGAGCCCCCAGTCGTGTTGATAGAAGCGCACATCAGCCGGCGCGATGAGCTCCTGCAAGGTCCAGCCCCTGGAGAACCAGCGGCACTTGCGCAAGAAGGGCTCCAGGGCCATATCCTTGGGAAATGATGCAGGAAGGCGGAGGTCTGACAGGTAGGCGTAGCATACTTTGGCATTTTTGTACCACTTGTACATCGAGTTGATGGCCTCCGAAAGCTCTGCGCTGTTGGACTTGTCGATGCAGCATGTATCGATCCAGGCGTACTTGATACCGTCGTGGGCGGCCAACCGGCATGTCTTACGTATCTTGTGGAAACCCTTCATCCTCTTGCGCCTCCATCTACTCCAATCCTGGAGAGTGACTTCCTCGTCTTCCCATGTGTGTGAGAGGATTGCGTAAGGTGGTATCTCTCGGTCATAATAGGTTTCCATAGAGAGCGTGGTTGTTTCTATTAGCCGCATGATGGACGGTTCTATAGTAAGAGACGTTTTGTGTGGTATTGTTCTAGTTTTTCGCGGGTCTCTCGGTTCTTCGTCTCCTATGATTGTTGGGGCTGCATTGGCAACGTCATATGAAATGCACATACTGACGCGTGGAATGTACGAATGCGGCCAGTATGTTGGAAGTTACAACTCAATTTTCTGATTTGGCCGTGATACAGACTGGTTTTGGGATAGAGCGGCAGGGAGGTCGGTGAAGGTCCAAATGAAGGTAGTAGTAGGCAGACCGCAACTAAAAAGCTGCTAGCTTCGAGCACTATGTCAAGAAGCAAAATGGATCGAATCACTTGACCCCAAGTGTTTTTCAGCCACAGCATCGGCGGCGGGAGCTTCGCGAGAATTGGCAGCTGTGGGGTGGCGCTGGGAAGAGTGCGTAGATCATGGAATGCTGAAGTGGAAAAATACACACAGAGACACGTATCCGAACCACATGATCTCTGCCATAAAAATCACTGATCAGGATGGTGGGCGCTTCCATTCATTGGTTCACACAGCTTGGGGGTCAGACGGAGTCATACGAAATGCAGCCTGGTGCGGCGCAGCCCTGCGAGAAAAAGGCCTTTGCATAGTCCAATCTGACCAAAAGGAAATCACGCAAGTAGAAGCTCCAGTTGCCAGAAGTTTCATACTTACAAGTCTAGACCCGCTACTTTCAAAGACAAGTACGAAAAGCAGAAAGGAGGTGAATGACAATAACTTGACCGCAGAGCTTAAAACCCAGCAACTGCCTGCATTTATTTACTTCAACTCACAGCCCAGCCAATATTTGCAAAAATCAAAGGCCTGCTTCTTCGCCCCATCTTCCGTGTACGGTCGGCATATGTCTGGCGCAGTTTCCCAAGTAATCTCCGTAACTCTCGCGTCCTGATTCTCCCCCTCACACTCAACCTTTGCTTCGGTAGCAGATGGAGTACCACTTGTACGAAACCTAGGAGCCTTGACATAAAAACGTATTATCTCATTCCCAGTCCAACTCCGGTACGCGTGGAAACAATGTTCCCCATCTCGTCTGGTCCATCCGCCCGAAGCGAGCAGCGGTCTTCCATACGTTCGGGGTCGTAGCCTTCCAGAATTCTAACGACGTCTTTATCGGATAGCGCGAGATCCCACTTTGCAGTTTTGGGGTTTTCAATTGGACAAAAAACGTCATCTTCTGAAAGCGTGAGGCCGTACTTTTCATAGCCTACTTCCGCGTTTAGTTCATCCCTCGTTTCAGGACTTAGTTCCATGATCCGTTTGGGTCTCTTTTTGAAGCTTGGTTTGAAGGTCGATGTGGAGCTCGATTCGGTACCGCGTTGAGAAAGGCGACTTGTTTGATGGTAATGGGCTTGAGCTGTGATGGAGGGGCAGTAGCGAGCATGAGCAGTGGTTGTTGAGTGTTTGGCAGCCGAGAGACCGGACTTGAGAAGTCGTCTGAACATCGTGCGCTTCGATTCCTCCCTTCTCGTCTTCTTTGCGTCTCTCTCTTCCTTTCTAGTTTGTCTTATTCTCTGTATCTTGTTGTGTGCTATTCTTGTCGTGTTAGTTAGTCGTGATTGCAGTGGCGTTGATAGAATAGATTGTGAGATAACCTTGACAGTATAGGCGACTATTCTTGCATATATCTGCAGGCTGCCGGTCTGTTTTACGAGGGAGAGTGTGTTGTTCAGATCGAGGATGAGGAATGAGTTCGGGTGGAGCGCTTGGTATCTAGGCCTCTTATATGTATAGCTACGATAAAGTTTACCGTGAAGACTTTTTCAAAAGTAGCTGAGAACCTCGCTGACCACGGTAGTCAGCGTGAGCAGTAGAAGAAACATGTCTCACTGAACATGGCACCGACTGCAGTGCTCATCACACTGCAATTTTAGCATAGGTACATAACTACCCAGGGACGAGAGAGACGACAGAGACGAGAGAGACGACAGAGACGAGAGAGACGACAGAGATAATAAAAACAATAAAAACCATAGAGACAACAGGGACGATAAGGATACAAGAAATAATAGTGATAATACGAATAGATCTGATAAAAGAGATAACAATAATAGAGATAAAACAGCACTCTTCCGGGATATCTAGAAGCATTTCTATATACTGACTTTCTGTAATGCTTTCAAGCTCTTCATATATAATCAAAGTCATTGCTCTCGCAGATGCAACGAATCATTGCTACTAGACGAAACGAATAACATAAATTTCCTGGGGAATCTTCCAGAACCTCCTAAAAGCTAACTCCAACCATGATCTACAAAATTCGCCATGCACCACCCAAGCATCCTTCCCTTCACCACCTCCGCCCACAACCAAATGCGCTCCTTCGCCTCGTCACCGCTCACTTCGGCTGGCCCGGGTCAACATACCCAGACCCCCGGCGGCACACCTTGTCGACCGCGCTGTTCTCGCACGGGAACGTGTCCGGGCACGTGTTGAACGTGTAGAAGTCCGTCTGGCAGCACTCGGCGATGCTGTAGCAGCTGTCCGTGGGGATGTTGCAGACGCCAGCCTGAGTAAAGCCCCGTTTCGTTAGCAAGAAAAGAATTCGGGGGCGGGTGCATCTCGAGAGATAGAGAAAGAGAGAAGGGGAGGGGGAGTTGGCTCATTGAACGTAAACGTACCTCATTGAGACGAAAATCGAACTGCGAATCGCAGCAGAACTTGGTCAACCCAATGTCCCCGCCGGACCGGTCCGAGTTCATGCAGTAGCCCATGGAGCGCGAGGCCATAGCGCCGGCGGCGAGGGAGGCGATTGTCAGAAAGGTTGAGGGATGCATCGTGGGTTATCTTATTTGGTAATAGAAAGAACGTCCTTGTGTGGATTTACTTCGAAAGCGACAGGACAAACTTCAACTGCAAGATGCAAAGAAGTCTCGAATGGCGCAAACAGACTTCATAAAGAAAAATCAAGCCCCACGCCCGCGAATCGAGTCACGCAACTTAGAGATCAGCAAAGCCATATGACCACCGCAACCGCACGATCGCAGGCCTGGCCGAACACCTCACCTAGCCTTGGCGGCTTCACACAAATGAGCTCCAGCCTCGTAGGGAGTAGAAGCCGCAATCAAACTAGGTTTGAAGGCCAGCATATAACTTTTCCCGCGTGTATTAATCTCAATGCGGTTGGTCAGGTTAGATATTCTTAGACCCCAAGTTTCTTCCCGCGCAACCAACCGTCTTGGGTTTGCCCGAGTCAGAACCACCAAAGCTCAAGACAGCTGGCAATCCGACCGCACGCAGGCAGAAAAAGTATAATTGGCCTGCGCCCCTTATTTGGCGTCGGGGGCGCCGTTGCGGACTGCAGCGCGTGCTGTAACTCTCATGACGAGAATGCCGACCAGTTTTCTGTAGAGCGAATAGCCATTCTCAGTAGACTGACAACTAGAGACGCTACGGCTAAGCTTTGCGTCTAATATACACGCGCTGAAACTCTCTGCTGGGTTACTAAGTCGACTTAAGAGCTCTTTAGGGTTTGGTTGTAGATACCAAGCGAGATCTCGAGCAACACTTGCCTATTCGTTACCCTGCCACGGTATAACTTTGAACAGCGAGGCTGGAGGCTGGAAGGCACAAGGCGAAGAAAGGTAACGGAGTCACCTGTCCGCCGATAGACAACTCTCTTGCGGGTTATTTCACTTGGACGATCAGTCTTGGCAAACAAACATGACAAACCTCATCACTTCTGTCGGCCGTCATGCAAGTGCCGCCGTCAGCAATACTCAACTCACGCAAAACTCTTGACCATCGTCATGCTCTGAATCTGTGTAATTACTCTTTGACTCGTACCCGGTTATATACAAGCATACACAAACCGCGCGTTTAAGAAAACCGTCACCGACCCGCCAACCCAGGCCCGAGAAACGCGAGCAAAATAGCAAACGTGTAGAGTGAACACCAGTCGTTCCACAGAGGCAAAAATAAAAAATAAAAAAAGAACTGGGTAACCAAGTGTAAAAGGACCGTCTGACAGCTTCAAGGAAAATATGCTTTTTTGAACCGGTTTGACTCCGTTGAAAGTTTGTGTGTGGGTTGTTCCGCGCCGAGCCTGATGAATCTATTTCGTTCCGTCTCTTGAATGTTGACCGCTTCCCGTTTACATGGTGGGGATGCCCTCGTATTCCGCGTAGCCAAGAGCGAGGTTCATGTTTTCTAGGCCAGGTGTTAGTAGAGCTCTCGAAAAGCAAATCGGGGAAGACTTACGCAGGCACTGGGTGGCGGCACCCTTGAGCAGGTTGTCAATGGTGGAGCAGACGACGACGCGCTTGCCGCTGCTGTGGACAGCGAAACCGCCGATCTCGACACCGTGCTTGTTCATGATGTTCCTGACCAAGGGGGGCTCGCCGACGACCTTGACGAGCTTCTCACCGGCGTAGCGGTCCTGGTAGATCTGGCGGATGTCACGAGAGGTAAACGTCTTGTTAAGCGGGATGTGGATCGTGGCCTGGATGCCGCGGAACCAAGAGGCGACGTGAGGGGAGAAGGCGACCTCGGCACCGAGCTTGGAGCTGATCTCACGCTCGTGAATGTGGTCCGTCAAACTGTATGGCATCAGATTGTCCCTGAGCATGTTGATGTCGTTCTTGGGGGAGGGCTTGGTGCCAGCGCCAGAGTAGCCGGAGATACCAAAGACGGAGGGGGCACCGCCGAGGTACTCGACCAGGGGAGCAATGCCAAGCTGGGCAGCAGTGGCGTAGCAGCCAGGGTTGGAGATCTTATCAGCCTTGTAGATCTCAGAGCGCTTGGTGAGCTCGGGAAGACCGTAGGTCCAGGTGTTGTCGAAGCGGTAGTCAGCGGACAGGTCGACAATGACGCTGCGGTGGTCAGCACCGCCCTTGCGAGCCTCCTCAATGGCCTCGATGTAGGGCTTGCAGACACCGTTAGGGAGAGCCATGACCCAGCAGTCAATGGCACCCTTCTTCTCGAGCTCGGTGACCTGGTCGGGGCTCAGGTTCTCGTAGGTGATCTCTCTCTTGGTGTATCCCTCGAGCTTCTTTCCAGCAAGCTCACGAGAGGAGACGTGTCTGAGGTCCATGTTGGGGTGGGAGTTGATGAGGTCGATGAGAGCCTGGCCGGTGTAGCCACGGGCACCAATCAGCGCAACGCGTGAGGGAACGTCGTTAGAGGCGTTCTTCTTTCCCAGGGGAGGGTTAGGGTTGGTGGTGGTGGCGTAGGTGCGCTTGCCGTTGAGACGGGCGGCGGCCGGGGCCCACTGAGGACGGCGGGCCATGGTGGAGAATGCGCGAGCCTGAGCGGGCTGGCTGGACTGAGACAGGTTGCGGTTGGAAACCTGGGCGGCGCGGCGCAGACGGGCCTCGAGGTTGGAGTCGCCGAGCATGGCTCTTCCGTGGGCGTTGAACTCGTCGGTGAGGACACCCAGCTCCTGGAGGTTGTCGATGCCGTACCAGAACAGCTGGTTGCCCTTGCTGGAGAAGCTGCCGTCCGCCTTGTCGAAGAACCAGGTAAGGTTCTCGTCCTCCTCGCTGACGGTCCAGACGAGCTTAGGGTGATCCTTCTTGATGGCGTGGAAGACGTTCTCGGTGACGTTGCTGAGCCAGCCCTCCTTGGTGACGGTCAGGGTGGCGAGGGTCGGGTGAGAGCGCTCGGCGTTGGGGGGCAGGACGATGGCGAGGCAGTTGAGGGGCTCGTCGTAGTAAGCCTTGAAGGGAGTGCCCTTGAGGAACTCGATGTAGCGGTCGACGGTAGCCTCGGCATCCATACCCTCCCTGTCACGGATGAGGGTCTGCTTCAGCTTGGCAAGGTCGGGGAATGCAGCGATGCTGTCGGCAGACTCAATCTTGTCGCCGCGGCGGATCAGGGTACCGGCACCGGAATCGGTGAACAGCTCCTTCTGCAAATCACTAGGGTGGATGATGGCAACGCTCGAGGTTCTTGGCAGAGTCTCCAAAAGCTCCTTGATCTCCTTGATCTTGAGGCGCGTACCGTAGCGGCACCAAGACTGAGACATGAGATGGTCGTACTCCTCGTCGAGGTTGATGTGGGAGATCTTGTCGCCAGTCTCGCCGTTGAACAGGCCGCCCTTCTCAGAGAGGTAGACGATCTTGAGGGGCTCAAGCGCGCGGGCAAGCTCGGCGGCGGCGACGTCGGCGTTGACGTTGAGGATCTGGCCCTCGGTGGTCTCAGCCATTGAGGTGAGGATAGGAACGTAGCCCTGCGAGATGGCGAGCTCGACGGGGGCCTTGTCGACGCTCGTGATCTTGCCAACCAGGTTCCACTTCTCCTTGTCGAGGTAGTCGGCCGTCAGGACGGTGGTCAGAGGACGGGTGCGGACACCGAGGCTCTCGAGCTTCTCGACGAGCTTCATGTTCTCCTGGAGGAACAGCTTGCGGGCGACGGTGAGGGTCTTGGGGTCGGTGACGCGGATGCCCTCCTCGAACTCGGGCTCGACGCCGGCCTCCTGGAGAAGGCGGTTGAGCTGGGGGCCGGCACCGTGGACGATGACGGGGTAGAGGCCGACCTCGTAGAGGAAGGCAATGTTCTCGCACAAGTCATCGAGGTAGTCGGTGAGGATGGCACCGCCAACCTTAATCACGGCGAACTTCTGGGAGGAGACCGAGGTGAAGTAGGAGAGGTATTGCTGGCCCTCGCGGCGGCTGCCGATCTGGCTCAGGGTCCTGATGATGATGGCTCGGGTGCGGTCGCGGTTGGCCTGCTCGGACTGGGAGCTGGTGCTGGACAGGGCGCGGATGGCATTGAGGCGCTGGAAAGGGTTGGCGCGGGCACCGGCGACGGCTTGACGCTGGCGGACGACGCGAGGAACGGCTCGACGGGCGCCGGCCCGGAAAACGGCAGAGGTTGCGGAGAGCATCGTGGCTACTGGGACTGGACGGCAAACAGGTCAGCCCATTCTGTGGCGGCGGCAGTGGTAAAGTTAGTGGTATGGAGGAGGGGTTTCTGCGCCGAGCCGATGTCGCGCACAACACCGCATTGGCAAGATGTGTGTTTTTTTCCCGCTCTCATTTTCCGGGAGTCAGAGGGCAGGACGCAGCTACACACCTCTTTCGAATTGGAACACCTCAAAACGTCGGTGGATTGGTCAGGCAGAGTATGACTTCACACTGGACTGTACACCTCAGCAGACCCGGACAAGCGAGCTACCACTCTCTTGTCTGTCTCTGTCTGTTTCTTGCTCTTTGGCGGGCCAGCTGGATTCGATAGCTGGTCAATTGGCGACGCCAACGAGGGAACAACAGGCTCAATTGGCAGCCCGGGGCAGAAAAGACGAGTTGCGGACGGGGGAGAGCAAGCAAAGAGGGACTATGTTCGAGGAGCGGGAGGGGAGAAGGGCAGGAGTCGGGAGCAGCAGCGAGGCTTTTTACTTTTTGAGGCCTGCGAGACTATGACTGGACTGGACGTCGTGGTGGGCGGGTGGATGGTGGGCTGCTGCTAGTGTTGCTGCTTGCTGTGGTGGGCAGGCCGGTGAGTGTGGGCACTTTGGCCTGCGTACAGTATGATGCAGTGGAGGTGTGGAGGAGGGGCAGGGGGGGCTCCGAGCGCGCGAGCACTGCACCTGCGCTCACAGCCCGTAAGAAAAAAAAAATTGACCGAAACCGCTCACAGGCGGCAGGTCCGCGCCCTTTCTGCACCTCACCTCTGCTGCTGCAGCTGTCTGTCGCCGGGTAAGGTACTTGCGCACTGTGACCAGGGCGGTGTGGGTGACTGCCAGAGTGGGCTGTGGCACACTGTGGCCCCCCTCCTCCTCCCTCCTCCCCCCTCCCCTCAGTGTCCAGCGTGGTGTCTCCTCCCCTCCAAGTGTGGCTCCTCGCCCGCCCAGCGCAGCCTCTCATTGCTCTGCCCTGTGGCTCCGTCGGCCAATTGGGTCGACAGTCCGGTTATTGATCGGATCTGATAAGGAATCTGCCGGTACGTACCCATCACCAAGTCCTGTGGGAGGAACGTTGAAGACACTAAAAGAGGCAGCATCTGCGGCAGTTGCCCTGGTAAAGCAATTACTTGAAAATTTTCATCTTGCCCGGTGGGGAAGGAGGCACACAAGAAGAAGCACGCAAGCTCGAGCCGAGGCAGCCACGACGTCGCAACCTTCCAAGAATCGATAAGAGCAATACCTCGCAACACACCCCAAGGTAACTGAGATGATGAGATGATCAGAGGCTCGTAGGCGATGAGGTTGAAAATAACTACGCGACCACATAAAAGACTCCCAACCTTGACATGGAGAAACGCAACAGTAGCATCAGTACCAGCAACAACCTGCCCGTCCCTCTGGTCCGTCTGTTCCCAGGAACCGGTGGGAACCTGCAAACAGCGGAAATGCAACTTTAAACGCCTCCTCGGTTCCGTAGCCAAGCTCTTGCAACGCCGACGGAACGGCGATCCCCTCCGAGCTTTGATGAGACGAACCTGACCCTGAACCCCCGGAACGCCGACCGCCCGTTAAGCTTGCATTCGATACACCGCTCGACATCGTGGATCCGGTCCCCTCTTCCAAGGATACTATTCTGCGTAGTGCCTCCCTTGTGTGATTCCGTTCGTCCACACTGCATATGCCCATCGGCTGTCCTGCCGATGACTTTGGGCCACGACGTTTCAGGACCCCGTCTCATTCGGCCAAGACACCCTTGAACACTGGAGAAAAAAGACAAGTTCCCTCTTGAGCACGTTGTTCGGCTGCACGTCTACACACCCCCCTCCATCTCGGACTACCTCCATATACGACGTAATGGAAATTAAGGCGCATATGGGTATCCGTATCGACCGTGAATCATAGACTCGGGGACCGACTGCACCGCGCCCGTTGTAGATCACTTTGTAGATGCTCCCATAAGGTGCGTAGGTTCGTCACACGATGTGGAAGATGTCGATGCATTCTCTCGCGGACTGCTTTGCAAAGAGCTTCTTTCGCGTTCTTGGACATGTCACTATCTCGAGATGCTAAAATACAGACACGGGATATATGCTCTCGCACTTCGTGCTACGGAGCATCATCCTCCGAGTCCCGCCCCGAAGTGTGTCTAGCAAATGCAGATTAGCTGCAGGGCATCACCGAAGATAATCTACAGGTTCTTCACGAAGAGCCGAAACAGACACATATTCAGGGCCATTTAAGAATTCAATTACGCAAACGCCTGCCATCCCTCATACATACATGCGGTCGATCCGCAGCCGAACTGACCGGGCCGACTGCACCGGAGCGGGTTCCGTAGCCGGCCGACGGCCTCTTGCATGCAGACCATCGAAGAAGATCGGAGTCCGTCTCGAACAACCTCCGCCCCTTTCCCAAGTCATTATCCCATAGAGTTGGCCCTGTGTGCCGACTCTTCCCCTAGTCTCCCACGGTTGCTCGAAGCCTGCGAGATATCTGACATTTCATTCCATATCATGAGGACGGACCATAACCATGGACCCAGGGGGTCGTGTGATGCAAAAATGGTGGTATCTAGTTACTTGCGGGTAGCAACAACTGGGCGGGTAAGTTAGCGGGTTGCAACGACTACATTGCAAAACCAAGATTAGAGCCGGACGAGACTTAAGAAATGCGAACCATCCAAAGGAAAGGCGCACTGGGAGGGGGGAAACGCACCCGCTGGAATGACAATGATGAGGATAAGGATGATGATGCCGGCAATCAAGCACATGCGCATCTTGACGTCCTTCCACCACATCTGCTTGCGGACGCGGTTGGCGCCCCGACGGAAGCCCTGGGCCGAGACAGCCAGGTTGTCGGTCTTATCTTGCAGAGCATCAAGACGCTCGCCTCTTTGGGAGACCTTGTTGATGTTCTCACGCATCACGCCGACGGTGTCGTCGATTTGCTATAAATAGAAACGTCAGCACATGACTCTGGTGACACGGTTACGGGCGCGCAGTTAGCGAAACGGATCCGGCCCCTGATTGCGACGCCGACGACGGAAACACGCGAGAATCGGGTTTTCGAGCGGCGGATGACGGAGAGAATTGTCGTCTGGTTCCACGAAGACCGCTGATGGAATCCGGTCGATGCAGTCTTCGTTGTTGCCGTCGCGGTCGCTAATGTCGTCACCAGGCTGAAAGACTGGACACCCGCGTAGCCAGACAGGGGCTGATTTTTTCCCGTCGCGATAGCAAGCCCAACAGCGACCGTACCTCGTTCCTCTGTCAATCGCCGCCATTATTGCCGTGGTCATCGCGAACAGCGGGTTGTGCCGGTGAATTGTTGTGATGACCCAATCAGGCGTCATCGGCGACATGTTCAATCGGGCGGGTAGCTCGGTCGGGTCGTCGTCATCAGGCGTCGGACAATCCGGGGCAACCAACGATCCAGTCCATCGAGAGAAAAGCGAAGCTCGGTCAAGAAAAGCATCGCAACTTACAGCCTGCAAAGCCTGCGTCCTCGCATTGCCGCCAGCTCCTTGCTGTTGCGCGCCGCCGGCGGCCTGGCCGCTGGGGATGTAGGGGTCGTAGGGGGCGTCTTCGGGCATTGTCGCTGTGGTGACGGAGGTGCGAGAGAGGTGTGCGGAAGAGGGTCGACGCGGCAAGCGGGTCGATTAAAATATGTTTCGGAGTTGCGAGATGCAAGATTTAGAATTCGGTGATGGCCGGGAGTTTGTTGCTCGAGGCAGATGAGGGTCGGTAGCAGTAGTTTGGTAGGCGGTCGAAGGTGTAGTGTGGTTGGAAAAAAAGAGGAGAAAGGATGGGTGGTTGGCGGGCGTGGGAGGTTGATGAGGTGGTTAAGTTCAGGTGATGAGACGTCTTGGAAAAGAGGCGAGAGCCCGGCCGAAACAAGGTGTCCGTCTGAGGATTTGGGGGAGGGATGCGCAGTGGCACAGCGCTTGAGGACGAGGTGCCTGCTGAGGGTGCTGGGAGGGGGGGCCGGAAGGAGGGAAGCTGCTGGCAAGCCAACTGGGCCACTAATTTTAGTTGAGCTGGGAACGCCCAGCCACTGCGACAAACCTCCCTCCTCCAGCCGGGCTGGCGATGGATGAGTGAGTGATTGTCTCTAAGGTTAGGTTGCTCGCTCTTGATTCCGACAGGACATGTCATCCCGAGTTTACTTTGCTGTTCATTGCCATGTTTCCCCCTTGCCTGCGGTTTCCTGCCGCTCTCTGGGTTTATCGCCTCGTTGTTTTTGTCCCCTTTATCGCCGCCTTTGGGATGCGCCGTGATGGGGAATACTGCCTTCCCTTGCCCACGAATACCCGGTCTCTTATTCAGACCCAGAGCACCGGAGCGAAACAGAAACCACAGCGCGGCAGCTTCAGCACGGCCACTGTTGGAGACCTGAGTGGGAGTGGACGGGACTGGGGGACGGCGCTCGCTGGAGCGGCGCCTGAGGGCCAATCATGACCGGCGTTTCGAGCAAATCACACACGGGCAGTGCGGTACGTATCGCTCTGCAGCGACCTCCAACCCCCGTCCGGTGCCTGGGGAACCCGGAAAAAGTGGACAACACGAAGTCGTGAACACTGAACGCAGTGGCTCGTCGCCTTTAACTCAAAAGTGTGCCCGACTTTCCATAAACATGACAAAGGCGCTGCGATGGATGTTCCCTGGACCAAACAATCTGGAAGCGTGTCTCCGGGACAGCACAGCCATTTCCTCGTCATCTCTGCAACACAATCCGATGCCCGGCACGGCGACGCCTTGAGGTCGCAGTCTGTCAATGAGTGTCTGGTCGCTGGTCACGCATCCCTCATGCCAGGGACCACCATTTCCATGGTTACCTTGCCTTCCCTGCTTTGCTTACCTCCGTATGGATACGAACAATACAGCACTGGATGATCGGACCCTGCCCTGCCTGCCAGCCAGCCTGGTGCCTCTTTTCCATCGCCTTCGCCGGTCGCCGTCTCCATCCGCCTCAATCGTATGCCTCGCGCGTATTGATTTGGGCTGAGGAGGGCCGGGCAGCTAGGAAAGCTGTGCAGGAAGGAGGCGTTTTCACCAACCAATGCCGTAGACTCGCGGCTTCTGATGTAATCGTCGAGGCGGTGCTGCGCATTCGTCACTGCTGCTGGATGGGACCTGGACCCCGACGGAGCTGAATTGGCCCGGAGACTTGGCCCCTTCCCGTCAAGATCCTTCATGCCCGGCGGCTGGGACCAGACGACGGCTCACTTCGATGCACGTGAAAGCCTTTCACGTGATTACAAAGTCCGGGTCTCTGCCCGAAGCTTACCCGGGCGAGGGACTGACAGCCACAGACCCGCTTTCCATGCGGCGCAGCTCTGTGGCTTTGCCCTTGCTTGGAATCCTCTTGGCCACCGCCATTCACTTCCAACAGCCATTGGATTCCATCAGCGTTTGAACGCGCGGGCTTCTGTTTGGTGGCCACGAATGCAACATATCTTCATCTGCCCCTGATCGACGGGAGTCTGTCTTGCGAGATTCAGGCCCCTCGGTTGATCTGCTCTCAACGTTCAGACCCTGGCCGCGCAATCACTCTTTGCGGTGCTCAACCGCCGCTCAAGGAAAGCACCGGTCAAGTCGGCCAACGTCGTTGAACTCGACGTTGCCTCTGTCGGACACGGAGCGTTTTCCGTTGAGAACTGAAAAAAGACCATTTGCCTCCGTCGCACGTTGTCAGCATTCGTCAAGGCACCTCGAAGCAGGAGCAGCAATGCGAACAGCCACGTCGACATACGTTGCAACGAAGGCGCACCCTGCGATTCGCAACCACACAATCTTCTCAGCCTGACCACAGCGAGGTTGTTGCTCAAAGGCTCGATTCCAGAGATACACGGCTGAAGCACTCTGCAAGCGTTAGGCTGTTTTGCAACTCCCTCCATTCGCCCTGAACTGTTACAACACGGTTTCATCGGCTTTCAAGTCGAATGTCGTTGGACGATGGAAATCTCGTTTTTGACCGTTTGCAGAAGCCAACGAGGCCGATCAGGTCAATCATGATTGTCCCATCAAGTCACTTTTCGAGGAATGGAGCCCTCCGAGAACAATTTGCGCCTCCCACACACAGCAATGTCGCAAGATGAGGTTCAATGCCAGAGCCCCTGGCGATGACAAAGCCGCCCCGTATCTAGATGCCCCGCTGGCATTCCGTTTCTCTGTTGCCTGGGCCGACGGCCGTGCTGCATTCCTTAAAAGATGCTTATTCGAGATTAGCATTGCACTCACCATGCAAAAGCCTTACTCACGGCCACCCTCACGAACGGTGGACTCGTGGTTTCGTTGTTTTTGGCCCCTCTGTTACGGGTGGTCGGGGGTTGACACCACAGGAATGGGGGCGGATAGCTGGTACTTGACTTGACCGTTCACGAGTATGAGCCTACCCGCTCGCACCAGCGCTAAAGCGTTACGAGCTGAGAGCGGCTAGAGATAAACGGACCTGTCGATGTCGATGCGCCGCTAATCGGCCGAGTAGCGTGTTTGGTTGTTTTCTCAGGACATCATCGTCTTGATCGCACATGCTGCCGACAACGACGAAGATGGAAGTCTAAGGTCCCCGTCCGCAGCGGAAAATCTTGGCCAACGCTCAACTTTCCCCGCTCGTTTTACCGCTCGACGTTCTCGTCCCTTGGCGATGATGAGCATGCTGGCTGCAATACGACGGCACGGCAAAGGCCTGGACGTTTCGTTGGTTGTCGGGCTTGGCCGCCCTGCCCACTGTCGAGTCCGGGATCATCGGCACTGGGGCCTTGTCGCTGGCTGCCAGGCCCCCAGAGCCTGCTGATCACCGACGTCAACCAGTCCAGTTTTTATTCAAGCTGGATTCCAAGCGGCTTTCCAACAAACACTACGACCGCACCGCACTGCACTGGTGACAGGACGGGGTCGCAGCGCAGAGCTGAGAAGACGGTCGGGCAGACGCTTCGAGCCACAAGTCGATTCAGCTCGAGCATCTCCCTCTCTGCCTGTCACGGCCAAACTCAGACAATAGAAGCCATGGCTTCGACAGACTACAGACGAACCCCAGGTTTGTCTGACATGAGAAAATTGGCGGGAAGGGCAGAGCTGGACGCATCAATAATCAATCAGTGTTTCTTACAGGGCAGAAGACAGCCAGCGGGACCCGAAAACGTCACCGCATCACCTTACGTTGTGCAGGCTGGGGGATGCCAGCGACAAGTCAGCAGGGGACAGCACCAAGCTCATGGGATGACAAGGGCTCGGACTGCAGCCGGCTGGGGACATGATGAGATGGTGCACCACCACATGCACGCCGAACAAGCTTAGCTGCCAATGCCAACGCTAGAAGCAGAAACAAGCAAGGAAGGCGGCCAAAGCCCAGGGCGGACCAGACGGCAGGCGGGAGTGATGCAAAAAAGATGGGATCATAACACAACACGCATAACACTACGCAGCCCAGCGGCGGCGAGGAGTGTGAGACAGCTACCTTTACGGCTGGAAGGGGGCCAGTCTTGCTATTCAACTGGTTGCGCGCTTTCTCCTGACTGATTTCCCCAGTCTTACCAGTCCCGAAATGCTCTCGTTTCCCATGCCTGTGTTTCTGTTTAGCTCTGTCTCTGGCCTATTTGTTTTCCCCCGTTTCAGTCTGCGAGAAACGGAGGCAAATCTCGTTTTTGGTCTTTGTATTCGTACATACATACTTATGTACCTACAATTAACCCTTTACTCGTATTGATGCTTCTCCGAAGACGAAGCTATTAGTGGACCTCCGCCGCTCACCTTCTCTTGCATGGTCTCTTGACTGGCCTCGTTCCGTTCCCTCGATCGCTCCTGACCAAGCAGCTCGTATTTACCCTTGGGGGGCAGCCACTCGTTTTCCTCTTTGCAGTTGCACACCACACCTTTCTTTCGTCGGGTGGAAAAGTAACCCGGTGGAGGCCAGCGCAAGTCCACCGTCATCACTCACCCCTTCTCAGTCTTTCCCCTCATCATCCCCTCCTCGTGGCTGCTTTGCTTTGGCCCTACAAGAACCGACGGCCAGACTGACAAGGTGCCACTACTTCCTTGGGGGCGTCCAACCTGCAGGAAACTCTGCACTCGCCATTGCATCCCTACATACAAGTACACCTACCTTCCCAAGTGTGAAGGTGCCGCTTTGCTGTGTGCTGGTAGGCAACTCAACCGCAGACACCGCCAACCAACTTGTCAGCCTGTCGAAGCACTTCATCGACCCTTGACTTGCTCCATCACCTCACAAACGTGGCTCGACTACCCATGCGCACGCCCTGCTGGCTTCGTTTGCGCTAAGGATTCCTCCACCTGATGCAATCAATTGTTGGTGGTTTCTTATTTCAACCTTGAGGTGCCCGCGCATCCCTCTTTTTTGGCATTTAGTCTTCGACTGCCCCCCGGTTCTTTGGATCTAGAGTTCCGTCTTTCATGCGGTCCGTCCCTTCAAGCCAAGGACCCCTCACGCACCAACCTCCGACATCATGGCCGCACTGCGGGGCACGTCAACATGGTCTGTAAGCCGGCTGTTGTCGGCCTTGCTGCTGGTGTCTACCCAGTTCACCACTGCATACGACCTGGACGTGAATGATCCCAGTCAGTGGCCTTGATCCACCGCTTTCCACCTATTGCTAACATGTCCGTAAGGCAATGTCAAGTCCATCGCCAGGAAAATGACGGAAGATCTCATGTCCTTCTACGACGGAGACAAGCCGGGGAAAACACCCGGTCTCCTTCCCGACCCATACTACTGTAAGTGGACTGCTTGGTTATTCGGCTCATTGGCTGACATGGCTTTAGGGTGGGAAGCTGGCGCTATGATGGGTACGATGATCGACTACTGGTACTTCACAGGCGACGATACCTGGAACGATGTTGTCACCCAGGGCCTCCTCCACCAAGTCGGCAAATTCAACGACTACATGCCAGAAAACCAGACACGAACCGAGGGTAACGACGACCAGGGATTCTGGGGACTTGCCGTCATGTCGGCAGCCGAGCTTAAGTTCCCCGACCCGCCCTCAGACCAACCTCAGTGGCTTGCCCTCGCTCAGGCAGTCTTTAACACACAGGCCGCTCGATGGGATCCGGATCACTGTGCAGGTGGACTGAGGTGGCAGATCTTCCAATGGAATAACGGATACGACTACAAGAACACCATCTCGCAGGCCTGCTTCTTCGCCTTGGCTGGTCGTCTCGCGCTGTATACCGGCAACTCCTCGTACGCTGAATGGGCCGACAAGACATGGGATTGGATGGTTGGCGTCAAGTTCATCTCGGACGATTACTATGTATACGATGGCGGCCACATCCAGTACAACTGCACGAACATCGTACCGTACCAATGGACCTATAACGCTGGCGGCATGATACTCGGAGCAGCAGCCATGTACAACCACACCGGCAGCGAAGTGTGGAAGAACAGGCTCGATGGCCTCATGAAAGGTTCCGATGTGTTTTTCGTTGGTCCGGAAACCAATATCATGCAAGAAGTGGCATGCGAAACAGTCGAACTTTGCAACCTTGACCAGCGATCCTTCAAGGCGTACCTCAGCCGTTGGATGGCTGCCATCACGAAATGGGCGCCACATCTTCACGATCGTGTCATGGACAAACTCCGACCATCGTCGATCGCCGCCGCAGCTCAGTGCAAGGGTGGCTCAAACGGTCGAATGTGTGGGCTGAAGTGGACAGAAAACGGGACCTGGGATGGCATGCAAGGCGTTGGAGAGCAGATGGCGGCCCTCGAGGTCACACTCAGCAACCTCATTGACGAGTCGAAAGCACCAGTCACTGCGGGTGGCGGCGGAACCTCTGTGGGCGATCCAGGTGCCGGTGGTAATGACATTGGCCGAACAGTCCCCGCTGTCGCCGTCCTCCCGCCTCTCGGTCCCGGCGAGACCGCTGGAGCAGCAATGCTGACCTTCATTGTCCTTGCATTGTTGATCGCCGGCATCATCTGGATGTTCATGGATGAAACGTCAGAGAAGTCTCTCCAAGAGCGTTTCTTTGATTTTAGGTCTGCACTCCTCGGTGGTGGCGCCATCGCGGCCTTGTCCACAAGAAGGAAGACGGATGATTTGAATGAGAAGGGCAAAGGAGTCGATCGCGATACTTCAAGCGACGGGAGAAGTTCGCGCGACCACGGTCTTACTACACCCTTGCCGACAAAAGCCCCTGCCTTCGACGACGGGAGACAGAGGGGCAGTATGGTGTCCCAAATGTCGGGTGCCACAGACGTGGCGGGCATCCCGATGGTGAGAGAGAAGAGGCTGAGCAGAAAGAGCAGAAACCCTGCTTTGCGGAATAGTGTGGCGTCTCAACAGTCGGCTCGGATCGAATAACTCACGCAAGGTGCGTGATGGCGCTCTAAAATATTGCAGGGTCCAGGCGGTGGCGCACTGGGTCTGGTTTTCCTTCTCAGACGGCGTGGAGCCCGCGTTGGGCCTTACCTTTCTGGAACATACTTGGATTTCGACATATGCATTGGGTCGAGCATCATCTTGCATTGATTGGGGGATAAAGAATGAATATCGGTTGACAGACAGGATCAGCTCAAAAGCCGACACAACCGGAAGCAACAGAAAAGCCTACGACCTTATGACGAATGGTACATAGATAGATGATGCCAATTATAATGAGACGACCTGAAGGTCGTTATGCCCTCATTTGCGAGTCTCGTGAGAATTTTCAGGCTGTCGCTACCTCATCCCCCAGCTGGAGTGATTGAAATAGCCTGATGGCGGCTATATTATAAACAACAAGAGGTATTCGCGCCTCATTAAACATCGTGATCATAACTGTTCTCTTGGCTAAGCGCTCGATATGAGACGCTTGGTTATCACCATCATGATTTCACTTCTCGATCCTCGGGCCGACATGGACAAATCCCACTCGCCGGAGTAGATGACCGATCCTTGCGACCCCCTTATCCAAACGCAAGAAGAGTGAGGTTCCGTACTAGCTACGATCTGACGTGAGAATTTACCAGTAGACTGGATAGAGGGTCTCTGAAGAGTCCACGTTTGGTATGAGATGAATGGGATGAAATTTGGCTGTCTTGATTGGCTGGTCTTTCCGGCTTAGATGGTCAGATGGTTGGGGCAAAGGCTTTCTGATGGATGAGGTCTCCAAGTAGATTGCACAGCTTACTGTTTCAATACGCAGGGTTTTTCGCCGAGGAATCTTGGAGCTTAAGTGAGGTATCGTGGCAGGATATGTCTTGGCGAGTGCCCCGCGAAACTCTCATGAGAGATGGGCCTGGGCTGCTTGTGCTGGAGAGACGTCCCGGAGGTGATTACTAATGTTCGCCGGCACGCGATAGTTGGCTTGATTGTGTGCATAAGGCCCGCCAAGACCGCCGCCGAGAGCTTCCGGCCCCCAATCCAGGCCGCAGACCGGGGGCCGGGGCAGATTACGCCCCCGTCCGCCGAAACCGAACGACGGCGACGGACGACGAGCGGCCGCCGGGTTATCGTTGAGACCAGCCAATCTGCTGGGGGAGGTCGAGGATGTCGTTTCTCGGACCAGTCCCGCCGGAAACCGGCTGTGACATCACGCACAAATGTCGCAGACCTATGGTAAGATGGAACTTGGGCGTTGATATTGACATTTAACATCTGAAAAGGGGGCGGAGTAGTCCCGTTCGTACCAAGGAATTGGCTTTTCGTAGCAAAGGTGGGTAATTTTTCATCGAACAAACTTTCCAGCCGTCCCGACGGGTTTTGACGTACGAACGGGGTCTCGGCGACGGGACCCTGGAGAACTGCTGTCGCTGGCCCAATCCGCGTCCAAGGCAGTAGTACGCCAATACCAGCAATTCACGCGTTATGTTGAGTGAGTTCTTGGGTTTGATAACAGCGGTGCATTACGGTATTTCTTGGCTGCGTAAAGTTGATAATTAAAGCGCTATTCGCACATGCGCCGGAGCGGGAGAAATGCAAAATAGCGAATGCGAAGGGTGAGCTCACTGTTTGCCTGCTGCTTGCTCTTCCTACTCCAGGCCAGACTACGGCGTGGGAAAAAGCTAGCTGCACTACTTCACGCCACCATCGCCGGCCTTCCGATCTAGGCCTGGCCCTACTCTTCTATTGTCTTCCCGAATGAAGCAGACTTGCCTCGCTCGGGATTATTCCCGTCCAGGGCTGCGGGGGGGGGGGGGGAGGGGGGGGGGCTAATCCCAGGTCCAATCGGCGCGGGCGCGATCGTAATCAGCCCTGCGCGACCGTTTATTGGGGGGAGGCTTGGAGCTGATCACGCCCAGACTGACGATGTTTGTGTGGGGGAAGAACAAGGGTCGGGGGGCCGGAACTCCACGGACTAGAGACGATGCGGTGTGGTGTGCCTTTTCCCAGCAAACCACATGTTCGCGAGAAAGGAAAGTCGGGGTGTTGTGGCACAAGAAAATCCAGCAAACAGCACGCATCTGATCGTTGAGGGGGGAGAAGTACCTAGCGCTCTAGGGATGGGCATGTTACATCACCCTCTCCTCTCCGCCCCTCCTTCCCATGGTCCCCGTCCCCTCGCCTCGGCAGATGGTCCCCCAGCTCCTCCGGTGTGAATATAATGGGTGACGGTTCCGTGCTCTTTTTTTCTGATTACTGCATGATGCCGAGGGAAACGTCGTATTTCCAAAGGTTGGGAGCGTTCTTTTGGGCTTTTTATAAACCTGAGGGAAAAGTAGTTAGCCTTTCCCCCTAGCCCGCCTGTTTTCCTACCTTTAGCCTTTGTCGTCTGATGATATATCCTATTTCCATCGGACACCCCGGCACGGACGTTTAGGAACGTCAGCGCAACACTGACGGCGATTCAAAATAGCTGGAGAAGGTCCGTTGAGGGGTAAGTGAAGCAGACGCGCGAAGATATAAAAGACTGGTTCGGCACATCTCGTGAACCAGCGAGCTCACGTCGGTATTAGCGAAACAACTTCAACATGGCGCGAGAGTACCTCTACCTGGCCTCGTCGGTTGTACTGGGGACGTACGTGCTCTGGACAGCCGCCGAGACATACCTCGCCTACAGCGGCAGACCGCACCTCTCACCCTCTCACGCGCTCGCATTCCCCCTCCTCGCCGCGCTGTTCATCCTCCCGACGCTGGTGCTCTACCGCAAAGCGAGCTACCTGCTCAAGATGAAGGCGCGCGGCTGCGCCGAGGCGCCGAGCTTCCCGCACACGGACCCCATCTTCGGCAGCGACTGGGTGCGCGCGTCGATGGCCAAGCAGGAGGAGCACGGGCTGCTGGAGTGGTGGGAGACGGTGTTCGACCGGCTGGGGTGGACGTGGTGGGTCAAGACGCCGGTGACGTGGGTGCTGATGACGACGGAGCCGGAGAACCTCAAGACGATCCTGGCGTCGGGGTTCCAGGACTGGCCGATCATGGGCCCGCGGCGGGACGTGATTGCGCCGATTCTGGGGGAGGAGGCCATCTTCGCGGCGAACGGGCAGGCGTGGCACGACGCGCGTGCGATGATGAGGCCTACGTTTGTGAGGAACCAGATTGCTGATTTGGCGTGCTTTGAGAGGCATGTTGGGAATCTGATCAAGAGGATTCCGAAGGATGGGCAGACGGTGGATTTGCAAGCGCTTTTGTACATGATGACGATGGACTCGGCGACGGACTTCATGTGAGTTGCTTGGGGGGAGTTTGTGGATCGCAACACTGATGCGACAACAGGTTTGGCCAGTCTACGTCTATGCTCACGACACCATCGGTTGAGGCGTCCGAGTTCACGGCCACGTTCGAATACATTCTCACCCGTTCAGCCATCCGCTCCCGCTTGGGTCTGTTCACCTTCTTGGATCGGGACAACAAGTGGGATGAGGGGCTGAAGATCATCGACAATTACTGCGACAGCTACATCAAGCGTGTGAAGGCAGAAGAGAAGGACCCTGAGAGAGCTTACGTGTTTCTGCACCAAATGATGGAACAGGGTACTACCCCAGAATTCGTTCGCGGGCAGCTGCTTTCTATGATTCTCGCGGGTCGCGACACCACGGCATCGACGCTCTCCGCGCTCTTCTGGATCCTGGCACGAAGGCCCGAGGTGGTAGCCCGCTTGAGAGACGAGATCGAACTGGAGCTCGGTGAGCGTCAGCCGACGTGGGAGGAGATGAAGGATATGAAGTACCTCAACATGGTGTTGAAGGAGAGTGAGTGATGCCAAGCTTGAATGGACGTTCAAGAAGCTGACGACGATGACCAAAGTTCTGCGGCTGTACCCGACAGTTGCGACCATGTCGCGCGGCGCAGCACGAGATACCACCCTCCCAGTTGGCGGTGGGCCCGACGGCAAATCCCCCGTGTTCGTTCCGAAGGGGACACTCGTACGTTGGTCCATGTACATCACCCATCGGAGAAAGGACATCTGGGGTGAAGATGCCGACGAGTTTCGCCCTGAACGTTGGGAGGATCGTCGCCCGGGGTGAGTTACTTCCCTTCTTATCGTCGATGATCCATTCGTCGTCGCGAGAATTGAGTGCTGACGTGCGTGCAGTTGGGATTACCTGCCCTTTTCTGGTGGTCCAAGGATTTGTATTGGCCAGCAATTCGCTCTGACGCAGATGGCCTACTTCGTAGTGAGAGTGTTGCAGACGTTCAAGACGATTGAGCCGAGGGATGAGAGGCGCTTGGCTCAGACTGTAGGCATCACGACCAAGCTGCCGCATGATGTTCTCCTAAGCTTCACACCCGCGTGAAGCAAGCTTTGTAGTGTAGATCTTTGAACACGTTATAATGATAGATACGGCGTTTGACCCCACACTCGGCATGATGAATGGCGGATCGCTCCCCGATCGAGATGGCATGATGGCAGCGGCTGGCTGCGCCTTCTTCGCATAAGTGCAGTGGGCTGCCTGGTCCTGGGACAGACAGCCTGTTAGACCCAAGTCGAACTTCTTCAGTGGCTTGCTTCCCGCGTGCGAGGCTTGCGGTAACAGAACCTCGACGGGACTGACAATACACAATGGTATGCAAGCAGCATATGTGCGTCCCATCTCGGCATGCAGCCGTCGATTCGTGATGCGGCACCACCCCAGACAGCTCGCACATGGTTGGTCGGTGACATGCGGGATCTTCGCGCTCATCTCATGGATCGGAGTCAGGTGGAACAATCCCATATTGATGTCTTCTGGAAGCGAGAACATGTCGCTCCAAAGCCAAGGGACCGTCCCTGGAATCCTTGGTTGCTAAGATCAATGTGTGTCGTGTCTCGGCCCCCAGCCAAGACAATCGTTCGAGAGGGGACCCGACCGCCATAACTTCATCGTCGCTGCCGTGAAGTGGTCTTTCATGAATGACGGGAAGGTTGAGGTCTGACGCGGACGGGGAACGGCTGGCTCGTGCAAGGCTGGGTAGCCAATTGTGTGCCATTGCGCGACAAGAATCGAGCTGGGAGAGACGACAAACGGATGGAGGTTTCGGTGGGAGGGCAGAGTCCAACCGGTCGGTGGCACTGGGTTTCCGATGCGTGTACCCGACTCGACAACGTCCAGACCTCGTCTTCCGTTGGGCAATCAGTCTGAGATTGCGTGGTCTGGGAAAAAGAAATATGGCCGCTAGCCGTTTCGACGAGTGAAACGATCTTCATTTTGTTATTGCCTGGCCCCATTGTATTAGTCACCGGGTGCTGAGAAGATGCTTTTGCAGTGTTTGCTTTCCGTTTGGTCGACTCGTATGTTGGTTGGTGATTGTGTTTGTGAGCAGTTTCGAGTTGAGCACAGTGCTCAGGTATCTCAGTCGGGGACAAATTGAGAGTCGTATTTGCTGACGGACACTCGAGCTCGAGGACCAGCGCAGTTGCCGACTTGAAATATTCATGAGCGGGATTGAAGCTTCGGGTCCAGGGAAGAAGACGATGCATGTCTCTCGATGACCGCCTTGGGAAGCAGACCTTCCTCTTCGAGGTTGGGCCCTTCCCCATCTCGCTTGCTAGGCGTGTCTCTCATCGGGAAGGCAGGCAAAAGACAGCCAGGCCGGCAGGGCAGGGCAGGACAGGCGCGTCTGCCAGGAAAGAGGGCGACGGGCCATCGCGGCTACCCGCATAGTGCAGGCCTAGGTGGGAAGGTTTAACAGACACCAGAGCTGCAAGAGCTTCAG
The DNA here is from genome assembly GCF_013390185.1 of Colletotrichum aenigma. NCBI lineage: Eukaryota > Fungi > Ascomycota > Sordariomycetes > Glomerellales > Glomerellaceae > Colletotrichum > Colletotrichum aenigma. The sequence goes on from NW_023500914.1 coordinate 1,299,862, forward strand.
GTTGTCCCAAGAAGAAGGAAGCACGGCTTCCCGCACGGCATCTTTGTGGAGACAAGAGACACCATCGCCGTTGGCTGCTTCCTGATCTTCTACGTTGAATGCAGGATATCCGTACCTCGGGCTCTCTTTCTCTCCCTTGGCACCGTGTTGCTGCTTGCTAACCTGATTGCTTCCTTGCTTCCTTGCTTGATTGCTTGCCTCGAATGGCCACCGCTCTTTCGTATTTCATCTCCCCCAGTCCCGACACTCTGGTTCTCTCCTTTTGGAATAGCCGCGCTCTTGAACATCGTCGACCTTGCTCCTCGACTGGGCATCATCGCTTTCACGAATGATCTGAAGCGCCCCGAAGCCACAAGCTTGACTCGATTTCTCCGTCGAATGTAACAACAGACTCTCGTCAACAAGCCCTGCCATGTCTTTCTTCCAAGGAGACTCCCGTCCTGGTGAGCAGCCCGCGCCTCCTCCGCGAGCCCTGACTCCTGTCGAGGTTGGAGTCATCATCGGCACCATCACCGTCTTCTTCGCCGCCATCGGCTCTCTCTTCTATTACCGCAACCGAAAGGCCAAAAAGCGTCGTTCCAACAACGCACAGCCACCATACAGGAACGACCACCCCGACACAGGCCAGGCCAAAAGCGACGGCGGATCGTCTCGAGAGGCAGAACTCGCGGATCTCGAGATACCGCCTCCCACGAGGAAAAAGAGAGCATGGAATGACTTTGGCTCTGGGAGGGAGTATGAGGGTGACCGTAAGTCAACCTCGAATCAGGCCGTGCCACATACTGACGATGACGCAGTTGAGAGGGGAGAGGCGTACGAGATGCGTGGCAAGACCTAGATCTTTGTCATTGCAAGAAGTGCAGAAGTTGCAGAACCAAAAGCCCCTGCATCAAACGTGGACGCGGAACGTGAAGGGACAACCGGTGCTGGCTTGAACATGACGTTGCGGAGAGTCTTAACTTGGGCCTGGTTTGGGGGAGCATTTGCGATTTGTCTCTGGTATCAGCACCTCTTGCACATAGCTGGCGTTAACTTGTTGCACCATATTTCCTGCTCACTGGGGTGAAATAATACTGAATATCCTCAAATGCATTCGAGAAATCCGGCAGTGAAGGAGATGTACCTGCCCCAGCGGAACGATTCGCATGGAACCTGGTGAAAAGCTAATTGTGCTCGTATTGGAATATAGGAGGACACTTAGTCCAGGGAAGGTTTATTGTCGTCATTCCCTAAGCCCATACTGCATCACGAGAGAAACCAAAGTAAATAGACATTCTGAACCGCTTCGTGATCTTACCTAAACGCCGCGGATGCTACCCAACCCATTCGTCCCATGATCTACCAGGAAAGAAAAAGAGGAAATAACGTTGTCCTTCGTAATGCTGCTATTGCTGGCCAGGCTTGGGCATGTAGCGACTCCTGAACGCTTGACTGATGCTGAACCTGCTTCCTATGGCGCCGTCTTGCATCTTACTCGCGAGGGCCTCCTCCAAAGCGGACTGCGTCACTGATGCGTCTGCACAATAGTCAGCTAAGAAATCCCAAGAAATTCATCGCGCACGCGGGACGAGAAACATACCGTCCAAGTCGCTGAAACTGCTACCCATGCTAGGCGTGCCGTCGCTCCCGTCGCGCGAGTATCCCTTGCCCTTCGAACTGGGACTCTTCCCAGACAATTCGGCGGCGCGGCGCGGGGACAGAGGACCACCACCGCCAGCAGCCGTGCGACGATCGCTGGTCGCGGAGCTGCGCGAGATGAGCGCGGGCGAGCTGGTCGACGAGTCCGACGTCTCGGAGTGGTGGATCCTCTCCTTGCCCTTCGGGGTCCGCCGGGCGTTCCGGGGGTCGCCGCGCAGCGTGGAGCCCATGTCCTGCGCGGAGGAGGCGTTGGACGCGGACTGCGGCTTGTACTGCAGGAACGCGGGCTCGGCGTCGTCGTCGTCCTCGTCGTCGAGGTTGATGCCGCCTTCGCGCTGCTGCTGGAAGCGGGGCGGACGGCGGATGATGCGCGACTGCGCGGGGCTGGACTCGTCGTCCGAGGAGGCCGGGGAGCTGGACTCGTCCGGGGGCGAGGCGGGCTCCGGGCTGCGGGGCGTGCTCTGGATCGGCAGGGAGGAGAGGCGGCGGCGCTGCTGCTGCTGGCCGTCGTTGGATGGCCGCGAGGTGGTGGACGGCTTGGTGGTGGCTCCCGGGCGGGCGGTCGATGTGCCTTCGCCTCCGAGGTTGCGGGTTATGGTGCCGGCGGAGCCGTTGCGGGAGAGGTTCGGGCGGAGGGAGGTGGTGATCGGGGTCGCGGGGGTGCTGGCATCGTTTCGGGGGAGGGGGGAGTCGCGGCGGATGGAGAGGGCTGATATCGTGCGTTGGTGGGAGTGCGGTTCGGCGCCGGGGATCGGGGAGGGTGCCGCGGAGCCTTTGGCGGCGGCTGTTGCCTTGCGGACCTGGGCGCGGAGTTGGGCGGTGTGTCGTTCGGTGAGGTAGGCCACTTGCTGGAGGAGGAAGTCGACGGTCACGTCGAAATGGGCAGCTCTGGGAGACGGGTGAGCTTTGATGGGGGAAGTCCACGTTCGGCGGGAGACTTACAGTTCGTTCCCTGGATCGAGAAGAGTTAGCAATGTCAACAGAAGGGAGCTATCGAGACCTACAGTCAATTTCCGTCTTGGCTGCGCCGGAGAGGATGTTCCATAGCACATCGTCCTTTGTGGAATCCCAGGTGACCTGCAAAGGTGCGATCGCATCAGCCTTCAGCCCCGCGAGGTACAGCCATCGGGGGACGGCGTCGACGGGGGAAACCTACCGGAGGGGGATCCGTGAACTCGCCCCGGAGGATGGGCAGCCGAACGAAGACTGTGTAGTTAGGGTCAGTCATGCCGTACGTGTGTTCGTCATGCTTGCTGGCGTAGCTCGGGATGGTGACAGCCTTGGGGAGCTTTGAAGGAGCGCGACCGCGGGAACGAGGATGACGGAAGTGGTTTAACTCGTCGTTCCTTATCGGAGCTGCGGCAGCGATAACGGGTGCCGGATGGCACGGCCGCTGACGGCTGGCACCGGTGTGCATGGGGGGCTGGTGTTTGGGCCATTGTTCGGGAGCCCGTTGGCTGCAGTTTCGTCCTCACTCTCTCAACCTCTTGCTGACCAAGGATGAACCTTCTTCAGAGTCACGCCATGCGATGGTGAGTTGTCAGGAAGGTAGCAAAGAATACCCAATGCCGTCAAAAGCCCGCATCTTCTCGAGCGCTCTCTTCATGGCATCACCCTGAATCGCCCAACCCCGCCCAGGAAGCCCCAAACCTTCGCAATAGTTGCGTCTCATCATCTACACTGCACCTCCGTGAGGATGATGGGCCAATGTCATTGGACGACAAGGCGAGGCTTTCCAAGACTGGGTCGCACCCTGTAGACCACGTTTGCCCGTATGTATTGAGGCTGAGACGCATGAAGGCCTTTTGATTCAGCCAACATGTTGGTTGGACCGACTTACTTGTGATAGATTGAACTAGTTGATGGTAGAGAAATCGGGAGTTGGGAACGCAAGTTCCGTACGAGCAATTGGATTTAAGAGATACACCGGACTCGCTTTATTTATCTGCGCTGATTAACCGTACAGCAAATGGACGTTAGACCAATAGAACCGCTGAACACAGGCGGAAGGTCTGTCTTTGCTAATCAAGAAGGCGTCTTCTACTGCTGCGGTGATCACAACAACCTAACCTTGCAAAGCCGATAAAGAACCCAAGAACCTTTCAAGAATTGAGTTGTAAGTTTCGCTCGACGGCTAGACCCATCATAGCGGATTGAAAGTCTCCAAAATTCTTTGCCAACACTGTCCAACTCCCACTAGCCGTCGCCGACCATTGAAGACCATCTCAGTGTTCGCGATCCACATGAACCAATCCGATATGGTGTAGTGGCCAACATGATGCCCTCTCATCTTGTGAGAGGTTAGGCATAGCCCCGAGTTCGATTCTCGGTTTCGGAACATTTTTGACTCATGTTGAAAAGGGAAATGTTTATTTTTGATATCTTTGGTCATCCATCCTATTTGGACGCTGCTTTGCGACATCGAATGCAACCGTTTTGTGAAAGTGCCTGAAGAACCCGTTCTTGATCGCGTACAAACATGAAAACATGCCATTGACCTTAGCCGCCCCAACGTCCCCCGCCAGTACCCAAATACATCACCAAGAATCTCAACAAGAATCCACACGCAATGACCTAGATCAAATCTCAAGGGCCTTTCGGAGAGCCGCCTCGTTGCGAGGGGTGAATGAGACAGTGTACGGCTTGGGCGCAAGCACCAAGTTCCTCTTGTCGTCGACGCCGGTGAGAGGGCTGGAGTCGATGACCTCGGTCGTGGAGATCTTGAAGCTGGCCAGCATGCGCATGAAGGTCAGGTACAGCTCGCGGTTGGCGAGCAGAGTGCCCGCGCACATGCGGTAGCCCATGCCGTAGGTGAACATCGGGGCCTCGGGGTTCTCCAGCCAGCGCTCGGGGCGGAAAACCTCGGGGTCATCCCAGACCTCGGTATCTATAATTGTGTCAGGTACTGGAGTTGAAGTGAGCGAGACGGGGAGGGGCTTACCCATGTTGCAAGCCCAGGAGTTGAGGAACACAACGGTGCCCTTGGGGATGACTTTGCCCTCAAAGACGAAGTCCTTGTTCGTTGCGCGGGGAAGAGAGAGGCGGAGGACGGTGAAGTATCTGTCAAGGGTCAGGCTCGGGATTCATCTCAGCTCAGGGGAAAGCGAGACTCACCTCAAACTCTCACGGACCAGAGCTCTGATGTAAGGAATAGACTGGTCGTCGTTGGCGTCGCAAAGCGGGTTGTTCACGTCGTAAACCTCCTTAATCGCGTCAAAGGCCTTCTGCTGGATCTCGGGGTGCTGCGCCAGGAAGCCAATCGCCCACGTCGTAACCGTTGAGAACGTCTCGAACCCAGCCGACAGCATGGTCAAGCTGATCGACACCAGCTCGACGTCGTTCAGCTTCGCCTCCTCGTCGAGCATGACGTTCGCCTGGATGCAGGGCTCGTAGGTGCCGTTGGCGACCTTCTCTTTGAGGTCGTTGTTGAGCTTGGAGAGGTAGATGTCGCGGCGGCCGCGCATGCCGAGCGCGGCGCGGGTGCCGGCCGAAAAGGGGTTCCAGCGCATGAGGGGGATGTAGTCCTGGAGGTTGTCGGTGACGCTGCGGAAGCGGCTGATGTTGACCTCGACGTCGATGATCTCCTTGAACAGGGGGTCCTCGTGGCTCGGGAAGCGGAAGCCCCAGTTGAGCGTGACGGCCAGGGACAGGCTGAGGCGCTGGACCAGGGGCATGGGGTTCACGGGCAGCTTGCCCGCCTTGCCGTAGTTGAGGGCGTCCTTGAGGAACTCCTTGGTCTCGAGGTCCAGGTGGGGGATGTACGTCTTGATGGCGGGTAGGTTGAGGGCTGAAGCGGCGCCCTTTCTGCGGCGCTTGAGGGATTCATTGTATGGTGAAGTGCCGATGGTCGTGCCAGCGGTGTTGGCCACGATCTTTCACACTGTAAGTATTGGGGGCTCATTTGGTCATGGGGACGATGAGAAATACCTTGTGGAAAGTGTAGAGCTCTGGGCGGGATGCAATTGCTTGTGAATTGTGACCGAGAATGACTTTCGCCGCGGCGGCGCTGTTGATGACCAACACGGGAATGTTGCCAAGCTGCACTTGGAACACCGAACCAAACTCCTTCGCCCACTCCCTGTACTTCTCCGCAGCGTCATGTCTGACCTGCCATAGGTTTCCAATGAGGGGAAAGCCTTTTGGTCCGTCAAAGTTGGATAACCGCGCCTTGGAGCGGATGAATTCGTTCGCGATCACGTAAACCAAAAATACCAAGCTCAGGCCCTTGGCCATGAACTCGATGGGCCGGTCTGTCGCCTCCCGGGCGAGGATCTGAAGTAGGTCCGCGATGGCCATGGTCGTAGCACTGACGGTGTTGACGAGTGGTCGACGAGTTGGTGCTGAGATGAGATCGTCTTAAGGAGTCTGGATGTTCTGAAGGATGGCCAACTTATTACCACCGGCCGACCCGGGGAAATTTATAATATACAATGTTTCATTGGGCGGAAGGTTCGTTCACTCCCACCGGTTCAAGGAAATCTCGAAGTTTGTGTGACATCCCTCCCGTACCGTAGCATGGTGAGCATGTGGCGGAATTCCAGATTCCGCTTCCGCCCCTACCGAATTCCGGCACAGCGAATGTTTACGGAGTGATCACGCGGAACCACAACTAAAGTAACGATTCGATCGCAATTGGTACATCAGAGAATGGAACTTTCAGTAATTAAGACTACAAGGTATAATATGAACCAGTCACAAGGAGCGGTGATAGTCTATTCTCTTTGCAATTTTGTCGCAGGAAATTCCAAGTAGTCAACTTCGTGTTTTGCCATAGCATCTCGAAACGCACCATCCAATCCAAAGCGAATCTGGGTTCTGGTTCACTCATGTGACTATCTCACGCGCTGGTTCAACGTGCCTAGTTCTAGACATTCATCTTACAGATAGGCCAACCGCGGCTTTCATTTCCAGTGCCTCTTCTCCCGTAGGACACGACCGTAGCCACAGACTGCCGATATCACATTTAAGTCAACATGTGAGAAGGGAAACCGGCTCATGAATCTAGGCACCCAAGACACCATTCCGACTTTGGTACTCTACTCCCCGAACTGAAGGCTCATTCCTGAATAATCGTTCGTTTGTCAGGGCCTAATACCACTTACAACACTGGCAGTACTTGAAAATCCCAAGTTTGCGTAGTACTATGTCGGGTTGCATTGAATCATCTGCTGTTGTTCTAATACGCTAATTAATTACTACACAGAGGCTTTCGAACACCGTGTCATTACTGACATGAGCTAGAGGTGGCTAGACGCCGTCGATGCTTGGAGAACGCCCATGAAATAAGGGCCTATCTCACGACACCCCCAATCCGAACCCCACTAACTCGTGGTAACTATCGGTGCACCTGTGTCAAGGGTGAACGAAAAGAATTCCCTCTAGCCCAGTGGCCCTCTAGCTATGAGGCCCCCTGCAGCTGCGCGTGTTGCATAGGATCTTCTAGGGGCTCTACTGGCTGTGAGGGCAGCTCGAGGGAAGAGGGGGTCAGGGGCTCAGCCCCTCTTCAGCTGATTGTGTTAAAAGTCCTCAGCTCACCGACATACACCGAGGTGTGCGGCGGAGAGGGCGGTGGCTTGGAGGTATCGTATGTCTCATGAGGTCAAACGACTGGGATCTTACGTCGTCCCGGTCGAATGAGTGTCGAGTCCGAAAAAGCAAGCAAGGCTCGTAGGCAAATCAACTTGCAGTCCGACAAAACCCCAGTCCAGTAGAGTATGGGGCCGACAAAAATCGTCGAATAAGGTCCTGAGCCGAAATAATGGGATGTGCACTTCCATAAGTCGCTCCATGTACACACCATTTATTGGTCCAATTTTCGAAGCGAGGCGTTGTGTAACCCGCGGAACGGTGCGAATGACATGTACCCAGCTGAGCCACAGCCAACATCTGAAACAACGTATCTTCTCAAGATGAACATAAAACCTTTCACTCTTTCGTCGTCTGAATCCTGGTCCCACGCTACATCAGGCTCATCTCAATTAGTCGACCAAAGGACCATGGATTCTTTATTCACCCCGCACATTGCGGAAGACGCAGGACTGCAGCTATGCTTCGATGCAGAATGGCCCCTCCTCGATCACGACCCAACAAACGAAGACTCGGGCCTTGATCTGGCGCCGATAGAGAGCATCTGCAATTTAGAGAGCATAAAATGGAACGCGGAAACGATTGGGATTGAGCCAGAAGCTGGAGAAGGTAAGTCCAGGCCTATTACTTGGTTCAATGTTCAATGCGACATGCCATACTTACTTATGGAAACTACGTAGCGGGCTCGCACAGCTTTGACACCATCACCAAAGGTCTCATCGAAGAGATGATGGAGGATTACCGGTATAATCTCATCGGACAGGAGATGGAGGTCTTCAACGGCCTGTTAGCGAACAACGTAAGCTTCCGCGTTGGAAAAATGAAAAACCCGCTGCTATTTAACTTACCTTCCGAGCAGACAACACAATTCTCAGTCCAAGAAGCAATGTTCAACGAAGAACTGCCCAGCGCAGGATTCAACGGTGTGACTGATGACTTGGGTTTGATCGACTGGGATAGGTATATGGACCTACCCTCTGGTCCAGACATGTCAACCTGGCAAGATTCAACCACAGAAGGCATAAGTGCTCAATCAGAACAGATGTATACACAATTGTTTGTCGCAAACAGACAAGACAACGTGGGTTTCACGCCACAGGAGTTCCACGCGGAGAATGCCCATGAGACCTCCAGTCACTCTTCGACAAATCTTGCCACGGCATCTGCTGCTTTGATCCCAAATATAACCCCAATATATACTCCCTCGGTAAGAGCATGCTACATCCGATGGTTATTTTAAAGACTGACGTTTCGCTAGACTTGCCTACCCGAGAAGACAAGGACAACCTACCGATGCTATGAATGCCATATTCGCAAAAAGCCGGTAAGACACGAATGAGAACTTGCTGAAACTTACGGATCCGTTTATCGTTAACACTTGATAGTGTGACGGCAAACCCGGCGTTCGTTGCAGCACGTGTGAGAAAACCTGCAAAAGGAAGAGCAAACGCCCGAGCGTTAAAGGCATCATGCATAACGGAACTCCCATTCCTCAGTTTCTCAGAACTCAGATCGGTATGAAGACCCTCAAGATCTTGAGGAATGCAAAAGTAATAGACGCTAACATACGTCAAATAGACAAAACCTACGATTTGTTGAACAAGCTCCGCCAGCATGTAAACAGCGAGCATCCTCCGAAAGCTGTACCCATGATCAACGATCTTTTCCGAGGGAAGTGGAGCTTATTGTGCCATCTTGACGATGAATGCGGTCATTTCTCTCGAATGAAGTCCTCGAAATCTGCCAAAACCATCGTTGTTCGACCTGCCATTGGCGTGCCGCCCTCCGCCAGACATAGCTCCAGCAACAGCCCTCCTTTTCTTGACTATCAGGAGATGAGCCAATTCGCTTTTGAGAGGGCACCGGAAAATCTGATACAACAACTTCCAGATGTGGATGTAAGTTATCCATTGACGTATTCAAATTGTTGATTGGCTAGCTGACATGAGAGTAGCAAGAAGTTGCCACTGACGCCTGGAAATGCGCATTCTTCATCAACGCTTTGTACAATTGGAATCGCCATCAATTGTTCGTAGACAGATTGACCACCTTAACGTCGTTAGGGCATGATCACCCTGCAGTCTACCAGGTACTGTTCTTGGAGTTCATGTACACATTGTCCTATCATGTCGCTGAGCTGCTTCATCGCCTCCTGAAGAAGGTAGTGGAGTGTTCAGGTACTGTGGAGCTTGCAGAAAGCAATCCCCTCTCTGTATCATGCGCTTTGCATTGTGGCAGACGCAATCAAACGTTGCCGGCGCCCAAAGGAATCCGTCATCAAACACCCCAAAAAGGAGGAAAAACATACCGCTGGAGACTATCTTGTTTGTGTCCTGTCCCTTTAACGCCGAGGGTACGCTGACGACTTGCAGGCCGACTTTGTTGCTGGACTTCACTCAATATCCCACGACACGTTTGATTCCGTCCAGCATTACAGATGGGACACCGCTGCTCAACGATGCGGAACGGTTGACGACATACAACATCGGCGGCTGTTTGATCAAATCTTTGACAATGCTAAGTCTTTGCGAGTCGTAATGTCGGTATCATTTGAATGGCAACCAGAATACCCCGCTGGTTTCAATCAGTATGTGCAAAATTTGGGCAGTTGAAACCCATTGCTGACTTTCGATAGACCGACCATCGATGGGTACTTGTTTTCTGACGCTTTTCACTTCAAGCCTTTGGAGGGCGCCGGGGATATCCTCTACGCACTCATTCACCCAGAATCGCACAAGACAGACGGTGAATCGATTTCGGCAAAAGCGGTACAATCGCTAGATCCTCCGCATTCCGGAAAATCCTCGAGAGCTTGCTATGGAAAGGTGTCCTTAGCATCAAGTACTATGACATTGGTGGATGGAAAGACGAAGGGTACGGACGAAGCGGTAGAACAACCTGTCAGGAAGCGGATGGCATCCAGTACCGACGAGCTGAGTGATCGCTCAACCAAGTTGTAGGCTTCTTGGGGATGAGATGTTCAGAATGTGATCATCGCATCATCATTCAGCAAATACAGGTTATGGCGGACTGGGCTGCTGACAGCAAATTTGGTTTCTTTCATTGCTTAGACTAGCGTGGGACTTGGAGTTTGAAGAGGAAAATTTGTCGCCAATGGCCTCCGGAATCAGTGACTGTTAGATGCGTTGGCTCGCAAATAATACAACACTGCTGATCTCAAAGAAACCTCGTAATCGTGCCGCACCGACTTGACCAAGCGACAAAATTCTTATTGCATCTTATAACATATCTACAAACAAATGAGACACGTTCAGCATTGACGAGTCCAGAGCATTCTCTGGTAGACTGTCATCAGGATGTCCCTCCGCGGACTCAAGCGCATCGCCACAAATGCCGAGTAATGGATATGAGCTCGTAAAGTCTGGCGCACTACCCATCGCGTTGAAGAAATCGCTCAGTTCCTGTGCCATCTGCACGTCGCTGATGGGCTCCCTTGCCCCAGTTTGCCAGACCTCAGACTCTCCCACTCTTGAATCCTCCTCGTCGAGATGCGTTGTGTTGTGAGGCGAGATATCGACGCCGCTTGAAGAGGGCGGAGGAGTTGCAACTGCGCTGCGCATGGCACGCGTCTCCCTGTCCTCGTTTGTCTGGGGAGGATTCAAGCCCAGTTTCCTCCACGCAAGCCGAAGATCACTGACCATCTTCCACAGTCTGCTTGATACGTAGGACTTGGCGCTGAGACCGCGGATCAGATCTAGCGCGATGTGAAACTCGTCGCGCACTGCGGCGCCGTACTCTGAAGGTGCGAGTGCCACGACCAAGAAGATGACACCAAGAGCAGACACCAAGAAGTGATTGAAGCACATTTGTTGCGTCTGGTAGATGTCCGTGGATTTGTTCAACGAGTTCAGTTTCTGAATGGTGTCCTTGGCGAATCTGATGAGCGATTGGACTTTGGATTTGTTGATCTTGAGGCTCGACGGGGAATGCAAGATTGGCTGCAGGAGGAGGATCTTCATCTGGTTCGCTCGCAGATGTAACAAAAGCTGGAGCCGTTGAGGGCCTCTTGTTGACCCTGTCCAGTCGTTCGATTCCCATTTTGGGCTGAGCTTCAGACTCTCTGGTAGCTCTTCATACCACTGACCAATCAGGTACAGCAGATAGGATATCTCGTCATCCCGAACTGCACCTGTTGTCCGGGCAGAGTTGTAGGATGTGGACCAGACTTTGTTGCCGATCTGGCTGTAGGCCACCATGGCTTTGAGGTATGGAACGTCATCGTCCTACGAGAGTCAGCTTTCATCTCTCCATGTATCAGTCTGCTGGGAACTTACCGGCTCTGGCAGGTTTCTATCGACATCGCAATGATGCATGACGAATGGTAGGCCGGCACCGAAGCCCCACCGACGGTCTAGCGTGTAGACACACCAGAAGAGTCTCAGCGCTACCTTCCGCGCCTCTACCTCCTTGAAGATTCTGTTGACTGTGCCTGATTGGTGAAGGCCAATCTCTAAACACCAGCGAGCGGAAACGCCGACCAGCCTCCAGGCCTGCAGGTCATCCCCAGTGAGAAAGCTGTAAACAGCCTATAAACGCGTTAGCATAAGTACAGGAGTCTACATATGATGCTTGACTGACCAGAAGAACGAATAGCATCGTGTTCTTGACGCTTGCTGGCTCCCACAACTTGTCGTGTGATGACTTCCTCACTCCGGTAAAGAGGGCTTTCCCAAGCTGGCTGGATCCTCCTGCTTCAACGATTGATCCCGCAGAAATGACCATCTTGAGTAAATCCAGATCCAAGGGATCAATGACGGTGGGACCCGGCATAGCAGTGAACGCGAAGCCGTTCTGCGAACCACTGGCCATGGCCCTGTAAAGGACGCGCACATTCTCGATGATGCGAGTGATGTCAAGGAAAGGATACTGGATGCCTATCTCGACCTCGTAGAGATTGCAGAGCCTGATGGCTTCTTTCTCATCAATCAGCCATAAAGGGTCGACGGACCCGACACCGAATTCCAGGGGTGTGTGGATGGAAGGGGAAGGCGGTCGAGTGCGATCTGCAGACGATGAGGCACCCTGCTTATCACTATCAGATATGGCGATGCCCTGCGCACGAAGATGTGTCCGGGCCAGACTGATGTTGAACGTGTAGCTTGCTGACGGCTGGCAGTTGTCCTGGGTTTCAGGGGGCTCAGTCGTGGGCAAGGCTTGATCTGCCCTTGCAGGATTACTGCCTGGGTCGGTGTAATCTGGTGAGATCAAGCGAGCACGAGAGGCATTGAGAGTCTCATCGAAATGGGGCGAAGAGTGTGTCTGTGAGCTTGACCGCCGGTGGGGAGACTGTTGACGGAGCAGTTCAAGATCGCCCTGCAATGAGGCAACTTGCTCCTTCAAAGACCGAATGGCTTGAGTATCACCATCGCTGCAATCTTCGAGTTAGACAGGAATCATCCGAGCAGACCGGATGGGGCTGAACTCACGTCCCATTTGCTGGGATTTCCCTCTGCTTCTTGGAAGCGGGATAAGCACCTTTGGTGTTCAATTAGCATCTATCAAAGCATATTTTGCAGAGCGTGAGAATGTGGTCTTACAGGTCAATGATTGACGTGCACAGCGTAGACAGGGGCTTCTCCCATTGCACTTGCTCTTTCTCTTTCTACATTCAAAGCTGCAGCATCACCATAACAGTCAGCCACAATATGCCAGAAGGGCCACTGTAATGTGGTACCACTGTCAAGGGTGGTCTTACCATGCTTTGGAGATGTACTTCCCCCTGGTTGCACGCGGCTTGGCTGCAGTGGCATTTCCATTTGCGGTGGCTGGAGACCCGGAACCCGGTGCTGCTTCGGAAGTTGGCGGGTCCATGGCGGAAAGATGAAATGAGGAAAAGAGTTCGTAATCCCTTTTGCTTTTTTCTTTCTCCACGTCCTGCAGGCGGTCTTTCTAGGGGTTGTTGTCCGACAAATGTTGGGTGGCACAGATGGGAGGAAGAATGAGCGGAATTGGTGAACCTCCGCGGTTTTGAATGTTGGGCAATGGCATCCTCCGCCGCACACCCCGCATAGAGCACCCCGCAAGATCCACTGTTATCCTCTCCGGGGTAGAGTTTTCAGGCCGGACAGGGAGGCTAAGGCACTCTGACGTACTGTCCGGCTCAGTGATAGCCGGGTGCTACGTTGGTTACAGCGCTCAGCGGTGAGAACTGGCACCTCTAAGACGGGTCTTTGCTGGGGGAAACAGTACACTACTTGTACAATTAGGAGGTAGATGCTGCAATTGAGGTCTGTGAGATGTCTCGCCAACTGAGAGGCATTGAACACAATCTTACAGCACCGTCAACTTGTGATTACACATTCTCCAATCACGATCTCGTGAACTAGCATTATTAGTTCGGATGTCAGCACCGTTCATCCCTGGCAGTTGATCTCGTGAGCCTGTATCACTGGTTCTGAGGTGAGAGGGGTTTGCGGGGCGCGGAAAGACGGAAATTAGGATGTCCGGCACTTAGAGCGGAATTTTCTTGTGAGATTCCGCGCAAGCACAGTATTTTTAACCACTGAACTGCACTTTACACGGTATCGCAGGCCCTGCCTTCTTGAGAGATCATGGCCGGGCTCAAAGAGAGATCCGGCCACTTGCAACATCAGTACCGCGTCTAAGTATGAAACAGACGGCTCCAATGGCTTTCAGTTACGAGTTCGGCTTAACCAGATTGACGAGGGTTCATACGGTGTCTCTCCACGAACAATCATAGGTGTGCGTTGCTGAATGCGACATCGGGAGAAGCTTGGAGTCGAGTCTCTTCCAGCATGAAATAAAAGTCTACGGCTTATAAAATATGAGGATGATGACAACAATGCTTTGATGAACTTCTGACGCATCCGGTGGGTCAAACAAAGCAAAAGGGAGATGGGTCGTACTTGTGGTACTGATTATTATGGTCTACTTCTACCGGCCTTCCCACTGAATGGAGCACAGGATGAACTTCCTGTCGATGACTAATTTGACACTGTATCCAATGTTTAAGTGAGATATGTATAAGACCTCAAATTTCTAGTCCTCAAAGATGGGATAGCCAGTCGTGCGCACGCTTTCTCTTAAATCCTGCACGTTCCATCGGCGGTTCGAAATAACCCAGCACTCCCAATTCGTTATCAAGATGCGAAGCACCGCAGCATTCACAGTAATATTCGCAGCCCTGACATTCATTCAAGGTGTGCCGGCGCCACCAGCAATAGCATGGATAGGCGCCGCCGCAACATTCGGGGTTCTTGCCGGCTCGTCTACCGCGATTATCGCCGTCGGCATCAAGGACGACGAAAAGAGGAAGAAGAAGGAAGAAGATGAGAAAAACAAAGGCAAAGACAGACGTCACCAGTACGCCGTTACCTATGCGCATAGAATGGTGCGGGAAATTGCAGCCGAGATTAAAACGCGTCGAGCTCAGTCATTAGAGGAACCCGGCCTGGCTCCTCCTGGAGTGCCTCAGTACAACTGGGATGATTGCTTCAACCAAGCCCGCCAGGCAAACATATCGATCAGTGGTCCTGTTGGTGATCATGGAATTCGAGCTACAGGAGTGCCCCCTGTGTGCATGAATCTGGCCACCATGCTCGGGGGCGCTGTCAACGGCACTGGCATGCCCATTCCCTGTGGTTCGGACTGCATGGACTGGGTGAAGATGACGCCGGAATACTACGAGGGAGTAAGAAGGATGCTAAACGGCCAGACTCTAGACTTCAAGAAGACCTCCTGAAAAAAGCTAGACTGCACCGTGGGCGATTGGGCTGTTGCGAGCGGAACCGCCAAAAGGACATTTAGCGAGAGCGGAATTTGGTCACGTTGGATTGTGCGGCCTCTTCAGAGAACCACACAGACTTTTAATTCTATTTGAAAATATCGACACTTATGGGAAACAAACCGTATAGCAAAATTTCTGACGGGCAAGCTAGTCCGGGAAAGATGGCCTGAACAAATACCCAAATAGCAAATTTATGATATGTTGTGGCGTGATTTCTCTCTGGTACAGTCCACATAGTCATATGCTACCTAATACCTTGGTGCTTGGTGGTACAACTCTCCAAGATAAGTTCAACTTCATCGTCCAAGGAGTCAACGATATGACTTGGTGGAAATCGCGGGCTCCAAACCAGCTTTCTCCCATGCCCGGGAGTATACGTCGACCTAGT
Organism: Colletotrichum aenigma; assembly: GCF_013390185.1. NCBI lineage: Eukaryota > Fungi > Ascomycota > Sordariomycetes > Glomerellales > Glomerellaceae > Colletotrichum > Colletotrichum aenigma. The sequence continues at coordinate 1,315,242 of NW_023500914.1, forward strand.
AAGTTCATGTGATGATGGAAGGAGGAATGAGCGACCTACTTTCCACCAACTTTGGACACCGCCGACGCCGGCTCTACATTCAACGCAGCGGACATCTTCCTCAACGCTTCATCTGTGACGGGTGCGACTGTGTCATCAATAATGACACCCCGTTCCGCCATTGCTTTGACCACAGCTGCGTAAATGTCATCCCAGCTGCCTGAGCCTGATGAAGCTAGGTAGTAACCGAACTTCCCATGATCGGGGTTGGAACCGCTCAAAATGGCTCTGGCCAGCGCGATGTAGAGCGATGTGTTGTCGGATGTGTGGCACACCGGCCATGTCTACTCGAATAATTAGCCGGTAAAACAAAAGACGTTTGGTCCGCGACGCACCTGTCCTTCAGGCCCAATCCGGTAAACGCGTCCTGCCCCTTTTGCTGCGGTGACCACATCTACCGTTTGGATGGAAATTAGGTTCCCAAAGTCCAGTCCCTTACCGTCTGTTCATGTCAGTAGTGGATTTAATGTTGGGATGTCCAGTACTTACACACAATACAGGGTGAAAAGAGGTACACCCTGACGTCGAAATTCTCGCCGGCATCAATTACTGCGCAATTGGTGGCTATAGCATTTGGAACTCTCGGCAGGGGGTTTCAGCACTTGGAATAGGAGTAACATACCACCGCCATCTCCTCAACTGGCGCCTTTTGGCCTCTCTGGATGTAATACAGATTGGAATCCGTGTCCAGAAGCGGTTTGTCTGTCGGCGCACCGGCATGCTCAGAGAACTGTTTCGTTCCAGTAGTCTGAAGGCCAGTCAGATTGTAAGTTCAGATGCTCAGCAAAACAAATTACTTGCGTAGACAAAGTGAACTTCTCGCCCAGTTGCACTTTTAACTTCACCAAGAGCCTTGATGAAGCTAACGGGTCGCTCGGCACGGTAGGCATCAATCAGGTACAACACCACGGTGATGTCGTTGCCCACGACCAGACTCCTGATATCGCCTTCCTCAAGGCTACATCTGACAGGATCAGCGCCGTAGAGCGACTTTACTGCGGCAGCTTGCGAGCCGGATCGCACCAGTGCGTACAGCTTGTCGTAACCCTCAATGTTTGCTTCCGCCCATGATGCAAGTAGCGATCCACCAAGATAGCCTGAGCTGCCAGTGATGAGTACGTTCGTCATTTTCGTCTCCAGAAAGAAAGCAGATCAAGTTCAGTGAAACGAAATCCCAAACGCAATCGGCACGGTTGCCCAAGCTGTCTTATATCAGAGATGCTAGCAGATGCGTCGTGATTGTTAATCAACTCATCGGAATCAAGATTTGTAATCAGACTTCTAGTTTGATCAGATTTGTTACAACAAATTGGTGGTAGTAGCTTGAAAGAAGATGTCATTGTTGTCAAATTCCCCACAGCACGTTAAGTAGGCTTCTTCGGCTTCTTAGATGGTAGTGAATAATCGAAGTCATGACTCAAAACGCACAAAATTGGTAAACTTCGCCTACATAACAATATCTCTACCGGAATAAATACCATTTGAAATTGCATTCTTCAAATGCCGACAATGTTCTTGTCTTGGGCTAAGCGCTACCTCAAGCACAGCTAAACTAAGCGATCGAAGACAACCACAAAGCATAACTATTCTCACGTACTGTGAGTGCAATCATCTATAGAAGCAGAGAGAAGTGCAACGAAACACTATCGAGAACAGAAAATACTCGAAACAAGTTCCCTTATCTCTCTCTCAGCCTCTGACGGTTGTGTGACGAGACGTCATTACGCGAAGCAATGCTACCTCCAGGCGTCTCTGTCGCGCAAGCCGTCGTGAATAGTGAATATCTCCCATTCCTCAAACATCCCATGCTCATGGCAATTTGAAGAAGCGGCAAACAACACCTTCGGCTTAGCACCGCGCGCCTTCCTCTGTCTCTTCCCAGCATGATGCAGGAGAAGTTCCACAACAACGACCATGTCCTACTGAGTCACTGACGAGCTTCAAGGGACTCGGAAAAGGCTAATACCATCAATCAGGCAATATACCAAAGTGTCATTGGACAGCGCATCAAACAGCTTCACCAGGAGCTTACAGACAAACTCTACCTTTTGCTCGTAAAGGGTGTTCATGATCCTGGATGAATGAGTACCTCAGGATCTATGGTATGCCCTGCCCGGCTCAGCAACTGAAGAACAAAAGTCGTGATAAATTCCAGTGGCGATGGGAATGGTTCTCCATTTACTACATCTAGAAGTCTCCATGAGGTCGGACTCCATTGGCAACAAATCCCACGCAGTTCACATGACAGAGGTACGTCAAGATAGCCTCCAATAGATAACTCCTCTATATAGCATGCCAGCAGTGTAAATTATCGTGGCAGCATACCAGAAGATCAGGGCAGTAGAATCACACTCGACGACCCCTACGTATCGAGATAGAGACTGAATGAACATTGCCGAGCATGAGAACCATTGGGCTGTCCAGTGTCAGAACGAAGCAGAGGACGTCGCAATTTCGGATCCATCCTGAGTATTGCGGGAATTTGAGCCAAAAAGAGAGATTACTCACGTGTATCGGCTTTGCAGAAAGATCATGGCAACATCTTGCTCTCTCTTTTTCGGGAGGGCTGGTGCAAGATTAGAGTGGGTCACCTTGCCATCCCTTGAAGGACCATCACGTTGGTTTTCCATGGCAGTCATCCGATTCATGAAGTAATGTGACAATGACAAGGTTAGTTTGGGAGAAGGTTGAGTGTGAAGAGTTCAGCCAGGAGGGTTGCTGGAATTTGGAATTGATGGAGGGGCTGGTGACCTGCCTAGCTAAGGGCACTCTGTTGTAGTTCATTGAATAAGCATTTAAGCCAAGATAATCGGCCGGTTCGGCACGCGATCGTGGCCACTTTGGGGAACCTTTGACCCGCAGATCTAAGGTTAATAATGGGGCTCGTGTACTTAAAAAGTAAGGCAACGGGTATCCGGCAGCAAGCTTTTGGGCTTTTGTACTTCTACGTCACAGGCAACAAGAGCCAAGAGATGAGGCTGCCCGGCACAGCTTCCGAGCGTTTCTGATGGGTCCTCGTATCTTAGCTTCTGAAGGATGTGATCCTGTCTGCTCCATAACCTGATCCATCCCAGGTGAGAGTTCAGTCTCCATCTATCCTGCGGCACGGCTACGCCCGATGCGCCAGGGGCTTAACCTCATCGACGAGTAGCCAACCAAATGATCTGCAAACCGTAGATATGAAAATTCGAGCGAATTATTAGTTTGAAAAATGATAGACAAAACAAATACACTCTTGATAAGCTTATTCATGCTCTATTTGCTCTCAAGCCCCTTGCTGTAAATCGAGCTCAAAGTTGTGCATATTAGCTTACCCAAGGATACCGATGCTTTTGAACTCACCGTGGGGATAAAAAGAGCTGCAGGATTCTACCAAATTGATATGTTATGAATGCATCACTGAACAGTGTTCCACTGACAAGGGTCTTCTGATTCTCATAGGCAGGAAACCGTCCTAGAACCTCCCCACTCCATTCACGATCTCGACCTGGAATCAGCCGCAGTCGTTTATTCACCTCTAAACGGGAGCACAGTCACCTTCGTTAGCTCCAAAAGTCCCCTTGCACCTTCCCCAAATGGCTACATAGAGCAATGAAGGAGCTCAAGCCTGGGCAGATAGGACTGGAGGCTCGAAATCGTGACATTGGTATTGTACATCAAAAGTGCTAAAAGACACATCCGTGACGCCTCATAGCAATGGCCCTTTCGTGATAATCGTGCTTTCGGCCCTGACTGCGGGAACAATAAAAGACGTATAAATCCAAAACATCGTCTTACAATCAATGTTCTCTCTCAGTCCAAGGTGCAGAATCTTACTAGCTTCACTTGGAGACGAATCACACCGCCAACTTCTACAATCTCATCATTCCTAAGCTGAACAGCTCTGAGTTGAACTACGAGAGCGTTGATATTTGCGGTGGAATGACTAGCATGTTGTAAGTTGACGCTGGTGTTCCTGTACAGTTTGTGGACCATTTGTTTCATGCCGTGTCAATGATGCAGAGAACAGAGAGACTGGCGAACTTGGCAGCGAAGATGCCCCCTACCTATGTGTATCTAGATGAAATTCATGTTCAGGAATTTTCAAGCCAACCCAGTGAGGGGGTTCACAGTAGGGTAAAAAGCAGTAAAAGCACCTCGATCAGTGATGAGTTCAGTAGCTTCGCAGCACGAGTAAACCAACTGTGTCTAGATGAACGAGGAAACAACACTATCACCTCTACCGCCTGGATTGGGCGTTGCTCTTATTTCAGCTTCACTGTCATCATGTTTTGGCCGCTTATTAATCGGGCGATTCGGAATTCCGGGCGTCGCGCATTGACACCATGAGCACCCCAAGAGTGGGTTGCGTTCTTCTTTGACGGACAATCGGAATTGCGAGCCTCCTGTTCGGCCTCCTCAGTGCCCATGTCGACCAAGATCATTGAGGCGGCCGCCCGGAGACACACGGAGCATCTTGTCGAGTAAAACCAAGAACAACTCACATCATAAGATCTTGGAGGCTGTCGGTTAGCTCCTAACTCCCCGACGAACACCCAATTCGCATGTGCTGAAGAATGTATTTAACAACGACTCAATTCGAAGGAATATGGAAACCACTGGGTTCAAGGCATTTCCCAAGTTTCCGATTATCATTTCCAATCACGAAAACTCCTTGTCTAAACTCTCTGCAAACATGCATTTGCCATCCGACCACAAAATAAGCCAGAACAGCTACAAATGGATCGCAAAAGCAGTCGAATCTCTCGACCCTGAAACCGACTACGAACTCATCTGGCGCCTAACGTCGAGCTATGACCTCTCAGACTTTGCCAACAACCTAATCTACACCCTCACCTTCCCTAATTTCGTCGTATCAAGCCATGGATCTACACCTGTCTGGCGTTCAGATGGCGGCAAAGTAGTCCACAAAGCGAGCGATCGTGTCGACAGGACGGAGCAGTACAACATGGCCTGGTGGTACTACGGCCCCAGCGACCAACGCTGTCGAGATGCCGTTGAGAGGATCAACCAACTGCACGCAGGTTTAGCGAGCCGATACCCAGACACCTTCACCCACAACGAAGACTACGTGTACACGCTCACCTTCAGCGCTGTGCTCATGCATCGTCTCCGACTACGCCTGGGGCTCTCAGGCTTTAATGATAAGCAGAAGATTGCGGCCCATCACTTCTGGCGGGACATGATGCCGTTGTTCAAGCTTGAAGGCAAAGGCGTGCCAATCACTGGCTTTCCAGACGACTTTGAAGGCTGCATTACGTTCTGTGAGACCTATGAGAACACCCCTCGCGAATATGATGAGAGGGCGCGCTATATTGGACTGTCGATTTTCAACCTCTTTGCATATCGGTACTTTCCTCCGGGGTTGCGGTGGTTTGGCATGGCATTTCCCCGTACGCTCTCGCTGACTACGACGTTGAAGTACTTCCGCATTGAGCCGGCCAATGCAGTACTTGGAGCGGTCATCGTGTTCATCGTGAGGACAATGTTCCTCATCTCAGAAGCCTTGCTGCCTGATCCTAAAGTACCCTTCTTCGAGCAACTGGAGACCTTGCCGGAGGTGGAAGTGAAGAAGCGCAAGGAGGAGAGCAGGAAGCTGGATAAATCATACGAAGCATTCATCAAGGAGAAGATGAGCGGCCCAGGGTGCCCATTCAGTGCGAAGATGTAGTAAGAGAGAAGTGTGAAAGCCCAGTCTGCAAGTGCTCGAAACAGCTTCTCTCAAGTCTAATGTATCATGAGCGTTCTTTCTACCCGTGATTCTCCACCAAGGATTGGCTGAAGTCGTTAGAGCATAATCTATATCTACTCCTGTGTCACCTCCTTCTTCAGCCAGGCTACCCAGCCCTCGTCGGCCAAAATAGATCTAACTCTTGCTTCTAACCACTCCGTGTTTCCCCAGAATCCCCAAGACGCCTGAAATCGGCACCAATCGACTAACGCCGTCTCCCAGTGGCGGACAAAAACATCCCAATCGTATTCCGATGGGCCCTTCCCTGAAGGTCTCTCCTTCAACAGTGTTGCCCGATACTGTTCCAGCAATGCTTTCTCTCCTTTATCCATCGGCAGCTGATCGGGTATATCCTCATGCTGCGTGAGCATCTCAAGAGGTACTGAGCAGGTGAAGAGCTTGGCGAGGTCGCAGGTTCCGACGCCCAGTCCGGCGTATTGAAAGTCGAAGAAGGCAACCCTGTCGCCGGCCTGCGTGGTGAACAGGTTCTCAGACTTCACATCGCCATGGATGTAGGATTCGAACGGCCTTCCGGAGGGCGTGAGAAAGTCGGCCACCAACTCGGCGACGGACTTGGAAGAACCGTCGACAGGGTCGCAGAAAGCCGAGTTCCATTCGGAGTAGTCGTCCCGACACAACGAGCCGTACTCCCTTCGCCTCGTCGCTAGGTAGGTATACCCTCCGTTCAGCCATAGTTTGGGGTCCGTGGGTGCTTGACCAGAGTTTCTGCGTTTCTGCTCGTCTAGCGGCGGCAGAAGAAACCTGTCCAGGTCGTCTGGCAGCGATGCCCACGAACTGCTGTGATACTTGGCGAGCCAGTCTAGTGCAGCTCTGACTTGCAGTCGGTTAAGGACCAGTCTCTTCTCGCCCGCGACGGGGAATTGGGGGCGAAGATCGGTGATGATGGTCGCCATCAACGACTCCAACTCGTTGGCGCGTGGCTTGCCCGTCATGTCTCGCGTCGAAGCAAGGCACTTCGCAACGGCAACTTCGTCGCTGAGTTTCGGCGCGATCTCCGAGTAGAAGTACTGCTCGACTTCGTAGCTGAGCATCTTGCGCAGGTGCCCCTCATCCCCAGCTTTGGCACGGGGCGGCGAGATGAGTTTGATAACGAGGCGATACGATCCTTGCGCGTCCGGCCGCAGCGCCGGCGAGATGGCGCCCGCGTCGAAGTTTCCGTTGACAGCGTCACTCTGACGGGCGGTAATGGCGCAGATGTGGCCGTAGCCGGCCCACAGCGTCTGGAGCTCGACGATGGAGACGAGGTCAAGGCCCAGCCACGAGAGCATGATCTCTGCGACACGTCGGGGCTCCTTGAGAGACGCCATGGTGAAGGAAACTGCTGCTGCGGCCAGAACGAGTTGGGTTGAATCAGTGCCGGTGTTCGGGAACGAGGTTGCCGCAACGAGCTGGGTGAGGTTGGAGGCAGGGCAGGAGCCGGCGGCGAGCGCCGTGTCCATTTCGAGATTGTTTCCCGGGTGGGTCCGGTGACTTCAGCGGCTCACTCAGTGAGTGGGTTTTCATTCTACAGTGAGCTGGCTCACTCTGAGAATTTCAGTCTCATCCGAATGCCTCACTTTGCTCGGGAATCATGAAAAATTGAACTTTCACCAGCCCCTTTCTCACGGACGAGCATTTGTAATCATTGATTTTTTTAGGCAAATGCCGAGAAATAAGAAAACAATAACCTAATATCGTACTCAAGCCGTGGCTTACTCCAACTCCTTGGCAGTTTCACTGGATTGACGGACACCTTATCACGGTAGATAGTGAGACCAGCTGGCAACGGCTGGAGTCTTTATCGTTCGCCACAAGAAAATCGGAGCTTGGACACCATTTTCTCTCACGGTGTCATCGTGAGAAAGACAATCACCTCCCCTACAAGACTCGAAACCTTGACGCAGGTGATCGACGTAAACGAGCCGCAGTGTGTTAAAACGGAGATATCCAATCAATTCACTGACACAGTAAGCAGTCGCTCCGGAGGCCATCAGGGTGCCGAAGACCCACCCACGAAGTTGCCATTTAATACCGAGATGCTCTTTCCACTTTCTCACACATTCCTCTGATAACACCTGCTCAACTCCTTCTCCATAAATTGTATTGAACTTCTCTGTCATGGGAAGACTTCAACCTTCAGTCGGCCAGCCGCCGGCGAGCTTCCGGAAAGCCGCCCGGGCTAAGAAGGCCAAGGTCACACTCAACCAGCTCATTCCATCTCTCCTTCCCACACATCCCCGCGCTCGCAGGGGAATCGACGCCGCAGAGCTCATAATTGAGCCAAGGCCAGCGAAGAAGCAGCTGGAGCCCTCGCAAGATGGTTCAACCAGGCCACTTGAAGCTGACTCCCCACCAAGTGTTGTCCTTCGCGTGGCGGATACTCTCACGGCAGCTCACTCTCTCATATCTGACCAACCAGGTGAGGGCCGGGTCGCCATTCTCAACATGGCTTCACCACTTACGCCTGGAGGCGGGTTCATCAATGGAGCGGGGAGCCAGGAGGAGTCACTCTGTATGAGATGTACTTTGCTTCCATCCCTCAAGGATGAGTGGTACCGGCTGCCAGAGCTTGGCGCGATATACACTCCCGACGTCCTCGTTTTCCGAGGAGAGAACTCCGACGAAGTGCTAGAGAAGAAGGAACGCTGGTTCGTCGACTGCATTAGTGCTGCGATGCTGCGGAACCCAGAGACGGACCGCGACGAGTCAACGGGATTCAGTAGCTACGTCAACGACACGGATCGCCAGCTCGTCCTCGAAAAGATGAAGATGGTTCTGCGCATTTGTCAAGCCAAGGGGGTAAAGAAGGTAGTTCTCGGGGCTTGGGGTTGCGGCGCATTTGGCAATCCGGTTGGAGAGGTTGCTTCGGCTTGGAAGAAGGTGCTTCTCCCTCGAAACGACAATAAGGGAAAGAAGAAGGGCAACAAGGAAACTTGGAACGATATTGACAAAGTTGTTTTCGCCATCAAGGACGCCGGTATGGCTGATGCGTTCGAGGAGGCGTTTGGCAAGGGGTTGACGCGGGAAGAAGCCGACGAATCAGGGGATGAGGATGAGAGTGAAGTCGACCCCGAGGAGGCGAATAGGGTTGAGCTTCAAGAGCGTATACGTGAACTGGAAGAACGCATCGAAAAGACCGTGAACCCGCAACTCAAAGAAGGATTAAGGGGGATACTTGCGGGGCTGGAGGGCCAATTGCCTTCAAAGGACAGAGGGAACGCCGCCGACGAGGTCTCCGAAGAGAAGTCCGAAGAGGAGTCCGAAGAGGAAGAAGATTAGCTTACTGAGATGTTTTGTGGAATAATTGCAGAACACCTCCAAAATACAGTACTAGGTGCATGAAGAGTCTCATTACGAGGGCCACTACCTCCATGCACAAATCATCTTGCTTCTGGCTCCGTGCTTTCTGAAAGGCCTCGGCTAGCTTACCTCAAACGTCTCAAAAGAATTGAGCGACAAGTTGAATGATCATCCTCTGCTTATGGATACTTCCGTCGGAGTCGGCGGGCAGCTCAGGCGAACAGCAAAATGTCCGATACCCGAATTTCCGAGGCTTGAATCACGAGCATAAGTTGGGCATAGTCATGTCTTCATAAAGAACACAGAATCTCCAAATATTTACGCGTTGAGCAACTTTCTCGTACGAACTTTCCTTAACTGTCCCCAAAAAGCCATTGGAGCCGCGCCTTAACCCGACTCGTTCGGGGCCCGGTATTCTCTCCGGAGTTGTTGTGGGTCACATTGCCGAAGCCTTCGGTGCGGCCCCGGCCTCAACTCCGGCCCGAGTGTCGCAACAGGGTTTACTGGCCGAACGGCGAAATATGAGTGGATCGGTTTCGGCATACAAGGCGTTGCGCGAGTAAGGCTCTGTGGACTTCGTCGCTTCAATTACGGTCTTCAGTAAAAGCCGACCATATAGCTGATGCCCAGCCCATGTGTCAGGGTGAAACACCCAATTGCCTAGGTACTGACCAGAAAGGATTCGACTCTTCGGCAAACTTTTCAGCAATTAGTTCTTCTCGCTTCCAGACGACTGCCATCCGAACTTCCTCCCTCTCCCGCGCGCATCTCCTTCGTAAACCTCTCACGATGGCGACCGCCCCGACGACCTTTCCTCAGTTCTCGAGCCTCCCCACGGAGCTCCGTCGTTCTATCTGGGAAGAAGCGGTGGCTGGCCCATCAATGCACGTCGTTGATGTTTGCTTTCCATCGCGTCGAGGTAATAGCCGCAGCAGACGTGCTTTTCAGGGGTTAACCCTTGCAGCCAATCATCACCCTCCGCGAGAAGCCTCTTCTTGGAGCAGGCACGAGTACATCGCCTTCCTCGACAGTGTACCAAGCATTCAAGATGAAGACAGCCGACCGACCATGACATGGCCGCGGCGCAGTACGCGAGACCCTAGTATGTATCTTCACAGAAGGTTTCAGCGCCAGGCCTGTCATGAGGCGGCATCGGTGTCGTCTCTCAAAGCTGCAAACATTAACACCGTCTACTTCCCTGGCCAAGCCGGAAAGTTCGAGTATGACAACGACCGAGACGTGCTGCATCTCCGCTTTTCTAGCCAGTACCACGCCGAGTATGTCGAGCAGACGAGTTCATCGCACGGCAGTCCCCATTTCAGCAGTATAGCCGAAGCTCTTGAGGCTCACTGGAGTACAGAGATGGCGCTCACTGTGTGGCAGGCACGACGCATAGCTATCGATGTCAGAGAGACATCGATGCCCTTGAGTCTAGTCGAGATTGAGTATTTGGCATCTTGTATTCAGAAAGGCTTGGAATGCATTTACCTGATAGACGATGCTGAGGAAAAGGGTCGTAAGAGTGGACCAGAGCACCTCAATGCGTCGAGTCTTCAGCAGAGAGGGAGGCTGTATCGACTACTGCATAGCAGACAGCTGAAGCAAAACGTCGCAAGAGAGCCCGACGTTTTTCAGGGCGTCGGGAAAACGTACCGAGAGGTCTTCGATTTCGAGAAACTTGGATGGACTGAGGCTCATTCTGCATTTGGCTTTGCATGTCGCCTCTCCGCGTCAATTGATGCACAACAGTATGATGGTGGCGAGGAAGTCTTCAAAGGAGTCAGGATATTACTAGCAGAAGATGACTTTGTATAGCACCTTAGAGAGCGTGCGTTGCAAGATAATCATGAGTTCAGCAAGGGTCAATGATCAAGAAAGAGATCACTTAGCTCCTTAAGTTTATGCTACTTAGTCTCATTTCACCAATTTCACGGTCAGGAATTGCGTCCCTACATGTTTTACTCAAGATGCATGTGCCCTTCCCAAGACGATAATTGGAAGAGTGACATGAGCGACGAATGAGAGTCGCGTGGATCACCAAAGTCTCAAAACCAGCTCAGAGTTGACAAGAGCTCATGTTGTCTTGGCCGTATGGGTATGGCTCATAGAAATGAATTTAATGGTTACCTTCATTGCTTTTGTTGGGCCAACACGTCTATTTCACGACACTGAAGGTTGCTTCAATAACTACCTACATATACGTGATTGGTAGACCAGGCTTCTACACCTTGTTGCCGATTCATTTAGATGCTTTCGCCGCTCCGGCTTCCTTCTTCCTGACGTCATAAAAGCCCAAACCCCAAGTAGAAAAGAACATGGCTACAGACAGGCCCGTGGTGATATACATCGTTTTCTGGAAAGCGACGGCCCATGCCTTTACCACGTTGGGTAGGTCAGCAGCAGACACCTGGCTCCTGAAAGCGGTCGCGCCCGCTGTGAGAACGGCTTTTGGGTTCACGTTAGGTGCGTGTATCTGTATCTGGTTGATGACGGTGTTATCGAAAACCGTGTTGCCAATACTGATGAGCACCGCACCGCCGAGTCCTTGTACGAAAACAAGGATGGTGAGGGCGATGGCCACCAGTGTTGGCGGAAGCGCCGTTTGAACAGCCACAATAGCCTGGCCCAGAAGTTAGCGATCTAAACCTTTGAAGCCGTGTTGTAAAACCTACCATCTGCAGTCCCAGACCTCTGCCACATCCGTATAGAATCTGGTAACCAATCCATTTTCCCGCACTTGTGTCGGTAGACCAGGTAGTTATCAGACCTGCACCAATTGAGGTCAGAATGGCCGCAAATACTGCCCACGGGAGGTAGTATCCCAGTTTGGAAACTGTTTCCTGTCAACATGTTGTTCTCTGAGAGTTTTGAACCATTGATTCTCACCCATCATGCCTGAGAGAAGAGTCATGACAATGGACCCGATGATACTTGGCAACATGTGGATGCCACTCTCCATAGGGCTGTCGCCAAGAATACTCTGGAAGTAAATAGGGATGAAGTAAGTCGCGATATACGTTATTCCAAACAAGCAAGTATTCATGGCGGCTCCGCATGCCACGACCTTGTTCTTGAACATCTCAAGTGGCATGAGAGCATTCGCGCCAGCTCGGTATTCCCAGCCCATGAACAGAATCGTGGCTCCAGCAAAACCGCAGAAGAGCCCAATGACGACGGCGCTATTCCAGGGGTATTCAGCACCACCGTAGTGGAGCGCTAGCAGGAGCTGGACGATGGCTCCAATCAGGATCCCTGAGCCTACAACATCGAACTTCTTCAGAATGTTGCGGTCAGTGAGCACCGCCGTGAACTTTGGTTTAGCCATCTGTTCAGGAATGTAGACCAATGCAAGCAGAATGCAAGCAAAACCTCCGATAGGGAGATTGATCCAGAAGCCTGTGATGTTGGTCAGAACCTGCTGGCACTAGAGACGGGCACTGCTTGATACTTGCACCAGCGCCAACTGGTGTACTGTGTTAGCGAGCCACCAATGAGCGGGCCTGCAATCAGTCCGATTTGCGAGATCGCAAGCATGGTGCCCATCATAGCGGGTCGCTGTTGAGCAGACACCATGCCGTAAATGATGATCATTGAGCCATTGAAAAGGCCCGAAGCACCAATGCCAGCCACTGTTCGCCCCGCAATGAACTGAACTGATGACTGCGAGAGGGCGCAGATCAGTGAGCCAACCTCGAATATGACTAGGAACACGATGTACGTCCACTACAACATGTGAGCGCTGCTATGTAACATTTGGCCTTGGATAAAAAAAGCTCTCACCTTGTTACTGAAGTAAGTGAAGAACTTGCCGGTCAAAGGCTGTAGAGCCGATCTTTGGTATGTGAGCAATAACGTCTAATGGTTTGACCAACAGAACATGGCTCATGACTTACACAGCTAATTGATACGAACTCACGTACCAGCCGATATCTTTGACAGAGTGAAACTCATTGGTAATAGTAGGGGTTGCCTTTGTGCACCATTAGCTATATGAGAATTGCTCAAAGAGTGTTCTGATTTACGTACCGTTGAGAGGATCGCATTGTCTAAATTAATTAGTATGGCGCTCAGGTTGAGAGCTGCCATTGCGAATAGCAGCTTGTAGCCGGTGACGTGTTTTGGTCCTTCGTTGATATCCTCTAGGGGGTCTTGGAGTTCCTTATCCGCAGCTCCCAACGTATCATCGCCCGACGTTGGCTCGATGTCTTCATTTCCGATGAATTTGGTGTCTTCAGTAAAAGAGCCACGTGACTCTAGCACATTGGGTGTAATATCACTGTTTTTGGGCTCCATTAGCTTTGAGGCGAACGATGAGATCCTGCAAGATGGATCTACAAAAATGGTGAGAACGGTTGGCTAGGCTATGAGGGTTCAGTAGTGCAGTAGTACTGAACACCACAGCGCATCGTTAAAGTGGTAATACAGGCTTAATGTGCAGGCCTTAAGTCACCGAACATTCAAATCTTCGGGGATTAGATGCCCTGGAATCGGTACACATCGCTTAAGGTTTTGACCGACTCAGCAGGTGGTATCACTCTGTCTCGCGTGCCGTCGTACTGTCGATCATCAGTGCAGAGTTCAGCATCCTCTGAAGGAAGGTACATGCCCTGGATAACATTACTTGTTCTAGAAGTCCCTTTGCCATGTGCAATTCATGCTCAGAGTCTATAGCCTCGAACCTACTGCACGGCGGTATCTTATAATACGGCACAAACAAGCTTATCCCGTCGGGTGTGCCAGCCGGCGGATGTGCGAACAAGCTGCCATGAGGAAAGTCAATACTTCCCGCACTCACTATGGAAAGTTGAGCTTGAATCGCATAGAAAGAGCTTTCTTCGCCGAGAGTCAGCCGAAGTTTCTGTTGCATATATCTTGACAGTAATCTTGCACACAATCGGCGCGGTAATCTGCACTAACCGCCGTTGAAGGCTCCCGAACGGGAACAAGACCACACCCAGTTTGCATCTGTGTCCCAGCCGTTTGTAGTTTGTAGCTTTTATCATGTGTCAACTAGTGCACAGCGGAAACCTTCAGCAGAGCATGAGTGCACATTCTGGAAGTTATCCGCGCATGCCACCTCAGGCTTTCCGGGGTTCGTTTGATGTTAGTGTTAGTACCTGTACAGAGGAACCTTAACCATGTTCGGACTCGCTTCAGTAGCCACCGAGAAGTTTCCTGGCCGACCTACCCCTCACTGATCGGTGCGGGGAAGCACAGCTTAGGGGACCTGAGTCGAAGCTAGGGGAGTGCCGGTCCAACGGTTGAATCGCGAGCAGCTTGTCGTGAGCATAGACTTCGTGGTTCGCAGCACCACGTGCGTACCACGATGAAGAAGAATAGGGCCGATTTCTACATTGCTGCTCATCACGTCCGATGGGCAAACGGTTGTTACAACAAGCTTCGATTTTTCTGCTCATTGCAGCATGCCATTTAAACGTGTTTCGCCATCTTTGTTTGCTCTCGCTAATAGATCATGACAAAATTGTCAGCGCTCGACATCGATTGCGATGTCCCAGCTGCCCCCGTAGCAATCCAAGTTCTTCCCGAAACGCAGCAGCAGCACTTTCCATAGCTCTATTGTTGTCCTTGAACTCTCCCCAAAACACACACCTGTCCGTTTCGCTGCCGGACAAAATCGCATCCAACGTCGGCTCGGTCTCTTCTGAGCTTAGCTGACGACCGCGGGTCTGGGTTTGCTTTGGGGCATCCAGACCCCCGGAACCGACACTAATGTAGTGCTTTTCTGGGACGCCAAGCTGCACGCCAAGTGTGTTGAGCTTGTGCGTTACAACCTGCATTAGCACCAAGATCCTGAGGTCGTCATCCCCATCAAGAATCACGTCTTCCACTCGCAGGTCGTAGAGAAGCTCTGCAATGTTTTCTCCGCTTTGTAGACCAGAATATACGGCAGCAAAAATCTGGCGAAATGCCTGGAAGATCTTGGCGTAACACGAGAGTAATAGCAACTTCGTCGGTCAGTCGAGAGCTAGCGGGGCTGTTCCGGACCCAGTGCGATCGTGTTTGGTAACGAGATTACTCAACGTCTGTGTATGTTGCAGAATATTTCGCAAGGTTGCCGTTGATCTGCCTTTCGCTCCTCCTGGTGAAGTCTCGGCTTTTGCACAGGATTTGACGGGACCAGCTCGAATAGACACGAAGTAAGGCTGGCCACCTCACATGTCAAGGCCGCATTGAATGAGCTTTCCGGCGGCGGGGGCGGGTCACACTGCTGGTCCTCGATTGGCGGCTCTGGTTCTTTTGGTGGAGGTTCCGAATTGTCAGATGAGGACTGGAGAGATTCACCTGAGCTACTTTGCTCCGATACTAAGTTGACAGAATTTGAGCCGTCGGAGCTCCAAGCCATCCAGTCCGTGGCAAGATCAGATGCGAAGAAGTTCATCAGCTCTCCGTCATGAGCCAAGACCCCAGATAGTGGCGGACTCTCCAAGCCGGACGCCATCTACATCAATCAGTATCGAATGAGGGCTGGGGAGTTGGGGAAGTGCACCCAGTGCTTCTACTGACCATTGCAGGATCTATTGGGGTGAGTCCTGTGTGATTCTCTTCCCATGCACCTCGCCTATCGCATGGTTCTTGCCATAGCGCCGGCGGAATGAACGAAATTCCCCTCGGATCAACCAGATGAAGTGAAGCTGACCCTGCCCTCCCCGCTCGCGATCTCGGCGGGCGACCAACGCGACGAGAATGATTCTTTCTGCATTGAACTCCTTTACGACTGCATCTCTCGCATGATGGATTGGAGCTCCCAGCGGCAGGCCAGTCGCATCGTAATTTCTGTGCTCGACATCGCTCGCAGGCTAGGCTGTTCGTGCGTTTGGAAGGATCGGTGGAAGACATGGTGGTGAGGTGCTGTAGTTTAGTTCGTGTCTTTCGGCCGGATACGAGCAAGCTTCACGTTGGCTTCAATGTGACATGAGGAGGCGAAAGTGTACGCCAGATGACATGAGAGTAAGTGCACTAGCGAAAAAGAAGAATCCGAGGATGTCGGGCCATATACGACAATTAGACGTCCGCTGCACAGTAAGTTCAATGCGTGAGCTCGAAATCGGTAAAGTAGGCGCTACTATCAGATCTAAGAAAAGAGACTAATGCGACGATGTCTGCCCATCATCACATGGGTACGATACTCGCTCAGGAGGTACTTGGCCCCGGAATGTCAGTAGTTGCATGCGGGTGCTCAAAGCTGACTCGTGATAAGGTTAAGCGATCATTAATCTCCAAAAAGACAGCCAGCATCAACTGTAGCTGGCGAACTTTAATAACCTGTAGGACGCTGTCAACGACACAAGGTGAAGCGGAGGATACCGAAGTGTCAGCACTATGCAGCAGAGATGCTCCCAGATGAGGGGTAGCTACATGTAGTGAGGGGAGCATCTTGCGGCCCTGTCTCCTCGTGTCATGAAGGAACATGTTCTGGGTTACGCCTGATGGCATATTCACGGTAAGGATACTGTGCGAAGGATGCCCCTCAAAAGCAGGAAGGGTTACGTACAACAGAAACTCCCTCAAACTTTGAAGGCGACTTGCGTTGCAACGGGACGCTGGCATCCTAGGTAGAGCTAGGTGAGGGCAGCGAGCAAAGCCTTGTTAACCCCAGCCCAAACCCTTAAGCCCCGTCTGTATTGCCACGGGAAAGGTGAGAGCTCCATGGAACACATGGCACTTTTCGCTATCTGCATTCAGCCTCAGAAAGACGGAGCTCAGGCCACCGGGGGAGATACCGGTACTCAGACAGATACTCGGGTTGCGGAGCGTGGGGGATTTCCGGGGGTCGCGACATGCACCTTCGCGATCATAACATCGTATCAGGGAGAAAGTAAGTCGCGGTTCCACTGTAAGCAAACAAGCTTTGTGGCAACATACAATTCCAGAAATCTCCTTGGTCGAAAGACTCAATCGATTTGTTTAACTACGGACCAACCTCTCAGCATGTAGCAAACACCTGAATGCAACGTCAAGGGACATGGTCCGAGTTGCCAGCTCACGTTGCTGACAGCTAGCACAACCGAAGCTTATGCTTTCGCGTTCTGAACTCTATTGTCACAACTGACTCGCCGTCCTCACCGAATATCAGCCAAAGCTCATCCCATTACTGGGTTAATCACATCGCAAGGCTGTCCACACCACACCCAGTACCATGCAGCTGGTAAAAGGTTCTCCTTTTAAACTTCATGTTTCGTCACTGAGAAGGTAACTACCCCTTTCAAAAGAAAGAAAACTACTCAAAGCAGTGTTTCGGGGTGGCGGAAAACCCAAACCAATATCGAACCGCTTCATAATGAAGACTAGAACCCCAAATCAGCCAGCCAGGTCTCTGCACGCGCCTTCATTTGACCCATCATTCCAACACCATAGACCAGCCAGATCTTCCACCTTGCGAGCTCTTCCGGGAACTCCGCTTCTTCGGAAAAGGCACTTCCTAAGTATTGACACCCCCCGGTTTCACCTCCAAAGACTCTGTTTGTGAATACTGCCAGACCTGTATCTCGGCCGAATGGCATTTGAACCTTAACATATTGGTGTTCCAGCTCGAAGCGCCATTGCTTGCCGGCTGACCGCAACTCAACGATATGACCGGTCGAGCGTCCAGCAACTGAAGCACGAGCCCCACGTCCATGCTGAGTTGCCAAGACTTTTACATAGTCTCCCTCCGGCGGTTCATTAATAGGCGGTCCGCTGGTTTGTGTCGAGGCGAGCTTCTGTCCACTTTTGAACAATATAGCCGTGTAGTGAGGGGTCCTGCCGCCGACTCTCGACGTGGGCTCCCAGTAGAAGAACGAGTACGGACCGGCAGTTCCGCGGATAATGCGGAAGCCCCAGATGATCTTGAACCAGTTGTCTGTGGCCCACAAGTGGAAATGGCCGCCCATCCCGGAGTACGACACCGACCCACCCCGGCGTCCCTTGATTGTCAAGTTACCCCGGACCTGGGCAGCAGGGACGGTGCCATGCATGTGGAGCCCCGGTGCCACCTGTGATGAGCTTCGCGGCGACGCGTGTAATGTTCCGTCGGGGAAATGGCCCGGGGCCGAGCCGGCGAGGAGGAAGCTTCCGTGGAACTTGGGCGTCCTCACGGAAAAGGTGGTACTGGCTCCGATTTCCGTTTCTCTGGGGACGCGAAATTCGAATGAGTGGCTGTCAGACGTCCAGGTGCTGGCCACGAAGTCTCCGCAGTCGTAGATGGAGGATTCGTCGACAAAAGCAAGCTCTTGGATCTTGGTGCCGTCTTCCAGCAAGGCGTAAAACTCAACATGGAGGTTGCCCTGCCCGAAGAATGAATAGGAGGCATCTCGACCGAGAGAGAGAAAGATACCACTCGACCCATTGTCGGACACACTATCAAAGACCCACTGCTCCCAAGGAGTTGAGTTGATGCCAGACAACTTGCCAACGGTGGGGTGCTCATCGTGCTTCCGTGGACCAAAGTGCACATCTCCCGCCACCATCTCATAAGACCCAATTCGGTGCTCTTTGCATCCCTGCTTCCAATCTTGTGATTGGCTTTGGGGTATCCCATGGAGATTGCTGCTATCATCATGGGCCAGGTGCTTCTGCTGTTGGAATCTGGATTCCGTCGATACGGTTGTGACAGCCTCGAAGAGGATCAGACCCCACAGCTTCAAACGAACCATCGTCTCAACGTTTCGAGCTTGTGTGACGACGTATTGAAATGACTCATTCGAACTTTAAACGGCAGTTGAAGAAAGCGGTGAGAACAACAGAGAGTAACAGATGACTAGGGGACACGCAGCAAAGGGTTGGAACATTAGAACAGGTATTTCAATTGATATAACCCATACGGATTGGAAAACACTACAGCTGATGGGGCCAGCAATAACTCTAATTCAATGTCATGGCCAGAGTTCTAGGCTACATGTGGGCCACTTATTCGAACGGCCATACCGATCCAATAGGCCGCTGCATCCCGACCACTCGGCCTCCAGACTGAAAGCCCCTGGGATTATAGCTACTCAACACATGATTGGAGGCTGAGAAGGTTACCCCTAGTCGGCAATTATCATTAATCGGATGTTTAGTACGAGAAATCTCGGGCCCGAATGCGACTGAGCAGCGCCACCCGAATAGTCTCGTGTTAGCCGACGTTACACTGCTTCAAGCAGTGAGTTGCTTCGATGTTATGAGTTTATGAGGACTATGTGCAACAGGCGTTGGTAGTCGGGAGCTGGTCACAGCATTTATTCAATTTCCATCTTCGAGCATCTGATCTCTCACAGAATGGGCTCACTTGGTGTTCCAAACTTGCCCGAAAGGCAGCGCGCCATCATCCAAGCTCAAACCCCACCAGGGAAGCTGGCTCTTAGCTCTGATCGACTTGTACCTAAGCCAGCATCCGATGAAATTTTGGTTCGCGTCCATGCCGTTGCGGCTAATCCATCAGATTGGAAAATGTCCACGCAGTTTCCGTGCCCCGGGGCCGGATGCGGCATGGACTTTTCCGGAGTGGTGGTAGCGACCGGTCCCGGGCTTGATCCAAAAATAGGCATTGGAGTTGGTGATGCCGTCGCTGGAGCGGTTCACGGAGCCAATCCCATAGATCCTCAAGCCGGTTCATTTGCAGAGTATACCTGTGCTTTTGCAGATCTAACGTGGAAAGTTCCTCGGTCATTGTCCTTGACAGATGCTGCGGCAATCGGAGGCTGCTGTGTGGCCACGGTCGGGCTTGCCCTCTTTGCTGAGGACGCTTTGGGGCTCAGATATGAGTTGAATCAGTCTTTCGAGAACTCCAAGCCACCTTTTGTGTTGATTTATGGAGGAAGTACTGCTTCAGGAACTATGGCGATCCAACTGGCTAAACTGTGAGTCAATGAATCTGAGGCTTCCTGTTGACATTAACGGCTGATTTTGTCTTGCCCAATTAGCTGTGACTTTCGTGTGATCGCAACATGCTCACCGAAGAATGCGAATATGGTGTTGTCATATGGAGCAGAGCACACATTTGACTACAATAGCGCATCTTGTGCAGCTGACATACGGTCTTACACCAAAAGTACACTTCACTATGTCTTGGATACCATCGTGGACCCAAAGTCTATCGTAGTCGCGGACAAGGCCATGGGACGTTCTGGTGGTCGATACGCTGGGCTTGAGGCTCTGCCTGAAGACGTGCTTGATGGCACTGGCAGCGCTCGAAAGACGATCAAGTGGATGTATGTCATGGGTACCAGCATGATTGGCAGAGAGGAGGGTCTTACGGGGCCATATTACAGCAAGCCACGACCTGAGAAGCGTGCGTTTGGCAAGTGGTGGTTCCGTACCGTCGTCCAAGAACTCATGGATAAAGGTTTACTGAAGCCTCATCCAGTGAGGATGATGGACGGGGGATTAGATGCGGTTCCTAAAGGAGTAAAACTGTTGCAAGATAAGGCGGTGAGTGGTGAAAAGTTGGTTTACACAATTCAGTAGAGCATTAGAGAGAACATCTCGATTCCCCTATAGAAACTTTGAATTCAACCATATTCCAATCTGATCGAACCGATTGCTCGTGAAAGCTTTGTGATTGGGTCCTAGCAAACGAACAAAATGCATCCAAGGGTCAAATGCCACGACGTTCACTCAGGCAAACTCTTGACTTGATCCAATCAATTCATGTGAAGTGGCCTAACCGCCGTAAATTGGATATGGCTGTGCTCAAATAATGTCAAGTGCATGCTATTAAACAGAGCTACAATAGCTCATCTCGAAGGCCTATTGACCCCCAGTTGCTTGTCGAGAAATGCGAAGGTCTTTGTCGCGAGCGAGTTCCACGCCCCGACTTTGCCTGTCAAGGCACCCTCCCCCACGGTCTCTGGGATCCACACCTCTTTCTTCTGGAGAGGAACATGAACGAGCTCATCCATGATGCGTTGCGTGCTGGCATCAGGGAGCTGGTAGATAGCTTGAGATGCTCCTCTAACCAAGACAGGACACCTTACCTGCGACAAGATGGTTGCCCCACCCCTTTCTTCATCCACGTCCTTGTCTTTGAAGTCATCATCAGGTCGCCGTCGTAGAGAGTATCTTCTAAATTCTCGAACAACATCCGCCGGCTTTCTCTGACCCATCACATGCATTGTCGTAGTAAACTCCCATTTGGTAGGGAAGTCCAGCGACATATGAGAATTGCATGACCAGTCAAAGAAGCCGTCTGAGATCCAGCCGCTGAGCCACATACGCACATACCAGCCCGGCAGTCTTGTCATGGCCAGCTCCCACATATCGTAGAGTGGGTCGGCTGAGATGCAGGCTGCGACACGGGATGGCTCAGCGGCGGCCGTTCTCAGAGCAATGTATCCGCCCATAGAGATGCCTGCGACACAGACGCGGGCAAGGTCAAGATTGGCATCGGGCCGCTCCTTAGCCAGAGCCCAGATTCCATCAAGAACACACGAGAGAACCTTTTCGTAGTCAGGTCTCATTGGTTCACCGTCGCGCTTCAATGTGAGACCTTGCCCAGGACCATCGAAGTTGAGAACAGCATAGCCGAGCTCTGGGCCCAGCGTGCCGAAGACAAAATACAGTTCTTCCATGGTTGAGTCTGCGCCACCGCAGTTGATGAGAAGAGGTGTCTTCTGCTCATTTCTCAATCTCTTTGCCTCCGGGGGCAGGAACAGGCGACCTGGAATGTCGATGTTGCCGAAGTGAAATGTCATGTTAAGAACTCTGCCTTCCATGAACTCAGTGGCTTTCTCAAAGTGCTCTGCGCTGAGCTCGCCACACTTCAAGGCGCGGCGGTCCAGCGCTGGAAGCATGTATGGGGCAGCTCGGTAGTAGTTGGCAGCCCTTAGGTAGGCGGCCTTGGCTAGAGGCGCAAGGCCCTGGCGACTGGCATCCATAGCGGCCTGGCTTGCCCTGCTTGCCTGCTTCCACCAGGCGCGATACCAGCTTTCTGGGTCATGTTTCTTGATCTCGCCTACTGCCTCAAGAAACTCGGCAACATCGCACCCTCCGGTAGCAGTTGTCCCAAGGATGCGTGTAAGATCAAAGTTGTAAAAGGAAGAAGAGAAGAAGTGATGCATTATAGCATTCGATGGTTGGTCGTTGAAGTTTAGAGAGTTTCGAGCACCTGCCATCGATAAGTGCAAAGGCTTTTCGACAGAGTTGATATCAAAGGGTGGATGCTTTCAACACGCAAAGTGTAGAAGCGACTATCATTCCCGTACACATAAGATTCATACAGGCAGGGAACTTACTGCAACTCAGATCTGAACAGTTCTCAGGCAGACTTCATGGAGAAACCGCATGCCGCTGTCACTTCTGGGGAGTGCAACTTTGG
Source organism: Colletotrichum aenigma (assembly GCF_013390185.1). Taxonomy (NCBI): domain Eukaryota; kingdom Fungi; phylum Ascomycota; class Sordariomycetes; order Glomerellales; family Glomerellaceae; genus Colletotrichum; species Colletotrichum aenigma. The sequence goes on from NW_023500914.1 coordinate 1,337,606, forward strand.
CCGAACTGGCTGGGGTTGTTCGGAGTGACCGGTCGGAGGTTGGATGGCTCTCGGAAATTTCCCAGAACACACTTCAGACAGGATCAGAACCACCGGATTTCGCATGACTCGACGCTTGACAGCTACAAAGTAACAGAAAAGCTTGCATTATTTGCGGACCGAATTAATATACGACCGTACAATTCCGAAAAATCGTCGGGGCTGTGCTGAGACTCTCGTGGGCACCAAGGCCTGACCCCGTTACCACAACAACACCCTGTGCCCGAGACACGACAGAAATCGCTGCCAAACCGGTTGTTTTCTTTTACGGCTGAGACACATTTGTGACAGCTTCACTTGCGCGCATCCAGTATTGTACAGACTTCCCATCTTTTTTCTTTTTTTTTTTTCTTTTTTTTTTTGAGATACAGCCAAGATGGCAGTGGCATTCATCCACGTTGCCCCGTTGATCACTTCTTTGGCGTTGTTAGTGCTCCTCGATTTCATCATACTGATGACAATGTGAAACAGTTTGATGGGGTCCTTTGCCCAAGGAGTTGCTTTCAGAAGCTTTCAGAATCCAAGGTTGGGGTCAAAAGCGCGTCGCGAAGTGTTTCTTCACTGGATAGAAATATTCGCTGGTTTTGCTTGGTCCATGGCTTTGGTGTTCATGTTCAACATTACCTTTATTGGTCTCGACCTCTATCTGGATCCTCCGTCTGGCTTGCAACACGGAGGTGCCCCTCGCTGGCTTTGGGCTGCCGCACTTCTATGTAGCATGGGGCAGCCTAGGCCTCGCGAAGTTACGGCAGCTTTGATGCGTATTAGCAGAGGTGGCGATCAGTCTTACAGTGCAGAGAAGGTGGACTACTTCTTACGAGGATATCGTCGAGTCAATCTGGAGCATCTCTTCCTCACAGATGGTCCCAGCTGGATCTTCACTGTGGCAGCTGTTACCAAGAACCTGGGTGTTTGTTGGGGATGCCATTCTCAAAAGGCTTCTTTGGCGCTTGGAATGGTTGCCTTGATCATAAGCTGCTATGTTAGCGTCAGGGGGATCTTGCGGTCGAAATCATAGACTTGAGTATAATCAATAGATTCCTATCGTTGATTCTGTCACCAACTTCGTCAGTCATAGAACTCAGATGTACGCGAATGTGGTTAGATCAGTATTAAAAGGCCTTGAAAAATAAAGCAGACATCGACGAAGAGGAAGAAAATGCTGTTCGTGCGCGAACGAAGGGGATAACACAGTCAATGATGGCTGTTAGACTAGGTCACATAACAGTTATTGAATCGTCCAAAACCCTTTTCATAATGCTGCTCTCTTTGAGAGCAGGTGAATTGAACACCGATTAAGCGAAGCAAACGAGGCATGCAGAGGTGATGCCTGTATTATTTATCTCAAGTAGTGCGTGTATATCTCACTCGCAGGTCGGGTAGAACCCATAGAGCCTGAAACTTGCGTTCTCTATCCCAGTCAAACCTGATATCATTGACCAGTTCCCAGGTGTATTCATATGCAAGACGCGCCAGTAGTAGTTTCAACTCGGTGTAGGCCAAGTTGATTCCCAAGCATACCCGGGGACCAAGCGAGAATGGTTGCGACGCTTCCTTTAAGTCGTTACAAAACAATGGGTCAAAGTAGCCGTGAGATGCCGGAAGCCACCTCTCAGGATGGAACTCTTCGGGCTCAAAAAAGTAGTCGGGTTGGCGAGTGATACTCCAACCACTGGTCGAAACGACAGTCTGAATCATCATAATCCGTTAGCCAGGCACAAGCTTCAAATATCAGGTTACGCACCCCTTTGGGAACAAAGTTCCCATCAACTTCCGCGCCAGGGCTTTCGCGAGGCAACCCAAATGTCAACGGCGGCATGATTCTCATGGTCTCCTCGATGCATGCGCTGAGATAAGGCAACTGATGGACGGAGGTGCCGCTCATCTCAGACGCATCCGAGAACCTCTCCCGTAATTCTCTCTGCAGGCGTTTCATCTCTTCTGGTCTCCTTGCAAGATAGTATGATGCAGCAGTAGCGGTGACTGCCGTGGTATCAAACCCTGCCGCGATGAGTACGCCAGCCTGGTTTCCAAGCCATTCTTCAGACGCCACTTGCAAGAAGTTGTCAGGCTTTTCCTTCAGAAGGAAGCTAAATAAGTCCCGTTTTTGTTCTTGAGATGGTCGCGATAGTCTCTTCCGTGTCATTGAAGTCTGGTATTTGAAGAAGCGGATGAATTGACCGATAGAGCTCCAAGGCACAACGAGCGGTACCGTGAGCCACAGGATTGGAAGACGAGGCGCAATTTGCACAATACTCATGAAGTAGATAGCACCATGAATTGTGCTAATCCATGGATGCGTTGTGCCTTGGGAATGACAGTGAGCATTTGGTCTGGTACTTAGGCAAAGTTGGTCGGCAGCTGGGAGGCAAATACCTGTTCCAAGTGCGCCAAATGCTTCTCCTAAGCCTAGTTCCCCGATTGTATCAAAGACAAAAGACTGCAGGAGCTGTCGATCATCAGCAAGTGACAACTATTATCAATGGGGTGATCTATGCCTTGTTGAGTGAAAGCCCCTGTTTTTCCGCGGCAATCTGATTGTCAATGTGGGTGATCAACATGTCTAAATTTGTCTTCAAGATCGGCTCTTGAGCCTGAAGCTCCTTGGCACTGAAGCCATAGGATAACAGCTTCTTAGTCTCTTTGTGCTTAATTGGGTCTCTCTCCATGACTATGGTGCTGTATCCGCTTGGACCTGCGTAGAATGATGATTTGAGAAAGGTCTGGCCCGATTTGGAGGGGTTACCATAAATGTCTATGCGAAAGTTGGTCAGATTTGGGAAGGTTGTGGTGCGACGTTTTTTTACCTTGCAAACTTTGGGCAGTATTGAAGCTGAGTTCATTGGGAGCTAGGCGTACAACGTCACCTTCACCAGAATATTAGCTAAAGCTCTGTGGACGGTCGATCTTGCCTTCGAACAGGTGCGTTTACTAACCATATTTTTGGTGAAGCTTGTGGATGTACTCATGATAGTGGCCAGTGAGCCTGTAAAGTCAGAAGATAACTCACAAGAAGCCGAGAATGGGGAGGTACGCCGCTCACCAGTGATAAACATAGGATAACTCAGAGATTGCCGCGAGCTTAGGGCCTGGGAATCGAGCTAAGGGGTGAAAGTACAGGAGGTATACTGAACGGCAGACGCCATATATGGCGAGCTATTGCGAAATCATTCAGTCAGCTCCCATTTGTTTTCTTCAATGGTAAAGCAAGGTGCGCATTGGGAGCATGGAAAATCTCGAGAACAGACTAACCGTGAGAATGGCAAGGTGCAACGCCTCCCCCGAGTCCCATAATTCAGTAAAAACACCCATTGTTCAGTGAATAGACTGAGTGATCAGATTGAAAAGCACTACGGCAATGAGCTTGAGTGAAAGTCACCAAATGCAGCGATGTCGCTCTGGCCAACAGTGTGCGGATCGAAGAGGAAACTTCCATGCAATGAGTGAGTGCTAAGTGTATGTGTCAATCAACTGGAAAAGCGGGCTTCGTGCCATGCGCACACCCAAAAGTCGGGACGAACCATTCCACCAATTCTTGCGATAAAACGTCGGAAATTTTGGCTAAGAGAGCTATCGTTGTCGGATAGTTCGGAGGTTTGGGTGACAGGGGGGCATAGGCCGAGTCGGGTGAATCATGAGGAAGCGGGCCCAGGGTTTCCTTTGAGTGAACACGACCGGAGCCGGAGGGAGACGGAGACAGAACAGGCTTCGATTCCAAGTGACAACTCCGAATCAGTGGGGGATTAGACTTAGACTATCTAGATAACCTGCCGTATAGCCTCAACTAACATATTCTGGAAGCCTTTTGTCATTGGCAACAGCATTGCTTTGACTTGCCTGCTGCATCATCTGGTTTTCAGCCTTCGCAGCAACGTCAACCATTATCTTAGTTTGAAGTATCGACTTCACCAATCAGACGAACAGCCATGAGACAAGCTATTGAGCCTTCTGCCTCCAAGGCTAAGAGCAAATTGCAAGAGCCCATCGCAATCGTGGGTTCTGCTTGCCGCTTCCCCGGGGGTGCAAGCAACCCATCTAAGCAATGGGACCTGTTGCGACAACCGCGAGATGTCCTGCGCAAGATACCCGTAGATCGCTTCAGCCCTGAAGCCTTTTACCACCCCGACGGCACCCATCATGGAACCAGCAATGTTACCGAGTCTTATCTTCTTGAAGAAGATCCTCGGGTCTTTGACGCGGGCTTCTTTAGTATCAAACCAGTCGAAGCACATGCGACCGACCCGCAGCATCGCATTCTGCTAGAAACCGTTTATGAGGCTCTTGAGTCGGCCGGATTCCCGATGGAGGGAGTGGCTGGGTCTCAGACTGCGGTTTACGTTGGTCAAATGTGGTGCGACTACAACGACCATCTTCAACGGGACATGGACAGTCTGCCGACATATGCGGGTGTTGGGACTGCCCGAAGTATTTTGTCAAACCGCATATCACATTTCTTTGGCTGGCATGGTCCTTCGGCAACGATTGACACAGCTTGTTCGTCTAGCTTAGTCGCCGTCTATAATGCGGTGATGACACTTCGAAACGGCGACTCCCCGATGGCAATTGTCGCCGGTGCTAACATCATTTTGACTCCCGAGCCATACATCGGCGAAAGCAAGTTGAAAATGCTTTCTCACGACAGTCGATCGCGTATGTGGGACGAGGATGCTAAGGGATACGCCCGCGGTGACGGTGTAGCGGCGCTCATTCTGAAGCCCCTATCTGCCGCCCTCGCTGATGGCGATCATATTGAGAGCGTGATCAGGGAATGTCTAGTCAATCAAGACGGAAGGACCGCTGAAGGCATTACTGTTCCAAGCTCGGAAGCACAGGCCGAGTTGATTCAGCGAACCTACTCGAAAGCAGGTCTGGATGCCCTTAACCCTAATGATCGCTGCCAATACTTTGAGGCACACGGTACAGGCACCGGTGCTGGAGACCCTAGAGTAAGCCAGCCATGTCGTAATTTACCAAGTGTAAATCGCTAACTAGGTCGACAGGAAGCCAGAGCTATTGCCACTGCGTTCTTCTGTGAGAGTCACCGCAGCGACAACATTGCAGACAAGTTATACGTCGGCTCCATCAAGACTGTTATTGGACACACCGAAGGCACATCAGGCATAGCCGGCATCATGAAAGCTTCGCTTGCTGTGCAACACGGTGAAATTCCGCCAAATCTCCTGTTCAATAAACTCAGCCCCGCAGTCGCTCCGTTCTACAATAATCTCAAGATCCCCGTAACGCCTCAAAGATGGCCATCTCTTCCACCGGGTGTCCCTCGTCGAGCAAGTATCAACAGCTTTGGCTTTGGAGGCACTAACGCCCATGTCATCCTTGAGAGTTTCGACCAGAGCTTACAACACCCATTGGAGTTGGAGGAGAACGAAAACTCTCGGCATCATCTGCTCTCGCCTTTCGTGTTTTCCGCCTCGTCGGAGAAGTCATTGAAAAATCTGATTCAGCATTACGTTTCATATATCGAAGAGAATCCGACGACAAACCTTTCAGACCATCGTATACCCTGTCCCGTCGATCTGCCTTGTCTTGCAGAATCTCATTTCCTGCACAATCAGTCGAGGACTTGCTGGACAGATTGAATGAGTGGCTCAAAAAGACGAGGTCAAGTCCTGATGTATCTCACAGTACTCGCTTCTCGGGCAGCTCAGGCCAAGCTCGTGTATTGGGAGTTTTCACAGGCCAAGGCGCGCAATGGGCCACCATGGGAAAACAGTTGATCACAAATTTCCCGCAGGTTCGGTCTATTCTCACTGATATGGACCGCTCTTTGGGGGCCCTACCGCATGATCATCGCCCGCAGTGGTCAATGGTGGACGAGCTTCTGGCTGATGCCACACGCTCAAGAGTTCATCTGGCCGCCTTCTCTCAGCCGCTGTGCACTGCTGTGCAAGTCGTATTGGTCGACCTTTTACGAGCGTCGGGCGTTGAATTCAGTGCTGTCGTCGGCCACTCGTCTGGAGAAATAGCCGCGGCTTACGCTGCCGGCTTCATCACCGCCAGCAGTGCCATCAGAATCGCCTACTACCGCGAAAGGGTCACTGCACTCGCCGGCCAGAATAAGTCTCAAAAGGGTGCGATGATGGCCATTGGCACATCTCTGGAGGACGCGGAAGAACTCTGCGTCGTTGATACCCTAGAAGGACGCATTTCGATTGCAGCAGTCAACTCCCCTTCAAGCATTACACTCTCTGGAGATGCCGATGCAATCGAGGAGGCCCGTCTCATCCTTGAAGACGAGGGGAAGTTTGCAAGAATCCTCAAGGTCGACAAGGCATATCATTCAGAGCACATGCTTCCTTGTGTAGACTCATACCTTCGCGCGATGACGGAATGTGACGTGAGCCCTCGGCGGAACACGGATCAGACTTGCGTTTGGTTCTCCAGTGTTCATGCTGGTACCCGAATGCAACTATCAGATCCGGACCTGACTGGGAAATACTGGTGCGACAACATGGCCAAGCCAGTTCTTTTTTCGAACGCTGTAATGAGTGCGTGGGAGCAACACGGCCCCTTCGACGCAGTTGTCGAAGTCGGTGCTCATCCGGCCCTCAAGGGCCCTTTCTTGCAGACCCTTCAAGAGCTGAACCCGAAGGCATCCAGCCTGCCCTACACAGGTCTGCTGTCAAGGAATCAAAATGACGTTTCATCATTCACTCAAGGCGTCGGGGCTCTGTGGCAAAACCTTGGCCACGGATCTCTGGACTTTGCTGCTCTCGATCGACGGATTGTGCCGAACAAATCGTCCCCTCGACTTTTGAAGACCCTTCCTTCCTATACGTGGGATCATGACCGCATCTACTGGCATGAGTCTCGACTGAGCAAGGCGTATCGGACGCGAAAGTCTCATCCTCATGCCCTACTTGGCACGCTTACATCTAATGGACTGGAGACGGAGATGCGATGGCGCAATCTTTTGAGAGTCTCTGAGATACCGTGGGTCAAAGGCCACACTCTTCAGGGTCAAGTCGTCTTCCCAGCTGCTGGTTACATTGTCACCGCCATGGAGGCTGTGATGGCGGCAGCAGGCGATCGCAGCCCTCGTCTTGTTGCCGTCAACAATGTTGTTATCAGTAGAGCCCTGACTCTTGAGGACGACGTCGACGTAGAGACTTTGGTGTCCCTTTCGAAAATTCGCAACGAGACTCCTGATGTCATGAGTGCCGAGTTTCAGTATCACGCATTGCTTCGCCGAGACGCTCCCAATCTGACATTGCTCGCGACAGCTTCAGTCGAGCTAACGCTGGAACCTGCCGAGGACTCTGACTCAGGTGCCATGGAGCGTCTTCCCTTGCGATCTGGTGGAGATCAGCCAAACCTACTCGAAGTCGTTACTGATGACTTTTACGACTTCCTGGAGGAAGTCGGCTATGGCTATACTGGTCCGTTTCGCGCTCTCAAGTCGATGCAGCGCAAGCTTGATTACGGAACAGGAAGACTCCAAATTCCCAATGAGGACTGGAACGGGTCGCCAGTACTGATACATCCGGCCTTCCCTGATGCATCATTCCAGGCGATCTTCCTTGCCATGGGTTGGCCTCGAGATGCCGGACTTGTTGAGGTCTTCGTTCCAACCGAGTTCCAGAGCATCAAAGTGGATGTGGCCAACTGGTAGGTCGTGATGTCTCGACTAGATTTAGGAGACGAGATGGTCTTTGATTCAAGGTTGCGGCAACTACCAGAGTCAATCACAGGAGACGTGGAGGTATTTTCGCCCCCGCGTAATCCCGACAGTGATGATGATGTCGCCACGTTGATTCAAGTGGAAAACATCAAAGTCGTTCCACTTTCGCCCGACAGCGCCGCCTCCAACCGACAACTCTATTCCAAGACCGTTTACTACCCAATCACGGTTGATGGTATGGAGGCATCTGGAGGTCGGCTCCCCACTGATCAGGAGCTCAAAATGGCTTGGGACCTGGGGCGTGTCGGCATCTACTTTCTGCGTGCCATCGAGGAACAGTTTTCAGATCCTGAGTCGAGGAGCAACATCACCGTACATCACCAGTATTTCTTTGACTTTAGCCGTGACATTCTTTCTCGCGTTTCTCAGGGTAGCATGCCATATGCCAAGAAGGAGTGGTTGAATGATACCTGGAGCGATGTTGCTCCCATCTTTCACCGATATCCAGACAGTCTGGACCTTCAACTAATGCAAAAGGTCGGAACCAACATGGCTGCGGCGATTCGAGGGGAAGCCAATATGGTGGAGATTCTTTTCAAGGACGACTTCATGGACAGATTCTATGCTGGAGCATTGGGTCTTGACCTCACCATGGACTGGCTTGGGCGCATAGCCTTACAACTCTCCCGAAGATATCCCCACATGAAGATGCTGGAGCTTGGCGCTGGCACTGGTGGCGCTACCAAGAGTATCTTCAAACATATTGGCAGCCAGTTCTCTTCATACACCTTCACCGACATTTCAGCTGGGTTCTTCTCAACAGCCATGAACGTCTTCAAGTCTCCCAAGATGATCTTCAAGATCCTGGATGCCGAGCGGGATGTCGTTGAGCAGGGGTTCCAGGAGGGTTCCTACGATTTGGTCATTGCCTCAAACGTCTTGCACGCCACCGCTAAGCTCGACGACACGCTTCGGAATGCGAGACGGCTTCTCAAGCCAGGAGGCTATCTCCTGATTGCCGAAGTGACTTGCGCTGATGTGGTCCGAGTACGATTGCCATTTTCGGCCCTTCCAGGCTGGTTCAGGGGACATGATGATGGTCGACCGCTGACGGCGACAATCGACACTACGGAGTGGCATCAACGACTTTCTCGCACGGGTTTCTCCGGCGTCGATGCAGTTACACCGGAGTTCGAACCACTGGCCTGGCCGTCACTCATCATTCTGTCTCAGGCCGTGGATGACAAGATCAATCTTCTTCGAGAGCCTCTTTACCACCAGCCATTGGAGGTACTTACCTCCGATGCGAGCAGTGCTCAGGAGTCCCAAAAGCTTGTTCTTGTCGGAGGCCAAACAATGCAGTCTTGTAGCCTGATAGGACAACTAAGCCGCATCCTGGCTCCGTGGTTTGCCGGCACCAGCATCGTTCGTGTCCGCTCACTCCGGGATCTCGGCAAACTCGAGTCTCTCGGGCCAAATTGTTGTGTCATTAATCTGGCCGACCTAGACACTCCAGCCATGAGTGATCTCTCGGATGAGTCCTTCGCAGGACTCAAGAAGCTGGTGGAACGACCCCAGTGCCTTCTGTGGATCACAAGCGGGTGCCAAGAACAGTCACCTGAGATGAATATGAGTGTCGGTCTAGGTCGAGTGCTTATCCATGAGATGCCTGGCCTACGACTCCAATTTCTGGATTTGGACTCTCCCTACTCATCTCAAGCACCTCGAGTTATTGCCGAAACCTTCTTACGCTAGAAGACTCTTGCAGAGATCGAGCAAGGTGACCATTCATCGCAAGCGCTCTTGTGGGCTCGTGAGCACGAGCTTATGCTGGAGAACGACATGCTCAAGGTGCCTCGCATCGCCTACGACCCCGCTATGAATCTGAGATACACTGCTTCCCGGAAATTGGTCACGGAGTCTACGAACTCCCAAATTACTCCGGTACATCTGCGCTGTTCCGGCACTTTGTGGAAGTTTCACAAACTTGCCACGGTTGGCCCCTTAGTAGAAGCTGATAACTGGCTCAAAGTGACTGCATCATCAGCCGCACCCTCCTATGGTGGGCTTTACACTGTCCTGGCTGCTCCTACCGGTGGCAATGCTCCGGCTGTAGCATTATCAACCGTCAATGGCTCTCTGCTTTCGCCTCAAGATCTCGCAGCTAATCTTTCTGTTGATGTTGATGTGGGGAACCCGAACGAATTTCTATCAGCACTGGTTTGCCAGCTGCAGGCAGCCAGCATCTTGGATGCTGTTCCCCACAAGTCCTCGGTCATGCTCTATGAGGCAGATGAGGCGCTTGCTGCTTCCGTTCTCTCGAAGGCTTCAGAGAAGGAACTGACAGTTACTTTTGCCTCAATCTCCGTCAGTCCAGGCAATCTGAAAAAGACAGAAAACACCTCATGGGTCAAGATCGAGCCACACTCTTCGCTCCGAATGATTCGTTCTCAGCTGCCACCAAAGGTGGATATTATCGTGAACTGCGTTGAAGCTCGCAACATTACGCTGCCTCCGACCCTTCTCAACGCTCTTTCCCAGCGATGTTCGAAGCTGGCCCTGCTCGATCTTGTTCATCAGAGACCTACGCATTCCTTCAATCCCCTCGACGTCCTGACGACTGCCCTCAAACGCGTGTCTGGAAGTGTCATAAACAGAGCTTCTACAAAAGCAAAGTCTCTACAGAACCTTGACCTTTCCGAAGATCTGGACATCGGGCTCTCTGTTGTCATTGACTGGAGCTCGGACAGTGGTTTGGTTGTGCCAGCGGTTGTACCGCCTGTGAGCAACTACCTCTATTTCAAGCCCGACCGCAATTATGTGCTCTTTGGACTGACAAGCGATCTCGGACAATCTTTGTGCGATTGGATGATTAATCATGGGGCACGCCATCTTGTGATGACCAGCCGTAGCCCCAATGTTGGCTCGAACTGGTTACGTGCTAAACAGGAGGCCGGAGTCGAGATCAGAATCTTTGCTAAGTAAGTCACCACGCCTGCTTCCAAACGACGCACCTCGCCTCACTTTGAGAGCCTCTCGCTAACCAAGTATTCCAGTGATATCACCGATGAAGCCGCTTTGCGTGGCGTTGTCGAAGACATCCGCACTAGTATGCCCCCAATCGCTGGCGTCGCCAACGGAGCTATGGTACTCCGCGACAAGCTGTTCATGGACATGCCACTCGATATGATGACACAGACCCTACATACCAAGGTCAAAGGTAGCATCTACTTGGACTCAATCTTTGGCGAAAAGTCCGAGTTCAACCTAGATTTCTTTGTCTTCTTTTCTTCGATCGCTGCCGTCACCGGAAATCGAGCGCAGTCCAACTACAGTGCCGCCAACATGTTCATGACCGCCTTGGCCAACAACAGGCGGGCGCGGGGTCTCCCAGCGTCTGTCATGCACATCGGCGCAATCATGGGCGTAGGGTACATGGCTCGCAGCCTCACACACGCTATCCTAGATAATCTCTGGAGCGCCGGCGCAACTTGGATCTCAGAGAAGGACTTCCACAACTGTTTCGCCGAGGCGGTGCTTGCAAGCAAACCAGACAACGGTGTGAATGGCGACTCTGAGTTCATAGTTGGCTTGCGTCAGCTTGTGCACGGAAAGGACAGTCCAGATAAGGTCCTAGTGATGGAAGATCCTCGTTTCAGTCACCTGGTCATCAAGGAGATCTCTTCAGAAGACGACTCATCCCAGGATGCGGGGGCGAGGAAGTCGACCTCAGTCAAACACCTGCTCAAGAGCGCTAAGACACCAAAGTCTGTAGAAAGAATCGTTCGTCGTAAGTCGATATCTCTCTTTCTTTTGATGTGAGTATACTTACACATTTTTGAAGACGGGTTTGTCGCAAAGCTGGTTGCCACTCTGCAGTTGGACAACCAAATTCCGGAGGCCGAGATTCTCGGCTCGAGAGCCGATGAGCTTGGTGTTGATTCTCTAGTCTCCGTCGACTTCCGCACCTGGTTTTCTAGCGAGATGTCAGTGGAGATGCCCGTTCTCAAGCTTTTGGGCGGCTCTACGGTTCAAGAGTTGATCACGTTTTCGTTGGAGAAGCTCCCTGGTGCCCTAACACCAAGCCTCGGAGATGGCAATGAAGATGAGCCCGAAGAAGAGGAAACACCCCAGTTGACACGAGATGCTTCTGGCCCTTCCAAGCCTATGCAGATCATAGAGACTCATGGCGCTGCGGCACGACCCACCAAGCAGCAAGCTGCGCCAGTCCCACTTCTCGAGATGCCCAAGGTCCCAGACAACATTGAGACAAGCAAACCATTCATGCCGACCGGTAGCTCCTCAAGATCTTCGCCGTCGTTATTAGATGACGAGTTCAGCGATAGTGAAGAAGACGGCGTGGTATCTCTCTCAAGCTCGGCAGGGTCAGCATCTCCTGAGCTTGTCACCCCAAGCAAGTTGCAATTCAGTCAGGTGGATCGTGAGATTCCCATGTCCGCTGGGCAATCTCGATTCTGGTTCCTCAAGCATTTCGTCACCGACAAGTCAGCTTTCAACATCACGTTCTGGGCTCACCTGAAAGGGAACATCAGAGTCGACGCACTTTCAAAGGCTGTCGACACGGTGGCTCAGGCCCATGAGGCCCTCCGCACCTCGTTCATCACCGGTCGAGATGGAACCCCTACTCAGTGCATCAGGCCAAAGGCTCTGTTGAAGCTCGAGCACCGATTTGTTCGCGATGAGGGCGATGCAAGACTTTTGTTCGATGAGCTCAAATCCCATGAGTATGACATCGAGGCGGGAGATCTGATGCGTTTCCATCTCCTGAACCTCTCGGAACAAGCCCACTTCCTTGTCATCGGGTATCATCATATCAATATGGACGGCATCAGTCTCGAGGTCTTGCTTTGTGACATTGAGAAGGTTTACTTCGGGCATCCGCTGTCGCCGCCAATTCAGTACTCCGAGTACTGCTGCAAGCAAAGCCAAGACCTTCACTCGAACGCTTTCGCCGATGAGAAGAGATTTTGGGCAAAAGAGCTGACCAATCCTGCACCGACTGTTCTACCCCTGCTCCCATTCGCCAAGATGACACAGCGGAAGCCGCTTGACAAGTACTCCCACAATCAAGCCCAAAGACAGGTCGACATTGCTGTGACTAGGGCCATCAAGGCCGCTTGCCTTCTTACAAAGACTAGCATGTTCCACTTCCTACTGGCCACCTATGCTGTTCTGCTGCATCGGCTTCTGGAAGTTCAAGACTTCTGCATCGGCATGGCTGATGCTGGTCGAGAGATGGGCACATTTGCTCAGAGCATCGGCATGTATCTGAACTTGCTTCCTTTGCGATTCGCTATGAGCAGCGGCCAGCGATTCAAGGAGGTGTTGGAGAGCTCCAGGCGCAAGGCGCAAGCAGCAGTGGCTCACGGGCGCCTACCTTTCGACATGATTCTCCAAGAAGCAGACGTCGAGCGCTCTGATACATATAACCCACTGTTCCAAGCCTTCCTCAATTATCGACCCGGTGTCAGTCAGAATCGCACCTTCTGCGGATGTCAAGGTCAAGGCGAGGACTTGGTCAGCGGGACGACATCCTATGACATAATGCTGGACGTCATTGAGAATCCAGACAGCGCTACTCTTCTTCGGTTCGACATCCAAGGATCACTTTACACGAAGGAAGAAGCCGAGACGTTGATGGACACCTTCGTCACTCTCCTGGAAAGCTTTGCCAACAACACGGATGTTCTTATTGACAAGCCATCATTTTTCAACCAAGACGAGGCTCAGAAAGCACCAGTACTTGGAAGAGGCCCTGAGCATGTTTCTGTGTGGCCAGAGACCGTTCTCCATCGCATCGACAGGATTGCTAGTCAACAGCCCAATTCGCTTGCAATCACCAACGGTTTCGCGTCGTCACTCACGTATTGTGGACTGAAGAGACGCGTGCAGGCCATCGCCCAAACCCTCCTTCAGAGCGCCGGAGGACAACGCAGCGGGCTCATCGGCGTACTCTGCGAGCCTTCAGTTGATGCCGTCTGCGCACTGCTCGGTGCCATGTGGGCCGGGTTCGCATATGTTCCTCTTGACCCAACCTTGCCTCCCGAACGCCTTGCTGTTCTGGTCAAGACATCCCGGCCACTTCTCATCCTAACTCACGCTAAGACCATTGATCGTCTTGCTGATCTGGGATCAACAGCTGAATACATCCCTCACATCGACGTCTCTCATCAGCAACCTGCCAGTTTGAACTCCGTGCCCATCTCTGCCAAGCCTCGAGAACCTATGGCGGTACATTTTACAAGTGGGACGACGGGTACAACTAAGGGCTTAGTCCTCTGCCACGATACGGTCGTTAATGTCGTCGAGGCATGCGCCGACATCTATCGGACAGCGTCCAACGTGGTTCTCCAACAGACAGCACTCAACTTCGACATGGCCCTCTGGAAGATCCTGGTTACCCTTTGCTCAGGCGGCAAGCTTGTCATCGTCCCACAGGAGAAGAGACTCGACATGACGACGATAGCTCGTCTCATTCGCCAGGAGGAAGTCACTCTTACTATCGCCACGCCATCTGAATACTCCGCATGGCTCATGTATGGATCGGAGGATCTTCAGCATAACAGGCACTGGCAGATTGCCGTCATTGGCGGGGAGCAATACTCAATCTCGGTAGACAGCGGATTGAGAAACCTGCAGCTTCCTCGCCTACGGCTGATGAACTTCTACGGGCCTTCTGAAGTCAGCTTTGTCTCCCACTATATGGAGGTCTTCCCGGGGACGGCCTCCACCGACGAACCAGTACCTGTTGGCTCCCCCCTCCACAACTATGCCGCATACATCTTGGATGTAGCACAAAGACCTGTAGCCACTGGAATGACTGGAGAGGTCTACATCGCCGGCGCCGGTGTGTGCAAAGGTTATCTCGACAATCTGAGCTTAACCGAGGAGAAGTTTGTCGACGATCCTTTCGTGCGTTCAGATCTCGCAAGGTCTCATGGCTGGACTCGTATGTACAAGACTGGCAACAAGGGGAAGATCAACGAGGATGACACGCTGTCCATCTTGGGGCGTATCGAAGGCGACGCACAACTCAAGATCAGAGGCGTCCGAATGGAACTCGAAGAGATCGAGAGAGCCATCTTGAACAACTCGGACGGCCTGCTTGATCAGGTTGTCGTCTCTCCCCGTGGGGAGGGCGAGAGCAAGTATCTCGTGGCTCATGCACTGCTGAGTGCCCGAGGGCGTCACAACACCAATATCGACGAGCAACTGAGGGACACCTTGCAAAACATCACAAACCTCCCCAGAGCCATGCGGCCAGCCACAATAGTCCCTGTGACTAACTTGCCTCTGACCATTCACCGCAAGGTAGATCGAAAAGCTATGGCATGCTTGCCTGTGACCACGCCGGAGCTTCGACAAGCTTCCCCCGTCAGCCAGCAAGAAAGACCCCTCACCATTGAGCAGCATGAGATGTTGCGCCTCTGGAGTCGCGTTGTAGGGCGCTGTCCGGCCGAGCTTTCCGGTCCTGCTTCTGCCATTGACTTCTTCAATCTCGGTGGCACCTCTCTTCAGCTCGTCGGCGTGCAAGCCGCCATTCAGGCCCAGTTCGATGTTTCTGTCCCGGTGGTCGAACTGTTCAAGAAGAGCAGCCTGGAAGCAATGACGGCTCTTGTTGCCACTGAGATTGAATCAGTCAGTGATGACGAGAGTGACGTTGATTGGGAATCCGAGACGGCCCTACCCGACCTTACGCCGGCCTCGAAGGATCTACTCTCGCAACATCCGACGGTATCTGTTCGTCAGCCACCACGCGTAGTCGCTCTCACTGGCGCAACAGGCTTCGTCGGACGAGCTATTTTACGTTCTCTCTTGGCCACACCCTCTATTGAGAAGATTCACTGCCTCGCTGTGAGAGACTCAACCCGCCTTGGCGAGATGTGCAGCGATCGAAAGGTAGTTGTCCACCAGGGCGACCTCCGAGACGCGTCTCTCTCACTCGATGACAGCACGAAAGAAATTTTGGCGCGGACCGTGGATCTGATCATCCACAACGGCGCTGATGTGTCCTTCTTGAAATCTTACGCAGCTCTTCGGGCACCCAACGTCTCCAGCACTAAGTTCTTGGCAACCGAAATAGCAGCGCCTCGACGGATTCCGATTACATATTTTTCCTCGGCCGTGGTGGGACGCCTCGCTCCAGAACTGGACGCCTTCGCGCCGGTCCCAATGTCCCACCGTCCCCCTCCACCAGGATACCGCGACGCCTACGGAGCTTCAAAGTGGGCAAGCGAAGCCGTCCTTGAGAACGCGAATTGCGATCTCGGTATCCCGGTGACGACCCGCCGTCTCTCAAGCGTGACCGGCGCCGGCATTCCGGAGTCCGACATCATGGGCAACCTAGTTGCTTACTCTGAGACGCTGGCAGCTGTGCCAGTGACCCAGAAGTGGAAGGGTGTCTTGGACTTCGTGTCTGTCGACCGCGTTGCTCAAGCTGTTGTTGCGGATGCTATGCGCCGAAGTCGTGTGGACGAGGTCCGATATCGCCACGACTGCTCTGATGAAGTGGTATCGCTGGATGGAGATGGTATCAGCGGTTTCATCAGCCAAAGACTACAGGGCAAGCCTGTCAAGGTTTTGCCAATGACAGAATGGGTTGGCAAAGCTAAGAGTGTCGGAATGAGCGATTTGGTATGCACATTTTTGGAGCAGGCTGAGAAGGAGTCAGGTATTATCACGTTTCAGAAATTGCTGAAGTAGAGGTCAAGATCTAGAATTCGGCATTTCCTTTTGGAAGGCGTAGGGATATTAAAGTGCATCATGATAGAATTTACGTATTTTAGTACTCAATGAATTGTCTTTCGTCACATCATCTTGATACCTTGAACAGCGTCCACTTGCAATGCGGGGATTGATCTCCCAAACCCTGCGGTCTCCGCTTATCTCTGAGACGGTACTGGGGCCTCGCTCTCAAAGACTGCATACTACCTACCGCCTTTACCTTCTGGCCAACTTGTGACAGCCACGGTGAAGACAGCCAAATCAACAACATTAGTGGATCGATCTGTTTCACTTTCACACCAAAGACCTGGCCTGAATGGAATTCAATTGGATCTCAATTTTGTCTGCTGCGCTATGGAGATGCTTGAAGCCTAGCCCATTTTCAACGTCTCAATTTTTCGATTGCAGCAACCACTCAAAACTTCTCTTCATTATCCTGACCCGACTCTGCCCCGGCCTCCTCCTCGTAGTCATCATGGTCGTAGAACACCATGGCCCTAATCTCAATGCTAACCCTAGGGTCTAGCTTTGCTTCATCCAATCGCGGATCTTTGAATGCTGCATGAGGGCAACGCCTCACAACCCCGGGTCGCTTGGTTGTGTCGGCCTGAATGAAAAGCACGACGTCGTCTGTTTGCTGGTTGTCTTTGAAGTACCAGCGGTGAGGCTTCTCGGGGTCTGATGCTGGGCACACTTCCAACAATTCAGAAGTCCTGTTGGGGTAGATGAACGGGACCTTGATGTAGTCCTTGTCCGGGATGGTGGTGGCATCTGACACGGCGAACGGGTCGCGGGTGATCGGCTTGCAAGGGCGCCACATCTTTTGTCATATTAGTGACCGTATCGATGTATAAGACGCCCCAACTGAAAAGGGTTACATACGTTGATAATTTGAAAACGTGGTTTGGCCAGGAGTTCAGGTGCATCATAGCCCAGCCACCGAATCGCAAGTGGTTCGGCAGCAGATGCAGACTGATCAACGTGAACGTTGTAGATAGGGCCCAGAGTTCCTTTTTGTCCCACTTGAGATACACGGTTGGTGTGCATCAGGACTCGAATGAGCGAAGGTTTGGGTCTTCAGTTTGTTAGCAATGCCGGTTCAGTCCTCACCATTTGCATATTGAGCGTCTCACAGATCTTCCTGTTGAGATAAGACTTCCTCCAAAAACTCATGCATCTCATCGTAATGGGCCTTTGTGGTCTCATCGAGCGGTTCCAAGGCCCCATCTCGGTTCTTCAACTCCGAGAGTACAGCCTCAAAACGAGTCTTGTGCTTCACGTATTGAAAGCCATGTTTCATGAGCTTGAACGTATCTTCGATACCTGTGACATCGGTGACTATCACAGGTGAATCAACCTTGGGCGCGAACTTGGGAGGCTCAGGTCTAGTTCATCATGTTAGATGTTGACAATGCATCTGTGGCGTAGGGCGCACGTACCCTCCAATGATTGTTGGCTCTAGAGGTATGCTGGGATCACCTCCGTAATATTTCATAGTAGTATGGATTTCT
Source organism: Colletotrichum aenigma (assembly GCF_013390185.1). NCBI lineage: Eukaryota > Fungi > Ascomycota > Sordariomycetes > Glomerellales > Glomerellaceae > Colletotrichum > Colletotrichum aenigma. The sequence goes on from NW_023500914.1 coordinate 1,355,540, forward strand.
TTGGACATCCTCTCTGCCTGGGGCGTTGAGTATGTCGGCTCTTTGGGGTCTGCATGGTTGACAACCATTGTGATGTGGATTCGAACTGAATCGAAAACGGCCTTGGTCAAGTCTTGATTGAGCACCTTGTTGCACACCTAAGATTGTCGTGATGTTGCGCATTCATCTCGTTGGCGATGTTCTACGTGTATCAGAAAATGCTTCAATTCCTCGTCGGAGTTCAGTTTGCTTCAGTTCAGCTGCATAGTGCTACGAATCGCTGCTTCGGTGGTTTTGGACGGCAGCCCACACAGGCCGCCGACGTTGGATCGTATGATCGTCCAATTTGTGCGAACCCATAGACACTGCCAAATGAGTTGCAGATGATACGGAACTTTTGCGGACTTCTTGTGGTTATCTCGTAAGGCCCGCTGCTATGCCAAGGCGCATGGGTTGTGACTTTCGGTCCGCTGTAATAAGGACCTTTTCGCACTACCTCAGATTTGCGGATGAGTTGTCGGGACTTTTGTGCATTCGGACATTATCGGCAATAAGATTTGGCAGATAACTGGAATTTTAATGGAATACTGTGTATGACTTGGACAGACTCATTCTCTGTTTTCATAACCTCCGAAGGCGTCGGCATTGGCTCCCCGACAGGTTGGCATCCGGCCGAGTCATTACGGAGACTTTGATGTCTGCATCATCGGATATTGCCCTTGCGTCCATCAACCGACTTTGCATTTGGTTACTCTCGTGCTTATCGCCAATTGTATTGCACGGGTTTGCAATGTAATTCGTTTTCGGGGCATGCGTCTCCCAAAAGGTTAGTCCCTTTCCAATGCAAGCAATCACCGGCTTGTTGAGAGACGGGCCAAGTTCTAAGTAAACGGATATAAGTATCGTAAAATAGTGACGCCTTGCGCTACAACGTATTACTTACACCGCATAGCATAAGGAGCAGGCATCAACACCCAAACCCATCGAATTAGTACCTCATAATGGCACCCGCTAGTATCGAAGTAGACATCCCTGTCAATGTTTCAGCAACCAAGGCGGCCTTTTCAACAAAGCCCCTGAGGCAGTCGGGAGCTCTAGATGCTTTTGAATCTTTTGACCCGACTCCCATTATTGGCCGCGAATTTCCTACGGCCAACATTGTGGACTGGCTCAAGGCCCCGAATTCAGATGAGCTGATCCGTGATCTCGCCATCACAGGTAAGTGATCGCACGGTCCTAGCGCCTAGACCCTCTGTCGAGCTGTCACTGATCTGATGGGCATTTTCTCAACGTGGTGTTGTTTTCTTCCGCAAACAGGATGATCTCACCCCTGAGCTCCAAAAGGAGCTTCTCACACGGCTTGGGGAGCTGACTTGCCGTCCTGCGGAGTCTGGGCTTCATATCCACCCGGTTTTCAACGCAGAACGAGATGATCAGGGGGATGATCATGTCGTCGGCTATATTCACCAAAAGCAGACGAAGCCTTCATTCTTGAGAAACAAGGACCTAGCACCTGACGCACTCTGCCCTAAAAAGCAGAACACTTCGGAATGGCATAGCGACTGCTGTTTTGAGCCAGTCCCGGCTGACTACTCGTGCTTGCGTCTCACTACACTGCCTGCTACTGGCGGTGATACTCTTTGGGCCAATGGTTATGAGTTATACGACAAGATCAGCTAGGCAGCGACGTCCTCAGTCACCAGACTCTTCCGTATGTTAACGTGTTGCAGCGAGCCTTACCAAAAGTTTCTGGAAACCCTCACCTGCACATTTGAGCCACCTGGTCTGAAGCAAATGTGTGATGCTATGGGAATCAAGCTTTATGCTAAAGAGCGTGGTAACCCCGAAAATGTCGGGGATGTTATTAAAGCTGTACATCCTGTCGTGAGGACCAACCCCGTCACGGGTTGGAAGAGCGTTTTTGCCATCGGTGGCATGGTCAAGCATATTAATGGTGTGACGGCTGAGGAGAGCAAGATGCTCATCGATTGGTTCCATGAGTTGGTCTACAAGAACCATACTATGCAAGTGCGATTCAAGTGGAAGGATCCCAACGACTTCGGTAAGCACTTCATCCAAGAGGCCTATGAGATTCATGATGCTAATCTTATTGTGAAAGCCATCTGGGATAACCGCAGTTTCTACCATTCAGCCACTTACGACTTCTGGGAAATGGGTGATCGGCATGGATGCAGAGGATCTGGAGTTGGCGAGAAGCCGTACCTTGACCCGAAGAGCAAGTCAAGAAGAGAGGATCTTGCAGACCTCGGTGGATACTAGACTCAGCAAATACCACTTCTTGGTACAGAAATAATAGTCATTGGAAGCGAATTGAGGCTCAGAATTAGGAAGCCCCTGATTTTGGTCGCTCTTGGTGAGTTCGTGATCTGATCCCTGTCCGCTTTGCTCACTTCAACAACAGCAAAACCTGCACAATCACTAGAGGCATCTTTTCAATAATATTTGACGAGATTCCAACTATTGAGGAACTTTACCAGATACTGTTCTGAGTACCTTATTTTATCAATAGTTTTGCCGGAGAAAATAAATACAGTGAGATTATTAGGTACCTACGCAATGACCATCTCACTGGAGCGCTTGGCGGATGACGTCAGCTGCTAAGGTCCCTTTGAGACGCTGTATTTGAGTGGACTCATTCACCACTTCCCGATCACTCACCCAACAACCTGCCAACCGCAACCCGCGATCTTGCGAAAATGTTCAAGAAGAAGCCCACGGTGAAGTCGCTCTCACCCCTGCGGTCCTCCGACCGTAGGAAGCTCGCAGATCAGGTCATCAAGGACTACGGCCTCGACTCCAAGCTCGTGGCGACCACGGACGAGCAAACACCGGAGCAAAAGGCGGAAGCGCTCGCCGTGCAGACCAATCTCCGAAAATCTCTGTTCCCCGACAACCTCCAGTCCGCCCGCTTCACTACCACCTACGGCCCCGATCTGAAGCCGACCTCCGGCACTTACTACGTCGGCAGCCACGATGGCGAGGAGCCCCGCGTTCTGTGGTTCCAGATGGAAGGCGTCGTCTACCCCACGGTGTACACTCTCTGGGCCAATCCCGATATCGTCCCGCTTCTCCACACCCCGGGCATCGTCGTGAAAAAGCTTCAGGGGGGCGCCGATCTGATGACTCCCGGCTTGTTCGGCGGGCCGCCGTTCCCCGAGAAGGCTAAGAAGGGTGCTGTCGTCGCCATCGCAAGCTTGGAGAACCCGTCGGTGCCCGTTGCGGTGGGAGCGTGTGAGATCGACGTCAGCGCGCTACAGAACGTGCGGGGTGCGAAGGGCCATGCTGTCAAGAATTTGCACTGGGCCGGCGACGAGATGTGGGTGTTCAGCACCAACAACAAGCCGGGCAGGAAGGCTCCGGAGGAGATTGCGGGATGGTTGAAGGTCCTGGAGGCGCGTGGACTGGTTGAGAGCTTGAGCGGGCTGTCCCTGGATGACCCGGATGAGGATGGAGGGGTTTCTCTTGAAGGCGACGCTACCGCCGAAGACGCCGGCCCAGCAGCACCCGAAGATGATATCCCCGACTTCACACAGCCCGAGATCGATGAGGCGTTCCGCAAGTCATTCCTTTTCGGCATCCACCAACACAAGTCTTCAAACTCACCGCCCAACTACGGCCTCGTCTTCCCACTGTCTCAGTCTTATGTCATGTCGACCCTCATTCAGCCCTTTTTGCCGGCGCATACACCACAGCAAGCACAGCAACTGCAGATCAAGAAGACATCATGGAAAAACATTAAGAAATTCATCAAGAGCCTCGACAAAGAGGGGCTACTGAAGAGCAAAGAAAAAGGCCAGGAAACGGTTGTTACGGAAGTCAAGTTCGAGAACCCCGCGATTGTTGACTTCAAACCGTATCGCTTACCCAAGAAGGAGACGGCTGGCGGCACATCACTTGGTCGCGGTGAGACTGCCACGAGCAAGGTCGATGTTGGTGACGACGCGGTGGGCCAGAAGCTGAAGATTGTTTCGTACTTTAAGCCCACATCCAAGCTTCAACCCATCTTCGACTCGGCCTCAAAGTCGCTGTTCACTCAGTCAGAAGTGCGCGATGCCGTGACTACCTACATCGAAGGCGAGAACTTGGTGTCTGAGACGAACAAGCGCATCGTCAAGCTCAACCCGATACTCGCCAACGGCGTATTCACTGGCTCTGGAGCAGCTGACAAGGACGCCCTCGCCAAGGGCACCTTGGCCCGAGATGCTCTCATCGACAGGGTATTGAGCGGCATGTCCACATCATACGCGATTGTCCGGAACGGGACAGACCCCAGCAGCGTCAAGGCCAGAAGCGGGTCGCCGCCAAAGATTCACATCACCCTCGAGACAAGGAGCGGAAACAAGACTGTCACTAAAGTGTCCGGGCTGGAACCATACCACATCAGCCCGAAGCCGCTGGCTGACGAGTTGAGAAAGGTCTGCGCTGGTTCTACAAGCGTTGAGCCGCTGGCTGGTGCGGCGAAGAAGACTGAGGCGCAGGTTATGGAGATCATGGTACAGGGGCCGCAACAGGCTGCAGTGGTGAAGGCGCTGGAGAAGAGAGGTGTTGAGAAGAGATGGATGGACCTGGTGGATAAGACTAAGGGGAAGAAGCGGTAGAGCCTGGTTGATGTATCAAACTGTGAAAATAATGAGATTCTACCGTCTAGTATGTTGACGAAAAAGAATCGATGTGGAGTGCAGTCCGTTACGCCAGAAAGCTACATCGCAACGGATATCGAATATAATGATGGTTACCACAGCAATTCCGGGAGGTATTAGGACAAGGCTCAGCATCATCAAGGCTTAGTCAAATACATTGTAAGGGGCTGGCCCCTAGGCTTGTTCAACGTAGAGGTTCAACGTAGAGGTGCCGTCGATTGACTATTCTAAGCTGAAGAAGGAAGAAAGGACTTTACAAGATTAGGCACCTAACAGCGGTGAAGCAGGCCGGGTTAGGCGGCGTACTGCGGCAGAATAGTGGGTCCAACGGAGCCGGATCTCGGTAACTGCTTCGGCGAAGCCGGAGATATCAATCCGGGCTCTAGCCCGTGACATACATGGTCTCTTTCTTAAACAACGTTGAGATGTCGCCATCCATGTCACCATGTAATGTCTATGAGTGGACACAGATGTCAGGCTTTAAGCCTTGGAATTCCATCAAGCAATCAGAATCCAATATCGGGGCGTCTTTGGCAAGCAAGACTCACAGACGCATTGTGCTCTCGATCATCAGAATATTTCTAACCATGTCAGGAGTATTTGTCTTGCATTCTAGGCATTATCTACGCCTTGGTGCGCTATTGTGATGGTTTTTCGTAGTTTAAAACCTTTGGGAATGAAGAACAAAACAAACCCCAAACCAACAAATCCCATCAGTTGGTAGACTACGTCGTAGCCAATACCTGCGTATGGTAACTGCACAATAGTAATGACCAGGAGACACCAGACCATAAAAGTAAGCCCAAAAATGCGTATTCGAAAGAAATTCTCTTCATCGGAAATTAGGTCGAAAAGCAGCGCGAATAAGCAGTTGAGGGGTGAAATCAGGAATATGTTTGTAGAGTAGGATAGCGCAACAAGGAGTACGTTGCCGAATCGACTTACATCGCTTCCACTTGCTCCGAGCATAATCATGACCGTTACGGGAACCACTTGCAGACAGGCCAGAACAGTGACCTGTTCCATCCATTGGTCCTGTGACTCCTGTCTGTAGTACGGCCGTAGCTGATTGTCGACATCTTCCGCAGTCACCCGGCCCAAGGCGCATTCTGTCCGTCATGCTGACATCAAAAAACCCGACAACGACAACACGTTATCCAGTGCTTGCATTGGCGATGTGGTTGGGCTGTCCTTTGTAGGTTCTGCTGAGATTGTCACCCCCTCCGAAGACGGCAATTCTGTGTTGTGGGGCAAAGTCAATTGCGCAGTAAGAGGTCGCATTCTCTCAGACTCTGTAGGATTGGTTTCGGTCTGACGTTGTGGCATTCCATGAGTCTCCAAATGTGATTCTGATCCAAGGGCAGTCGAGATACCCAAGCCTGGAGTTCCCGTTACCGTATGTCTATTGACTACGATTGGTAATACCGTTGCCATTATCGGTCCAATTAGCAAGAACACAGGCATTATTTGCCCAAATTCCCACGAATTCTCATCGACTGTGACGGAGAGTCGCACGCCAATGATGCGCAGAGTTCCCCAAACAGTGGAAACAAATAGCCAGTAAACCTGGCAAAGGTATAACTCGTTACTGCTAACATCTTGGTAATACCTTGGAGTACCCATATTTCACAATTGAATACCTACATACATCTGAGAGCTCGGACGATATGAGATTAGCATAGAATCTGGCTGTCAAGTTTATCGCTACTCGGAGAAATAAGAAGAAGGTCCAAAATCGGGCTCTCCACCCTTTACGGGCCTTTTGTAACAGAGACGAAATGCTTCTTGTGTCAAGTTTGTTGACCCTTGACCTGGCATTCCTCCTCATAGCGACTGACCATTGTTGGATAATCTTGGCCATTCTTGGGAAGAGTGTGAATACGGTCAGCACGATTGACGTTACTGCGGACTGGAACGCCTCAGTTGAATTCCAAAGGCCAGCGCTAAAGTGGTCGGCTGCCACACATTCTGCAACCCTCTCAGCGGAGTCCTGAAAGCCTTCGTATTCATTTTCGCATGTTCTCCGTTGAATAGTTTTCAATGCCACCGGTGGATGGAAGAAGCAACGCGCGTTGGTGCTAGGTAAGCCTGGGTTGCATCCAATTCATCCATAGCGTAGGCCCAATCGCCACGAGAAGCAACATCCATAAGATGAGCATGAGTCCTAATCGCCATCTCCGCTCATTTTGGTGTTGGTGGAGGTAACCTCGCAAAAGAGTTAGACACGCTAGGTGTGTCAAATTCGAAAACCAAGCATGGTAAACAACCATATGCCAGTGGTAAGCAGATATAGCGTCGAGTCCAAGATTGATGTATCCGCTGAAAAGAATTGCCAAGCCCGTGAGGAGTTGTACATCGTATAAACTCAAGGCAGACTGCAGGTTGCATGAGCCAAACCAGAACGATCGATAAAGCGCCCTGGTACCCACCTTTCTCAGTGCGTCCTCCCATCTTGCCGGGCTTTCAAACCAGGAGCGTTGGCGTAACCATTGGAACGACTTCATTCCAATGACATGCTCATCAACCATGTTTGATTTTTGCCCGCTTGTGTCACCTGAGACAGGTGCGATGTCCTCATTGTTCGGGAAAGGATTCGCTTTGGGGTCGAACGCAATAACGTAACGTTCGAACGCAAGCAAAAACACGAACCATGCAGTGCAGATGAATCCAATCAAGACCTTGAATTTTAAAATAAGTATATGACCATGGCAGGTGGAATGCCGGTCTGGCGGTAAACTTACCCCGATACCCCCAACGTCGGGGTTCGGTTCCAGCTTCTCTGGCTTTGTGTAGCAGAGATTTTCTAGCTCTCCTAGGTACCCCATCTCATCAGGTGGGCGTTTCTGAATGCAGTTAGAATATCATGCGACAGATCGCCAAGATAATATATATCGGACCAGATGAGAAGAAAAAACGATGGTGGTACATGGTAGGATAAGTGACAGGAACATGATTTTGACGCGGCGGGAGGGTGTAGTGTATTATGTAGACTTTCGGGTACTTGGGAGCCTGGTCTGAAAGATGGCCTTAATTCTTGAAAGCCTGCTGATCATTCCTTGGCTGCAGCTGAAGGTGGTGTGGCATCAATCAGAGCTGAGGAAACCATGCATGATTACTTCAGGCTATGACAGCGGCTGCTGGACATGCAGCCAGTGAGAACCAGTAGCCAACATCTATCGACGCCCATTGTGATGCCATGAAATACGTTACATAACGTCCCTATGCGTGCGAGGCAATATATATGCACGGGCTTGTACGAGTATAGGCTGCGGTGCGACCTCATACTCAGACATCCCGTGAGGCAACACTCTCGGAGCCTTGTATGCTATTTCTTCAACTTTGAAGTTAACATCTTATTCCAATCGGTTTGCGTCGGTACTGAAAAGCAAGCGTGTTGAGCTCAGGTTCTAAACGCAACATCTTGGAAGTACTAATCGAAATCTCCGGATGGACAGTAAAGCGGTGGAAATGTTCTGGGCATCAACCACGCTCGATGGGACATAATTCACCGCAAACTTCGTTGACATCGCCAAATTTATTTATGCCTCTTTCATTTTACGATGCCCATTCACAGACTAGACACACTTTTCAAGATGCCAGACTCCTCATATTAGCTCTTATTGTCACATGTGGTTCGTTGCTAGGTATGCAGAAAGTATCAAATTTCCGCACATATCGGAGACGAAGCGGCTACGTAGCGACAGCATACTGCTCAAAGAACAAGATTCTATCTCCAAATAAGCAGTATTATGGACATTACAAGTAATCCAAAAAGCCAGAACGCCACATCAAAGGGCATTGAAAATACTGTGACGGATACGACATCGATTCCGAACAGAGCCCAGAGATATATGGGCATTCCCGGAACGTCCCGCCCGAGGCCACGCCCTTTTTTTATTGCAAAGCCCAGAAATATTGCACAAAAGCAGTTTAATGGCTGAATGATGACAACATTTGCTAGGAAAAGTAAGATATTTTCTGAATCCAAATCGGGATCAGCCGCAAAGATTCCGATGATGCCTATCTTCACGCCATGAAACGCAAGAAAGAAGGCGACAGTGACGGGAATTACCTGGGCACAGGCAAGCACGATTACCTGTTCCATGCACTTCGACTTGGTATAGTAATCTCTGAGGAGGCTTCTGAGGTTCTTGGCATCGATCATGCCTGTTTCTAGGGACTCGCTGCAGTGAGCGACAAGTAAATCTCGCATCTGTGTGTTGATGTCTGTCGTATCCATGTGCCGTGCTGATAAGAGTCCATTTAATTGCATTGCGCCAAAATCTGTCGATTCCACGTGTATGCGGGACACCTGGTTGAGAGGTTGAATATTGGTTTTCGAGTGTCTGTTATCAGGATCTGAGACCTCGCTCATAGTCGATCCTGTATCGTCGAGGCGAGTACTGATGGTCTCTGATAGATCCGTATTCAATTGTCTCCCAATTTGATTTTGGTTCTCCTCCGAGACATCTTCCTCGGACACCGTGCTTCCTTTCTCAGCCGTCTTCTTCATTGCCCCTAAGAAGGGCACGGCGAAAGCAACGACGGGTCCGATGAGGAGAAATACGGGAAGAATTTGACCAAAGCCCCACTTGTTCTCGTTGATGTCGACAGAGGCGCGAACTCGAAGCAGGCGCACCGTACCCCAAATAGCCAACGTAAATAGCCAATATGTCTAATAGAGTTGATTAGCATTGACAAGATTTCTATCATTCCGGTGGTCCTTACATCGACGAGTTCCGAGGAAAGGATGCTAAGGTACGTATACAGCATCAATCCCCATGAGATTCGAAGCAGAATACCGATGCGCCTCATCCTCGTGATGATGCTCCTTGCTGACCTTTTGCTCTGGGACTTCATCTGTTTAGCCGTTCGTACTAAGTACCAGTTGATAGTTTTGTCCAGAATCGACATCCGAGTCCGGAAGGACCAAGACCTGTTCATCTTCACCAGCCGGGTAAGAAAAGTAAAGATTGCCAGAATGACAGAGAGCATAGTTGTCTGGAACGACAGATGAGATTCCATAGGAATGTCCGTAGGTCCCCAGGTGTCGGAAGCCACGCATTCGTCTACTGTGTAGGTGACATTCCCCCTCTCCTTGTGGAGTTCGACTGATGCCTGACACGCTCTCCATTCCATGGTGTTCAGTGCTATGGATGGATAGTAAAAGCATCGCGCATTCGTTGTCGACACATCCCACGCCAGATGTTCTTCGGTTCCCATCCAGTCAAACCAAAAGGTTGGCCCGATCGCTACCAGGAGGCCCACCCATAAGACGAACATTAGGCTCAGGCGCCACCTTCGCTGGGTTGGGTGTCGGTGCAAATGTCCACGAAGAACAGTCATGCAAGCGACATGGGTGAGGTTTGAGAACCAGACGAGATATACGATGATGTACCAGTGGTATGCCGAAATGGTATCGATGAACAAGTTGACGTAGCCGCTTAGCAGGATACCAAATCCTGTCAATAGCTGAATGTCGCACATTTCGAGAACGGCCTGTGACAAATTAGACCATTGTGAGCTTTTATCAACAACCTATCTACAAGGCACATGGGGAAGGGGACTCCCTGTAGTCTTGAAGGACCTCTCACCTTCTCTAATATCCTCTCCCACAATCGTGGATTGCGAAACCATCGTCGCCGCCGCAGCCATCGACATCCCCTGACGGCTACCACATCCACGTGATTTGGCTTCCATGTGTGATCATCGACTTCGTTTGCTGACCGACTCTCGAAGGGGTTCTTATGAGGATCAAAAACCAGTAAAAGCCGGATGATCACCAACAGCACCACAAAATAAGCTGTTCCTACGAAGCCTATCAAAACCTTAGTTGGTCACGCGCGGCGTCAGTTATGATATCTCAGCTCTGTAGGCCAGTGACTTACCCCTATCCCGCCGATTTCCGGGTTGGCTTCAAGTTCAGCTGGTTTTTTGTAGCAGTCCTCGGCTGGGTCAAGTACTGACGGCATTGTTCTCTGGGCTTGAAAGGTTGTCATGAAAATCTGCCAGAGAGGCCGAACCTCAAAAATTGGGACAAGAAAGATGCATATATGCTTTACATTCTATGGCATTATACCATAAACGAATGAGACAATCTTGCGCCATGGCCGTTTTCGACACTCTAGTGGCTGGCGTGACCAGCCCCGTATGTAATGGGCTTTGAGCCTATTAACGGCTAAGCTATTAGTGGACATCAGTGGACATCCGGCAAGACATGCCGGTAGACAATTTTTCATCGGCAGTTTGCCCCGTCTGAAATCACCACATAGGGTTTGTGGCTAGCTGTAATACCACTACAATCAATTGGGTTTCCCAACGGGATCCTGTTCAGTACATTCCTCCAGCGGTATGAATTGCAATCGGATACCTTTGGTGGCCGGCAGGGATTTTACATTAGACAGCGTGATAACCCCCATCCACCACAAGATTTTCCCCAGATGTGTAAATTGACAAGTCAGAGGCAAAGTACAAGAAAGCACCCTGAAGTTCGTGCGCTTCTCCCTGCCGCCTGGGGATCTCATCAGTATTTGAAACTAGGAAGGAGTCAGAATCAACTTACCCCATAGGAACCTTGTCCTTCCATAATTCCTTAACGTCCTGGGGCACAAAAGTGGTGATGTCGGTGATGATGTACCACGGCGACACTGAGTTCGCTCTCGCAAACATCGCCCACTCCGCAGCAAGGCTCTTGCAAAGATGAATGACGCCCGCCTTGGCTGCGTTGTAACAGGCCTGGAACTGCGGGACATTCGCCAGCACACCAATAACAGAAGCCGTCGCAATGAAGCTTCCGCGATTGAAGTTGTCCAACGGCTTCCCAACAACATCGGTCCTTTCCAGCTTCTGGCGTCGCCAGTGCTTTGCAGCAGCTTTGGCGCAGTGGTACATACCGTCGAGGTCCGTTTGGATGACGTCTTTGTATTGTTCGAGGGGCACATCAATCATGGGGCCTTGGGTCCACGGGACACCGGAGCTGGCAACAAAGATGTCGAGACGACCGTTCAGATCTGCAACGGCTTGGTCGGTGGCCTTCTCCACGGCGTCCCACGACCTGACATCAACTTGATATGCCTTGCCTAAGATACGAGTTCAGACCAAAGTTTCCGTTTCTGCGCAATACTCAAAAGAGGGTGATCATTCGCTCTAGACGTAAGCTGATCCACTCACATTTGACTTTGTACTTCTCAGAAAGCTCTTCTGCCCTTTTCGGCGCCTCTTGGTTTGTATGGTACCATATGGCAATGTTGAATCCCATTTCTGCATATGCAACGGCCACCGAGTATCCGATTCCGCCACCTGCACCAGTGATAATAGCTGTCTTATTGGCAAGGGAAAGTCTGGACAATACAGAGCCACCGTCCAACTTCCGTTCATCGTCGTGAATGAAGTCGCCTCCATTCATAGGCTTGAGAGACCTCGACATGTTTTCCGCTTAGCTTTCAAAGATTGTGGCTGAAATTGACAGTGCAGCAAAGAGAGGCGCGGGAGAGATTCGTGCGTGCTACGGCATAAGGCAAAACGTCGAACTGACTACCTCATGTTGGGGTCCTAAATAAGTCATTCAAATAGGTATGGGAACTTTCTGGATTTCGGCCGCATGTCCATTAACCCGAGGGTCCTTGTTGGGATAAAATGACAGCGGCGTTCCTCGAAACAGCATCGTCGGCTGTAGCTAGCAACTTGTACCGAGGCTCTTCCAACTTCCTCCTACATAATCACAAGACTTAATGAGGAAATGATAATTCATGAAATTGTAGCCGAAATTAGGGCTTCTTTTGGTGTAAAAGCTTTCCATTTCCGGTTCTTGGTGTACGCATCCATTTCTGACTTCAACGTGGATGCTGTCGTGTCAGCTGGGCGCCGTCCCAGAATTGCTCCATTAGGAGATGACCGTCTCTTACCTCGCAAGGTATCGCGTTCTCGCTTTTTCAATTAGTAGTATTGCAGAGTCAAAGTACCAAATCACTGCTGATTTATTGTGACGTGTTATTGCTCTCGTTATCCAGAGCATCAACATTGAGCATCAACTTAGACGAAAGCGCACGATTTATCACAAACTTTCATCCAGAAACAACCGTTCGAGGTAATCCACACCAACGCCCAACAATGAACTCTGCTCTTTCCAGCTCCCATCGATGGGCTACATCGTTTTCTACACTCATGAAGCCCGCCATCCAATAGCGGAGGTCAATTCCATTCACAAACCAAACCCATATCCTTAGCTTCCAAGCAATGGCAACAGCTACCGGCATGGCGCGCTACAAGGGCAGGACTGTTACCTTGAACACAGGTCAGATCTTGCCTTCCATTGGTCTGGGGCCATTCCAAGACGCTGAAGAGCAAGAAATGTCTTATACACTGCTCTGAAGAACGGTTATCGCCACATCGACACAGCGCACAAGTAGGTTCATTTGCTTTGGCCAATTTTCTATGTTTCAGGACGGAAACTGATCCCTCTTACCTCCCAGCTATGGCACCGAACAGCAAGTTGGACGAGGGATTAGACGCAGCGGAGTGAGCCGCGACGAGATCTTCATAACAACCAAGCTCTGGTGCAACTCTCACCACCCGGATGACGTGGAGTCCGCCTTAGACGATTCTTTGAGGGACTTGGGCGTCGACTTCGTTGATCTATACCTTATGCAATACCCCTGTGCCTTCTGACTTTATGCCGATGGGGCCTGATGGGAAGATAATTCCCGACTCAACTGATTTCGTGGACACATGGAAAGCCATGGAGAAATTACTTTTAACTGGCAAAGTCAAAGCCATTGGCGTATCAAACTTCAGTAAGCTAGAATTGGAGCGAATCTTGAAGGAGTGTAGCGTCGTAAGTAAACGGAAATCCGTCATGCCGTCTGATTTACAGGCTATCATGGCGTCCCGCATCTTCCAATTCTGACTCGTTATCTCACAGGTTCCGGCTATCCACCAAACGGAGCTTCATCCCTGCCTACAGCAAAAAGGCTTCGTCGACTGGCAGGAAAGCAAGGGAATCAAGATCATGCAGTTCAGCCCCAGCGGCAATCTCAACACTTTCTATCGGGACGTATCCTGAGCCAAGGATGTGGCACAAATGGCTCGCTTGATTGATCACCCGATTCTTCAGGCGATCGCTGAGAAACACGGGAAGTCACCGATTCAGATTGCGTTGGCATGGGGTGTAGTGAATGGTCGCTGCGTCATCCCGAAGAGCACAATTGAGTGGCAGATCAAGGAGAATCTAGAGGCAGATTCTATTCCCCTAGACGAAGAAGACTCGCAGCAGATTGCAAAAATGGATCAACAAGCAAGGTTCAACGATCCCACTGAGTTGTTTGGTTACAAGCTTTATGTTGGGCTTGATGGTGCCGCGCGATAATAGCGTTCTCAAAGGCTCAGACAAGGAAGTCAGGAAAATGCCTCACATGGTGCTGAGAATCCCAAGTTGCAAGTTTATTTTAGACTCGTGCCCCCGTTGTTGGTTGTCGAAATCCCACTGCTCCTACTATTGTTGCATTATGAAATATACAAGATGAAATCATCCAGCCGCCCCTCTTTACTCAGCACTGCGATTTTGCCGACTTTCTTCCTGCTCAACGACTCCCATTCCTCACACATCTTGCTCATTGTGTAGTAAAACTCTGCCTTGATCAAATCGCTCCAGCCAGTGCCGTTCTCTTCCACCGTGAAGTCGGTTGGGGCTTTGATCCCAGTGGATATCCGAGCATCCTTAATGGCATCTATCGTGCCCTGATTTGACACCTCCCTGATCTGAAGCGAGGTGAGGTCCGAGAGAGACATGCCGGCCCGAATCCAAATGAAGACCATGATGTCACGCAACTTGAGTCTCGGCCGCGAGTCATACCACGCGTTATAGGCCTCTTCGATGATGATGCGCCCACGGCTTTTGTCTATGAGAAATGTGTCGAGGCGCTGGCTGTTGCGGTGAACTTCCCACGTATCATCGTACTGTTCTACGGTGTAGCCGTAGTCGTCGAGCTCGTCACACCAGACGAGGGAGATAAAGCTTAAGAGGATGATGAGATGATAATATATAGATTTCATGCTCGCGATCCGCATGATATGAGTGGTTTTCCAATAGGGGATAGTGAACAGCGAATTCTGTTCTTGTTTTTTGGGGTGGGCGGAAGTGAGGAAACAATGCTAGTACCGCAACCAGGTTCAAAAATTGGCAAGTAACAGCTTTTAAGATAGCTACCTAGATATTCGGCGGATCGACCAGAAGGCTGGTCGCAATCATTGTGCCGAAGCTGTCGTAAACAAAGTCTTTAACCCGACAAACTATCGGCGCGATCGAGTATGAAACTTCAATTTCAGTGGGGTTTTTCATCAACCGCAACTTTAAAGTTCCAGCGGGGTTCGCAGCCCAGTCGTCGCGCTGCGCAATCAGGGACTTTGAGGGCTGAGATGCCTATGCAATAGTCAGTACCCTGTCCATCTTATGGAGGACTCAATAAAGTGAGCTCTGTGGTGGACAGTGGTGCCCCAATATCTTAAAGCCAGCTCAACTAACGGAGAATTTTGATTTAACCAAAATTTAAGGGCCACTGTACTTATTCATGCGACATCTCAGCGGAAATTACCGACGGCAGGCGGCGGGATGGCGCGATCCTACGCAGGCAATTAATTTATTTCCAACTTTATTGTAGAGACGCTCTTCGCCATCAATTGCCATTCTACTCGGAGTCGGTAACCCTTTAGCGGTAGTCTTGGCGTAAGGAAATGAACCTTTTGTTGGCTATGCCTTCCTCTGGACCCAGACTTCAGCAAATACTTTTGATGTGCCCCCAACATTAAAACATTCTTTTTCTTTGACTGACCCATCATGGTTCTCCGCTGAAAACGAACTTGAGTTAGCACCGTCGAGTCCATAAGCGAGATGTCTTTACAACTCAGAATATTAGTCCTCAGTCTCTTCCTGGCGGTCGCTGCTGCGGCCGGCGATGTTTGGAGCAAGTGGAAGAACCATAACGATATTGTCGGGTTTCCTCAACCCCAGGCTTCAAATTATGAGCAAAACAAAACTCGGTTGTTCAAGCCCAGGCTTCACGTTTGGGGCGGATGTCTTCCCTACCCAGCCGTAGACTCACAAGGCTACCTCGGGTGAGTCTTCTCACCCCATCTCCATCTACCTCCTCTCAAGACAAACTCTTGTATCCAAGCGGCGCATTCTAACAAACACATCCTTTCAAAGGTCTGGGCTCAAACCAACAGGCAAGAAAAGCGGCGACTATTGGGACACCAGTCAATCCGGCCAGATCTACGCCCGAACGGGCTCCATTCATGGCCGAGATGCCATCATGTACGCCTGGTACGAGCCCAAAGTTCGTTGGGCCAAGGGCAACAGCAACGGCCACAGGCACTATTGGCGCAACGTCGTCGTCTGGCTGACCCAGAATGGATGCGACTTTGACAACGTCGCCGAGCTCGCGATGGCTGGCATCAGCTACTCTATCGACGTCGAGGCCTACGATACCTCGATCTCTGGCAAGACGATCTGGACAGGTGGAGATGGCATGAGTCCCACCGTGACAGACGGGATACATACGCATCCGCTGGTGTCATCATGGGGGAACAAGAACTTGGGGCCGTCGGACGTCGGTCTAGAGGGCACGTTTTCGCAGCCCCTTATCGACTGGGCGTCGCTGAGCCAGCCTGCCCGGGATGCACTGAACGGCGTCATTTACGAGCACACAAAGGTCCTCTTCAGCGACGCCAACATTCAGGGCGCTCTTGATGCTGCTTACAATGCTGCATTCTACCATGGTCTTGTCTTGGACGACTGCGGTGATGATCGGGAGCCGGTGAACCAAGGCGACGGCAAGAATGAGCCGTTATCAGCTATGAACGATAAGGAAGACACAGGTAAATCACGTCTTAGACGGCGTTTGCGTTAGCTACACCTAGATCGCTGCTAGTTTCATACCCAACTAATTCCTGGTACTTATATAATACCATTAATGAAATCGAGTACACCTGAGATATTGAGGCGGCTACTCAGCACGTAGTACGCGTTCTTACAGTCGCCGCGATTAGCTCCTGTCGACGCACAAAAGGGTATCTCTGAATACAAATTGTACATTAGGAGACAGTTCTTCTTCCGTCACTGCGCCAGCCTGCGTTCATATTTACATCGTCGAGCTATCAACATTGACAGGCCAACAGACGTGACGGAGAGATGGAGGAGGCGTTACTATAGAGACCGGACATTTAATATCAAGCCTCGGAGCGCGACGGGGGAAAGTTTCAGTATTTAATGGCTAACTGTCCTTTCCACTCATGCTTTACCAGTTGACGCTACCACGTCCATGTAGTAACTAGTCCTCTGCGCGACTATTTCAGTACCCTGTTCAAGGAGATCGGTGAAGGGGATTCTGTTAATGTTCTTCTCGATATGCTCATAGTATCCCTCCAGTACGTCCCGATTTATGTTGACCTTGGTGATTCCAGATGCTACCAGCTGTTGGGTAAGATCGTCAGGAAACTTGTTGAATCCATGAAGCGCAAGAACGACACCTCCTTTTGACGTGACTCGATGAATATTAGCAAGCCTACCATGTAAATAAATCATTACGTCAGTAATTCTTGTGCAATGAATGTTGAGTATTCACCCAACTTCATCGACTGTGGCATGCATGCTTTTCGTGAAGACGGACTCTAGGAAACGGGTCAACCAACCTATCCCACTCCAGAATGATACCTCTCGGTCCGTATTCTCCGTGAACATTTCCGAATGCCGGCGCCAGACTTCCAACACCCGTGTCAACAAAATTCTGCGCCTCCTCGAGCGTTGTCATCTCTCCACTTAAATCCGCTGTATCCGAGATGCCGTCCTCGCCTCCCTCTATCCGCCCTGGTTCCGCCTCAGTGGCTTTCCCTTTCGAATGACAATACTCGACCCACTCCCTCGTCTTGGCCAGATTGATTGCCTTCGAGTGATGCGATATGTCAACCATGATTGAGTCGAAAGGGAGTTCGCAGGCCATTTTCACCATATCCTCATCTTGACAGTGGTCGAGATGCACAGCGATGGGCACAGTAGCCTGCTTGGCTGCTTGGGCAGCTGTATGTACAAGGACACCGTTTGAGAAGGAAATCGACCATGGGAAAAGCTGGATTATGAGAGGTGACCTCTTTCTCTCGGCAGCTCGAGCGACCCCTATGATTTGCTCCACGTTGTATCTGAAGGATCATGTCAGTAAAGCTTTGCCTCTTCTGCTATTGCTTTTGATAATCTGATCATACACTGTTGCAGCAAGGACTCCATAACGTCCTTCGGCTGCTTTGCGCAGGATGTCAAGGGCCTTGTTTGCTTTGAGGATGTTGGACGCGGGCACATTTAGTTCTGGCGTGCAGTTACTTAGGACTCGAGATGGATCAACGCAACAGAATTATTCAAGAACTTTACATTGAATTTCAATTCGTTCACGTCACTGTTTGTCTTGTGCGGGAGTGCATTGCTAGGTGATGGGAAGAAACACGGGATGGTAGCCCAAAAACGGTGATCCGAGACTCCTCGCCACTCAATTTGGCCAAGGCACCATTCATGTAACAACAACTCGACGACAGCCTTTCAATTTACTCCTATGGAAATTTTGTCGCAACGTTGTTCGCACTTTGCCAACTCTTTACAAGTAAGTTGTTAACTGCATTGAGTAATACCCGTACCGGCCACGGCCCACATGATCGACGTGACGCTTCCGAATGGAGCAATTAGGAGTGCGGCCTCCCGACGTCTTGGCTTTGAGCTGACAGCAAGCATTGCCCTTTCCTGGAAAGTGTTGGGACGCAAGTAAGCAAACAAGGAAAAACGTGATTTCTCGACACAGTACTGTATCCAATTCAAACAAAGTGTCCTCGGGTCGTAAAATCATGGGAATAATTGAATGCACCCGTTGATATGGTGATGCTCTGGATGTGTCATTAATCTTGCATTGCGATAGAACTCAAGACTATATTCAGCTAGTCAGAGATTTCAAGATGGCTCAACCGGAAGTCGGCTTTTTAGGCCTAGGTGCTATGGGGGGGGCGGGATGGCCAAACAACTCGTCAAAAAGGGCTTTTCTGTGAGTTGCTACGACGTCTACCCCCTGTCTGTTGCGAAGCTTGTTGAAGCTGGCGCTAGAGCTGCTGGCAGCCCTGCAGAAACCGCCCGAGCTGCCGAGGTTCTGGTCATCATGATGGTAGGCCCCTCACAGGCATTATCTGTTCTTTTTGATGAGGCAACCGGTGCAGTTCATGGACTGCGACGGGATTCCATTGTCATTATTACGTCTACCGTCCCGCCCGAATTCTGCGAGGAGCTGCGATGCCGGTTGCATGAGGAGTTTGGTCGCCGAGACGTTACACTGCTGGATTGTCCCGTTTCAGGGGGAACAACCGGTGCGGCTGCAGGTACCTTGACCATTTTCAGCTCTGGGTCCGACGATGGCTTGGATAGAACTCGACCAGTGCTGGAGGGGATGAGTACTAAGCTGTACAGAATCCCTGGGGGCATCGGGTCCGGCCCCAAGGCTAAGATGTGCCATCAGATTCCTGCGGAGGTTCAGATCGCGCTCTGCAATGAGGTGATGGCTTTCGCGGCGAGAGCTGGTTTGAACACGCGAGAAGTGTTCGATGCAGTTCAGAATAGCGACGGCTGAAGTTGGATCAAAGGAAACCGGATTCCGCATATGTTGGACGGAGACAGCGGGGTCTGTTCTGCACTTCCAAACAGTCTAAAGGACTCGGTCAGTATCTACCACATGCAATTATCACAACTAATTGAAGCTGACTTGCTCGCAATTTAGTCGATTATCGTCAACCATTCCCGCGTAGTCTCGTTCCCCGTATTCCTCAGCGCCGCGGCAGAATAAGTATTCGAGGCAGGGATTCACGCGGGATGGACAAAGCAGGATGACTCGACTCTATGGCGGCTCTATCTCTCTCAATACCCCGAGGACACGATTCATCAAATGACCAACCCTGGTTGCACTCTGATTGCCCGCCACGATATCGTTTCTATCCAAGACGTTATCGACGTATGCGCTGGCAGTCATCTTACTATATCCGCTGAAACCATGGGCTTCACCGACGCGGTTGGGCTTGACACGTCTGTCATGTATAAAATCTTCAGTCAAGCAGCTGGCGCAAGCACACAATTCATTGAGCAGGTCCCCAAGATGAGCAGTCCGAGCTGGTCTCTCCACGACGTTTCGGAGGCCGAGGGAATTCTCAAAAGAATGGCAAGTTCTCCTGGCCCCATCCTAGTGGTTTTCGAATGACAGACTGTTGGCTTGTAGTTCGACTCACTGACTGCGGTTCAGGATTCGGCCATGGTCAAGGCGGTTTCAATAAGCGCGGTAATGCCCATTGCCGGAGTGGCTCTTCAGATATTGAAGCAACACCTGCAGTAGTATTCAAATACAGGACTCTCTTGTTCATTACAGTGACTAGTCTTCAGTCGTAATCGGTATGCTATATCGATTGACAAGTCCCGTGTCATTTATTGTCGCCACTCTGCTCAAATCATCTTCTCCGTTCCCTTTGTCAGTTCCGGTCTCGAAGTCTCCAAAGTGGCCGTACATGCTTGCTTGCCGCTTGCGCTCCAAAGATTTAGCTCCCGCGAAATAAATTAACTGCTCTTGGAGGATCTGGCACAGAAACTGGAAGTCTGCATGAGACGTCAAGTTGAAGAATGAACTGCCAAGCAAACCAGAAAACGCCCCCTCCAAGTCCACCGCGCTGTTGGCTTCCAACACTGCAGAAGCAGCGATGAAAAAAACAATGGTATGTAAAGGGTGACGTGAGATAACTTATTTTAGCGACTTCTCTCGCGATGGACACGATCTGCATCACCTTTTGACACGCCACTTTGGTGATGCTCGGTTGAAGCTCAATCTGTGATAGCCTCCGCGCTGTGTTTTGTTGGCTTTGTGAGATGCAATGGTTCGTCTGTGGATGTGAGCCCTGGGTTGACTGCGGATTCTGTCTCGAGTCCCGAGATGAGGTGTCAGATAGGAACGTAACAATGATGTAGAAGAACAGGTGCATAGTGAGGAACAAGCCAGACTGGGCACTAGAAGACGAGGCTTTCAAGTTCTCAACGTTGAACATGAGTTCTTTGGGGAGCATATTGTAACGCACAATCATGGACTCTCTGATCCGCACGAGAACCGCTTCTCTAGAGGAATTCAGTCCAGTTGCTGCATCAACAGTTTCATGATGTGCAGAGTGGCCCTCGCTCGGGCTAGCTTGGTTCAGTAGCTCCGTTGCCTCCGAAACGTCTAACATAAAGTCCACTGCGAGAGGAAACATCATGTTCGCTATGGAGATTTCTTCTGTTAGGTCCAACTGTGCTAACTTCATGTCCTGGTACGAAGGCACCGGGGCATGCACTTCACTCTGCCTAAAAGTAGGCTGTCGTCCTGTTGTCAAGGAAGCATAGACGTCCAGGATGAACACTGACCAAAACATGACAAGTCGAGCCTTCTGCTGATGGAGAGCTGATTTCTCGTTCGTCAGGGCGTAGATCCTGTCAGGAGAAGGTCGTGCATGATCATGAAAAATCAGGTTTGGGTCGGTGTCCGTCTCGGTGGTGCGATGAAACCCAAGGTCTTGTGCCATGCGGATTGCCATACCAGCAAACATCCAAAGGCCGGCTTCGTTGTCTTCACCGAATTCTGCCCATGAGAGCAGCACTAAGCCTGCTACAATTTCAGGCTCTGGGACACTCAGAAGAGGTACTAGCTGTTCCTTGGCCTTGGCTAAGAAAGGCAGACCGTTTCGCCAAGGTAAGTTCTGTTTCTCTTCGAGTATTACCAGTGGGCTATCAGTTGGACAGAAGCGCAAGGCAAGGGCGGCTATCGCGTTGAGAAGGAAGCTCGATGCCACTTCAGAACGCACATGAGTTTCTAAAACTGCGCGGTTCAAGAAGGGGAAATGACCTCCAAGGTGTTCGAAGAAGATGTCGAAAAGCTAAGGTATGATTCTTTGGTGAGGCTGTCGGCCCGAGTCGTCGAAAAGGTGTATTCCGCCCTGTGGTGATGAAGTCGAAGAGGCAGTATACCATGGAGGATTCCTAGTGTTTTCGTTGCACGTGGTGTCTTTGTCGGTATCGAATTGCTCTTCTTCTCCAGAGTTCACTATGAGAGCCAATCTCCTCAGACCAGGAGAAAGAGCTGTAGGCCCAAATCTTCTGTAGCATCGGATCCTCATCAAACTCTGCGTTCTCTTGCCCAACAACTCCTTGGGAGTGTTCAGGCTGAGGCTTGGGCCAAATGAAAATGTTGAGCAATCTTTCGGCCACTCATCTGGAATTCCAAAGTCGAATACTAAGTCTTGAAGCTCAGAATACGTTTGAGGAGACCGAGCAGTCTCGACTTCGCAGATCTCCGGACGAATTGCTTGCGATGTAAATGAGGCCGGGTCTCCATTTTCGTTTGACAGAGACTGCAAGGAAAACGTGCCTAGACCAAACGCCTCGGCCATCATTCCGACTGACGGAGTTGCCAAAGAAACATGCTGCCCGTTCGCATCTTCCCGAAAGTCGAAGTCGAAAATTTGTCTTCCCCGCGTATCTGGAGATGGCGAATGCTCTTTTGGGGACCTCGCGATTGGCGCATGATTGTCCTCGCCATCGACGCTTTCAACGGCTTCACCAGGTACAACTCTTTGACGTCTGCGGCGATCCACAAGGTCCCATCGGCATTCTAGGTTGGCTTCCTCACATGGTTGACACCTCGGGCGCCGTTTGGGATTGCGGCGATGAGACCTAGTGTCGTAGACGCCATTCCCCTGATCACTTTCGGAGCATTTGATCTTGCGAAGATGGCACATTCGACATGCTGTGGACGTTTGGCCAGACCTTCGTTTCTCGCGGTTCCGCTGTTCTCGGAGGTGAAAATCATCCGCAGTACAGACTCTGAACGTGGCGGCCTTGGCGCCCCGATTGCGCATCGGCGGGCGGCGCGGAGCGGACTGCTACGCAGAGGAGCTTTCCATAACTGGCAAGTTGATACTTTCCAATATCGTCTGACTGGTACCTCTGAAAAGTTTCCATATGAGATTTGAAGAGTTGATGCCGAAGAGGGACAGAAAGTGCCTGTCACGGGATTATGCCCGGGTGTAGCTTCGGCCCTGTTCAATCCTTGGCAAGAACCCCGCATGACGGCGGAGACGCGAAAGTTCCGCCCCCTCAGCATTGCAGAAATTATCGGGATTACCATTTCGGGTAATTTTGATGATCTGCAACTGACGATGGATGCTACTCCACACTGGCGTTCAACTACAATCCGGGGTAGCGGAAACACCCCCGTGGGGATGGATGTAGGTTAAACGTCAACGCAGCTGCGGCTGTGAACCCTATATGATAAAGTGATGTGAGTAGTTATCTGCCCAGATCGACGTTGTCTACCAACTTGTCTCTCTGTTGTTGGTTTTTTTTTTTTTGAACCGTACCACAAGTCAAGCTGTTTAGCACACGCAAGTCTCTATGAAGATGCGGTCTTGGTTGGGAAGAGGCAAAAGTCTTCAGCTTGGTGTGAACGCCTGCTGTGTGATTGCATTTATTCTCTATGGCTGGGAACAAGGAGTTTTCGGGCCGATTCTGAAGAACGAAGATTGGCTTGATCTATTCAACCACCCATCTGACTCGGCAACTGGTATCATCGTTTCCTGCTACAATCTTGGCTGTCTGTTAGGCTGCGCCAGTAAGAAATCCCCGGCTTTTGGTTGACTTCAGTTTGACTCGTCCGCTGTTGGAGCTAACACAGCTCACGCCCAGTGACATTCCTCTTTGGCGAAAGGTTGGGACGAAGATGGACGATCTGGATAGCCATGAGCCAGATTGTGATTGGCACAGCCCTGCAGGTCTCAGCATATCACATCGCTCACCTTATCGTTGGACGCGTCGTCACCGGGACGGGAACTGGTCTCAAGACGTCGACCGTTCCAATGTTGGTCTTGCTTTGCTATCGCCTTATCCTGGAACTCTTCTAACGTCGCCAAAGGTATCAATCAGAACTTTGCCCACCGACCACGAGGAGCCGTCTTGTCAGCGCCGATGTCATGTTTGTTGGAGTGCGCTTTCAGCCCAAAAGTATGACACTCTTTCCTTTCCGCTGACTTCTCCGAAAGATCGGCATCAACATTGCCTACTGGTTCAAGTTTGGCATGAGCTACGTCGGAGGCCCCGTCGCGTGGTGTCTTCCGATCTCTATACAAGCACTCTTCGCAATCGGAGTGATATTTCTCGTGTTCGCATTACCCGAGTCCCCTCGATGGCTTTTCAATCATGGAAGGCAGGAGGAAGCCATTGAAGTACTCTGTTTGATCTACGACAAAGACCCCGCCGATCCTGTCATTCTCACCGAGCGCTCCGCGATACAGCAGGCAATTGCACTCGAGTTGATTGGAACTCAACAGGGCCAGATATTCTTCTCCATCTTCAAGCGGGACCGCGTGCGAACAAGATATCGGATACTCTTAGCTTGGTTCATTCAGTTTATGAACCAGGCCAGCGGTATCAACCTAGTCGTCTATTACATTCCTGTTGTTCTCCAAGACAGCGTGGGTTTGACTGGCCGAACGAGTTCGATTCTGGGTGGGTTCATCCTCCTGATGTTTGTGCTGGGACGAATCTGGCCCTCTCTAGCCCTTGACCGAATGGGACGTCGCAAAACAATGATGGTAAGCAGCAACAACCCTTTTACTTTCCGATGACCCACCTCTTTCCTGGCGCAACTTTAGAATTGAGAGTCCGGGTTAACACCAGGGTAGTGGGGATGCGGCGTTCTCGGCGTCTCCATGCTCTTCATTGCCTGTCTTCTTTCACAGGCAGACAAGGAGACAGCCCGCGGCCAGAAATTCGCCATAGCCTCGGTGGCTTTCTTCTTCGTCTACATGCTTGGATTTGGTTCTTCGTAAGGATCTCCCCGTCGCTCTAGATTTATATTTGTCTGCGTTATGGTCTTTGTCGTACGTCTGCCATACTCTGCAGAGCCACTAACACTTTCTGGGGTCAGTTGCGTTCCTTGGGTTTATGTACAAGAGATTCTTCCTCTGGAGGCACGAACACGTGGTACGGCAATAGGCGTGAGCAGTAATTGGCTTTGGAACTCCACGGTTGCGATGATTACCCCGGTAATTCTCAATCGCCTTGGCAGGAAGGCCTACCTTATCTTTACGGCCACTAACCTTGCTTCGATTCCTTTTGTTTATTTCTTGTACCGTAGGTGCATCACTTCCTCAGATCCCACCTGCAACCCACTGACGAGCATATTAGCCGAGACAAGCAACTTAAGGCTAGAGGATGTCGACTTCATCTTCTCAAGTGGTGGTGATCCAGTCATTGTTGCAAAGGAACTTCAGAGTACTATGAAAACTGGCCTTTTCGCATGCGACGGCAACAGCGGTGAGGCCGGGGTTATTCCCGTGCGGCAGGATAACGAGAACAAGAAGTTGGGGACGGTATGAAGCGAACCTATCGTCACGATCCATGCTTCTACCATCAAAAGGTGTCAAATGGGTTTGTAATTCAATGCATTTTATGTAAACAATTGTGCAGTCACCTTCTAGCTTATAATTTACCAGTATTTTGACCAGGAAGAAGACAACATTGTAGATTTGTTCAAATGTAAATAGAGGGAAAGCTCAAAAGACAAAGTTCATTCTGTCTTTGGCAGCGTCCCTAACGGTAATACCTCCAATATGGATGGTTCTCCATTTGGCCTCCCTCGTCAAAGTCAATCACTACATCCTCGGGAGGCTTTCCGAACTCTCGATCTCTCCGTCTGTTCTCCCTAATCGTCATAATTGTCATGAAGGCGCTACCACCACCGGTCCAACATGTGGCTGCGAAAAGTGTCCAGAATCCCTTTTTGTAGGCCGGACCATCTGTTGACTGGAACAGATATCCAGTGGCAATGCCCATGGTACTTCCGAAGGACTGAAACAGTCCAGATGCGATTCCTTTCTTGATATCCCCACAGCAATTGCTTGTAATATTACCAACACTCAATGTGACCCCCGACAGGATTCCAGTCAAGATCAAGAACGTCGCACCGTATCTTGCGCTCGCTGCCGTGTGCGGTAGGACGGCCAGTAAGAGATCTCCAGTAGCCGCGACGATAGAACAGATGACCAGCAGCCCCGAGCAAGACTTCAGTCTGTCACTCGCGTATCCAACAACAAACACCATCACAAAGGCGACGCAGTAAGGCGGTGCTACCATCAGTTGAGCTTTGATGTTGTCGTATCCAAAGGTTGCGACGATGATGGGGGTAAAGGTCGCAATCGTGTAGGTCTGAAGGACCTGGCCCATGTAGATGAATATGTTCATCCACAGTCTCCAGTCACGGAGTTGATTTAGGGTAGTCTTCCAATTGATCTTGCCGTGAGTCCTGTTACCATCCTGCATCATCCGCCAGGTAGCGACGTCGCGCTCTCGAGGTGTAAGCCACTTTGTGTTGTGCGGGCGATCCGGAAGAACCCAGACACAAAGTAGACCGATGAGAATAGTGAGCAGACCCTCGATGAGGAACAGAGCTTGCCAATGTTTCACGCTCGGGTTCGAAATGTTCGCAACTCCGTATGCCACCCATCCTCCAAAGGCACCAGCCAAGGGTGTTGCCGAAAGGTAGATGCTGATGCGACGGCCCCATTCCTGTGCCACGTTAAGCGATGTCCAAATTCGACGGTTATTGAGGGTAACATACCGCTCTTGGATAGAGTACTGTCGTGAGATATGGAGCACCACTGATGAAACATGCTTCAAAGATGCCCAAAAAGAACCTAATGGCATACATGCCACCTGGACTGCCTGCGACCGCTTGTAAAGTTGCAAAGACTCCCCAGATGATCTAGCTGCTCGTCAGCACAAGAAAAATGGAAGAGTCCTTCTCTTTCTGTAATGAATCTTACCATAGCTGTCGCCAAGTATAGGGATGGCCGGATGTATCGCATTCCGATGTTCGTAAACAGATCAGCGATGCATGTTCCCACAAAGAACATGCTGACAGCTAATGAGAACTGCTTGGGAGAAAACCCGAGATCCTCACGAATCCCCATCAAGGCTGCGTTACCCAGAGCCCCACGATCCAACCATGTGAACATGTACAGAACCTGATCCGCCATTAAACACATCGTCACCAGGATCAAGAAGTTCTATCCACTTACCAGAAGGAAGGGAGGTAGTCGCATGTCAATCTTTCTCCTCACTGCTTTAACTTCCTCCGGCGTCACGGGAGGATCAAGGTTGTTCATGCGAGCCACGATGTCGTCCTCATCAATCGGACTCGGTACACTTTTTACACCAGCTCGCCCTCCCTCTTCATCCTCTGACACACTCTTGTGGCCGAGGGCCGTCGCATTGGATTTAGTGTCTGGCATCTCAACTCGACGCATATATGGTAGAGTCTTTAAGAAATATTCTTTGAATTAGGGGAAAGAAAAGACACTCTAGTGAAAATTATGGCTTGGAAAAAAAGCTGTTGGGCAAGTCAATGTGGTATTTCTCGGCTGTATGTCGTCACTTTTCCGTTGGGCTCGCGGTCTCGAGCCTTTGTGGTCAATAGCCGTTGGGCCACCTGCTCCCCCGCTCGTTAGGAGCTGCAGCAAGCCGATGCCGCAAACTTGGCGCACAGGAACAACAGTGAGCTTGATTCGCACGATGAGCCCCAATCTGTATCCACGAGTGTTGTTTGGGTTACAACGTCGATCACTTCCGTTCAGTCTGCCACGTGCTTGAGCGGGGAAAGCGGCCGGAACCAAGCGAAGTCATTCCGAAAGGTTGGCCGCCGGTGGCAGTCGGCGGTCATCAGCCCGATTTTACGAGCTTCGGCTATCGACCCGAAAATCGCATGTGTACCTAAGCATCCGAATGACGGAAGTCCGCGTTTTATAAATAACACTTGATTGCATATTCGAGCTTGTCGTCATTGCGACCGGCCCGGTCTTGATTTCCAGAATAGTGACTCCGTCTTGCTTTTACGTATTTAATAATAGGGCATTTCGTATTGGTCGGCGCCTTTGATCTGAGGCCCCTGGCACCCCACGCCGGCTCGGGCCCGGACCCCGCTAATGAGCCCCTCAGATTTACGCCGAATGCGCCGGGGCTTGTCGAGTGCGCCGCTTGTCGCCACGAGACTGTCTATGAGTCAACTGGGGCTCCCAATCTTGGCTTCATACCTTATGACTGCTTTCTGAATCTCATTTGAATTACGTTGAGTCGTGATCACGAAAGCCGGTAGTCATGGGCGACGTAGCAACGGGGCAAGGGGCTTCGGTCGTTTATATGATATTGTGAATGATTCTGAATTGTTAACTAATCTCCAATCCAAAATTTATGTATTTCATTGCTTCGCCTTTGCCTTAAGCTCTCCACGTTCCTTCACCATGTCGGCGATGCCGTCACCCAAATCAGTACCCAGTGCCTTGAATCCCTTGATAACGCCTTCACGATCTCCGTCACCCAGCTCCTGGCTCATCTTGAACTTTCCTCCAAGCCTATCGATCGTGATCTCAATGCCGATGATTGCCATCTTAGATAGCTCGATATAGCGTTCCGGCGCATCAGAAACTTTCCAAGGCCCTGACCGGTCGCCTTTGCCCGTGTAGCCCATTATTGAGGTCTCGCCCATACGAGAGAGGTCGTCAATCTGTTTTCCCAAGAACTTCTGAGTTTCCTCGGTCTTAGATTCGTAGAAAATCTTTGCCCTCCCATAAGCCTGAACAGCAGCATAGTTCCAGGTCGGCACGACCTTTGCTGTTGTCGGTTTGGTTTCGGTGTAGAACTTCGGTGTGACGTAGTGGTGTGTAGGCGCGGTGAAGAGGACCATGACCTCCTGGTCAAGGACATTCCCGGTTCCCGTACGGCCTTCGGCCGACAATGACTCGATTATGGCTTTGCTCTGCGGGTTCGCGCGTGCAAGGTGGCCTCGTAGGACGCCGAGCTCGGTTTCGCTGCTGTCGTCTTCGACATCGAGAACCCAAGGGATGTGGCTGGACTGGATTAGAGGGTATGTGGGAGAAGAAATCGCTGTGGTGAGGATGCCGAGGGGAAAGTCGCGGATGAGCTTGCGCAGTGCAGGTATGCTCTGCTCAGCGTGAACAGCGCGGAGATACATGCTGTGCGTGAATGATAGGTAACTCTGAATCTAACAGAGTGAAAGATTTTATCGAGTGTTTTAAAGGGTTGAAAGGAGACAATGCTCTCAAAAGAAGGCTAATAAGCGATTCATGCCACTCTAGCGGATTGCCTCGGGCCCGCTGATTTTAATAGCGCCCGGATGCTTGCTCTAACACAGGCGCCATGTTTTCGAAAGGGCGCGCGGTCCACTAATTATGGTTCTGTCGGTTTAACTGACTTGGGTATCTTTCGCCTGGCTGTTAGCATGTTTGAGCGCCTCCAATCGATCATTTTACGTACGCGTACAACGGCATTGGTTAAGCTGTTGCAGATGACCAAAGATGACACCGCTCGCAGCTGAGTGGCTGCTGCATTAGAGCGATTGAAGTAATTTCTAGTTACAGCAATTCAATCATCAATACATTGGATAAACCTCTTGTTGGAGCAGGATGCAATGCATCTATCTTCCGAAGGATGCAGATAACTCCGCGGAGGCTATCTTCGCTATCTCTGAAGTGGCTTTCTGGTTGGTCGGTCACGCATGCTTATCCACGTACTCATCTCGCGAGGCTGCCCGCAAAGCTCTTGCCAGAGAGCAAACCGAGGCCTGCTTGCGCGCAATTCCCTCTCCGGCAACTCCAGGAACGGATGCGGGAGTGGATGCGGGAACTTTGCCGCTTCTCCGCCGCTCGTAACCGGCCCGGTGGTGGATCCCGGTCCCACCAGCGGCCGAAGCGGCATGGTTTCCGCCGGTCGGATCGATGCGGCAGCAACGATCAACCTCTGTTAAAGGCGCTATGAACATCCTTACTGTGAACTTCAAAATGTGAGAAGAATCCAAGATGAGAACAGGTAAACGATTAAGTAAGTTCAAGCACGAAGCACGGGAATAACATTGCATCAGAACTCGCTTGATTGTTTCGTATCATTTGTGTCATTATCAATTACAGCCCAGTTCTCAATTGATATGGTGGTCTGCCCGTCCCAGACGCTTGATATTGGATTTCATAGCATCCGGGGTGATCAGTTCACCCTAGAGATCTTGAATCCTCCAGGAATCCTCTTCTGGAAAACGCCTTCGGGGTCATACTGGGATGCAACACTGCGAATGAAGTTAATGTTCGCGTCGCCATAGGTCTTGATGGGGTCCTGGCTAGGATCGGCGTAGTTGAGGTAGCGCCAGTTCACGTTGCCATCAACGGAGACAGCAAAGTCCTCGATTCTTACAGCTGCTGCAGCCATGTGGGCCCGAGCAACGGCTTCCTGGGCCTCAGTCTTGATAGTCACGAGGCCGAGCCACAGAATGGCGTTGTCAGCCTCAGAGTCAAGGCCTAGGACATTTCCGCCGCGCGAGCTGCCAATCTTGGCGAAGTAGGTCGGGAGCGGTTGGAAGACCATCTGAGTGGTAAACTCGTCGGCGCCGACAGCAGCCTTCATGGTGTCAACGAAGACTTGGTGAGCATCGACGGCCTCCTTGAGGATGGATGCGTCGTTCTTGAAGGTCAAAGTGAACCAGACGCTCCTGTGAATATCGATGGTTAGCGCTCCCTAATGGTTTATCGATGGATATGGATGAACCTACCGAGAGCCCGCAGGGATCTGAGAGTTCAAAGCGAGGTCAGACATGCTGCGGCGGGTCATGTCGCTGCTGATCGCGGGAATCTGGTTGATCTTGGCAAAGCCGGTGGTGTTGCTGTTGCCCTGAGTGTTGACGCGAGATGCAGCGATCAGGATGTCGTCGCCCATCGCGGTGTTGTGGGTGTAGACGAAAACCGCAGCATCGTCAGCGAAGGTCTCGCCCTTATTGGTGAAATCGACAATAGCATCGACAACAGCGTCAGAGTTGTCCTTGCTCATGAGGTGGATACCAGTGTAGAGGTCCTTCGCTGGGATCGCTTCCATGTCGAAGCGGGTGACAATGCCGAAGTTGCTGCTGCCGCCCTTCAAAGCCTTGAACAAGTCCGAGTTGGTGCTGTTGTTAGCTTTGACTATGCTTCCATCCGCAAGGACGACCTCGTAGTTGATTACCGAGTCGCATCCGAAACCCATACGACCGGTGAAGTATGAATTACCACCTCCAAGAAGGAAGCCACCCACACCGACGCCGCCATCACGGCCTCCAGTGACGGTCACGTTGTACTTCAGAAGGTTGGCGTAGACATCCTTCCAGTGGTCGCCTGGGCCGATGGAAGCCAGGTTCGTCGCAGCATCGTAAGACGACTGGTTGAAGAAAGCCAGGTCGATGGTGACACCGTTGGCAATGTTGTTCGTGCCAGCCCAGTGGTTATGTCCACCACCACGAACGGCAATATGCCAATCGCCAGCGCCTGAACCAGCGTTCACCAAGGCAGTCAACGCGGCAGAGACTTCCTGCGTGTCCCGGGGCTGAACGAGACACCACGGCCGAAGACGGGCACTCACGGACCAATACGTCGCAATGCGTGTCTCGTAGCCCTCGTCAGTGGCAAAGACCAAGCGGTCTCCCAAGCCAGCCGTAATCAAGGCATCGCACTATAAGGTTGTTACAAATGTCAGTCAGGAACTGTGTCACTTTTTCTTCGTTTACGTTGGTTGCATGACACGCATGTTGCAGGGGTTACTGCAAGTTTGCGGCGTAGGATTGAAGAAAGGGGGAAGCTTGGCGTACAGGAGCAATACCGGTACGGTTCGTGGAGGTTGCACGAATCGCCACCGGCTCCGGGGCCTCGAACGCGGCTGCGGAACAGATACCGGGCAGAAACAGAGCCGAGGCGGCCAAGAGGCTGGTGCTAAAGCCTCCGTTGAACATTGTGGCGTTGGCGAATGCGAGCTGCTCCACGATTGATCGAATAAACCCGGTGGCGATGAAGCCCCCGAGACAACTCGAATAGCAAAGATTGACACGATGTTGGTGAGCTTGTGGACCAGAAGCAACGAACAAATTTCTTCTTTCCACGTGGCGGTAGATATAAATCTTATACATGAGACGGAAGCATGATTTCTGCAATGACCGAGGCGCCGAGATTATTGATGCACGGCGACGGGTCTGCAGGGGAAGAAAGAAGACGATCTAGGGTCTTTAGTGATCAATCGATTCTATCTAAGGCCAAAATCGCTACATTATCCGCATCGGTGTAACTGGTTGAAATTCCTCGTGGTGGCTCTCAGGGGTCGTTGGGTAGTACCTGCAAGTCGATGTTTGCCATAGTAAAAAGTGGCGTGTTGAAGGATGGCGTTCTCAGGGTGACGCGCAAGTCGAATCTTCCAATGCCAAGGAAGTCTTCGGCAAAGGAGTTGATTTTCCAGCGGGACAAGATTCGGCAGAGGCTAGATGCGCATGTACCCACAACGCCATCTGACATCGCGCTGTTATGACTGGTTGTCTTGCTCAATCTCAATTCCATGTTGTTGGTCGTCAAGATAATGTTGTTGGTGATTCGTTACACTCGCTTCATCAATTACTGGGTCCTCGTCAGGGGAATCTCGGATCCTTACATTATCTGGGATCACCCCGAATCTCTTTCCCCGTTAGGTAGCAGCCATCAAGAACAAATCTTCGACAACCGTGTCTGCCTCCTGTTGAAAAACTCAGGACACCACATTGCTGCTCCTCATGAACCATCGGCGGTTGTCGAAGAACTTACTCGGGACAACGCCAAAGCTGGCATCCCTCCTCAGTGCACGATTCAGCGATCCCTGCCAAAATACAGTGACAAGACTCAACTAACCAAAATTAGGCACAAAGCCGTTGGTTCTGCTGTCGTGAAGAGGGACGGGCGCTCCATCAATGCGACGGTGGCACGGTGCGGCACAGCGCGCAGTGGTGGAGAATAATGCTTGCCTTGACCGGGGACCAGGCTACCGGGGAAGCTTCCCAGAGGCTTACAGCCTTGGTGTTGATTCGAACCCTGTCTCTTCCATTCCAACACATTGCAAAGGCCCTTGATGCAATCTACGATCCAACCATGAGTTGAAGAAGGAGAGCAGAGTCCGAGAAAGCTGGTGTGGGGCAAGCAAATGTACGTGGGAGGGTAGCGAGAATCTGGAACACTGGATGAATCCGTTAGGCAGTCCTCAGTGTTTCTGTTCTGATATTCCTAATATACTTTTGGGTCCGTCCCTCTGGAGAACGATGTTTCTGCTATTCATTGTTTCTCGACTACATGCTTTGCGACGGTGAGATATTGGATCGCTATGTCTAATACCTCTGGCGTGATCACGGCTCTTCCAGCACCCGAAGGATATGTTGTGGACTTTGACAATCCACAAAGAAGGGATGTAATCGAGTCATACGTCGTTGTTGGTATTGGCATGTTTCTTGCCCTTCTATTCCTACTCCAGCGTTTGTATGCGAAGATCATCATCCGCAAGAAGTTTGGACTTGATGATGGTATGCATCCCGGCGTCCGGTTGGCAGAGGCTTCCTTATGAACTGACATCTATGCAGTACTTCTTCTCTTCGGATGGGTGAGTTGCCTCGATTCCTACCCACCTATCTTGCATGCACCTCGCGGATCCCCATGCTGACCACTAGGAAAAGGCTTTCACAGTTGCGATTCAGGCGTTGATGATAAGTCAGTCGTTCCAAACCACCATGTCATCCTCCACTGCTAACCCAGACGCAGAGGCTGCTCTCGAAGGATACGTCGGGGTTCATGGCTGGGAGATACCGATCGAGAAGTTCAAAGATTTCACATTCGTATGTTCTTATAATGCGCCCGGGATGTTCTTTATTCACCGGTTCAAGTCGCTGATAGTCAACAGTGGAACAGCTACATCAACCCGATTGTCTACGCAATCCCACCAGGAGCCTGCAAGATGGTCATCCTATTGTTCTTCCTCGAGCTCAACAACAACGCCAAATGGTTTAAATGGTCTGTCTACATCACGATGTTCGTGGTAGTGGGTTCCAGCTTGAGCATCCTCTTCAGCTCCATCTTTCCCTGCAAACCGATCCCATCCGCATACGACCTCGTCACCGACGGCGAATGTATCGATCGAGTCGCGACGTTTAAGGCAACTGCGGCATTCGGAGTCATAACAGATGTCATGATCATTTGCATCCCGGTACCGATGGTCTTGTCTCTGCACATCTCAACACGGAAGGAGGTTGGACTGCTAGTCTTATTCGGCATTGGTTCGGTGTAAGGGCAAACCTCGGGAACCTTGGTGTTTCTTCATTGTATGGGCAGCGCTGACCGTACGGCAGGACTGTCATCACCTCTGTGGTCCGTTTGTACCTTTTGATCACCATTCTGGTCGACGCCGATCAGACGTGGGGTGGAATTTTCATCAACATTTGGGTGTAAGTCAGCCTAGTCGTGTCTTACCTTGTTTAATGATGTCTGACTTCTTTAGCAGAAGCATCGAAGCGAACCTGCTTGTTGTGTGCGCATGTCTTTCCACGCTTCGCCTCTTCTTCCACACCGTTTCTCCAAAACTTTTCTCCTCTGGTGCAGGCACAACTGGGAAATCTGGCGGAGTGTCGGGCAATGGTTTGCGTACCATAGGGGGCACTGGAGGAGGGATTTCAACTGGTCATCGTTCTCAGTATAACCGGTTTGACACCAGTCGCGATGAACCGGAGTATGACATGGACACTTTCCACGTACAGATTAAAGGGGGGCCTCGCGAGCGAGATGTGGAACGCGCCCAAATAAAGGATTCAGGTGGCACATGGAATGACCCGGACAGTAGCAGCGAGAGGGCTATCGTACAAACCACTGAGACGCACGTCTACATCTCAAAAGCATAGACATCAGATACGCGGAATATTCGTCTACTAGTACACTTATGGGCCCGGTGAATCAATTTTTCCATGTTTGAGGGAAGCTTCCCTTCGCTGTGTTTCAAAGTTCCTAAAGAGACAGACCTCTAAAAGCGCTTGCGATGCTTTTCGTGCTATAAGGGTATGCGGACGCATAGCTCAGACCTTCCAAAAACCTCAATGGCTGGCTAAAGAGGTAGAAAGGAAGAACCTCAACGGCTAACTACATGCGAGAAACCAATAGCGTGGAAATCAGGGTTTCGTAAAGAGACGGAGCGATCTTTCACGCCTGACTAACTGATCTAACACTATTCTTGTATTAGTTCTGATCCCACTAAGCAACTTAGCATGTAAAATAGACAACGCAGGTTTTGTCGGTCGTGTTCCTCAGTGTCACAACAAGAAGTTATTGAAGATAAGTTTTTGCCACCGCCCAACAACTTGCTCTTCTGGCTCTCTCTGGTATACTTGAATGTGTTTCTCGTCATGGCGTAAGTGACTCCGTATCTGCCAAGCCACCAAAATACCGATGGCTAATTGCTACAGAAGCCAAGAACTGAGTCTGTTGGAAAAGCTTCCTGCGGAGCTGTTGCTGGAGATCCAGCAGTACCTTCCCATTGAACGCAGACCACTGTTCCCGATTCTCAGTCCCAGGATCCTGGAGAAAATTGGTTATTATCCCAACGCTCTCAGCACACGTGAGCGCAACGCTCTCCTACGCCAAATGGAACAATACGATATGTACCCCGAGCTCATTCTTTGTCGATTCTGCTACAAATTCCACCGGCCAGAGCTTTCCTTAGCACTGGATTCAGACGAGTGGACTAGGCTCCGTTGTCAAGGAGAGGGCGCTCACTTGCATATACGAACGCCGTATTTCGAAGAGCATGCGCACAAAACCGTCGTGGCCGGACTCATACGACAGCAAAGTCTGCGTCACTTACTTCTTTCAGTGCCCATTTCATCGAACGTTCAATCCATGGTCAGGGTTGAGAAAAAAGTCGAAGAAATTCAGATGGATTCTCTACGCGACTTGAAGGTTGTGGGAGGAAGATGTTTGCTGAAGATGGCAGACATCTTTTATTTCGAACCCCAACTGGCGAAGGCCACCTACCATGAAAACCCACCAGGTCATTTTCGTCTAGGTACGCTGTTGAGTGGGACTTGCCCTCATTTGCATCCGAACGAGATGATACAGGAGGTATTCTTGCCCAGCGGTTGGCGCGATCAAGCTGAGGTCAGTTTGGACAAAATACTAGATTGTCTTTGGAACCATGAAAAGCCGTGCCAGAAACACTGCTTGCCCTCACTCAACTGGATCCGCAGCTGCCACACCTGTCCTATAGACTATTCTATCAGTGCAATGGACGCTCCTTTTGCCTTTGAAGGGAAAAGGGTCAGGGCAGTAATTCTCACAAGCTGGAGAGACCTCGGAGATGGCAAATTCAAGTATACTGGTTCCAATGATGATAGGTACCAGGAGCATCTAGAACGTCTTTGCCGGGGTCGTAAGAGCAGAAAGTGTGGGGACATCTTTCAAGCATACGAGCAGACGAGCCAGATGAGCTTTGCGCCTGACTATCCCAAGGATAGAATCACACTCGACACAGATGATAGTACGACGATTTTTACACCAAGCAGGGTTGAACCACGTGCAGATTAGCATCACTAGCCAGCAATAGAACATGGAACTTTAGAGTGTCATGGAGAAGCGACCACGTTTTTGATGTGCTAGAGCGACTGCTTTCCCGATGCACTCGCTGTTGTTGTCGTTGTCTTCGTCCTCGCTACCGTGCCGCCGCCCATGATCGCGTATATCGTTGTTACTGCTGTGACTACAATTGCTGTGGTTGTCGTTGTCGCTATTTCGTATTGCAGTTGTAGACGTCCTCAGTCGAAGTTAAACCTCATTTCTTTCGAGTACGCTGAAGGTAGGTATATATGTCTGCGTAAATATGGGAAAATCAGGCCATCTCTTGAGGAAAGCCATCCTTTTGTGCCACATCTCTTCTGTAGGACATCTTCGTGTCGCCGCCCATGAGGTTAAGACTGGACTCAGTTCGGCTTTCATCTCTGCCAAACCAACCGGACCAAATTTACATGGTTTAACCAGCGACGCGGTGTCTTTATCCGAACGTCGTCGTTCAGGCCAGGGATTTCCCACCAATAAGCCCAAGCCCAGCGCTGCAGTGCGACCTGTCCAAGGATCTCCCCCGCACATCTCCATGATTACCCCAGCCAACTTCCCCACGCCGATCTCCCACCGGCCTGGAGCGCCAGACCGCTTCGCGGCAAGATGTGAGAGATGAGCTCGTTGGTCGGGGGTCTTTTCCGACCCGCGCGGGGGGTTCAGAGGCTGGGCAAAAGCATATTTTCCGGCTTTAATTACAATTAAAGTGATCAGTCCAGCGTGTTTGCGCTGCGATGACTCCATTTTAACTTTTCCGTCTGATGAGGAGTTCACCCGAAAAGAAGTGGGAATGCCCTCCTGCTCCACCAAGAATGCGTCCTCCAGGGTTCGGCTGAAGCCTTTAAGATGGGGGGCGAGGACCGTCCTCAGTCGCTCGCTCTTTTTGGTATGTTTCGTTTGAGCGGGAAAAACGGATAGTGTCGTTGCATCGCATCCCTGAGGTGCCTCGTAAATCATGCGTCTTTCACGATCATTCGCCCTGCTTGCAGCCGTCACTGGCGTGCTGTCGTACGCGGTGGAGCTGCCTGCCGGTGTTCCGAGATCTCTGCAAGAGTTCAGGGACGTCCACCCCTACACGCCCCCTTCGAATGGGTGTGGACGCAAGACTGTCGAGATCCGCGCTTCGAGGAACGATACGGATGACGTCTCTGAGGAGTTTCGCAAGGGACTTCAAGACGCTAATAACGGCGGTACACTGTACTTGCCGAAAGGGAAGACTTTCGTCATTGCGAAGGCACTTGACTTGACTTTTCTAAATGACGTGCATGTTCGTCTCGAAGGAGAGATTAAGGTGTGCCACACAAGATCGCCTTCTGTCTTAGCTGCGAGTACTAACACACTTGGTTCAGTTCACCAATGATGTCGCTTACTGGCAAGTACGTGGAAAAGATATCTTGCATTATTCGGCATAGCTTCATGGCATTAACAACGAGCCGTAGGAAAATGCCTTCGAGCACCCGTTCCAAGTAAGTCTTTTCGACATGACAACTTGACATGATTGAAGCTAACCAATGGCAGAAATCCATCATGTTCTGTATGCTATATTACTCAAAACGCTATGTTGCGTGACTAATTCCTCTTGCAGGGAAGTGGGGTGGAAAGGACATCAAGATCTATGGTGACGGTGTCATCAACGGACAAGGGTTCGCTGAGTATGCCCACTGTCAACAGCTTCTTGGCTAACACTTTAAACAGCCAACGCTGGTGGAATGAGTTCAACGCCGGTATTGGATCGTAAGTATCAGTTTATCCTCCATTACATTCTGTGAATACTAACACTACCCTAGTATCTTGGTGAGACGGTCCTGCTCTTCGTAACGCTGTCCTCCAACTGACCAACCCCAGAACCCTGACAATAAATACCTTCGACCCATCCTCTTCTACGTGGAGAACACTACAAATCTAGAGGTTGAGGGTATTCACATGAAGGATTCACCTTGCTGGACAAACTTCATCGTTGGATGTAAGTCATCATGATACCTTGGCCGCGACTAAGGTCATGGGACTTCATCGTGTTCCCGAGACTGACTGCATCAATAGCCAGCAACATCCAGTACAAGGACGTCATCGCCACCGCCATCACGAACAACGGCAGCATCATCCCCAAGAACACGGATTTCTTCGACTCCCTCGACGTGCAGGATGTTCGCATTGAGCGTGTCTGGGTCAACATCGACGATGACTGTTTCTCCCCCAAGTCCAACAACACCAACCTCTACGTGAACACGATGTACTGCAATGGTGCGTTTGACTTCTGATGTTCTATCTTGGCAGAAGCTGATTTTACTTTCAGGTACCCACGGTCAAGTAAGAATACGAGAAAGCCTGCGATAACATGACGACTAACCCGTATTCTTAGTCAATCGGATCTCTCGGCCAGTACGCCGGCGAGATGTCATTCGTGAAAGACGTTCACATTGAAAACGTGTGGATGTTGAACGGCGACGTAAGATCTTCACCAATCCAGTCAACCGCGACGCAACTCACACATTCATAGTACTCGGGAGCTCGTATCAAGACCTGGGCCGGCCCTAACGTCGGCTACGGATACGTCGAGAACATCACATACAAGTAAGACCCCTCCTTTGTCACCTCCACCTCCACGAGGATTGCTAACCCAGCCATAAAGGAACTTCTGGCTGGCAAGAATGGACTACGGAATCATCCTCGACTCGTGCTACTTCAACGTAAGACATCTTCGTGGCTGCTTGGCAGCAGCAGGCCGCAAACGTCCGAGATCGCTAACAAGGGGCCTAGATCAACGAAACCACCTGCGAGCAGTACCCATCCGGCATGAACGTGTCCAACGTCTTGTTCGAGAACTTTACGGGCTACACGAGCGGTATCTACGGCAACGCTGTCGCGAAGCTGACCTGCTCGACGAACCCCGATGCCGTCTGCCACAACATCACGGTGAAGAACTTCAACGTCACGAGTCCCTGCGGCGGTGACCCTGTCATCATCTGCGATGGTATCGATGGTGGCATTGACACGCCGTGCGTGAGCATCGACAGCGAGGAGGCGAAGGCTGCATTGGCGGCCAAGTGCCAGACGCCCCTTGCCCCGATCGACACGAAACCATGGTAGATAGTCTGTTCATGCATACCGCATCGCCACAGATGAAGAGAGGGAGATGGTATGAACGGATATTATTAAGTATAGTATTAGAGTAAATGTAAAGTGAAGTGCATATTATGAAATCAGGACTCCCTCCCAATGCGAGCACATATACGTTCAGTTCGAGGCGTGAAGATGTCCGTCAGCCGTCAGGTCTAAGCTCCATCGCCTCCCGTAGGAATGGTGCCAGTACCAGGTACGGGGTTCAGGAGAGGCTGGGAAAGGACCACGTCGGACTGCAGAGGTTGAGACAGAACCAAGCCATCGGGCATGTCAGAGGTCACTGTGTTCGAAGGTCCATCGCCAGCAGGAACGGGGTCTTCGGCAGGTGTGGAATCCTCAGAGGGAGTAGACTCGGGAGTAGACTCAGGAGTAGGATCGCCCGCAGGAATGGGATCCTCAGCCGGAGTCGAGTCTCCAGTGGGTGTTGATTCATCAGTTGGTGTCGGGTCGGCTGCGGGAGTGGACTCGTCGGTGGGAGTAGGGTCGGCGGCGGGTGTTCCGTCATCAGTAGGTGTAGGGGGGTCAACCGCAGGAGTAAAAGCCTCAGTGGCAGTAGGGTCCACCGCAGGCGTGGAATCGTCGGTGGGTGTAGGATCATTGGCAGGGTCCTCAGTCGGATCGGGGGCAGGGATGTCCTCTCCGGCAGCAGGGACAGGATCCGGCACTGAGCCATCGGTAGATGTGGCGACCGGGTCTTCAGCATTGACCAAATCAGGAATTCCAGTCTCAGTATCCGCCTGAACGGTCTGCGTGGGCGCGTCTGAGTTCAAGACTGGTGGGAGATGGCTCTCTGAAGCTGGGTTGACGGTGGCGATGGAAAACCATTCAGTACCGCCCTTCTCGGGAAGGAAACCCTCAGATGCGCTCTCTGCATCGTGGTAGAGACCGTCCTCCTGGCGGTAGTAGACATGGGCAATGTTGATGTACTGCTTGTCGTTGTCGGGGCCGGCCTTCCATACGGCGTAGACCACAGACTCGGGAGCCATGGTGCTGCCGTCGCGGTTCTTGCATGCGATCCAATCTTGCTGGATGTAGATGGGGCTGCAGACGACGTCGAAGGCTGGTGCTCCAGAGGGGACACCTTCAAAGCCCAAGAGGTTGAATTGAGAGCTGCATCCTCCTGGAGAGCATCCCCACTGGTAGTCGGTGGCCAGCCAGCCGTTATCTTGCTGCTGGCGGCGGTTAATGACAGCGGCAGAAGCACCGACTGCGAAGGCTGAAGCCACGATGGCAATGCGGCTGCTGCCTACCATCTTGATGGAAGAGATTACTGGTATTGTGGTGATTGTATTGGCTGCTTGAAGGCTGACCGGCTTGAGACCGATAACTTTCTCGGGGGGCCAGGACGCTTTTATTGCGAGGGGCTTCGGTCAGTTTCTCGGGTGAGACAACGACGTTTGCGTTTGCGGTGAGACAGAGAGAGCGATTGTTCGCAAAGGAATCGCCTGTTGGAACGGTTTCTGTGTGATGATGAAAAGAATGAGACTCGGACAAATGTGGTTCTCTCTTTCAATATATAAAAAAATCCCATCCCTGCGAAGGCTGAAGCATCGTAAACATTGTGATAGTGCGCCACGACAGGCAGGAGATCGCCAGCTCGCCACGCAGATCTCCAGGGCAAGCAAGCCAGAGAATGTCCGTACCCACACTAGACCCAATAAGATCACCAGCTAGCGATGTAAACGTTGTTCCCACTCTCGGATCCGTCTGACAAACAACAGCTTTCCGGACTCGGTCACGAAATGCTGCCGCGTTTGGAAGGGTTGGCTGGGGTTGGTCTCACTCCACAAAGACCCCGCCAACGCCAGGGCACGAGACCGGAGAGAGCAAGCACGGCAACGTCGTAGCCAAATTCTTGGAAAGGACCGATCCAGAGCCAATCATGGCTGTCAGGCGTGGCAGGCTAAAAGGCTTAATTCAGGTAGCACCACGGCTTGTCCGCCCTACCGGGGTCGAGTCGGGTGCCCAACCTGTAAGACATTGAATCGAAGCAGTCAACCGGAGGGCTGTTTTGGATGCCACGGGCCGTGGGTAAGCTCAGCCCGTGGCCCGTCGGTTCACTCCGACTGGTCCGTTTTCCCTTCGGCCGCATCTCCTCTGGGCTTTCCGCCTCGATGGGAGCTTCAAAGCGGCCAGCCGCTGCCACTCCTGCATGCAGACTTCCATGGTTTCCATGGGCGAATCCAGACGTTTGGCTTCCAGCGGTCTGGACCAAAGAGACCGAATGGAAACCCTCTTCCCACTTAGACGCGCGATGGCTGGCGTGGTCGCGCGTGTCCGCAATTTTCGCGATCACTCTTCGAGGGATGGCTTCCATCAGATGGAGAACAGGAACGACTTGGCGTTGACCGCAAGCAGCATGTTCACATACGACCCCTGGTCATGCCCTTGCCAACCAAGCTGAGGTCGTATCCGACTGTCTGGTTATACGCATGTCTTGGTCTCACTGAGACTCGGCAATTCCAGCGATCATTCTTTTACCACTCAAGTCGGCGATAGTAGTAGTACCCATCGTACTGGTTTTTCTCGATGTCGGCCTCCACCAACGCCCCTCCTGCCGTCTTCTCGCTTACATATCTCAGCACTTCAGCCGCACGCCAACCTATGGAGGTTTAGTCTAGAATACGGTTTTCCTGTTTGGGAATATCAGAACAAATGCCGTGAATGGTCGAAGCCAGTAAGCGGCTCGTTCACGCGTTGAAATTAAGTTACCTGGCGTCTCGCCGGTGCTATCGGTGGGCCGGTCAAGTCCGAGAGGTTGATCAGGTGAGGCTCCATCGACTGCATTTGAATCAGTGAGGCCAGCGATGATCTTCTTAATAGTGATCTTAGTCATTCGCGTACACTCTCTGATTCCTCAAGCAGGTCATCGCTGTGTTCTGAGCAATCCTGGTTTTCTCAGTCAAATGCAGGAGCCCCCTTTTCCGGCAAAAGTATGAGAGACAAATTTTCTTGACGTAGCATAAAGCTGTGCTTATCACTTTCATTCCCGTGAATGATTCGACGGACTCGACCTCATGCTAATATACCAATTTGTAATGCGGTGGCTCGTGATACTCTGTTAATGGCATTTATCTTACAAAAGAAATTCTCAATATGTGGCCAAGATATTTACCACAATCAGTCGAGGGATTGTCGAGAAATAACGTAGCTCGAGAACCGGTGTGGTCTGCAAGGGGGTCCTAAAGAACGCGTGATGCGCTGTTTATTTGGTAGTCTCCGAGACTCGAGCCTCATCCACACCAGCCGCTATCTTGTGTTTATTCAAATAAGCTCTCACCTTCATTCCTATACTTCGCCGATGCATATGCCCGCTGCATGCCGCCCGTTGTGGCTGGCTGGGCAGTTTTACCAAATTTGTCATCTTGTCAGAGCACGGCTCTGTCTACCAGACCAAGTCTTCAATAGTCTTCTTACTATCCAGAATATGGAGAGTAATTCTCTTGGGTTGACCAGGACTTGACGCAGGGGAGTTCCGTATGACACACTCACAAGTGTTCAGTGGTCTGGTCTGGTGTTTCACAGCTACAACGACTCAGACATCAATCAACTGCATGGAATAATCCTCACCTGCGGCACCAACAATACGATAATCGACTGATGTCTGCCAAAATCCCTCATGTCCGCGGTTATGTCAATAAACCTCTTTTGTTGCCCCAAACTGCAAACACCATACGAGATTCTCTGTTGTTGCCCATGCGACACTCACAGCACTCTTTTTCACTGGTTTTAGAGTCATGCTTTCTGTTGGCTCAAGGCTGCACATGACACGAACGTTGCTACTGAAGGCTGTACTGTCTAGTATTCGGTGCTGATATATATTACATTACAGCCTGCAGATGAGATTGTTT
The DNA here is from genome assembly GCF_013390185.1 of Colletotrichum aenigma. NCBI lineage: Eukaryota > Fungi > Ascomycota > Sordariomycetes > Glomerellales > Glomerellaceae > Colletotrichum > Colletotrichum aenigma. The sequence goes on from NW_023500914.1 coordinate 1,398,699, forward strand.
TTTTTAAGCAATAGCAGAGAGCTTTTTGAGAGTTTTCGGGAAGAATAATTGGTCAAAATGTCTTGGTTTGATCTGGCGTGCCTTGTGAGAACCAATAGCTCAGCGACGTGCCTGTGAGCGTATTCACTTGAAGGCTACAAACCTCGTCCTCATTTTCCATCGCCCGCAGGTTGTTCTTGTACTATTGTCCCTTACTTCCGTTCTTCAAGGCTGTAGACACCCTCTAAAGACAACTTTAGACAGGACAAGATGTCAATATATCGCTAAGAAGTTAAATGCTTTACGCCCAACCCGAGTGGATCAAAACATTTCCTTTGCAAAACCCCAAGCTGAGCTCATCTATGATGCTATGTTATACCCCAAAAGGAAACTCATCTCAGACATGCTCCCCCGACAAAGTAAACCACTCAGTCGTACCGATGGATGATCTATCATCTTCCTGTAAATCAAAAGGTCCGCCAGGACACCTTCACGTTTACTACAAAAGTTGATTCTCAGCGCCGGTGCACTATGCAGAAGCAATGCTGTCCGGTGGGAGTAGGTTTCTTACAAGATCCCCCACGTCCTCAGAAACTATCCTCTGCTCTCACACGCGAATGAGCCCTAATCCTCTGACTTAATTGTTCGTTTCCCGCCCTTGTCTCCCGTCAACAATTCTTTCCATCTATTCATCAGACTATATTGTCACTTCTTGCTAAAGTCTCTGTTTAAGGTAGTGCCAGATTCCTAGAGATGCACAGCTGAAATCCAGCTATAGCGGAGCCCAGTGTGTCAAGCGCGGTTTGATGGAATCTTTCATTTGCAGATACTTCTGCTTGAACACCTCACTTCCTCTCAAGCTGACGTAGACATACCATCTCAACAGTAACCCACGGTGCTGTCACAAGCCACTCAAACTGGGTGGAGATTCAATTACAAAAGGGAGACGGCACCGAGAGGCTTTACATCTCGGACAAGACAATGAGCTGTCGTTGAATTTGAGATAAGACAATGCTTTGCCAACATCCCCTGAGTCGTTACCACAGCGATGCCCTCTCCACTATCCATCCAACATGAGAGTTTTACACAAGGTCAGCAGAATCATGACTGAACGCGTCCTTTCGTTCTATTACACGTCATCTCTATCTCATATTTATTCATCTCGATTTCCGAATCTTGCCACGTCGCCTGCATCAAAAAACATTGTCCGCTGAATTCTCGCAAGAGATACTTGTCATGAACGTGTTTTAAACCGCAATTCAAGCAGAGATGTTATCCTTCGTCAACTAGTATTGAAGATTCATAAAATACAGCTGCAAAGTTCTCCTTTTTATAATACCGGCCAGTAGACCCCGACACGAACCTTGACACAAGCCCATCCCCGCCCTATTCCCTTCACAGCCGAAATATAGTCGGCTTCAATTCCTGAATCAGTACAATCATGGACCTCGAGCTACGAATCACATCTCTTCCTCCTTGGTTTATCCTCAATAGGTATAAATTGAACCACATCTCCCGCAACTCTGTTCTTCCAAGCCCACCGCAATGTAAACAGCGTAAACCTATCTTTGAAAGCCAACGCAGTAGCAAGCAATCTTCGGGCTCAGCGAGCACGGGGCTACCTGAGTCCTGATGAAAATGTCTAAGAGGCGATCTATAGCTAAGCGATGTGTTCCGCATCGCTCGTCATCCTCCGCCGCTTATTCCACCCCCTAGCTCTTTCAATATGGGGACGTGTCCGTGACTGCATACAAGACCCTTATGGCATTGAAAAAGAACGTGAGCAGCGTGAGACAGATTGTCAGGAGAAGTGGCAGTCTCACGGGATGAACTCACCTCAATGACCGCACTTCATTTTGCCTGTCGAAGTCACAATGACAGGAACCTCACATATTTTTATATTCTACTAATTTCCTGGCAATATCAGGATCCCCCAAAGTACCAGCGCTGCATGTTCCGCCTGCCTCGGGCATATAAAATTACCGACCAGGCGCTTCAGAGCCTCGGATGTCAAGCAGAATCAAGCTCAATAGTGTTACTCATTGCTTTGAGTCTGCACGATGAACTAGAAAATGTACAGGTGAATCGCGAAAAGTCCTCGCGTAGCTCCGCTTCTCTTTAAATTACGCCTCGCAACATACACGCACACACCTTCGTCCCCATCCGTGATCACCGACAATCGCAGCTTATCCATCCCAAACCCCTCGTCTTATTCTTCGACCGGGTCAACGTCCACACCGCAATTATAGATGCGGGTTTCTCCCAAGGCTGACGCGAATCTCAGACCAGGTGGAAATGTCAACAACATCGCACCGCAACGAAACGCATTCGTTGTTGCGGTTTACCTGCATTCTCCCCGCAGATACTGCGCATATATACCGCCCTCGTTCACCTTCCATCACAGTGTCACAGAGCTTCCGATCTCAGACACGCATACCAATAAAACCGTGCCTTTTCTGCCCGTTTCCTTGGATCCAGCAATGTCTCGGTTGTCAAACTATCTACCACTCAATGGGCATGGTGCCACGGACATCATCCATTTAAAAGTGTTTTCACCACCCTCCAGTTCAGAACTAGACCTCATACCACGTCCAAAGCCACACAGACTCTATCTTCAGTGTCATCCTTCACCATCTCTAATACTCCCTCTCTTATCCCCCCTTAATACGCAACTGTCCCCGCATCTACAGGTTACTCACACCGTCCCTCCTGGACGTCAGTCAGAGCAACGATAAGCGGCACCAACCTCAGATGCAGCCATCAACTGCAAACGCCATATTTGTCGGGGTGGTTGCTCTCGACCACATGCCCATCAGCACTAACACCATCTTATACCCCCCAAGCCGGCTGAAATGATCCATCAACTTAGCCTCCGTCTCCTTATAAAACGCCAGCATGTACCTATACAAATCGAACGCCAAATTATCTCGTTGTCTTGTAGACGGCGATGTCCAGGAGAGACGCGTCCATATAACGCCATCAACCTAACAACCAAGCCTTCACGTCCGCCCTGAATCAAGACCTCAACTCCCCAACTACATCCCATTCTTTGCCCTCCCTGTCGTCCGCCACAAGCTCGTGATTGTTCTCCCCTCAACATAAAATCCTACTCTGCGCCTCTTTCTCATCAGCACCGACTAACACGAACTCAGGGCCATCAAAACCCGCACGTACAGAGTCTCGAGGCATTCAATGGTGATCAAAAGCCATACACGGACCTAATTTGGCCCGTCAATCCAACTCAGCACCCCAAGTGCTCTCTCTACATGTCCGAGGGACCGCAATCCCCTCCATCAAACCCTCATCCACAAGCAACCTCACCCTCCAACACCCAAAGCTTCAGACCGGCGGCCAAGTTCCAGACAAACCATCCTCTATATAAATCGAGCCCCGCAAGCATGAGCATCCATTCCAACACACAATTCTGGCCTTCACCAGACTTCGTATCTCAGGCACTAAACCGAAACCTTTCATACCCGCCTCCAATGCTTGCTTTCGCAGCCTACTGATCAAATCTTGACCTTCCGACCACAGTAGCCTCCTCCCCGTCCGTCATCGTCCCCGCTATATTATTGCTGATGCTCCCGAGAAACCTGACTCTGGTTTGTTTGTCAACAGAAATCAATTGTGGCTTCATTGCTTGAGGGGTGACTCCATACGATTCTATTGCTCAAGTGTCCAAGTCGTGTCGTCTGTGCAATTGGCGGTGGCCCTGAGCCTTCCTAGAACATCCTGAATGCCTCTTTAATACCCATGCACCACCCATGGTGTTCAGTGCTCGATCAAGCTCCATCCATCCTTCAACGATTAGGGGTAGAGGCCAACGTACGGGAACAGATCACTCTGTCAATGCCACATATTTCATCAGACGTCGTCCAAGGACTTCACGACAAGACTTCATCAACTCATGTCACACATCACGCAAAACCTCACATCCAATGCACTTGAAGGGGGCAAAACTCATTGAACTTTCTCCTGACTACCAAAGCATTGCGACATGGGGCCACTTGACCCAGCAGCGTACTTGGAACTGTTTGCGCGCCGTCCGTTTCCTCCACTGCAGGACTCTTCTCGTCTTTTCCTCGCGTGCCCCTACACTCTCCTTTCTAGCCCATTTCATGAGGCATCTTGTTGTGCGTTCAACCCCAACCACCTCGCGAGTACCTTTTCAATGAAAGATATCCCGACTCAATTGCAAACAGGTTATGGCCTAGAGCGTATGCGCCTCTTGCGAGAAACAAGTACTCCCCCTTCCCACGGTAAACCCCAATCACTTGATAGGGCTCTCTCTCCCGAGGAAGGACGCGGCCGACTCCGAATTGTGTGTTGACGTCGTTCGTTTCCCCGTCTCTCATTGCTCTCGTTTCCCCGTCGGAAAATGAAAATAACAAACTCCCGGTTCCGTCTGAGGGAAACTCATTCTACATGACTTTTAGGTCGCCAGCGCGATTCTATGCGAGGCGTACATGACAATGAGGACTCCCGCCTCCTCTCTAATCCAGCCATCCGTTGCGAAAATCAAAGTCCAGAAGATACAGCCAAGGGGTAAGGGGTGATGTGTAGTGTCAATTGGTGAAGTGTGCTGGCAAAGGGTATTGGTTGGTGAAATTAGTCTTTGGGGAATGTGTAAGGTGTCTATATACACGTGAGTGATCTCCGTGTTCGATGCTGTGTAGTGACAATATGAGGGCTGTGCTGTCTCCTAGTTTGACGCAGATCCGGGCTTCGACGAGTGGAAACCGGCTGCTCCAGGGTACGCGCCGGGCTCGGGGAATGGGTGTGGATAATCAAACAGGTAAGAAGTTGTAATTGGATATCGAGGGTCAGCTCAGGTCTGGGCCATGACGCTGGAAGAGCCGCCAAGCTGGCGCTTGACCTGTTCCCTAGCCCAGCGCGCGGTCTCAATGGTCCTAGCCTGGAACTCGCGGTTGGTCTTGGTCTCCTTGATCAGGGCGGTAAGCCAGTCCTGGCGGAAGATCTCGACGAGCTCCCCGTTAGGGTAGGCCTCGGCGAGGTCACCAATGACACCCATTGCTGCCCTCATGAGAGCCTCGCTGCGGTTCATGTCGCTAGCAATCTGGTTGAGAAGCTGGAAGATCGAAGGAACGTAGGGCTGGAGAACGGTGGCTGGGTTCTGTTAGCAGTGTACATCATTAGGCATTGGGATAGTGACTTACTCTTGTTGCTGGCTCTCATGGCACCAATAATGCCACCCCAGGCGTCCATGATTCCCTCGCGCAGAGAAATGACGTAGTCGTACATCTCGTAGGGGCCCTCAGGGCCAGCGTTGACAGTCGCGGCCTGTTGAAGAACCCCAGCAATGACGGACAGGTATGTCTCAAAGTGTCCGCCAATGGCACCGGCAATATCGCCGAAGCACTGCAGGATCGCAGGCTTGAACTGGTTGCTGAGACTGGGGCTCTTCAGGTTGTTCAGCAGGTGGTTCATGAAGTTGTCGCAGTACGGCTGGCTCTGTTCACCCAAGCTACGGGTGAGATCGCTGACGAGTCCGATAGCCATGGCGCACAAGCTGGGCTCCTCCTGGTTGCCGAGGGCGTTGTAGAGGAAGGGCGTGAAGGCCTGCATGTACTTGTTGAAGTCCTCCTCCATGGCGTTGGCGAGCGCGCTGATGGTGGCGAAGACGGCGTCGGGAACGCTGGACTTACCGCCAATGGTCTGGAGGATGGAGAGCAGGGTCTGCATGATGCGGTCGCCTTGGGGAATGATCTCCTTCTCCAACCTAGTGATGATGGCCTGCAGAACCGTGCACAAGCTGGTCTGCATCTCCTCAAGCATGATCTTATCCTCGACGCTAACGACCTGGCTCTGCATGGGGACGGTGCCCTCGAGACGCTCGATGATGACGCCGGACAGCGAAGCAATGGGCTGCATGCTCTCGGAGGCGGCGTTCTGGACAAAGACGTTGAGGACCTCGTAGGCGGCGGTGCGGACGTAGGAATCGCAGTCGGGGCGGGCGGTCAGACCAAGTAGGTTGGTGACGCTCTGGTTGAAGTGGGGGGTGAGCGGGTTCTGGACGGCACCGAAGTCGCCAGAGAAGCGCTCCGCCAGGTTCATCAGAGCCCAGCAGCAGGAAGATGCTATCTTGGCGTTGCTCATGAGGCCGTTGAACAGAGAGCGGATGAGGGGGTCGAGGTGCTGGTTGGGGTCGATGCTCTCCGAGACGCTCTCGGTGATGCGGCCGAGGGCGTAGGCGGTAGAGTCCTTGACATGGAGGGAGCTGTCGTCCATCATGCCGATGAGGATAGGAAGAGCCTGCTTAACGATGGGGTCGAGGACCTTCTCGTCGGGGCCGTCCATAATGGCGCCGAAAGCAGAAACGGCGGCATCACGGTGGTGCCAGTCCTCGGCACGGAGGTTGCCCTCGACGAATTGAAGGACGGGGGTGATGATGGCGGCACCGATAGCCTGGGAGTAGAGCGCGAGACACTGATAGGCGGCACGGGCCAAGTTGTACTCGTCATCGGCGGCATCCTCGTCCTGCTTGGTCAGAAGCATAAGGAGGACGGGAACAACCTCGTTGGCAGCTACGCGAGCGAAGTTGTAGAAGGGTCGCATCTGGTCGGCGCTCTCGACCTAAAGAGGCAATCGTCAGTGTGGGTCATTCCAAAGCAACAATTCGGTTCAGCCTTACCTGGGCGTTGTCATCCTCGATCTGGATCTCCTCCTCGCACACAGTGCTCCAGAACTCCACGGCCAACTTAGCGACGTCCTCGTCTGAAGACTTCATGCCCAGAATGGTGAGGCCGAACAGCGCCTTCTCCATGTAGAAGCGCATGTTGTCGTAGTAGAGACCCATGATACGGTTCAGGCAGCCAAAGGCGCCCTGCTGTATTCTGGAGTCATCGGCCTGAGTGGCCTCGCAGACGACCTGCATGATGTAGTTGCGCTCGCCCTCGTGCTTGAAGTTGTTGCCGACAAACTCAAGCGAGTCGCCGAGGGCGGTGATGGCGGCCAGGCGGACCTCGAGGCTCGTCTCCTCCTTGCGGGCACCCTGGACGACGGCGGTCAAGATGGCGTTGGAGTGGGCAATAAGGGCGGTGCGCAGATCGGCATCTTGGCTTTCGCAGATGTAACCGATCGTGGTGAGGGAGGCCTGCTTCTGGTGCTCGGCGCCCTCGCTGACGTTCTTAACCAGAATGCTCATCAGGTCCTGCCACTGGTTCCTGGGGAGCTCGAGGCCGGCGATGGAGGAGATGACCTGGGCGGCGGCCTGGCCAGCCTGGCTGTTGGAGGAGGCCAGTGTTTGCAGGGTCAAGTTCTTGACCTGCGTCTTCGTCTCGTCGTCTGTCTGCTGGAGCCATTTTGTCTGAAGTTCTTGATGGCGGTTGAAGTCACGGGCGGTGAAGGCGTTCTTGAGGGCGAGACCGGCGGCAGCACGGATGGAACCATCCGCGCTCTCGTTTGCAAGCTCTTGAACGAGGGTTGCGAGGTATAGGGGCTGTTGGGAAGGCGAGCGAGGTTAGCAAAAACTTGATCGACGCGGTGGGGGGAGGCAAAGGGGAGGGACTCGGGGACCCGAAAGTGGGTGAGCACGTACGAAGTTGTTCTCGGCGGCTGATGTGAGTTGCTGCTCGGCAGCGTTGCGCAAGTTCGCGTCTGGTCATGACATGTCAGCCTCGTCATCGTCTGTAGGTCGTTCGTGATGCGCGTTGGGGGGTGAGGAGCCAAGAGAAGGGCAGGATCTGTCTCATCGCCGTAGCGACCAGGGTGGGTTCGATGGATGGCAACGGCGACGAGGCAACTCGGGAGGGAAAGAGAGAAGTGCAGCGACGTAGGAGAAGGGACAGCGAGGATGTAAAACTTACCAGGCGACAGCGAATTGGCCAAAACCTGGTTGATCTCTGAGCTCGACATGATTGCGGCTCAATGTGGTGTGTAGCAGGAAGTGAAAGGCCGAGCCAGTGCCAGTGTTGAGAGGTAGCAGGTCAGGTTCGGAGGGGGGGCTCGTTGACAGGTTGCACGTGTCAGGAGGTGGGAGAGGAAGGGTTCAAGGCACCGCACCTCAGGGTCAGCAGCAGCACGGGAGACGCGGGGGTGGTTTTTTTTTTTTTTGCGGTCTGGGAGCCGGCAGCAGCCTAGGCGAGAGGAAGGTTCAGAGTTCGCGCGGCAAGGCGGGCGCAGAAAGGTACGGTCCGGGGGTGGGCGGCGGTACTCTGTTTGGTTGTAGAAAGACGAGAGAGCGGCAGAGAAAGGAGAAGAAGAAGAGACCGAACAACGGCGCGGAGAGAGTGAGAGTGTGAGAGAGTTTGTTGTGGTGAGTGAGAGATAGCGAGAGGGAGAGAATTTCGCTGCTCTGTGGTATCCGTATTAAAATAACGAGTCTTGTCGAAAAGTGACTTTCGGGGACACGACGGAGGATGGATGATGGCTTTTTTTTTTTTTGCAAAGGAATTAGATGCGTACCGGTTAAAGGAAAAAATAAGTTGGTCGCAACAATAACACAACAGACGAGAGGGAAAAGTTGTGAGTAATGTCAGGTTTTTTTTTTCTTGGGTCTCTCTCTCTTTTTGGACGAAAAGCAGCAGGAGGGAGGAGAAAAAAATAATAGGGAGCGGGACCTCTGGGCAGGCGAGGTTGTTGACGATCAGAGGACGGGGGAGGGGAGCTGCCCGGTTGCCTTTCAGTGTGACTGGTTCGTTCCTCCTCCTTTTGCTGGGCTTCCAGCAGGTGCTCTGCTGTGTCTGCGGGAGAGACAGCAGCAGCGCGGCAGGAGGGGCAGCAGGGGATCGATCAGTGCAATGTATTTAGCGGCGGATGGCATGCAGGCAAGTTTCTTAGCAGACTGGACGTCCCAGGTAGGTACCTGATTGCCTGCCTGCCCGGTAAGAATGGAAGGTATCGCTGCTTCTCCAGGCGGCAGCAGGTGCACAACAAGGCAGGGAAGGAAGGTGCCGTACCGTCCCGGGTAGCGGTTTCTTTCTTTGGCACCAGAGGACGGGAGTCCAGTCCAGTCCCAGTCCAGTCGCGAAGGTAATTAATTACCTGTCCCTCTGGGTACGGGCAGCGAAAGGCCCAGGTATTCTGGCCCAACCAACCGGCCTATGCAATACAGTGCGTCCTTTGGCTGGCTGAATGTAGCCGGGAGCCGCTGCTCGCTGGGTAAGGTACTTCAAGCTTAGGTCGAAAAAGTGGGCGGCACGAGATGGCGTTAAATGAGTGTGGGGAAGGAGAAGAGCTTCTGATGCAAAAAACCGAGGAGGGGTTGTTTCTCTCTGCTTCTAGCCTGCACTCCTTTTTGATGCGACTCCTGTTCTGCAAAAGGCTGCCCGACTGGGACCTGATACTCCGGAGGCAGGCAGGAAGAAAATGAGTACTCAGTCACTTGAGTCTCATTCTCTTTGCTATCCCAAATCTTATCTACACCATGTAAGTCCATCAAAAAGGCGCTGACGACAGTCGCGCAGAAAAAAACAAAACAAACTGGATGCGGGACATTTGTTTTTTCCTTTCCTATTGCGGCCATCTCTCGGGCACAGTGCACAAAATAAAAAAGCTCAGACCAGGCGCTACGTACCCGTCCTCTCTGCCTGAGAGAAAAAAGACACCCATTCCCCGCTACGTCTCCATCATCCACTACCTCTCTCGCCACCTGTCCTCTGCAGCGCCCTCCTGTACCTCACGATGCACCTCTAAGCCTGATCAAGTGTCAAGCCCCCACCACATCCCATCTCACCAACCAAACAGTGAGGCTAAACCCCCCCAACAGGTACGACCAGAACCCCACACCTGCAAAAGGGGAGGAGGAGGAGGGGTTCCAGAACTGCTAGAGTCAACCAAGCCTCACTCACTCGAGACTGAGTCTTCCTACCACTGGACAGTATCTCCCAATTATCCCATCCAGGGCTGCATCTGCATGTCCTTGGTTGCCGGGGCTGCCGCTGCGCGGTTGCTCATCTCGTGCAGGATGCAGAAAAAGCCAAAAAGAAGATACGGTGTGTGGTGTGTGACTGACTGACTGACTGTGTGAGAAAGAGTGTGTGTGTGTGTGGGTGGGTGTGTGTGGGTGGGTGGTCCGAAACAACCTGCTGCGGAGGAGGAGGAACAAAAGAGAGCAGCCAGACGGCAGCAAACCAAGCCTGCAGGTCAAGTGACAAGAAACCAACATCTTAAAAAAAATATTGCCCCTCGTTTCGTACGCAGTCTCGGTTTGCCGGGGGGGGGGGACCAGAAAAGCAGTCATCTCAAAGCGCCAACTGATCCATTCCCCCTCCTTTTTCAGACCACACGCACAGCAGAAACCGTGACGTCCGGGAAAGGGGAACAAGAAAGCAAGATAAGCTAAACAAGATTGAGACGAGCCGCCTGCCGCTGCCGCTGCCTGACCTTGCCCTGTCCGTGGTCAATGTCATTGCCGATTTTTGCTCACCCTACCCAGAGAGCAATGCGTAAGGCTACCCGCCCGCGTTTTCCTTGCTGCCACTGGTTTTGTGGTTGGGTGACAGCCCATCCGAGCCCCCGAGTCAGACGTCATCCTGCTCATCAGGTTTCCAGGCAGCCGGATCCGAGCGTGGCCCTTTTTCGTTTCCCGCTGGCAATTAGGAAATACGATCTTGGCCCGGGCCACCACCTCCCATTCACCCCTATCATTATTATTTCCCTTCACCGGCTGCATAAGGTTGACTTTGTGTGAAGCACTGATCCAGATGACTCATGCCCAATTCAAATGCCTTTCATTCGTTCGTTGGAATCAAACAAAACAACCCTTTCATACAAGTAAAAATCGGCCATCAAGTCCAAAGCGAGGGCTTACATGGCCATGCGAGCAACATCTTCCTCGTGTCCCATTTTTGATGTCACCGAAAATGCATCTCAACCAAAACTTTTGCCTCGTCCATATGCCTCACCAACTGGATGCTAACACCCCCTTTACATGCCGTTCGCCTTCTCCTCCAGAGCCGCAACAATGTTCGGCGTCTGCCCGTTGGTACCGTTCGTAGGCTCGAGGTCCAGCTCTTGGCTCAGAGACCTGGTCGGGATGGGCTTGGCCAGGATAGGGCTACCGGGGCGGCTGCCGACAAACTGCAAAAGTCTTTGTTAGCACGGGACTCATCATCTTATGTTACGATGGCACTCACGTTGCTGGCGGCACTCAGGAGGGCAATCAGAGAACTCTGGACCACATCCTCGTGAATACCGATACCCCAGTACTTCTGCTTGGTGCCCGTGGCGGTGCACTCGATGTACGTAGCAGCCTTGACATCGCGACCGGCACCAATAGCGTGCTCCTTGTAATCCTCGACGTCCAGGTTGATGCCAACGCTCTTCAAGGCGTTCGCCAAACTGGAGATGGGACCGTTTCCGCGTCCGCGCAACTGGTACTCCTTTCCGTCGATCGAAACCACGCCCTCGAATACTCTCTTCAGGTTCTTGGTGTCTTGCGTCTTGCCAGGCGCAGGCGGCGCGGGGCTCTGCGAACGATCGGGGGTAATGCTGTAGTCTACGATCGTGAATCTTGGGTTCTCGCGGAGGTAGTAAGTCTGCTCGAACAGATCCGTGATCTCTTCTGACAACAGTTCCCGGCCAAGGGAATCTGTCTTATCCTGCACGACCTTGGAAAACGCAACCTGCAGCCCACGGGGCAGGTCGAGCTGCAGCTTGCGCAGAATAATCCATGCCGCGCCACCCTTGCCGCTCTGGGAGTTGACACGGATGATGGCCTCGTACGTGCGTCCAATATCGGCAGGGTCGAGGGGGAGATAAGGAATTTGCCAGCGGTCCTCGTTCTTTGCGCCCTCCTTCTCGCGCATCTGGAAACCCTTCTTGATGGCGTCCTGGTGAGATCCTGAGAAGGCGCAGACAACCAGAGATCCGCCATACGGCGCGCGGGGGTGCACTGGAATCTTATTGCAAGTTTCAACCATGTCGATTACACGGTTGATATCGGACAGGTCCACGTTTGGCCAAATGCCTTGGGTGTAAAGGTTGAGGGCGAGAGTGACAAGGTCGACGTTACCAGTACGCTCACCATTGCCAAACAGACATCCCTCGACTCTGTCGGCGCCGGCCATCACGGCTAATTCAGCTGCCGCTACACTTGTGCCGCGATCATTGTGGGGATGCAACGATACTGCAATCTTCTCGCGCTCAGTGACGTTGCGGCAGAAGTACTCGATCTGGTCAGCGTAGATATTAGGCGTGGCCATCTCGACGGTGGCGGGCAGGTTGAAAATGATGGGAACCTCAACAGAGGGCTCCCACGCCGCCTTGACGGCCTCGCAGATGCGGACGACAAACTCGGGCGAGGTGTCGGAGAAGGTCTCTGGGGAGAACTCGAACTGCCAGTTCGTGCCGGCCTGGGCGGGGTCGTCCTTGGTGAGGGAGCGGACGAGCTTGGCGCAGCGGACGGCGAGCTCGACGCTCTCGTCCTCGGTGAAGCCAAAGATGACGCGGCGGAAGCACTCGCTCGTGGCGAGGTAGATGTGGACGATGGCGTTCTTGGCGCCCTTGAGGGACTCGACCGTCCTCTTGATGAGGTCCTCGCGGCAGGGGGAGAGGACCTGGAGGTATACGTCGTCGGGGACGGCGCCGGGGGTCTCGATCAGGCGGCGGGTGAAGTCGAAGTCGGTCTGGGAGGCGGAGGGGAAGGAGACCTCGATCTCCTTGTAGCCGAGCTCGCACAGCATCTTGAAGTAGCGCCACTTCTCGTCGCCGTTCTGTGTTTCGAGACAACAACCGTTAGCGCTGGTGGTACTTTGGACTACTGACACTGGCCGAGACCGCGAATCCTTGGTCTTCGTCGTGTAAATCATTGGAGGGGAGGGAGTGACATGCCATTGGGTCGACCAAGCTCTGGTTGCCATCACGCAAATCCGTCGACAGCCATCGCGGGGCTTTTGTGATGGTCTTGTCAGGCCATTGGCGGTCCTTGAGCTTGAGGGGAGGGAAGGGCTTGTATTTCGTCGACGGATCCTTGAGCCTGCACGCGAGAAGCAGATTATCAGCGTCTCAAGTTTTTCCAAGAACGTCATGTTGTGTGATTTTGGGGGTTCGTCCATTGAGTCACCTACATCGGCATCTTGGGCTGGGTGCGGGGCAGATTTCGCGGGGGTGTAAGTAAGGACGGATCGGTTCCGTGTGCTGGGAGAGAAGAGAGAGTGTCCTGCTAGAATTGGAGGCTCTCAAGCAGGAGAAAGGGTATTTGTAGCAAAGTCGTCAACAGAGAGAAAGATCGCAGTCATAAAAGGGGAGAAAGGAGAGGGAAAGATTGAGTCACAAGGTTCGCGGTCGCAAAGAGTCGGGCTACGAAGACGGAGGAGCACCTACCTGCTGCTCAATGACAGGCAGCCCACCCTTGGATTTTTTTTTATTTTTTTCCCCCCCTCCACCACCAAAAACGGTTGCGCAGTACGTACACTGCCGACCCAAGTTCCTTACAATTTACTTGTCACTGAATGCTATTCGATTCGCCCCTACTGATACCTAACCCGCGCTACTCGCTGCAAGCTTGCATCTCAGAAGGCAATAAAACGGAATCCCGCAGCAACGGTCCCGGTTTATTCGAGCACTTCCAATGGCTCCGGGCTGCATTGTATGCCGGCCGGGGGAAACGATCAAACGATACACGCAGCTAGACGCTGGACGGGACGGCAGGACGGGTGACCAGTGTGTGTATTCCTCCCCCGCGATCGCTCCCGTCAAGTCGTACGCAGGGTGCAAGGGCGCATTGGCATCGGATTGGACCTCTGATCGATTCGAAAATTTTCAACTTTTTTTTCTGTTCTTCTCCAAATCAATGTCATTGGAGTGGGGCTCAGTTCCGAGTCCCCGCGTCCTGTAGGTCCGACATGCGGCCATTCTCATTGGTCTAAATTGCAGCATTGGCCGGCTGCGGATGGCGGGGTTGCACCAGTCCGCAATTGCACCACACCAACAGCCCCGTCTCTCTCTCGCCTTGCTTTTTCCTGTGAAGACGGACTGCACGAGGGCGCAACTGACGGGGTCTTCCCTTCAGTCCTCAAACCGCCATTCATCGACCTGATTGCTGCCCGTTCCCCCAAAAGCCAATGACGCGAGGCAGCGGTTAACTGGTCGGTCAGGCCTCAGCTTCACCTCGACATTTGCCGGCTGACTTCCCCGTCTGATGTAGCCGTACAGAGCTGCATATCCCAAACTGACTCGACCGCCTTGCGTTGGCTCGAGAACATTGTGAACAGCTTAGTCACATGAACTCCCTTCGCAGTCCACTCCCAGCAAACGAAGCCATTCTCATCGTCAACGTCGACAATGGAGCACGACCATGGGCCAGACATCTGCCAATATGCCGACAATACCCGTCCGATGGGCGTCCGAACATCGGCTCGTGGGCCCGTCGAACTTTTCCGGTATCAACCACCCCACGGCCGACTTATCAGCAGCCCGGAACCGTCGGCGGTGGACCCCGCCATCCCTGCTCCAAGCCCCGATGACCGGCCGGATAGCTTCGCTACGTCGTGGGGCCTCTGTTGCGGACGACAGACGTCAGTCATCCATCGGTCTGCCTCCAAGCCACGCTGCTTCACCGCGGTTTTCCCCACGATGGATGATACTTGGAGGCTGATCAGCATGCTCCGTGTCGTTTCTTCTTCCAATCGCAAAGGGCGTATTTGAACCGCTCATGTCGAGCCCTTGCATGTCTACCCCGGCAGGAGAGCCTTGAGTGTGACTCCGGTCGATTGCCGTCTCGTGGAGCTCAATTTTGACGACATGCTCGTCGTTAAGCCGACTTGATGCGAGCTAGGATTTGACCTTTGTCGATTCAACGTGCCAATGCCCTGAATGAGACCCGTCCCTCCGTTCTCTATACGGCCCTGGGAAAGCCCGTCTCCTCGACCAACGGGCCTTCCTCCGGTTCTCTTCAAAACATGGACTGCAATTCCTTTCGGCATCGAGCAAGAGTCACCTCAAGCTGTAGCTAACCACGGTCAAGCTAACAGGGGAACTGCCGCGACATCTAGAACCCCTGAGCTCCATCCGGGGGGCATCTCAGCAGTGACTCACCCACCATCCCTCCGCCGTCTTCAGCCTCGCATGCCACTCTCTATACCCTCCCCTTCTATCACCCCACACTCCAAGATCATCCTCCCCTTACCTCGGCTCCTGTGCATATACCCCCGGCGAGACGATCACCAGAAGAGAGACAGACACTCATCACCTTCTCCATCTAAGCCGCCGCAAGCAACCACCGCCGTTGACCCGGAGGAAATGAGTCACTCCCACATGTCTCAGCCTTGGCCCGTCCCTCATACCCACATCCGCCAGCCATATCTCAACAATTCGACGCTTTAAGAGTCATCCAACCCAGTCCGGGGGCCAGCCATCACATATAACCAAACATCACAAGCAATTGGAAGCACAAACATCACATGTATCACCAGCAAGAGAAGTACTAAAAGAGGTTTGTTTGAAATCCGATTTTTAGACGTTTAGTCTATACTCTATCTTCTTGAGCAGGTGCTATGTACAACCAAGCACATTACATCTCAAAGATGCCCGATGTGGACGAGATGTACTTTTTGATGCTGGTGTCTGCTGTAGTGGGGGGGATATATACGTTCCAACAATTAGACAACTAGGCTTTTACCTCTCCACGAAGGGAGGGGAAAGCCAGAAACAAGAGAGAGATGCGGGGAAAGGCCCATCATCGAGAAACGAGATGCGTGGAAGTTTCCAAGTCCGAGAGAGACCAAAATCCTCCACTCATCCAACCCATCCCGAGAGGATAACCAACCCCGATGCCAGGAAAAAGCGTTGGTATGAGAAATATGTACAACACAAGAAGTTTAGGAGACGAGCCCATTATGACAAGAGACGCAGCGGCCGTGAGGTGTAACCATCGTCACCCATGTCGGAAAAACAGAAGTCGCAAGAAAACCACCAAACATTCAAAAGAAGAATCCCCGCCGCTTTTTTGTCGTTCGTCCCTTTCCTTTGCGTGGAATAAAATGAAGTCGCTTGGTACCGTTGACGCCCAAAGATGAATTCGTTTCTGCTCGGAGATGGATGGAGAGTGTATTACCACGTGAAGCTCTCCTCGACGAAATCGACCACCGTGCCGTGGTCCTGGACCCCTCTTACCGCGGAGCGCACATCGTCAGCGAGCGCACCCGGGCCGCAGATGGTCACGCACATGGCGCCCATCTGCTCCCTAACCTCGCGCTCCATGATTTGGGGGATGTTGGGGCGGCCGGGGAACATCTGGACCGTCGTCGAGGCGGAGACAATCTGCTGCGGGTTCTGAGGGCGGGTGATGTAGAGGTGGATGCGCAGGATGTCCTTGCGGTTGGGAAGGCGGAGGACGGTGTCCATCCAGGGGCGGACCCACTCGAGGGCCTCGTAGTCGCGGACGATCCAGACGAGGGTGATGCGGCGGGTGGCGACGCTGCCGTTGTTGTAGCCGTCGATGAGGGGCTTCAGGTAGGACATCTGGTGGGTGATGCCCGTGGCGCCAGCGAAGAGGACGGCGTGGCCGTATGAGTTCAGGGAGTGGTGGCCTGCGTAGGGGCCCTCGAGGCAGGCTCTCATACGGATGGCGGTCTGGCCGCTCTGGCTGGCGACGTTGTACAGGTCGCGGGTGAAACCACTGTGGGCGCCGATGATGAAGGAGACGGAGGTCGTGTGGCGCTTCTTGTCGATATGGGTGAGGCAGGCCTTCTCCTCGTCGAGGTGAAGGGAATTGCGGTCGGGAATGTGCTCGACCCAGGCGACGGAGAAGGGGTGGCAGTCCCAGGGGCGGATGTCCTTGAAGCGCAGGTAGCAGTGGGTGCCGGGCTTGACGTCAACGTAGCGAGGGAGGTTGATGGTGACGCGGGTGGTCTCTCCGGGGCAGGGCTCGACGATGGCGTCGGAAACACCGCGGTCGGACCAGTTCATGTAGGCGACGCGGACGATACGGGCCATGCGCTCGAGGAACCAGAGGATGAAGATGGCAATCATCCAGGGGAGCTGGGGGAGGCCACCAGGAAGACCGGCGACGGCGCAGTGGATGTAGGTCATCAGGAAGATGAAGAAGGCGAGGATGATGTGAACGTTGAGGAAGATCTCGTAGAAGGCGTGGCGGACCGGAGAGATTGAGAGGATCATGATGACCGTCAGGGCGATAGTGCCAGCCATACCGGATCCGATGAAGAGCTCATTCGACATTCTATACCAAACGCCCTCCCATCCGCTGTCGGCAACCTGGACAATCATCCAGGAGATGGTGTGGAGAATGGCCTCGATGACGGACATGCGGCCAACCCATCGGTGGAGAAGGTTGTAAGTGTCGAAGCTGACGTGCAGCATGCCGATCAAAGGGTTGTTGCGGCCGGCGAGGATGATTAGCGGGACCATGTTGACGACGGAGAGGGTTCCGGAACGACCACGGAGCTCGGCGCAGAAGGAGTACATATTCTTGTTCTCCCAGTTAAGGAAGAACATGTAGACCATGTTGCTGGCGATGTAGATGAAGAGGATGAAGGCGTGCATGCGCGAGGGCAGGGTTCCGATGCCGATGGTGGACAGCTTGATCTCCTTGTTGTGACGCTTGTTCCAGAGAGGGGCGTACATGAGATGCTTCTTCATGCTGGGCATCCAGCTCCATTGGGTCGTCTTCCAGTAGTGTTGTCTGTCACCGTCGACGTTCATGGCGTTGACGTGACGGAGCTGAGCCCAAAGGATGCGGCTGATCGTGATGACGAGGACGATGACGGCCATGCCGCCAAATGTCAGCCAGAGCGTGTCCTTGAACAGCATGTTGACGGGCTGGTTGACACCAGCGAGGTTAGAGTGGTAGGGGGAGATGGTTGAGGAAGCCTCAGCCGCATCGGTGCTCTCCGTCGAGCCGGAGCGCTCGACGAGTGCCGCTGTGGGGATCATATCCGCCACCAAGCCGGCGATCCTGCGCCGGTGCATATCCATTTGATCTGATTTTCTGTCGTTTGCTGATGACTCTCAAAGTCAATGTGGTTAAGAGAAGGGGTATTTGTCGTCGTTCCCGAATAGAGTGGGCTGGATCGGTCAGGGATGGCTGTCAAAGTCCAGGTCCAGGCTTTTCTGTTGCAAGGTTGCCGCAACGTAGGAAAAAGGCAGGTTTGCTAGAACCGTCCGGCAAAGCTCTAAAGAGAGAGAAGGCGGCGTACTGTTATTGGGGGTTGAGGTCGAGGCACAATGTCATTGTGTGGTGGTGATACAACCCAGTGACAAAGGGTGGACCGGGATGACAGCAAGCCTGTTCCAAAGCAGTGAGGCCTTTGAAAGTACCGGCACAGTGTGTCGAATATGACGTGCAGTGAGTCGGCGCAGGTGTCGTTTGGGGTGACCAAGGAATACGACCAACCCCGGAGTGAGAGGATGCGATGGTGGTGAGTGCGTAGGTGGTCGTGCTGGGCACGTCTCTGTCGGGATTTTGGGTCGGGCGATAGAGAGCTGCAGCTAGGCTTGAGATCCTCGTGCTGATCTGTTTTCCTTCACTCCACGCTGGAAGGTTGGCTGCGGTGGGAGTGATGGCGATCCCAACAAGGCTAGGACGATCTGAATCTGGCCGAGCAAGGAGGCGGAAGGCGAGCTTTGACTGACTGAGCTGATGATGGGCTCAGTGGCTTTGGCGATTGACGTATTGGGGGAAGGAACGGAAGCGACGTCAATATATTTGTGCGTCTCTTGGCTGACTTGCTTCGCAGGGTCTCGTGCCGCGTCCTTTTCGGGATCTAGAAGCCGGTATCCTCGTGTGTGTTGTGATGTGGGGAACCACACAGACAAGGTGAGTGAATGAGAGGGAAGGAATGAGGGTATCCTTCTCCTATGGGAATCAGAAAAAAAAAAAAAATGACAAAGCCCTTTTTTTCGATTTGCGGGATGACGAATGGACTGGAACAAGGCGAGCCGTTGGACCGTTTGATTTTCTTTTTCAGACTGGTGTTGTGGCGTTGGTGATGTCTTGAAGAGGGAGTGAGTGGGAAGAAAACGAGTGTAGACCGCCTCTGACGGAGCTGTTGCTAGCGAAGGGAAGGAACGAGCTGTGGATCTCGAGATGAAAAACCCGAGAACAAGCTGGTTCAGAAGTGTCGCGTGGTGGATTCAGCTAGTGAATCTCACGAGACGGTTGAAATGAGCGAAGCGAAAATATCGCGAAAGTGGTCGAACCGGGCGTGGGTTGCGGAAAAAAGACAGAGAGACGAGGTTGACGGGAGGTGGTGAAGGAAGGCGCGATTGGCGGCGGTGCGGGTGCGGGTGCGCCCAGTGGCAGTGGTGTGTAAGTTCCTGGGCGAGGTCGGGGGGTCGGCGGTCGAGGCAGGGTCGGTCGGGGCCACGGCCGTTGTTTCCGTATTTTTAAAGGGGGGAAGGAACCTGAGCGACCTGTGGAAGGGCCGACGGGAGGGCGGAGAGGGCTGTGTTTTTCTTGGTACACTACGAATAGTGCAAATGACCGCAAGGTGAATCAACACAAGCAGTGCCAATCCGTATGAATGTATCTGCCAGTCAAGTCCAGTCCAGTCCAGGCCTTGTTTTTCTTCTCGATGCCCCGGGCGTGTGTGGTTGTGTGCGTTGTTCTTCGTTGCAGTGGCGTCTCCTCAAAAACAAGATATGGTCTCCAGAAACCGTCTCTTTCTCGCAAGCAATAAAACTGTCCAGCCTCTTTTCTTTCAAAGAAGTGTTCGAATAAGAAAGAATAGTCGAATTCCAGCAAACGGGGTCTCACAAAAAAATAGGTCAGCAGTGACGATCCTCGAGGGAAGGGAAAAAGAGAAACAGAGAGTGGTTGGGATGTGGTCCACGCCGGGCCGTGGAGAGAGGCTGCCGTGGTACTTTTATGAGAGGCGTTTCCCTTCACATCTTTCTCTCTCTCTATCTCTCTAGGTATGCCATGTACGTGCCGTGAGGAGGCCGGGGGGCCCACGGTAGCGCCGCCGAGAGGCTCCTCTTAGTTCCTCTGCAAGTCTCCTTCGAGGGACCCTCACTGGGTCTGCTCTTTTGGGGGCCTGGACTGCATGCTGCTGCTGGCTAGCTGGGAGGGCCGTCAAGGGTGAGGGCAGGGTGCATTCCCCCTGATGGGTGGCGTGCAAGGGACGAACGGGAATGACTGGATCGCCTGGGCCATCTATTCGCAGCCTACGAATTGTTCTTGACAGGCGTCTCCGGGAGAAAGATACATCGGTGCCCTGCCTGGCTCAGCTGGCTCGGCAAGTATCCGTCCACCTTTCTCTTCCCATCCTTCCATCCCGTCGTCAAGAAGCAGCACGTCTTCGGTCTGCGCTACGCAAAGATAAGGCTAGGCAGGGCATTGGCAGGGCATTGGCAGCGCCGCTAGGTACCT
This sequence comes from Colletotrichum aenigma, assembly GCF_013390185.1. NCBI lineage: Eukaryota > Fungi > Ascomycota > Sordariomycetes > Glomerellales > Glomerellaceae > Colletotrichum > Colletotrichum aenigma. The sequence goes on from NW_023500914.1 coordinate 1,418,968, forward strand.
GCGTTGCCGTACATACGCGGCGCGCCAGCCATGTACCCCTATTCGTCCTCGGCGCGGCTATTCCAGCTTGTACTTCCTGTGCTACTTCCAGATACGAACAAGCCCAATGACACTGAGGCGTGTTCACCTGTAGCATGCATATTCAGACGCGCCTGTCTTTCTGGCTGCCAACAGCCCGAAAAGGACGCTCCTCCCAGGGATGCCGCGAGAACATCTGCCCATCTCGCCGTCAGTCTAACCCAATCCCGCGCCTCAGTGAGCTGGAATGGAATCACTGCGCCTTGCTCATCGGCCCACGCATCGGCTCCTGCTCACGCCAGTGCCAACAGATGCCCCTGGCGGAGATATGAGATGGAGCAGGCAAGCAAGAAAAGAGAAAACCCAGAGCCAGGTCAAGCAAAGCAAGTCCGCGGTCCAACGAGCAACCGCCAAAGTGGGAGGCCCAGCACTTTGCCCAAGACCCGAGTGGGCGAGGAAAGGAGGGGTTGCCAACAGGGTAGGGCCGGACAGGCAGGGATGGCACTGACAGGGGATACGTACATCCTGTACCTCTTCATTATTAGGTGTATGGGTTGTACTATGAAAATCCATGGGCAGGTACACAGCGAGCGGCGATCCCTTGTTGCCAATCACCAAGATCCAATGTCACCGTTCGCTGAGGCTGTGGAGGGGTCTCCCCTGGCTGCTTGGGTTTGCTGATTACCATGATTTTCATTCGCTTCCCTCGCCTCTCTACACCTTAATTGTTCTTCCGGGAAGCGAAGGCCGCTGTGTCGTCGTCGTATCTTGCAAAGTAGGACAAACTCTAACCGGATGTCTGAGTGCTGACTGTTTGCCAAATCGGACGACTGGCTGGAATGAAGAAGGGATCGGATGTCTCTATTCTGCGCCGTTGAATCCTCCGTGACGAATGGTCTCGCGCCGGCACGGCTCAATCGGATGATCAGAGACAGGGCCCCTTCCCGTCAGCAGTCGTCCACAACTGGGAAGGAAACCGAAGATGAATTGGCATCCTGAGCAAGCACTGCAGGATGCACGAGAACCACTGCGTGCTTGGCGAAAATCAGGAACACGAAACAGCTGACTGGTTGGCATTTCTCGGGTTGACTGGCTCTGGCGGACTGCATCTGTGGCTTGCTGCTGGCCGATTTCACCTGGCCGCGTTCCCTGGCCAAACGCGCAGTCTGAATGGTCCAGTGTTTGCCGGGCTGTTCGCCATCGTCTTGGCCCCTGGGGCCTTCGACTGGTCAGAACTGCGCCGTTCCTGACTCCGTCCCCTGCGTCAGCTCGCGGTGTGCGGCGCGCTGACTGGACCACGGGCGAGCCAAAGGCGAGAGGGCTTGACAACTGACAGCGCTGTCTGGCGGGTTCACCCAGGGGGACTGCGGCCTGCCAGCAAATGACAGGGGGAAAGACCGGATGAACAGGGACGGGGGAGCGGTCGCTTCGGTCGCGCAGAGCCAATGGCCAGGTGCCAACCCGAGAACACCAAGAAAGCCAAGACGAGTAGCCAATCCTTTGCTCGCACCTCTGTTCGTTCGGTGGGGATGGGTGATCCTGAACCTGAACCCGACATGCCATGCTTCTTTCTGCACATGGCATGGAAATGATGACCAACTTGCACAACCTCAAGGGGTCACCGAGGACTTGCTGGTTTTTTTCTCGGTCGATTTTCTGGGCCTCTCTGGGCCTCTCATCCACTGCCCAGCCGCCCTGGAGCACGCCCAAATGACTGGAGCGGCATGCCAACAATTGGCTGGGCGGCACCCGTCCAGACCGTTGCGTTTGTTCACCCCGTGCAGTCATTCGAAACCCCATTGTTGGCCCATGACCACTTGAATCGGCCAGTCTAGACAGCCGATTATTCCGAAGCGAGAGACATCACAGACCAGTTGGCTTCTCAGTCCATCCGTTTCTCGCCCGAGTCCCCTTTTGGGGGTGAAAGGGAAAGATCTCGGGGTAGGGTCGTTCGATTGTTTCCATCATTCGTCCGCCCCCCGTCCAGAGACAGAAGGAAACCGTTGCGCCGGGCGCCACGAGGCCCAACGTTGCGTGCCCTAAGATCCGACCAAGATATCCGTACCCAGTCGCACTCCGGCTGCAACGCGTACACGAGACGACACTACGCTCGATCCTGCGTAGTGCGGTCCTGTTTCCCGTCTGGAAGAAGAAGGGCTCCCGAATTCCGGTGGTGCGTGTGGGAACCGGTGACACGGACGTCGTGCACCGCATTCCTTACGGGGCGCCATAAGATGCGCAGATATCGCTGCGTACCCATCTTTTGCTCGATCCTTCCCATCCGTGGAACAGCAAGCTGGAAAACACGGCAACTGACGTTCGGTTCCAAGGTGTCATTAAGATGGGCTCAAGTGACAGCTCCGAGGGATACGGTAACCCTTGGGGGAGGGGGGATGACGAAAATTCTTTGACAGTTGGGAGAACCAGTCGTCCGTCAGACTCCCGCAGCATGTGAAGCAGCCCCTCACAATTCAATCAACGGACCCGTCTCAGCCATAATGCTGTGCCATGCTTCTCGGCCGATTGAGCCGTGGCATTCATTTGACGCCATCTGACGACATCCCGTCGGTCAATGCCGCCCACTCATCTCATCTCTGCTCACTCGGCGTCTTTCATATACCGCATCTGGGCATTTCCCATCACCATCGCTAACGCTGACGCGCCTTCCCTGCCGCCGAGGGATCAGAATCGAACAATCTACAGATCATCCTGTTGGTGTCGAGCCGCCCGCTGCCCCTGGGCGAATTTTAAACTCGCAACTAATGGGTAACTTTTTGCAAGTGCAGCACCTGCCACTCTTGCAGTTCGCAGACGTCCGTGTGGCCTGTCTGATCTGTCAAAAGTCAAAGCTGCTGTCTGGGTTAGAACACCAACAACCCCATCGATATCAGATCGAACCCCTGTCCTCGCAACACTCCGAACGGTCGCAATACTGAAGATAACGCCAAAATTGAGGAACCCGCATCTGAAAAGGGACACGATTCGCAAAAACCCAGAGAAGTGAGAGATCCGGCCCCCACCACCACCAAGGGCGGAGCGGTCTGCCGACAAGGGTCGTTCCCTACCACCGCGGCTGATGGCCGTTCCTTCATATCGTGACCACCTGCCCGCGAACTGTACTTGACTTTTCGCAGCGGACAGAACAGCCCTCTTTGAGCGAAAGTGCTGCTGGCCTCGGCCGCAGACAAATTGCGGGATGTGACGGTGCAGCCGTGCGCCCCGACGAGGGGCCCTGTGCTTCTTCCCAGCGGGGGAGTCCCTCGTCAAGCGCCGTCGCAAACAAATGAGCCCAACCCGGCCCTCCCTGCCCGCAGTCCTCGGAGACGAGTTCCGAAAAGAGCCTTTTCTGCCCTTCCCATCGCGGGCCATCGTGGGGCCCTTCTTCCCTTTGCAAGTTCGCAAACCGCCTGGCTGGGTCGTCCATAGTGGCCGCGGCAACCACAACGCCTGGGACCGAGAAAGACAGAGAGGGCCAGAAGCGAGCCGCCCTGGGTCCTGGCCGGGGCCAGCCTGGGCGGGCGAAAAGGTGGGCGTGCTGCAGCGTGCGCGATCCATGAAGTCATTTGCTTGTTCGGTGGCCAGCCGTTTCAATGATATTGCTGGTGCCCCGTCCGCTTCAGGTGAGCGTAGGCGGGCGTGGCATGGCATGCATTAGCACCATCTATCTCGCCGTCCAGGTCCAGCGGGCTGTCCTGCCTGCCAAACACGTGCAGATGAAGCCGAGATATGCGGCCTCTTCGTGAGATTTCCCGCCGAGTCCTCTGTTTAAGCATTGGGGGTCTGTTCATTTCTCTGCCGCCTCTTGGGTGTCTTGCGACTGGCTGGGTTTAAGACCTTGCTGAGCCGCCATCTTGTTTTTCGATATTGTCGTCTTCTTGGCAACATCCCATGCTGATGCTTGGCCTTCCTTCGGGGAGAAATGGGTGTTTATTGAGACAGTTCGCTTGGAGAGGCCCGAAGAATACATCTCGGTGCGAACCTCTCGCTTGGTGCAAGTGCAATCCTTCCCAGGTTCTCTTCGTGAAAAATCAGTCTCACCGAGATAACCGTCCTGTCAAAATCTGGCACAGCCGAGGCAGACCGCGTAGACCTTGCGAGTTGCGATGTATAGAGACCCTCCCATATCTCCGCCAATTCTCAAGTCGCCCGCGATCCTTGAAACAAGATGAGGGTGATGAAGTGCGTTGAATAAGAGGCGGGTGGTGGGAGTGCGCGGGGGTCACCGACGGACGTGGGACCCTTCTGAGCGGGCAGCAAGTCTGAGAATTATTAGTGCTCGCTATCAAAAAAGGCTTCCAGAAGGTTGTTCAGAAGCTGTGGAGGGCAGATCCTAGCCAGCTGGCAGGTGACGTGCTCTGCCAGCTGTCTTCCTCAGGTACTCAAAATGACTAAGCCCTGGCACGTCTGATGACATAAGTCATGCTGATTAAGGCCACCATTGCCGCAGCCGTCACGTGCGCCAAACAACCGCCGGCCCATCGGAGCTGTGCCAGCTCGACGACGGGACCTGGCCTGGGCGCTTTGCTCACGGCTCCGGAAATTTCCATACCATCACGGCCCGCCAAACAATATCAAAGTCACCTCCCCCAAGCCATTGAGGCCGCAATCATGGGTGCCAGCGAGTCCAAGCCGTCCTCCAACACGCCGCCACACCTGTGGAAGGCGTAAGTGCCCTCCCAATCCATTGCCCGAACCGATCTGCTCGTCGGTGCAAGGAAACAAACCCAGCTAACCCGCGCCCGCAGCCCAGCGCCCTCGGGCATCTCGCACGACCTCGTCGAGCAGCTGCAGTCCAGCCCAGAGGTAAGTCAACTTCTACTACTCCCGTCACCTGCCAGGACACCAAACATCTCTCCTCCGAGCTCCGTTTCTATGCCGGCCGCCTCAACACTCTTCCCTGCGCGATTTCAAAAAAGCCCCTCCAAACACCCCCCTCAGCACTTCCAAGCTAACCTGAACACCCAATCCACAGACCGATGTCTCCCGCGCCCAGCTCACGGAGCTCCAGATCCAGCGCCGCGTCGCCGAGGAGCTGAAGCGCCTGCGGGCCAAGGAGTCCGAGGCGCTCCGCCTCGCGCACGACAAGATCGCCTCGGAAGAGACCGCCGCGGCGCCCGAGGGTCAGCGCAGCCACGACAGCGTGAAGCAGGAGGTCGAGGCGCTGCGCGCGAAGCTGACGGAGCGCAAGCAGGTGCGCGCGCTGCCCGAGGGCGTGGAGAAGGCGCGCGGCGAGGTGGTGCGGTGTCTGCGCGAGAACGACCGCCGGCCGCTCGACTGCTGGAAGGAGGTGGAGGCGTTCAAGGAGGAGGTGAAGAGGTTGGAGAAGGGCTGGGTTGAGAAGGTCATCTCGTAAAAAAAAAAGGAGAGGCGGTTTTTATGCTATAAGGGACTGGTGACGGTGGTGGTGGGTGGTCTGTCCTATCCCTGATAATCCATCTTTGTATCTTGCGTTTTCAGTTTTTCTGTGATGGATCGGGGAAGGAAGACGCCAGTAGATGGGAGGAGGCAGGCAGATGGTGAGGTGTACAACACATTTTGCGACGGCAAAGATAAAAAAGAGAGAGTTTATAGATGGCGAAATGAATTCGTGGTCACATCATCACAGCCCATGAAGTTGGTATTCCGGCAGATCTACAACATCCTCCTCTACCACACTCTCAGAGGCCTGCTGCGTCTCCTTCTCCCTAGCAGCGAGCATCTTCTCCTCCTTCCGCCTCAACCCCTCCGCCCTCTTGCGCTCCCTCCTGACGGCCGCATCCTCCCACTCGGCGCCGCCCTCGCCCAGCCTCGCGGGCGGTCCCGCCGCGGCGTCCTGCAGCGCGGCGCGGAACCTCGCGATCCGCGCCGCGTTCTCGACGAAGCGCTCGTTGGCGATGTCCACGAGCGTGCGGAGGTAGTCCGCCGAGACGGTGCAGTGGCGGGTGTCGTTGGAGTCGTCGACGTAGCCGACGAGGGACTCGAGGCCGAGACCCATTGTCCGGACGCCCACGATGGGGGTCACCGAGGGCTGCTGGTCGTCGACGGATGGCGCGGCGGGCAGCAGGTTTAGGGCGCCGCTCTCGCGGAAGCCGGCTGCGAGGGCGCATTTGAGGAGGAGCTGGGCGTGGGATGGGGATGCTGTGAGGACGTGGAGGATCTGAAGGGGTGGTTAGTCCAGCTGCAAGCAGGTAGTATTGAAGCATTGGGAGCTGTATGAGGGTGCATGCGAGTGAATGGTGTCAAACATACCATAGGCTCAAACTTGAAGTGTATAAGCCGCCGTCTCCTTCGCCCAGACTGAGTGCTTCCCGCCTCTCCGGCTCCAACCCTCCTCCCTTCGGCTTCAACCACGAGACCAAGCAGCCTCAGCAGCCTGTCGTCCTCATCATGCGGCCCAGGGAGCGGATCATGCGATACATACAACCACGTGCCACCGCCGCCCTTCCCGCCGGGCCCAGCTATCGTCGCCAGCGCAGCACCAGCAGCGTCGTCGTGCTCATCCTCCTTGGCATCACCACCTTCACCATTGAGCACCTGTGCAGACGAAGACTCCTTCCTCTTCCCCTCGAGGAAGACACTCACCCGCCCCGCGCAGCTGCTCGTCGTAACAAAGCCATTCAGGGCGTTGAGCTCGCCAATCAGCTCGCGGATGCCCACGTCCACGGACCCCTTGGGCGAGGCGTCGGTGTACTCCGCGTCGGGAACGCTCAGCTGCTGCAGGATCTTGTGCTTGCGCGCCGTGAAGGCCGCGGGCGGAGAGGGTAGTTGAGCCTGCTGCTGTGGTGCCATTATTTGTGCCTGCCGTGGTAGTGAGTGGTTGTGACTGTATGCGTGTGTGTGTTTGTCTATGCGGGGTGCGGCAGTCACGGGGACAGCACCCGGACGGTCTAATTTGGGTGGACGGGAGACTTGTTCCTGTCAAATCGCTGGATTCTGGGTTGTTGTTGGGCGTCGTACCTTGTTTTCGGCCGTGTAAGTGAGGTTCCTGGAGACTGGCGAAAATTGTGTGTGGTGGTTTGCGGAAGGTACATGCACCGTGTGAGTCGGTGAATGGATACACGGCCCCCTGTCGGCTTGCGAGCCGGCACCAAGCCTCTTTTCAACGCGCTGTGCTACCCCCCGATGTTACATCCCGGGAACCGATAGAGCAGACGATAGCTTGGAGAAATCAGGCTATCTCGCGGTGCATGTGTTGCGGCTTTAATATAAAGTCTTACTCTCCCAGGGGTCGTGACCTGGTTATTTGGATATGAAGCTGTGCTTGATTAGTTTTGAGGCACCGAGCAGCCGGGATTCTTTAGTATGAGCGGTTTAATTCAATTCATATAGATTGAGTTGTTAATTTGTTATACGTTTGCTTTTGAACTGGAATGAGAACGCGACTTGAATCATCCGAGGCTGACTGTGAGCTTACACATGCTTCGAGCCAGAAACGGTAGCGGATGGCAGTCCACGATGTCGAGCGAATAATTTTTGAGTCTGGTCGCCTATTTTGATGCAAGATACGGTCGAAAAGAACTTCCGTTTCACTCTACAACAGCTTTGTGAGGTGTTGTGAATTTTCGACCACAATTCGATCAAAGCCTGTCTGAAACAACACCATCATTCAAAAGTCATAACATCAACAACGTTCCCACGACAAATCATGCTGCACTTACACTGGCATCATGAGCACAGGTTCAGAGGCTCTAATCCTGCTTTGGACGGGTTTGAGGCCCGCGGATCGCCGGGACACACGGCTGTCAAGTCATGATGGACCCTTGCATGAGAGCTTCGCCGTACCCGGTGGCAGCAACACTAGTAGAAAAGTATTATTATGACGTGACAGCCATGATATAACAAGTTGCGGTGTGTTGTGTGATAGCTGGTACAGTATCAATCTGAATATCAGAGACAAGAGCTTGTCGGCCCATTAAGTTCGCTGGGTGACTTTATTGCTCATCTGGCAGAAGGCTTAGCGATGCGCGATGCGCTATGCCCGGACCGAGTAGGTTTCAAACCTGTTGAAAAGGGAATAACTTCGATACCAATCACTCGCCTGATTACCTCCAACGGCCATTGACAAAGTCGCAACAGCTGCTCATTGCAGTATTTATTGTTCCCATCGCCCTCATGTTAGGAATATTTGCCTTCAACACGATTCCATTAGACAAGGAGACCCCAAACGCAAGTCCTGATGTTATATCCTGCTCAAGAACCCGGCTTATTCTAACCTCTCAACTAGTATGTATTGCGTTATCTTTCTCAACGGGCTTCTCACGGGCAGACTTTCGCGTGGCTATATGGCTGACGAGCAGCCACAGACAAGATTGCGCCGATGAAAACGTTCCAATCAACCTTAATATTCAACAATAGACCGTTGGAAGCCAACTAACATATGCAGCTGCGTTGACCAACCGCTTCAAAGGTCAAACTACCAATGATTCGTGATACCCGATCGACACCGGTTCAATCTGCAAACCACCTCATTCCAAGGTCTTAGGAGGATGGATGGATATCTTGTGCAACGATGGATCCTTCCGCACTCGCATCCAATGACACTGCAAGATTAGGAAGGAGGTCACGAGCAGGTTTGCGTGGATGCCGAAATAAGCTTTTTGGCAAGGGACGTCAGTGAACTAACATGCTTTGGTGTGTTTTACGAGCAAGACTGTTAGCATCTTATGAGCCGTGGTCACCCGTGCCCACTTTTGTCCCGGATGCGGGGTCTCAGCGGGACGCAGGATGGAGGAGCCGCACATCACACCCACACATCTCACACTTCACTTTCACGTTCAGAGCAACAAGGCGTCTTCATGGATTCTTTATCTTATTTCATATTTTCCCATCTAATCTGATAGGATCTGGGGTGGTATCCGCGATACGCGCGAGATACAATCATGGTTCTATGACTTTGAAAACCCCCATCATCCGGAACGCCCGCATGCTGTCCCGTGCCGTTTCCCTTTTTAGTTATGCTCCCGAAATCTCAACGCCGTCATGCCATCATATGTACAGGTCATTATAAGTTAAAAGAAAATCGCTCACGTCAAAAGACATGACGCTCACAGCGACGCGACGGCCTGCTCCTCCTTCTCCGCCTTGACAACAGGCGCGATGGCAGCTTGACCCGCCTTCTCAGCCTCGGCCGACGACGACGGCGCCGCCTTCTTGGCCTCGACGGCCTTGCGCTCCATCTCCTCGAGGTACTGCGCGTAGCGCGACTTCTTGTTGTGGATGCCGCACTCGGTCTTCTGCTGGCCCTTCCAGCGGCCGGCGCGCTCGTCCTCGCCCTCCTTGACGGGCACCGTCGAATGCCAGTCGCCGACGGACTTGTACCCGCGGTCGAGCAGGTCGTTGTACGGCACGTTGTGCGTCTTGATGTAGTCCTGGACCTGCTTGAAGGACCACTTGACGAGCGGGTTGATCTTGACGACGCCGCGCTCGTCGTCGACCTCGATGATGGGGATCTTGTCGCGCGCGCCGCCCTGGGAGCGGCGGCGGCCGGTCAGCACGGCGGCGACGCCGAGCTCCTGGTACGCGCGCTGCAGGGGCTCGACCTTGGCGATCCAGTCGTACATCTCGGCCTCGGTCTCGTAGAGGCGGGCGCCGTACATGGCCTCGAACTGGGCGGTGGTGTCGACGCCGAAGGGCTTGAAGACGTGCAGCTTGACGTTGGGGTAGCGCTGCTGGATGCGGTCGACGAGGGCGTGGGTCTCGGAGAAGTGGTAGAGGGTGTCGAGGAAGATGAGGTCGACGTTGGCGGCGGCGGGGTTCTCCTTCTGGATCTTGGAGAGCATGTCGAGGGTGACGAGGCCGGTGAGGCCGAAGGCGGTGGACTGGAAGAGGTTGGGGAACATGACGCGGCAGAAGCGCAGGATGTCGATGGGGTGCATGTCCTCGAGCTGGTCGTTGAGGTGCTTGAGGTGGGGCTGGGTGAGGGAGATGAGCGGCATGGCTGCGATGGAGGACGACGTCGACGAGGCGTCGGTGGCGGAGCCGTACCCGGACTCGACCTCCTGCTGGTCCAGCTTGGCGGCCTCGACGGCGTTGAGTCTGGGGGACGACGCCACGGAGGACGTCGCGGTGGCAGCTTCAACAGCGGACGACATGTTGAAGGTGCTGTTTGGATGTGAAAGAGGGCAGAAGGGTTGGGTGAGGAGGAGGGGTTCCTGCTGCTGAGGTGATGAGAGCCCGGGGTTATATGGTGAGTGTTGCTGTGTGAGGAGGGTGTGTTGTTGAAAACCCGGGGTATATTCGCTGAGGACGGCTCTTGTCGAAAGAGATGAAAGAGATGAACCGAAAAGCAAATGACGCAAGATGCTAGTCTGGGGTGAAGTGAGATCAGATTTGGATCAGAGAGAAAGAAGGAAGGCGAGAGACTGTTTTATGAGGAACGGGCTCGGAGGACCAGGAGGGAGACTTACACGGCGGGAAGGGGGCGGGAGGAGCATCATTTTCCGGGCACAGGGCATCATCAAGCAACATTACTAATTTGATTTTTCACCAAGTACGCCCTTCTAGCACGATCGAACGAACCAAAGGCCGATAGAGGAGTGCAGATGGGCACCCGCACGCTGGAGCCTGCCCAGGTATTGCGCAATAGCTGGCAAGTGGAAGCTTGCATTGAGAGCCAGGCGCTTGAGGAATATTTTGCAACTCTCCTACGACGAGGCGTGGTCTGGGAGCAATCACGACATCGACGCTAAACCTTTCGTGATGAGGGCGGCGAGACGTGATTGGCCGCGCGAGGCAGGGGATCCTCCGTACCGTGGACATCCCGCAATTGCGCCATCGCCCCGGGTGCCGGAGTAGATTTTCTTTGCAAAAGATTTGCCTCTGGCCCGGTTCCCGGCAGCCGGAAGCCGCAATTTGGGTGAGTATAACATTGGGGCCGTGTCCGGTCTGCTTGTATTTGTGAGAAGAAGCCCCGAAATTCGACGATGATCTGGGACTGCCTGGAGGTTCAGCGACCAAAAACGAAACGGGGGCCTTCGTTCCACGAGAGACACCGGTGCGGATTCGCCATGATGATGCGAGAAGACGTGATTCCGCGCGGGCCACTAGTCGGCTTGGCCACTAGTGGGTGTTACGGCACTCGGTGGCTTGAGGCTTCGTTTCCATTGTTTCTAGTCTCGGGGCGGCACGGCAGTCGGCCGGCCGTCGGTGGGACTGTGACATGGTGATCCGGCGTCTGAGGCCCATTCATCCATCCCGCGCCGGACTTTGGGCGCGCGCACGCAATCCATTGCCAACAAACCTCCCCCATGATCATGGTCCATCCATCACATTGCATCCCACCTGCCAACGCCCCGATGCCCAGGGGCTATTATCCATGGCAACCTGAACCCGCCCGTTGAAAAAAATGCCTGGCATATCCACAATCGGGTTTCGACGTGAGATTCGTTTCGTTTTATCACCGCTCCGAGGGCTTCCTTCGCGGTGCCGACTTCGTCCGAGGATGCTCACCGCTTGAGGCCACGGCCTTTAAAAGGAGATGGCGGGCTGTATGGGCGGTTATGGCGGCGAGCAAGAAGACTCCTCCTTCAGGGGGTTTACTCGGATGATTTAAGCTCCCGCTTGGGAACGAGTTGATGTATCCTTCTTGGAGGAGCTGAACCATCTCCATTGTGAGAATGAGAGCAAAGCCCGTAGGCCACTTGGCCAACTCCTGCAGGGCTGAGTTTGATCCATCATCACCAGTCAGACTCTCAGACTCTCAGGCGCCACTGCCAGCTCATCAATCTGGCAGAGCCCCATCACCAACATCAAACTTCCGAGAGTCAAAGGCCGATGGCGGATGCGGCGAAGAGGAGAACAAAACCCCCCATCAGCAGCGCAGGACATATCGTAATCAGTCATCTACAACGGATGGCTGTACTCCTCGATCGTGCGTCTTATTCCCGCTTGACTCCGTCCGCTATCAGCGGAGACCGTTGTCTCCAAGCCTCCTGGGCTGTTGCGGTGTCCGCCTGTCGCTGCTCAGCCATGATCAGTCATCGGCTCCTGCGGTGACGGGATGACAAACAACTTACAAGTTGGAAGCGTCTGACTAAACAAGACCACAGACCACTAGCAAGAGTGTCTGAGGTAAGCTGGCCCGAGCCCAAGTGACGGTGACAGCCCAGCTAGGTTCCGTACGCGGTTCCGTATGTACTAGGGGGCGATAAAGCAGGCGATAGGGCTGCCACCAGGGAATCATCCATCCACTGACGACTGAATGATGTTGACGAATGACGACTGGCGCCGGCACATTCGGACGAGGCTAAAGCATGGGAGGGCATCGAGGTGCACCGCAGCGCTGATCCCAGGCTGACAGCGGACGAGTGTCACCGGGGCCTTACCTCCGTCGACCGTTGCAAAAAGAGAAGTCGCCTCACCTTGAACTGACACTCACCGACAACTTTCACTCAACTCGCACTCACCGTTAGTGTCCTTGCGCACCCACCACCCGCAACGGATAGGGGAGAGAAAAGATTGACGGAACCACCACCACCACCCCTGGCCGGAGGTGATGTAATGCGGCCTCTCACCGTGCCATCCGTACCTGACGTTAGCCCTCTCCCGGCCGTGTCAAAAATTTCGTCGGGGCCACCACGTGATGCGCAGAGTCCACCGTCGCGCCAACGCACATCATCCACGGGCGCTGCCTCGGCCAATGAGACGCCGGGGATGACCACGGCGCACGGCGTTGGCGGATCCCAGCTTCGGCTCCGGACCAGTGACGGAGAGGCGGGGGCTGAACACACACAGTTCATCCTCACAGTGTGTGTGTGCCTTGTCTGCCAGCCAGCCTTCTCCTCTCTAGGTCTCTCCCACGCGGCGGCTGTGACTGTTACTGCTGCTGCTGCTGCTGCTGCCACTGTTAATTACTGCTATTGTTGGTTTGCTCTCTGTCCCGTCCTGTCGTCCAACCACGCGGTGGTCTCTGTTTTACCTTCGAAACATGAGTCGACGCGGTTCGCTGTGAATTTCATTCTAGCTTTCTGCCTCTTTCACGAGCAACGCCCAGCTCAGCCCAGCTCAGCTCCCCCTCCGAGCTTCCCTCTTTCTCTCTCTCTCTCTCCCCCCCGCGCCGCCGTCCCATTCCCCTCCTCTCATCCTCCTTCCCTCCCTCCCTCTTCACCTCAAGCTCGTCCGTTGCTGCTCAGCTCTTATCGCTGCAGCTTGGTTGGTCGCCCGTTGCATCGCCTTTTTTTCCCTCCCGACTCCCCAAACCCCTCCATCACCAACCCCGCCTTCCGGCGTGTGGTGGTTTTTTTTTTACAAGACGACGGGAAAAAAAAAGGAAAAAAAGGACAAAATCGTCTCCGCCATGGCCGACGCAAGCCCCGCCAAGTCCACAACCTCACCCCGACCGCAGCTCACCTCGTCCATGAGGAGCAGCTCCTTCCTGCGCGAGCACCAGCAGTACCGGCCGCCCCAGCACCCGGAAAGCCGCTTCGGCATCGACACCGTCGTCGAGGACCTGAGCAACACCTCCCTCGCCTCGCCGCCCAGGCACAGCCACTCCCCCGGCAAGAATTTCGTAGCCTTCAATGGCGTCCCCTCCGAGGAGAACCCCCCGACCATCGTCGACAGCGGCCTGAACCACACCTACTCCCACCCCAACTGCGCCCCCGCCGCCGGCAAGCCGCGCTCCGACCGCCTCATTGCGACCCTGTTCTATAAACCGAACGGCAAGCATGCCTCTCCCACCGGCGCCGGCGTAGCAGCAGCAGCCGCAGCATCCGCCCCGCCCGCCGCCGCCGCCGCCGCCGCTCCGGCCTCATCCTCCGACGCCGGCAGCACCAAGGAGTCCATCCCGGCCAACTTCGCGCCCACCCAGAACCCGGACTCCTTCCCCCTCGAGCCGCCCGCCTCGGAGCCCGAGAAGCTCGACCACCTCTACGGCTCCTACATCTCGCCCATGTGCGTCTCCTCCTTCCTGCACCTCATGTCCACCTTCCCGCTGCCCGCCGGCCACGACGGCTCCGACTACACCTCCTCCCACCGCTGCCTCGACACCCAGCCGACCCCGCGCGTTGTCGAGCTCACCCTCGACCCGGCCCCCTGCCGCAGCTACCTCTCCCTCACCGACCTGCGCCGCCACGAGCTCATCTACCGCTTCGAGCGCGAGTGGGGCGTCGACGTCGCCCTCCAGCCCGACTCCCTCTGGCGCCGCCACCCGCGCCTCGTCGTCTTCGACATGGACTCCACCCTCATCACCCAGGAGGTCATCGACCTGCTCGCCGCCCACGCGCCCGCCGACGGCATCGCCGAGAAGGTCGCCGACATCACCCACCGCGCCATGCTCGGCGAGCTCGAGTTCGACGCCGCCTTCCGCGAGCGCGTGCAGCTTCTCAAGGGCGTGCCCGCCTCCTTCTTCGAGACCCTGCGCCCTGTGTTGGACGTCACCCGCGGCGTGCCCGCGCTGATCAAGGCGCTGAAGCGTCTCGGCGTCAAGACCGCGGTCCTCTCGGGCGGATTTCTGCCGCTGACGGCCTGGCTTGCGGGAGAGCTCGGCATCGACCACGCGCACGCGAACGAGGTTGTCGTGGACGAGGCGACGGGCGCGCTGACGGGCGAGGTGAAGGGGCTGATTGTCGGGAAGGAGCGCAAGCGCGACCTCCTCGTGGAGATTGCGGGTAAGGAGGGGATTGATCTGTCGCAGGTCGTGGCGGTCGGCGACGGGGCGAACGACCTGCTGATGATGGGCGCGGCGGGGCTCGGCGTGGCGTGGAACGCGAAGCCGATGGTGCAGATGGAGGCCGACACGCGGCTGAACAGCGAGAGCCTGTTGGATCTGCTGTATCTGTTCGGGTTCACTGGTGATGAGATTGAGCAGCTTGCTTCGTAGAGAGAGCGGGGCGGGCGGGTGTGGTGTAAAATGGGGGAGTCGTCAAGGACTTGGCGTAGGCGTAGGCTGTGATGTGAGGTGTTTTGGGGAGTTGGAGCATCACCTCTGGAGGGGCTTGTTCGTGGGAGTATCAATACATGCCACCTGACTTAATTGCATGCTGTTGAAAATCTGATACCAATTTCTTCGAGTGAGGGCGGGAGATTTCCAGGACAGTCATTTGAGTCTTGACTCATGTTTAGATGAGAGAGAAACTGCGTAGTTGAGAGTGAACGTAAAGCCATTCTGTAGGGTAAACAAGAAAATTGTAGCAAAAATTCTGAATTCTCCCTATCTACACATGAAAACCACACCTTCCGTCCGTTGCACAGCTTGCGCGAATGCCCGTGTCTTCTTCGTCTACGCTGCCGGTATCATTAAATTCTTTAGTAACCGTCCTTGCCCCACTTGTTGTACTTGTCGTGCAACTCCTGTAGAAAACAAGAGTCAGCCTGGAGATGTCCTTGATTCGAATCTCGAAGTATCCGTCATCCGCGGGGCCGATCTTGCAGCCTGCCTCCGCACGACAAATGACCATCCTCCTCACGGGATTCATTAATTCCTCGCCAGCATGGAAAAACGTACCTTGGGGAGAGTGACGTCGGGGATGATGACGGTGTTGACGGCGCTGGGAGCGTCCTTGGGCTCGTTGTTGGGGTTGCCGCCGGGATGGTACTTGTACTTGCCCTCGGAGTCGGTCTCCCAGGGCATACCGGCCTTCAGGACGGCGCTCTCGGAGGTGGAGGTGGTGGGGGTGCGGCCTGCGGTCGAGGGTCAGCGGGATTGCGGAAAATTGCGAAATGGGTTGGGGTGAGGTTACCGAAGTAGAGACCAGCACCGCCGAGCGCGGCAGCCATGACAGCACCGAGGATCTGTCGTAGAAAATTCGATTAGCTTCCATTTTACGTCGTTTTCCCCGTCCCCCGCACGCCAATCGACCCAAAATGCCATATCATGTCCGTCTCCGCAATCTGAAGGGCGAAATAATGAACTATGGGTGTTCGGCGGGCGGCGTTGCGGTTGTGGTCGCGGAGAGGGAGGCATCGTGATGTAAGGCTTTATTTCGGGATTTGGAGAAACTGGGTCTTTTTGGGGCTGGGTGGGAGATATCACGCACGTAGAGCTCGGGGTTGCGCTTGGACTCCTGGGTGAGCTGCTGCTTGGCGTGGTCGTCGGCGAAGCGGCGGAGGGAGGTAGAGAAGGTGCGGCGGGCGACGAAGGAGGCCATTGTTGCGGTGTTGCGCGGGCGTTTGGTGGTGGGATTGGGTGTGGTTGTGAGAGGTGAGGTTCGGCTGTCGTATGATTTCGGAGCTTCGAGACGGGATTCCAATGTTGAAATTCGGGAGAAACGATTGGCCGGGTGAAGGGAGGGAGGTGATTGGCCAATGGTGGGTGAGGTGGGCATTACCTCATTCTGTGTGGCTTTGGTGCATGGTATGCGAGTAAAGAGGTCCTGTGGTCTAAGAAGGATACTCTACTAAGCCAGACTTCGATTATCATCATCACCCATGCTCCGAGTCGAAACCGGTGAATACTCGAGATTCACGATTCAATCCTCGCGGTCTCGTCAAGTGATATTGTATTGCCAGAGACGCCTTTGAAAACGTGGCAAACGCACAGCAGTAACAACTGGCTGGCAGTGCTGGTGGCCGTGGTCAGCAAAGCTACATACCATTGGCCATCCCGGACTTATTCGTATACATGGCTGAATGCTGACCTCCGAAGTTGTTGAAGTCTTTGGAATCACTCTTGTTAAAAGTCACGATAGACCGCCTAAGATTTCCATCATGGAGATCCAGCGACAAAATGGCATATCAGCCATATCTACTGCAACCTGGTGTATGTCGAGCAGTTGAGTTTCTCTTCGGCCTGGCAAACACGCTTTGTGCCGTTGCGGCTCTTAACGATGTGGAGCCCGTATCGCTCGGCGAAGTCATCATGATCATCATTACGCCAGTATTGTCTTTGGTGGCGGCGTCTCTTGAGGGAGTTTACGAAGCAGACCGACAGGTGGAGTTACGCCTACGAGATGAAGATGGTTGAATCCAGCAATGAATGTGAGACCAAGGTCCCAAAACTGCGCGCGACCAGTAAGCTCTCATATCAATCACACGTACTCCTTCAGACGAAAGATTGCCGTGATGGATGCGATCTGAGGCAGCCAATAGAGAGACCGGCTAACGGTGTTACATTCAGGAACATCCCGTGTTCGCAACCTTCTGTCTATGCTTTGGGACTTGTAAGCCTGGTTCAGATGTCGAGACGTGCGGTTCGTGTCGGCATCGGGAGATGGCATATGCAAGTGTTTTCGCTGATGGGATGACCCATGTTTCGACAGCGATGCAAGATGTGTAAATACCAGACGAAATTCGCGGTGGTTTAGCGTTAAGCAATTTCGGCATGAATGGATTTCATCGACGTCGCAGAAGCGGCAATGCAGAGTCTCAGTGTTTCCCGCGTGTATCTGTCAGCAAATCGAGTGATTGCGTCTGGAAAGAGTGGTTCAAGCATTTCCCTGTTACACGGGTTGTTGGCAGCGTCTTATGAGCGAGGTCTAACCCGGGATTCCGGGTAGATCGCGGCGGACCCTCGACGACGTTGCAGCAGCCTCAGCGGCTCTCCAAAGAGGGGCAAGACGCGTCTTGAGCCATGTGATTCAATGTCAACATCGACCAAAACAAAACAGCCTTCATTCCGAGGACCGCGAAGAACATGTCAAAGAACGAACGAACGCCATCGACATACTTCGAGGCTAGAAGAAGACTGGCCCGTGCGGGGCATCCCAATCTCAATTCTCAGGTGCAGGTTTGGCGTCGCAGCGCTCAGGTCGCTCGTCGCTCGCGCGCAGACAGTTGAAGGTCGCAATGGTGCCTGAACGGTTCCATCGTCCCAGAAATCTCGTCACCCCGGCATTGCAGCCGTCACGGGCGCGGCGTCCCGTTGGCTGCTGTGCTGCTGTAGCAATTTAAACCTGGGGCCCCCAATGCGGCAATTGCAATCAAAATTGGCTGGCACAACAGCAGCCGCTGTGCATAAACAGGCGGCCATTGCCGTTTCAGAGTGGGCCTGAGCGCAGCTGCTATCATTAATATATTGTCAGCCACGCAGAGTCCTGTTAGTGATGACAGGCGGCAGCTACTTGTCGAGGCAGCACCGCTAGTCCCGTCTGGGTGGTTGTGCATGCACAAAGCACGGATATACCCAGGCACATCCATCGCCCCCCTTACTGCGTCCTTCAGTGTTGTGAGGTGCCCCCCCCCCCGGCTCTGCCTTATGCTTTTCCCACCCGGCTTCCCTTCCCTGGCCTGGCCTGGCCTCGCCAACCTCTAGTCAGTGGAGGTTGCTTTTTCGCCTGTCCTGGTGGTCCGTCTCGAAAAAAGGAACTCCAGGCAAGACAAGAAACTCCATCTCTGGTCGTCTCTTTTCCGCTGCTTCGCTCATTGTCACGGCCTATCCGCCAATCCTTTTTCTTTTCTCTCCCACTCCGTCACTCTCTCACCACCTTAGACCCATCTTCGACGCTCCGACGTCCCAACGATACGACGACACGAATACCTACAAACCCACACACTCCCTCATTCACCTACTCGACCTACCGACCGTACCATACCGACCTTACCTTAATTCACGGGCCTTTTTCCCGTCTTCTACTCTTCGCACGACCTTTTTTTAATACCCATTTCCCGCCGCACACTCTGCGCTCCCACCTTTTTCGAACCTTCCGCCCTGCATTACGCCGAGTCTACCGGTCCTATCGCGCGCCCACGCACGAAATCGTCACGTCCGCCAAAGCGCCGATTTCTACCCCCGACGCCCACTGCCGACCGATCATCTCCCTCCTCGATAGGTCTTCATCCGAGCCTTCACCAACCTCACGATATTGATCCCCGCCTAGAGAGCGACATGTTATAGTGGAGAACCGATACGAATACCCGAATAACTTTGCGCCGACAGCGGTTTACCGATCGCAGCGCTGATCATGGCCTCCAAAGACCAGGGCTCCGGCCCCAACAAACCTCCCGCCGACGACGACGGCTTCCCGAAACCTCAGTTCCCCGGGCGCTCCGACAGGCCAGGCCCCCCGAGCATCATCTCTTCGCGTATGACCGATATCGCGTCCGACGACGGCGGGGAAGCCGCCACCCAGCAGACTCTTTCCGAGAACCCGCGCAGGAAAAGCGGCATGGCCTCCGAGACTGTGTCGCGGCCAGGAACGGCAAAGACAGGCATGTCTGGATCCAGAGAAGGCTGGCGACGAGGGCCCCCTCCGCGACTGAACTACATTACGAGTCTGCACGAGAAGAGGGGGAGTATTGGCGGGGGCAGTACTGCCGGCTCCGTCAACACTCGGCCGCCCAGCGCCGCCAGCCGCAGCCATGTCCCATCTCTCACATCTTCGGCCTTTTTTCGTCCCATGAGTTCCCAGAAACTGCAGGCCCAGCGCGGCGGCGCATCTCGCCCCTCAACCCAAAACCGACAACAACCGACTCTGGAGGATGCCGAGCCTGCGGAACCGAGTCCTGCGGCTGCGGCTGCTGTGGCCAGTGGCGGACCGAATGCTCGGCACAGCGTTATCTCAAACCCGGTTTCGAACCCCGTTGCTCGCCTTCAGAGGCAGCTCAGCGGTGATGGTGAAGGAAGGCCACCTCCATCCCGAGGAACTGAATACACCGACCAGGGAACCTACGACAGAATAACCGCCAACACCAGCCCGACACACGGCCATTACCCAGCAGGCAGCATGTCTGAAAGCGTCACCCCGATATACCGCCAACAGCGCAACAGCCGGAACCTAAGCGTGAATGTGGACAGACGGTTCAGGGATCGAGGCAACCAGAGCCCCGCCAAGTCGCCGCGATCCTTCCGCTCAAGCTTCTTGCTGCCAGGGAGAAGCGACGGCGAGCAGAACAAGTCCAACCGAAGCCTGCCGGGCGCCGAGAAGCTTTCGTCGAATGCCTCGACCCCGCGACTGAACCCGGTGGACTCCTCGAGACCCGCAGACAAGAACAACTTGAGGAAGTCGAAAACCAACCTTGGCTACGTCTTTGAATATTTTGAAGGAAACACCGTCTTCTGTCTCGGTGGTCGTTTCCAGAACACCAAGCATCGGCCAGTGAACGTCGCCACGGGACTGTTCATCATCATCCCTGCTGTGCTCTTCTTCATCTTCTCTGCACCATGGATATGGCATAACATTAGCCCTGCCATACCCATAACGTTTGCATACCTCTTCTACATCTGCATCTCCTCCTTCCTCCATGCGTCTGTTTCTGACCCTGGTGTAAGTTCGACCCTCCAAAAGTGAGTGAAACTGCTGACATGCCTCAGATTCTTCCTCGTAATCTTCACGTTTTCCCTCCCCTGGAACCCACCGAAGACCCCCTCCGACTAGGCCCTCCGACAAACGACTGGACTCTCATCAAGTCCGCCGAGTCCTCCACCGCAGCCATGGAGGTTCCCGTCAAGCACTGCCGAACGTGCAACATCTGGCGACCTCCTCGCGCTCATCACTGCCGTCTCTGCGACAACTGCATCGAGACCCACGACCACCACTGCGTCTGGCTCAACAACTGCGTTGGCCGACGTAACTACCGATATTTCTTTGCCTTCGTGTCATCCGCCACATTCCTCTCGCTCTACCT
This sequence comes from Colletotrichum aenigma, assembly GCF_013390185.1. Lineage (NCBI taxonomy): Eukaryota > Fungi > Ascomycota > Sordariomycetes > Glomerellales > Glomerellaceae > Colletotrichum > Colletotrichum aenigma. The sequence continues at coordinate 1,439,464 of NW_023500914.1, forward strand.
TATGGGTGCCTCTCTGGCCCAAATCCTCATCCACATGAACCTTTCCGGCATTTCCTTTGGCCAATCCATCGACGACTTCCGCGTCCCGTTTGCGATGGTTATCTACGGTTTCATTTCTTTCCTGTACCCGGCCGCCCTAATGGGCTACCACATCTTCTTGATGGCGCGAGGCGAGACGACTAGAGAGTACATCAACTCCCACAAGTTCATCAAGAAGGAGCGCTTCCGGGCCTTCACCCAAGGCAGCATGCCCAAGAACTGTATCGTTGTCCTCTGCCGACCTCGGCCACCTACCTACTACCAATTCAAGAAGCGGTACAATTCTGGCGACCAGCGTCTCGGTGCCTACAGGGAGCAACCCAAGGGCGACTCCCAGGGCATGGAGATGCACAGCGTGAAGCCAGCGTCCGGGTTCCAAGGCCCCGTTTCTTTACGCAACGAAGCAAACACTGCTACGACATAATTCTTTTTCTTACTTGTTTGGTGCTCGGCGTTATCCGTGGGAGCGATCATGCGTCTACTGGACCCTGGATACCTGTAATGTATGTTTTCTATTATATCCGCCTCTGCCTGCATGCCAGGTGGACAGACAGCGCTTGTTATCTTCAGCATGGGAGATGACAAGCTAAGACATGAGGCTGGGGCGAACCGCTTCATACCTGGAGCTTGTACATAGACAATTGGCGCTACTCACTGCGCTTGCAAAAACAAATCTTAGCGAATACCCAACAATCAAGTCTATACGCCGCAGTGAAGTGATGTACGTTGCAAAGTGAATCACTGCCGATGTTCTGTTTCCAGCCAGCGTCCTACCTCAGCCGCGACATGCTTTCACTTCATCACTGGCGAAATCGCAACTGCTTGGGAGTTAGTCACTGTGCCACCATAACCAGCAAACACCCCATAAATACCCTCCACATCCTGCGCAGAAGGATCTGCCCAGGAGCAGACGTGGCATAAAGTAATAACCTGCACTTCCTCACGAGAATCCCCAGTTGTTACAAGACAGACAGACAACTCTCACAATGCACTACGAATTCGACGGCTACTCCGAGGCCAGCAACTCGCCGGGCCGGGCCGCCGCCCCGCGTGCGCAAGGCGGTGGACAGAACCGGGACCAGCGGCAAGATCACAACAACAGCGACCGCGGCCGCGAGGAGGACAACCAGTACCCCAACGGCTTCTACCGCGGAACGGGCCGCTTTGCGCGCGAGAACTTTGAGAGCGAGCGGCGCGAGCGTGAACGCGAGCGCGGCCAGCAGCAGCAGCAGCGGACGTTTGGCGCGTCGCCGTATCGGTCTGCTGCGTTTGAGTACATGGACACGGGAGGCAGGGGGAGGAGCGAGGAGGAGTGGGGGCGGGTGTTTATGGAGGCTTTTCGGAGGAGAGCCGGCGCAGATGGAGGAGGTGGTGGTAGTGGTGGTGGCGGCGGCAGGATGGGCATGGACGAGAGGGAGGGGTACGCAGGAGGAGGAGGAGCAGGAGGGTATGAGCCGCGCGGATACGGAGCGGAGCGGGAGATGGGATTTGAGGAGTTTCTAAGCGGGGTCTTTGGCGGCGGGGGTTTCGGCGGGCGCTTTGGCCCGGAGGCCGGGGGCTACGGTTACGGCTCCGGTGGTGGTGGTGTGGGGGTCAGCTTTGAGGAGATGTTCGGGCCGCCGCCTGGCTTCGGCGAGGGCTCCTCCCCCGGTGCCGGTGGGGGTTACGGTGGAGGACGAGGTCCGGGGTACAACAGGGGAGCCGATGAGCAGAACGAGCACGACCGGCGGGGAGGCGCGGGGATGACGCGGGACGAGTTCGATAACATGTTCCGGGCGCGGTTCGAGGGCCCGAGCATCAACGGGTACGCGTCCGGCCCGCCGCCTGCTGATTTGTTTGATCGGTGGTATACGGATTGGTAGATATTGGCTGGCTGGGTGGCAGTGAGTGAGTGAGTGAGTGAGTGAGGGAGAGTGTGCGAGTGTGTTCTACAACACGCGGGTGGGGATCGGTAGTTGCAGCTCGGCAGATGTATCCGTAGCGAAATCCAGTGCAACAGTCTCTCTTGCGTCGTGGTGACATTCGGGATTTGTGTTTCGTGAGTGCATCGCTGCGTGGCCTGATCATGGGCCGGGAGCGCTCGGGGAGGGGGCTATAAGACAACAAACCAGACATGATGTGCGATTTCATTCCAAATCACCCATGCCCATCGGCACTCTCTTGCGTGTTACTCGAGGTGTTCATCCAGCCTGCCGCGTTCCATGCTTGCTTGATAGGATGGGCCGGGAGAGGGACCGGGGAAGGTTGCTGCGTGGTCAGCATCTCCGTTAATTGAGGGGAAAGGGGGCAGCGAGATAATTGTAATTGCAGCTTCATGAAGGCTGAATAAGGGCAGAAGGGGGAGGGGATGGGCTTGTCTGGGTGCATTTAAGGAGTTGTTCTGCCGAGGTGTGGTGAGCAGTGGAGGAGAGGTTTGTGGATGTGCAGTGTGCTGTGTTGTGCTGGCAAGACGCGGGGGCCTTTTGAGTTCCCGTCCTTTGTTCTCGACCACCCCCGTTTCGAGGCCGGATCGCCGGTCGACATTTCACTGCCATTCGAGACGAACACCGGAGAGCAAACATCACGGAACAGCAATCAGGTTACCCCTCGTACCACCCACCATCACCACCACTCACCCATCGAGGCTCTTGAAGTTGTTGAATCAAGGTTGCATGCGCCACTTCGCCCCTCCGCCAAATAGACTAAGAAGACTGGACTGACCCGCATCTATCTCGCTCAAGCCCGTTTTGATCCCATCACCATCAAACCACCTCCAAATCCCGAAAACAACACAAGCCTCATCGCCTTTTTTGCTTGATGTTCCTTTCACGCCAGACACGACCAATCACCTCCTCCGGCACGCGCCGCATCCGCGCAGCTCCCGCCGATGCCCACCAAAAGCCGACCCTGCACGGGAAATCTCGCTAAAGCTGCGAAGTCCTTTTGACCTGGGCCAATCACGGATGCTGCTCGAGTCGGGGGGTCCAACGTCACCAAAGTCACATACCACCGCCCGCCGGCCTCCGTCCTCCCCCCCTCGTTGCGTGCTGTTGGTCCTCACATCCTCTCCCCCCCCTTCGCCTTCTCCCGCCTCCTTCAGGCTTCCAAGGACGCCCTTCCAACATAAGACCGAACTTGCTCTGTTTCTGTGCGTGCGCCGCACCTTTCCCACAATTATCTTGCTCGGTCTGCAGTTCCCGGCCCCCAAAAAGAAGGATTCGGGCGCAACTCCTGGAAAGGGGAATTGCTCTACACCTATCACATTCACTCTTCCCGCCCTTCACAGTTTTTGGACCAGCAGAACGGAGGAAGGATTCGCCAACCAACCCCCCCAAGCTGAAGCTTCCTCGCTCTTACACCGAACTTGTTACTGAACCAGGAAATCCCAGGAAAGGCGCCTTCGCCCGATCTTGCTGACGGCGGAGCCCCCCAATCTCTCCATATCTCCCTTCCCTCGGACTTCAGCTCTCTGCTCCTCCTCCCGTCCCCCCCAGCCTGGGGGATTCCCCTCTTTTTTCCGTCCTCGTCTGGGTTGCTGTGCGGTTTGTTTGGCTGAACGGGGGTTGGCTTGGGCTGTCCCCAAATCTGCTTGTCCGCAGCCTCGAGCCTCGCGCGGCAAAGGAACCACCTATTTGCTGACCGACGACTACTCGATCGGGCGAAGAGGAGACGGAATAGCCAGACTGGATTGTACTGGATCTGGACCTTGGGAAAACCTTGGAACTCCACGCCAACCGCAAGCCCAGCCCCCCGCCGCCGCCGTCGCGCTGCGCCCGACCACCACCACCACCACCACCACCACCATGGAGTCTCCGCAGCAGCAGCAGCAGCAGCAGCTCTCCCCGTGCCTCGAGGGTGCTTCTGCTGTTGCTGTTCCTGCTGCTGCTGCTCTATCCGTTCCTGTCTCGCCTGTTGACGTCCCCGTCTCCGCCCCTGTGGCGCTGCCAATAGTTACCAAGAGCAAGGTGTACGCCACAGAGGACCATTGGACGTGCCACAGGGGGATCATCACAAGGCTGTACCGGGACGAGAACAAGACGTTGAAGGAGGTCAAGCAGATAATGGAGGAGACTTACTACTTTCATGCAACGTAAGAAAGCCCACCTTGCCCAACCCATCCATACATCCGTCCAAAGCTAGTTCACACTCTTTCCCACCCTTGCTCCTCTTAAAACCCCTCCCCGAAAGAATTTCCCAAAGTTCCACACACAATGTTAAACATTCTCTCCATCCCCTCTTTCGAAAAGGCCAAGAAAGAGATTCGTGGTGTGAAGTAACAATAAAAATGGGGACTGACACGAACGTTACCCGCGCTCTAGGGAGAGGATGTTCAAGACCCGTATCAAGCGCTGGGGCCTCGACAAGAAGTTCAAAGAAGCCGAGGTCCTGGCCATGCTCCAGGTCAAGACCAAGCGCGACGCCGCCGGCAAAAAGACCCGCTTCACCGTCCGCAACCAGGAGGTCGAGTGGGAGCGCATCGCCCACTACCTCAAGCGCCGCCCCGACCTGCAGCGCGACCCGCGCCACGCCTCCCCGGACCAGGACCAGGACGCGCAGCGCGAGCTCGTGCGGCTGCTCAAGGGCGAGCCCGGCCTTGGCCCTGCCGGCGCCGGGGTGGACGAAGAAGACTACGAGGCCGTCGCCCGCTACGGCATCCGCTGCCGCACGCCCTCGCCGCCGCCGATGCCGCGCGTCATCGACCCGGCCGCCGACCTGCGCATCCCGGACGAGATCCTGCGCCTCATGAAGGGCTTCTTCGACGGCGCGTTCCAGGGCCGCATGTGGACCATGGTCGACGACACGCTCTGCGCCGCCGGCCAGCGCGCGCCGTCCCGCGACCGCCCCAACCGCTGGGGCGACTTCATGAGCGACACGCACCGCCACATCGTCGGCCGCCGCGGCGACTTCCGCGGCGCTCACGCGGCCTTGTGTGCGCAGCTCGACGTCCTCCGCTGGATCATCAAGGACCAGGACCCGGAGCTGGCCTTCTTCCTGTGCTACTCCGTGCTCAGCCAGCCGCGCGACATCTCAGAGTGGCTGCTTCCGCACATCTGCACCCTGCACGAGCAGGTCCACGGCCCACGGCACCCGCTGACGCTGATCTGGGCGCGAATCCGGCGCGTCGACCACAGAGAGCGCGTGCGCATCCTGCATTCCCTAGTAAAGTACGGCGCCAAGGACCTGGAGAAGCGGCTCGGCCTGCTCAACATCACTATTCACTACATCCACGGGCTGCAGGGCCAGCTGCTCGCGCGGCTAGGCGAGACGGGCGGCAGCGACTTCGCGGAGATGACGGCGCTGTACGCGAGCACGTCGGCGGCGTACATGGCGCAGGGGCGGCTGCGGGAGGCGTGCAAGTGCCTGTTCGCGCTGGCGGGCTTGCAGCTCACGGCGCAGGAGTTTGAGCAGGCGCGGCTGACGCTGGAGCGGGCGGACGACAATATTGTGGCCGTGGAGCGCGCGGAGGGGCGGACGCCGACGACGATGCGGGTGTGGCAGTACGGCGAGATGGGGCAGCTGAATTACACGGTCGAGAGGGCGAGTAAGTACGGCGAGAGCCTGGCGATGGCGAGGGCGCAGTTTGGGAGGAGTAGTCCACAGGCGTTGATGACGATGTTGTCGTGGAGGGGGTCGTGGCCGTATATGCAGGAGGCGGCGTGAGGGAGACAGGCGTTGAGGGGAAAGAGGGAGATTGTTCACGAGTGGAGAAGCAATTCCTGTACTTTTAGTAGCGATACCATATCAAAAGTAATTCAAGGTTAGCATGGCCGGCGTTCGACATCATGTCCTGTCACAGTCGTCTTCCGTTGGTGTGTTTTTGATGTCATTATGTAGAATGACTGGCCTATTCCGGGCCGTCGTGGTTGAAGTACAGCGCGTCAGGAGGCAGCAAACCATCCCAACTTCCCGGCATGGCCTGTCCTCCCGCGGTAAAGACCCAGTCGAGGTCAAGCCGCATATCCATATCAATCCCCTCGTGGTCGACCTCCCCCCTCTCATCCACCACACCCGGATCCCCCGGCTGCTGCGACGGCGATATGCTCTGAAAGCTGCCGACGCTTCTTGATCCCGCAGGGCTGTCCGTCCTCGCCCTCTTGCGCGACTGGTTCCCTGCAGACGCCGCCCTCACCAACCCCCCACCACCCGACGTCGGCCCCAACCCCGGCCGTCTCGCCGCCGCCGCCCCGGCTCCGCTCAGCCGCCGCGACTTCAGCTCCCACTTGCGCTGCAGCATGAGCAGAAAGTCGCGCGAGCGCTTGGCGCACTCCCACGAGGCGGACAGCTCCTCAAGCGCGCGGAAGCAGACGCTCAGGTGCGTGGCGGTCTTGGCGGTCTTGGCGCGGCGGCGGCGGCGGCGCGACATGGACGCGAAGATGAGGATGATGGCGGCGGAGAAGATGACGGCGACGCCCTGGATGTTGACGCGGCGCAGGGAGTAGCGGCGCTCGTAGAGCAGGATCAGCTTGGCGACGGCGGCGGCGGACTCGATGCACATGCGCTGCGCGTGCATGTAGCCCGGGCCCTGCGGCGGCTGCGGCTGGAGGTAGGAGGAGGACATCCAGGGGCGGTGGGCGTGGATTACGTTTTGGTAGTATTGCATGCTGTTTATGTGAAGTTAGATGGTGTCTAAGTGGTGGCGAGATTTGGAATATGGGGGAAAGGGGGGCTACTGACTGGAGGAGAAGGACGTGTGGCAGGTATGCTCCTTCGGTGTCCTCGAGGTCGACTTGGAGAGCTTCGGGGAGGTTCTCTTTCCAGACGAAGAGCAGGGAGACAATCTGCTCGTTTTTCTCTTGGAGAACGTTTCTTGGAATCTTGGAGTTGCCGTATCTTATAGAGCATTGTTAGTCGTCTTATTCGCATGCGGGAGGTAGCTTGGAGTCTTGAGAGTCAACCACACTTACAACGTATGCCCTAAAGGAGCCATGATCTCGCACAACTCAATTCTTTGGAGGCTTACATCCTCGATGTGATACGTCATTGCTGCTAGAGGAGAGCCATTGCTGCGCGGCGACGTGTAAGGCGACCAAACTGCAGCCCCTGAAGCGCCAGCGACCGGCTTTTGCACTGTTATATCGTCGAGGCTGACGCGGAACGGCCGGCCTCGATAGTAACCTAGAGTTCTTTCAGGAGACGACATTAGGACTTGAGAACAAGAAAGTCTGCGTGTGCTTCACTTACTGATCCACAACATACGTCCCCCAAAAGACGTTCCGACGCAGGTCAGCTTCCGCGGGCGTCAGGATGCCCTTTGTAACGTAGGGAGTCATGTCCTTGTGAAGAGCCAAGTCGAAGGCGAGGCGGATGGCCATTCCTTTAAGGATGTTCTGTTAGCCGTGATGTCCCCAGCTTCCCTCATGGAACGGCGTCAATGATACAGTACCGCTGTACAGCCAGCCCCTGGAGTCTCTATTCGCTCCGATTTCGTGGCTGCTGAGGACGACCATCGCTTGGACGGTCGACACCGAGGGCGAGTCCAGCTCAATCTCCAACAGAGTCTTGGCGCGGGCGGCAAAGAAGTCGGGCAGAGACTTGGGAAACGTGACAAAGTTCGGATGGTACCGGGACTCGAAGGCAGCGCCGAGAGAACACCTGGATCGCGTTAGAAACATGCTCTTGCAATGCCTATTTTCCGTTGGGGGACCGGAGCAACCAACATTGCGTTTCTGAGAGCCTCAGAATAATACGGCGTGTCTTCCTCCCGTTCTAGCCACTTGTACTTGGCGTCCTCGTACAAAGTGCGATCGACAATATGCGAAAAGGGGTCCTGCCACGCAAAGTAAAGGTTGATCAGGTGCTCTTCCAGATCTGGTGGTATCGTCTTGCCGTAGCCCATCATGTCCAGATGCTCCTGCCCGTCGTTCCGCACAGTTCGATCGACTGCCAACGTGTCGCTTCCCGCGGGCATCTCAACAAGACTAAAATTCGACGTCGGTCCGTAGTAGGAAATCTGCCCGTTGGGCCCGATGTGTAGAGATCCCAGCCGATCTGACAGTTGGTTGACGAGGTCTTCCTCCGTCGTCCCCGATGCGCTGTCGTCATTCTCGTTGTCGCTCAGCACACCGCCGCCCTCTCCCGAGTGAGAGCTGAGTAGAGGATGACTGGGTGCGCGCACGCTTGCGACGTCGAAGCCGGGAGCGATGATGTCTCCGTTTTCTGGGGGGCTCCAGTCCCAGTCCGCAACGACCTTTGACGCAGCATCCCTCGGTTGAGCCCATGCCGCTGGCGTGTGGCCGTGACGGACGGCGTCGAACCCAAAAGCGGCTGCGTCGAAGGACAGGCCAAAGTCGGGGGGCAGCTGGCCCGGTGGCGCCATGGGGTGCACAACAGGAAGAGCCGGTGCAAGCGGATACTGACCAAGTGACAGTGCCGGGTCGATCGGTAGTGCCGAGTTCATGGATGGCGGCGTGGGTTTCTCCAGCGTGACTTGGACTTTGGAGAGACCCAAAGTCTCCAGGATCCGGTTGAGGCTCTTGCCCTCCTCTGAAGCCATCGCGGGCGGTTGAAGCCCATTTTGACTGATGAAATGACAAAGCTGGTCGACCCTGCTCGAAAGCAACTCTACAGCAACGCGCAATGAAAGCCTATTCCCGGTAAGGTCACTTCCGACGACCCTCATAAACAATACGAAACTCACTTGCGTTTGTCCTCTCCGGCTTGGTATCTACAGTCCCTGCGTTTGTTCTTGCAGTTGGAACATGTCGGCGTTGCACCGTCACACTGTGGATCGTTAGCCTGTGCGATTCAACCGATGTTGCGGAGATGAGGTAACCTTGATCTTGCTCTCCCTGCAGGAGATGCATGCAGTCGTGACATGTCTCCTCTTGGAATCGGGCTTCGATGATTGAGGCATGCTGCCCCCTTGGCCCCGGATCAGCCTTGGATCGTGGTTGAAGGAGTGGAGGTTGAACTTGGCTAATTAAGGCAGGCAGGGTCTCATGCGTGCGCACGATGTGGTGCGGGTCGGTGGCAGCTTCTTGGCCGGTCCGGAGGCCCCACTCACGCACCTCGTCGCAACGCAACGTGTATCCAAGTACTCCGGGCGGAGAGTACCCAATGTCGGGGGTGGCTTAGGTGGAATTAAGCCTTGAACCGCGGGGCGCGTGGACGCCGGGCCTGCTGCGTGCAGGGAACCTGCTGGGCGCTACGGCAAACTACACCGCTATGATAGGCTGCTAAGGCTTGGTAGAAGTTTCTAATGGTCAAAGGTCAGCCATAGTCGTGCTCCCCATAACCACCACGCCGGTCGATGAGTCGGTATCTCGGTTCATCCGACCGAATGGTGCATGGCGAGTGGAATTTGACTCGAATGTTGACTCAGTTTCGCTTTTTCTGCTGTTTCTGGCGGTGGGATCCTAGAAAGGGACTGTCAAGAAGGCCATAGTCATATCGGTCTCGGAAACTCATACCTCGGATCACAGCCAACATTGGTTGAGCCTGAAGTCAAGAGATGGATGATGATAAATATCCCAAGCCGCCATGGCCTCGTATTTATTCACACAATGTCTGTCGTGTAACTCCCCGCGTAACCAAAATAAGCTTATCCGTACGAACCTGTAGTCATACCGAGGCATCGCGAGTCGGCCGAACAGTACCGAATGTCGAAGGACATAGGGCCGTGCTGAACTCTCTGAAGGTTCAGAGTTTACAAGAAATAAAGCGTAAAGCCGGTCCTATTTGATGAGTCGTAAAGTAAAGACACTTCTACAGCGGGAAGCCTCCCCGCACTCGTAAAGAGTCCGAATCACGTTGCAGAGTCCGAATTGCGATTGAGTCCTATGTTGACGACCTCGCTTTTCGAGACAAATACAGTAATAAAAGACACTGAGATACTGCTGTAAAGTCTCGTAGCGACCAACTTCGGGGATGATGGAATATGAATCAATAAAGATTACAGCAATTTATCAGCTTGCAACCAATCCGGCGTGTTTCGCGGAGCTCGTAGGCGCCGAACCCCGATCATGGCTCGTAACGATTCGGAGACTATTCGTCGCCAACACCGAGTCTGGATACATCATAACCTTGACTGCTTGGAAGGCATGTAACAAGCTCAGTTTTATGGGTTGCTAGAAGAGCTAGTATTGCCATACATAGGTCATGACCTATTCAGTAGGGCCTCTCGATGTAAGCTTTATGCTTTTGCTAGAGAATCAACCTAGACGTGGCAAGGTTACTCCTTGGCCGCTCGGCCAGTTCCGAACAACATCAGTGCGCTTCGCAAGCTGCGTATTGAACAGGAAGAGAATATTCCAAGCCTTGTTGTTTGAGGGGTAGACGAACAGCCTTCTTCCTCCCCAGGGAAATGATCTTGAATGACGCCAGACCATCATCCTTTGGCACGCCCCGTGATCGGATGGCATCGGCCAGTTCTCCCCGCCGACGCCGTCATTAACTAATGAGTCTAGCATATGGGGCCGCTCGATGAGCCTCCCGGAACTACGGTCCGATGAAATGTTAGATCTGAGGGCACGGCGAGATCTCATAGGGTGATCGGAAACCATATCCCGAGATCTCCACTTCACGAGACCTGGGGATTCAACTACGCATGAAGATATTTCCAAACAATCTAGACCAAAAGCTACAAGAATCGCCGCGTTTAAACGTATAGATTAAGGTGGCTTCTTCGGCTCAGACGCCGGTGCTGGCAGAGTACCCTCACGGAGCGATCCGGGGGGTGGGCCCGCCGAGAACCGGCCCCATCCGGGGCTGAAACGGGCAATTCTGGCCGATGGAGAAGCAGCCGGGCATTTCCCCAGAATCGTTGAATAATTCCCTTTCCAGAACTTCTCAGAGAAAGGAACGCGTTATACACCAGTTAACGGCGCATGACGTATCAAACCTCTTTGAATGAACCAAGCGAAAACACTGTGGAGAGAAAACCCACCAGGTCACGGTCTTAAATACCCCGCGCTTCCCCTCCACATCTACGACAATTGACTTCTTCAAAGCATTAAGAGAATACTCTGCTCACCACTTTCGTTGTCACGACATCTCACACGAAAGGAAACATGACCATCCGCAACGGCCAGACGAACGGGGCTCGACCCTCCAGCACCTCATCCACACGTCTCTTCTCGCCTTCTGAAACCTCCGCAATAGATTCATTCGCATCCCTCTGCTCCCAGTCAGCAACACCGGAAGACTACCCCTTAGCCGCCTCGATCGAGAAGAACATCCCCATCTACGACCTCCCGCCGTACGCCAGCCTCGACCAAGACCAGCGCGCGGCCCTCCAGGACGAGTGGTACCGCGTCCTCATTTCCGGCCCAGGCGTCTTCGTCACCAAAGGCCTCTACCGCGACAGGTCCCTAATCGAAGCGGCCAACGCCGCGTTCGCGTCCATAATCGAGGAGGAGAAGAAATCAGGCGTCGCAAAGGGCGACCACTTCGCCAGCGCCGGCAAGAACGACCGCATCTGGAACTCCTTCAGCAAGCACGGCCTCGCGGACCCGGCGTCGTTCGTCAAGTACTACGCGAACCCCTACCTCGGCCTCATCTCCAGCGCGTGGCTGGGGCCCGGGTACCGTATCACCGCACAGGTGAACAACACCAAGCCCGGCGCCGCGCCGCAGGTCTGCCACCGCGACTACCACGTCGGCTTCCAGACCGCCGCGGCGTCGGCGCAGTTCCCCCGCGCGATGCAGGTTGCCAGCCAGATTTTGACGCTGCAGGGTGCTGTGGCTCACTCCGAGGTCCCCATCGAGAGCGGGCCGACGAGGTTGCTGCCTTTTAGCCAGACCTTTGAGCCTGGGTATGTGGCGTACCGACGGCCCGAGTTCAACGAGTTCTTCTTGAAGAACTACGTGGCGTTGCCGTTGGAGGTGGGCGACGGGCTTTTCTTCAACCCTGCACTCTTCCACGCGGCGGGGGAGAACCTGTCAGCCGATGTGTACCGGATGGCGAATTTGCTGCAGATCAGCAGTGCCTTTGGCAAGCCCATGGAGTTTGTCGATGCTGTTCCGTTGGTGGAGAAGACTTGGGACCACTTGGTGAAATTATACGAGGAGCAAGGGATGAGTGAGGAGGTCAAGTCTTTCATAGCTGCCGTCGGCAACGGATATCCTTTCCCAACAAATCTTGACAACAACCCGCCGAGAAATGAGGGCATGGCCCCAGAGTCGGAGCAAGACAATATCACCAGCAGTCTTGTAGGCAAAAAGAGCGGGGAGGAGGCGGTAGATGCGTTGAGGAGCTTTGTCACTAGGTCAAGGACATAGATAGAAACCAAGACTTGGATTGCTCATATGAAACACAGCGATATTGTAAGGGGCTGGCCCCTAGGCTTGTTCAACGTAGAGGTGCCGTCGATTGACTATTCTAAGCTGAAGAAGGAGGAAAGGACTTTACAGGGATAGGCGCCTAGCAGCAGTGATGCAGACCGGGGCTAGGCGGTGTGCTACAGCAGAATAGTGGATCCGGCGGAGCCGGATCTCGGTAGCTGCTCCGGCAAAGCCGGAGATCTCGGCCGGGCTCTAGCCCGTTACATTACCTCCCCGCTCCCCTCCGGCGGCGCGTCCGTGGCGCTAGAGCTAGGTCTCCATCGTGCTTCATCGCGGGGCCGTAACGTTGTTCGTAAGCCTCTATCGCTTCCGTCCCCTGGAGCGTCTCGATAGGCTCCCAGGTTCTCTCTGCATATCCTTCCCACTTAACCAGCACTTCACGGCGTCTCCCACGCCCTCGACGCTTCCAGGCGGCGGCGTCGATACTCTCTACATTCCAGGTCTCCTCGCCTTCGTCATCTATAATTGGGGGCGGCTGCTTGTCGTCCAGCGTTTGCCCAGGTAAAGGGTTGTTACCTGCACGCTTCAGGGTATCCACGTGGAAGCGTAGGTATATAGCTGTTAGCACGTTAAGCTCTACTATATATAGTGAGATAACCTTCGTAACGGTATACTTATGGTGCAACCAATCCAGTTTCTTGCATAGCCTAGGGGACCTGTAGTGGCCTATGTGAAGCCAGACTTTGTCGCCTGCTTCTAGTCTCTCCGTAGGCTGGCGCTTCCTGTTAGCCAGCTCCTCATAGCGTTGCTGCGTTGAGGCAAGGGTCGACTATGCCATATCCATCACATCCTGGAGCCTTGTTACCAACTTGCGTGCCAGGTCCTCGCGAGGGCCCTCATGGTCTTCTGGGTCTGCCTCTTAAACCCAGACAGGCTCTGGGTGGTATCTGTGTTCTAAGAAGAAGCTGCTCATGCCTATAGCGCTGCTATCGCAGCTGCAGAGCGCTAGTTGAGCTGCTGGGAGGTTATTCGCCTAATCCTTCTGCAAGTAGGTAATATAATTGCATAGGTAGGCCTGGATCTCTTGGTTCATCCTTTCTGGGCCTCCATCAGTCTGTGGGTGATAGGCAGTACTGAGCTGCTGTTCTATTCCTAAAAGCTTGCAGAATTGCCGCCAGAAGCGGCTCGTCCAGTTGCTTCCTCTGTCGCTCATAATTGAGGTAGGGACGCCGTGGAAGCGGAAGTGGCAACTCAGGAATCGTTCAGCGCAGGCTTCAGCTTCCATACTTTCCATAGCTTCAAGGGTTACGCCTTTTCCTAGCCGGTCGATAATTACCCAAAGGTATCCCTCACCCTTATCCATAAGGGGAAGGTTGGTAATAAAATCCATAGCGAGGTTGCTTCGTATACGCTGCGGTATTAGTAGAGGTTTCAGAAGTCCTTTTCGATGCTCTCTCCAGATGTGGCTTCGCCTGCAGCTATCGCAATTGCAGCAGAAGCGTCATACTAGCTGTGACTGGCCAGGCCAGTAGAAGCGCCTACTGACTAACGCAAAGGTATTATCTCTACCAGGGTGGCCACTAAGTACTGAATTATGGCTGCTTTGAACGATATAAGTACGTAGTGTGTTCGCCTCGCTATCTAGGTCTTCACTACCTGGTACCTAGATCTAGTCTCTGAATAGTAGTCGGTTGCTATTATCGATCTCACACTCAGCAATCTGGACCTTTAGCTTGAGGCTAGGAGGGAAGCTTCTTTCTCGTTATTTCACAGCATTATATGCCTGCTGGTAGACTTAGTCTTACCCTTAGGTCTGGTCCCAGAGTCGCTATAGTTCCTTATCGTTAGTGAACATAAGCACTGATGGGGCTGCATCTACGCGTTGTGTACTCGTTAAGGTAAGGGCTACTTCGGGAAGAAGCTGGAGAATCCAGCCTTATTCGCGCTCGTCCTCTAGAGACATAGGTACGTCTTATTTGCATCTAGAGAGTGCGTCTGGCACTACTGCTTCACTTCCTGGCTGGTACTATATCTCGAAGTTATACTGAGATAGTTCCTCTGCCTATCAGCTTTATCGTTCTGTGAGCCTCTGCTTTGTTATGAAGTACTTCAGGTTCTTATGATCAGATAGAACCTTAAACTTATTGACGCTCTGCAGTTCCGCTCTCCATGCTTATAGGCAGCTAATAATAGCTAGCATCTCCTTATCGTGGATTAGGTAGTTGAACTGGGCGGCATTCAGCCGCTGTAAGTGGTATGCTATTGCGTGACGTCTCCTATGCTCATCTTCTTATGACAGTACTCCTCTAAGGGCGAAGCCTGAGCAGTCAGCCTCAACATAGGTTGTACGCTCAGGGTCTAGTTGATATAGGATAGGCTTAGCTGCAAAGATCCTCTTAAGCTCCTGGAATGCTACTTCCTGCTCTTTACCCCAGTGGAATAGGACGCCCTTCTTTATAAGAGATATAAGGGGTCCAGCAATCTCTGAGTATGCTGGGATGAAGATCCAATAGTAGTTTGCAAACCCTAAGAAGCTTCTAACTCCCTTAACCGTCTTTGGCGCAGCCTATTCCTTGATTGCCTTCAGCTTCTCAGGATCGCAGGAGATGCCTACTCCTGTAGTGATAATAAACCTTAGGTACTTAGCTGTCTTCACAGAGAACGCACACTTATGAGGGTCTAGCTGGAGCCCTATAAGAGCAAGCTTCCGTAGTACTAGCTTAACCTTTGCTTCGTGGTCTTGCTATGAGCTATTTGAGTAGATCAGTACGTCGTCCATATATGCTGTAGCGAAATCGTCTAGGTACTCTCAAAGCACTCTATTGATATATCGTTAAAACGTAGCAGGGGCTCCCGTGAGCCTAAAGGGGACGACAAGCCACTCAAATAGCCTATATCTTGTTTGGAAGGCTGTCTTATACTCCTCTCCCTCTGTGATTCAGATCTTATGGAACGCTGCTACTACGTCTAGCTTAGTGAACCACTTAGCAGCGCTGACAGTCTATAGCGTCTCTCGAATCAGAGGGAGAGGGTATCAGTTGCGCCTTATAAGTTCGTTAAGGGCGCAGTAGTCAACATAAAAACATATCCCTCCACCTGGTTTGCATATAAACAGTACCAGGGCTGATGCTTCTGAGCTACTAGCGCAGATAAAGCCCTTATCTAGTAGGTCTCTCAGGGTCTTACGGAGGACGAGAAGCTCTTCTCGTGACATGCTGTAGAGCGGCCCCCATGGTAGTACGGCCTCGTTGCTGTCGCTCTCCTGTTTGATAGGGATCATATAGTCGACTCCAGGGCGATGCAGAGGAAGGTTAGCAGCTTCGTCAGGTTGGAATAGCTCTTAGAACTCAGCTAGTACAGCTGGTGGAAGGAGGGCCTTTAGGTCTGCCTTCTCAGTCTTCCTCATAAGAGCCTTCTATATATCTGCTAAGCTGATCGCTTGAACTTCATATCCTGCAGTTCCTTTGGTTCGTTATCGTGCCCTCTTATAGAGCGTTGCAAAAGGGGCTCCTGGGAGGAGGCGGGCAGCCCTGATCCAGCGCACTCGCTCTGGCTCTTCCTCGCCTTTCAGACGTAAGTCTACACCACCCCTCCTATGCTGTATACGCTAGGCAGCAGCATCATATAATATACGGTTCCTCTCCATCCAGGGTTTCCCTAAGAACAGATCGTCGCTAAGGCTACGTATGGTATACGCGAAGATCTTCTCATCATAACCGCACAGCTTGAGGTTAAAGACAACCACACCTGTTGCTTTTGTAGCGCCTGTAGCGTCGCTGAAGCTGCCTAGTACTCGCTCAGAGCGGTCCACTACTGGCAGGCGGAGCTTGCAGGCCAGGTCGTGGTCGACAAGGGCGTATAAGTCGCACCCTATATCTATCACGGCGTCTGCTTAAGTGCCCTTATATATGCAGGTAGTAATCACTGCTGACTTGCTGCTCATGCGATGCTTAAACTGCTTCCATTTTGTGATATCACTAAGTTCAGCCTCTAACGCCCAACTTTGCGGTGGAGTTACTCTTTTCCTAAGCTCTCTTCAGCCTCAGAGCTTCCCAACTCCTCTATAAGACTCTTATCGCTGCTCTCTTCTCGCTTCTTAGCTTTCTTAACCTTCGCAGGATAGGAACGCTTCGGCTTAGGACACCATATAGCAATATAGCCGATCTGGTTGCAGTTGAAGCACTTACAGGTGTCTCTCACGAGCTGCAGCAGGTCTTCAGATGAGGAGCTGCTTTGTTAGCGACATGACTTTGTCTTCTCCTTGCCCTTAGCGCGGCTGACGCCAGACATCAGTATATCTCCATCTGCGTCTTATTAGCGGTTAGGTTGCAGCACTTTCTGAGAAGTGTAACTGAGGTAGCGTTCCCTAAGCTTCCTGCTATCTAAGCAGGATCCTATAGTGAGAAGCAGTTTTATAAACTAGTGGTAGTCCTTTGGCGCTTCTGGTACCCCTATTAATAGGTTGCTTAACTAGGAATTCAGTACGCCCTCTAAGTAGTTGATCTTGATCTTATCTTGCTAAGATCCTCCCACACTTGCTGCAAGCTCCTTCTCAAACTTAGGAAAGAAGGAAGTAAAACTCTCTTCCTCTCGTTGCCGCATAGTGTGTAACTTATCCAAGGCTTAGGCTTCAGCGTTTAGGTCCCTATACGTTCTTTCGAGATAGTCTATAAATCGAGCTGAGGAGGTGTCTCCTCAGGCTACTCCATCAGCGAAGAAGGCGGAGGATGTCGCTTAGGCGGTTCCCTCCAGCCTGGCGTAGATATATGCAAACGCGCTCTCTTCTCCGTCTATAGCTTCAGCGTCGATCTGTAGCTTCAAGTTTATCTCTAGAGCCTACTGTGGAAACCATCATCTTATGCTATCGAACTTTAGGGGGTCAGGAAGCGTTAGCCTCAGTCGTCTAGTTGAGGTTGGTTTATAGGGCTCAGCCACTATTATTGCAATACCGTCGCTTATTGCCTATGTAGTCGTATCAGCTGTAGACAGGGTAGGTACGCTGCTCGCAATCAGCATAAGGGTTGCTCTATCCGTTAACATAAGCCCGTTCAGAGCTGTCAAGAGCTGCATCATCTGGTCCTGAAGAGGACGTATAGTTGCGTTAACCGCTTCGTTGATCCAGCGATCAATCTCAGCGTTCATTACGTCGTTTGCGCTACCCTCTGGCGGATCCATCATGCCGCTCTCATGAGGTTCTATATAGCGTCTTCTCGTTACGCTACCCTCAGCGAATCGTCGTGTCGCTCTCGTGAGGTTTCATATAGCGTCTTCTCGTTACGCTACCCTCAGCAAATCGTCGTATCGCTCTCGTGAGGTTTCGTATAGCGTCTTCTTTTGTTGAGCTTAGAATATGTAAGGGGCTGGCCCCTAGGCTTGTTCAACATAGAGGTGCCGTCGATTAACTATTCTAAGCTGAAGAAGGAGGAAAGGACTTTACAGGGATAGGCGCCTAGCAGCAGTGATGCAGACCGGGGCTAGGCGGTGTGCTACAGCAGAATAGTGGATCCAGCGGAGCCGGATCTCGGTAGCTGCTCCGGCAAAGCCGGAGATCTCGGCCGGGCTCTAGCCCGTTACAGATATTATAGTTCAAATAAGTAGTGAAGGAAGGGACACGATACCATACATCTCGTTCGGCCTATAGATTAATGTCATAAATAGGAGTAAGGTGGCGTGGCATTTGCTAATCCCGAGGACTGGCTGCGACTTCAGTAGCTTTACCAGAGATAAAGAAGCGTTGTGATTAGACTGGAATAGGAGCCTTCCAGGAAATAGCATTATATTTATACCTTGTAAAATTGGAGGGGAGAGGTGCGCTTCCTACTTCAAGGTGCATGCCTAGACTGACCTATCTTAGACACTGAAGCCGCTAATTATCTTGCCTTGATACGGATAGGGCCTTGATAGGTTTTTGCAACAAATTGTCCAGTAAATAGATGTCCTTGAGGGGTTAGGCCCCGCAACATCAATGTGGCTTGCTCTCTCCCCTTCTCTGTCCTTGAGATAATGCTTTAGTTTAGGAACAACGGGCGGTTTCACGGTATTCATTCTGCTCCTGTACATGAACAATATGAATCGAAATTTTGCCGAAGTGAAGACACATTACCAGTAACAAGGACACTTTTTGCCTCTTTTCTTCTCGGGCCCTCCCGCAATGGCTTCAGTGTCCAGGAACAGCAAGCATTATTCAGGGCCCTGAACCTTCTCCAGCGTGAAAACTCCATCAATGGCTAAATGTCATCGTATTACCGAGACCCAGCTGCGCGAGTGGCTATTGTGGCACGTGTAATCAGAAACTTTCAAGCTGTTCTGACAAGAACAAGTAACTAAGTTCCAACTCGTTTCCCCATTTTTCTCTACACTTCATTTTCACAAACTCCAAGATTCCTACGCCTGTTAATGATTTTGAGAGGCTGAAGGAGTTGTACGACAATTCAATGCGAAAACCCCCATACAAAAGCCATCGAACTGCCCACTACGTGCTTTCCATCCGACCATTCCAGTCTGCCAAAGGCCGTGGCATTAGCAACACGAGATGGTTGCATCTTCGCTGCTACTACATAAGTTCGCTTTTCCCCCTCAGATTTAAACTCAAGCGCAGCGGGCTTCACGCTAACAGTGACCATGTCCGGGTTATCTACCAAGACGTGAACGTTGTAAGTTCCGGCACCGCCTACATTCTTAACAGTACGCGAGAACATAGCCGTGTACGTCCCGTTCGTCGTTGAGACGTTGTAGAACGCGGCGAAGGAAGGATAGTTGAGGTCGTAGACGCTGCGTTTCACCCCAGGAGCGCAGGTAAAGTTGCTGCGTGTGATTCCTCTCGTGAACTCGACCGTAGTGTTAAAAGCGCAAAGAGAGTCGCGGTACTCGTCCGGGGAGATATCATAGACGAGACCCGGGTCTAAGGCAGCTATCGGGTCCACGTGGCCGTTTCCGTAATTGAGAGGGTTCGCAATAGTGTTATTCGGCTTTTCTAATATCGGCGATGAGGTGCCTTTGAGTGTGGTATATGCGGTAGTCATGATCGCGGACCGGACCTCGGCGGCGCTCCACTTTGGACGTCGTGCCATGATGGAGGCCGCGATGCCAGCCAGATGGGGGGCGGACATGGAAGTTCCAGAGATGATGGCGAAATCACCCTTATTAGTGCTTGAGTTGTCGTTTGTCCAGCCGGCTAGAATGTCTACACCCGGACCGGTGATGTCGGGCTTGAGCAGGTTAGGCGCCGCCATGTTTGGGCCTTTACCGCTGAAGCCGGCAATGACCGGTGCGGGTATGCCGACTCTGCCGTCACGAAACTGAAAGGTAACTGTGGCATTCGGCATTTTTGCATAAGCCTCCACTTCAATGCTTTGCTTGTAGCTCAAGTGTATCCCTGGCAGGACGTAAGAGGATGCGTACGTCTCATCACCCAGCATGGCCGGGCTGACAATGATAATTCCACGACCGCCGGCTTCTTTGACGACCTGTCCCTTTGCTCTCAGAGAACCCCTTCCCAAGCGACAAATGACAGCCTTTCCGGTCACTTTCTTCGGGTCAAGGCTGTTTTTCAGGCAGAAAGATGCGGTAGAAGCGTTACCCCTGCTGACGTCGGCGCCGAGAACGAGACGGAGCATCCGGGAATCCGCTGCTGATTGGTTCTTTTCCCCTTCGGTACTATCTCTGTACAAACTGGCGCCAGTTGCAATTTTGTTGCTTCCCAGATTGAGGTCGGCAGGAAAGTCGCGATCCAGCGTGCTGGCGGCGACAGTCATCGCCCATGGTGGAATATTCTTCACCGTGCCGGGTTCGGGCCCGTCGTTGCCGGCGGATAAGGAGACGAAGATGCCCTTTTCCATGGCGGCGTAGCTTCCCACGACAATCGCGTCGTGATCGTGAAATACGGTTTCGTTAGGGCCCAGGGACAACGACAAGACATTGACGCCGTCCAAAATGGCTTGGTCTATGGCAGCGGCGATGTCGGACTCTGCGCAGTCTTCCTTCCAGCAGACCTTATACATAGCTATACGGGCGTATTTAGCGATACCGCGGGCGGTGCCTTTTGCGAGGCCATTAAAGCCTGCATTTCGAACCTCGGAACCGGCCGCGGTAGTGGAAGTATGCGTGCCGTGGCCGATGCTATCCCTAGGGGATTTATACTCTCCAGTCCAGTTGAATAGGTTAGTCGCATTTGACCTCGTGGCAGTGTATCCCTTATAATAGAATCGCGCTCCGATCAGCTTCTTATTGCAGGTTTTAGCCGTCCACTGTTCTCCTTCCTCACATTGTCCTCTCCATTTCCCCGGAATGGGGCCCATCCCCTCGTCGCTGTAACCTGGGTTCTCGGGCCAAGCTCCGGTGTCAAGCAGGCCGATGATAACATTCGACTCGGCTTCTTTGACGTCTGTTTCATTTCTCTCCTCAAGATAAGCGCTCTGGCTTAAAGAGGACTGCCCGTATAGGTCTTCGTTGCTGGCGAGGCCGAGAAACTGAGGGGTCCTGGTGGTGTGGAGTTGAAACATCCTTTCAGGCCTCACCGACAACACACCTCCGTAGGCGCGCAACGCTTCGGCTTGTGCATCGGTAAGCTGAGCAGCGTATCCATTCATGACACTGGAGTAGGTGTAGAGAACAGAGGCAGGATCCGCATCAATTGCGTCGAGAGAGGCTTGTTGCAAGGACCTCCGACGCGCGCCACTCACGCTCTCTGCCTGCTCCATGTGAACGATGTACGTTTTCTTCTGTTCTTCTGCCGCGAAAACCGCTTCTATGAAAAGTGCACTCAAAAGGAGCCCCCAGATGTATTTCGCCATGGTACTGGAAGTAACTCGGGACGTGCGACTATAGACAGCTATACAAGAACAGTATATTCTCTGGATAAGAAGTGTTGAAAAGCTAAGCAAGAGGCAGTTTGCATGGATTTTACCCCGATTAAGATAATGTGAAGCCTCAAGAGCCGGCGAGAGATTGTCAGAACTTTGTTCGGGTGCCGAAGCGCCATCCAGAAAGGCTCCCTCAAG
Source organism: Colletotrichum aenigma (assembly GCF_013390185.1). Classification (NCBI taxonomy): domain Eukaryota; kingdom Fungi; phylum Ascomycota; class Sordariomycetes; order Glomerellales; family Glomerellaceae; genus Colletotrichum; species Colletotrichum aenigma. The sequence goes on from NW_023500914.1 coordinate 1,460,702, forward strand.
GATGATGGGATGGCGCTTGTAAGTAACGAACCTGAGCGTCTGCGACCATCTCCCAATGATATTCCTGGGAACTTTCGGGTATTATCCAGTCAGGCATATAAGCTCCTTCGTGGTTCCCGATTCCTTCTTAACTACTCTATATCAATATTCCATTCGCATGCAGTGTAAGAATAAGCTCAGACTACTTGCCAAGGAGTCGGACAAATTGGGCCGTCGTGTCTCTTGGGTCCTGCCATAGAAAAGTAAAAAAAAGGCGTAGAAAAGTAATTCTTCTCGTTGGAACCAAGCTATGACCAAAAAGTACCGGCCGGCTTTCCCATTTACCCCTCAAAGGTATCCTTTGAGTCATGTATTCTAGAAATCCGCACAGTCTTGCACACGCCCAATCCTTTTTCTGGCCCGGGTGCGTTTCCATATTCTTTGGACCAAAGTACGCAATTACACCACGGCGAATTGAACGACAATGCAGCACACTGCACGCAGCCAGATGTCTCCTCATGCAAACCCTTCACCTAGCGACGATGACACGAAGCCGTGTCTAGTATCGGAAAATTCATACACAATCTCAGAATCAAGTCCATTACTCTCCGATGACTTCCAACCACTGGTCCAGCCTCAGAAAGCCGCAGCTCACCGCAGTGATGTCGACATATCCACCAATATCACCGCCACCGTCCATGAGCCCAAGAATCATAGAGTTGACAGCACTGATACCGTCTTATACGCCGTCATCCTCCTCTTCGCTAGCTCAGCCGGGTTGTGGACCATTCCCACCACCCGCCAAGTCGAGGATATCGTATGCCGGCAGCACTACGGCGTGCTGAAGCCTATCGGCGAGAACCAGTGCAAGGAGGATTCCATTCAAAGCAAGGTCGCTATGGTATTCGCCATCTACGGCTCTCTCCAGGCCGCCATAGCTGCGGTGGCTGCATTACCCTGGGGCATTGTTGCAGACCGAGTAGGGAGGAAGATAGTTTTCCGGTTAGCTGTGCTGGGTACGATGCTCGATCAGCTATGGTTCCTTGCGGTTTGCGCGTTTACCCCGGCAATTCCACTCAACACGATGTGGGTTGGCTCGTCCCTACTGGTTATCGGCGGAGGCAATCCTGTTGTGTCTGCTGTGATATTCTCAATGCTCACCGATATCACCACTCCTGAAAATAGGTTAGTATAATATGCCCCGTTTCGTGATGGCTTCTGCTCACCATGCTCACAGAGCTAAAAAGTTTATGACTGCCCATCTGTCATCCATGATTGGAAACCTCGGCTCTCCTTTGATCGCCGGGTGGATGATGGACAAGACCGGACCGTGGCCAGTCATGTGGCTGTCGCTGTTTGGTTTCGCAACCGTTGGCTATGCCATCCGCCTCATCCCGGAGACACGACCGGCAGCCCGGGCTCCGAGAGATGTTTCTATGGATTGGCCTACCATCAACGTTTTTCAGCGCTTATCTCACCACTTGAGGAAAATCTCAAGTCTTTTTTTGATGCCGTCTCTGGTCATCCTCATATTGGCAATGCTTGCCTTATTCCCCATTACGCTGTCTATCTTCCAGTTTATGATCATCTTCGCCTCTAGGCGCTACCAGATTCCAACGTCTCAAACGGGTTTTCTCTCATTCTTTTACGGCTTCAGTGTCTTCATCGTCATTACCGCCGTCTTACCAAACTTTTCAAAGTTTCTCGTCTCACCCCGGGCACCAAAAATCATGCGCTTTACTGACAGCAACAAGCGCGATCTCTTTCTCGCCCGGGCATCTTGCGCCATGTTCTTACTTGGCAGCCTATGTATGGCTGTTTCGCCGACTTTGAACGCCTTTACCGGCGGGCTCGCGCTCTTGTCACTTGCTTCAGGCTGGGGCAGCTATGCGCGCAGTCTTTGTGCGTTATACGTGGACAGCGCGCACAGGACGCAGCTCTATTCAATTATGTCGCTCGTCGAGACAGCCGGGATGATATTTGCACAGCCTGTGCTTGCTGGTCTCTTCAGTTTGGGCATGGAACTTGGCGGCTTCTGGATCGGATTGCCATATCTAGGTTGCGCTTGCTTTTGCGTTGCTGCGTTGGGACTGTTGCTCTTGGTGAGGCTTCCGGCGCTACGAGGCGGATGAAATCATGCTTAGATACTTAATTGTTTTCTTCTTCGACCCTGATGACGTTTTCTTTAGAACATAACAACTCTTTCACACATGGTATCTTATACAAACACTGCCGTTATGCTGGCCTCTTTCCCACAACGCGGATAATTATTCCTAAGCAAGAGGCATTTTACCCCAAGCTATCTAGTCCACAGAGCCATCTTTCCAGATGCGATATCTCTATTAGACATTTAAAAGTAGACAATGCTGTTGTGTATTACTGACATTGCAGATAACGCCAGACTGAAGAACACGGTCCATACAAATGGCTGTCCTTGGTCCGTGACTTTAACAGAACGGTTCGTCTTCCTTTTTGGCAACTACAAGACGAACTGCTGCAGGCAGCAGGCATGATCCCTGAATACACGCCTGGTACAGGCTGCAGGTGGCTAGACCTCACGACTTCTACGATACTGCATGATACACATGTAAGGAGATAAGCATTACAAGATGTCAACGACTTAACTTGGTAGTTAACTAGTTAGCATGTTAACATCATTCGACCACCAAGGCGTATTGTCCCTAGCTTTGTGCGGTGTAATCCGTTGGTCTCATTTGGTTAGGTTAATCCCCACGCCAGGACTATGTGACTAACAAACATGAGATTGCCACCATTTACAATGGGCAGAGTACAGTACACCCATATCGCGAGTCCGCCGCTCAGAGCCGCCAGTGTCCAACGCAGTCATTCTGGTCTGCGGTGTAGATTCCACCTGAAAATAAGACATCTCGCCTAGTGATGCAATGAATACATTAGTAATCGGTGCTGTGAAACTGCAACAGATTTGTTCAGAAACTTACCGCAGAGACTGTGGTTTTGGTTCTTATGGAATCCCCCTATCCGAGGACTTGCTTGGGATCAGCAGCGTCGATCTCATCCTGGTAGGCGTCGGGGTGCTTGTCTCCGTCAACGAACAACTTCAGGATGTAGTTGACGCTGTCCGAAATGTTCTCCTCGGTGACCTTATCAGCAGCCTTATCGCGCTTGGAGGGGGTGTTCATGAGGGTAGAGCGCTTCACGGTGATACTGCCAATGGCGCGCTCAGAGATGGGCGAGGCGGCAACGGAAGCCGCGAGGGTGACAATGATGGCAAGAGTGGCAGACTTCATTTTGATTCTTAAAAAAGGGGATGGTATCCAAGTCAGGACTTGAGAAGAATGTGTTGTTGTTGTGTTGTGTTGATCGTTGAGGCTTTGATGATGAGAGACAAAGAAGTGATTGAAGGGCGGGAAGTCTCTATACTTATATTCAAATGGAAACGTATAAGGCCAACCTGGAAGGAAGCAATTCGTCTGCGTACGTCTGAGCCTTCGGGACTTTTCGCCTTGGGAACGCGATGCGCCTCTCGCATAACTCCTCTCTCCAGTCGGCCTCTCGCTCTAGACATCGAGGCCTCACACTATGCCTCCATTGCATTCAACATCATCGCACGACTCAGCACTTCGGCTCGAATATGAGTCTATCCGTTTGTTCTAAGGGTCTATAGGAATACGTTGTCAAAATGCACTAGCGGCTAACCTTACCCCAACAGTTCCACTGACTCATTCAATAGATGGGCACTTAGTAACATGTTAACTTCGGGTGCGCGCTTGGTCCGACTCATTCAATAGATGCATCATCAAAGCCAAATCAGGGAGTGCCCCAAACGTCTCTTGGGTGCGTATCCGCTCGTTGATGGGAACTGGTTCGCGTTGGCTGACTTCTCTTCTTAGAAGGAAGCCCGGCCCCGACGTTGTCTCCGCGGAACCCCCTCACGCTAGTTACACGATAGTTTCCGTCCGTATGCCTTCAACTTCCATTCGCAACATATCCTAGGCAACCCTACGACTTGTACCTTCTTTGTATCTTCATTAAATACTGCTTGCAACCCTTATCGATCTTAGTTTTGGCCTTTTCCTGATGTGGAATGTTGGCAAGCATCACAACCTAGCCTCAATAATGCCGTTTCCTTGCAAACAACAGAGGAAGCAAAAACTCCGCCAATTCTGCTTCACAGTACTAACCCTTCAACATGGTCCATTAACACGATGAAACGAGCTAGCGAAAAGACTTCGCTAGACTGATCCATATGCACGATGTTCTTCTGACGATGGAATCAGTATATTCTAGAAGGGATTTCTTGACCTTCTTGGAACTCTCCCAGTAAAGAGGAAGTTAAAGTATTTTGCCGCACCGAAATTGACATCTGGAAAATTAAACCTCTCGCATCCTCCGCCACTCCGTCGGCTATACTCTATTTACTTGAGTAAGGGAAGCATTCGTATTCACCCGAGCAAGCGATTAGCGGAAATACGATCATATATCATTCAGAGACTCCTTTTTTCCGCTATCGCCAGACTACGCGTCAGGCACCTTGTCTCCTACTTGTCTAACCCTTCTTCATTCTGTATTCGCCCTCGCACCCAGCCCAACCACAATGCTGTCCACAACGGAAGTGAAGAGCCCATCCTACAAGCCTCTCATGTCGGGCGACAGTCGTGACTCTGAGTCTGTTGAAGACTTTGGCGACTGCCACGCCGGCGAGAAGAGTATTGCGCAGCGCTTCCGCTGGATAGAATGGAACCAACGAGCTCCATCACGGATTACTGGTTTACTTGAGAGCTCCCTCATTCCTCTAAGTATACTGGTTCTCAGCATGGCTTTCGGTTTCGTATTTTCTTTCTTGCGAGCTCCGACTGATCAGGATTGTGCTCGTCAACTGTCTATGTGGTGTAAGTCTTGCCCCTCAACTCTCCTGGCGAAGCTGGGCAGTAAGCCAAAACACAGACGCGTTCTAACTCATACAGCTCCTGCACTTGAGGCCGTTGAATATGTCCAAATGGATTTCAATGACGCCTTTAACTCAACAAGCATTTACCGTGGGCTTCCAACTCCAGAGAGAGAGCAAGCCTGGTTTGACCTCACGTATAGTAAGTTTGCTACTACGTCTCACCCATACCCCAGCCTTCGCCAGCTGACCAAAAACCAGAGCATGCGGTCGAAATCCCGCCTGAAAGGCTTGCAGGTCTCAACCGATCTGAAGAAGATCACCTGAAGCATGTGCCTGAAGATGTAGGCGACGGTTATGTCGCACTGCTTGAGGTCTTCCATCAACTCCATTGCCTAGTAAGCCCACATGACCAGTTTCGCTCCCCAAATCCCGCCGAAATAGGTTTGCTGATACGCTCGCTTTCTGGATAGAACATGATACGGGTTTATACCTGGTGGCAGGTGGGCAAGTATGACAAGATCCCGGTTGGGCTGTCGAACGACCCCCTAAAGAACCGCATACATGTTGATCACTGCCTGGAAGCCCTACGCATCTCACTCATGTGCTTCGCCGACGTCACCCCCCTCATGGTTCGCATAGGCGGACCGGCGGGTGCGCGTGCGGACTTCAACACGCACCACAAGTGTCGCAATTTTGATAAGATTTCAGACTGGATTGATGAAAACTGGACCGTTAGATAAGACTTTCACATTTGGTGCGTCTAAGGCTGTCATAACCCGAGTCTCAAGGGATGCAGTGCCCTTGTCATTCGTTACAATGCGCTGAGGATGAATTGAACGATGAGATATGAAAATTAGAGAGATGCACATCTAAGACAGTTGAATACAATATGTGTCTGTACCTATATATCTGGCCACTTGAGTGAGCAGGCTCCAACCTATATTTCAACTTAAGCCTGTGGCTTAAGAGGGCTTGCTGTTCGTGTGTATCGTTCCGTTTCGCCAAGTTCGCATCTATAGAACATGCCGTCTTGAGCATTTTGATTTCTGACTTCGCGCTGAACTTCTCCGTGAGACAGCACTGGGATAGGTCATGCAGTGATAGTGCTATAGTGCAGTTCTTAGATCCGCATGTATTGACAGTTGAAAATGTTGATATTCGTGGAATGGTCACAGTCGGGTGTTACAATCATTTGTCAACTACGTTCTGGCATCTTATTACATCTGCCGAACACCTAAAACCTTTCCATTTTGTGAACTTCACTCTAAGAACTAAAATAAATCTCAGAAGATACCTCTCAACTCAGTGACAATCTGGTTTCTACGAGCCTCTTGGTCGATGCCCTGCGTATCTTTTCTCATCGCTCTCCACCGATTGTCCATAGATGTTTGAACCAGCTGCCCTCTTTCTGAACCAGCTCTTGCGGAATGCCCTGCTCAACCACCTTTCCAGAGTCGAGCACCACGATTCTGTCGAAGTTCATTACCATGTCGAGTCGGTGGCTTATCATCAAGATAGAATAGCTTTTGAACTCGCTCCATAGAATCTGCTGCATTTGCTTTTCCGTCTCCACGTCGACGCTGCTACTGAACTCATCCAAGATAAGTAGCCCGCCAAAGTTGCTTTCTCGAAGAGCGTCAGATGTTGGCCTCAGTTCTATGTCATCTTTGCCAACTAGGGATCGAGCAGTGTCCACATACTCACTCCCAGCACTTGCGAAGAATTCACGCATACGCACGCGTTTCCGTAAGACCGCCCTCGCCAGGCTGAAAAGCTGTTTCTGTCCAATACTAAGAGCGTCCGCGTTCATCGAAGCCTCGAGCCCGCCTTGGTCACTGACCAATCCCCAGAGCCGCACAGTCTCCAGCACCGCTTGGCACTCTTCATCGGTCGCAATTGTAAAGGGGTCGAGGTTTATTCTGAAAGACACGCCATCTGGAAAGAACACTGGGTCTTGGGGAACCGCAATCACACGTCGGCGTAATGTGGCGCGGTCGATGGTGTAGAGGGAGAGACCATCAATGAAAATATCACCGAAACAGGATGCAAGAGGGTCCAGGAGCCGTAGAAGAAGTAGGGCGAGTGATGATTTACCACTATTCATGGTGTAAGTGAATAACCACGAATCATGTTTTGAGGGCAGTACTCACCTGCCGGTACGTCCGCAAACTGCCACCTTTTGCCCCGGCTCAATGGTAAGCGTGAGGTTCTGAAGAGCAAGATTGGCGTAGTCTGAAGCTATGTTCGATCTATTCTCATTCAAAGTCAAATCGTGATGGTATCTTCAAGTCGGTCAGCATTTTTTCATAGAATCAACGTTGTCTTGATCAGGTCTATACTTACGTGTAAGACGCAGATACTCCTCTGATTTCGACCAATGCCTTTTCCGGCCACGAAGTAGGCGGAACAACGACCTCTCCTTCCAATTTTTCACGAGGGGTGTTTTCGGAAAACGATTTGAGCCTCAACACAGCACCAACAGAGGTCTCCAATAACGTATACTTCTCAACCAGGTTCGCCAGTGTTCTCCCAAATGACATGATAGACACCATACTAGCGCCGGCAAAGCCTGCGTTAGAGCGTAGTTGTGTAGAAAGAGTCACCACAAGCATAGCTATCAGGGCGACCACAATGCCCAGGACAAATGACAACCAGCGCTGTACCATACTTAAGAGATATTCAGGCCTCTGCGAGGTGTCCACCAGCGAGCTGTTGAGACGAGTGGCTTCATCCGTCCAGCCAAAAGCACGAAAGGTGACCACACCTCTGATGGTGTCAATGAAATTGGTGCTGAGACAGATAAGTAAAGCGTCGAACCCATGACAGATGGAGTTGAGACTTACTAGAGAGGAGCTTTTGCCTCCAAATCCAACAGGCGCAGCTGACGAGAAGTACGCAGGTAGAACCTTTGAATACCATAGATGATTGCCGCAATGAAGGGATACGAGATCATCACAAAGGGAGACGAGGTCGCAATCACAGCAGCTGATCCCAGTCCAACCCATACTTGGAGCGATGTGTTGGTGAGGGCCTGCGGAAGCTCCCCGTCTATGAGAGTCATGTCTTGAGAGAATAGGTTCGTCAGGACCCCTGTATCTGTCGTCGTAAAGTAACGCAGGGGCGCGGCAAAGACGGCTCGGAGGGTGTCTTTGTGCAAGTTTGCTCCGGAAAGCCTAATGATGACGAGTAGGCCAAGAATCGCCTCCGCAATGAGAGAACCCAGTGCTAAGCACTGGAATAGGGCGTAAAGGCCAACGTAGAACGATGTCAAATGTGCCGGGTTCGTTGAGACCGCATCCTCGCCCCAAAACTTAAGCCAAATAGTCGGGCAATTGTAAGTAAAGCCAAACATAATGCCGAAACCAGCGAATGCCAGCATCGGAACTGTTCCGATTTTCCGGCAGTAAAACCGAAACACCGACGCATCGCCCATAACGCGTGCACCATTTCTGGTATCCCGTTGGTCCTCGGATGATGTATCTCCGTTGGGAGGTGTTGGAATATCAATATCTGTGATTGATGCTGATGTCGTTGATTTCTCCGTATCAAATCCATTGTTCGCACCAGTTGACCCTACTAAAGTATGAATGGCTTCTTGTCCGCTGGCAATGACATGATCAAAGCTACCCTTTTCTGCAATAGTGCCGTTGGCGGCTAGTGCGATGACATAGTCAGCTGCCTGGAGATGCTGCGAAAAGTTGGTACAGAGAACAGCGTTCGCAGTTCTTTTCTTTAGCACCCCGCTGGGACCGAATACACGGCGGAAGACGTGCTCCTGTGTATCTGCATCAAGAGAGCTTAAGACGTCATCGAAAACGAGGAGGTCGCAGTGCCTATACAGAGCTCTCGCAATAGACACTCTCTGTTTCTGTCCTCCACTCAGACTGATTCCATTGCTGCCGACCACGGTTAGGTCGCCCTGGGCAAGAAGACGGAAGTCTTGGGAAAGCATAGTGGCCTCAATGGCGGCTGCGTATCTCGACTCATCCACGGCCGTGAAGAAACCAACTATGTTGTCCCTTATAGACGCGTTCCATAGAAATGGAACTTGTTCGCAGTACCCAACAGTACGGCAGTTGATGTTCATGATAGTTTGGCCTTCCGCAAAGGGGATTTCGCCGAGTAAAGCTTTGCAGAACATGGATTTGCCAGAAGCAACTGGGCCGATCACCATGGTCAGACCGGGAGGAATCACAACGTTGATGTTTTTCAGGACGAAAGAATCCTCGGTCCAGCCAAAACTTCCGCTGATTATTTTGGCAACTGGTGATGCTGCGCTGTGCGAACCCGAAACCTCAGGATCAATGAGAACCTCGTGGTCTCGAAAGTCGTGCCGCGATTCTTCCTGCAGAAAAGACTGCACCCTTTGCAGGCATGTAAAAGCGGCAATCAACTGAGGAACCAGCTGGAAGAGGGACGAAAGCGGTTCTGATAGCAGGAGTAAATACGAAATGGAGGTGAAGATGGTCGTGACGTCGAGATCCCGGGCTGTGAAAGCCAAGGTGAAAACAGGAGCCAACAGAACAGGTGTGAATCCGATGCCCACCGAGATGACCAGAAACCACCGGAATCTGCCTCCGACCTTGAGTTCGTCCAGGCGTAGCGAATTGATGGTGTCTTCAAAGGGAACTTCCAATCCTGATATTTTCAGGGACTTCATGTTACCAAAGACGTTCGCCGTATGACTGATGCGCTTTTGGATCCTCTCCATCCAAGCCATTTGCCGTGGCCCGATATATCGCATAAGAATCGCAGAGCTGGCAATGCACAGCACAATAAGAACGATGGGTACGGCGAACGAGGCGCCGAGTTTCTTTTCGAGCAGCCAACAGGCCAGACCGGCTTGTATCGGATTGGCCCAAAACTCGTGGAATTCCATAAGCCCCATACGGACTCGCTCAATATCCGCGCTCATCAATGTCAAGGCAGCCGAATTGTCCGCAGTTGAAATTTTGGCCTGAAGGGTCTTCCTGTAAACTGCTGCAGCTAAATAGGCGCGTATCGCACACAAGAGACGTTCCTGGAAATACCAATACAAAGCATTGGCGATCGGAATGCCCATGTAGACGATGATTGTAGCGCCTATCAATCCGTAACCTCTATTGGCGTATTGATTGGTTTTCGGATCCTCTAGGAAGTTCAGAAGAGCCTCCAAGAGAAATGGCTGACAGAAAACAAGGCCAAGGAGCATAATCCTGGGAGCAACTGGCAGTAATAAAGGACCGACCAGGCGTTTCCCGAGCGCTCTGGCAAGGCCATGGCTCTGCCCCTGGAAGCGCTCAGGCTCTAGTCTTCGGGTAGTGTCCTGGAGAGTCTTCACTGACAAACTCTTGTCGAGAGGAAAGAGATCTGGCACAGTCAAGACTCTCTTATAACCACATATGAATAGCGGATTAAGCCATGAGAAGGTCGCTAATCCAAATACGCCGCTTGTTTCCTCTGGGCTGTGATCTTTGCGGTTCCAGGGAATCCACGGCAGTTTTTGCCAAGACTCCAACACAACCAAGACAATCTTCCAGACGGCGGCAGCAGTGAATATTCGCGCTATGGTGACTTCGCGGAAGGTAACGGCGGATAGCCATAGCGATCGTACTTGTGCAGCATCCAAGAGAATAGTTGAGATCAAGAATGTGTTGAGCAAGATGGAAGGTCGCGGTGAGCAAGAATGCTCGAAGAAGCTCAGTACCGGCATGCATAGTGCTGCGATAAGGCTCATAGCAGCAGCAACAGTTGATATCAACGTTGCCCGGGCGGTAACTGTACTGATGAGAATGAGATTGACCAGTTGTAAGACTGTGTAGATTGTAGTTGCAGCCTATTCTGATGAGTTAACATGAGTGGTTGACACATATTTCACGAGGCACGTACGAGCTTGATGCACTGAAAGCTTACACCGCCCACTATCTTTGGTCTGCGAACCAAAATTATGATCCTTGGGATCGACAGAGCGACGAATAAGGTAGCGGGTAGGATTGACAGGAAGATTCTCTCGAACTTGAGCGTGAAGTCGAAGTCATTACGACAGCCTTGGACACTCGGCCCAATTGAGTCGTCGTTTGGACAGGACATGGAGTTCATCCTGCTAGCGTCAAGGCATGTATGGTGAGTCTCGTTCGGCACTGGAGCTGTACTCCCTATTCCCCTATTATTGAACCGAGCAGCGATGTTTGGGCCAGCAAAACTGTTTGGGTGGGCGCAGTACCAAAGTCGTCAGTCCAGCTGAATGATGGCGTTGCACCATAACTTCACGCCTACGTTCTCTTGGAGGTGACACCCACTGACCCCCCAAATCTTGCAGATGCTCCGCACGGTTCTCATGATAACCAATGCTGTTTAACTCGTTTCCGGAAAAACTGACCTGACATCAACATGCCGACTCGCAACCTCATCTTAGCCCTCTCAGCAGCTGGAACTTAATGTGTTCCCCTGCCATCTTGAGCTAAAGTTATGTCGGCATCATGTGCCTTACTCGAATCTTTTCAGCTTAACCATCGTACAGTTCAATCCAGTTCATTCTCATGGCTTTACCTTTATTGCGTGTGATTCTTTGGAGTCTAAGGTTCAGACTAAGTAAAGCTAGAAAAGGCATATTTCATCCACTCCATTGGGACTAAAGGCTACTGGGATATACCTATTTGTGCGAGGGACATAAGGTCCAATGATAAACGGGCCGATCTGAAGTGGAAACGTGGAAACGTGGGATGACTGATGGCCTTATACATCAGGGCAGTTGTTCAGGGTCTAAAGGATTCCTGACATCCCTACCATCTCCACCGCCACATCACTTACACTTCGGTTGGTTCGGCCTTTTCGAAGTTACTGACCCAGTTGCTCCCACACACTATCCATTAGATGACGAACTCATGGACCGTCTCTCAGTACATGACATACATGTCACTCCTCTGTCCCTGCCTGTAGTGTCATAATCCAGAAGCAGCTGCGGGCGGAGTAGCGGGCGGGCGGAGCAGCCGGTGGGCGGGATAGTCTCTCGGTCACGACAGAGACGAATTACAATGAAGGCACATATCCGTCGGCATCTTACAGATTAACTCTTGAAGGGGCGCCCCGTTTGTTGACTGCATCATGCCATGGACATAATTATACAAGAATAAGCCTTTGGCTGAGCTGACAGGCAAGATCCCCGCAGAAATATTGACATCAAGTCAGGAGAAGCGGATTGACTGCGGGAGAATCGATCAGTCGGCAGAATATCCCTAATTGACCTCGTTCGCCACGTGCAGAGAGAGGTTCTTCTCGGAGAGACTGAGCACATGGCTGTCCACAGCATACGTTCCCTTGGAGCTTTCCTGCAAGGGCTTCGCGTGCAGTACCACGATCCTGACCAAGCAAAACCAACGAGCTTAGCAGCTCTTCTTAAACAGGATAAGCAATGTAGGCAAAACTGAGATAACCATCAAGAGGATAGTAATAGTTTACTACATGTTCTGGCTTACTGACTTCAACGAGAGTGTAACACCATTCCTTTTCACCCAGTCTAGTAGTTTGGGAAACTTCCTGCATTTGTGAGATGCCTGGAAGTCTTCTCTGATAGGCGCGTCTGACGCCTCAGAATCTTTCTTCTTGTAAACCAAATATGGGGTAACGTCGCCGGTGCACATGAGTGCCTGACGCAGCGTATCAATACAGTGACTTGTGTGATCCCGGGCAATGGCTGGCGAATTAGACTTGAGGAGGCTGGGAGTTATATCTTGAGGGTATGAGTCTTTCCATATGTATTGCCGTAGCATGTTGAGGCAATGGAGATGATGAAAGACCTCGACTACACCCACGTAACCTAAGGAAGGAGAGTCGGGAACCGCGGTCACAAAACCTTGGTCGACGCTTCTGTTGAGATAGGGAACACGATCAGGTGGAATGATGATACCAGGGACTATAGAAGATCAAGTGTCAGCAATACGTGTACTTCACTGGTCTGGTGAGATATCTCTTCATACCTTGGGAAAGACTTTCCCACTTAGCCTCCATCTCTGCAGTGGGAAGGCCGGTGAAGCCTGAGTTATCTAATCCGAGGCCACTTTCAAAGTCGCGTTGCTCATACTCGACAGCTTCCAATAGAGGAGCTAGTTGATTCATCAGTGACTGCCCATATTTGCAATGCAGTGGGAAATTTGGAAGAAAAAGAAAAGAAAAGGAGCTCATCACACTTACACCAAATACTGAGCTGCGCAGCACAGTACTTGTCTGACGGGGCAGATCTCAGAGCTGTCACCATCATCAAAGCACCGGTGAAGAACATGAAATAACATGTGAAGCGCCATACAAACTCAACCGGGTTCGAACGAAAACTTGACATCCAACGATTCAATGAAGCAGATGACTTCTCAGCTTCAAGCGGCAATGCCAGTTCGCTGTCGGCGTTCAGCCGAGAATAGCCCATCTGCCATTTCATGTTTTAAAGATAGAGAGGATTCTGCTTCGTCGATAAGGAGGCGATGTGAGAAAATCGACAGCTCGGATCCTTCTCTCTTGTTGCTGCACTATTCTAGAGATAGATATGACGGCCGGGTTCGAGGAGATTCACAACGGGATATCCAATTGTCGAACCCAACAAGAGATCCTCGTTCATCTTCGGCTTGTGGGGGCACGCAGCATTATGATAGACTCAACGCTAACAAATGCTGAAAGGAAAAACAGCAGTCCAGGACTGCCTCTCCTAGCTATCAATACATATACGACTGAGTCATTGCGGTTCCATTGTGGTATTATCACGGTTGCCCAATGATAGTAGTAAGAGTACAAGTACGGTCTGCGGCCTGCCATTAGTTTGAACTTTTCCCCCTGTCAGCTAGAACTCTTCCGCTAGAGTTTCTTTGGTTAATTGCTTAAGGAGATGGGCGTGCAGTCTAGTGAAAGCTTGTTGGTTGTGTCTTCCACAGAATTGGTCTTGGAGAAGTCCCTCCGGGACAAAAGGTAACTTGGGAGATGTTCGCCTGATCCCAGTTGAACCTTTCTAAGTGATGTTGATGTTCAGAGAGTTTGCTTGCCAGCAGGAACGTGTGGGGTTTCTGTACTTTTTCCTTAACCGGTAGAGAGCACAGGTCAAAGTGCCCATAGAATCTTTCCAGAGTGGGCCCGCGAATAGGGTATATTTACGGAAGTCTTTTTCCGGGGGGCTGCGTCGTAACTACAAACTCATCTGATCATCATGTCAGCGATTCAAGTTCCCGGCATGTTGAAGGAACTCAATGCTTCGCCGGGAGGAACTTTAATTCGCCCTTGATTATAGCTGAGATCTAAGCAAGGCCAAACTCTCCCGAGGCATAGTGGCGAGGCGGAAGACGGTTGCTTCATCCGTGAACTGTTGGATATGCGCGAGTTGGTCGCGTCCCATAAAGGCAAAGCGCCCAGTTTCACCTCCATTCATTATTCACACCTAGGCAAGCGATGTTCGGCGAATTTTCGCTTCGCACTCCCCTTCGACTCTTTTGTCGAAACTTTCTTGCCAAAGATTCTGGCCCTGGTAACAACAGATTGGAACCAACTGCCGGTGATCTGCATGATGCATTGATGGCATGCAGAGGGCGAGCTAAATGACGAGTACGACGCCGTTCAGGGTATTTTGAAGTGGCCTTATGTCGTCTAAGCGGTCGGGTTCGCGATGCCGGCCGGGCAAGTCTAACTTGCGGTCCATTTGGAGTAGCCTCCCGGCGGGCGCTGGATCAGGAGTCGGAGATTCGGAGTCGAGGTCAATCTTGAAGAGTCGGCTTGGTGCCGACGGCCTTTGGAACCAAGTGCAGCCCTACCAAAATGCAAAGCTTGTGCTTACGGGAAAGCATGTTCTCATGCCGTCTCATGACCTGTTCAAGTTATTAACAAGCTTCAGATGTACGACGAGAACTCGTTTAGTGCATACAGCGCACATGAAGCTAAACCGAGTTTCTCGTAGTCTAGGGGAAAGAGGGACCCCTCTTTTCAAACCGGGCCATTTGCGGCCGAGAGACCCGCCGGTGCAGCGCCGGACCATCTTCGGACAGTGGTTGGTTATGCCGGTCGAGTTCACCAACCGTCTCAAATGGCAGCGCCCTTTGTGGAAGGACCGCGACATCTTGCGTGAATCTGGAAGACGGTGTTCATGCGTGTCCTACTGCAAGCGCGATAAGCCCCCAAATCTCACGATGTCAATCCAACGAACATTCCCCGAGCCTGACCCAAGGTTTTACAAATATCACAGTCACGCAAGCAACCGCGACAAAGACACTCAGGCCATGAGATGGGTTCAAGAGCTCTACTGGTCTATGGGCCGGTGCAGGCAGTCAGGCGTCACGTACGCGGAGGGATCATGGGGATACACTGGTACATCACATCTATATCAGACTTCTTCCGTTTTTTCTCACATGCCCTGTAGTGCTTCGCGTCGTCTACACCCAAGAGTCTGACACACTGTGGCCTATCGCCTTACAGAAGTTCAACCGATGGGTAACGCAGTATATTATCCACCTAAATCAACTCATTAAAAATAAGCCCAACGGTGAAATTAACAAGGAACTTGCGCGTCGGTTTATTCTCGAAGTTGTTGAGAATAAAGCTCTCAAGGACTTGAACTTACCCAATCTGTCTGTGGATACTCCTCAACAAGACGTTCAATCTCTGACCCAAATTTTCGAGGGCTGGCGCAAAGAAGCGGTTGGCGATATCAATTTCGATCCTCGCGACAACACGAGATTTTGCGACTTCTTAGTCATTGATGAGGCCTCTCTTCGAACCCTCGCCGTGCTGCCTGAAGAGACGCCGTCGTTGGAGATTTTGTCTCGTGCTGAGAGACGCGTAAGTTTCTGTTTTAGTAGGAAGTTTGCTCTTGTATACTGATACATTCGCCACAAGGCACGACATGAGTTGTGGGCTGGCTCATTTGTCTGGCTCATTGACTCCCTCGCCGTGAAACGTTTTCAAGGTTTCGAGGATGCCGATAATTACAACGGCCTCATGAAACTGAGCCCTGAGGACCTCCCGGACGCTTGGTTTGAGCGAGCGGGCAGGTTTTCGAGCGACTTCTGGACCTTTGACCGCGAGGAGATTCCCGAAGGATCTGGCGAGAAGTGGTACCGTCAGCATTGAACGACTTGCAAGGAATTGAATACGAATAACGCATTGTAACGAGCTTTTACCTCCACGCACGGGTTGACAGCAAAAACCCCAGGGCTGGACCTCTGGTTGAAGTCAGAAGAAATGCCCACAGAACTCAAGCTTATAAATAAGTCTGGCATATAGAGCCCTCGGTTCGCATAGTAAATAGTAAGACTGCCAAAGCAGCAGTTGGATCCTACCGCTTTCTCACCGACACAGTCCAACCGCATAACGAGTGAGCATTAATGAATGAATCGTTCATGATCGGAACTACAAGTGCAACAAGTCCAGACACTGACCTGGCCAACATCCAGTCATTCGGACGAGAAAGTGTCTGACTCCAGTTATGATGAATGGTATTTAAACTGAATACCTCGTGTCACAGGGCGACCATGAGCGAAGCAGAGAATGATAAACTCGTTTGCTAGGGGTTTCGTGGTGCAGTGTTCAAGTGTTCAAATACCGCAGCCTCCGTAGACAATGCAGTCATCGCACGGCAAACGATAAACGACGATAAGTTGTTTTGGAGCTGGTGTTTTTGACCCCTGGTCAAGTATTCAGAGATCTAGGCTCGTGGGCAATGTCGAGAGTGACACAGATAAAGCACTGAATGATCTCTATTGTGCCAAAGATGACTCAGACTGGATGCAAGTGACCAAGAGCACTGCCTCGTTTCTGCGATGAACGTAAGTGTGAGCAGGTACTGTTGAACAGTTGTTTTAAAGAAAAAAAACAGCGATTGAACAGACTGTGAGAATCTGCATCGGCCGACTCTGCTACAAATAAAGCCCATCGGCGAGTCCCATTTCGTTCTGCACAATTTGTTCGCTCTGTCGGAAGTGACTGAGCATTGCTAAAGACAGCATGCCTCATCCTTGAGTCTTGCTGGCGAGACACAATCATCCATCCAAATCGACTCGCGGAGGTTTTTCCAACCAACCTAGGCATTGTGGCCTAGGATCTTGCTCCGGTTTATTACAAGGAGTGATATCGAATAATTTCACGACGATGCCAAAGACGAATAGCAATAGCGGTAAGTTTCACCTCCTCCAGACCATCACAATAGACGTAGCTCCTCGTAGGCTGCAATCCTCCGTCTTCTCTAAGTCAAAAGCGTTTGTATCTCAGCCAAAAGTTGGCTATCCTGTTGCGAGATAACCGCAGTAGCATGAGAAATCTTTTCATCCCCGTGTGTGATCTGGCGGCTGTGTTCGTAGATCCGTTGATGAAGTTGGGCTGGGAATACTTCGCTGTGGTGGTGTCAATCATACTCTTCAGGCAAGTAACGTTGAGTTGAGATGTGTTTTCGTCCCTTTGTAATATAATAATGAGGGATATATCCAGAATACTTCCAAACCGCGGCAGACGACAAATGATGAAAGCGTACGTTGTCCACTAACGTCCCACACCCACTTCTGGGCACCCCCCCACATTTGGGCACCCCAAAAATGCCTCACCGCCATGAATACCCGCCACCTTCAAACCTACACAACTTTATCAATCTTTACCCAATTGACTTCATTCTTGGTATATAGCTTTATAAGCATCAGATGCCCTCATATTCCGAAGATGACGTCCTACGGGCGCTTGCTGCTATCGCAAACGGTACATCTGTCAAAAAAGCTGCATTTGAGCATGGTGTGCCGCGTTCAACTCTACAGAATCGGATCAGAGGTGTGCAGACGCGAGATATAGCGTTTTCTGATCTGCAAAGGCTTTCTCCAACCCAGGAAAGTCATCTGGCTGAATGGGTTCGAATCCAGGCTGCCCTAGGCCTTCCTCCAACCCATCAGCAACTCAAGGATTTTGCTGAACGCATCCTACAGATCCATGGAGACTCCCAGCCTCTTGGAAAGAACTGGGTGCAGTCTTTTATTAAGAGAAACCCATCTGTAAGGGTCCAAAGAAGCAGAGAAATCGATTCCCAGCGTATCAATAGAGCTTCAACTAATGTAATCAGGCAATGGTTCAAGCACCTCGCCATACCTGAGATCATGGCCATCAAGGCCTCCAATCGATACAATATGGATGAGACTGGTATTCTAGAAGGCAGAGGATCAAATGGGCTTGTCCTTGGATCATCAGAAACTCGTTCTATCCGCAAGAAACAGCCTGGATCGCGTGCTTGGACATCTCTGATCGAGTGTATCTCTGCAACTGGCAAGGCACTGCCTTCACTTGTTATATACAAGGGCAAGAGTGTCCAGCAGCAGTGGTTCCCTCTAGATCTGACGCCATATGAATCCTGGAAGTTCACAGCTACAGAAAATAGGTGGACTTCAGACTCTACAGCTGTCAAGTGGTTAACAGAGGTCTTTATTCCTTCAACCCAGCCAGGGGACCCCTCAGAGGTCAGATTATTGATTTTGGATGGTCATGGAAGCCATGAGACTACTGCTTTTATGTATACATGCTTCAGGAACAAGATACACTTGCTGTTCTTGCCAGCACACACGTCACACGTCCTTCAGCCACTTGATCAGTCGGTTTTTGGGCCCCTCAAGGCAGCATACAAGAAGGAGCTTGGATTACTGGCTGAATGGGATGCTGGTACAGTTGTGGGCAAGAGAAACTTCGTTATATGCTATGGCAAGGCGCGTAAGGCAGCCCTGACAAGCAAGAACATCATCAGTGGCTGGAAATGGACTGGTTTGTGGCCTGTCAGTATGGCTAGACCCCTCATGAGCCCTCTGCTGCTTGAGAACACATCAACCCCTGCCAAACCAGCTGGTCAGGTCTGCAAAGGGCTCTCTGATGGCAAAGCAAGCGAAAAATGGGCGGCAGATACATCAGCAGTCCTTTGGTCAACCCCCAAGAAGAGGGATGAGCTTCAGGATCAGTTCAGCCTGTTCAGCAAGCTAGATAACGATGAGCATACGCAGCGCCTGCTTTTCCGGAAGGTTCAGAAGGGCTTTGATGAGAAGGCATACCAATTAGCAGTAGCCCAGCGAAAGATTGAGGCACTGCAGGCAGAGGTTGATGCCAGTAGGGCCAGGAAACGGAAGAAGGTCAAAATGAGCCCAAATTCGAAGTTTGCCGATATTGAGGCTATTCGGAGGGCTCAAATCGAGGCGGGCGAACTTGAAAGTAGCACAGATGAATCCAGCGAGTCAGAAAACCCTAGTGATAGCGAAAGTTGCATCGTCGTCGCATCATAATACATATAAATATTGGTTGAAGTTGATGTGTATAAAGGTGAGGGCATCAAAAATGGGGTGCCCAAATGTGGGGGGTGCCCAGAAGTGGGTGTGGGACGTTAATGTATCAAAACGGTACCATCAGATATGCAACTTTTTATGCGTGTCACAGTAGAATTTCCCAAGTGAAACAGCTATGTCGGTTTTTGCTTAGAACCAACGCCGTGGACAAGGACATTTGCCGTCTTGTTGCGGGACAGGTACAGTAACCCGAGGGCCTCTTATAGGTAATGCATCTGGTGTGAATGAACTCTTAACTTATCGACTCGTTCACCTTGTGTGAAATCGTTACCCAGTGCCAAGAAAATTTTGCTTGAAGAGCGGCCAGCTCATCTTTAAATACAGCTCATCACCGAATCCCATTTCCATCTGCAAAGGTGTTGAGCTCTCGAAGGTGGGTGATTGAGCGTAGCCAAAGCCATCATTCCTCATTCCTACAACACTGGCGAGGCATAAATAACACCAATTTGGCCCTGAAGCGGTTATTCAGTCCCACAAGCGTGGTTTGAGCTTCTGCCCTCTGACGATTCAAAGAGATAATGTGGAATGCTCTCGAGACACTGCAGGTGATGGATGATGGTTAAAAGAAAGACTCATCTCCTGATGCCCGATATGATATCTTGTTTGTTCAAAAGTCTTTCTGTTCCTATGTCAGATGATGCCATTGTTCGTCACTCGCTATTTGCTTTCTTGTTGCAGGATAGTAGGCGTCGCTTGAGGAACTTTTATACATCAGGTCTCCAGGTCGAATCTAAAGCTTGTCGAAACTTTCGTGACGCCCGAAGCAGCCCCTGAATTCGTTGCTACCTGCAGTGAGTTATACGGCTACTGAGATAGCTACTATGAATAAGTAGACACTTGTGAACCACATCCTTAGGAGGCAGCGAAGACGCAATGCGGGTATAGAACTGGTGATGGTCGCCACTTGTAGCACGATGAAGGCTTGAGTGATGTGATCCAGACGACAACGCTGCTTGGAACTTGAGGAACAGACATCGGAGTAGATTTGCATTCAAAGCTGTGCGCCTCTTGGCCTTTATTCGTACACAACACCCACTTAACGAAGACGCTGGCAGACACTGGGTACCGACTCGAAAAACCTCAAAGATTGAACGCATGCATCGTTGATCGGGTTGGCGGGTATGGCTCGAGAGACAAACATGGTGCCAAGAACACACGGCGAGCTTGATATCTATTTCGCTTCCATTTCCCTGCTTTCTGAACTACACCACTCTAACGTATGCTTTTATACTGAGGTGGGCTGCGGCAGATCACAGGTTCAGGCCTGATGGTGTCTACAGCACACAGTACATGTACATGTATAAAAAGCCATCTCAAGATTTGTTAGTTCTCTATTCTAATTACCAGGCGGCAATGCACATTGAAAGATTCTCCTGGAGCGAGCAGAACGCCAGTATCGCATCAAAATTCCACACTGACCCTGCTTTCCAACTGAAAGCCCTGTTTTGTCAATAACTCTGATACAACACATACTCGATCGGCGTCTACATAGGTTTGTACAGGTGGGAATACTCGCCAGATGATCTGTTACTGACTTGTGAATACAGGATATACATCAGAACTCGGTACGACCTGGGATGACCAAGAACGGCCATAGTCCATCAGACTTTGGCGGAATGAAAGAAAATACCGAGAACTCATTACCTTCCCGCAATTTTTGTCACAAACATCAATCCCTGGAGCAATTTGAATATTTTGGCAGTACGGCCGCGAATATTGATCGCTGTACGAGCCGAACATTGAAGGCATGATCACCACGTGTCTTGAGGTGAACACGAAGAAGATACATTATGGGGCAATAACAACGGCAGGGCTCCCAGGTGATCAGACTCATGAACACCCCCGTGAGATAACACAGCAACCTCATCACACATACTACTTCCCAGGAACCACATCGTGACCAAGTCAAGGAAAAAAGCGTAGAATTTCACTTTGGTATCTCATCTCTAAGCAACCGACAAAACAAGACAGTTCCGCTTGCCGCTTGCCTCGCTTCGCTTGCCTAAACAAAAAGAAGAAGAAAAACGCCGCCGCTACCAAATGGGGGGTGTGTGGTATAATAAACCTCCCCCATCGCGGACCCTTATTTTCTTTTCTCTTTCGCGCCGCGCCCGAATCCTTATATAACCGGACCATATTAAAAAAAAAGGAAAGAAGAAAGCGCAACCCGTATCTCTTCTAGATAAATCCAATGTCGTTGCGGAACCCAGTCTAAGACGCCTGCCTCATCTTTTGTAAACCCGTGGGACCTGATGTCATCCCCCTCTTATCTCTTACTTATAACTGTTAAGGAAAATGTCGAAAGTTGTGATCTACCAGCCCCTTTTGTAAAGGGACGGTTTAGTTCGACCCAAACCACCCCAACCCCGCGGCGCCATTCCCTATCCAGCTCGTCGCCTGCACGGGCGCGGTGCCGTCGAACCAGCTCTGCAGCTCGCACTCGAAGCCGTCGGTGCCGGGGCCGAGGGTGATGCTCGCGGAGCCGGGGGACGAGTAGAACACCGCCACATTCGGGTCGTAGCCCGGTGAGCCGATGGGGTTGGTGGTGTCGAAGGCGGCCTGGACGAGCATGCCCATGCCGTTGTTGGGGCTGTATGGCGGCGGGGCCTGGGCGTACATTGTCGGGGAGAAGTGCTGCTGCAGCTCCGGGGGTAGTTGCTGTTGCTGTTGCATCTGGTGCTGGTGCGGAGGTGGAGGTTGGTGGTGTCTTTGAGGAGGAGGCGGTTGTTGTTGGTGGTGGAATTGGTGCATGTGTTGTTGCGGTGGTGGTTGTTGGTGCGGAGAGAGGTGTTGTTGGTGTTGGAGAGGCTGCTGCTGCAGCAACTGAGGCGTATTCAGGGGCGGCAGCGGGAAAGGGGCGTTCTGTTGCTGCGGCTGGTGTTGTTGCTGGATGCTGGGCGACGGGCTCGGCGGGGGGAGGATGTTGGAGGTGTTGCTGCTGGTGCTGTTGTGGCGGAGGGGCGGCGGTTTCTTCTCGTTGAGGGGTGTCGCCGGGGGACCGGGGAGAGGGACGGGTAGTTGGTATTTCGGGGTTTCTGCGCGGGGCTTGTTGAAGGTGGAGGGCGAGGGATGTAATGGGCGGAGGGTGCGGTCATTCTGTGAGCTGTCAGTGTGCAAGTTGGCGGATCACGAGTGGCGGGTTGTGACGTACGCCGTCTGCCATGCTACTATACGCGGCAGCCTTGGGATCGCGGGAGAAACGCTCGAGGGACTCCAGCCAGCGGGACGCGAGCGGCCATGTCTGCTTGGATTCGATCAGGATGGACATGCAGCGCTGGAGCATGTTCGGCGCTTGTGCTACGATGGACTTGTCGGAGCAGACTAGACACGTCAGTTAGCATGATGCCCATGGTCGCCTTCTTGTCGCTACCTACTGTTCTTGTACTTGACCATGTACGTCGAAAACAAGCCGCAACTGTAAACGCAGAAGGAAGCCATCTGGGCCCCGACACCCTCTTCCGACGACCTGACGCTGAACTGCGCGTCAACCTGCTCGTACAGCTCCCGGACGTTGCGGAAGAGGTCGTCAGACATTTGTGAGAAGAAGCTCCGGCGTTGGGTGTCCTTTTCGTCCGTCTTGATGATACTGCTCGAGTCAGCGCTTGCTCTCCTATCAGAACCCTGAAGGAACCCCTTACTTGTCCAAGTACGCCCTCCTGAGAACAATGTTGCACAGCTTCGTAATCATCGTGACACCCAAATAGGCCTACTAAAGTCAGCCAAAGCCTCCATTTCAGTAGTCGTCAATCGCAAAACCTACCAAATCCTCGCCAACAGTCTTGTGTCCCTTCAGCAACACCATGCTCCATCGGTGGTCGGCAGGAAGCTGGTGTTCCCAGTTCATTAGCTGCTTCGCCATGATCGCGTACTCGCTCGTCGGGTCCCAGGGGTTGGCGCTCTTCATCGTCGCCATTGCGCGCCTAGCAACCTTGCCCCAGTAATAGTGTGCCTGGATCAAGCTAGCAAACAGAGATCGGGAGGGCTGGTGGATCAGGGACGGGTTGTCGCGCGCCGGTGGCGTGTCCTCGAGAGCTGCGCGGGAGTACGGCTCGCGGCCGTTGGCGAAGTCGTCCTCGTTGCTGGGGAGGAGGGCGGTGATGTCGTTGGCGGCGAGGGAGACGGGCGACAAGGCGCCGCAGTGGAGGTTATCCTGACCTGTGAAGTGTTAATGTCGATGTTCAGAGTTTGAAATGGCTGGACTACGAACTGTGAAGCATCCACTACACACGGTCAGCAATCTATCATCGCTTGAGACGGTGTCTCAACTCACCAGAGTTCTCCTTGCCGACTCCGCCCTGATGATCATCTCCCTGGTAGGATTCTTCATCTTGTAGAACTCTTCCCGATGCAAGTGCATCAAAACGGCCATTCTCGTTGCAATCCCAATGTTAATCTACCGAAGATCAGCACAGAAACACACCATCAACCGCGACATCAAAACGTACGTAGCTCCGGTTCCTCCATCCGCTGCCCTGCTGCGCCAGACTGAGCAGATAGAATGCCTGGCACCTCTCCAGCGTCGGCTCCTGGTACAGTTCATTCAACGCCAGGCTGCTGGCCCGTTCCATAAAGAAGTCGACGGCCTTCATCTCCCCTCCGTACCGCTCGGTCAGCGTGGGCGAGAAGCGCGCCGAGACGCTGAGGATGCCGAGCACGAGAAACACGCTGACGGAGCGGTGGTCGCGGTGCAGCTGCTGAGGCAGCAGCTCTTTCGGGATGAAGCCGAGCTGGAAGTACTTGCTCGTGAAGACGTGGACGGCGTCGATGATCTCAGGGAGCGGCGGGAGCAGGGCCCACTCGTCCGCGGGCTTCCGGGCGGCCGGCGCGCCTGGGCCCCGGGGGACGCCGTCAGAGGCAGCGCTGCGACGAGCCTTGTCGGCTTCGCGTTTGGCGGCCTTCTCGGCCCGTAAACGCGGGTGCCGATACTCGCGGTCGAGGTCTGGCTGGCCGCGTTGCGGGAAGACACTGTGGTTGCGGGTTAGCTGGGTGGCCGCATCAGGATCGTCGCTCTCAGGGCGGCGGCGGCTGCTCGGTACCGTACCAGTCACTCGCCTGCAAGCCTGCTTCGGCACAGGACTTGCACGGGGGTTGGGCTTTATCATGGATGCATTTGCTTCTCATTCGTCGACATCTGCGCGAACGGGTTTCTTAGCTCGTTCATTCCAACTGCGGTTCGGGGAGCGAGGCGAGGCGAGGCTGCTCCCGTGGAACGAGTGTGACAAACCTTCGGCAGGCGATTGGGGCTCTGCGCTTGATGGCTGCTTTCGGCCCCTGCTGCTGCTGCATGTCAGGGTGGTCGAACGCGTTGAGGGAGTCGCTCCTGACGCTCGCGTTCGCGCTCATGTCCAATGCCATCAGGTTCGGCTTGGCGTCTTCATCCAGGTCCATTGCGCATCTGGCCGACGGTTGCTCAGGTTTTTGGCGGCCTGGGACGACGATGGACGTCTGCCGTGCGAAGGTGGCCTGTGTCTGAGGCAGGTGGCAAGGCAGGCAGGCAGGTTGGACGGACGGAGAGCCAGCTGCGGGGATGTGATGTGGGAACTGCCTTTTCGATCGGTGGGAACGGGATCTCCTAGTGATTGGCACGAAGGATTCGCGGAGAACGGAGCCGGTCGCGTAAGGAGCGAGCAATCAGCAGCTAGAGAGTAGCTTGCTGCTGTTCCGCGTCCCGGGACGATGGCTTGACGTGTGACAGGGCGTGGGGGTTGGTTGGGCAGACGGCAGGATTATAGGTGAAGGGGGTGGGTGGCAAGCGAGAGAAAGAGAGCGAGAGATGCGTTGTGGTTATGGTGGCGGTGTGTTGGATGATGGCATTCCAATTGTTGAAGAATCAAAGAGGGCGAGAGGCGCGAGAGTGGGTATCTCCATCAAGCAAAGCACCGCAGCAGACAGAGCGAAGTAAAGCACCACCGGGACGTCGATCTCGGCCAGGTTTCGAAGATTTGACTGAGATTTGAGCAGCCCAAAACTGTTAGGCTCTAGCCCTCCCTCTAATAGATAAGTAACTTAGTAAGTTAAGTAGGCATGTATGTGCCGTGGTGTGCCTGTCCCCCCCTGAGCCTGAAAGGGTTCAAGCGTGCGTTTTTAGAGTTTACCGGCTGGTCGCTGTTGGAGGCGCGTCAGAGATCGGCACTGCAGTCTGCCGCGAATTTGATGGCGTCAAGCGGGCTGCGGGCCACTCAGCAGGAAACGTTACGTCTCTTGGATGGACGAACTTGTCCTCTTTTGACTGAAGAATTGGACGAAGCGAGCTGAAGCGAACCAACTCCAGCTGGAGGTAAGGGGGTGCGGGTTTGTCCAGCCGGGATGGGCGACTCGACGAACCGGAGACGGGTGGTAAAAAAGACGGCGAACGGTCCACACGTGCTTGCAAGACTGAGGAGAGACTCACTCTCTCTCCGAGAGAAGAAATGCCAAGCTTGGAGACGTGGACAATGCGAGCTGCCTCCTTCGTTGGGTCAAGGGAACTGCGTGTGGCACAGACCTCAGAGTTGGGGGTCGTGAGCAGGGGTCTCTCTGGTAGCTACCACTCTGGAGCACTAGGAAGTGCCTCCGTCAGCACCGGCAGTGAGGCGCTATTCCACGGCAGAGGAGAAATAAAAAAAAATCAACAGCCGCGTCTCGACCGCCCCGGTGGAACACTGGCGGATGACGGTTTCTGGGGTGGTGGTGGACTGTGGACAGCATCTGAAGTTCCAACGGGACGGCGACCCGGTGGTGGTGGACGTGGCCGCCCGCCGTTCTCCTGGGCGCATGGACTGGGATGCGGCTGGTGCATAGTGTTGTCTCGACGGACCTTGCATGTGTGTGTGTATTCGTACGGACATCGTTGGATATCGTTGGAGGCTGCCCTTGCAAGCTGTCGGCGAGTCAGTTTAGTTGCGATGATGGATGATTAACGTCATGCGGGACCGTCTGTAGGAAAGTAGGCCACTGCGTGAGCCGTAAAAATTGGATTAGGGTGATATCCACCGAGAGCACACACTTAGCAGCACGCTGCTATTCGTGCTTGCACCTGCACTATTGGGTGGGGGCCAAAACGGGTATAGAAATCGGCGGATCGACGATTTCATTCTCAACGCTCCGAACTGAGTTGAGCCATGTGCCCTTTTTGTTTCCCGCAATCTCATCTCTCTGCGTCCCCTCTCCTCCCTGTTTTCTTTATTCCGGACATGTACGGAGTACGCCCGCTGCCCTGGTCCTCGTCCACCGGTCTGCGTGCCCGCCTGACCCCTTTCTTCCAATGAGATATACACATGTACACATGCAGGTCAACGGCCAGATAGATAATGGGAGATGATGATGAATTATGCTGGATACGAATTGGGTCCACACGCTTGGGCGTTCGTTCGCGTTGCGATCCGTTGCGGTGGCTTGCCCAGCCCAGTCGAGTCCAGGAGTGCGGAGGACGCCGGCGTTGATCTTGCCCTGCAGGGACCGACGCTGTTTTGCACTAAAACACAACTCTTTTTTTAATTATCCTGGTTCCTTTCGGATGATACCGATTTACCTGCTCTACGGCGTATTGGGCGTAAGCCACAATATACGTTGATGGCTTCTCCGCGGGGCCCTTGTCATCACACACCACGTTTCCCAGGAAAACATGGGGATCTTTTTATGAATGGGGACGGGAGCTGCATCGGATGTCGAATCGGCCGTGTCTTTCACTGACCGGGCGCCGGAGTGTCGTCTTTGCATTCCATCAGACGGGGACGGGCGAACGATCCAATGTTCGCCGTCGCCGTCTTGGCATTTCAATCCTTCACTGCGGTTGTCCCCTCCGTCTGATATCAGGACTTGTAGTTGGCGAGCTTTTGGTCAAGACTCGAGTAGGGAAGGGGCTAGACCGAGGGACTGGAAGGGGTCCCTCTGTGCGCGGCGCGATCGATAGGACGGGACCAAGTGTTGATCAAGTTGCCACTGGCGTTGGATGTTGGCGCGGCGCGGTACTATCCGTGGCCTTGGGACAATGGATCGCTCCGTTTCTATTCTCATGGAGAACGGCGCGTTGATTTGACAACATCGTTGGCTTCAAAGACCTCCTCCCATCTGAAAACGTTGCCAGCTCGGAAGGCACAAAGATGGTCAACGTAGAAGGCGGGACCTAGCCTTTGAACCATCGCAGATACGAAAACGAAAGCCGCTAAACGAAAACAGTATCTGTGGCTGGTGCCCCACGCGCCACCCATCCTGAGGCTTGCCTTTCAACGATGATCTAATCACTCCTTAGGTAATCGGCCATCCCAGTCCTGCCCCGGAGCTCTGTGCATTTTTCGTCAAATCTCCGAGCGTGTTCACCTGGTTATCCTTGGCTCTCCTGCTCAAATCAACCTTTCTGCTTGATACACACGCTCATTTAACACAACTCTTCCGCTCGGTAGTATCTTCTGCCCAACCTCATGACCCGTTACCACCAAGAAGCCGTTGGGCAGAAAACCAAGTGTTTCAAAGTGGGACTTCCGGGACGTACGGTACGAGCCTGCTGCATGCGACCTCGCCGTTGTACGTGTAGAGGAAACAAGCTTTCTGCACTATTGGCAATTCGAACGAGGGATTGAACGAGGGTCGAACTTCGCTTTTTGTAAGTTGTCTCCGGGCCTGTGCCAAGCCAAACGTATGCAGCATATCTGCTGGGGGCCCAGCGTCAAGATAACTCTAAAAGTGCGAGGTTGCCGTTTTGTGCAGAATCGTACACAACCCAAGTGTCAATTGATTGAACGTCTGCCATCACCATGGTAGCATGGCGCTCTATCCTTTCATCTTCTGTTCTGCATTCCTAAGATTAAGAATGCTTCAGGTTAGAAAGACGCGAGAGCTTCTTAGAACAATCTCTCCGGATGTCATTTCGTATATCCGTCCCCGGAAGCCCGGCAACACCTCCCCCCTCCCAAGCCCCCAAATCGCGTCCGCGGCTCAGGCACCCATCTCGGCAGCTGGTACCCCGAAGTCGGGACAATCCACATCGACGCATCACACCGTTGGCTTGGCTGACCCCAGGACCCTCGATGCCCTCTCCAATCTCCCAATCACCCGAAGGGCATAACTCAGGGAAACAGATCCTATTTTCCACCCATCACGGCTCGCCGCTCAAACCCCATCTTCTCCAATGCGGAGAACCGGGGGGGCCAGCAACCTTGCTTCGTCGACAGCTGACGTCGTCCAACCACCCAATTGAGCAATGAGGCAACGAGCTAGGCCAAGCTTTAGCTTCTCCCCCTCATGCTCTCCTGTCGCCCTGCCCTCAAGCGAGTCAATCGTGAGGGGTCCCGGTGAGGAGCACGAACCGTAAACGGCAGCAAACGTGCCGGCTGTGCGGCTCAACCCCTTCGTTTGGGGAAACAGAACCATGCTCGCCATGCAAGAACGCCAATCCGGGGTCGAAAAGTCGGGGTAATGAAAGCTTGGAACCTCGGGGTCTTGAGTCGCGAGGGCGGTTGAAATACCGAGATCTCGCCCGCCACGGCTGCGTGTCTTTCGTCTGAAGAAGTCTTTAGTCGCCCAGCTCATACCTCAAACACGTTCACGATCGCTTCACCGACACGATGAGGACCGCCGCACTCCTCGCCACGGCCCTGACGGGTCTCGTCTCCGGCGTGTCCGCGGCGCCGGCCGCCAAGGCCGAGCCCTTCCTGAAGCAGGTCAACAACCAGACGTGGATCATCGGCAACGACGTCTGGAACATGACGCAGGGCCTCAAGTACGGCGTGAAGCTGTACTACAAGGACCGCGACCTCGTCGGCGACGCGGTCGGGCACTACGTGAGCTACA
The DNA here is from genome assembly GCF_013390185.1 of Colletotrichum aenigma. NCBI lineage: Eukaryota > Fungi > Ascomycota > Sordariomycetes > Glomerellales > Glomerellaceae > Colletotrichum > Colletotrichum aenigma. The sequence goes on from NW_023500914.1 coordinate 1,489,622, forward strand.
GTACGTTTCTCCCTCTCCTGAATCCACCCCATATATCGACAAAACGACTAACACCACCCCCAGACGGCGCGGCAAACGACATCGCCTGGTCCTCCGCCTCCATCGCCAACAAGGGCACGCACGACGGCACCCCCTTCATCGACGTCAAGTTCACCGCCACCGACGGCGACTTCCACTGGGTCATCTTCCAAGGCCTGCCCGGCGCCTACCAGTACTTCGTCAACCGCGCCCTGCCCACCCTCGGCGAGTTCCGCACCCTCTGGCGCCTCGACAACGCCTCCTTCCCCAACGGCAAGACCGCCCTCCACGACAAGCCGCTGCCCGCCCTGGCCAACTACCTCCCCCAAAACAAGGTCCAGGACGAGACCTGGCTGAACCCTCAGGGCGACGGCTACATCACAAAGTACGACTTCTCCGACCTCATCCGCAACCAGACCGCCTACGGCGTCTACGGGCCCGAGTTCGGCAGCTGGTACATCAACCCCGGCAAGGACTACTACAACGGCAACCACCTCAAGCAGGAGCTCATGGTCCACCGCGAGAGCGCCACCGGCGACGCTGTCCAGCTCAACATGGTCCACGGCACGCACTTCCAGGTCTCCGCCGTCGACGTCTTCCCTCCGGCCAAGATGTGGGGGCCTTGGTTATGGTACCTCAACGACGGCTCCCCCGCCGACGCCGAGGCCCGCGCCAAGACCGAGTTCGCCGCCTGGCCGTACCCCTGGCTCGCCGACGCGGCCTACCACGCCCGCGGCACCGTCACCGGCAAGCTCCTCCTGTCCGACGGCCGCCCCGCCGCCGGCGCCGCCGTCTTCCTCGGCGACAACCACCCCAACAAGACCGCCCTCGACATGGGCAGCGACTACTACTACACGACCCACGCCGACACCTCCGGCTCCTTCTCGATCCCGCACGTGCGCGTCGCCGACGCCGGCTACGCGCTGCAAGCCTGGTCCGCCGGCGGCGCCCTCGCCGACGTAACCACGCACATCCTCTTCAACGACGTCTCCGTCACCGACTCCAAGACAACCGACCTCGGCACGCTGCACTGGGCCGTCTCCGCCCGACAGCGCCTCTTCCAAGTCGGCGATTTCGACCGCACATCCCTCGGCTTCACGCACGGCGGCAACCCGCCCTACGCGCACGCCGTGATCGCCTCCTGCCCGGCCAACATCCTCTACGAAGTCGGCAAGTCCGCGCCGAGTGACTGGTGCTACGGGCAGACGCACCAGGGCAACTACACGATCCGCTTCCCCGTCTCCGAGGCACAGGCGTCCGAGACGGCGAACCTGATCGTCTCGCTGGGCGGCTACTCCACCGGCGCCAGCAGCGTGGTGCTCGTCAACGGGCAGCAGGTGGGTAACCTGACGAGCGGCGCGGTGGGCGCGGACTCGACCTCGGGCCTGCTGAACGACCCCTCCGTGTACCGCAGCGCGACGGTGGGCGGCGAGTGGCGCTTCTTCGAGTTCCCCGTGCCCGCGGCGCTGTTGAAGACGGGGGAGGATAACGAGGTTATGTTCCATCTGACGAGGAACACGACGTGGAGGGGTTTCATCTGGGATAGCATCGTCCTGGAGTGGTGAATGATGTCTAGACGTTAAAATTTGAGCTGTAGATATTGCTTTGTATATAAATATTTTACATGAACATGAAATACGGAATTACTTGTACCTCAACGCATGAGCTAAGGGCCTTCGGAAAAATAAAATTCAAAAGTGAGGTCAATAGCATCGAAATTGCAGGTATCCGCTTCTTAGCGGGCTGATCGCGGGGCACGAATTGGAACTCTTACTCGGATTGCGAAAACCACCATGCCAAGGCGGCTGTTTACCAGTGTTCAAACTGTACGTCTATACACCCTCTCCTCATGAACATACATATACAGGGGCAATACCGCGCTTACAATAACACACTCAAAACACCCAACGCCTCGGCGCCCATCGGCTCACGATAGAAGGAATGACCGCCTTTTTCAACTAAGGGTCAGCAGGCTCATCCGTCTTCGTCTCCATCTTCTCCCCAGGGTCGTCGCCGGTGGCAGCAGGCTCTCCGGAGGCAGGGGCGTCAACCGCCGGTGTCGGATCAGCAGCAGGAGCCGTCTCCGGCGCAGGCTCAGGCACAGGCGCAGCTGCGGGCTCAGGGGTAGGCACCTTCGGTGGTTCCTCAGCAGGCTTCTCCGGCTCGATGGGAGGGACCTCAGGCAGAGGCACCGGGTTCTCTACATGCGGCAGCTCGGCAGGCTCCGGGTGCGGGGCTGCGGGTGGTTCGGGCAGAGGAGACTTGCTCATCTCGGCCTGGCGGTCCAGCTCCGTCTCCAAACCAGCCAACAAATCGGGACCTTCGTCTACACCGGGGACGAGTGGCACTTCCGCGGCGGCAGGCGGGTTGGCCTCGGGTTCCGCTGTCGGACTCTCGCCGGATAGCTCAGTCGGGGGTTCGACGATTGTCTGAACTGGCGGTTCAATGGGCGCTGGTGGGGCATCAGCGGGCAGCTGTGTCGGAGCTTCGACGGGAGCCTCGCTGGGGGTTTTGACGGCTGCGTCCACCTGGGGCTCTGCGGCTGTCTCGATGGGAGCATCAACTGAAGTATCCATGGGAATATCGGCAGAAATGTCGACGGGGATATCAACAGGGATGTCAACAGGGAGCTCTTCCGCAGGCGCTTCGGGCTCGACCGTGGGTTCGATGGGTGCTGGTGCAGGCGCCTCAATTGGAACCTCCGCAGGTGTCTCGACGGGGGGCAGATCCAGTGCTTGAGTGAGTGCATCGCTCGGGACATCCGCCGCTGCCTCGATCGGCGGTAAAGGCTCGATAGGTGCAACGACAGGCTCAGGCGACTTCAGCGGAGACTTGACAGGAGACTTCATAGGCGACTTGATGGGCTCAGGGTGATGCTCAGGTTCCGTAGGCGCAACAGTAGCAGGGACATCCTCAATCATAGGCTCGCTCGTCCCCTTCTCTTCCACAGGGTCTGGGAAAGAAAGCTGCTCAGTAGCAACCGACGGGGCTGGCGCGCTGTCATCCTTCATCTCCGAGTCCTCCTGGACCAAGGGAGCCGGCTGCTCCTCGACAGCCGGAGCTGATGGTGACTTGGCGACCGGCTGAGCTTCATTGACCTCGGGGACAGAGGCATTCTCGGGTCCTTGAGAGGCTTCAGGAATCTCAGGAATATCCAGAGCCATCGAATCCTCCTGAGGAGCATCATTCGACGCAATGGTCTGATCGGCGCTTTCTATCCTCGACCCGGAGCCTTCTGTCTCTGCCGTGGTTGCCAAAGAGAAGGTGGATCTCGTTTCTGCCATCGGAGAGACGATGTCACCGACCTTCTCAGCAGGCGGAATGTACGTCTCGTTGACCGACTCCGAAGTCGTATCCAGGGGGAGCTGCTCAGACGCAGGAGCCGGTGGCTGTTCGGCTGGCGCCTCGGGAGCGGGCTCGGGCTGGTCGGCCATGTTCACGTCCTCCTGCTGAGACTCGACGACTGGCGCAGGAACTGGAACTGGGGATGGCTCTGGGACGGGAGCAGCTTCAGGGACGGCGCGCGCCTCAGGAGCTGCAGGGGCCTCTGATGCGATGGGTGCTGGAGCAGCAGAGGGGGCCAAGATCTCCGCAATGGGCGAGATTTGTGGCGACGCCTCGGTGGGAGAGGGCAAGACGACGTTCTTGAGAGGACTTCCCCTTGGCGAGGAGTTTGCCAAATGCATGGCGGGAAGAGGTGGTGCGAGGTTGATGGGGTTCGGAGGTTGCCCAGACCGGCTGGCCAAGGGCGACTCGGGTTCGGTAGATACAATCGATGCGTCTACCACTGTCGGTGTCGGAATGGATGGTGATGCGTCCGTCATCTCGTGGTCTTGGCTTTGACTGTCTGTGTTTTCGCCCTCGCGATGCTCCTCCTCGTTGTCGTCGCCGTCATCTCCATCGTCACCATCATCGTCACCCTCCTCATCGTCATCGTTGTCGGCCATCTCGCTGTCTGGTTTGTTCGAATCTTCGCGCTCCTGCTTGATAACACCCTGGGCACAGTCAGTAACGATTTCGCAAATATGAGCGATTGTCTACGCACGTTCTCTGGTCCTTCGGCTCCCTCCACCTTGGGCACGACTGGAGCACCCTCCACAGGCGGCACAGCGCTAGGAACGGCAGGTGCACCAGGAACCGGCGCAGGCAAAGGCAGATTCTTCTTCTTGCGCCCGCGCCCAGGACCAGGCTTGTTCTTCTTCTTGGGCGGGGGCGGCCGTCTGACGCGCTGGGGCTGCTGCTGCGCCGGATCGAGGGCCGCAACAGGCACCACCGTCGTCGAAATGATCTCGCCCTCGACCTGCTGCCCATCCTGCAGCGTGATCTCCTGCGTGTACGGGTTGCCCGCCGCATCCATCTTTCGCACGGTAGCCCTAGTTACCGTCGCGCCGACAGGCGTAGCGGCAACCGTCTTGGACGAGATCGTGACGGTGCCCTTCCTGCGCTTCGCGAGGTGCGAGACCGTAGTACCCTCCGAGTTACGGTTGATCTGCTTCCACACCTTGATCTGGAAACCCTTGTCCGCGGTCTCGTCCTCCTTCTTCTCGGGCTTCTCAGCCACCGCGTCCGCGTTCTCCTCGTCTTCCTCCGCCGGAGCAGGGCGCTTGTACAGAACACCAGACCGCGCCGCGCGCAGCAGGTCCTGGCTGTGTTGCGGCAGCAGACCCGCGTCCTTGGGCATGCCCCACGGGAGCTCGACGTCCCAGATGTCGTTCTTTTGCGTCGTCTCGGTCTGCTGGGGCGGCTGGACGTTTACCCACTCCTGGCGCCATTGGCGGACGGGGAGGCCCTCGAAGTCATCATGTTCGGCGTAGCCGCTGCGGTTCGCGCGTCGAGTCTGCAGGAGATGCTTGTGTTAGACGCAAGGGTGCATGCAGTCTTTGAAAGTAGGCTAAACGATGGAACTTACGCCAGGCGCCATTTTGAACTCTACAATTTACAACAAAATAACAAAACAAAGATTATGCGACGTTTTTCACGGTTTACCCAAATTGACACTGTCGCGATGCGCGTAGGACGTCCGATCGGGTCGTGGTTTCCGGCGAGCTGCGTCGAGACACCGGGACTTCGCGATGCATGCGTTGAGTGCGAATACTCGCGACAGATGCTCTCAGGTCTGCGACCTCAATTGAGCGAAGCAGTGCGACGCTCGTAATGGTGTTGCTTGGATGGTCGATAGACAAGCTGTACTGCAGCCGTGCCATGCCTGGGATTGGCTCCGCCGGGGGACCCAGCCTCGTCGCGAACCAAAACGCGCCGAAGTCACGGGGCACGTCACGTGCAGGTTTCGGTCAAGGGAGGTGAGGCTCGGTGTCATAGTGGGATACCGGCAGAGGCACCGTGCATCATCGATTTCTAAAGCTACCTAGGTACAACCTTCTTCGCTTCTCCTGAGTCGAAATGGCTCGCAGCCCTTTGATGTTGTTAACTGTCAATGCTCCACACTGTAGGATTATCCTCATTCATCAGTGCAATAAGTATCCCGGTGGACAATCTTCCATCACCATCCTCTGAACTCACTGAAGCCCATCATGAAGCTATATCCTTGTCAATCACCAAGCTCTCCAACGCCTATGGAGAAAAGAGTCTCATCACGAAGCACCAACATTCGAGTATAGAAGCAAAAGGGCAAAAGCTGAAGGCCCAGCACTCATAGAAACTCCATTGCCATGTCTATGCCCAAAAGCCCTTGAAAACCAAAACTCCCAAGAGTGGAGCTTTTTTTGCTGGTGAATCCGCCGCCGCCGCCGTTCCTCCTTTCCCCTCGTGCTCGTAACATTTCCCCGAGAAGTCAGGTATTCGTCATGATGGAAACCAGCGGAACCCCTCTCTTTTCAATCGTTGCGGCAAAAATGTCGTGTAGTGGTACACACTTTCTCTCTCTCCCGGTTTGTCTCTCTGGTGTCCATGATATAGTACAAGTCTCTCCGATATCTCTTTTCCTCAGTATTATTATCTGCCGTCGCGGCCCGGTGATATGAAAACTCTTAGTCCCATCTGTGATGCAACAAATCAGCAACTGCAAGCAGACAAAAACGGACGCATCTCAAAACATTACTCACCCCTGATCCTTTTGCCTGACGATGTCCCCCTTGTCCCCCTTCTGCTTGCCCGCGGCACCGCCCTCGACCACTAAACGGTCGAACTGGAAGAACTGGCTGACGACCGTTTGCCTCTGCGCAGTCACCTCGTTAGCTCAAAAATGCTCCCTCTGCCGTAGCATCGCCACCAGAGAACCCCTCCCCGGGGCTAAACCGCCCTCAGAGAAAAGATCCTCCATCTCCCGCAGAAAGAAAAAAAAGCCTCACCTTCATAGCCGTGAGCTCATTCAGCCCCTTCTGGATCAGCTCCTGCACCCTCCGCTGGTCCGTCACGTTCTTGTTCTCCCGGAACGCATCCCTCGTCCTGCGCTTCGCGTACTCGCGGAAATTGTACGCCGCAAACTGGTCGCCCGTCCTCAGCATCTGTCGGTACTAGAAGACCCCAAAAATCACTCGTTAGCGTCTTGTTCTGTCCATTTGAACCCCAATATCACAAATCGCAGTCGTGCAGCCGGTAGCAAAATTTCTTCCCCCCAGCTAAAAACAAAGAAAATACGCACCAAAGACCGGACCTGCTGCGGCGCATCGCCCTTCAAAGCTTGAATCGCCGTCGCCATCGTATGCGCTTCGCGTTGTGGGGGTTGTCGAGGGAAAATCACACAGACGAGGGAGCTGTCAAAAAAAAGCGTCGTCGCGGCGCACGATTGATGATATTTCGCAGGTGGGAGGCACTGGTCCGGGGGTGGGTGGTGGGAGCTGCACCTATGATGCAACGCAGTGGTAAACTTCCCCCCCAATTCTCGGCGTTTAGCTTACCCAGTCGGGTCGGGGTGTCTCTCGGCGCCGGCATTTTACTAATCCGCCGGCGAAACGCGGGAACTGGACCTGGAACCTCTGGTTTTTCGTCACCGAGATGTCTACGGCTATTCGGATGAGCGCCCGAAAATTCAGCGTTCCGCATTTGGCAGTTGACGCCGCCGGGCTCATGTCCGGGCCTCACATTCACTCGGAAGATTCCTTTGCAGTCGAAAAGGCGCTTTCGACCCAGTCATTTGGGTGACTAGATCTTCTCCATTCACCCGGGCCGCGATGATCATCCTGCTTTGCGAGACGTCGATGACGCATTCATGCTGAAACGATTGCCTCTGTAAATACCTCTATTATGCTTAATTATCTACAATGCTATTCCTTTGTTGTACAGGGCCTGCGGCTAACCGGTCCGCGGCCAAAAGGGGGCACCGTGTATGTATTTGTATGCCTTATGTTCTGCAAACCCATCTGTGTATGGATGCGATTATGTGATGCGAATGTATCTCCCCCCCACCATTAAGGCAGGCTCATGAAGAGCTTCTCCATCGCCGGGTAATTAGGTGTGCTAAGATCATAGGTCAGCGATGATGTCTTCTACGATGTCAACGATGCAGGCGCGAAGCTTACCCCATGCCGGTCACAGGATCCCATCCTGGCACGGCAGAGAAACCCTTGGTGCCGCAGCCCGGGTTGTCTCCGTTGGTCACGTCGTTGAGGATCTCGGGATGAGCGTAGAGGGTAGGGTTGATAAAACCGACGGGCTTCTTGTTGGCCTCAATGCGCTTCTCATTAATCATGTTGATGATGGAGCCGACGACTGGCGCGGATGCTGTGTGCATGTTAGTACGGGAGTGACTGAACAAGTGGCTTTGAAATGCTTACCCGAAGTGCCAAACGACAGAGAAAACTTGCCGTTGACAGCAGTTACGTAGTTGGCGCCGTTGGCAGCAATGTCCGGGAAGCCACGCACAACCTTGGAGTTGTTGTAGCGATCTCCGCCGTAGGGCGGCGCGTTCTTGGCATAGTACTCTCCGACCATCTTCTTCTGGTAATCGGGGATGGCGAAATAATTGGAGAAGCCGCCACCGGAGAAGATGGCCTTCTGACAAGCGCTCTCGGGGGTGTGAACAGTTGAGCCCTCCAACACCTGGGTAGCGCCGACGGACGTAACCCAGGGGCATCCGCCGGGGAATGAGGGGTTGAAGATGCCGTTGGCACCCTCGTTGTAGGCGCCAGTCTGCGAGTCGATACACTGCTTCCCGTTTCCAGCGACGCCTGAGTCCCCAGACGAGTACAAAACCGTGACACCCTGCAGGCCGAGCTTCATGTACTCGGCGCATTGGCGCTCAACGTACTTGCGACCGAGGTCGGCCTCGTTGAAGCCGTAACTTGTGGAGATGACGTTCACCATGGGCGCCGAGCCGCAGACCTTGTTGCTGTACTGTCCGTCAATGTTCGGATCCTTGGAGCCGCCTCCTTGGAAGGTGCAGTAGCTGCCGTCAATCGCGTCCAGGAAGTTGTTGAAACTTGCGCCTTGGTTGATGTCACCAACCTGGTAAAGAGTAGCCGTTTGAGGGAAGATCATGGCCATGGCAAATTCGAGATCGAGAGCAGATTCTCCGTTGAAGCGGAAGCTCTGATTCTGAGTCTGGACGACGGCGTTTCCAACCAGGTTGACGATTGGGGGCGTCTTCTCAAGACGAGGCTCAAACTCCTTGAAGTACATGTCCAGGTCACTCTGGAGGAAGGCTTGCGGGGTGTACTCCACGATTCCGAGCGTGTTGTTGGAGTTCTTCAGCGATCCTGGCGGCGTTGCGTAGAGAGCTCTGAGGCAATCCGGGGTGATCATCATGTCGCATTGCTCGAGACTCATGAGCGCGTTCTGAACGACGGCACCTTGCTTGGGCCCGGCTCCGCTGTCCGGGTTACCCACGATTGAGGGGTTCTTGATGCCGTTAATGCCCCGCTTGGTGAGCTCACGCTTCTTGAGCTGTCGCCTCTTGAGCTCCTCAACATGCTCCTCGGTGAGTTCGTGCTTGGTATTCTTGCGCTGCTGCCCCAGCTTCTGGTCAAAGTGGACTGAGGGGGTGATGATGTCGACGTGATCGACCAAGTGCTCCGGCAGACGGTACTTGTCGCAAGCAACGTGGGTGTGGCCTTGCTCGTGCTTGTAGACGTGGTACTCCGTTTTCAAGAGTCTCTCGACTTCGCCCGCGGTGCCGTTGAACTGAACCCAGTTGCGCCCCTTGGAGAGCGCAACGCGACTCCGGTGGATACCTTCGCTTTCGAGCCATTGCATGACCAAAGCTATCGACTCCTGCCTCGGAGCGAACATTTCGACGATTTCGTCATGAGTCCAGTGCTTGCCGTAATTAGGGGAGTCGGGATGCGCAACATCATTCATGAACTCGTTTGCGCGATGAAGGTTTGACTGAGCTAGACCAATCCGGACTGGCAGCCTGGCCATGGTGTGTAACCGGTGGTTCTTGACCCATTCCCGTCGGGCAGGGTGCCTCTCCTCGTGCACGACGTGCCTGTGCGACCGTGTCACTGGGTTGGCGGAGGTCACCGCCGCAAGGACGGTGAGAAGGGTCGCAACAGCACTAAACTTCATCGTGTCTTCCCGCTCGTCTTCGTCGTCGTCACTTTACACACGGGGACAGGATTAGCGAAAAGGTCGAGCGACGAGGTTGGCTTTTGGTTGATATTTAGCAGCTGTCGTCCAGTCATGACGAACCCCCACTGACGCAAGGTACCAGCTCCAGACACGACGAATGCGAAACCGGTTTCAATGGGATCCTGTGGGCTGTTTGTCTGGTGGTAGACATCCAAAACGAGCATTTTGGGTGAACGGCAGCCTGTGCGCTAGGATCCTGTGGCATGGAGGGAACACCTCTTACATGAGCAGTTTCTCCAGCTCCGAGCCCTTGCGTGATAGAACCACAGCGCGGTTCTTACGGCCTGGACAAATGTCGGAAAGCCATGAGGCAGATTGATCAACAAGAGGCCGATAGCCGAAGGTTAAGCTTTAGGGCGAGGTACTTCAAACAATCGTCTCATGTTGGAATTGGACCACAATAAAATTCTAGGCGCTTGCCAAAAAAAACCAAGAGGACGAGGATGGCGGCCGATTCGTGTTGGTCATGCGAGACGGACGATCCGGCCTTCGACTTTTCTGCTATAGATGGATGCGATTCCGATGTGAATCCCAGAATGACTCGCTGGAGGAGACAGGAGAGTTTGCAAAGTTTGGATATGGTCAATTGAAGGCTCGAGCCGCCATCTGGAATCCGGACCAGGAAGCTGAAACGCTCTCAGGAATGGGACGAGTTGGCCTTGACGTACGGCTGCATTGTCAGCCTCTGCAGCGCTCGTTGCTCGTTGATAATCTCCCATAACTCGTCCGTTTCTCTCTGAACTTCCGCATCGCCAGCCTCATCGGAAGCTTGCGCAGGAGGCTCTTGAAACGACAAAATGGCGGCTTCGAGAACATCATTGGGCAACCCGTGGCCATTGAGCATATTTTGGAACCTCGTCTCTTGCTGCATCTCAGTGTTCAGTTGAGACGCGAATGTGTATTGACGCTCGGCCTGGCTCGGCTTGATAACTGCAGCAGGTTTTGTGGACCGCGCAGCTTGCAGCAGCGGGGGGAACGCGAGGTTTGTCACAGAGGCATTGAGGTCTGCCAGCTCTGTCGGGTGTCCGTTTTCGGTCAACTGCCATTGCAATATCTTGCCTCTGGTGTGACCCGACAGGACCGTCGTGCCGTCATGGTTTGGTGCCAAGCACGAAGCCGGGCCAGCATCTTCATCCGCGACTCCAATCGGCGAATTCACCTGAACGACAGTGGAGGACGATTCAAGGCTGCGCGGACCAATGAGCGGCTTGTCTCCGAGCAGCTCGACGAGGTACAGCGATCTGTCCTCGGATGAAACGAAGACGGCACGAGCACAGGGATCCATGGAAACGCAGAGCGGAGCCGTGGGGAAGAGCAGGGTGCGAAGAACATCGCCCGTTTGATAGTTCCAGATGATGCACGTCTTGTCCTTGCTGGCTGACACGCAGATGCTGGTTTCCGGGTTGACACTGCGGCTGATGGCGAGCGACGTAATTGCAGCGCGGTGATTAGGCAGCGTGCGGTCCGGCTCGTTTTCGACAGACGCGTTTAGCTCGAGAAGACGGGACAACGTCCAGACGTGGATGTTGGAATCTTCGGAGCCAGTGAGCAGATGGTGAGGCGTGACTGCGAGGCACGACACAGCCTGAACATGGCAGGGTGGGGTGGTCAACTGACGACCGGTGCAAGTCTACTGTTTCGTTAGCCACACACGACACAGCGGAGTTTGGTTTCTTCTCTTCGGAACAAAGACTGGATCTGTTTACTTACTTCCCACAAGATCAGTCTGCCTTCAGCAGTCCCTAACGCCAAGATATCGTCGATCAACGCCAAGCTGCGGATTTTCTCCGGGAAGGTGATGACGGCCTCCTGGATGCCCCGGGCCCGTGAGTAGACATGGACCTGGGACTTTTCATGCTGGGCGGCAAAGACGTGAGCGTCACTGACAGCCAAGCAGTTGGCCGGGGTGTTGCTTTTCTTCAGAATTGACTTGACAGAATAGCTGGGGCTGAGCGAGTGGGCGTAGATGCCAACATCCTTGGAGACGGCGGTGTTTGCCGCAATAGGCGGACCGCAGATGCAGGAGTAGAATTCCTCTGACAACATGGTGGGATGGTCTGGTGGTGGCAACGAGGCGCGCAGTCCGATGGTGTAGGGGATTGGTGAATTCCGGCTAGGCGCGTTTCCCACGGATCTCTGTGCTGCGACGCTCGTCCAAGAGCGGCCGTGACTCCGATGTAAGGGGTGAGAGAGTGCGCAACCCGCGGCTTCTCCTCAGCCGCGTCCGAGGCGAGAGGATCGGATCGCAGCGGCCACGAGGATGACAAAAACGTGGGAACGAATGATCCAGCGCCACGAGAGGCAAAGACAAGAAAGCGAGATAACCGTGGGGAGTGATCAGGGCGAGTGTCCCGAGTCGAGTCTTCTTCGCGACCACGTTGGATGGCTTGCTTTGGATGACTTTTGATCCAGATGGGCCCGGCTGACGGTTGAGCCGAGAGCGGTGCGCGGGTATCTCGTAACGAAAAGCAGGAGAATTTCTTCTTGGCTTAGATGACACGCCGGTGCGCTGGTGGCTTTGAGACAGCAGATGCAAAATCTTGGAAAAGGCTGATGTGTCGAAACGTCGGGTAGGTTGAGTGAGGCTGCTTGACGTTCGAGATCGTGAAAAAATTCCGAGTCCACTCTGGAAAAATGTTATCGATAAGTCGCCCCGTCTAAGGCGCCTTAGCGCTCCCGAAGTGGAAACCAGAGCTGGAGAGGGAAGGTGCCCCGCTCCGCAGCGCTAAGTGCCTCCTTCCCAGGCGAGGTGGCTTGCAACGCTCAACTAAGCTGCCTCAGAAGGCCGCTAACAAACGAGCACCGCTAAGAAATATCGCAGTGAGACAGCCATACAAGAACTCCAGCGAGTCCAGCCTGTAGAGTGCCTGTAAATCAGCCACTAACTCACTCAGTACCGCAGCCCAAGGCCCTAAATGCGCCGCTCTTCCGCCCTAGAAACACTAACACTGCAGCTGTGCGGGTAAGGACGCCAAGCGGCAAGCTCTATGAGTGGTGCAGTTGAAGCTCTGTCATCTCTCAGAGTCTCACCACCAACCAACTCCTTACATCGCCAACTTCCACTGCCAGGTTTTCCAACAAACAAGGCGCAAAGTTCACGCCGTGCTTGGAAGCGAGACATGTTTCCTCTGCTCCGGCAGTAGCCCACGCCACTAGAACGATCCATCGTCCTCTGATATCCAATATTCTGAGTCAATCATTCTCCCGTTCATCTCACCACCACCGGCTCGAACCTCGGAACCTTGGAGTGTCGTTGGACTTGAACGTCCGGCAACGCTCTCAGCCCGTCGACGCCATGTCTCATCCGTCCTGCGCTCCGGGTTCCCGCACCAGCTCACCGCTCCGGCCAGACCTTTCTTTTTCTTCAATGATCGACCGCTATCTTATCCGGTCTGCACGGATTGCCCACGTACAGCAGACTGCGGAGACGTGAAGCTCGCTTCCTCCATCTGACGTGACGGCGCTGCATACAAGCGACGAGCTACAACAACGGTCATATCTCGCCTGCAGCTCCCCGACATCACTCACGTCTGCAGCCCTTCACGCGAGAAGCTTCTCTCGTGCCTCATCTCGCCGGAAGTTCAGCTGCTGCCGTCTCGTCTGCACTGCAGCCAGCGCCTTCGCTGTGCTCGGTCCTGCATAACTGATTCAACATGCCTGCCGCCTTTACCTTACTCCATACAGAGACAACGCCCCCTTCTGTGGCCTCCGAGACAGGGTCAGATAATATCAGCAAGCCAAAAGTGTCACTCTGCGCCGTTGACAGGCAGATGACGATGAACCCAAACGAGCCACCCAAGCGCCGCCAGTCCCGATGGGCTCCATTGCTCCATTCCAAGACGCGTGGTCGCGATCTCAACGGTTCGAGCAGAACCAGCGCCCTCCCCCGGTCGTTGGTTCTGTGGTTCATCAAATCTTGCTGCCCGCCCGGCTTTGCCAGGAACAGCTCCGCTGGCTTACACCCCCCCCTCCCCTGGCTTTCATCCATCGTGTCTAAGGCAGGCAATCCATGTCTAGTGCCCTGGCCCGCCAGTGGAGGCCACGAATCGACGTCGCATTTTAATCCCATGATGCTCTGATGGGCCCTTGCCTGCTCGAGCGAGAGCCGGAGGAGCAGCAGACTCCCGCTGCGCGCTTACAGCATAGTGCATGTCCGCGTACGCATGCGACCTGCAATAGCGGCAGATGAATTGGGTTGCGACGCGATGCGACATCTCTCATCTGCCATCATCAATGCCGCTGCACGACAAAGGCTTTGCGCAGGACAGGAAACCTACAGCACTCGAGACGAGACAAGACACAGAAACGCACGCACAGAGCAAACAACAAGATGCCCCCCTCCCCAATGCCAATGCAGATATGCGGCGTGGGATCCGGATCGACAGTTGGCTCAGGTGGCTGCGGTGGTGCACTGGTGGCTGCTAGGGGACCATCACCCTCTCATCACCCTATCACGACCTGCTTTCTGCTGCGCCGCCCCTCAATCTCCTGTTGATCTCGGCAGGGGAGCAAGACCCCAAAGGGGACAACAGGCCAGAGGCCAGACAGAGGGCCGAGAGACAATGACAATCAAGATGATCCCCAATCGCCACTTGACCAGTGCCGAGACGATCAGCTGCCACCTCCCGGCATCTTGCTCGCCATTTGGAACTTTGTGCTCGCCGGCAATCTCCCCAGGTCGGCTCTGGGAACTGAGGCGGGAGGCCGTGGCTGGGTGGATGCTGGAGAAGGAGAGACAATGAACCGGTTTCCATTTACACGGGCCTGTGTCACCGGCTGTTGCTTGCCCTCTGCATGCATAGCATTCATGAGTTGCACTTGGAACAGACACAGACGGCTGAAGGCATCAGGCTGGCCTGCGCTTGCAAGAGGATGGATGCAAGGTGCAAGATGCGGATGCAGATGTGCTGCAGCAACACAGACGTGGTTGCACTAATATGGAATAGGCGGGACAAATGCCTGTTCATTCAGCCTGCACCAAGGGCCAATGGAACGCTCCATGCTTACCCGGGGGTCCAGCATCTTGATGCGTCTGTTCTCAAGGACCCCCAAAACAGAGAGACCCCAGGCTGGATGAGAGAATGATCGATTGCTTCCTCTGGCGTCTTGTCATTTTGACATCGAGGGCTGTTCCAGGCACAAGTGCACGTGGGTGGATAGAGTCAACGGACTTTGCTGCTCAGAGAGGGCAATGAACCCTTTAGACTCTCATCGTACCGCCGTTTAAGCCTCCATCGTACATATCCAACTGGACAGACAGTGGGCAGTGGGCAGTGGGCACCAGACCTGTGTCATGGCAGCGGAACCGAACCAAGAAACTTCAGAGATTTTTTATGAGCGCCGAGCTTGTTTTGATGACGATGGCACAGTCGACCGTCCAGCAGACTTAATTGCCAAATGAACACCAGTCATAAGTCATTGCTTTTCGGAAGCGAATGGCAGCGAACTGCCGTATGCAGCGCAGATATGCACTCTGAGCCCACTGCCAACGTTGTATTATTGAAGGCTTACCCACGCCCCCGTCATATTGCTTTTTCGGCCTCATCGTCTTCCCTTTTTTGGCGTGGACCGAAGAACGGAGTCGAGATTCGAAATGGGCTCTTCTCTTTTTTTGTCGTTGGAGACCTGTCGAACCACGGCCACGAGTCCACGACGACTGACTGCGCCAGCTGCTGCTTGCTGCCGCCCCTGACCTGGCTGCCCTATCCCCAGCAGGGCCATTCCCCATCCGCAAGATCCGGAGTCCCGCACGACTGGCTCCCTCGGTGCTGGTGAGGTGAGGTGCTGCTGGCTGCGTTGGGCAAAATGCTGGCGCTGAGCTCATCTGCGAACTATGAAAGGGCCGCGGACGATCCAGGGCCTGCAGAAGAAAAGACGCGATGAAGCCAGTCCAAGCCCAGGGGACGGATGAAAGTGGTTGTGACTATTGCGCTACTGCAGAGCAGAGGACGGGACGATGCAAGGGCAAAGGACCGCGGTCAATAATGTCTTGCAACTAATCCCAGAGCCCAGAGCTCTAGAAAACGGGCCCCCCTCTTCACGCACAACGCAAGGTGTTGTTGTATGGGATGGATGTATCCATAGATGTATGCTCGACTGGACTGGACCGGACTGGACTGCTGCTGTTCTGGTGGTGTTTTTGTTGTGCGTCTCCTCGAGTGGCACGGCATACGCAGCTTTCCCCTCGGGCAATCTTGAGCAATCTTTCTCAATCTCACCATCTAGTCTTGCCCCCCCTCTCCTCTCCTCCCTCGCCCCCTCGGAGCTTCGCCTCGAGAGCTTGCCTGCATTCTCGCCGTCCAGTCCAAGTCTCATCCAGTCCCAACCGCCCTTCTCATCTCCCGAGTCTGCACGAGGAAGGGTCTCTCTCCCGGATCCGAACACAGCGTCCCTGTTTTCGGACCCTCTCGCCCAGCGTATCGAAGCTCGATCCCTACAAGCGAGGTCTTCTTCTGCCCTACTGCTCCGTCCTCCTCCATAGCAATCCTACCCACGGACATGTGCAGCCGCCCGGCGTATCCACTCAGACTGGAGAAGCGACTGCAGATTGATTCTGTCTCTCTGAGAAATAAATGAATCCCAGCAGAGACGAACACCCCTTCCCTCGTCCAGCAAGCCTCCAGGACCCTGTCGTCAGCCCTGGACAGCTTAAAGGCTTCGCAGCTCCCAGTGGCCACCTCGACCTCATGATCCCTCCCCCCCTGGCCAGCAGCAGTTCTCCCCTTTTCTCTTCCGTCGCCCAATGGCATGAGCATCAACCCATGTGGCATGCACCCCATGTTCGCGTTAGACGTTCCAGCTCCCTTCCCTGCCCCACACGCGACCGAGGCCCTCCCTGCAAGGAACATCTCTCCAACAACCTTTAAAACATCCCGTCCGCCGGCCCTGGAGCGAAGACGCTCCGTTCGGAGCATGAAAAATCTCCTGCCACTGACACTGCCTTCCAACCCGCAGCCGCCGACATCGATCTGCAGTCGAAGCATCCCGCCGTCAACGCCGCTGTCACCGCCGCCCCCGACCACCCAGCCGTTGTCGTCCCAAATCCAAATCCGGCCTCACCACCACCAACACCACCACCAGGAACGCCAGCAGCAGCAGCAGCATCACCAGACACACGCCCACCCGCAGCATTCCAACGAGTACCAGCCTCCCGGCCATATATGCATCCATCCCGGCACCATGGCCGAAGCCGCGGAACCGACCATGGACTGCAATCTGCCGGAGCTCCTGGCCCAGGACCTCGAGTTCTCTAGTCTGATCTTCGCCTCCAAGAACATGACTGCCGGCGCCCCCTCGCCCGCTCTTGCATCCGACGAAGACGAATGGCCCTCCGCAGAGCCCCCGACCGTTCTCGGCGCCCCGTGCCACCCCAACGGCGTTCCGCAGTTCCAGCCCCTCGGTGCCATCGACGAGAAGAGCAGCGGCGCCAGCGAAAACGACTCTGACGCCGCCAGCTCGAGCGGCGCGTCATTCAGCGAGGCCGAAGACGGCGACGACGAAGCTGCCGCGTCGCCCCAGATCCGCCAGCAATCCGTCCTCACGACAGACACCACCATCTCCGCCTCCAGTCAACCACCAGCACCAGCACCAGGAACGGCACCCTCCAAACGACTCGTCTCCTTCTGCGACGGGTCAGAAGAAGAAGAAGAAGGCATGCCGGTGAGCTGGATGGATCTAGAACCGGAGGGGCCCGGCGACCACCCCGAGCTGGGCAAGAGTCTGGACCAATCACCAGTCACGACGCCCATCAAGCCAGTAGTTCGGCCGCTATCCCGGCTGGGGGATAAGTCCATCAACGAGTCCCAGTCGCCGCCGCGGATCAAGAGCGCCAACGCCGCGACTACCACCCGCCGGCTGTCCAACCCGTTTGAAGGGTACACACGGCCCACAAGCCGGGCGCGGAGCCTGCACGTCAACCCGACGCCGGTGCCGATGCCGACCACGCCAACCCCAAATGCCGGCAAGGAGAGGAAGAAGCTGAAGGAGAAGGAGACGGAGCAGAACCGCCTGTCGGTCCACTCGTTGCACTCCATCGAGATCGCCGTGCCTACGCGCAGCTCGTCTTTGAAGCACCGCGTCTCTTTCACGGATGACGCCCGCAAGACCATTGCATCGCGGTCGCGCGCTCGCTCGCACGCCTCGTCCACCCGCACCGGCTCCGACCACGTCACCGCGCCCGGGACAAACAGGAGCTCCATCATCGCCGACCTCAAGGAGGAGCTCGAGCCGTGGTTCCGCTATCTGGACGAGCAAGAGGAAGGCCTCGCGCCCCCTCTCCTTGTCACTCCTCGTCCCAAGTCCCGCTCAGCAGAAACCTCGCGATCTGTCGTCACGCCACGGCCCAGATCCCAGGCCCAAACCAGATCCCGTCCGACATCCTCAGTGAGCGCCTCGTACACATGGCTCGACGACCCAATCGACATCCCCTCCCTCTCCTCCGAGGAAGCGCGCAGGATCCCCCTCCCGCCCAACGTCGTCGAGTCCCTCCGCATCTCCGTAACCTGCTTCCCCGAGACCATGCTCCTCTGCTCCAGCCTGTCCATCGAGACCATCCGCAGCTACTCCCGCAAAGTGCGCCTCCCCGTCCACGAACCAATCCGCCCAGACACGCCGCCCGCCTCCCCCAAGCAACGCTGGCGATGGCTCGCGCCGCGCCGCAACAACAACGCAAGTTCCTCCGTCCGCCGCTGCTCCTCCCGCGGCGCCGCGTCCTCCTCCAACCTCGACCTCTCCTCCCTCGCCCCCTCCACCGCAACCCTCACCGCGCCCCAGTGGTCCCGCATCCGCAACCTCTTCCCCACGGGCTCCGACTACCTCTGCGACGCCCTCTACGCCCACATCGTCGCCTACAACTACCTCGCCCCCATCGTCCAGCACGCCGCCCGCCCGCCCACGCCAGGAACCCCCGAGACCACCGGCACGACAGACGAGTCCATCCCCAAGAAGGCCGCCACCCTGCTCGGCCTCCAGGGCATGCAAGAGACCACACCCCCGCCGCCGCGGCCCCTCCGCAAGCGCTCGAGCATGTTCCTCGGCCTGCGGGCGTGCTCGTCGCGCCAGTCCTCTGCGCCGCCGGTGCCGGTTACCCCCGTCCCGACAGCGGATGTGACGCTGCGCGACCTGCAGATCGGCATCCGGCGGTGCATCGCGCGGCTCGTGGCGACGCTGCGCGCCGAGGGTGCGGATGGGCCGTTGGCGGGCGAGTCGGTCAACGAGATCGACCCGCTCATCATGCGGTCGCTGTGCGAGATTGTCAAGTGCTGCGAGGAGTCGTCGACCAATGACCGAACTCTATAAACACCAAGCATCTTTCACATTTTGCTTTGTCGGAAAAGTTTTCTATCACCTCTCTTCTAAAGCGTTCAATTTACACGCACACACATCCATGTAGACATCATCATCTCCCGTGAGATGGCGGGAAAAAAGACAGGTTTCATGTTTAAGGGGGGAAGCATTGTTTTTTTGTTTGGTATATATACCCTCTTTGATGTTGGCAGGGAGTTTTCTTTTCCCCTGTTTTTTTTGTTTTTGGTTTCGAGCGTAGGAGTATCGTAGACAAAGGGAGGGAGCCAGTCAGGCAGGGAAACACAAAACATGGTGATGGTTGGGAAACGGGGGATGGGTGGACGGTGTTTGCTTGTTTACCTGACTTAATGTCTATGAAAAGACAGAAAACCAAAACAAGCAGAAAATGGCAGTGAGGCCATATCCTTCTTCAAAACCCCCAACGCCTCCCCTCGTGCCATGCTTCCTGCCTTATATAATGATGCCATTCACTCTTCCTCAGATGTACTCTACACTCCCCTCAAAAGGATACGGATCCCGCACCACCGTCCCAACCTGGCTCTGCTGACTCCCCCATTCAACCGCATCCTCCGTCTCCCTCCGCGGCGGCCTCTGCCCCTGCACGAACGCGTCAAAGTCCCGCCTCCTCCCCGGCAGCGCCGTCCCTCCCCCACTTCCCACCGTCGCAGTCCTCGGACCTTCACCACCATCGCCGTTCCACACGCGCGCAACGCGCCCCTTGCCCTTGACCCCCTTCATGAACCCGTTGCTCAGCCCCAGCAGCCCCGCGCTGCCGAGCAGCAGCACGAGCAGCGCCATGTTGCCCGCCTGCGAGACGTTGCCGCTGAAGACGGCGACGAGGTAGATGGTCAGCTTGGCGGTGGCCTCGAGGTAGCCCTGCGCGGCCGTCTTGGCGAGGAGGTAGGTTTCCGTCGTGAGCGCGGCGAGGTCGGCGGCGCGGCCGCGCATGCGCACGGAGAGCGTGGGCGAGAGCGGGATGAGGTACTCTGTGAGCTTGGAGGAGGACGGGGAGGAGGGGGCGGAGGGGGAGGGCGGTGTGCGCTGCTTGATGATGTAGATATTGAGGAGGCGGGAGGTTATGAGTGCTATGATGGCGGCGAGACCCCACCCTGGTGAGGATGTCAGTGTATCTGTCTCAAGTCTTCAAGACCTGAATATGAGCATGTTGGAAGAAGGGGAACTCACAATCTCCCAGCAAGACCATCACCGTCACCGCCCCAACCGTAAGCAGTGGACTCGCGAGGTAAAGCAAATGACTCCCCTTCTCAAACTCCCACTCCCCATCCCCCTCCTCAAACGCACTCCCCTTCCTCCTCCTCCTCCTCCCCGTCCCCATCGTGCCGATATCAACCACAATAATCTTATCCTCCTTCCCCGCCCCGGCCCCAAAGGCCTCCACCCCTCCGGCGCCCGCCGCCTTCCTCCGCATCCTCAACTCCTTCTCCCGCGCCCGTTGGTCCTGCACACCCAGCCTTGACAGAAACAGCAACATCCCAGGATTCGTCACCCGCACATTCTTGAACCCGCCGCCGGGGAGCGCCTCCGTCCCGAACACGCCCTTTCCGCTGCTGCTGTTGGCGTTCCCGCCGTCGAACGCGCGCGAGGTTTCGGCGCTGATACCGCTGCCGTCAGAGCCCGCGACGCCGTCTGCGGCTTGTTGGTAATGCAGCCCCGGGGCGAGGACGAGGGAGTCCCACCAGGAGGAGGTACCGGTCAGCGCCGTGCGGTGGGCGATGGTTTGGAGGTCTGCGAGGGCGACGAGACCGGCGGCGGAGAGGGAGAGGGAGGGCAGCGGTGTTTTGGGGAGGATGGGGAAGACCATGGCGGCTGAGAAAAAGGGATCTCGCCTCAGCTTCGAGGTTGACGAGAGCTTGGGAGCTTTGAAGCTTGGAGGGAGGCGTTTGGGGCAAGCTTATCTATAAAGCGGTCAACTAGCCTCATCCTCCTACACCCACCGCTTTCAAACTGGGTGGTGGAAGAAGAACACCGGCGCAATACGGACCTCGCCCTTCCAATGACGTGTTCTAGATTTCCGCCCTCGCTTTCTAAGACCTACCGTCACGAGATGCGCCAAAACTGTGTGAAGGTAAAAAACGAAGGAAGAAACAAAAGGAAAAACACAAGTCCCCGAAATCTAGATCAGCTAGAACATGGCCGCCCGCGTGTCTCGCATCTTTTCTTTGACAGGGGCGGTCCGGGTGACCTATCGACAGGGGTGTATCCTGCTGGCAAGCTGACACCAATCTTGCCCACCCGCAGAAGCCGTTCTGCCCACGCGATTACGTGCATGTGAAGTCGCAACCAAGGTTGGCCTGGTTTGGGGAGATGGAGGGAGGAGGGGGGGCGCCAACGGCGTCCCGTCGCAATGTTCCGATGCTACCCCCCACACAGATTGAGGTTGGCGCATTTCGCGCTAAAGAGCGTTGGAGAAACGCCCACCACCAAACTTCGTCGTTGGAGAAGTTCCCGGTGGAGGTTTGTGTTACTGGCGGCTGGCGCCGGGTGTGTGATTGGGTTGGTGAGACATTGTGTTCCGATATTCGACTTGTCGGGATGAAGAAGCATAGCCCGACATATAGATGTTATAGACGGCCTGGTTGCACATGTAGCACATGGTAGATGGTGATGTCTCTCAAATGACGAATCAATGCACTTTTAAATTGCAAGGGCATCATCTAATCAGAATAGTTGAAATATTCTCTACTGACGCCTACTATGATTTAAAACTCCTCCAACATGAATTAGGACTACTTGAACGTCAAAATCGGCTTTGCAACTACTCCTTCTCTTCTTCTGGCTTCCTTCCATAGATGGCGTACCTGTATGATCACGTCAGTAGTTCCTCGTGATGCCGCTGGAAACATCGTTCTCCAATCGAAGAGCGCGACTTACCAGGAGCAGTAAGCGTGAATGCTACGATCATTGAACTCTTTCCGAACATCAATCAGCAAGATCTGGACCTCTTCTTTCTTCCAGCCGAGGGCTCTCGTGAATGGGGCCATGGTCCACGCCTCAATGCCCGTTAAGTAGTTGACATTTGCCCATTCCCCAATCTCTTTATAATGGCTATCCCTTGGCCAGGTGTTCGTCGGCCACTTGAATTTCTTGACGTACAGGTCGACGAACCCGACCGCTTTCATCATGTCGACCATAGCGGGTACATCCTGGAATGCGCATCCGAAAATTCTGAGGGCCTCCCCAAGAAGTGTGTACGTCTTAACCAGGGCGGAGTCCGGTTGAAGTGTACCATCATCGGATTCAGGCATGAGTTCGACCTCTTTTAACTCGAGATAACCGCCGGGCGTGAGGTGGCTGTTCATCGAGTTTAGAAAACAGGATCCATGTGAAAACATTACCACCTAGTACTTACTCATAGCAATTTTGGATAAACTGCTTCCAGTCTCTAATACTAGAATTCATCACTCGGGAGTGGATGTAGTCAAAGGGTCGGCTGTAGAGCCAGGGCTCTTCAATGTCGTCCACTTCAAAAGTAACGTTGGGAGGGACCCTAACAAATGTCAGGCATTGATTGAGTAATGAACTCTGACAAAAGGGCCATACTCTGCCAAAGGGGGCGACAGGTCCACTCCAAGGACCTAAGATAGAAGTTAGCATGTCCAAATGCGTTCATCAGCTGATTTGCCGACAAACCTCAGACTCAGGATGAGCTTCTCCAAACTCAATAGCCCACAACCCGGTTCCGGTACCGACGTCTAGGACACGACGAACACCTGAGCCTTCGTCGTTGGGTGGTGCAACACCGAGCTTGCCGTCAAGACAGAGATCGAACATGTGATGCTGCAGGTCTGTAATGATACCAAAGCAACACTCAGTCAGATTGATGCACGGACAGACTCACTGCGAAATGCGCTAATCAGGATTTCTTACCCAGTCTCTCAAGTTCTCTTTCGTCATTGGGGAATTGGTATTCTATCGCTATCAGCGGGGTGAAGATTATGGCGATACAGAGACGCTGAACAAGTCTTACTGCCTTCCTTGTATCGGTGATAGGTGCGTCCATTCTCGAGTCGGTAGTGGTAGATTGACTCGGACAAACTGGTACTTGAGGAAGCAATGCTCTACAAATGATCAGTTGAGAAATCGGTGTGCTAAGCATCCGTGAGGCTGTAACTCACACCCCCAAGCTCGGATGCTGAGTCGTCAACCTATGAAAAGTCAGGCAATGCTGATTTCCCAATTTCATACATCGTTTGCGAACCTCCGCATCGGCTACGACTTGCTCTTCCTCCGTGGTGGTTGCATTGTTGGTTGTACACATTTCGGTTTGCTTGTGGCTAAGTATGCAGGCCAGAAATCCGGATTGCACGCGGTATGCAATGCTAAAATTTTATGTGTGAAAAAACAAAGGAGAACCTCTGGAGAGCATGCTTTTGTATCTGGTCACCGACAAGCCTGTTTACCCCTCTCCTTGGCTGGAGACAACCATGCACGTTGGTGGCAAAGATGCATGTTGTTTGTTGGATCCATCCAGAAGAAGGTTGTCCCGTCACTCCATTGGTTCCACTATCTCGCGTCGCGTTTTCAGTTCCCTCTCACCTTCTTCAACAGATAAGGCAGCATGGGTGATAATGCGTAGTAACGATTTAGGTAAACGCCTCGTGCATAGGCGAGCCGGGAATGAGGTCCATTGATATGACTGAGACAAGGAAAACCGTACTCCTTGACAACAGCTGTTCCACTTCCCCAAAGTGTTAAGCGAGCCACTGGCCATCAAGACAGGTGGCAGCAGCAGTGATTTCGGTGTAGCCCGCGTCACTAAATGAAGTTTTTATGTAGCCCAAGAAAGACTGTTTTTGAAGCAATCCTAGAGATAGATGCTTGGCTGTTTCTCTGGATCTGTCATCCTAAGGACGTCCTCAGACATTTTCTTGTACATAACGTTACTGATCTGGACCTCTCAGTAGCAAGTAGTGTTTCATTTCCACACGCCATAAGTGCAATCCTCATTCTCGGCGACACCATTATTTCTTGGTCAAGAGTTGCTACTTTCGCACCACGAAATACTTTTAAATACTTTTGTAATAAGACTCTTCAATGAACATCAGTTCGATGAAGCTACGTGAGTATCAATGGAAGCGCCAACAATTACGCAAGAAGCTACGTGTACTTGGAAAAGACGAGACATGGCAATAAAACTTTTGACGAGACATGGCATAGAAAGTTTTGAACTGGGAGAACTCCGTCGACGGTTTCCTCAGGAAACAAGTTTACCCCTACTTCCGGCTCTTCAGCTGTCCCTCACGACTCTTGTCCATCAACCTCGGGTTTCTTCCCATAAAGCGCATACCTATTATGTCGTCGTGTTAGCTTTGAGACGGAGTTTGCGGAGAGATCGCCGCATCTCAAAAGCGGCAAAAGTGCAAACTTACGCCGGCCAATACGCATGGATACTGCGATCCTTGAATTCCTTCCGGAGCTCAACTAAGAAAGCCTGAACCTCCTCCTTCTTCCACCCAAGTCCTCGGGTCAAAGGGGCCATGGTCCAGGCTTCAATACCAGACATGGAGTTCTCGTGCGCCCATTCGCCGAGGAGCTTGTATCGAGGGTCTGCTGGCCATGTATTCGTGGGCCACTTTACCTTTTTGATATGGATTTCGATGAATCCGATATCCCTCATGACATTTACAAGATCTGGAATGTCCTGAAATGACCGGTTAAGCACGGTGGCGGCTTCCCCAAGTAGCGCAAAGCACCGGACAATAGCAGCATCCGGCCTCAAGGTGCCGTCGTCTGACTGAGGCATAAGGTCTATCTCCTGGAGCTCGAGGTATCCTCCTGGCGTAAGATTGCTGTTTCATTCTTTTAAGATGCTGTTTCGTGCAGTCTGAAGAGGTAGTGACGAAGCAAGCACTCACTCATAAGCTCTTTGAACCAGTTGTTTCCAGTTCGAAATGCTGGATGTCATCATTCGACTGTGGATGTAGTCGAACGGCCGAGAGAACAGCCAAGGCTCTTCGATATCATCGACCTCAAACCGAACATTGGGGGGCACCCTGTCAAGAATTAGAGACGCATGCGGTGAGTTTCTCGGCGAAATCATACTCTGCCTGCGGAGGAGAAAGGTCCACTCCTACGATCTGCATGATGTTTTAAGTTTAGTATACGAACGAAGGAATATCATCAGGTTCTGCTGACAGACCTCTGCTTCCGGGTGAAGGTCGCCAAATTCGATGGCCCAGATGCCGGTTCCGGTTCCCACATCAAGTACGCGTTTGACCTTAGAATCCTGTTCATTTGGAGGCGAGAGACCGAGCTTGCCTTCCAAAGTAAGAAGGAACAAGTGATGCTGCAGATCTGGGAAGGCCGTCAACAACATCCAGCAGAGAAGAAAGGGTCGCCCGTTCCACCCAGCCACGCACCTAATCTGTCGCTTTCCCTTTCGTCGTTAGGGTAGGAATATTCTGCATCGATTAGCAAAACTAGTCCAGGGAAGTGGCTAGAATAGCATTCTTCGGCCGGAAGATTTACTTCCGTCTTTGTACCTATGGTACGTGCGGCCGTTTTCAACGCGATAATTGTAGATCGATTCCGCCAAGCTGGTCTTCGAAGACGCAACGCTCTGCCGAAAAGCAGTGAGTGGGTTGTTCAACACAATC
The DNA here is from genome assembly GCF_013390185.1 of Colletotrichum aenigma. Lineage (NCBI taxonomy): Eukaryota > Fungi > Ascomycota > Sordariomycetes > Glomerellales > Glomerellaceae > Colletotrichum > Colletotrichum aenigma. The sequence continues at coordinate 1,515,091 of NW_023500914.1, forward strand.
TTTACAGAGTACAGCTAAAACCTCACGCTGCCAATATCGGACGCCGCATCGTCAATATCCTGGGCCTAAGGCAATGAATCAGATCAAGCCGTAGGGCCCGAGAGATGCGCGCGCAAGTTACCTGGGGATCGACCTCGATTTGCGGCTCATCGGCAACTTGGATGTCTCCACTCCCAGGCTGGGAAACAGTTGTAGCAATGGGAGCTGTAGCTGGCGCTGGTGAGGTTGCGTCGTTTGGTGCCGACATTTCGATTGTCGATATGTGCAGGGAGTTACCACCTGTTCAACTTTTCCTGCGGTTCTTTGAAGAAGATGGAGAGAACGAGTCCAACGGCGAGCCTTTTAACTACTCAACAAACCTGATTTTACCCCTCTCCTTGGCTGGAGACAATTATGCAGGCTGGTGGCAGAGATGCATGCCCACGCAGCTTGTGTTGGAGCGAATGTCCAGAAGTAGACACAGGACCGCGTTTGGCCCATTTCCCCCACCGCCCCTGATGTTAACGGTGTTTCGACCGTTCCAGAGACCATGCTTTCTTCTGCATTCATATTTCGAACCTGAGGGTTTGTGGAAGAAGTGGGTTCCTTGCCTCGATGTTTCCAGAGCCTGACGGGTTTCTCTCATGAAGGATCGACATGAATTTCGCAGCGGAGACCAAGCCACCAACATCAAAAGAGCAGCATACACAGCTTCTGAAACAATAAGGCATTATTATTTGAAATCGGAAGGTACATAACCTTGTCACTTTCGAGCTTCCTGAAGTATAACGTCTACGTTATACCTCAACTTTCGAAATGCAAGTTACCTGCATGGATCTCAAAACCATCAAATGCAGATTGCAAGATGAACGAACGCCTTTTATCTTTTGCGAATGAGATCTCAGTCATCAAAGCCAATACAATTTGAACGTGTTTCGCAGTGACTACAGTGCTACGCGTTTGAAAGAGACTCGCTTGAAACTTCACACACGCTTGTACTTGTCGATGGGGTCAACGCCCACGGTGCGGACGGCTGCGACTCGCAGGCAGTGAAGGGTCTCGACAAAATAGAAAGCTATTTCCAGAGAATAGGAATCTCCTTAGGGTTAAAACTCTTTCCTTCCATGCTATTGCACAAAATTTCAGCCCGAAAGAAAAAAAAAAACCAGAAGGAGGAAACAAACACAACATCCAAAGAAGCTTCCACACACTCCCCATTTCACCGTCGCTCGAGCCCTTGAAGACTTGATTTCCTAACCATTTCTGCTTCCACACAAGCCGGGCCGGCATCTCGGACTTTTCGAAATTCGCCATGGCTACTACTAGCACGAGATCGATTTCGGAGCTCTACAGATCCTACAAGAAGTTGACGAATGACTTTTTGACCTGGCTCTGGTGCCAGCATCGCCTCAAAGCACCCACCGAAACCGACCTGAAGTTCAAGTCCACAGCCGACATTCTGAAGACATCTCAGCTGCTGCAAGAGTCCAAAGCGAAGGTTCCGGTCTCCGTGATCGGGTCTCTTCGAAAGGCGATTAAAACGCGGAAGCTCGTCGCTGACATCTACCAGCAGTTTGGCGCTGGTCACCACGGGCACGATGCATTCATTGACAGGTCTGACTTTCCAGAGCTGAATACAGGGCTCAATACTGACAGGCAACAGACTCGAGGAAGTCCTTTCCACACTGACTCCTCTGGTGAAGGATAACCGAGCTCCTTCGGTAGACGGATCCAACACAGACGATGAGCCCTCATCCAATCGCTTTTACCACCTCCCGACTGTTGAGTCTGAGCTCGACGGAGAGGACGCCCCCATCGAAACCGGCCACAAGCATCGCAGCTCGCCCTTGTCTTCTTCGTATATTGCGGACCCCTCGAACGAGTCCGGCACACCGTCCGACTTTTTCTTGGAAGATGATTACATCCGCGAGGTGTTCGAGGCTGCGTATTTCATAATGGTAAATACCATTCCTACCTCACTGAGCTTGTAATCTTCAGCTGACGTGAGGTCAGGAGCTGGACAGTGTCCACACATTGCTCAAGAAGTGCTGGATGGATGCGTCTCGCGGCACCCTGCCGTTGCCCTTGGCGGCTTGGATGACCAACTTCGCCATGTACACAATCGCCAGAAGAACCCCGCCGAAGTTCGTACAGGTTTGCGTCGCCATGTCCGTCTCCCCCGAGTGTACGAGCCAATTCTTTTCACAACTCTCCGACAAGGTCGATCCGAGATCTTTCGTCTCAGACGCACGCCGCTTTTTCATGCTCGCCCAGACCGTCAACGAATACGGTCAAACGCTCTCAGGCGAACCGAGGCCGATGATTCAAGGAAAGAACATGATTTGCCACAACCCTGGATGTGTTTGCAAGTTCAATGCCTCATACGAAGCTGCTTTCGGTGGTAGCCACACTGCAGAGGTTGGAGAGGAGCTTTCCGAGTCTGACAAGGCGATGGTGTGCTCAATTTTCGACATCGTTCGTGCCGACCTCGACACAGAACGAGCAATCGGTATCTTGGAAGCCACGAAACCCTTGTCATGCGGGTGTTTCACTCCGATCTGCGATTCGTTCTTCTTCACTGCCAGAGATTACCTCTCGCAAAGCGTCCTCCTGGCCTCGTCGAGAATAGCCGCGGCTTTTAACCTGTACCTTCTTACGGAAGAATCGATCACTACCTCGGAGGCCACAATCACCCGGCCTCATTACCGCTTCAAGTCAATCCGCCTGGCTATCGGCATGCGAAAGAGCGTCTTGCCAGTTTTGGAGGCCGTCAATGAGATGATTCCAAATTGCGACAGAGCCAAATACTGGCAGGGCCAACTCCACGAATTTCTCAACGCTCTAACAGCCTACGTCTCTGAGAAGAGTTTCGACACGTACCACACGTCGCCCTGGGTCGCAGGCAGCCACATGATGGAGTTGCTAAACGCGGCTTTCGGTTACGGCTTCCGCATAAATTCGGACTGGGCAGTCATCTCGGCTACTTTGCATCTATACAACGCCATGCGCCGCTCCGTTGCCGAGACGCCTAGAATACCAGTGTTCGAAGAACTTTCCCGAGTCCTCATTCAAAGCATCTTTGGAGGGAGCATGCCAGAGAGAAACTTCTGTTCCACATTCCGTCGCATTGTGTACAACAGCAAAGTCGAGAAGGGCGACGTTTCGCGTGGCGGTTCCAAAATGTTCCGCCTGGAAGCTGGATTCGTACAGCTCCCGCAGCTCATGGAAATCAACTCCCATCTGCTTGACCAGCACTTTTCAAATCACGACAACAGCGCGCTATTCCGCGGAGATGTCCTCGGCATTCCCTACCAACCAGCTTTAGGCCCCAAGTCGTACTACAAGATCAGAGACACTCAGGCTAAGCTGAAACTATCCGAGTACATGGAGAAGGCTAAGAACACGGTCCTTCTGGATATCGAGGGACCTCAGCCTATCGCTCGCATAAACCTCTTTGCCGTCTTCATTCTGTGCAGCAGATTTCTCAACAAGCTCGGCAGCCTCGGCAAACCGCACATGCCGAAGGGCATTTGGTCATCGTTCGTCAGTGATCAGCTCAAGAATGATCTTGTTGTTGGTCGCTGCGATGCAGAATTCTTGATGGAGTCCATCGACGATTTCTCGAGCAGTAAACAGGGCAGACGTTACTTACAGCGGACGGGCCCTATTCGTGACGCCATCAAGGCCTTCAAAGAGATCGACCCAGAGACGCCTTTGTCGCAATGCATGTGGGATTTCTGAGAAGGGGCCAGATTTTGGGGACGCGCTAGGGTCCTCATTGAAAACAAGATTACGGTTCTTGAGAACTTTCTTTGTGTTCTACGAAGTCAAATATTGAGTTCTTGGCAGCCCTTCAAGTTGAATGGAGGGAACAATAGTCGAAGGATGTGTTTGGAGTACGGAATTGTATAAAGCAAATTGTACTGATTGGAGCATTCGCCCTTTCATCGGCTCACGTGTCTATAGAATTATTTACATGAACCTCGTCCTCAAACCAGTTACTTCTTCAGGACACAGTTGTGAGGGTTGCCGGTACCGTCAGGCTTAAGCTTGCCTCCAATACCGCAGAACTTGAGATCCTTGGTGTAGTACACCCGCATGGGTCCAGGGCTGTTGCTGCTGCCCTTCTTCGCGTTGTAATCGTACGGCTTGCCGCTCTTGAGAACAGGCAGCTCCCAGACGTCGCTGCCGCAGCCGCTGGCAAACTTCATCACGTTGCCCTGGTTACCGAACGGCTTGGGGTATCCGCTCCCAGTCCCGGTCTTGGTCTTTGCATCGCGGAAGAAGCCGATGGCCTTGTCCTGGCTGATTTCGCCGTAGAGGACGCCGTCGTTGTTGGCACCGGCTTTGCAGATGTATACCTGTTGTTTAAGTCCATGTTAGTGTACTGATGTTTTCAAGTTGTGTGTGCTACGGAGGAGTTTGTTCGTACCTGACCGGCACGAGCCTCGAGGGAGAACTCTTCGTTCGGGTTGGGAACGGGGCTGGCAATGGCGACTGAGGCGGCAAAGAGCCCGAGGAAGTATGTGTAGGCAACCATTTTGAGAGATTGGAGTTCAAGGATAACGTGTTTGTTAAGTTGCTTGGTGGTTTGTTGGAGAGTGTGCGTTGTTGAGTTTGATGATTCGGAAACTCTTGTGGTTTTGAGGCCTGCATTATATATCATTCGAGCCACCGTCAATAACAAGGCGTTACATGAACCATCGTTAGGCAACCCCGAGAACCATCGGAACACTAGGCAAAGCAAAGGGATTTCTGTTTCTAGATCCACGTGCAAGCTACCGCCCAGAAACGGAGAAGACGAACTGAAGGATTGATCGGCTGTGGAGAGCTAGACTGCATGTCAGACGTTGTATGTAACCCAATTCATACATCAGGCTATGCCGTCGCCCGAGTGTGGGTTGCATCGAGCGCATTCGGGATAAATTCTCAGGAGCAGGCATTAGATGAAAAAGTTTAAAGCGAATTGCCGGGGCTGTTGTTGGCACTGAATAGCCGTGGGCTTGCGGTCTAGCTTCTCTTAGCCAAGTCTAAGTCCGGATGGTAGCAATTGAGTGATCGTCTGTGGGGGAGTTGGACCGCATGTCAGCTCCCAGGACTAACCTAATCCGCAGGGAAGGCTATGCTGTAGCCTAATTCGTCGTGTTCTAGGTTGCTCCAAGACATTATAATCACTCTATTCGGGACTTTCAGGCTTCAAAATGACATTCGAGAGTTGACCAAGGCTGACTTAAAAATGTACTGGCGAACAAAAAGACCATGCAGGTTGCACCGCTGAACATCGCAGTCGAAACGTCACCTTAAGGGGAATGATGCTCACAGGATGATGAAAAGAGTCTCACGAAAGCCTTCTCATGACCGTTTTTGTCTTACCTTGAAAAGGGACGACGGGCAGAGCTGGGCAACGACGAGCTCCGCCCGTGGGCGGTAATGTCTCTATGTATCTCGGTTTCTAGACATAAGCCACAGGGTCTCGAATCCTTCCTTGATGGACGGAAGGAGAAAGTAGCTGAAAAGCGAGGTTCATGCAAGTCGGCTTGACAAATATGTGCTACTGTCAGATCCTACGGCTAAAAGATCCGTGGGAAGACGGGTCTCACCGGGGACGGGGGGCGCAGAACGCGGGCCGGAATGAAGCTAGTCTATTTTTAGGCGGGTCGTTACACGGCGGGTCCCGCGCCCGCCGCCCCTGCTCTAGGCAGCTGCTTCCCCAACTTACATCGCAACTTCGTCATGCTCTAAGCAGGCTAACTCTTACCCAAACCGTTTTTTCAGAAGTTCTATCACCCACCAACGACCTTGACTATCATCACTTCCTCACGTCACTACTCTCTTGCAACCTTGAACATCCAACAGTGCAGCACCACATACCTACCTCAGTCCAACATGTCTGGCGTCCAGCTACAGATCCCCGGTGACGCGCCGGCTTTTGCTGGTCAAGTCGTTGAGATAATCAACTCCGTACTTGGATCCTCGTCACAAAAGCTATCATCAGAGGATGCAGCCAGAGCAATTGACGAGTTGTTCAATCAACAGTACCAAAAAGACGGCACTGCGGGTTCATTCCTCTGGTGGTTCTGGGACCTGGTACACGACCTTGCGTTGCAGATCCCCTACAACAGCCAGGAGCAAGAACAACTCACAGCTGTCATCAAATCTTTAAATGACCTTCCCCCCAAGACAGTAAGCTTAGGTCAAGAATGGGGCACTGACGGCGCCGATTCTGTGCCTGTCTGGACGGGCTTGCCCATGTTCGGCAACACCTTCCGCGAAAAGCTCGATACTGGTAAGCAATCCTAGCACGCATGTGGTAATGACGATGTCTGACATTTTTGGAATTTCAGTGAACCTGCAGACTTCCGAAGAACAGGACAAGCAAAAAGCCACCAATCTCCAGGCCTATGCCGCAAGAGTAGCCGGACTCGGCCTTGTACCGTTTGAGATATACGCGATCTGGGCTTCCGTCGATGCCTTGGAGGGCACAATGAAGCCCATTCGAGGTGGCCCGGATGAGGTCGACTCGGACCCTTCTGCGGTACCGGATATCTCCTTCAAAGTCGCCATCGCTGCGAACTGGATGAAGTACGCTGGCCACCGTCTGTACGGGCGGGATGAAGAGGTGCATGGAGCTACGGCCGGTCCGCTTTGGAAGCTGGACAAGAAGGAAGCAGTCAAGCTGCATCGCAAGCTTCGCGGAACCGATGGACTCTGTTCAGATAGATGGGGTCTATGGAAGGAAAGATTCGCGACAATTCGTGATGCGGAAGGGGTTGATGATGCTGCCCGCAAGGATGCAGGGGCTGCGTTGGATGCGATGGAGCAGGTTGAACAGGGTCGTAAGTAGAAGTATATTAGCATGGTGCTGGGTCTGCAATAGACTTCGAGAGACTCTGTATCTTTACCGCTACTGGAGATGAAACAAAATCATTTTCTCTTCAAAGTGTTTGCATCTGGCAACTTGTGTATCTCGAGGACTTGACGGATAAATCGAACAGGTAGGTGCACGTACCCAGCATACCTATCGTAATTGTTTCCAAGCCCGATAATCGAGGAGCCTGATGGAGCAGATGAGAAATGGGGCCAGAAAAGTATCACAAGCAAAAAAGACATCAAAGGGGTTCAGATAGGGCTAATGAAGTTTATGACGACATTACTTACACCGTAGATAGTTCGGAATGGGTACTTGTTGTCAGTCTGGCTTCGGGTGCCATCTGGCACCAGATGGGATTCTAGATATGCACAGCTGGCCATTTTGAATTCTAGAGTGGGGTAAAATCACCTTTGCGCCATCGTACGGGCTCGCTCACATTTCTAACTTCTTCAACGCTCACCTCACACTCACCTGCTGCGCCAACTGTCATCGTTCGCACGTTCAAGGCGATTCGAGAGACTCACGATGGAGACCTCAACGTACATCTTTTTGGCAGTCGCCATATTCTTCATCGCTCGCGTAAGTAAATTCAGCTGGGCCACCAAGCCGCCCGACCGTCCCTGCCGCCTGTCGAAGAGACCACGGACTGCTTTCGCCATCAACCTCACCCTGAATCCTTACTGACATCCCATCTAGATGCTCTTCGCCAACCGCTCGCCGATCCCCGAGACATCCGGCAAAGTCTACAAGCTGACCAGCCAAGCCGAGCTGGACGCGCTTCTCGCCTCGACCAAGCACGTCATCGTCGACTTCTACGCCGACTGGTGCCCGCCCTGCCGCGCCATCGCGCCCGTCTTCTCTGAGTGGGCCGACAAGCACGCCGCCGAGGGTAGTCTGGCTTTCGCAAAGGTCAACGTCGACCACGTCAACGCCATCGCCAAGACGTACAACGTCACCGCCATGCCCACCTTCGTGTTCTTCCGCGACGGCAAGCCCCAGGGCATCGAGGTCCCCGGCCTGAAGCCCCGTCAGTCTGTGAGCTTCACCAGCGAGGGGCTGGTTGACCGGGTGAGGGGTGCGGACCGTGCCGCGCTGCAGGCTGTCGTCAACGCCTTGGCTGGACCGCAGGAGGGTGCCAAGAAGGAGTGATGGGGACGACAGGGCATTTAAGAATGTGGTGTCCTTCGCGCTTGTGGCCAGCTTCGACATGCCGTTTACTAGCACCAGTTCCTCTCAGAAGCAAAGGACGGGAATGTGAGGTGCTTATCATTCGAGATGAACTAAGTTCTGTTAGAGCTATCGCCGTGGATAAGTTGTCTCTTCTGTGAAAGAACCACATGCCTTATGCTTGAGGCGTGGTTCACAAATCAAGACTGAGGAGGACATCTGCCTGCTTCTTAAGTAGTGACGGTTATCCTGCAGTAATTAAGCACAATGGCTGTCTTGATGTGGCATACAAATGCTTTCATTCAATACTATTCAACTCAGAGCCTCGCTTTGTCCGAAGTCAGTTTTACCGTAACAAACCTTGCGCAGATAGCGGATCAAGGCGGTCAGAAGACCGCATGGGCACGCTAGAGATTCTGCGCAACACTGATTGAGGGAAAAAAAAAAAAAAGACAGGACTTGTGTATCTGTGTCTGTTGAAATTTCGCAAACTTGAGAATTACTATCGCGAATGAACCCAGAACTGCCGTCAATGCCAACGTGTGTATCTCCTCATGTTTCCTGCTCATAGTCAAATTCCATGATTTCTTAACGACGAATGCGTCTACAACCGGCCAACTATATGCGCAAGCCGCGCTGTCACATAGCTCAACTGTCCATCATTAAAAGCGTCGACAGCCTTTCCCGCCACACGGCTCAACTGTCCACCATTCCAGGCATCGATAGCCTTTTCCGCAACGAGGCTGCTTGCATGCGGTATCGGCTGGAATATCTCATTCACCAGGGCGATCAGAACGACCAATCCGAGGATCTTAGCGATGGAAAGATTCCAGTTGTCGTGTAGGTCTTTCAAATCGTCCCATTTTGCTTCCATGACAATCTTGACACTATCGTCAACGACGTGTTGGCTTATCTTTTCCCCAATCTCTTGTCCAAGACCGAAAGCGTTGCTTCTTGCGTTGTTCAGGCCGTATGATTTAGGATGGTCGATTTTTAGCTGCTCGGCGGTTGATGTAGGCGCTTCAATTTTAAACTGTTCGGGCCCCGATCCGGACACTTCGGTTGTCAGATGTTCGACTTCAAGCTTCTCGGCCCCTGATACGGACGACCCGGCTGCGACAGAGTTGTTGGTGGCGGGGCTGGTCAAGTCAGTATCATGACCGGGCCCAAGATCGGCCGTTGCGGGTGCTTCCGGCAGATCTACATTTGCTAGATTCATCTCGTTCATGGTCGTAGTTTGGACGGTTGCCGAAACATCGGTTAGAGTGTTCTTTGTCAGAGCAGCGCCTGGCATGTCGACAGTATCTGTAGTCATGGAGTGGGCCATGAGAGGTTCTTCCGCTAATTGCGTGGCGGGGCATGGAATGTCGCTGTCGTTGGCATCTTGGAACATTGACGTGGGATCGGGAATGCTGACGTTGGTATGCTCCGGAACGTGAATGTGGAGTGGCATATGACCGTAAACGGGGAGAGCATGGACTGCAGAAGCAGCGGCATACGTGGCATCGGTGATCTTGTCAGCGAACTTCGCTACGAAGGCGTCTCCTATGTTGTCGAAGCCAATGATACCCAAAGTCGCTGACATGCACGCGGCCTTGAGGGTGACGCCAAGCACAACATCTACCAACGGGTGGTGGCGTTTCTTCGCTTTGTACTCCTCCTCCTCCTCTTTTCTGAATGACTCGTCATACGATCGACGGGACTTTATCTCCCTTCTGACGCGATGGCAATTCCTTGACGGTATGCCCAACTGCCAGAGATTCACGGCGATGGACACGCCGAACGGAGGGCAGGCAGCGGTGAGCCCGGAAGATGCGGTTACACCGAAGACGGAACCAGATACGGCTCGTCTTGCGCTTCCCATGATTACCAGAAGCTTCTTGTGATCCAGTTTGTGAATGCTCTTCTTGTCGAGGTGATGATTCAGCTTGAGATTGAGGTTTTCAGCAAGCCACCCGGGTGATTTCCTGGATTTCTCCACAAGCCACTTGGATCCTCTTTTAAGTACCCCTCGACGGCTGCGCTGGCTGTCGGGCCTTTTGTCCACGAATCCATCGCTCAGCACAGAGATTTTGCCCATGATGAGGGGAAGCGAGCACGGGGACGATAGAGAATGAATGAGTCTGACGTGGGTGAATGCCAAGGGGTCAAAAGTTCCGAGAGGGAGTGATAGAGAAAGGAACCGAATGTGGGATCATGAACTCTCCGGAAGAAAGAACGTGTAGCATATGTGGTGCAGAGAATTACAGGCTCGGCGGCCTGGCAGCTTTATAGAATGCAACATTATGGGGACATGCTGGTGGAAAAGGATTTGGAAAGAGCATTTGCGTATCGGGAAAAGAAGTGAGACAAGTCCGCGTACAACGCAACCTCATATTGTCGGCCTGTTCCACGAGTAACAGAAATTTATGATGCAACCGCTGATTGGTTGATGGCATGATACTTTGGCTCTGCTAGCCATTGCTGCGAATTAATGTCATCTAAATAACAAAGTAGGATTTCCATAGCAGAATCGCTTCTTCAACATCAAATCGGGATAAGCCGGAAAATTGGCCATTGTTCACCTCACTGACACGAAGAAAAAGAAAGCAAACTACAATCGGGTCACGTACCCGGGATGGCTGAGCCTAAGAAGCGAAGTTGGCCAAGCCAAAAAACAGTTCGTCCACGTCGGACAAACAGGGGAGTGTGAAAGCAAACCCGGTTGGATGTAAGCATGGCACAAAACAGGCAAGGGGCCTTCTCATGATAAATCATCGCTGCAGCCCCACCTACACTCAGGTACGATTTGATCATCATTTGTCCACATTGACGGGCTGTGAAGCAGCATAGCCACGATAGTTCACCGAAAACCAAGACATTGCAGTTCCTGGTGGCCCTTTTGGTAAAGCTAGCCTCCGTGCCTCCATAGAGGCCAGAGAGAGACACGCGACGGCACCAGCAAGTAGACATCGTGACATCTTCCCCGCTTCGCCTTCCCGTACCTTGATATTTCAAAAGGATGATCAAGCTTACAATCTAAGCTTGGTCAGCTCCTCCTCCACCACCTTCCCCCAAGCCCTCTCATTCTCCCTACTCTCCCTCCAAAGCTCACAAATCGCCCTCACATGGTTCACAACCAGATGCACCCTCTCCTGCACCGCCGTGTACTTCACCCCGTCAACAACATCCTCCCCAATCCCCCGTTCCCTACAAACCTCCCGCGCCCACCCCCTCATCCGATCCCTCTCCCTCCTCGCCTCCTCCCCCTCCCCTCCCCACGGATACAGAAACGCGTTCGGCGGATCCCACCTCGGCCCCGGCACAACCCCGCCAAACTCCCAATCCAACACCCCCGTCACCGTCCCATCAGCTTCGTCCACCATCACGTTCGCCAGATGCAAGTCCCGGTGCGCGAGCACATACACCGTATCCCCCATCTCCCGCTCATGTTCCTCCTCCCTCACCCACGCCCGCAACCCCTCCAGCCGGGGCACCAACCCCCTCGCCCATTGCAGCGCCGCATGCCGACTGATAACGTGCACATACCGCCCCAGCGCCGCGTCCACATGCGCCGCCCACGAGGGAAACGGCCCGTCGACCGGGTTCAGACTCTCCACCGTCTCGCCCGTGCCGGCCCAGAACCGCTCCACCATCGGCGCCATCCAGAACCACTCGTCCACCACCGGGCCCGGCACAATCTCCCCGGCCTCGTCGACCCTCAACCCGCCGACGTGCTTCCACCGCGACTTCTCCCTCAGCTCCGCCAGGTACCCCACCAGCTGCTCGACAACCCTCCTCCTCACTGCACCGCTCATCCCCCAAAACACCTTATCAGCACTACATCCCCGCACCCTCTCGAGCAAACTAAACTCGCACCCCAGCACGTTCTCACACCCGCTGTCCCACCGCACGACCGCAGGCACAGGTACGCTAGTGTTCTCCCTCACCCAGCGCATCATCGCGATCTCGTTCTCCGTCTTGATGCGCGGGAGGTGGTCGCCCGACACGCGCAGCACGAGCGTGACGCTGCCGTCATCGTTTGGTCTGGCGGGCGCCAGCGCGGGCGCGGCCGAGGCGGGGAAGTGGAGCAGGTAGATCCGGTGGAAGGCGGCCGTGACGGTGAGCGGTTCGGTGGATGTCGGCGCGGGGAGGCCGAGGGAGGCGGCGAGGGCGAGGATCGTGGCGGGGGGGTGCAGGGGCGGGAGGTGCGATGCGGGGTCGTCCATCTCTACGGTGTTATCAGTAAGCCCAAGTTAGGTGAAGGCTGTTGGGATGGATTTGGTGGGAGTGTGAAGAGTGGTCTGACTGGTTTCCGGGAAACGGCCCGTGAGATTCTTATACGTCCGGCTTACCTCCCAAATTATTATCTACAACTCGCACCTGCCAGTAAGACATTAGTCCCGGCACACCGGGCCCGAGAAAAGAACGGGTCCGATCGGCGTCGTCCCGATGAATCATCCTGTATACATCTATCCCACACCACCACCCGGAGTCATCCAGTCTTTTGGCGTGTGTCCTCGCACAAACACAGTCAGCCATCCCAACGGGTGCGGTGCGTCACCCACACCAATGAACTCAAACCACCTAATCTAACGAACACCACCCTTTCACCCTCTCCTCTTCACCAACCCTAACCCCTGACTCCCTTACTCGACCACCGGCACGAGTCGTCGGCCAGGTTTCAAACCATCCGACTGACAACCTCCCCCCCCCCCAACCTAATCCTTACAAACAACGAACCCCCTTGTTGCGAAGGACGGAAAAGACGGAAAAACAGCAAGCGTATCCCAAAAGTTCCTTACCTTCTTCGTTCTCGTTATCAATCAGATCAAATTCATGCAGCCCCAAAAACAGCGAGATAACCCCGGCCATGCAAAAGTCCCCGTGCCCAAGTCTTCTGCCGACGCATCTAATCAGCGTAGGGCTGCACTAATAGCCTCACCGCAGCCGCTTAATCTATCTCTAATCAACCTCCCGCATCCTCATACCGACAAGGCCAAAGAGCACAAACACAACACCTCTTGGATTGATCGGCACTTTCACCTCTGCCATCCTTCACATCACGGCTCTCAGAAAACTCGACCGACGGAAACCCCTACCCAACAACGTCTCACGGACTTTCAGGCCGTCCCACCGCAACGGCCAACTTTGCGCCGCCACCACGACTCGCACCCAAACCCATCCGCAAGCAAGCCCACCCCTGTAATGAGTCGCCTGAAGAGCCGCGCAACCGGCGTGCCAAGAAAACTGAACTCGTGCCCGTCTCCCAAGATTTGCTGATTTTCCCACTTCTAGCAGAATGATGCGCGCGTGGCGCTTCTATTTACGCAGTCTTGGTATCTTGGCCAAACGTGAAAGCTGAAAGAGATAAATAATGAACATCTCCCCGGCGGGGAGATGCAACTTAGGGCTCGACCAAAAGCACGTCATTTGCTAGGTAGGTAAGAAGCGAAGGATGACTCGCAACTCATGACTCTTCCCAACGGAATTATGTATACTCTTCATATCTTTTATCCATTAGGTATCTTGACTCGAATGCTATGCATTGGGACTTTGGAGCCCCGTGGTATCTCCCCCAACGAGTCACTGTGTCTAGTTTGTTGCCAACCGCTCTTTTTTGCCAAGCCATTCATCCCATCTTGTACATCAAGAATAGACGTCTTTCATCTAAGCCAGACGGCAACCACAAAGGAAATCACTGGATATCTACACATGTTTTCTCGTAGACAAATGAGATGCCCGGGTGCAACTGTCCTTCAATTAGTCATGTCTGTAGACACTCGCGCAGCTGGCTCGCGTAAAAAACACTGTAGTCTTGTCTCAGCTGCGCATGTTGCGCCCGGGGCTTTTCTTTCCGACGGAGGATCCTCCCTTCACCCATCGACTCGCATGACGCCGGGCAGTCGAACTCAAAACAGGCATCCCGCAACCTTGTGTTCCCAGTTCATCCCGCGCTGAGTGATTCCAGTGTCCTGTCATGATATCGTCTCGTCGCAATCGTCACCGTTCGCGGTAGTTGTTTATGCGTGAGCGGCAGGGGCAGCGGCCTCGGCAGCGGGAGCGGCAGGGGCGGCAGCGACAGGAGCAGCAGCAGGCTCAGCGGCGTTGACACTGGCAACAGTCTTCTGGGCGACCTGAAGGATGTTGTCCTGGCCGAGGGTGTTCTGTGGGAAGCGCGCGTTGAAGCCAATGACATCGCGAACGGCGTTGAAGGTCTGGGGCTGGACCATGAGGCGCTGGGTAGAGACAAGCCACTGGACACCCTCGGAGCAGGGAGGGGTTGTAAGAGAGCCCATGTAGCTGCAGCAAAGTTAGTGATAGTCTTGGTGTCAGGCATTTTTTATCTTACCTCTGGAACTGGCCAGCGCTGAGAAGCGTAACGACCTCCTGCATGTCGAGGGCACCAGTCTTGGTGACCGTGCCAGGCTCCTTGATGGCATCCAGAGAAGAGAAGACGGTAGCGAGAAGGTTGGAAGAGGCAGCCTCAGCCTTGACGGGGCTCAGAGTCATGCTGGGTATCGTCTTAGCACCCTCGGCACCCTTGGCGGCGTCGAGAGAGGCGCGGCGGGACATCTTGCTGCGGCGCTCGGCGGCAGTTGTCTTGTTCTTAGCGGCCTCAGCGGCGGGGGCCTCGGTAACGGGGGCAGCGGCAGCAGCGCCCTGCTCAACGTCGATGTAGGTGCCAATGACGGCGATTTCCTGGTTGGCTCCCTCGAAAACCATGTGCATCTCCATGGCCATGCTCCTTCCGGCATCGAGATGCTCGCTAGGCAGGTGGAAGTGGAACTGCTGGAGGGTAAAGTTGGAGCCGCCAACTTGCATCGAGCCTCCCTTGGCGATGACCTCGACGGTGGTTCCCAGGTTCTCAAACTCGGTCTCCTCCATGTTGGGGATCTGCAGGTTGATGGAGCTGCCGGGGAGGGTGTTGAAGGCACCGGCAACCATGTCGATGGGGGACTGAGTCTTTCCGGTGGCGCAGAGGGCGTTGGCGGTAGCGTCCAGAGCAACCCAGTTCAGGGGGCCCTTTGAAGCCTGTTAGTAAAGACGAGGCGAGCTGAGAGGCGGATCTACTCACATTGGTTCCAGAGTAAGCGAAGGTGTTGACCTTGACCTTTCCACCCTCGGCGCGGGGATCCAGATGAGTGCCGTAAGCGCAAGAAGCCAGGACTTGGGAGACGGAAGCGGCAAAGACGCCGGCTGTGAAGAGACGAGAAGGCATTGTAAGGACGGTAGGGTACGGACCAGCTCGTGAAGGCCTACAAAGGATTGAGAGAAGAGAAGAGTAGTGAGCAAAAAAAAAAAAAAGAAAAAAAAAAAAAAGAAAAAAAAAAAAAGTAAATTATTGGTTAAACAGTGTAAAGGCCAGCCCTCTAGGGGAAGAAACGAAACGAACGGGGAAGAGAAGTGAAGTTGGTAAAGGTTGTTGAGGTAAGAAACGAGATGAACCAGGAAAAAAGAGTACGACTGTGTCAAGATGGCATGATGTCTATATAGTTTGGAGCTGGAGTCGTCAGTTGAAGGATCGTTATCGAGATGATCACCCTCGAAAGTCCAGAAATAGCATCAAAGACAGTGACCCATGGGCAGATGCTTGGAGCGGACGAGGCAGGAGGGACAGAATGATGGTGAGGGACTTGGCAAGCGCTTCATCCAGGGTGGTGAGAGGAGGTGGGAGGCGAAGAGGGCGAAATGAGCAGCCGTGGGCGAGTGTAGAACGAGGATAAGGGTGCCTTGCGTTTAGGGATGAGCGCCTCCGTTTCCCATGGTATCGTAGACTTGTTCCTGGCGGTGCTGACGGGGGCGGTTCAAGCTTCTCCATCCAATGCGACAGCATGCCATCTGGACTATGGGACCGCGGGCATGGCCATGGCCAGTGTGTTCTCGCCCGGCAGTGGGCGATGGCTGTCGAGACGGAGGAGAGGGGCCGTTTGCAGGGGCGGGCGGAATGACCAGGGCCCCGGTCTGGTTGACAGGATGGGAGTCCGTCGCCAGGATGAAACTGCCAGGCTCCGGAGGGTTGGAAAGGCTGTGGGGAATATGACCACTTTATCGGTTGAAGGCTTGGCCCAGCAAAAGGTCGAGCAGAAAATCCATGGGGATGCGTAGCACGAGTCTCAATGAGGCAGCGCGACGTGACGGCGAGCGACAGTCTTGGTTCGGACGGAGGCGAAGCCCCGTCCCCATGTTCATGTTCTCTGCGCTGGGTGGTGATCTTCCTCTTGAGACGAAGACGATCAACCGGCGCTCAACACCATGGGGAGCGATCCTTAACGGCAATGATGGTGATTTCCCGGAGGCGGCAGGCGAGGACTAAAAATAAGCAGTCGAAATGATCTGCTGCTAGGCAAACAGCCGTTCAAATGCAGTTCGGAGAAATAAGCGGGCGGGAGGAAATTTCCAAGAGAAGGACAAGAAATGAGGCTCTTTCCAAGAGAAGTCCAAGATATGCAGATGCAACCAAGACCAGAAGGTGGGGAGGGGGAGGCCACTGGACCTTCCATCTTTCCTTCGACGGACAGTTGCAAGCAGGTACGTACACATCTTTGCACGTGTGTTCCATGCTTCGTGCCTTCCTGGGTGAGCAGGTTAAGGTACCTAGGAGGAAGTCTTGACTGGAAGGCGGCAAGTGCGATGCCTGCCGCAGCTTAACCTTCTCTTTTGGTGGAGCAGGAGGAAAAGGGGAGGGAAAGAAGGCTTGGCAGTTCCCGTCTCACGCGTGGCAGTGGCAGTCCTTTCCTGCGTTAGCTGGAGGTTGACAGTGGAGGGCGGTCAGGGACCAGCTCACAGCTAAAAACCTTAATGGGCCGTTGTTAGCGCCCTAAACCTTAAGGCCGTTTAGGGCCTGCCAGCGTCCATTGGAAGGAGGCGCCCAGCACAGGCATCAGGAGTGCCTGCCTCCTCGGACTCTTGCCTGCTGTGTTCGGACGACACAGGGGGAAGGAGGCGGTCCACTTTTCGTACCTTCCAGTCGTCGCAGCTGCGCACTGAGACGACGCGCTGGTCAGGAAGCAGCCAGTTCCAGGCCGCAGCAGGAGGCACCCGCACCGCAGCTTCTTCTCTCAAGTGTCGCAGAGTCGACGCCTCCGGTAGCAGGAACGACTGAATGAGGCCTGACGAAGACATTTCGTGATGAGGCTAGCACAGATCAAGTCATTGGATCCCGTGGGGATGGGTGCGAGAAGGGATGACAGGAAGAAGGGGCAAGAAAAAACCGCCTGATTTTTGCAGAGCCAAGAGCTTGAATGGCTGCCAAGTCAAACCAGGGCGCTCGTGATGGCAGGGGTCGCAGAGGTAAAGGTCTAGCCCCGAGACCCTGGATTGCGCTGCTCCCACTGGTCTTTGGGCAATAAGCTGCCTGACTAAGCTCCCCAGTGTCAGGTCGTGATGTGGGAGGGGCCAGGGCACGCTGGCCGTCTGCGTGGCAGCGTACCATCCAGGCGGTACGCCGCTGAAAGCCCCTTCCCTGCCCGCCGCAAATCCCTCGCTTATTCAGCGCCTCGACCTGCTGCTGGCCACCCTGCTCGTCCACTAACACGCGGCCAGTTGATCACCCACCGGCCGCGCCTCGCCAAGTCTTGCAGCTCCTGATTTCTTCTGGGCGCGTCTCACTCTTCCTAGGGCCTGCGACAAACCATCTGCCTCCACCTCCAGACCATCACCAATTTCATGTTGCACTCGCCTTCTCTTCAGCCCCTCCCCCTCGCCCTCCGCCTCTGCCTGCGACCACTTCCACCAGTCAGCGTGCTTGATCAAGCCTCAATGCGCCTCATCCGCGAGCCACACCACCCCTCAACTGCCCGTCTCGACTTCCCATCGGTACAGCCTGCCTGTCCTTGAATCCTCTTGGCGCGCCTCCAAACGTCAGACGCCCCTCATCGCGCCAAGTCCCAGCGCCTACTGGCATCGCGTCTGATGTTTGACGACGACATGGGGGCCGTTGAGGCCATCCTCATTCTTTTGCGCCCGCCACCACTGAGCACTTCGAAACCGCTGCGGAAAACCCGGTTCCCAGGCTCCACGCGACGACGAACGAAGGGCTCGCTGTCGTTCAGCGGGGAGGCCTGATGTGTTCTGTTTGCCTCGACCATCGCATGGCCCGTACTCGGCTCCCGGCGCGTCATTCGGCCACCGCCCAGAGTTACACTCATGTTCGCTTTCGTTATCCGTATCTCGTCGATGCTCCCCACCGCCGACGGCTTGCCAAGTCGCCCAGCTCTGCCGTCCCAGACGCTCACGAGGGCAATCAATTTGAATGCGACGTCGGTCACCATGCCTACCGACATCTTCTTGCCTGACCGCCTTGGCAGATACCGAATGCCGTCTTGGAAGCCAAGCCGTCGTCATCTCCCCAGGCTTCAGGTTGCTGACCTGGTTTTGCAACGCATAAACCGCGCATTTGGGAAGAAGCCATTGCTAGCCAAGCCAACGACTTTTCATCTCCGGCGTCGTGTCGGAATGTCCTTCGGTTCTCTCACCTTCCGTAGCATCAGCGTCTCTTCGGCGACGACCAAGACTGCACATAATTTCCCGAGATGTCTCACAACAGGGAAACAGGCGTTCCTCCTTTCTTCACGGCCCCCTCTATGCGCCGGCTCGATCTCAACCAGCGTTTCTACAACGGTAAAAAGCCAAACGGAAAAGGGGCACTCTGGCTCAGAGGTTTGCTTTTCCGACAAAGTCTTGAATTTGTCTTGCAACGGCCACCGCCGAAAACTCTGGTTCCACCAGGCGGATGCTGCTAGCTCATGAGAGGTTTTGAGAGGCTCTTCTGCCGAGGAAGTTTTCAGGTCTGGGCTCAGGTGGGCGAGTTCGTCTCTGTCAAAACACTCGAAACCATCTTGCTTCTGTTCAGCACCACTGCATCTGCGGCAGTGTTTGGAAGTCTCACCACTTACAGTCATGGAGGCTTCGAATGACGAACCGTCGTCGCCATCCGTCCACCCTTGTCAAACATGAAAGAACCTTCTCCGCAAAAGCTAGGTGGTTATTTCCCCTTGCGATGACACGGCAGCATTCTGTCCAGGGCAGAATATTGGCGATTGGCCGTTGTTGCGTCGCATCTCTCGGCGTCTTGTTCCACCAAGCTCAGCACCTCTTGGCGCTTGGCTGGCCTCTATCATCTTGGCGCCTCCCAGCCCTCGTTCCGCTGACTCCATCCCGCTCGCTAATGCAAGCCTGGTCTTGTCCGCCGAGGAAAATAAGCAAACCAAGCTTCTTGCCAAAAGACACCAAGTCAGCCACCGCGACCAACATGAAAATCTCATGTAAACTCTCCGATGAAGAACGCTCGCAACCGTGGGGATGTCGGCTGTTATCTAAGATTTTCCATGATCACTCTTAACCGCGATTTCCCCATGCTGTATTCTGCCGGCAAACAAATCTCGCTTTCAAGAAGCGAACATGTCATTTCCATGATCGACGTCTCGAAACAATCCCCCTCGTAGGCTGCGCGTACCGCCAGCCGCGAAACAGTGACTCCCCCGTGAATGGAGAACATCATTGGCCAGGGGCTCACGTGCGCGGTGAGAGCCGATGTAACTCTGCCCCCCTGATAAATGCTTTCCAAACCCCGCTTACTCACCCAATGTCACGGAGACTGCCCGGATGCTCGCATTCTGTCCGAGCCAGACTGAGTTAGGCCGGGCTCGTTAGGATCCGGCGCCGTTCGTCGCCCGACCGCAGACGGCCCAAAGTGGATCCTTCGCATACCGCATTGGGAATGCGAAGCATCCACACCACGGCGGAGTTTCGGCTTTAGCGGGCGAGACTGCATTGCAATCCGTGCCGCTCCGCCGCCGTAGCGTCAGCATTATTTGATTAAAAGGCCACTTCTTAAGTTCTTCCTTCCGAACGTGCGTAGAAAGCAACATCATTCCATGGCTCTACCCGCCTAGTGCGATGTGGCTTGTCCGCTTACTATCTAACCCAATGTGAAATGCGAGGCTATGCGAGGATTTGGACCTAACGTCCAATATAAAACAGCTCCTCTGCCAGCGTGCAAAAGTCCCAATCCAATTCCTATCTCGTAAATCCGCGACCCAGAAATCAAATCACAGCAAAGGACCTATTTTCATCAATCACAACTCCAACTCCGCAAAAATGGTCTCCCTCACCGAGGTCCGCGCCTCCAACGCCGCCCTAACCCCCTCCACCATCCCCAAGACAGCCCTCTTCGTAGGCGCCACGTCAGGCATCGGAAAATACACCCTCACCGAGCTCGTCTCCCTCAACCTCCCTATGAAATGTTACGTTGTCGGGCGCAAGGCCAGCGAGCCCGCAATGCGCCCCGTCCTCGAGGCCCTGCGCCGCAAGAGCACGCAGGCGGAGCTCGTATGGGTCGAGGCGGAGGTGTCGCTGCTCTCTGAAGTGAAGCGCGTATGCGATTTCATCAAAGAGAACGAGGAAAGGCTGGATTTGACGT
Source organism: Colletotrichum aenigma (assembly GCF_013390185.1). NCBI lineage: Eukaryota > Fungi > Ascomycota > Sordariomycetes > Glomerellales > Glomerellaceae > Colletotrichum > Colletotrichum aenigma. Next base: position 1,535,511 of record NW_023500914.1, read on the forward strand.
GTTTGACGGCGGGATATGCGCCTTTTGGAGGGCGGAATGGTGAATGTCTTCTCCGCAAGTGGGTGTTGAGACTGGTGCTAACGGTGATATACAGATACGGCCGAAGGCATTGAAGTTACCCACGCGCTGCAGTACTACGGCCGCATGCTCTTCACCCTCTCCCTCCTCCCGCTCCTGCGCGCCTCCCCGTCGCCGCGCGTGCTCACCGTGCTAGGCGGGAGCTTCCTCTCCACGAACCTCCTCGTCGACGACCTGGACCTCCGGAAGGCGGGGAACTTTGGCGGGATGCGCTCGCAGACGCACATGAGCATCATGAACACGCTCTTCCTCGACCGTCTAGCCTCCGACCCGGCGAATGCAAAGATTACGTTTGTGCATAACTGGCCCGGGGCGGTGGACACGGGGAACATGGCCCGGTACCACGCGCCGAGCTGGCTGTCGCCGGCGCCGGTGACGGTGCTTTTGAAGCCGGTGTTTTGGGTGCTGGGGACGGGCGGGAGGGAGGCGGGGGAGAGGCATGTTTATAATGCGACTAGTGGACGGTTTGGGGGGATGGGACTGAGGGGGCAGAAGGGGGAGGTTGAGAAGGGGACAGGAGGGGAGGAGGGGAGGGGACTGTTTTTGGTGGGGAGGGGGTGTGAGGTTGTTGAGAGGGGAAGTGTGTTGGAGGAGTTGAGGGGGGCGCAGGGGGTGGTTTGGGGGAGGACGATGGAGGTTTTGGGGCCGTATTTATGAGTGTATTTAATTTTAGGCGATGAGAACCTCACATAAGTATTTCCCCGTCAGACTCATACGGCAATGAGAAAATGCGCCTCCAGGCGGCAAACTGCGAAAGAGAAGTTAGGAGGGAAGAAGGAAGAAAGCATTTAAGATGGGCATTCACAGTATTTAAATCTCATGTTCGAATAATATTTGAATTTGATTATTCAGGTTTCTTGGAAAACGGCTCGTGAGGGCAGCAGACGCTTTTCTGTTTAACTTTGGCTGCTCACAGGGCTTAGGAGGATGTCGGCGAGCCTTCTGGCCTCAATGATCAGTCTGTGAATAAACCACGGTGATTGTATTTATGACTGCGTCTGTACATGGTGACCTGGTATGACCTGAAAGGGTAAGATAAGACTGTGTGACTGGATCTGTGTAGCTACCAGGTTGCCCGTCTCCCTACATCGATCGGCCGATTATGACTGAAACATATCGAATTAATTTCAATTGCACCCAGGCCAACAGTCTTACTACGGTAGTGTATCTGTGAAGTCGTGTTCAATCACGTCTGATACGAGGTGACCTGCCGCACTTTGGGCTACACGCGATGCACAGCAATCTGGCAAGGCTACGTCGACTGGCTCTTCGCATACATGCTGTGCCACCAAACCAGCTCAGCGCGCATCAGCAGCTTCCAAAGGATACCAACCCAGCGTTGCTCCTTATGCATGCAGCCTGATGCCGCCACGTGGACTGTCGTGTTGAGTCTGCATGTCGATGCGCACACAAGATAATGATCTGTTTCAGAAGGGCCTATGATATATCTAGGGGTTATCTTCCCCAGCAAGCCATCGCTGCCGCCTTGTCTGTGTTTTCCAACTTCCAGTTTTCCGCAGTCGATATTTGCGATTCCAGATGTCAGCCATTCTAGCATCCCGGCAAGAACCCAACGATTCAATTTGTAACAAGGATTGTTCTGCCATAGCGGGCGAATTGCAAGCGAATCCCGATGTAGGTGGCGTTGGGGTAAGTAGGCGGGATTATTTGTCAACAGCACGTCAACTATCGAGCCTGATAATTCCATACTGACAATGCTTTTGAAACCATAGGTACTCGTAGGCTTCCTCGCGACCGCGTGGCTCGTGGTCCTGATCGTCATCTGTCACTACTGCCTCGCTTTCGACCCGACGGCCGACCCACTGGCCAACCCGACACGAGATCGAAGATGTGGCCGTAAATACGCTTGGAAGGCCAATGCGGTCGACGTCAAGACTGTTGGTATGTTTAAGGGACTTCGGCGGCGTCTTGGACACCATTCGTATTGGGACATGGCTTTGACCAAGGTACCTGACTAGACCCTCAATGCCTTGACGTGAGGATCGTGCTGACCAAGAATGGACAGATACTTTTGACGCTATGCGACGTCCAACTTTTAACCGGATTTGGACTTCTGTTTAGTAGCTTCATCAGCTTGACTTGCTACATCTCGGCATATCACTGGCACATCATCAGCTACCTAGTGTGGTTCTCGAACTTAACGCATGCGGCCTGTCTGACCGCCCTACGACAGTACTTATACCACCATCAAGTGGAACGAAACCTTCGAATGATCTTGATGGTCATCTTACTTGCTGGCTTGATTACGGCAACAGTGCCAACAGGGTATTTAAATTGGGGCTATCAGTTTCCTGGCTGGTACGAAGGAACGGCAAGCGTGCCTGCTTCGAATGCTCGTTGCTTTTTCAGTCGAACTTCTATCCAGTCTGCGTGGGATAGTCAACTTTGCGAAAATATGAAATCCCATGATGGGCATCCGTGCAATGAAAAGGTGTTCTACGGTGGCACAAAACCGACACCTCTAGCCACGACAGCATACGAGTCGTCGGTCATCTCAATCCTTATCTTAACGTTCAGCTTCACCAGTCGGTCAGTCAAGATGTGTCGGAAACTTTCAGACATTGCCAAAGACACCATAAGACAAAGACTTGGCGATTGGGCATCGTATTGTCTAATGGCTACAGCCAGATTCTACCCGCATTTCGGTACCACGACGTGGCGACGGAAGCTTTTGGCCATATTTCGGCCGTTGGACCTGATGATTGCATTGTATCTGGTTGGTAAACTGTATCTGGATATGTTTTCATCGGAAATGGCAGATTTAAGTACCACTCGTATCACATTGACGTGAAAGGCTCCTAGGCAAAGCGCCTTTCCACTGGACAGCAAATTGTTGAGCAGTAACGTTGTAGGTCTTCTGGCTGTTGACATCGTCTGTCTGGGGCACTATTCGTCTCTTCGAGGCGCGATTATCTGCCGATGTTGATGGCTCCGAAAATGAATGGAGCTTCGGACAGGTTGTGCCAGTATTCCTTTTACTCGGCCCAATCACAACAGTTTCTCTGGCTATATTCGCCATTTTTAAAAGACAAAAGACAAAAAGCAGGGAAGACGATGATACGGAATCTATTAGACAAGCGGTGTCTTTACTTGCTGCTTATCGAATTGGTAATAAGTCAATTCCTAAGTAGAAACCATGGTGACTTACAGAAGGGGTAACGATATGCTGAATCAGGTGTCGTGTCTGCTCCGAGATATCGATCCAGAGCCGGGTATCAAGACGCCAAGACTTCCTTCTCAAACCGATCTTGAAGAGATTCCACTCGACGAACTCCAGCAATTCCCCAATAACGCCGAAAGTACTTCAGTAGATGGTGTGCCAAAGCCGATATCTTCGTCAGCAGTACACTTCAGGAATAGCGAGGGAATTGTTATGTTGCCAAACCAAGACACTACGACGGGTATAGGACACGTCGACATACGAACATCACTCTCTTTCCGCTTCTCACTGTCTCAGTGGATGAGTATCGTAATGTGGTTTTTTTGTTTACAGTTCCTCGCAGTGGTGGTCACTATACTCTTGTTCATGCCCGGCATTATATTTATCATCGTCGACAAACCGTCCTCCTTGCTGAAAAGTTCTGTTTTCTCGGTTTTTGTTGTGCAGCCCATGAACTGTTGTATTGCTGTGGTCCTGGGACTATACATTAGCGATGACCGACTCTCGAGATTTCAGCTGACACTGTTTTGTATTCTGCTCTTCATATTCTTGTCAGGTTGGGGTGTGGTCACTGTTCTTCCCTTTATGGTAGACGTTTTCAAATGGTACTATGCACTAGGCCCGTTGATCATTACAGTCATTCAATTCATCTATCTAAGCCTTCGATAGAACAATAAACAGTTAAAGATGGGACCTCTTACCCAAGAATATTCCATTTTCAAGAAAGTATCACGTGGTGACACGACATCAGCACTGATACGTGTTGGCTTTGCATCTGCAAAAGCCCCATCCACGTCGCCGCAAGGTATGTTGGGACTGACACAGACAGTGCCGATAAACCAGTAAAGCTACTTGGTAAACTGGCTAGACAATGAAAAAGGATTATCTGCCGACGAGAAGGAATGAGATGATGAACTTTATGTTCATCATCTCACTCTCTATCTCTTGCGGTTAATAGATAGTGAACACAACGCCAGCACATGTCTACTGAGCTTATACTACTGAGATAAAAAGCAGACAGAAACTGAAACTGGTCGTGCTCGTTGCTAGATAAATGATTCTACTCAATAACATTGTGCGACGTGAATTTGAGCACCACATACAAACTAGTGGAATGCCATCTGACATCAACGCCGCTTAGGCTCCTTCAGTCACTGCGACACAGTAATTTGGTATGAGAGATTCAAATCATGACGTATTTCTACGATAGCTTGTTACAGACAAAGATGAATTGGTTGTGGCCGTTCATAGCGAGTTGGACATGAAGCAATAGGTAACAGACAGCCTCAAGCCAGAGCACCGCAGACTCCCACAACAGTTCCAACGAATGCAAGCAAAGATCCCTTCCAGTCAGTCCGTCCCCAGTCAGCCACAAGTTTCTTCAAGTCCGTCTTTTCGCTTTCAGTTGCCCCAAGCTGCCCATTGATTGCCTCGTTGAAGGGGTAGGAGACGAAGATGGTGTAAGGGACGATTGCCCCGACGATGCCAGCCGCAGCGGCAAACAATTGGAACCGGTTATTTCCAGTCTTCACAGGCTCTGAGTAGGCCAGATAGGCAAAGATAGCAGCAGTGCCAGTGACGACAACCTTCCCCACATATCGGCCGACGTCCCAGGCGCGCTTCCATTGCTGAGCCACCAAAGGGGAAGGTGCCTTTTGAACGGCGGGCTTGAAGACAAAAGTGCCACTGAAGTAGTAACCTGTGACATTTTAACATGAGATGATGATCGGAGTGCGAAATAGCTTGGGAACTGACCACTCATGAACCCTGCCAGGGTGAGGGTGAGGGCTTCGGGAGAGACAGGCATATTGATTGATTGCGAAGTAGTTGATTTGTGATTGTGTTTTTCCACTGCAAGTCAAAAGGAGAATTTTAAACAGCGGTTTGCTTCGAGATAAATATTCCTACCGCCGTTGAGATCCGGCTCGTCGGTTTCTCGGGCGGAGCCGGGCATTGCCGTTTTAGGAAGTTTCCGTGTGGCCTGAACATTGTCCCCACATTTTGTAGCAAAGGCAAGGAGTCCTGCCAGCCCAATTTAGCTAAATTTTCAGATATCTTTCCCAGCCAGCCTGCTCAACTTCGTTCTTTCATTCCCCGTTGAATGCTCGATTTTCCAGGTCATCTGGGTTATCGTAGATCCAGCTACATAAGATGGCCAGGGGACTGATGGTGAGCCCAGTGCAAGTATTACACTGAAATGACGACATTAGTACTCTGAGAAGTTGCTCTTCCGTCATCGGTTCATCCACAACTAGCGATTCCGGTTGGATAGTGCCCAAACTCTCAATCGATGGCACCTGAGATTTGGTTTGTTGGCTGGGACCTGGTTGTCCTGAGAACATGTTGGAAACCAAGCCCATTAGCGATGACAAGAGAGAAATCAACTCGGTGAAAGGCTCATTATCCCACGTAACGCTCACCAATCCCCGAGTTACCTCCGATAGGAGGAAATATGTCTCAACGTCATTATGTGCGAGCATAAATGCGTAGAGAGTGAGATATGGGTTCATTGGATAGAACAGCAATTTCCTTGCCATTGTTAGCAGCTGGCACAGATGAAACTTGAGGGGGTATTTACCATGAGATGGACAGTTTGATGGCGTAGCCGTCTGGAACCGTTGATAGATATGATAACGCAGAGAGGGGCTATCTCAGAGAATCCCGAGCATAAGCCAGTAATTTATTCCGTCTAAGTGAATTCTTCGAAGTCGACGAGTCGAGTTGCAAGACTGAGGTCATAATGGCAGACGCAGCGTACGACGTTGCCGCAACCTCGCCGGCCCAGAAGCGGTCGGTTTCGCAAATACAACGATACTACAAGTCAGAGTTAGCGAAGGATATTTGGCAAGCGCTGACTTCTTGACCCTTTCTAAATCACCCCTGAGTCCATGCACTGTGCGCTCCAAATTCTCAACTTGCTCCGAGTGGCTATGGCTATTCTTTGGGTGCCGAAGAGCACGCACAACGGCATCCTGAACTTCAGCTACGTCAGAGAACAATTTTTAGAGACCATAGACAGGGCTTATGGAGTCCTGCGGAACAGTTCGTTCCGAGATGCGCCCTGGCGTAAGCGATGGTGCTCTATCCATGGTTTGAGATAAGGTCTTGTCGAGGAGATAGCCCAGCTCGAAGGCATGCTTTGTGTCTGATTGGCCTACGGGAATTGCCTCTGAGGAATCACTGAGTGGGAGGGATTCGTACACTCGGCAGGCTGCCGCATTGAAGGTCCATGCTCTTTCGAAGCACCCGACGTTGAAAGCAAACATCGCCTAATGTCGAAACGACCGGTCAACATGTGGTTTTCTCAATGATGATACAGATACACTTACCCCCGATAATAGAGCCTGGAAGAGTGCGGTAGTAGGCAAGTCGGCCACGCTCATATGCTGGAGACCATAGATGATGTTTTGTTCGTAGAATCTTTTGCTCGATTTCAGGTGCTTATGAATATCGCCACTGGCAGTCTCGGCCATCTTAATGCCTATGAAGCACCATGCTGCGTAATTGACCGAGACTATATAGTGGTTTCGTAAAGGTCCCTCGACCTGTCCGTTGCGGATGGCCAGCCACTGGGCCTCTAACAGCTCAAGAGAAATCACTGACTGTAAGTCAGCTATGTATTTCAAGCCGGTATTTTGGGCCTTCCCTAATATTCATCGATATTAGCCAATTAGTTAACCATATGTTGACATCAAAAGAAAACTCCGTACAGCTTAGAATGCTGTCAATCAGCTCGATACTCGGATACGGCTTGCTCCTTACAAAACCAGGTTCCGGAGCATGCTTGCTTGTCGATGTCGTCCCCGTCGCTGTTCTAACCTGCTTCAACGCCGTCTCCATAATGTGACGCCCAGGAAACTCGTTGTCCTTGAACCGGATTTCCATCGAGTATACGAGGAGTCTTTCAGCTTGCGAGTACAAGAACTTCGTCTCGCTGACTTCCGAAGATGAGTGATTTGACGTGGTGTCTGTTTCCTGCATTTGAATTGTTGTACCGGCAGTTCCTTGTGACTCCGTTGGCGATGTCTGGCGTTGAGCATTGGAAATTCCAGACACACTCAAATCTCGAGGCGCTGAGGTCTGCTCGTTGATGGCGGTAAGGGGCTGTGAGTCAAGCAGAGCTCCTTCAATGGGGCCTTGCTGACGACCTGAGTTTGGTTGAAGCAAGCCATTGTCTGATATTTCTCGTGTCCGACGCGACTCTTTTGGACGTCTACGAAGGCACATTATGCCAGCGGCCATACACTGGCGACATACTTCTTGACGATCACATGTGATCTGCCCTCGGACGGTAAGATTGGCTGCAGAAATTCATTCACAAGCACATTCAGGGATGAGTTACCTTTGTCGAATGACACGAATCGCACTTTCAATGTGTTAGCAACAATAACAACGAAGAATACGCTACCCATACCACGCGATTAGGGCGTTCGTATGGGCTACTGTACGCTGCGAAGCGCGCCATTCTGCCATTATAGGTCAAGCAATAGCTTTTCCGAATGTCTGAAAACTGCTGTTTAATGAATATGGTCAATGCCGTACGACTCTGTGGAAACCTCGCGCGAAAGATTTGACAAGTACGATCCAATGCCGATATGTTCCGGAGTCGACGGACATTTTCCTCACCGCTAACCCCGTATCCCACCGGCACGGCGTTCGGCACACCCGAGCCAAAGCAACCGAAGCATCTGATCATCGAACCAGCTAACACTCCTTGTTCAGTACGCATAAGTTGCGATTTGATTGCATATTCGGAGACTATTGTGCTACCGAACCTGCACTGCTAGCCCAGGACCCTACCCCCATGTCCCCCAAAAAACCCTTCAGCGGGCGTTCATGCCAGTGATCGTACACTTTGTGGATTATAAAAAATATCCTCCGGCTCCCACCTTGACTTTATCGACTCCAACACGGTTAAATGGAAACCCCAGTAAGATTGCTGGCCTTCCACCAAGCCAGGATCAACATAGTCTGGGTACGTAGGTGGGGTCGTACCTAGAAGCCCCTGAATCGTCGCAACAAGCCCGCCCGTGAACTCTCTATTCTTCTTGAACAAAACGAGAACGCCAATAGCATAGCCCCGGCAGGACATGATCTTGTCTCTGTGGGATTATGTTGTAGCATTTCTTGCAATGTCATTGGTCTTGCTGCCCGCAGGACCAAAGATGAGGAGCCATGCCAAAGCTCCACGATTCGTATTGTTTAGCGGCCTGAATGCTGGCAGCCCAAACCTCGATTTTGCTCTCACTATGCATATTAAGAAAGTATTAGCGTGTATAGTATAGGATACGATGCGGCACAAGTACTTGGGGAGACTCGTTAGGATGTGCCTTTGGACATATGCACTCTGCGCGATGCTCACAAGACGACGCAGTCATTCGGGCGATATGAGGTCATTGTAGATGCATCAGCTACATGTGAGACCCTAAGTTTGGTCTACGTGTATCTACATGACTGCAATCACGTGGATTGTGACTTATTATGGCACCTAGACAAAACCCGGTCTTACAAGTATGCATGTCGTATAATTAGATGCCAAGGTGTAGAAACTTGTATCGTATGTTAGAGTGCACTCTGAGACTGATTAAAGTTTCAATATCCGTAGTTCCTCGCAAGATGAGTCCTGCAAAACTGTCTACTTCCCAGCGGTTCCGAGCAGCATGGGTGCAAGGAACCTCCACCGGAACTATAGAATAAATACTCAGCTTTTGCACGGCAACCTCTACTGATGGAATCCTAGTCACCACGCAATCAATTTTCGCTTTCCATCTCAGCAAAGTAAGTGTATATCCCAACAGACCTCAAGCAGATTCGGACAGCACATTAACGTGGACATGGCATGTAGACTGGTCTCTCTATCTCAACCCCGATCACGCCCAGCCAACATGCAGTTTTCTTGCTCCGCCGTCGTAGTCGTGGGCCTGCTCTCGGGCCAAACCCTCGCGAGTTGTGCCCAGGGCTCTTTCAGCGGCAAGCCGAACGATTACGACATAATTGGATACTGCGCCCTCAAGCCGAATAACTTCTACGATTGTAGCAACGGAGCTTCCGTCACTCAGAACGCAGATCGCTTTACGTTCCAAGCTGGGTCGGCCGATGCCATGGTCATGGTCGCCTGCGGCGGGTACGGCAGTGTCTACCACTGCTCCGCAGGCGAATCCGCGGTAATCTCACAGCCTCTGTGTTCAGGTGGTATGACGAATGTCCGCGCCTTGAAACAACGATGACGGGTTGAGAATGGGAATAGAAAGGATCTTCGGTGGCCTGGGGTCAACTGCAGATATTCAAACCTTCATTTAGCTTGCATTATTTACAAGAGCATTGAGCGCCGCATGGGAGGAGCATAGTTGTTGAGCTTGCAATCAGGGCTGAATCGGTCGAAACATACATTGTCACTTGTCTATGATTATTGGCGTGTTGTTCCTGAGATTTGCAGTTTTGTACATGGTGATGACACAAGCTAGGAGATGCAGATTACGTGAGGGCATGTGGCTGCCGATGTTGCTTCTTTGCATCCTCACCAGCGCCTCCGCCACTCTTTTAATATACGCAAAGCGCGACACTACAAATTCAGGCTGTGGTTGTTGGGTGAGAAGAAGGACAGACACATATATCATGCTATATCATGCTTTTCGGGCCACGCATTTGCGACTTCGCAACCTCGCTCCGCGGAACCATCCGTTGATGATGTCTAATTCAATTTCTAGAGTCATTTTTGCTGTGTTGTAAAACAGTTTTTGAGACGAGGACATCGCTGTACCGAAAAGGGGTTAGCACAGCTTCTCGGAGGAGCCGGCGGGCAGCCGGCGCGTCGATCAACCCCGATGAAACGGGCCCCATATGAAATAAATGAAGAGGAAAGACCAAGCAACGATCCGAACTCAGATTTGAGTTCGCCTGGGATCTCAACGTAGCAATGCATGAGATTTAAGATGATGATAAACTCAAAATCCCCTGAAGAAGCTGGAGAGTCCCCTCATCGCCCCCTCAATTGAAACAACGAAACAACAAAATTCTCTTTTTACCTTTGAGATCTCAATATTTGAACCATGGCCGCCCTTTTCCACGCGTCCCACTCAACTTTGGTTGCTGCTGTTGCTTGTGCCTGTGCCTGTGCCATACGTTCACACTTGCTGTGTCGTTGAGTCTGTCTTTTCCGAAAATGCATTCCCTCTTTATCCTCGCCGTCCTGGCGTTGATACAAGCAGTCTACCCGCACCATTCACCACGGCATCAGCACAGGCGGCAAGCATCGATCTTGGCGCCCGAAAATACCACGGACTCCTCAAACCTGGGAAGAGGACGGCCAGTCAACGTCTTTCAGCCCATTTCTGACGATCGGCCCATCTTGGTCCCAACTAGAGACGATCACCCCCAAAAGCCCGTGGGCGTGCGCCATGACGGACCGATTCAGACCAACAAATTCTACGCCAATTTCTTTGCCAACAATCAGGACAACGCTACATGGACGCATCCGTACTCGGTTTGGTGGTCGAACGATACAGTCAAGCAGGGTCATGGTCTTTCAATCTCGCATACGAACCGGGAGGACTTCATCTACGGCTCCGGTGACCCAGCCAAATCCTTCGAGGACCCGTTGTTCAAGCAGTCTATCGCTCTATCGGCACGAGAGCTACAGAATGGAACTGTCTTGACAACCGACTCCTTGACATCTTTTGCGGTCAATGTAAACTTGGCACCGAGGAAAGGGGCCGAGCCTATTGTCTCGTTTCCCCTGGTCCAAGGAATGGCGTTCGTGACGGGAGTTTACCACGGTGCTACGGTCCTGATTCAGTCACAAAGAGGTTTTTTAGATCTCACCAGATTGGAGGACGATTCCCGTGGGCTTGGGGCACCCGGTTGGAGAACTTGGGTGAGCGAAAATGGGCAGCCCGTTGAGTGGCTGATCTACGTCAACCCAAGCCGCGGCTCTCAGACGCCTAAACTTACCATGGCCAACAACGGAACTATCGTAGGACCCGGTAACTTCACAGGAAGTGTGCAAGTCGCGAGGAATCCCAAAGGCAAGAACGGCGCTCGCATCTTCGGCCAGGCTGCGAGAGTCTACCCCATCGGAGGAGAAATGAAAGGATCGGTATCAGGCAGAACGGGATCGTACACATTTTCCTGGAAGAAGGGCGGCGACAAAACCATCCCCCTACTCATGTTCGCTCTGCCGCACCATGTCAAATCTTTCGACAGCAAAACCGCCAGAGGTCTCACTGACCTCCAGCTCGCGAGTACGACAAAGGGCATTGCAACTGCGACTTTTGGAGACTCGTTCACGATGATAGAGCCGGATCTTCCGACAGACATGGGATTTGATCCTTGGTCGCCGCGTCTGGGCTCGGTCGGATCCCGGGAAGCAAGAGGCGGCACAGTATCCACCGAGGCCAAAGACGCGATTGTTGCCGCTGGGAAGTTGGAGCTTGAGTTGGATGCCATTGCCATCACCAATTTGACTTCCAAATACTATGCCGGTATCGCTTTCTCGAAATACGCTAGGGCTCTCTATGCGGTCAACAGCATCGCTGGAGACAGGTCGTACACTAAGGACGCACTAGTCAAGCTCGAGGCAGCCTTTGACAGATACGTCAACAACCTCGAGCCAAACCCCCTCTACTACGACAATGTCTGGAAAGGCCTGGTCTCTTCTGGCTCGTACGGAAACAATGACTCCTCAATTGACTTCGGGAACACCTACTACAACGACCACAACTTTCATTACGGATACTACGTTTACACGGCCGCAATCATAGGGCACCTCAACCCGTCATGGCTCAAGAAGAACGACTCGGTCAACAAAGTCTGGGTCAACAACTTGATCCGAGACTGGTCCAACCCCTCGTCGGAAGACCCGTATTTCCCATTCTCGCGCTCCTTCGACTGGTTTCACGGACACAGTTGGGCTCGTGGTGTTCTCGAGGCTCCTGATGGGAAAGATCAAGAGTCCTCGGCAGAAGACGCCTTTTCAACCTATGCCATCAAGATGTGGGGACGCACCATTGGCGATGAGGCTCTCGAGGCTCGCGGGAACCTTCAGCTGGCTGTCACGGCTCGTAGCTTGCAGTCCTATTTCCTGCTCGCCAGCGACAACAAGGTGCAGCCAGAGAAGTTCATCGACAACCGAGTGACGGGAATCTTGTGGGATCGAAAGGTCAACCATACAACCTACTTCGGCGACAAAACCAGCTTCATTCAGGGTATCCACATGCTCCCAATCGTGCCCAGCAGCGCATACGTTCGCAAGCCGTCTTTTGTGCGTGAAGAGTGGGATCAGTACTTTGCAGGAAACAAGAGCGGCGCGCTTTCTGGGGATGGATTCGTCGGCCACGTCTACGTGAATCTTGCCATTGCTGATAAGGCTGGTGCGGTTGAGAGCTACAACTTCATGAAGAGCCAGGCGGTGAATAGCACCAACTTGGATGGACAGAGTTTAGCTTGGCATCTTGCATACACAGCAGCATTGGGTGGGAGCTTAGGCTCGAGGTCGCCACTCAACTCGACAGTAGATCAAGTAGGCGAATAAACCAACACAACCTTCGACTTGGGTGGAGTCATTCGAAGATGCCCAAGTTGGATTGCTCTCTACCATGAACTAGCGTCATTAAGTCATCTCACGCCAGTGCACTCGTAGTTGATGGAGAATAATATTGAAATGAAAATGGTATTACTATTATGATTAAGACTGATGTTTTAATGTTCAATGGCAGTCAAGCATTCTGCCCGAGTGGAGGACTTCCACGATGTGGAGTCGAGTACAAAAGAAATCAAGTAAGACATGTTATCATAAATCCTTATACGCTTCCCGAGTCCAAACATCTGGCTCCATCGTTCCTGCTCGTAGACGGTACGCTGGTCTGTTGAACCGGAGGAGATGATCCGTCGACGTCGATTCTCCAGACCTGTCCGGAGTTGTTCTCAACGGCGTAGAGGTATCCGTCAGTCGTAGCGTAGGTAGCACCCCAGAACGGTGCGGTTCCGGACGTGACTCCGGTCAAAGCGCCCAGGCTCTGTCCGATGGTCCAGTCCTTGGTGGTGCGGCTCCATCTCATGAGGACGCAGTTGAAGTTCTTGACACCAATTGTCCAAAGATCTCCACCTCCGCTTCCAGGGACAACACTCCAGTCTCCCACGGTGTACCCATCGGCTCCACCGTCAACCAGTCCTGATCCGACCAGTCTTCCGTACGTGGCCGAACCAGGCAAGAAGTCGTACTGGTACCAGTCGATACCGCTGGTTGAAATCCAGTATTGACCATTTTGGTCGATATCTCCGGTGTTGAAGGCAGCGTTGTACAGCTTAGATGCCTGAGTAAATGTGGACACTGTTGTCGTGTTGCCGTTGCCAAGGATACGGATGACGCGGTAGTCGCTCGTTCCGGTGTTGGGCTGAGAAATGGCGTACATGTAGTCTTCTCGAGAGTTGTAACCAAGGGCGTTGATGTTGCGCGTGTTGTCGCCGCCGAGGTTGCTTGTGACTACTGTCTGAGCACCATTGGCAAGATTGATAGAGTACAATGTCACAGTACTGCCACTTTGAACTAAGTATCCAGTTGTGGGACAAGAGAAAGCGGCTCCCGCTGTGGCTGATGCTACCGAGCGGCTGATTGATGAGGTAGACGTGGATCTGACACTGGAGCTGCTGCTGCTACTGACTGCGGCTCTACTTGATGAAGACACAGCGGCAGAGGAGCTTGACAGAGACGATGACACAGCTCTTGCGGATAGTGCTGAAGAGGATGATGACGCCGCCACCGCCGCTGCAGAGCTTGTTGATGATCTTGAAGAGGACGCGGCCGCGGCTGGAGACGAGGAAGAAGCAGTGACAGCTCTGGTTACCAGGGTTGATAGACTGCTGGATGAAGCGGCTGCGGCTGCTGTTGAGCTGGCAACTAAGCTTTGGCCGAGGACAGGTGTGCTTGATGCTGCCACCGCAGATGCCGACGTAGGCGTTTGGACATACACAGTGCCTGGCGCGGTTCCTGATGGCTGAACAATGGAAACTGTCGTGGAGCCAGTTGGTGTAGCCGTGCCACTGTATGGGCCGACGACCGTCACGAAGAGAGCCGGAAGGCCGACAACGACGGTACCGGGCGCCGTACCGGCCGGTGCAATTGTTGTGATTGTCGTTGAGGCTGCGTTAGCCGCCGTGAGGAAGAGAGTTGAGGTGACGTAAGAGGCCTGCTGTGCCGGAGTTGCCACGACCACGGTACCTGGAACAGTACCTTGCTGGGCAATCGTCGTGATAGTTGTTGGGCCGGTGATAGGAATAGTTCCTGAGTACGCCTGAGTCGATGTGACGAACAAAGCCGGATAAGCAACCACGATGACTCCTGGAGCCGTGCCACTTGGTTGTACGGTTGCAACTGGGACAGGGCCAGTGATCGAGCTTGCGCCGCTGTATACCACCGCAGAGGTAATGAAACGAGCAGCAACCACGTAAGTGCCTGCGTTCGTACCCACGGGGGCGATAGTTGAGATGGTGGTTGGTGCTGTGATCGCAGCTGTACCGGTGTAGGCAACCTGGGAAGTAACGAAGAGAGCCGGGTTGGCGACAATGTAGGTGCCTGCGTTCGTGCCAACAGGAGCAACTGTCGAGATCGTAGTTGGAGCTGTAATAGCTGCCGTACCACTATACGCAACCTGCGAGGTGACAAAAAGGGCTGCCTGGGTCGCCACGATGTAAGTGCCTGCATTCGTGCCGACTGCTGGAATAGTTGCTATCGTTGTAGGTGCTGTGATGGTAGCTGTGCCACTATAAGCCACCTGAGAGGTGACGAAAAGGGCCGGGTTCGCCACGATATAAGTTCCTGCATTAGTGCCAACCGGAGCAATGGTCGAGATTGTGGTCGGAGCCGTGATAGCTGCTGTGCCACTGTAAGCAACCTGAGAAGTAGCAAATAGGGCTGCCTGAGTCGCCACGATGTAAGTGCCAGCGTTAGTACCAATGGGTGGAATCGTTGCTATCGTTGTAGGCGCTGTGATGGCAGCTGTTCCGCTGTATGCCACTTGAGAAGTGACATAGAGAAGGGCTTGGCTAGCAACGAGGTATGTGCCCGGGTTCGTTCCGCTAGGAGCTATAGTCGCGATTGTGGTCGGAGCCGTGAGAGGAACGGTACCAGTGTACGGCACTTGAGAGGTCACGAAGACTGCTGCGGGTGTTGCAACGATAATCGTTCCGGGAGCGCCGACTCCAGTGGGGGCGATGGTGGAAATTGCAACGGGACCAGTCAGAGTACTCGGGCCACTGTACTGTACTGTCGTGGTGATGTACGAAGCAGGGTCGGCCTCAATGATTGTTCCGGGCACTGATCCTGACGGAAGGATGGTTGAGATTCGAGTTGGTCCTGTGACTGCTGTATTTGTTCCAGTGTACAGAACTCGTGAGGTGACGTAGGATCCAGGAGAGGCGACGATCACAGTGCCTGGTGCCGTTCCAGAGGGCGCAATCGTCGAGATCGCGGTTGGAGCGGTCACAGCTGGGTCACCTCCAGTGTAGAGAACCTGAGAAGTGACGAAGACCGCAGGCTGGACTACAACATACGTGCCAGCAGCACTACCCTGCGGCGCGATAGTCGAGATCGTCGAGGGAGCGGTGATGCCACCGCTGATCACCCGAGACGTGACGAAGAGAGCAGGCTGGGCCACGATATAAGTGCCAGGAGCGGTACCCTGTGGCGCAACAGTCGAGATTGTTGAGGTAGCAGTGATACCGGCGCTGAAAACCTGTGAAGTGACGAACAGCGCGGGCTGGGCCACGACATATGTTCCAGCAGCACTACCCTGCGGCGCAATAGTTGAGATGGTCGTAGGAGCGGTGATGCCCGCACTGATCATCTGAGAAGTGACGAAGAGCGCCGGCTGAGCCACGATGTAAGTGCCAGGAGCGCTGCCTTGTGGTGCGATGGTCGAGATTGTTGAGGTAGCCGTGATACCGGCGCTGAACAACTGTGATGTAACGAAGACCGCAGGCTGGGCAACGACGTATGTACCAGCGGCAGTGCCCTGCGGCGGGACAGTTGCAACGGTCGTAGGGGCGGTGATGCCAGCACTAAACACCTGAGAGGTGACGAAGAGCGCCGGCTGGGCTACGATATATGTACCAGCGACACTTCCCTGTGGCGCGACAGTTGATATGGTCGTAGGGGCGGTAATACCGGCGCTGAACAGCTGTGATGTGACGTAGGACGCCGGGTTGACCGATGGGGATGCAGAGCTTCTTTGAGATGCAGCTGCGGAGGAAGACCGCACCGCCGAGGACGATGAAGCTGCCGGTGCCGCAGACGATGCAGCGGCGGAGCTTGACGCGGCGGTGGGCTGAGTTGAAGAAGCCGCCGATGCCGAGGCAGGGGTAGATGATGATCTGACAGACGAAGTAGTGGAGCTGGCCAAGACGTTGTCGAGACCAGAGAGGCTGCTTGAAGGGCTCTCAGCCGAACTACTCGCTGGAGCAGCGGCTGGACTGCTTGATCTGATCGACGAAGACACCGCTGCTGAAGCAGCTGATGAGACGGCCGAGGCGCTGGCCGACGCACTTGCTGCCGCGCTGCTTGCTTGTGCAGCTGGAGATGAGGATGAGACCACTGGCGAGGCAGCGGTGGATGAAACTGCGGGGGCGGCGGCCGAGGAACTCGACAAGATGTTGTCTAGGCCGGAGATGCTACTCGAAGGATTGACAGCAGAGCTGCTGGCTGCCGCTGCGGCTGATGAGATGGCTGACGATACAGCTGAAGAGATGGCGGGTGAGCTGGCAGCTGCGCTGCTTGCTTGGCTTGCTGGGGCGCTGCTTGCGGGTGCAGAAGATACCGCAGAGGAGGCCGCCGGCGAGGCAGATTGAGATGCCGATGCGGCAGCTGAACTCGAGACATCAGCCAAGCTTGAAGAGGACAAGATGTTGTCCAGGCCTGTTTCCGATGAAGTGGCTGGCGCGCTTGAGATAGCAGGGCTTGAGACCGCGGAGGAAGTAGGGCTTTGAACCGAATTTGCGGCCGAGGAGCTCGCAGCCAGAGAGCTTGATACCGCCACCAAGGAGCTGGATGCAGCAGTTGTCGAACTGGGGATAATGGTGTCAAGCTCTGGGGATGAGGCGACGACGGAGGAGCTGACCGAAGCAGGACCGCTGGTGGCTGAAATGCTGGAAGACGGGATGGCTGAGGAGATTGCCGCTGACGAGGCCGAGGCAGATGTCTCGACGCTAGACGAAGCCACTGGGCTGGAAGCAGAGACTTCACCGTTGCTTGACGTCGGTGCGACGGCCGTTGACTGCTGCGTGGAGCTCAAGATGTTCGATTCTACAAGCTCGCTCGAGGATGGGCTAGGCTCAGCAGAAGAGGCAGCTGCGCTTGAAAGAGCCGCTGACGAGCTTGCAATCTCCGAGGATGCGGACTGAATCGCACTGGAGCTGGCATCGAGGGAAGGTGCGGCCGTAGGTTCAGTTGAACTGGACTGAATGGCAGATTCCTCGGTGCTTGTTGTCTTAATGGCTGAGGATGTGCTCGAGCCAACGGTAGCCTGCGTGCTTGACGGGATGAGGCTGCTTTCCGATGGACTTACCGATGCTGTAAGGCTTTGAGGATCGATCGAGGCGGAAGTGGGCAACGATGTTGCCGCCGAAGATACGGAAGCGTCGGACGAGATGGCCGTGGAGCTGAAGATCTGATCATCAGCACTCTCTGAAGCGGATGAAGCGGCTGCGCTCGATGAGGCCGCAGAGCTGGCCGCGTCTGCCTGCGAGGTGACATCTGTCACACTGGCGGATGGCGAGACTGAGTTGTCTTGTGTGCTGCTTGCACTGATGCCGGCTTCGGTGGACGTTCCCACAAGGCTCGAAGCACTCGCAGACTGCGCATCCGTGGCCGCAGTGGTTGCACCAGAGCTGACGGAGTCTTGGCTGGTAACATCTGCCGAAGTAATGGATGCATCTGCTGAGGCAACCGATGATGAAGCTGCGGCAGACGACGTTGGCAGCAGGGTGGCACCCAAAGGATCGGTGCTTGACTGAGCCGCGGTATCCTGGGCACTGCTACCGGTTGGTGCCTGTGAAGCCTCGCTCGTAGCGCTGGCCGAGGCGGTTAATGCGGCTGAAGTCTCGGGGATAGACGTGCTTCCAGGCGTTGCTTCCGTAGGATCATCGGACGCGGAAGCTGTCGGTGAAACGTTGCTTGTCAAGCCTCCTGAGGAACTCTCGTCGGACACGGTAGCACCCTCAGATGAGCTTGCGGTTTCTTGACCGAGGGCAGAGTCTGTTGAGCTGCTGGCGACGATAGATGATTCGGTTGCGGCGTCAGAAGCCCTAGAGAAGGCGGTGCTAGAGGTCAAGTCATCATCCAAGCTGATGGAAGCCGACGGAGAGACGACTGAAGAGCCAGAGCCTGTAGTAGCCTGGGTCTCTGAGGCGGCATCAGTGGCAGATGACAAGAGGCTCGTGAGACTTGCGGGAAGAGCGTCCGAGGATGCAGACGCGTCTTCAGAGGCTGTAGCCGAAGAAGGATCGGAACTGGTGTCCGCGGGATCCGAGGTTGGTGTCGCAGCGAGCGAACTCTCACCAGTTGAGCCAGATATGGTAGCCGTTGGGTCTTCTGAGGCCGAGGCAGAGGTTGGTGAGTCCGCAGAAGTTGATGCCGTCTCACTGGCTGTCGCAAGCAGTGACGAGGGCAACGCTGATGCGTCGGTGCTGGCGTCACTGACTGATGGATCTGTCGTGGCAGCTGACGTAGCCGCGTCGGTCGTTGAGAAGAAGGACTCAGGGGCGGCGATGACGATGATTCCAGGAGCAGTTCCTGAGGGATCAAGCGATGTCAGGACCGTCGGTGCGGTGATCTGCTCTCCTGCAGTAGGCGTGTATCGAACCGTGGTAGTCAGGAAGCGTGCTCTGAGAACAGGCGACACGATAAAAACTCCAGGCAAGGTTCCAATAGGGGGGATTATTGAGACCGTGACGAGACTTGCGATCTCCACCGCTCCGTTCAACGACGTGGCGCCGCTGACTGTGGACGTCACAAAGGCGGCAGGGTTCGTGCCCACGACAACTGTTCCACGTCCTGTACCTGTCGGTAGGAAGGTGGTAAGTGGGATAGTACCAGAAGCGCCGATTGATCCAGTGTATGGAATCGAGATCGTGTCGAAGAGCGCGGTTGTAGCTGATGGACCGCTCGTGGCGGCTGAAGAAGCGATACTGCTGGCACCCTGGGAGCTGGAGACCGACTCTGCTTGAGTAGAGGAAGCCTCGCTGGCCGCAGAGCTAGCCGAAGATGCGGCCGCGCTCTCTGAGGATGCCAAATCAGTGGAAGAGGACGTGCTACTCTCCAAAATCTGGGTGTCAACGGGAAGAGTGGCCGTGGGCGATGAAGTTGAGCTCAGAGCGGACGACAAATCATTGGAAGATTCCGCGGTCGTCAAGGATGCTGTGCTTTCTGTCGTAGCTGAGGCTCCTGGATCCGACGACGTGACTGCGTCAGATGCCGTTGAGCTGAGAATTGAGGACAGAATGTCCTCGTCAGCCGAGCTCGTCGCTGAGGCAGGTCCTGTAGCCGATGCCGTGTCCAAAGAGCTGCTAGCGTCTTCTGAAGTTGTCAATGAGGCCGATGCAGTCTCAGTAGCTGAGGCTGAGATATCCGTGGTGCCGTCGGCTGATGAGCTCGTGACTGAAGCTCCATCACTCGACGTCAAACTAGCTGGCAAGCCCGTGTCTGAGTCCGTAGCACTGGCCGAGTCCGTAGCACTGGCCGAATCTGTTGCGCTGGCTGATTCCGACGCCGTCGACTCCAATGACGTGAGAGCATCGCTCAACGCGCTAGTCAATGATGATAGAGAATCATCCGTCGTGCTAGCTTGAGTCGAGACACTGTCAGTCTCAGACGTGCCGCTGGCCGAGATGGCACTATCGGTAAGAGATGCGGAGGAAGTCGGGTCAGCTGTCGAGATGCTCTCGGAACCAGTTGAGGTGAGGCTCTGAAGATCAGGATCCACGGAAATGCTGCCAGTTGCGGGAGATGTAATGTCGGTGGCAGACGTGATATCGGTGGCAGATGAAACATCAGTTGATGCTGTGTCACTAGCTGAATCGGTCGCAGATGCAGTGAGGGAATTCGTAGAGCTGTCCTGGGTGAGGAGGTCAGGATCGGCAGAGGAGTCGCTGGTAGCAGACGACGCAGGATCGGTGATAGACGATGCTCCGGTGAAAGTTGTTTCAGTAGCCGAATCGGTAGACAATCCAGTGATTGAGTCCGTCGAGGAGGCTTGCGAAGAGAGGTCGGAGTCCAGAGACGTCACGCTGGCGACATCCGATGTGATGGAAGCGGAGTCAGTCTCAGAGAGAGATGCTGGACTGGTGATGCCGGTGTCAGACGCCGAGGCAGTGTCTGATGCGCTGCTGTCTGACGTGGCAGTAGCGTCAGTCGATGAGAAGACGTTGGATAGAGCGTCATCCGAGGAAGTGGCGGAAGCTGAAGTCAGAGTGTCAGATGAGGCGGTCGGGTCTGAAAGGACACTGGAGCTATCCGTAGCCGTAGCATCGGCGGAAGTGATGGTGTCCGTGGAAGACGCTGAGGCATCCGTGGAGCTTGCGCCATCTGTCGTCAGACTGTCAGTAGATGACACGACATCCGATAGCAGGCTAGTGTCATCCGAGGAGGCGGCAGTGCTGACGGTGGCCGTATCCGAAGTTGAAGGGGCGCTGGTGATGAGCGTGTCAGAGAGAGTAGTGCTCTCACCCGTTGGATCCGTCGCTGTCGAAGAGACATCAGACGCAGTCGATGCGTCAGCTGTAGTTGAAGAGGATTCATCTGACAAGACAGTCTCTGACGATGAGATGCTAGCATCCGATGTGGTGGCTGTCTCTCCGTCGGAAGAAATAGTTGAGCTAACCTGGGTCGTCGAATCAGTGGCGGTGATTGAAAGACCGTCTGACAGTGTCGTTCCTGTGAACGCCGAAGAGGTATCCCCAGTGGTGGAAGCAGTGACGGAGTCGCTTGTAGGAGAAGAGAATGCGTTCGACAAGGCAGTCTCTGAAGCCGAGATACTAGCGTCCGATGCAGTCGCTGTTTCTGAGTCTGATGTGGCCGTGGCGTCTGAGGACGTGGCTCCAGATGCAGTAGTCTCGCTGGCGGTGGAGATATCCGAGCCTGTCTGAGAAGCGTCGGTAGCTGTGGACAAGGAACTGTCTGACGCGGCACTGTCTGTGGAGGCAGTGGTAAGATCTGACAGCGTGGTTGTGATACCATCAGAAGTGACAACCGTAGCGCTGATGCTTTCCGACAAGGATGTCGAGTCCTGAGTTGAGGTGGTGAAAGCGTCGCTAAGAACAGTCTCGCTGCTAGACGAGGCCCCAGTCTCACTTGCTGTGCTGTCCGTAGCTGTACTTTCTGTTGAGATGCTGTCCGTTGCTGTGATTCCTGATGCTGTGCTATCACTTGCCGTGCTCTCACTGGCCGTACTCTCACTTGCTGAAGTAGTAAAGACATCAGTAAGAACAGACTCGCTAGTGGTAGACGCTCCAGTCTCGGAAGCAGTACTGTCTGTGGCAGTGCTCTGCGACGAGATACTGTCGGTTGCCGAAGTGATGAGGGAATCAGTCAGAACTGACTCGCTACTGGTGGAAACTCCAGAATCGGATGCCGTGCTCTCTGTGGCAGTGCTCTGTGTTGAGATGCTATCGGTCGCCGCACTGTCGGTAGCTGTGCTCTGGCTTTCCGTGCTCAAAGTCGAGATGCTATCGGTCGCCGTGCTCTCAGTTGTGAAAGCATCAGTCAACACAGTCTCGCTGCTGGAGCTGACTCCAGTCTCGCTCGCTGTGCTTTCTGTGCCGGTGCTCTCTGTCGACAGACTCTGAGTAATGGCGCTGTCTGATGCCGTGCTCTGAGAAGTGATGCTCTCTGTAGCAGTACTATCCGTTGCGGTGCTCTCGGTGGTGAAAGCATCGGTCAAGACACTCTCGCTACTGGAAGTGATTCCAGTCTCGCTGGCAGTGCTGCCCGTTGCAGTGCTGTCGGTAGTAATGCTGTCAGAGAACGTGCTCTGAGTTGAGGCGCTGCCGGTTGCCGTGCTTTCCGACACCGTGCTCTCTGATGCTGTGATGTCGGACAGAGTTGACTCTGTCGCGGTCGACACCGACGCGGTGCTATCATAGGATACGGTCTGGAAGATCTGACTCTCCACTGACTGGCTGGAGTCACTTGTGGCCGCGCTCGAGGAAGAAAGCGAGTCCGTAGACGCAGTTTCAGTCGTGAGAGCGCTGGTTTCTGATGCGGTCGTAATCGAGTCTGTCGACTCGGTGCCAGTAGTCAGCCCGCTGGCGGTGTCCGAGGCGCTTGTTACCGAGTCTGTCGATTCGGTTCCAGTGGTAAACGCGCTGGTCTCCGATGCAGTCGTTACTGAGTCTGTCGACTCAGTTCCAGTGGTTAGACCGCTGGTGTCCGAAGCGCTCGTCACGGAGTCCATTGAGAGAGACACGCTGAAGTCCGTCGTGCTAGTAGCATCGCTGAGAGTTGTCAAGCCGGTTGCGCTGCTGTCGGATGAAGCAGAGTCAGTGGAAACAAGGCTCTGGGGGTCGATGCTATCCGTGGAGGCGCTGTCTGTGGAGATGCTATCGGTAGACGCAGAGTCAGTTGAGAAGGTGGCACTCGCTGTAATGGTGTCAGAGGAAATGCTGTCCGTCGATGCACTCGCGGTCGTGAGACTGTCCGTGGCAACACTGTCGGTGGAGAAGGAATCGGTCGAAACGCTGGCGGTGGAGAAGCTGTCGGTCGAAGCACTATCGGTTGTGATAGAATCCGTCGAAATGCTAGCAGTTGAGATGCTATCTGTGGAGATGGATTCCGTAGAGATACTAGCAGTCGAAACGCTATCAGTGGAAATGCTGTCGGTTGAGATGCTAGCCGTCGAAATACTGTCCGTTGACGCACTGTCTGTTGAGAAGCTCTCAGTCGAGGTGCTGTCTCCGGTGGAAGCCGTGCTCTCACCAGAGAGCGTCGAAGTAGGAGAGAAGCTGTCGAATAGTGTAGTATCGGTCTCACTTGAGGCAGTCAATGACGCCGAGGTACCGGTGATTGAAGCGCTGTCGCTGGTCAAGCTCTCACTCGACTCAGAGGCGATGGACTCTGAGCTGAACGAGTTGCTCGTTGTGCTAGGGGTAAGAGTGAAGATAGACTCAGTCAAGGAGCCTGAAGACTCGAAAGTCGATGTCGTCAAGCTGAACGAGGTGTCTGTCGAGGCAGAGTCTGTTGAGGCCGAGTCTGTAAATGAGGAGATCGTGCTATCGCCGCTGCTCACAGAACCAGTAGACAGCGAGTCAGTCGAGGACGACAGACTATCAAACTCCAGGCTAGTTGCGGAGCGGATGGTCTCGCTTGCCAGCGTAGTAGAACCGGTCGATGGGTCCAGGCTGGTTGAAGTGATGTCCGACTCGGATGCAGAGAAGCTGGATGTGGTGCCCGTCTCAACTGATGAGAGACTCGTGGTGGCGCCTGGGGAAGCACTAGGCAGAGTAGAGAAAGACTCAGTCTCGCTAGACGTGAACCCAGACGTCGTGGTAGCATCGCTCGAGCTGATTGAACTCTCACTAGATGCGGTTGAAATAGACAGAGTCGACTCGGTACCGCTGTCCGTGGATGTTGACTCCAGAGATCTGTCCTGAAGAGAATCAGATGAAGTGCTTCCTGTCGACACGGCAGATTGGGTGGAGGCCGTGTCGCTGGAGGTGCTTTCACTGGACGCAATGTTGCCAGAGGTGGTCTCCACCGAGAACGAGCTGCTGTCCGTGAAGGAGCTCAGCGAGCTGTCGGAAGAAAGAGAAGTGACGGAGTCAGTTTCAGAGGCGGAAGAGAACGACGTGAACGATGTGCTCTCAGAATCACTCGAAATACTCGCGGCGGATGAGTCTGTCGAGATGCTCACTTCTGAGCTGGTCGTGAAGGTGGTGAATGACTGGAAACCTGCTGAATCGGTGGTCTCCAACGAGGTGATAAAGCTGATAGTAATGGTGGGGTCTGAGGCTGTGGAAGTCTGTGAGACTACCGACTCAGTTGACGCTGTTGACAAACCAGATTCCGTCGACGCTGTTGAGAAACCGGACTCAGTTGATGCTGTTGTGAGATCCGAGGTGACTCCAGAGACCGATTCTGTGCTGCTAGAGAAGGCCGAATCCGTAGACTCCGTCGTAAAAGCGGAGCTCAAGGTCGATGGCGTCTCTGTGCCGCTAGAGATCGTCGACTCACCGGAATTCGTCGTGCTAATCAACGTGTCAAGGTCCAGCGAAGTCGACCCGGACTCACTTGCGGATGAAGCAGACTCTGACTGAGAAGTAAGGGCCGATTCGGTTGAGAAGCTATCAGTCGACAGGCCCGACCCAGTCGAGAAACTATCGGTGGTGGAAAGTCCCGAGGTGGTGCTGATGCTGCTCTCTGACGAGACCGTGGGCGTCACGAAGCTAGAGGCCGTGTTGGACTCGGAGAGAGACGCCGAGTCTGTGACGGACGTCAGCGTCGGCAAGGTGAATGATGCCGAGGTCTGTGCCGTGGACAAAGTTGCCGAGCCCGTCTCGTCACTCGACGAGGACACTAGGGATTGGCCAAGCGCCGAAGAGTCGGTGAGTGAGACAGAAGATGCGGACTCGCCGGAGATAGAAGACAACGTTGTCGGAGTGATTGAGGAGACCTCGGAGCTGAATGAGCCAGAAGTGGGATCAGATACAGAGTTAGTGGAGGCCGAGTCGGTGGTGAACGCGGATGAGGTCAGGTCTGACGCCGAGATTGATGACTCGGTTGAGAAAGCGCTTGATGTCTCATCCGAGAATGACTGAGTCGTGGGGTTCGAGATCGAGACCGAAGTCACGAAGGTCGAGGTCCCGTCGCTGGTTGTGATGAATGAAGCCTCCTCCACAGACGTTGATCCAAATGACGACGTGGGGTCGGACGTAAGTGCGCTATTACTGGTCGCACTGGCTGGACCAGAAGATGTGGCGAAGCTGGTGAAGCTGTCACTAGCGGAAC
Organism: Colletotrichum aenigma; assembly: GCF_013390185.1. Taxonomy (NCBI): domain Eukaryota; kingdom Fungi; phylum Ascomycota; class Sordariomycetes; order Glomerellales; family Glomerellaceae; genus Colletotrichum; species Colletotrichum aenigma. Next base: position 1,560,758 of record NW_023500914.1, read on the forward strand.
CGGTACTCTGAGAAGATGCTGAATCTGTGCTGACTGTGGATTGGAAGACGTCGCTGAAAGTATCAGTTGTGCTTGCGCTGTTTGTCTCGCTAGCGCTGACACTGCTGAATGAGCTCGAGTCAGAGAAGGCTGAAGACAGGGTCGACGCCGAGTCCGTGGTGATACTCTCAGGTGTGCTTGTGAAGCTGAAAGTGGTAGCTGACGAGCCCGCAGAGTCGGTGCTTGCGGTGACGATGACAGATTCTGAAGACGAAGGGCTGCTGAACACGTTCGACAAGGCAGTGTCTGTATCAGAGGCCGAAGCCGAGGCCGTGCTGCCTGAAATAGTGGCCTCGCTACTGAGAGAAGCTGAGGTAATGTCGGACAACGTGAACGAGGAAGCATCAGAAGCTGATGTTTCGAAGCTAGCGCTGCTCGCCTCCGTGGACGCGCTCAAGGACGCTGAAGCATCTGTGGCCGAGTTGCTAGTCGAGCTGTCAGAACTGGCGGTAGACAACGTAAGCGATGCAAAGTCTGGGTCTGTTGAGGTCAGAGCCGAGGAGGCACTGGGGGAAATGGTGTCGCCTGATGCTGTCTCAGTAGGCTGGGAAGCACTAATCGCCGTCGTAAGGACAGTCGTTGAAACCGAAGTGATTCCGTCTGATGTGATGAGGGAAGTCAGAGTCGTAGAGATCAACGAAGCTCCAAGTGCCTCAGAGCTGGAGGTCAAGCCAGACTGAGTTTCAGCGGAGGACGTCAAAAGGCCTGTTGACGGGGCAGGGCTGGCACTCTCAGAGATGGTCGCAAATGATGAGATTTCCGAGCTAAGAGCAGCGGAAGATTGAGTGAGCGTTCCGTTGGAGACTGCGGGGTCAGACACGGAGCTAGCCTGGCTTTGCGCTGAGGACGAGCTGAAGATATCAAAGTCTGAGATCGACACGGAAGCGCTCGGGGTTTCTGCCGCAGATTGACTGGAGACGGCCGGGTCCGAAGAGATGGAACCAATGCTTGAAGATGCTGGGGCAGTACCGGATGACGAAGCGAACTCAGACTGTGAGACTGAGAGGCTTGCAGAAGCAGACACTGACCCAGAGGCGGGATCACTTGCGGTAGACGCTGCGGTGCCGCTTGACTGGAATGCTTGGCTTTCCGGAATCTCACTCGATGTCTGGACTACTGTAGTCAAGAAGGTTGAGCCGCCTGAAGTAGTCAGGAATGTTGACGAGGAGACGACAGGAGCTGCTGTTGAGGTTTGGGGAGAGCCCGAAGACGAAACAGAGCCAACAGCCTGTGACGAGAAATCGCTTGACGAAGGCCCTCCGGAAGCTGGTGCTTCTGAAGAGGATGCCAGTGATTGCGGATCAACAGATGCGGATTGAGAAACGCCTGGCGTAGCAGAAACAACACCGCTGGGGCCTGAGGTGCTAGCAACAAAGGTCCCTGGTCCCACAGATGCAGACGATGAAGCGGCTGGATCAACTGATGAAGTTCCAACTCCAGTCGAGCTTACAAAGGACTGTCCGAGAGCAGCGTCGCTTGAAGGAGCAATGCTCGCAGCGTTCGACGATCCAATTTGAGTGCTTCCCACCGAGGATGAAATGGGTTGAGAAGCGCTCAAGCTAGCCGCGGGAGTGGTTGATGGCTGCTGCACATTGGACTGACCAGCTGAGGAACTCTGAGCCGCAGGAGAAGCCGCGGCAGAAGACTGAGGCAGTGACGAGTTCGACGGAGTAGGAACGAACGATTGACCTAGGACAGAGCTAGCTGATGATAGAATCGCCGGGTCCACGAGCAAGGATGACACCGCTGCTGGGACTGATGTAGCCGACTGAGCCGGAGCAGAAGATGTCTGCGAGGCCCCCTGTACACCTGTGTTGGCGGACGAAATGGCCGGGGTAGTTGCCGCAGGTTGCAGCAGCGCTGGCACAATAATCACAACCGTGATCTGCAGGAGCGGATCCGACGGAGTGATGGTAGAGACAGTCGTTGTTCCGGTGACCCCTGAAGAGGTAATGAAGCTAGTTGTGATACCTCTACCGGTGGAAGTAGCGGGAGTAGTTATGTCAGGTTGCTGAAGCGCCGGTACAATGACCACAACTGTGATTGCCAGCAGCGGGTCCGTAGGAACAATGGTAGACACAGTCGTGGATCCAGTGACACCAGCTGAGGTGATAAAACGAGTCACAAGACCTCTACCACCTCGAGTACCGTTAGGATCGTTGGGGTCCACGGTAGCAGTGGCAAGAGTTGTCGGTCCAGTAATTCCGAGAAAGTTGTCCAAAGGCACTTGCGAGCTTGCGGCAGAGGCCCCCGGTGAGGCAGCTTGTGCCCCCGTATTCGGGATACCCGGAGCAGATGATGATGGCACAGCTTGCGAAGCAGCAGCGGCAGGCGAGGACTGGCCACTAGCAATGGAATTGGCCAAAGCCGGTGGCGATGTCGCAGCGCCAGCAGGCGACGACACCGCTTGAGAACCACCAGCAGCAGGTGAGGACTGAGCATTAGCGATGGAGCTGGCCAAAGCCGGTGGTGATGTTCCTGCACCTGCTGGGGTGTTAGCAGGCGATGCGCCTCCGCTGCTAGCTGGAGCAGGCTGTGTCTGCGCGGCGGATTGCCCCAACACGATCGTTCCGGGAACTGAACCTTGTGGCAAGACAGTCGACACCGGAACAAGAGCTGAAGACGCAATGTTGCTCGCGGCACTCGCAACAGATGTCACGAAGGAGCCGAAGAGGGGAGCTGTCGGATCAGGCTCAGCAAAGACGACCGTTGCAGGGCCGTTGGACGGGAAGATCGTAGTCACGACTGTTACCGTGCCCGCTGGTCCAGTTCTAGCAGTGCTGCCAGGCCTGGTTGATGTGACGCTCACGAAGGGTTGCGCCAAGATGATTGTTCCTGGCGTAGTCCCTTGAGGCAAGATCGTCGAAATCGGAGTGGCCGCCGAGATCGAGCCAGGGCCGGTGAAGAGCACTCGTGATGTGACAAATGAGGCGGGCGCTGCTACTAGAACTGTACCCGGAGTGTTTCCTGTCGGTTGCACCGTAGAGAAAGCCGTCGGCTGAAGAGTCGGGTCCGCTGCGGTGACGGTGATGGTGACAGTTACGAAGAGATCAGGAATTGCCTGAATAACAGTCGGCGGGCTGTTACCGTTGGCTGGAATCGTAGAAATTGCTGTCGGGGCAGTAATCTGACCCGGCCCCGTAAACAAGACAGTCGAGGTGACAGTAACAATTCCCTGAGCCAAGGGGTCTCCGGCTCCCGGGACGGTGTTGGCACCCGGAGTCGCTGCTGTCGCGCCGGGATTGACACCTCCTTGAGATGCAGCTTGTCCTGGTACACTGCCCTGCGCAGCTGATGAAGTAGCTCCTTGAGGCTGAATGCTTTGAGGTTGAACGGTTACTCCAGGAGCTTGTGTACCGGGAGCATTAGACTGAGCACCGGGGACATTGGACTGGGCTCCAGGAACATTGGATTGGGCCCCAGGAATGTTAGACTGAGCCCCGGGAACGTTTGACTGAGCTCCAGCTGACGACACAGCCCCTTGCGGCTGAATGGTCTGAGGCAGGACAGTTTGTCCAGGGACTTGCGCACCGGGAGCATTAGACTGGGGTACAGCTGAGCCTCCAGAGCTGACTGGGTTATTCGGAACCGCAACAACGAACACTCCCGGTCGAGAGTCTTGAGGGGCAATGGTGGCGATGGTAGTTCTCGGAACACTAAGACCAGCGGAAGTGACGGTTGATGTGATGTAGGCTGCCGCGGACAAGACATCGGGGTTGGTCAGCGGCTGTCCAGTTGCAGGGTCGGTTGCTGCTGGGGCACCAGGAGTTCCGCCGTTGACAGGAGCTGATGCTCCAGAACCAGCATTACCAGCGCCAGTAGCAGCCGTCGCGCCAGGTGCCGCCAGGGTGTTGAAGAAGGCTGTTGGGTCTGCGTTGTTTGGCTGACCGGCCGGTGACTGGTTGTTCGGGAGACCACCATTCGAAGGACCGGCAGAGCCACCGGCTGAAGCCTGGCCGGGAGGAACAGCGACGATGATCGTACCCGGAGCTGTGCCTTGCGGAGCAATCGAAGAGATTGTTACACGTCCTGGGAGTTGAAGAGTTCCCGTGTACTGGATCTCAGAGGTCACATAGAGACCGGGCTGAACCACATCACCAGGGCCTCCCGGAGATGATCCGCCGGGCGTAGGCGCGGGGGAAGCTTGGGGGCCGGATGGCGGTAATCCAGATTGGCTGGGGTTCTGACCCGGTCCGCTGCCTCCGGTCGCGTTCGGACTCGGCGCACCGGTTCCAGCAGGCCCGCGTACAGGATCGTTGCTAGCAGCAGGGCTTCCTGGGTTCGGGTTTGCCGTTGCTCCTGAGCCAGGTGCAAAAGAGGCTTCAAGGGGCTGACCATCAGGACCCGTGCCTGGTGTGCTTCCCGCACCTGGGTTGGCAGCGTTTGAGGGCGCTTGAATGACGAAGACTGTACCAGGCTGGGTTCCGCTGGGAGTCGCAACAAACGCGTCAAGAGTCCTAGTCACAGTCACGGTCGCAGCCAAAGAGTTCGTGTACTCAATCTCAGTTGTGACCTGAGAAGCCACCAAACCCTCGGTCCCAATGTTGAAAAGGGGCTGACTGACGCCATCTCCTCCCGGGCCAGGTTCAGACGGCGACTGATTCGGCACCACGGACGTGATGAATGAAGGAGGTGAGCCTCCTCCGGCAGAAGCAATCGGGGGCACTGCCACCACAACTGTTCCAGCCTGATCACCATCCGGAGAAATGATGCTAACTGTCGTCGGGCCGTTGACTGAGGCAGAGCCGGAGTATTGAACAACCGATGTGACGAAAGGTCTGGGGTCGTTCGGCGCGGGCGCATTGCTCTGCGGTAAGGGGCTGTCGCTCTGCGCAGGATCGTAGCTCTGCGGGAAGGTAACGTCGCTAGGCGTGGGAGCATTGCTCTGCGCGGGAGCATCAGTCTGCGGGACATTGCTCTGTGGAACATTGCTCTGCGGAACATCGCTTTGCGGAACATTGCTTTGCGGGAGAGGATCACTCTGCGACGGAATGTCACTCTGTGCAGGGAAGTCGCTTTGTGCAGAGGCGTCGGCCGGTCTGTTGATGGCAACGATATAAGTCTCAGCCTTTGGCGGGATGGTCGATATCGTAGATGGAGCAGAAAGCGAGCCATTCCCACTCCAATACACCGTCGATGTTACAGGAGGTGGATAATCAATCCTGCCATCCGGAATGGCAACCCAGATTGTGCCGCGGGCGAGTGATCGGTCGTCGGAGGCGGCTGCGGTTGGCGTCGATACTACCAGAGTCTGGGCCGTCGAGATGGGGTTCGATGTAAAAAGGCTCGTGTAGTTGTTGAAGCTCGACACCGTAATCGGGGTTGCCGAAGCTGTTCCGGACCTCGTTATCGTGTAGTACGGTAGTCGGAAATCGAAAGACGACGCGCCAGACGGAAGTTGTCTCCTGGGCAGGAAGTTGCCCCCAGCAGTCGCCTGAGCAAAACTGCCCCTGTCTGTGAAAGTTCCTCCATTTCCATACGCGTCCGACGATGAGTTCCCTGAAGGATCTGATAGTGAGGTAGATGAAGATGACGAAATCTTCAGTGTCGAAGTCGGTAGCGCTTCGCAGTTGGATGTAAGCGATGTTGAGAGCGCGACGTAAGCGACGTAGCTGACGACGTATTCGAGCTCGTTACAGACACATGCGTCGACCTGGCCGTCGTTGATGGCATCAAGACATGATTGCGCAAAACTCTGTCCTCCCAGAAGCGCAAGGGGCAATAGGGCCTTCCACGACCCCGTGAGTCTCGCCATTGTTGCTCAAAAAAGTGAGAGCCGAATTCGCTAGATTCGTAACATGGAAAACAAAGATTACGGAAGAAACATGCAAAGATTTCTGAATTCTTTTACTTGAAAAAGTCTTCGGTAAGACCTTGTTGAAGAGTGAAAGAAAGTTCACGGTATTTTGCTAGAACAAGAGGAGTTTGAAGGTGACATTCGCGCTTTTCGTATGTTTCGAGGTCGAGGGACCAGCGGCTCTTGAGGTAGTCTAGACCGACCCATGGCCCATGACCTCTCTGTGACAGCATCGACATCCATTTGTCACATTATTGCCAAGTGTTTCTATTATCGAGCACTTCCGATTGCAGACATCTTCGTTGGAGTCGTTTGTCCGCTTTCTATAGAGGGTGTTGCGAAATGTTGGTGGTGTGTGCTTGAATAAGCGTGTAGACGGTGGCCGAAAGAGGATGGGATGGAGAGCACCTTCTTACCGTTTGCTATCCACTTGATAACTAGATTCGTGGGGGATGTACCACTTATGTACGACCGCTAGCAATGGATACATCCAGTAGTTTTCTTATTGTGATAGGGCTCCTCGGAATAGACATAAAGACTGCAGATCAGATTCCAACGTCGTCGGTAATGGGGCCGGCGCGCAGAATAGACTATGAAATGGTCGGATTAGGTCAGTAAGCAATGTACCGGATGCGACAATGGGGCAAGAATCCGACTCAATCCTGGGGTTGCAAGCCCTCCCGTCGAGCATGTGGCCAGTCTGGGATGCCAAGATACCCGATGTCCAACGTCACATCCCGTCGGCAGGAGCATCGATGGATCGGGCTCTCTCGGATGAACCCGTCGGGTGGTTGTGGGCCTGTCAGATTAGGTTGGCTCCCGAGTTCAATGATGCATTTGACGGTTGAATTCACGAACTCGGCTCGCAGGTGGCCTCGGGCCGAACAAAACCGCACAGAATCCCCCCCTCGAGGCCGGATTCGTAAGGCTCGGCGATGGAAACTCATGTTGATGGCAGCACTCTTGAGCTTGGGGGTGTCACGCATTCAGTAAGTGGTATGCGATCCAATCTCACCGGGCCGCCAAGCCATCTGGCCTAGTCTGATGTCTTACATGGTTGGATCTGCTTTCATGAAATAAACGTCATTTGTTTGGTGGAGTTTTGACGCCTCTGTTCTCGGCTATCGAATGTCTCACAGCCATTTCAAGCCTTTCCAGTCATCGATTTCGAGCGAACGTGTCTGCTTGATCGCCACATCTTGAACATCGTCGCCCCTCAAACGAGGTACCTACCGCCGATTTCACGATAGCTTCAGCCTCTCCAACGCCACGAACATCAACCCAAAAGACGTTTGATATGGCGTGCGTTATGTAGAATTGGCGGTACTTGGTTTTCTAGTATGGCGCCCTCCACGCTTTGTCATCCCTACGATGTTGACCTCGGTCCTCAACTCTCATCATCGATGTCAGCCCGGCCCCGTTACTGTAGCATCACCCTTTTTGAAAGCTCATTGATGTTATCTGCTAGAGATTGCTACGTAGTTATCAGATTGCCATTTCCAGTCACTCTATCAACCGTGTTATTTGCGCAATTTTGCGGCCTCGCACCTTCCAATTGCAGCATGACATGGTCTTACAGTGTTTTACTGCTAATTTACCCTCTCTTGATTTGGACACTGAGCTAGTCTTAAACGTGTGAGCGGGCGCTCTTGTCTTCAAGCTACTTGTGTCACCTCCAAGCTCAGTCCACCCACCATTCTTGATCCTCAAAATATGCCTCTCCCTTCATGCCTCCACCAAAATATGCCATATGACGGACATATTTGAAGAAGATTTTAAGCGCCGCCTCGTCTGTCGAAGAAGCTCTCCTATTCAGCACCTCAAAATAGAGCGCCTTCTTTAAATCCTCTGACGATCCCATCAAGCCTTCGGCCGTTCCGCGAAGCAGCCGGGCTACAATCTCCTGATCATCCCAAACATCGCTAACGGCAACATCCTCCCCGCGCTGTCTCGCCTCAGCCACAACTGCTTCCTGCAGCCCCTCGACGCACCGTACCGTCGCGTCGGCAACGACGCAGGACCGTCCGACAAGGGGTCTGATCTGCACGGGAAACTCGCCGTGCACCCGAAGCGGCTCTGGGTTCAGACTTAGCATCGCTAACCCGGCCCCTAGCTCTTCCGAAGACGGCGATTTCGGCATGGACACCAGTAGACCGGGTCCAGTGATCACCTCACCGGGCCGGAAAACCAGGGCGACAGAGCTGTTCCTGATGAGCTGCACCAGATCATCGTGCCGATCTGCGATTGCTTTTGGCCTTGATTCCTCATCTTCCCCCGATGATCGTGGATAACTCCCATCCTCTTTTCCGTCTTTTGGTTCCTCGTAGACGTGAACTGCATACCACTGATCACCGTCCGTCGGGACCTTGATCATCAGGGCGCGTGGGACGACCGTTTCGCCTCCTGCTTCTGCATCTCTACCATGCCCATCACCGTTCTCATCAGTCGATCCCGGTTCCGTGGGGAGCAGCCTTCCCACCATATCCAGGCCAACGAAGCAGTTGAGCTTCGCGCCGGGAAACCTCACTCTCAGGCCCTCATCTTCGATCCTCGCCGGGTAGGGGCTCGAAGGCAAGACAAACATGTTCCCGTATTTGGCATACTGCGCCAACGTCCGGGGCGCCCAGCGGAAACCGGGCACCTGAACACGCGGGACGCACGAGAAGATGATGTCACCCGGCAGCCCAGCGGCGCCCTGCAGCGCCTCGACCCTGTGCCACAATTGACACATCCCGTCCTCGGGCGTCTCCCCGTCGCCGATAAGAAGCTCAGCCTCCCCGCGCGCCGTCTTGATGCGCAGATCCAGCAGCGTAGCCAGGCATATCACCTCATCGGACGCAACCGTCAAGCTGCGGTGCTTGAGCGCGTTGACCAGCATTTGCAGGAAGAAGTTCAACGGGTGCACCTTGCGCCCGGGGGTGTTGGTCTCGTCGGGGAGTTGCCACATGCTGACGCTGAGGTCGCGGAACTCTGCGATGAAGCGGAAGGCCAGGGACGCTTCGTGCTTTGGGGCCTGCTTCAGCAGGTTGACGACTGATTCAAGGGAGAGGAGGCCGTCGCGGAACGCGAAGCAGAGCCGGTCGCCAGAGCCTCGGGCTCGTGACGCGCCGGCGAGAACGCCTTCCTGAAGCGTCCACATGCGACGCATCCACGGCGACGTATAAATGTGCGTGGCAACATCGATGAGACCCCTGGAGGTGTCTTCGAAGATGTCCCTTACACTCGTTGCCTGAAGGACCGCGCTCTTGACGAGGACGGCATAAGCGTTTGCATAAATCTCCCGCATCCTCGACAAGCACAAATTCTTACCGTACCCCGGAGTCGCGGGGCAGCACATTGTGTCGATCCACAGGTTGATCTGCCGGACTTTCGGTTTCGTCTGCACGTTGATTCCCGTTCCCGTCGTGTCCTCCTCCCGTAGCTTATCTTCGACCACCTGATAGGCCATCATCGACCAGTGCATCACATATGCGAGTTGACAGAACGGCAGTGCATTCGCTTGCACATTTCCCAACCCCTCAGACCACACGTGTGAGAGTGCGACATAGTGGTTTTCGGGGTCCTTCTGAGACTCTTCGTCGATGCTGATTGAGGTTAATGCTACCCCGAGACCGCCGTCCTCGAGCCTGCCGATGGCGAAGCAGGGAATGTCCCCTTTTTGATAGATCTCGATGAGGTGCTCCTCGTCAAATGTCATCATGCCTGGGCATTCGCACCCAGGACTCTCGTGTTTGGGCACCGCGGGGATTCTAACATTGCACCCATACTCTCGGCAGTCCTTGTGTAGATCAGCCACCGTGGAGTCGGCCTTGAAGTTTTGCAGGTAGTAGAACGCCTCAATGCTCGTGAAGGTGTCCCTAATCTTGCCAATGTCGCCGGGACACCATCCCGCGTTGACCATGGCCCTCTTAGTCTCGGGGCTCAGCGGATCCAGGAGGGGTGCAATCGTTGAGAACCACCCATATTTGGGTCCGGCTGGGAAGTACTGTTCGTCATGATTCATCTCTAAGCGGCAGTCTCATTAGCTTATTGTTCATCTGGAATGAGACGGAGCCCAGCCATCCTGTCAGAGCAGGGCACATTGTCACCGGAGTCTTACCCGCCACTGGCCCATGCTCCAGAGCCGTCTGGACCGCCACGTCCAGTGTCTCAGCCACGCTCGCGAGACAGATCATTTCATCTCTGAAGACCCGAAGAAAGCCGGGGAATCTGGAATTAATGCTGTCGAGGGCCTCGAACGCCGTCTCGAGGCATTCGTCGAGATGTTTGTGATATTCGTCGCCACGCTGAATCCTCGATAGACGTCCGGTTTCCCTCCATGCCGTCAGGTCCTCGTGCAACGACTTGGTCGAAAGCGCAGCACTGCTCAACTGTCCGTCGTCGTCGAAGGTGAAAGACATGCTTTTCTTTCGCGCATCATATTCGCCTTCACCCTCGACGAATTCCTTGATGAGCGCAAAGAACAGCCATCCTTGGTAGTAATCGAGGACGTTGTAGCTTGAGACTCCGGCTGAGAAACGGCCCTGGAACGCATCGGCTTGACTGGGTACGTATGGACATTGACCGCTGAGAAGAGCGCCATGCCGGTCTGGGTAGTCGAGGAATGGCCCGGGGTTGTGAAATTGAGCCGTCGCGAGCTTAATGACCGGATGCTCATTGATAGGGTCGCGTGGCAGAGGAAGATGTTCCATCTTCAAAGGCTACGTGCCCGGTGGACTAGGTTTGTTTAAGCAGGTCATTGGAATGAAGAGAGAAAACATCGAAGATGGCCGATTTCCTGAAAGAAAGAAAGAAGATGACATGAAATTGGACAGAGGCTGATGAAGTCCGACCAGGCCAATCACACGCAGGGGCTTTCAGCACTTCGCTGCCTAGTGCAGGCAGCCATCAATCTGATGGGGCCCTATTTTGCTTACATTGAAGACCACGAACATGCACGTAATAAATTTGGCCATACAGGAAATGAGAATTCTATGGTGTTTTTAACGTAGGTTGAATATTGAATTATTAGGTTGACATCCTACTCGAGTGGTTTACCATTCGCAACCCCATCTTGCTGTAGAGAAAATAATCCAAGCTGATACAAGAAACCCAATTGGCAGTTTTAAGCTGTGGAAATCAGAATCCAAATTCCCAATACTCAGTGGGCCGTCAAGTCCCCATTATGGATTGATCGTGAAAGTACATTTCAGGCCTGAGTGGTCACTCCAAGGTACGTTTTTCTCGGTGACCTCAGGACTTTGAACAACGATGGTATCTGGATGCATCACCTCCATGTGCACAGGCGTCAGGCCTACCATCGCAACCCTGTCCATTCGATTAGGCGGGAACGGCGCGGTCCCGTCAACTCCCCAAGTGTACCCAGGCTCTTCACCATGGACAGCCTTCCAAGCGTCGACAAGATGGTTCCCTTCGATGAGCGTTTCATCCTCTGGAAGAACCGGGTTGAAGTCTCCCGCGACCAGGCCGTGGCCCGCCTCACGTAGTATCTTTGACGCAAGCCAAAGCTGATGGGGCCGCAGAGACGGAATCCTGGCAAGCGAGTCCAGATGTACGTTGATGAGCTCGATGCGCTTGAATGGAGGACGCCGCAGGATTGATGAGGGATTAGACGGAAGGAATATCTCACTGCAAAGTGCGTCTCTGCCGTAATACGACCGATACTTGATGCGTGAAACTTGCCCTAGCGCCCTGTACTGAGCTCTCCCTAGGTGTCCGAACCGCGCCTTCGACACGAGCGTCATGGTCGCGAATAGATGGCCGCCCCAGTTGACCGTGTCTTTCTCGCTAGAATACCACCCGTCGCAAATCTGCTGATTCATCAGAATTCGGGGCAACATGCCCTTGTTCACCTCTTGGAGGAAGATGACGTCCGGAATCGGCGCGTGGTCGAGGATCCTGGACAAGAGGTAAGACAGCCGTTTGGCGGAACGCTCGGCAAATGCGTCGACGTTCCATGTCGCTATCGTTAACTTCAAATCCGGGTCAAAGTCCTGGATCGGCTCGGTTGAGAGGCTATGGCTAGTGGCATTTACCACTGGTATCCATTCTGAGGTGTCTTCGTGGAACTCATGCCATGACTGGGGAACGGGCGTGAGGTCGGGCTGATCTGCGGGTGGCGTCACGACCCTTAGCGGCAGACTATGGGATTTGAAAACTGAAAGATAATTACCCATAACGATTTTTTACGATTTGTTTGAAGTTGTGACTTCGTGCGTATCGTTGGTGGGTGAGGACGGTCTTTTGATGCTCTTCTGTTGGTAAACGGAGAAAGCCAGATGTCCATAGCGGTAGTTAGGCACCGCACTAAGGTTCGGCGCGACAGGGGTATAAGTAGGCAAAATAGGCAACCTTGGGGGCCATAATCAGCCCTAAGAAAGAAAAGATCGTGAACCATACATGGCCTAGACATTTTTATGCAGCCAGGTACATACTCACAATGATCGCGCCTATAGGTATTTCAAAGATGTGATCAAGAGATCGTACACAGGTACCTAGTACAGACAATGAGCATAGACAAACTCCAGGTTATACCCTACCGTCAGGAATTATTATCACTCTGGAACTTTTCTTCCAGCTTCAATCATTAGAAAATTGAAGTTGGAAAGCAATTGACAGTTTGGTACCAACTGAGCGCATATCTCTGAGATACCTTACGTGTCACAAAATCGAATCTCATACGTTTTAATCTTACTAGTGGGAGCAGGTGATGTACAACACATGCGAAGGTCGGTGCATCCATGAATATTATCAAATTTGGTGGGCATTTGTTCGACGCACAGTAGATGACTCACTTGATAGCCATAATGTTCTGCGTACCCAGCTGTTGCGAGACCTAAGGATGGGCGATGCCGACGGCCTTGGCTGCATCGGATGTTGTCATTCTTTAGGTGCATGTTGCAATCCATTAGAGGGGCTTTGTCATTGGTGGATTAGTAGCCTTTCTAATGTCCCCTTAATGCGGGAAGTCGCTTTCTGAAGTGGCAACACGGCCAGCAGCCAACAGAATGAACCGCTGCCAGACCGGTGGGCGGAGCGCGTAATCCCAAAATGATGTGCCAACACAGCGATGCATGCCGGGCGCGTATCTGCAACACACAAGACCCCTTAGAGGTCAGAAGAGCCATTATGGGCGGGGAAGGAACCACACGACTGCGATGAGTCTCCTGCGCGTTAGCACCATTTCTGTGGAACGATGCTGCTTTTACTTAAGCTGGCTTATCTGCCTGCCATGATGACCACTTCCGGCCAATTTCATGGTCAAATCATATTCAACCGTCGCGATGACTTTCGAATCTGGCGTGCAGGTTCTTCACCTGAGCATGCCAAGAACTGGCAGCACATCTATGAAGGCTGCCTACGAAGAGCTTGGACTGCCGACTTACCATGGCTTCGAGTACATGTTACGACCTGAAGACCAAAAGGCCTGGACAGAAGCATATCTTGCCAAGTATGAAGGGAAGGGAAGACCTTTTGGACGAAAGGAATTCGATGAGATCCTCAAGGGATGGGCCGTTCTGTCGGACTGCCCTGTGCTTGGGTTCACGGATGACTTGCTTGAGGCCTACCCAGAAGTGAGCGAACTCTTTCAAGTCTCACCTGGTCAAGCTTGATACTAATCACTGCATCTAGGCGAAAGTGGTCCTCGTTGACCGGGACATCGACAGCTGGTACAGGTCCTTCAACGAATGTGTCGTGGCTCCATTCTCTGACTGGCAGGCATGGGTGGTTATCAACATTTTCGAGCGCTTCAAGAATCCACAGCCAACGATCATGACACAGAAGGTGTTGTACAAGATCTTCGACGCTCACGACATCAGCAGCTGGCGCGAGAATCTCAAGAAGACAAACTTGGAACACGCCGAGAAGATTCGGAGAGTTGTTCCTAAAGAGCGGCTGCTAGAATACAAGCTGGGGTCTGGCTGGGAACCTTTGTGCACGTTCTTGGGCAAGGATGTGCCCGACAAGCCGTTTCCTCATCTCAACGACTCGGTTGAGTTTGAAAAGTGGACGAGGGAGTTCAAGGACCAACAGCTCAAGCAGGGTTTATTGGCGCTCTTGAAGTACGGCGCCGTGCCGGTCATAGCCGCGGCTGCGGCGATCTTCCTGAGGCGGGTCCGAGCTTGAGGCCACCCACGGCCGTCACCTGCAAACCTCGGGGCCGGTAGGTGGGGCATCCTCGGGCATGCTCCGGGACTCTTCCGGGAACGTGAATAAGAGGGCGCCAGATTGTACATGGTGACAGAGCAGTGATATAATCAAGCATTCCACAAGTATAAGACTTTGGCAGGGGGTGCTCGGCCCGAGGTGATGAAATCATTGACTCTTGTGACTGAGACAAAGCTCTGAGCCGATCGATCAGAGGCCGGCGGCGGGAGTGAGGAATGCGGCGAGCCTCACCAGCCGCATTGAGATTGCGCTAAAGTCGAACCCAGTCGCGCACGTAATTCCACCGGTCGCGCTCCCGCCTAAGGCGCGGAAGCGCAGCCTAGCATGCCTGGGGAAATCTGGCTTGCCTGACTTGGCAGCCGAATCCTTCTCCCCTTGGCGCCGATCCAATGGTCTGATCGTAGGTGCCTCCTGACATAATCTTCGGCATAGTATTAGCGCCGTTTCGCCGGTTTTTCGACTCAATTGCTGGCTGCAAAAGAGACCGGCGAACATTGTCCCGACTGTATTAGTAAGTGGGAGTGCTGAGCCGCCTTGGCAATGCTTTTCGTGCCTCGCTCAGCCATCGCATGGTTGAATCCTTCGAGGGTTACAGGGTATACTCTAAACCATCGTACTCTTGTCCAGTTCTGATCAGTGAAGAGTTACTAAGCCGGCGATGAATCCCCCCGCGCGAAGATGTTGGCCAAGAACGCCAAGTTGCGTCGGTGATTGCAGTGTATTGATGTGTATTGATGATGGTCATAATTCACCGATCATAAATGCTACCCATTCCACTTTCCAATAATCCATGTCAACTCAAATACATCAGTCTGATATAAGGCAAACAAGTCTCTGACACGCAGAACCTTCATTTTCGAGCTCTTTATCTCAACCATACCCCCATACTACAAACACAATGTCTGGACTCAAGTATTTCTCTTACAGCGACTATGGCAAGACCCTGCTTGAGGAGATGCACTACAGTCAAGCTGTCCGAGTCGGAGACAACATCGAGATATCAGGCCAAGGTGCGCAGTTCCTCCAATTTCGTTCGAGAGTATGAAGGCTTTCTTCATGCCCATGCTTACCTTGCCCCATCTAGGCGGCTGGGATCCGACAACAGGAAAGGTTCACTCTGATCTTTTGGATGAAATCGACCAAGCATTCTCCAATGTAGACTTGGCCTTGAAGGATGCTGGGGGAAAGGGTTGGTCACAGGTTTTCCGAATTCGTGTCTACGCTCTCGATGAAGCGTGGACCTCAGAGGGCATTGGTCGGATGGTAGAGAACATGAAGAAATGGGCACCTGATCACGCGCCTATCCTGACAGGCGTCGGCGTCGCGAAACTTGGGCAACCAGGGATGCGCATCGAGGTGGAGGTATCTGCTTATGACCCGCAGGGGGCTCAATAGTTGCATCTGTGCAGCTACAGAAAAGGGTTATATGATCCATAGCTTGAAGCTAGCTAGCAATTGAATGGGTAGAATGAATTATGCGATCGCTATTATCTATGCTCAGACTCTACACCTCGACCTGATTGTTTGTCCTTTCCGTGGGTATCATTAACCTCAGACACATCATTTGGGCCGTTGCCAGGAAACGTCAATGTCCTCCTTAAGCTTGAGGCTCGTACACAAACGGAGAGTGGCCTATCTCCTGCGTTGCCAGTACCATATGGCGACACCAGCCAGAGCGACTCCAGCGGATGAGAAGATGCGCATGGTTTTCTTGACGGCGGGGGCAAGGACCATCTCCGCAGCGACGTGGAAGTCAGCCATCGCGTTGATGCGAGGATACGGCTCCTCTGGGACTTCATGGCCCAGGAAGGTGCAGATTTCCTCCCAACCGAAACCCTTCTCGAGATTCAATACAAGCAATCTCTCGGGCGGCACAAGAGCCTTGACGCTTGTAAGGCTATGAAAATGTCAGTCAGGGGCTAGGCTTGGGAGAATCGGGGTGAGGATGTGACTTACTATTCAGTGTAGCTCTTGGCCATGGCGTCCTTGAAGCCAGGATCGCTGGGCTCGAGGCCACCAGACCATCTATGTGACATGGCCTTGAAAAGCGCCCTCAACTCCCAGACGAAGCTATCGAAGTATCTGACAACTGACAGAGGCGGTTGTGCGAGCTTCGCATGGTATGCACCTAGAGATCCAGCAATGGACTTGGCCCAAGACTCTGGTGTCCGCTCGGTCAAGATGAACTTGACGTTGGGATCTTCCAAATACTCCGTGACAATGTTGGGGCACAGATAGCAGGGGCTCTCAACAATACACTGGGTTTCAATTAGTCAATCCGGATTCTTCTCGTCACTGAACCCAAGTTATGAATATAATCACTCACGTCGTAACCAGCAAACAGCTTATCGAACTCAGCACGACCAAAAGGCTTGTCCGTATCATTGGCGATGATAGCCTCTTGAAGCGCCCTCATTTGCTGAAAGCCATAGGGGAGCAATTCTGAGATGTGAAAAGGCTTGTAGCCCAATGTTTTCAGGGCCTGCCATAGCCCAAGAGTGCCTGTTCTGCGCAACACTTAGCCCCCGCCACCAACATATCTGATGCAGCTTTCGTCTAAACTTACCTGCTTGGACCAAGTCCAATAACCTTCATAGGCCGCTCTTCTGCGGGCGCGGGAAGTTTATCGACAGCGCGGGACATTTTTCGTATGCAACAGATCGGTATGTTGCCACAGGAAGGTTTGTCGGGTTCGCTCCGCTGCAGCAGCTTGGTTCAAGGGCGGTGTTGCGGACCTTTTACTCGTGACCCTACCTCCCTCCCGTCCACGTGCGGTGATCCATCTCTAGTATTCTCAACTGCCGGTTTAACCCTGGTGGAGGGAGGGGATAGCCCCAACCCCTTGCCACGTCGTGTTATCTACGACTCCATCGCCACGCATGACTCGCCTGCCGCCGCCGGTCGACTGCGACTCATGCGAGTGGGTTCCAAATGTCCGGGGTAATATTTTGAGTTTACGTCGCTATCAGAGATCCGCAGCGGACTTGTTTCTTCTCTCGTGCTTCTGGAAATCAATCACTTGATACCCTATCATGAATCATCCTGGTTACGCACCCGATCTCGGTAGATAGCTTGATAATTCCCCCTCAACCTTCCCTGTTGCGCGGGCTTTGACACATCAACATGCATCGACGAATCAGAAGCTCGGAAATGCCAATGCATCGATAAGCCGTTTATCCCTCCTAAATGCAAGAGAGAGTGTCTCAGCTGCAGCGCGAAAGTGTCCGTTGGCTTGTGAATACGCCAGGCTGTTCATCCAATCGCTGAGTTCAGCCACGTCGTCTCAAAACAGCCAACCTCAAGTCTCACCGACAATCCAATCACGAAAATGCATCTATCAACACCAGATGACATGGGCACGGCCGCAGCAAAGGATCGACGACCGCTGAAGTTCTTGCTCCATTGCTTCTCGGCCACTGGCCATGTCCTGCCCATGCAGGCAGTTGCGCGGGAGCTCGTTGAGCGAGGGCACGAAGTCGTTTGGACAACGATCGCTCCCCAAGAAGCCCGAGTTGTTGCTTCGGGAGCGAAGTTCGTCCCGGCGGAGAATGTGATCAAGGTCGATGCCAATCTTGACGGTGCAGATCCGAAGGACATGGCAGAGACAGCGGAGGTCATGTTCGGCGGGCGCCTCACGGCCCAAGTGGCTGATATCCGCAGATTGCTGAAGACATTCAAGCCTGACTATGTCTTGAATGATGCACTCCCGCAGGGCATGGCAGCTGTGTACGAACTTGGAGAGATCCCATCCTACGCGACGCTCGGAGTTGTGCCTCTGTACCTCCCGGAGGTCGGGCCCGAGCCCACCGCGCATCCGGCGCAGTCTGCCCTCGGCATGCTCCTGAGTCAACCGCGGCTGGTTCTGCCGGTCATCAACCCTGAGAGAGAGAATTTAGGCCTGCCGCCGCTGAAGCCCACAGATGCATTCTCATACAGCCCATTCCTGCATATCCAGGCTTCGTGCCCATCGCTTGAATTTCAAGAAGGGCCCGAGCCCATCATCCCTCAAGCACACTATGTCGGGCCCTTGGTTGCAAAGATCGGCAGCTCAAACGCCAACTTGCCTGAGTGGTGGGATGATGTGCTCAGCGCGCCCTCGAAGGGACAGGACATTCTTTTCCTCACGCAGGGAACCTTTGCCATGGACCCGACGTCGCTCATCATTCCTGGACTCCAGGCACTGCAAGAAGACAAGCGCTTCCTGATAGTGGTGCCGTCAAAGCTTGGAGACGAGATCCGAGCGAAGGTGCAGATTGAAGACAACGTCCGCATCGCGGATTGGGTCCCTTACGACCAGCTCCTCCCGCGCACGAGACTACTCATCACCAACGGTGGTTACGGCAGCGTCACACAAGCACTGTCCCACGGCGTTCCTCTCATCTGCGCTGGTACATCAGAGGACAAGAAGGACACGTCTGCACGGGTGTCGTGGGTTGGGGCAGGTATCGACTTGAAGACAGACAACCCTTCTGTGACCCAGGTCAAGGAGGCGGTCTACAAGATTCTCAATGACTCAAGTTACAAGGACAATGCGACTAGAATCGGGGAGGAGTTGAATGCACAGGGCGGTGCGAAAAGGGCTTGCGATTTGTTAGAGAAGGCTGCACTAGAGCTAGACGTCAGCAAAAGCACATAAAACATAGAGGAGCTTTGATGGAACATTTTATCGGAATGTTTGGGGAGGTAAATGCATAGATGCGTCATTAGCTATAATAGAGTTCAACGTCAATAAGGAGCCGAAAGTATGCTGCTCGCTTCTCACAAAAGATGCAACCAAAGCCCTGTCGCGACCACTGGTCAGTGCATGCCAAGCTTCTTAGGCATGATGACATAGCTTCATAGCCGAAACCCAAGTTCAACGTCGGCCAAGATTCAACTAAACACCAAAGAAACATCAAGGTTGCTAATTGAACAATGTAAAGTGGCATGCAATATTTTATTTGAATGTATGTTATGTACAGTTTGAGATTTCACTTAACCAGCACTTTGATCCACAATACACAACACCAATAAACTCTTCTGGATATCAACTAGGTAAGACAGACAAAACACGACTCCAAACAAGCATTCGAATCCTTCGTCTACGGCTTACGTGAGCAGATCTTATCCTTCTCACAATCGAAGGACTGGGGGCTGAGATAAGTGACCACTCTCAGCTGACCCTTGGCCAACGCGCAACCAACATAGTAGTGGCTGCCGCACCGGGAATCCAGCGTCTTGGTACCGCTGTGGAGACGTCAGCACGGGGATTAAAGATCTAGATCGATGGCGTGATGGTAACTTACAAGATATCGACCATGGCTGCTTCGTAGTTGTCCATCATCTGATCCGATCGGCGTGTGGAGAAGAACTTGCGGAGGCGGGACAGCACATCCACGTCGCTCTTGCAGAAATACTGCGGAGAGATGTACACCTTGGGCGAGATGGCCTTGCCGCAGCCGAGGGTGTAGTAGAAGCCGGGGCTAGCTCTGCCAGGCGCGTCGTCGGGAAGCATATCCGAGGCGTCTCCGAGGAATGTCTTCCAGAAGTCCTTGAGATCCTCGATGGCCTCCCCTGACATGTCGAGGCGGCCGCCGAGTGTGATGCAGTCCATCATGTACTCAAAGGTAGTGTGGCGGGCTCTCATGTACACCTTGATGCGAGCATCCTTGGGCGCCAGACAGTCAATGGCGAGGATGCCCGTCTCGAAGTTGTACTTCTCTGTCCCTTCCCGGAGGAAGTCGAAGAGGGGCTCAGCATTGAGGGAGTTGAACTGATTTGGCGGCAGGCTGCGGATGGAGCGCTCTACAAGCTCGAGGTTGCTGATGCCCAGTTCCTCCGCCTTGAGTCCGGGGTAGATGTAAATCTTCATGACAGGGCCGGTCTTCTCAATGTCGAGTGCGACCACAGTGCCCGCCTTGGGTGTTGTCTCCTCGACGAAGCAGTCAACTGTCTTGGATGTGCGGTTGTCATGCTGCAGGATCTGGTTCGTGAAGTGCTTGTACCACTCCAGATCCAGACCCGGCACCATCTTCTGCTGTTGGAGCTTGAAGATCCAGTCGTTTGTCGCATACCTGTTGAGAGGATCTAGCTCCGTGCCGGCATGTGCGCCGATGGGCTCGAAGCTATACCTCACGACAGCATGGTTATCTCTTCCCCATTCCCAGCTGAAGTCGATCGGCGTGGAGTCTGGCGTCCCAGGACTCCTCCATCTCCTGACATTGCCGTGGCAATCTGGAGAAGGGCCAAGTTCAGGGGCGACGAAGAGGGAGTAAAAGTTGAGCTCGCGGTACTGCTCTGCTGCGCTGTAGCCGGCGTACTTCAGGAGCTTGGAGAACATGCGCCCTGTCCTGTCCCACCAGAACTGGGAGTCGTCGTCCCTGAACCGGAGAACCGAGTTCAAGAAGTCCCAGGGCTCATTTGACATGATCATTTCACCCATTTTGGCGGCTGTTGAACAAAAAGACTGTGGTATAATTCGAAGGGCGTTGAAGCTGCTGAACACGAAAGTAGAGTATTGTTGAGAGCTGAGCCTTGGTTCTGGAGAATCAAGCTCCTCAATTTATCACATGCGACCACATTACCTCCATTACCTCCTCGCCTTTGCATATCTCTTCCATTACACTGGGAGCTGCATCTTCGATGGCTTACAGCTCATTGGTTCATCCCATGTGGAGGTTGAACAGCAAAGGTACACCGCCAGGGAATCGGCACACAACAGGGTAGATGTTTCGCGCAGGCCTGTCACGTTTCGCGATATCTACGCCCGACCAGGGCACCCTGGGAGTGTTCGTCCGAGAACGAGTTGATCGTCCAGGGCATACGACCAGTGAGCAGGCATTGCCTGGATAAGACCTCACCTGCCGGCCGGGACAGCTCCGACGACGACTCCGACAACGGTGACGAGTAATTCCGTATTGTCACATTCGTGCGACAGCGCGGCACCGCAGCCACAAGCTGCCCCCACAGATCGAAGCTTTGATATCTATTCATATCAGTGGAAGAAACGGGTCCCGACAGTAATCGCTAAAGTATATTAAATTGCTTGGCCGGCGGCGAGTCAGCCGCCCTCCACGATTACCCCAGAAGCCAAGATGAGCATCGACGAACGTCCCATCGCTGCCCAGTCCGTCCAAGCGTAACGGCGTAGGTTCGTGAAGTTCGGGGCCATCCGCTCCCAAGCCCACGGTGCGGGGTGACAATGGCAGCGGATCCTTTGACCGAAAGTTTAAGCACCTGCTTGATTGACAGATAACAGTACGCTGACGCCGCGAATTGATTTCTTGATAGGGAGCTGTCTGTATGACTCGCCAAGCGGTTCCCACACCCGACAGCGGCGATGCGTCATATTACGGGCGTGATTCCCTCCCCCTTTGGGAACGTGATGCCGTTTCCACATCCCGAGTACTCGTGGACAGCTGCGCATGAGATTATTCTTGCCCTTGTCAGGTGATCCGTCGGCTACGCCTTGCTCCGTTCGTTTCATATGCCCAAAGGCCTCCGCGCGGTATCGTACACAGGCGGGGTCTTGCAACCTCACTGACTAGCTGCAATGGCGGTGCTTGGAATTATTGTGCTTCTGGTAGGTCTGAGGGACGAAAACTTGACTAACAGATTGATACTAACCTGGCTCGATCCCAGGCGATCTTGGGAGTTGTCGCCAAGTGCGTTTACAACGCATTCCTACATCCACTTCGCCACTATCCTGGTCCGAAGCTGGCTGGAGTTACCCGCGCTTACTATCTCTGGTACGATGTCCGTGGGGTAAGTCACTGGAAGGTCAAGGAATGGCACGAGAAGTATGGCGAAGTCGTCCGAATTGCTCCGGGCGAGCTTTCGTACACTTCCAGTCAAGCCTGGCAGGCTATCTATGGTCTGTTTCCATACCCATTAGTTGAGTCTTTACATTAGCTAACATGAATCAGGCTTTCCCAATCGGGAAGGTAATGGCAACTACGAGAAGGACGCCCAATGGTGGAACAAGAATGTAAATGGTGTTGAGAACATTCTCACTGCCGACGATGCCGGTCATAAGCGTATGCGTCAGCTCCAGAACCCAGCCTTCTCCGACAAGGCACTGAAGGCTCAAGAGTCCGTCATCACCGGCTATGTCAACCTTCTGGTCCATCAGCTTCACGGCCAAGTCTCAAGTCCCGACACATCGTTGGTGGACATGAACTCATGGTACAACTTCACCACCTTCGACATCATTGGTGATCTGGCTTTCGGTGAACCTTTCTACTGTCTTCGGGATGCGCAATGGCATTGGTGGCTTCATGCCGTCTTCGACATCTTCCAGGCCGGTACCTACCTCCGCGCCGCTCGTCGTTTCCCCTCGCCGTTGTCTGAGATGCTGCTGCTTCTCATTCCCCGCCGCCTCATAAAAACGAGAGTTGCCCAGTTCAACTTCGGTGTTGAGCGCGTGAACAAGCGGTTGGAGAAGAAGACTGAACGCCCTGACTTCAGTAAGTGTCTCGCCGTCGGACATCGTGAAGAAGCTGCTGACCAATGGTGCAGTGTACTATGTTCTCCAAGGAACTGACGAAAAGGGCATGGCCATGGAAGAAATCTACGCCGCTGCCCAGGTCCTCATCGTCGCCGGAAGTGAGACCACAGCCACAGCGCTGACCACCGCAACCTACTACCTCTGCGAAAATCCCGACACGTTGGCAAAGCTGACTGCTGAGATTCGTGACACCTTCGAAAAGGAGGAGGACATCACTATCCAAAGCACAGCCAAGCTCAGCTATCTCAACGCCGTTATCGAGGAGGCTCTTCGCCTTGGGCCCCCGGGGCCCGGCACCTTCCCTCGAGTCGTTCCTGATGGTGGAAGAACCGTTTGCGGCGAGTTCGTTGCTGGTGGCTACTCCGTCGGCGTGCATCACTTATCCGTCAACCGCTCCCCGGTCAACTTCCGCGAGCACGATGGGTTCCATCCTGAGCGCTGGCTAGGCGATGAGCGTTTCGAGTCAGACAAGAAGAGTGCCGCCCAGCCGTTTTCCTTCGGTCCGCGAAACTGCATTGGCAAGAAGTAAGTCATGACCTAGGCCCCTGATGTCTCTCTTGATATGAGATCTGACATATATATGCAGCTTGGCGTACGCTGAGATCCGCGTCATTCTCGCACGCGTCGTATGGAACTTTGACATGAAGTTGCACCCTGACAGTGCTGGATGGCTGGGACGACAGAAGATGTTCACCACTTGGCACAAGACTGAGATGAAGGTTCATCTTTCTGCTCGTGCGAGGTGAAGGTCTCTAGCCGGAGACTTTTATCGACTGTACTTACCCAAGATGGAGCAGCCTTGCAGCTGCATACCGCAACTTTAGGTGAGAATAAATGAGGGGCAACAATGTATGCATAGACGTGAGTGTAAAAAACCGGAATCAGCTCAAGTGTTATTGTAAAGAAGGATCAACGGGAGTACATGCACTAAGCCCATCCACCATCTTCTGCGGCCAAGCCAGCCACTCACTCCAATATGTGCCAAGATGAGCAGAGATAGACTGGACAAGAGCCTTGCCAGCATTTGCATATGCCCAGTACTCCCTTGACAAATGTAGAAGGACGGCCCAGTACGCCAGTACCACAAGGGCTTCCGGCCTCTGCTGGTCTAACAAATTGACATACTCCGTTGGAACTCTGATTGACCACTCTTGTACGGTCGCTCGCCGTCTGCCTGGGGATATTCCAGGCTTATTTTGCACGTCAAACATGAGCTGCAGTGCATCAATCGCTTCACGACATGCCGAGCGCGTTGACTCGCCGAGATCGCTTTTATCGAAAAGTTCCACCAGACCCGCGCATTCGCTGCCCCTTTCCATCGCGTCTGGCTCGATGATGATACTATCCACAAACGGTGAATCTGGGCCTAGGTGTGCCACAAGATGACCTCGCAGAATACTCCAGGACCCGGCGACGATGGTGCGAATGCCACGGTGGAGGTTCATGCAGTGCACCAACTTATCCAACACTGTCGCGAAATTGCCTTGGTGAATGAAGGTGTCGAACAAGACATGTTGGCCGAGCCAAGTCGAGTAGAGAAATATTGCAAGGAAGTTCTCGTTTGAGACCTCAGCTTTGGCAAGATTGAACTGCGATAAGGCTCTTGTTTGAAGTCGTGTTGCTTCGGCTCGGTAAAATGCTTGGTCCTTTCCAGGAAGGGTGCTCATATGAGCGGCTGATAGTGCTAGGAGTTCGTCCATGAGATATGGCGTGCCGAGTGCTTGCTTGATGGACATCCGTTGAAAATTTTCCCGTGTCGAGTCTCCAAACTCCATCTCGGCCCTTAGCTCGTGCTCAAAATGGAAGAGCAGCTCCATATGGAGAAGGTCATACGGCTCTGTTGGTGGATACTGTGGCCGGTACAAGGGTTGCTCCATTGGGATAGAGCCAGCTGCTGCAGCCGACGACTCTGTTGATGCAGCTGGGCTCGGGCATTGGTACATAAATGCCGATGGCGAAGGTAGAGTCGTTACGGTGTCGAGATATGAGCACCGCCGGAGCGCCGTAGAACAGTTGACGCATGACGGGCGGCTCTCGTCGCATTTCACGTGGCGCTGTTTGCACTCCTTGCAGCCGAACCGTGATTTCCGATGCGGCGTTCTCTGGCGCATCTTGAGCTGACGAGGGTACGATGGAAAGAACAGAATCCGAAATGTAGACCACAGGGCCAAGTTTCTGCAGACTTTCAAGCGGCGGGAGCAGCGATGGTCGCTCAAATTTTGAGGTTCGACGACGTTGAATCAAAGTGCAGATTGGATGAAGGGTCCAGAATGTTATCCCCGGCAGGACAAGCCCAGGCACTCCTTTAAGGTCTCCAGATGATCCACGTCGTTGGGAGCCAAGCCACCCCGGTGCCGCCGGTCCTAGCCTGCATTCCCCAGACCCATGCACTGTGCTCGCGTAGGCAAAGCGACTTGACAGATCCTCAGGTACGGATTTCTTGATCACCTAAGGGACTAATTTCAAGTAAGAAATCATGCTTAAATGGACGGGGCTTCCGCTTGAAGCGTTTAAGAGGATATCCCATTGGGCCACTTGCAACAGAGGGGATATTCGTTTGTCCTTGGTGCGATGGATATTGCTACGTCTCCCGTTGGGACGCAATTACACATGGGATCAACGAATTAGGCCAAGACGGTAATGGCTCTAATATGGTTAGTGGAAGAACGTCAGACTAGCAATAAGCAAACATTATTATATTGTAACCAGATCACTAAAGTGAACTCCAAAAGTTTTAAACTTCTTTTGTTGAAGCACAGTTCGTAATGCATGAAGTTTTACTGGGTAAGATGACGCCAGGTCCATCGCAAGGCAGTGCCCGGTGGATGGAATCCGTCGTATTTCAAGATCCCGCGTATTGAAAATTGAGCGATTCGCAGAGCATTCCAACTGTATTGCTAACCAGTCGGAATTGTTTGAATACGGGCGGGGCGTTTGGCGCTAGTCTCCTTTTAGGCGCCGATCTCATTCAGGGTTTATTGTCAATCGCAGTGACTTGTGTGTTGTCTTGGCGATATTCGTCTAGTTAGCAGCGGCAAAATTCAAGTCGAAATTGTACTGGATGTCCATGTCAGTCAGCTGTGTGGGGGGGACGCTTAGTGGGAAAAAGAAACCGAAAAACAACGGACAAGTTCGTTGAACAGGCAAAAGATATTGATTTCGCCCGGACTTGAACCGGAGACCTTCAGTGTGTTAGACTGACGTGATAACCAACTACACCACGAAACCATCTTTGCTGTTGAAGGACACGCCGGAATTGGGCCCTGAGTTGCTCGCACGGTCTAGCCGAGATTCCAGAATAGTTTGATTTTGCGGGTGCGGCCGTCGACAGCTGGCTTCCCCGCCAAGATCACGATTACTCAGCCGGACCTGATCAGTCGGCTCCTCGCGTGCTGTGTCGGCATTCGGAGCGTCGCGTTCAGCGAGCGAGCCACCAGGAGTCTTTCACCCTCACGACCCATCAGATCATCCCATCAATCCCTCATGTCCAATACTGAAGCCGACGAGACCACCTCGCTTCTTTCGACTCAGTCACCCAAGCCCGATACCGTCGAGGACGAAGACGAAACCATGAGCAGCCAGCTGTACTGGAAGGTCGGAGCCGTCTTCGGCGCCACCGCCGTCGGCTTCGGAGCCTTCGGGGCCCACGGCCTCAAGAACCGCATTTCTGATCCCGCAAAGATCGCCAGCTGGACGACCGCAGCCCACTACCAGGTAAATGGCCTCCCCCGGGGCTGTCGTCTCCGTCTGATGATTTTGTCCGATGAATACTGACGAGAAGTAGCTCGCCCACTCGATCGCTCTGCTCATCGCCCGCCAAAACCCCGTGGCTGCCGGTTTCTTCACCGCTGGCATGACCATGTTCAGCGGCAGCATCTACGCCCTCATCCTCAACCCCGACCTCAAGTTTCTCGGCCCTGTCACTCCAATTGGTGGTCTCGCTTTGATTGCTGGATGGCTAGCTCTCGCCTTTACCAAGGGACGTGTCCGCTTTTAAGTGCTGCCTTGCGAGGGTTGTCTCCGTTGCTCTCAACATGTACTTCTACTTGTATCACATCACGTTATGTCACCACGCGCGCTGCAATAAAATTCTCTGCTCCCCAATGGAAATTTCACTATTTTACCAAAAACCTTTTACGTTACTTGATGGCCAGAATTATTTGCCGTCACCCTCTCGCGCTTTGTCATTATTTATCCTGTGGCCTCTTATCCTAAGGTAGTGAAGATATATCATCACTCTAGTCAGGGAATACCCATCCGAATAAAGTCTTCAGTTTATCCATCTGCACACCAGCTGTTTCGTTGCTAGAAGTAGGATAGTTGAGTGATGCGGTGCCACCGATGTCGCACTACGTGGAGTGCTCTTAATAGAATCTGTCCGCCACTCGATAGCGTCTTGTTGAAAACCAGAGACATATCGTCGCGCGATTCCAGCGAACTCGGATATGATGCCGCCTGACACTGCTCCTTTTGACGAGGAGTCAACCACGCCAAAGTATCGAGAAGCCGCGTCCAAAAGCGCAAGATTCACTTCGGTTCTCGCATGATGCGGGTTATGAATGACGAAGTCGAAAAGAATGAAAAGTGCCGACAACGGCATTGTTCCAGATATGCTAGTACAGCGTCCCCGACGGTTTAGCAAAGTACTTGGATCAGATGAGATTGATCTATGCCTGTAATCAAGTTAAAAGATGGGAGTATGGGGCTCAAAGTCAATGAAAACAATAAGCCTCACAATGCTGCGAACAGAATTCATTAGATTTACCTTGCACCCCTCACGATATATCACTTCCTCTCGATCTAAATAGATTGACAGTCTTTCCAAGGAAAGTACAAAGCTTTAGTATGCATAGTTGGTTTACAGAAGCACTGCTTTCAAGCTGGGTATGAGGTTGAAATCATGCTGCTCAACTGCTTCTGGTCCGGACGCTGAAGCGATGGACACCGGCCAACCCTCCAAAAGACGTCGAACGTGGGCGGCGGCCATCGCGATCTTCGGTTTGAACGACGTACTGATCGAGAAAAGCGATGATTACGTCATTGATGAAATTCTAGCAAGGCGAATAGCAAATGCAAACTAGTAGTGGCCCTCAAAAACGCAGTCTGGAGCCAAACCCATTACGCAGCCAATGTCGTCGTCTGTCAGGACCTTAAACGGAAGCAATTAGCCGGCGACGTCCTATCAATCCCAGAGACAAGGGGGGATCTGGCGGTCATCCATGTTCATCCTCTTCCCTTCGCTCTTGCCTCTCTCGTTCCCTTCGCTATTGCCTCTCTCGTCCTTTCGAGAGCCACAATACTCCGATGATGATAACCTAGTATTCTCTCCGACTTAAGCTTGGACCAAGCAAAGCTGAGCTTTTGCAACGACCTGCTCGAATCTGGATTTCGAGGAAGGAGCCCTCCTCTGGCCAGAACCACGACAATTCAAACCTTCCACCAGACCACCAACTTCATCACTTACACTGCCCTCTTTCTCTTCTAAAATGCCTTGTGTCCAGGATCTGGTCTTCGAGTGTGACTTGGCTTACGAGCCGGTCTGGGACGTCCACGCGCCTGTTTCGCACATCGATCTCCACGCGGGAGGTACTCAACCCACTGTACCCAAGGGGTATGCGACCAAAGCGCCCTTTCCCTACTGCCAGCTCCTGCCTGAGCTTCAAGTTCAAGTCAACAGCTATCTCACCAAGAAGTATCTTGCAATGCTGTCCAGCACTTCATCATCAATGAGAGACGACTTGATGGCCAAGGCTCTTGGTACCATTTGCATCGCTGGGACCGTTTCAGAGGTGTTGAGAGAGATTCAAGATTTCAACGATAGGCCTCACATTGTGAAGGTCGCGAGGTTAGTACTGGATTTTCTTCCATCAAACATAGGCTGACGTCTCTTGAAAAGATCCCTCAAGATCGCACTTCACTCTGAAGATTTCGCGTCCATGGATCTCCCGATTTGTGCACCGAGGCAACGGACATATTCCAAATACCGCGGTCTCGGAACGCATCTTGGCTACTCTCTGACGTCTATGGCACCGTTTATCGAGGAACTTATCCTGTCGATCAGTGGTGCTGACCACATGAATAGGATCGAACGTCTTGTGCGAAGTCTCGTTTATGCGGCCCCTTCTTTGTGTTTCGAGAAAATGAAGACATTGCGGCTCAGGCTTGGCGATCGCGAGGCGGGGCTTATGCTGGGTGAATACTTGACGTCCCGGTGCCCTTCCACGAAAACACTTTTCTGGTGGGACACTGCGAACTACGACAACAAACTCATTCGAATCAATGGTCCCTTCCGAAGCGATAATTTGACATCATTCACTTTGGGAAATACAAACATGACATATAAGAGCATCTTCATACGCACCGTTCTTCTGGCGTTCCCGCAATTGGAGCGATTTGCCATGTTTGGCAGCATTCATGACGACACAGTGAATGAGTTGGCCTATTACGTTGCTAATGTAGGGCTTGCCCCCTTAACATCTGGAGTAGTGACTCAGTGAGCTAACTTGCCTTCCGTAGGGGGTCCTTGAGTTCGGAAGTTGCCTCAAGATGTTATCTATACCGATGGGTGGGTTTGAATCTCACGCCCCGGAGTGGGCACGTATTGCCGGCTTTTTTCTACGCTCACTACCAAAATTGGAGCAAATTCAGTTGACTCCGTGGAGGGTCTTTTTTATCGATTATCTGCTCGTTGCCCGAAATGTCAAGGTGCAGATAGGCTCTTCCGACGCCGATTCCAACATCACCTACTGTCGGGTGCCGGTGGAGGAGTCACTGCAGAGATGGCCGTTCAACTCCTTCAAGCTCCCCACGGGAGGCTCTCTCGCGGAGGACGATGCCAACTGGAACCCGATTTCGGACATCACGATTGAAACAGATCTTTTCCACAACGGCGGAGACGACGGAGACGACGGAGACAGTTGAGGCAACGGTGATGGCGCGCCCATTGGAGAAGGGGTTAAAGAAGTTGTTCCAGACCGGGAAAACAGGACTTGAGGTGCGCCCATTGGAATTGTGTGTTCAGACCTGTACTGAGCTCATCTACAACTTAGCGAGCACTGCATCAACACCGCTAACACTAACTTCCTTCGGGACCTCCTCCTTCTCCGCGTACACAATCTTTCCGTTATCAATCACGAGCGCGTACCGTGCACACCGCTCGCCCATCGTCCATCCGATCTGCTTGCTGAACGCCAGCTCGCCGTCGCTAAGGAAGAGGATCTCCTCGGGGCTGTTCTTGACGTTGTTGGCCTTGCTCCAGGCGCTCATCACGAAGGCATCGTTGTACGCGATGCAGGCGACGATGTCGACACCCTTGGCGACGAGGTCCTTGCGCTTCTCAATGTAGCCGGGGAGGTGGCGGGCGGAGCAGCCCGGGGTAAAGGCACCGGGGACGGCGAAGAGGACGACCTTCTTGTTGGCCCATTCGGCGGACGCGTCGTAGGATATCGGGAGGCCGCAGGCTGTGAGGGATTCGGTCTGGGGGTCGTAAGGGACATAGCTTGGAGCTTGGTTAGTCCTCTGTCGTCAATGGGTGGAAGGGAGGGGCTTACGTGAATTTGGTGCCGGAGGGCAGGGAGTCGCCGACTTTAACCATGGTGACGGATTAGAGAGAACCAGAAACTGTATCTGGGTAATGTCAAGGGATTTGGAGAGGAATTGATGCTTCTGGCGACGTGGACGGCTGATCGATGGCAAGATATCAATGTGACGGATGGTGTTTGTTGAGAGAGGGGAAGATTTGAAATCGACGATATCTGTGCTACAATTGGCGTCATTGGTTTGACCTCGGCTTCAGTTTCCCCGCCTCCTACAAAGCTCCGACCAGAAGATGGATTGGGGAAAAGCAAAGTCGCAGCCGGGACCCACATTCCAGCAGCCGGACATGGAGTTTTGGTTGAGCTTCTTGCGTCATGGGCAGGGAGCTAGCTCTAACCTTATTCTGTGGGATATTTCGAGATGACTGGGGTTCAATTGGAGACGGCACAGAAGTTCACGGAACATTTGCTTTGGTTTTCTTGTATTATCTATCAACCCCAATGCAATGAATCGACGTTCGAGTCGGGGCAGCAAAATCTCCAATTCTTTCTGTGCTCCTTAGAATACTTCGATGGCAACTCGACCTAGAACAAACTACCTCCCGCGACAAAGCCAACAATGTTTCCTTTCCGGCAAGACAACTCCCAAAGAACCTCATGTTGTCAAAGAACAACTCCCTCAATAGTAGGTCTGTTGAAGAGGGACGCCGCCAATCCAGTCGCACAAGTGAATTAAGTGCTTGACGGTGCCATGGTACTGACTAGTGGCTGCGAACATGGTCTTGCTCAGCTGAACTGGGGTTAGATTGCCACCAGCAATCAAAGCCGGGCCGTGGGGGAAGCTGTCCTTGACCTTGTTCATCAGGTGCTGTAGGACTTCTCCGACCGTGACGACAGTCTTGCCAAAAGTGATATTGATCGGCAGGTAAAGAACGCTCAGATTGATGAGCTCTCCTTGAGGAGTCAGAGTCCAGCCAAAGCCTCGAACAAGCTTGGCACCGTGTGCGAGGTATGCAATGGTGTGTGGTCCCTTCCACTTGTGGATTTGGCCCTGAGGGCTCTGGAAGCAGGGGTCGCAGTGCTCGATGGTGCTTCCAATGTTGATCGGATCGATCCAAACCTGCATATTCAGGTTCTGCGGGTTCTCATAGGCAAGCAGAACTCTAAGCTGCGGGTTGTTGACCGAGTGGGGTGCCCAGTCGAGTGGACCGAGAGGCGGGCGCTGGGCAGGAGGGTTTTGCAGGAACGCTGGGTCGGCCATGTCCTGCAACTGGGGGCCTTTGGGTCGCATCACAAAGGCTGGAGGCGCGTTGGGGGGAGGGCCCGGGTTTGGGTTTGTGGCAAGGCCTTGGTTCTGGTTCGCAGCAATGCCTTGGTTCTGGTTCGCGGGAAGACCTTGATTCGGGTTCTGAGCCAGGCCTGAGTTGGGGCCCTGGAAACCGTTGTTCACCATCGTGTATGGATCGACGTCCTTCGCCTCTGGAGTGTGTGTATCAGCATACATGACCGCCAAATAAATCAGAGATTGTCCTACCTTGCAGCTGGAGGGATGAGCTCTGCATACAAGTCTCGATTCGGGGATTCGGCGTTGATGGTAGTCGGGAGCGAGCGTGAAAGCTGAACAAGCAGCCAATTTCGTGAGATCTGGAGTGCGAAGCCGATTCAATGGTCTGGAAGGAAGTCAAAAGATGCCAGAACCTGAGGATATTGAGATCATTACCTAGAGGGGCTTCTAAGGAGCTTCTTGATATCGTCTGCGTATGAAAAGCGATGTCTTGTGAGCGACGACGACGACGACGACGACCAAAAGAGCCAACCTAGGGGCGTGGTAAGATTGGGATGAGATAGGAGGAAGGGGTGAAAATCCTTTCGTGGGATAAAATTCAACGTGGGATAAGATGGAGGTGAATGAGAGTGGGGCGTGTACTAGACGGGGAGGAAGGTAAAGTCAGACGGAAGATGCGATTGATGCGGAATACTCTCCGACGGACGTGTATTCACATGGCAACAGAATATCTCTCACCTTCATGCCATATGTTTGCACAAGATTGAAGCTAGAGGCTTACCATTCAACATCTACGGAGGCAACCTACAAGTTGTAATGTGAAGATGACAGCGAGGTCGGAACTCTATGTCGGAACTCTATGTCGGAACTCTATGTCGGAACTCACAATATTCGTGATGTAGCCAATTGCCCAGATTTGTTGCACGTTCAGAATAAGAACGTTAATGACCAGACGACCAGAGACGACCATAGGCTCTTAAGTTGCCCACGCTCATTCATCCGGTTCACTCTAGCATGAAGTTTCCTGCCTTAAACTGATGTCGTGAAATTCGTTGACTCGAAGTCCCCGCTTATCCTCATTTCCTGGAGACCTTCGTGCCAAACTTACGAGATGGACCAGGTCGTAATCATAGCTGCAGTTTGTAGGATATCGGTATTCCATCTCAAGCCTGTGTGATTGCCAGGGTAAACTCATCATTGCTTTTGACAGAATTACGTTTAGCTGAAGACAAGCTGAAATCAACTCATTGTAACGAACTTTCCTTGGCGTATGTGGAAAATGACTGTTTTTGACTGGCTAGGATAGAAGGGAAAAGGATGTGAATGGCTTATCTCTCCTGCTGCATCTGTGCGTTGCTTCCTTGAAGGTGGCGGAACACTACATTCAAACCAGTCTGAGATGTAAACCAATGATTCACAAACGTGTAACCTCCCCCAATCTTAGCGTACTCCATATCATATTTCAAAATCAGTGTTCCAACTAATTTGGTGACCTCCATGATGCTGATATGCTTGCCACTGCATGTGTGCGATCCATGACCGAATGCAAGAAACGATCGTTCCATTCGGCGAAGCTGAGCCTCGGTTGTGCCGTTTTCATCGACAAGCCATCTCTCCGGGATGAATGCATCAGGATCTGGGAAAATATCCGGGTCGCGATGAACCACCCATGGAGACATACCGACCTCTGTCCCCGGTGCCAGGTAGTACTTGCCTATTGTGGCTCCTGTTGGAGGTACCACTCGACCAAGCAGTTGACCAACAGAAGGATGTAAGCGCATAGCTTCTTGAATGACTGCTCGTAGGTAAGGGATTGCGTATGCTTTAGTAAAAGTGACTGGCGGCTGTAGGTTCTCCCGGACATCTTTCGCCAACCGCGCGTAAGCTCTGCGGCTGCGGAGAATGTTATAGAAGACGGATCTCATAGCGGCGGCCGTGGTGTCGGAACCGGCTGAGAGATTCCCAAAGGCGTGAGTGATGATCTCACGATCTGTAATCGACTTGGGATTCGCGTCCTGATTGAGGCCTAATCGGGCCAAAAACGTCATGGGCGCATCCTCTGCGGGAGGCTCACGCCGCGTTCTCTCAAGCTCCTTGGTTGCCAGGTCAAATAAGGCCGTGCCAGATTTATCACTACCTGTCATGTACTGTGCGATTGTTGGGTTGCCCAATAGGACTGGATGCAGCCAAGGCACATGGCCCATCTAGTTTAGCAGTTTTTGTCAGTTGACCCTTGTACGTTTGTTACTTCAATTTCGTGATACACATGACTTACAATAGACATGTAACTGGTGAAGAGATCGAGAGTTGGAAAGAAGCCAAGATGGTCACCTTTTTCCATGTAGGAGAGGTCTCGCCCCATGGTCAAAGTGCACACAGCGTCCATGGCGAACATCTTCAGCAGGTTTCCCAAGTCGCAGACTGTTCCAGATGACGCATTCCTGTCCAAAATGGCGACCAATCGGTCCATGACGGTGTTGATCCATGGTTCAAATTGTACCAACCCATTCATACTGTATGCATTGGCAGCGTTGCGCTTCATGCGCGAGTGGAGTCCTTTGTCATGTCGAATTACGAACGGATCCGGGACCAGGCCTTCCTCGTCATAGACAGCTGAAAGATCATAAAATGGAGATTTGATGAACTTGGTGCCGATGCCGTATATCTGGTTGATTTCATCCACGTCGGATATCGCTACCAGGTTCGGCGCTACACGCACGATTTTGCCATACTTGGTATGCCATTTCAGCTCGTCCAGGTGGTGGTGCCCTCGGTAGACCGACCACATTCGTGGCAGCGTAGTTAATGAGTTTATCAAAGGACCAGGAACTTTGGATAGCCTCTTTCGGTAACGATTCCAAAGAAAATAGGCTAGCACCAAACATGGCAGGACCAAATGCCATTTCTGTTGTACCAACACAACGATTTTTGAAGAGAGGGCCATGGCTCGAAGATCAGCGCGCTGGAGTTTGTAAAGCACAACGCCGTCAATGTGCATGTACAGATGATCAATGTTTAACATAACCTGTCGAGAAATTAAAACGGCATGACTATTACGGCTTTATTGCATACTCGTTTAGCCAGTCTTAGCCTACCCTGTACTGAGAATGCATGTGTAGATTAGATAACAGTGGTAACCCCTGGTCTGCAAGGTAATTACCCCGCATTCATCCTAGTAATCTTGCTCCATCATATCGTGTAGCTTACCTGCTTGTGACCTAACGTCCCGCACCCACTTTCCGGACACCCCCTCATTCCGGACACCTAAAAATGCCTCAATAAAATCTTTCTCTTACAACTTTGATCCTGAATAGCTTCACCACCTTAATCTCACTTATTTCCATCTTTATCTAACATCTTCTTCTAGACCATATGAGTCAATATACAGAGTATGAGATTAATCAGGCTCTTAATGCGATCTCTAATGGGCTTAGCGTGCGAAAAGCTGCATTGCAGTATGGGGTCCCAAAGTCTACTCTTTATGATCGTATCCAAGGCACCCAATCAAGAGATATTGCCTTCTCAGATCTACAGAGGCTCTCTCCAACCCAAGAAAGCCATTTGGCTGAATGGATTCGAATCCAGGCTGCCCTAGGCCTACCACCAACCCATCAACAACTCAAGGAATTCGCTGAGCGTATCCTACAGATCCATGGAGACGCCAAGCCTCTAGGGAAGAACTGGGTTCAGGCTTTTATCAAGAGAAACCCATCTGTAAGGGTCCAGAGAAGCAGAGCAATTGATTCCCAGCGCATCAACGGAGCCTCAACTAATGTCATCAGGCAATGGTTCAAGCACCTCGCCATCCCTGAGATCATAGCCATTAAAGCCTCCAATCGATACAATATGGATGAGTCTGGTATTCTGGAAGGCAGAGGATCAAATGGGCTTGTTCTTGGATCATCAGAAACTCGTTCTATCCGCAAGAAACAGCCTGGATCGCGTGCTTAGACATCTCTGATTGAGTGTATCTCTGCAACTGGCAAGGCACTGCCTCCACTTGTTATATATAAGGGCAAGAGTGTCCAGCAGCAGTGGTTTCCTCTAGATCTGACGCCATACGAATCCTGGAAGTTCACAGCAACAGAAAACGGGTGAACTTCAGACTCTACAGCTGTTAAGTGGTTGACAGAGGTCTTTATACCTTCTACCCAGCCAGCAGACCCCTCAGAGGTCAGATTGTTGATCTTGGATGGTCATGGAAGCCATGAGACTACTGCTTTCATGTATACATGCTTCAGAAACAAGATACACTTGCTGTTCTTGCCAGCACACACGTCACACGTCCTTCAGCCACTTGATCAGTCGGTTTTTGGGCCCCTCAAGGCAGCATACAAGAAGGAGCTTGGATTACTTGCTGAATGGGATGCTGGTACAGTTGTGGGCAAGAGAAATTTCGTTGTATGCTATGGCAAGGCGCGTAAGGCAGCCCTGACAAGCAAGAATATCATCAGTGGCTGGAAATGGACTGGTTTGTGGCCTATCAGTATGGCTAGACCCCTCATGAGCCCTCTGCTGCTTGAGAACACTTCAACCCCTGCCAAACCAGCTGGTCAGGTCTGCAAAGGGCTCTCTGATGGCAAAGCAAGCGAAAAATGGGCGGCAGATACATCAGCAGTCCCTTGGTCAACCCCCAAGAAGAGGGATGAGCTTCAGGATCAGTTCAGCCTGTTCAGCAAGCTGGATAACGATGAGCATATGCAACGCCTGCTTTTTCGGAAGGTTCAGAAGGGCTTTGATGAGAAGGCATACCAACTGGCAGTAGCCCAGCGAAAGATTGAGGCACTACAAGCAGAGGTTGATGCCAGTAGGGCCAGGAAACGCAAGAAGGTCAAAATGAGCCCAAATTCGAAGTTTGCTGATATTGAGGCTATTCGGAGGGCTCAAATCGAGGCGGGAGAACTTGTAAATAGTATAAATGAATCCAGCGAGTCTGAAAATCCTAGTGATAGCGAAAGTTGTATTGTAGTTGCATCAGAATAGCAGAAGTCCTAGGTTTAAGTTACTGCGTTGATATATGGGGGCATAATTTTTGGGTGTCCGGAATGAGGGGGTGTCCGGAAAGTGGGTGCGGGACGTTAGCAGATGGCTGCAATTACAAACTAAGAAGCTGACCGATACGAAATATTTAGCTGTCTAGGAAATATCCGGACACCTGAAGTTGCGAGGACCAGATAAGAACTAACCAATAAGCTAATTTTCCCGGTCTGATTGTTGGACGTCGTCGTTTCACATCGGTCCGCGGCCTCCGAGTATCCCACCCGGCCACCCGAAGAGTCATTCCGAGGTCCTGTTCTTGGTTCCGATGGCAACTAGTGAAGGGAAGATTTTGTTACTGGTAGAACAAAACAATGCACAGATTATGTTTTGGTATATGAACCCAAGAACGTCAGACAGTGGCAAGGCCAAAATGGCAAAACTTCCGCAAATAGTTTCCGTGCATTCCGAATATGGCAGAGTCAACGCTTACACAGTACGGTTTCCGCTTTGCTGACTGGGCAGGAGGTGAAGCCTCAGCCCAAGACTTTGGCATCTCGCATGCCGTGGTCGTGCCACCGAATGCCAGCCGAATCATAGTTGGCGGTCAACTTGGAATCAAAGAAGACGGTTCAATCCCTGAAAACATCGAGGATGAAGTAAAAGAAGCCTTCGAACATGTCTCTCGCAGCCTCAAGGCGGCTGGTCTTGGCGACGACGCATGGGAGCACGTCTATTCTGTATGACTTTTGTACCCAACCCCGGTGATGTAATGTGCATGCTGAACTCAGGAACAGGTGAAAACTTTTGAAGTTGCGCACAATGGCAAAGGCATTGCTGGTGTGGTGATCCCAATTGCAAAGTCTTATCTGAAGAATACCCGACCTGTGTGGACGGGCGTGGAGGTTAAATCTCTGGTCTTCCCTGCGCTACATATTGAAATCACTGTCGAGGCCTATTTGCCGAAATAGGAGAGGAATCTAGTTCGTTAAATGAGAGGCAGTCAATGCTAAGAGCCTCCGTAGCATTTCATGCCATGATGAATAATAGCCCAAGCATAATAGGGCAAATTGTTGCTCCCAAACAGGCAACGAACGGTAAACAGGAGCGCGAATTGCTGAACCTTGTGAAAATAATGATTCAAAACTTTTGGTCACGGGAGCATTCGGTTCATTGATTGTACGGCGTTTCCCAGGTAATAAAGTCTCAAGGTAGTGAAAGTGTTACTTGTGAAGCATGGTGAAACTGTCCTAGCAAAAATTTCATGCAAAAGATAAACACGTCGCAGTTGCTGAATCGGTCATGACAGAATATCACGAGGCCGTCACACGGGATATAATTGATAAACGCAACGTAGCTTGCTTCAGGAATAAAGATTGGCTGCCAACTATATCAGACTATTTCAAACAAAATGATTCATATGTTTAAGCCCGCACAGAGCTTGCCTCCAACGCAACGATCGCAGGCTTACTTCCCAGGTCCGACAAAACCTCTTTGTTTGCAGTGATCTCCATCTCATCGCAATTGCCATCGGCTGGCAGCGCCAGCTGTTCAATAGTGCCTTGTTTTCCGCTCCTTACATCCTCAGCCAGGTGGTCAAAATGCGCATCAACCTCTTTGTAGACATCGTATTCGGTGATCCAGTCAAAAAGTGGGATGACCAGGGAGCTAGGGTGCTTTGCAACATACTCGGGCGTCCAGTCGTGTTGGTGATAGATATTTCGGGTTGATATGGATGCCTGGTGAATAACATGAGACCGGTTGAATCGGATACGCTCAAAGACCTGCAAGGCCAGTTCGACATCCCCCTTGGACCTTTCCAGACACATGGCAACTACGGCTGCGTCTTCGACCGCTTGACAAGCTCCTTGAGCTGATGTAGGAAGGTGGCAATGTGCTGCATCACCCATAACCGCGGCTCGTTTGGTAGGTGAGAGCCAAGTGGTAAGAGGGTCTCGCCACACAAGTTTGTAGTCAATTAATCGGTCCTCTGGAGTGGCCTCGAGAACAGTGTACCATACTTCAGGGAACTTGGCTTTGTCCAGGAAGTATCGAACGTCCGCCCTGGTGGTCCTCTCGGACCACGACTCTGCAATGTCTGTCTCGTCCTTGTGAGTTAAGACCCAGGCACAATCCCTAAAAGTATTACAGCCCAGTTAG
Organism: Colletotrichum aenigma; assembly: GCF_013390185.1. Classification (NCBI taxonomy): domain Eukaryota; kingdom Fungi; phylum Ascomycota; class Sordariomycetes; order Glomerellales; family Glomerellaceae; genus Colletotrichum; species Colletotrichum aenigma. Next base: position 1,599,205 of record NW_023500914.1, read on the forward strand.
ATTATAGATTCATGATGTCTGTGATGTGCCCACAGTGGAAGCACAAAGTAGAGAGCTTAGTGTTGGGGAAACATTAAAATCAAAATGAACTCACCTTCCATTCTTCCACGTGTAAATGAAGCCGTGCATGTCGCGTCCAACCCAGCATCGAACGCAGTCTTCACCCTCCGGAAGCAACTCGGCAATTCCAGAAGCCTGGCGCAGCTCATCAGTGATGTTGAAGTATGCTCGAAATATCGCATATCCGCTGTTGACCTTGCTTTCCGTCAGGTTGAGCAACTGGTCGCGCGCAATTGACTTTGGGCCGTCACAAGCCAAGACCACGTCACCAAGAATATTCTCGCGCGTATCGGTGACTACGCCCCTTTTCTCATCGGTGTCGAGGTATTTAAAGCGCATGTCGACACCAATCTCCAGAGCGTATTTGTACACAATCTCATGCATTTCGCCGCGGTGACCCGCGTAGACGTACTGAAACTCGGTACCCTGCGGCCACGGGTCCTTGTGCAGGAGCTCGTTGTCAGCATTGAAGAACTCGAGGTACTTGGCAGCGTTCACGCCCACCGCGGTGAGCGCGCGGCCAACCTTTCCTCCTCCCCACGATTCGAAGACCCGACCGGCATTTCGCACAAAGTCCAGCAAGTCACCGTGAGAGCTGGCACCGGGGTATGCTTCGACGAGGATTGGGTGCATGCCTCGAAGTTTACACTCAATTGCTGCTGTCAGACCGCAAAAGCCCGCTCCGACAATGACTACTCGCAGTTCGTCTGTGGATACCATTGTTGGAACGCCTGTAGGTCAAGTTTGCGAGGTGCGCTGTGTGAGAAGTGATGACAAGACTGAAGCTTGTGGAGAAATCAATGCGTATTGTTGCGTTGTGGTGTTTGAAGTACTCATTCGGAACCTTTTTTATCTCAGTCCTGAGGCGATGTTTCGCATCTCGCTGCTTCGGAGCCGATTCTTCCATCGCTATGCCCGCGTTATCGTGCGGACCTTGCTATGCACTTACACACTAGACATGTTTTCCCTGTCGAATCAATGGGTCACTGCGCATCCGGATACACTCGCCCTGATTAAGCTCCGGTTCCTGGGGTTGCATTAACCCTGGTCATCGGTCATCTGGTGTTATCAGAACGTTTCTCATAGGCTGTGATTTTCCGGCGCGATACCCGATCCAGTGGGGAGAAGCATACGACCGTCAACAACAGAATACAGATTGGAGATAGCAGTTGAGCTTGTCAAACCGCTGTACAGCACAACATTGTCTTTCCGAGCTTGGGGTCGGAATTGGCAGCCCTGATGTAAGCATTTGTTACAAAACAGGAGTAGACGCACGATCTTCATTGCAACACTTTGCGCAATAAAGCAGCAAGGCGTACAGGTTGCAGTTTGTGTCGTGAAATCGAAAGTATTCTAAACAACCATAGTAGCTCAGACAACAGTCTTGACTACGAGACTGGGACAACGATGTCGAAAATCAGCCACTCAGACGAAACGGATGCCGCTCTCAGCGAGAAGAAATCTCAAATCAACGACGATAATATCCAACTTCAGCAACTTGGCCTAGAGCCGTCAGAGCTCCGCCGCAATTTCAACATTTGGTCGCTCGCATTCATGTCGTTCTGCTCCAGTATCACCTGGGAGGCAATCTCGTCCACAATGGCCCAGGGTCTGATGTCAGGAGGCAATTCAAGTTTGGTATGGGGCTTCGTGGCAAGCAGCCTCGGTGCTCTCCTGACTGTCCTTTGCATCGCAGAGTACTCCAGCATGATTCCGACGGCAGGCGGCTAATACCATTACGTGGCCGAGCTCTCGCCACCAAAGTTCCAAAGAATCCTTTCGTGGTATGCAGGCTGGATGACAATGCTTGGCTGGATTCTATGCGCACTTGCTGGCATCTTTGCTACCGCAATGCAGATCCAAGCGTGGGCAATTCTGTTCATTCCCGATTACACATACGAGCGATGGCACACTGCACTTGTGAGTTTGATCCTATCATAGGTCTCCAGTTCGTCTATACGAGTGACCTCAGTTCGCTAATTGCAAGCGCTTTTTGGCAGATCGTCATCGGCCTCGCGACATTCTACACATTATTTGCAGTTTTTGAGGTCAAGATGCTACACCGCCTGCTGTTTGTCGCAATGTTCGTGCACATTGTCGGCTATTTCGCCACAGTCATCTACCTCTTGGTTCGTGTTAATCCAAAGAACACTGCTGAGTACGTGTTTACGGACTCCACAAGCTTGAGCGGTTGGGAAAGTCCCGGAGTAAGTCGAATTCCTCGGATCTTCTTGCTCCAGAGTATCGCAAACTTACTGACAAGTCTTTAAAGATTAGCTGGCTTATCGGACTTCTCACCTCTGCAATTGGTTTTGTAAGCTGGGATAGTCCGTTGCACATGTCCGAGGAAATGAAGCATGCGTCGCGTGACCTGCCACGAAGCTGTAAGACCCACTTAACAACGCAGCAAAAGCACGATGATTGAACTTGCTAACATGCTCATGATCATCCAGTAATCATCAACATAGTGTGCAGTGCCGTTCTTACATTTCCATGGATTATTGGAGTTGTGTTTTGCATCACAGACGTCTCCGGGGTTCTAAGCGGCCCTACAGGCACGATCAGCTTCATGGCACAACTTTATTACAACGTGTCTGGTGGCAACAAAGCGGTAACGGTTGGCATGACCCTTTACCTACCTCTGATGGGCTTTCTTGGAGTGGGGCCCAGCATCATGACGGCCACATCTCGTGTGATCTGGTCCTTCGCTCGCGATGGAGGCCTCCCTCAGTCCGTTTCCAAGGTCAACAGCCGCACAAAGACCCCGGTCCTTTCGCTTTTGATTACTTGGGCTATTGTATGTCTTCTGAGTCTCATCTACGTCGGCAACGCAACGGCATACTACGGACTTTCCAGCGCCTGCACCGTTACGCTCATTATCTCGTACGCTATGCCCATATGCATGGCCGTATTGTTCGGATTCAAGCATCGTAGCTTACCAAAGGGGCCCTTTTCATTGGGAAAATACCATCGGCTCGTCGCCACAGTGGCTCTAGCTTGGTCCCTCTGCCTCATCATCATGATGTGCTTCCCTACGTATAAGCCTGTCACCACAGCGAACATGAATTACGCTTCAGTGGTGGTATGCGGTGGTCTCGCAGCGGCGACGATCTCCTGGACTGCATACGGCAGGTACAGGTATCATGGCCTGATGCAAACGATAGAAGGTCGAGCGGAAAGATAGGACAATGCATTTGGATTTTGCAGTGTATCCAAAGTTTTTGTCTTATTCAAATATACAACTATCTATGATTTATTATCAAATATTGACTTCGGTCTCCTTTTGGTTGCATAAATCAGCTTTGGCAGGCGTCCGATCCTCGCATCATAGCGGAAAGGCTCAGTAACGTGAACAAGTTAGCCGGGCATACCTTCATGTTATCGACGAGTGCTGGGAAATACATAGTAATAAAACGAGAAGTCCTCAGAATATGTGTTTGATAGGTAACAGAAAGTATCTACGCCTACTTGATGCTTGATTCTGATTCAAAGTCGTTATATGGATCGGACTTTGATGACTACGGTTCCAACTACGTTATCGGGTTGCGCTACAAGATTGATCCGATCTTTTGCCAGATAGCCAAGCAAGAAATGTCTTAAAGCCTTCAAACTTTCGTAGAATTGATGCCGTTGACGTTCTTTTCGCCGTTTCCCTTCAGATTCTTGCGCTGAAGCTGAATGATCTTGTGAGCCGCTTCCATACCTGCTTGCACAGCACCATCGATCCAACCCCGCCAGCCCTCGGAATAATCCCCGCTAGCGAACAAGATATTTCCATGCGGCTTTTGAAGGGCAGCAACATATTTCTGCGTGAACTCCGGTGCCATATAGCACCAGGTACCCTTGGCAAACTCGTCATTGACCCAGTCATGGGCAACCTAAGAACGTACATGTTAGACAATGCTTTCAACAGAAGTAGGGTGAAGACATACTATGCGATGGATGCCGACTTCGGCTCTGTTTGCTTCAGGGAGCAGGTGCAGAATTCCCTTTTTTACCTGGTCTATATCTGATAGGGGTATGCCACCAGACGAGGACGGATCGGGACCAAAGGCAACCAGGTGAGAATTATTGGCCGGTGTTAGATGATCGCCCAGAGCGCATACAAAACCTCTTCCAGGAGAAGCGAAGGATGTCCATGATTTGTGGTCGGGACCATCAAGGTCTACGTGCAGCTTGTTGCACAAGTTGACTTGACCCTGACGGCTGGCCTCAACTTTCGCCGTTGGAAGCGCTGGCGAGAATTCGATATCGGCCAACACGTTCAGCGGAACAGTTGCAATAACCGACTTGGTTTTCCACGATTGGCCGTTTTTGGAAAACACTGTGACATACTCACCCGTGTCCACTACCTTACTGACTGCTGAGTTGAAGCTGTATGATAGATTTCCAGACGAGACCGCATGCTCAAAAATTCGTCTGTGTAAAGTGCCATTACCGCTGCGCAGTCTGGTGTGCAGAGCAATGTCGTTCAGGCCAGTCGGATTGTGGGAACCCAATACCCACCATCGAAGGGCGTTGAGGAGACCCATCTTGTCGAGGGAAGTCCCACCCATCTGCTTCAGCAGTGCCTCGAGCATCGATCTCTCTTCAAGGCTGAGCCGATCTTGGATTTGATTGAGCCGGTCCTGGCAGGACATTTTGTCCCACTCTTCCGATAGCTCGGGCGACTGTTTTGTTCCAAATGGGAACTTCCAGTGTTGTCGAAGGTCGTCGCCATCTACATCACAAAACATCCGCCACACGCGTCCAAACATGTCGGCCTGGTGAAAGGTTAGCATTGAGCCTCTTGGCCTATGACATCTGTGGCTGATGAGATAGACTAGCCTCTTCGTCATGGGTCATGTTGCGTTGGGCATTGGGGGTCGTTAGGGTAAAATAGTCCTCTTTGCTGCCGGACTGCTGTGTGACAAGCCAGTCGTCCTGGAGCCCATACAGAGAGACTTCGCGATAGATATGGGGCATGTGCCAATGTATCCACGTGCCACCCATCTCGTAATTGAAGCCATCAATGGTTGCATGCCACGTACGTCCGCCAAGTCGATCGCGGGCTTCTACCAAAAGAGTTTTCTTTCCTGGACGGTTTATAAGCGCATGTCATAGTGGAAGAGGTCTACAGTGCGCACCTTGCGTAGCCAAGTCTCGAGCTGCCACCAAGCCTGCATAACCAGCACCAATTACAATGACGTCGTACGCGAGATTGCCATCGGACAAGGGCGAGGTATACACAGGCGGCTCAACAATTCCAATGGTGGGCAAGCCGCGGCGCAAGCCTCCGCTGGGTGTCCAGGTGAAACCATCTCTAGAGTCTACCATTTTGAGCAATACGGAAAGATACGTATCAAGTTTCGAAAATGATTAGTCAAAGATACAGGGTTTTCGCTTCTACTTCTTGACAAGTATTTTGGGACTACTAACATTTATCTTGCTGTTTCAATTCATTATCCGCCAAATGAACGATGTACCAGCAGCAAACATGTACGATTCTCAAACGGAGCAGGAGACGTCATACTCTGCCACATCAACGATTGGACACGAATTGGCCGGGAGCAGGAACCTATGAGCACACATGCCGAGCTGTTCACTGACGAAGCCTCATGGCAATGTACAGACCTACTGAAGAACTGCTCCGGAAAATTAGCACCAATAAGATTAGTCGGATAGGAGTCTGCGATGTAGCCACTTCCGGCTCCCGCACTAGTAAGGGCCGGTGGGCAGAGAGTGAGACTGACTAGGGTAAGAGGGGTCCGGCTGGGATCTGTGCCTGGGTATCCCTGCTTGAGTCCTACAGTGAGCCTCGTTACTTGCAGCTTGTACATCATTGTACCCGTTCATGCTCTGCCGACTCGCCCGACATCGTTTTGTGTACTGTACCCAGGCATCTGAAAGCTGGACACTCTGAATTGTGCCGCGTTGGTCACTCCTTTCATCGCCCGATAGCCACCAAGTGGCCGTTCTTGATTCCCCAGCCTCATCTGACGCTCCGGGTAAGCCATTCGTCGACGGAGACATAAGCTCAGTTCACGATGCCCGAAGCCTCTATGGATCCTGGCTACGGCAGTCTGAGAAGAAACGTCACACTTGCTTGTGACTATTGCCGCAAGAAACGAGTAAGTTTGTTTTACTGATGGTCCCCGCCTCGACTGGGTGCAACGGGACTCCTGATTTTCCAATTACATAGGTCAAGTGCACTGGTACTGCTCCATGCAAGCTCTGTGCCGAAAATCGTCATCCGTGTCACTTTGATGATAGGAACCGCAATCGCCGCGGACCGCGGCCACGAGCCAACAGCAGTCGGCCTTCCCGGATTTGCCTGATTGCGCCCGCGCCCTCGAGACCTTCTGACCGGCACGTCGACCAGATAAGCTCATTCTCTGGCGGCGATTACCTTCCTTCGTCTCCTAATGTAGCAAGCTCCATTAAGAACGTTGCTACCAATGATCTAGACGATGACGACCCTGATTCCGAAGAAGATGTCTTTCCCCCAGCGACTGAGTGGCGAGGCGGACTTGTGTCCGTGTTGATGGATCCCAGCACTACGGATTCCTTGTATGTATCAGTCATGCCCTCGGCTACTCTTCAAGAACAAGGGCTAAGGTCAAGCGCCGAGACGCATCTAGTTGGAATACGGTAGACCCGGACGTTTGTGCGCATCTCGTGGAGTTATTCTACTGTCGATCAAGCTCGCTATTAGGACTCATAGTACCCGCAGATGAACTCATCGAGACAATTTGCGCGGGCACCTGCACGCGCAGCTTACTGCTAGCCATTTGTGCTTACAGTGTTCGCTTCTCTATCCATAAAGCTGTCAAGGAACCTTCAGCATCCAAGCTTGCAAAGGACTTTGAACGGAGCGCAAGATATCAGGTCGATCTAAGCAGTGCTCCTGGAAGTGAACCGTCAACCGCATCCACCTATTGCGTGCTCATTGAGTATAGCATAGGTCTCGGTGATGGGCGACAGGCGTGGATGGACTTGGGCAAGTGTCTTGGAACTGTGAGCCTTTCTCGGTAACCCGACTAACCCAAAGCATAGCACTGGCTAAGAGTATGGTACAACTGGCTCTATTAAACGAGGAGGTCAACCCGAGAAAGCTCGAACTATTACATCGAGTCCATAAATATCTCGAAATCTCGGAAATGATGATAACTTTCAGCCATTCCTCCTTGCAGCCACGCTGTCCGACATGGAATGACCAGAGCGATCAAGAACCCAATTGTGACACCAGCATCAATCAATTCTTCACGCAGCTGTTGGAACTTCTCCAGTTATATGCTCGCATCCAGCTCTATTGCTCGTCAGGGTTCTCCAAGCAAAATCCACCGCCCTGGAGCCCGCATTCAACATTCAGGACTTACCAGGTGGAGTTAGAACAATTGGTACTACAACGGCTGGAACGTCTCCATCCCGGGTCATCCGAGGACGAGCATCTGCCACGGGAACAGCGCACCCAGAGTGCAATGTGTTCCCTGATTTGGCACTGCTGTGTTATCTGCTTGAACCGAAACTTTCTTCCAATTCCAAAGAGAACTGGGCCTGACCACGAAAATTCGGAAGCATCTTCCAGACAACTAAAATTTCCAGTTGCACCACAGCTTTTTGTTTAGGAGATACTGCATCGCTGTCAGGCAAGCGCAGTAGCCATCTGCACCATCTGCAAAGAATTGGTGTGGCAAGGAGACTTCTTTCGGGTGAGTTATATTTCAAGTTGAACTTTGCTGTCGTTTTGCTTCCTTATTAACATGCCTTAACAGAACATTCATGTAATTGGGTATGCATGTATGCAGAGTGCAATTGTCCTGGTCAATTATCTTCACCGTGTCTCAAGGCCCCATAGTCCTTGGATAGCAGACACCCTGAAGTTCATTTTCGTCGCTTTAGGGGCTGCGAGCAGTTTTTATACTCCCGCGAATGACTGGGTATGTTGAATTACCTGTCACTATGACCCCGCAAGCGCCCTGGAGCTAAATTAAAACCTAATCTGATCTAGACTAAAGTCTTGATCTGGGTCCACGATATCAATGTTTCCCTGAAAAACTTCAGTGGCTCCCCTGTTGAAGATGTTTTCTCAACCTATTTCAGTAGATATGTCGATATTAAGGAGCCGGAGTGGGTGCCGCTTATCTCGAGTAGCGTGTCAAACGCTCAAGGAAGAGTTCGTGAGGACGTCTCAAGCGGCCAAGGAAATCATCAATCGCATTCTGATAAAGCTCGGATTGAACCCGGTCACGGCTCTCAATGTAAGGAAAATTGGCTTCACAGTTATGCCCGTCATCTTTCGGAGGATATAGAGCCCCACAGGCAGGAGTCCACCCGCTCAGACACAGACGATGGCGATGCATTGGAATTTCACGGTGGAAAGAATACCGGCGATCCCTTTGGGTTGGTGGGAGGCTCATTAGAGTCATCTGAAGAAATTCTGCCGTCTATGTCTCAGACGAGTATGATGAGCCAAAGTATGGATGCAGGAAAAGGCTTCCTCGTTGATCCGATAGGTCTTGTTGATTCGCTTACAGACCCTTTCGCTTTTGCCGACCTCTCTGGATACCAGGAAGATTTTGACTCCCGACTGCTAAGACAGCTCATGACAGGGAGCGACAGTCTATGGGCGGAGATGAACATTGGCCTTGACTGTGGCAAAAATCCCTTTATGTAGTCATGCTAGGCTCAATCCTAATTTGAGATATCGTCGACATGCAAAGAATTTCCTCATGAAAAGCCGCATAGGTGTTACGGTCAGCTATCCGACAGTAGGGTCTGCTAACAGAAGCTGGGGATTGATACGTTCTAACAGTACACTGGGTCGTGGTCGTAGGTCGTAGTTCGTAGGCTGTAGTAGATCGGGTCTTCAGAGGCCAAGGTGATCAGTCTTAGACTCAACAAGTGATTCGCAGTGAAGGTAAGCTGAGAGTATCCGTGAGGATGAATACTAAGTTGATTGCTGAAGAGCTATGGAAGTCTGACCATGAGCCAGGCTCAGGGTCATTATATATAAGTCTAATTCTGAACATGTTCCTTTGTACCTTGGGTCGATCTGGATCATTCCGATCCAGAATGATCGTTTGGCCCCCAAGTCGTGTTGGATCATATTGATCCAATATGATCGTTATCTTATCATCACGTGACTTGGACCATAGTTCTTCCGTTACCGAGTGAGTTCCTGTTGTTCCCGTGATCCTGCAGTACAAATGTCCTGTCCTAGCCGCCCGACGCCCAAGTGGGTCGGTCAACTGTTATCCATGCATAACGGGTCGTAACAATAGGGTGAGGTGATTTGAGACTCGGATGAGATCGGCGGGCATTGACCATGAACGGGTATGGCCCAAGTCAGATGCGAGAGAGGTAGTTAGTCCAGCTCCATTCTATCAGCTATGCAATATATCCGGGATGGTCACCGAAGGCTCTGATTGGACACAGGCAAGCAGACAAGGGTTTCCGCTGGCGCAAGTGATAACACGCGGGGTATCCGGCTACAGTCAATGCGCACGAGGAGGGCTATGAAGATAACATAACGAATATTGAGATAGAGTAGTTAGGAAGGAATCGGGAACCACAAAAGAAGATAACATACCTGCGGGGAAGTGAAGGTTGCTCGGAACTACGACATTATCTGATTCCGTTTCCCGTCCACAGGTTCATGCTTGCCACCTCAACATGTCAGCTCTCGAGCTAGTCCACGACATTTCAGCATCCCCACCCATCATCAATCACACATCTAAGCGGCCCATTCTTTGCTGGCACTGGAAGCTTCACAAGCAAACATTCATCGGCAGGCTCCAGGCAGTGCTCTATAATCTTCCTTTCCAATGGCGGATGAGCGGAATCTCCCTCCAACAACATTACAAAACGATAGTGGTGCCTGTTGGACATGTTTGAAGCAGAAACGCATATGCGATCTCAGCTTGCCGCGTAGGTGGTTTCCTCACCGTTGACACATCACAATCATACCAACTCACCCTCTTCACGAACCTAGTGGATTGAACGCCGATCGAGTGCTAACATCACCGTTGTGCTCCGTTCTAGGATGCAGGAATTGCGCCGAAAGGGGAATAAGATGTCACGGCTACGGCATCAGGCCGCGATGGCCCGCAGATTTCATTCGCCGAAAGAAGAGACCACGACGAACATCTGATGGATCCTCGGATACGCGAGGGTTTCCGAGCATGAACTATGATACTCGTCCGACATTACCCCAAAATCAATTCTGCGTGCCTCAGGCTTTGTCATCGCTGGGGCTTCCGTCACAGGATAGTTATTTCATGCAGCATTTTATGAGTATGTGTGAATACCTGAGTTCTTATCTATCCCCATCAAGGCTCGCTCGCATGTTCTTGATATGCTGATATATTCGTTTAGAAAACCTCGCTCGCGTCGCGCTAGCTATCGATTACAATGAGAACGGATATCGCTCTCTGTTATCACTTGCACTTCATGATCCCGGTCTAATGAGTGCTGCACTCGCTGTCGCATCCTCACATCACAGCCGTTGGCAGCAAATAAGTGACAAAGATTCTCGCCGATACCTGAGGGCCGCCGCCGCAGCCCTCAAGGGCCGTTTCGGAAATTTGAGTGACCTGAACAGCCCCGTCACTCTCACCATGATGCTGCTTTTAGTGTCGTTTGAGGTAATCAAAAAGATTTGATCACTATCCCCGTCACATGAATTACGATTATTCGCTGACTTGTCTAAACCTGCCAGGTGTTCTCAGGGACTCCGCGATGGAGAGGACATTTCGAAGCCATCCGGGGGTGGATTCGCTCTCGAGGAGATCACTCTGACTTAGACCCGTTCCTAAAGACCTGGGTGTGTCTCATAGAAACCCAGTGTGCTTTGAATGTGGGATTACCAGTTATGCAAGAGGTTGAGTCGTGGATTGATTTATGCCCAAATTCCTCAGATGTAGCGCAAAGCGACTCGATCGACGCGTTGTTCGGATGCTCCTCCAGGTTACCCAAGCTGATGGTAAGTCATTTAGACTCCTGAATCAAAGCTCAGGCGCAGCTAATTGAGGTGATAGTGCGCCGCTTCGCAACTACAGAAGGCCTCCTACGATGCTGAAATCCCCCTCGAGGAGATACACAGGCGGTCTGAGAACCTCCAAAAGGCAATTGAAGCTACCAAGATGGAGGATAACTCGAATCCAGTCATTTCAATCCTGTGCGATGGTGCCCGAGAAGAGTACTCGGCCATGGTGGGATTGGAGCAAGAAGAGCTGCGCCGGCGGATGATCGCCACCGCCGAAATATTCAGGCACACGTCACACCTATATGTTTATCGAATTACTCATGGCGTCGAAGAACCACTCACGTCGGATATAGAGGAGTCTCTTCAGAGAGCACTCCAACTTTTGACGCAGGTTCCAGACGCCCTTGGCCCAGGAGCTAACCTAGGTTGGTGTTTGGTAGTGCTTGGAGCAGAGCTTGATCTCCTAGATCGACTATATTCGTTCCAGATGGCATAGCATGCACCTACTTGGAATTTACAATACCAAGTCTGGCGAAAAGATACTCGAGGCGGTATGGAATCACCGAGATCTCGTCCGTAGTGGTCTTGCCACACCAGCTAGATGGCAAGATATTATGAAGGACATGGGGGAACATCAAATCCTGGTCTGACTTTTTCAATGCCAGCTTTCGTGTTAACCAAAACAATTGAGCTGTCCAATCTTGTACTACTTTGCTACCAAACGATGCACCATGAGCCGTATGGTGTTTCCCCCATTCGCGTGAATCTGCATGCTTAGGATCAAACTGGCCAACTCTCCATCTGGGGAAACATGGCAAAGCTTCTAACCTGTGCATGGAATTGTATAACCTGTGACACATCCTCATACTGTTGTTTGTTTGTTTATCTCAAGTTTGATTACCTGAGGTGAAGCTACATACGCAGCTGCGGTTGATGTAGCTGACCTACAATTTGGAAGTCTCAGGAATGTTGAAGTATTTCACCGTCTTAGAGTTTAGCCAACCATCAAGGCTCTCCTCGCCCAAATCTCTCCCAAATCCTGACTGCTTAACACCTCCAAATGGAGTGTTGGCATGCAACATTCCCCAGCAGTTAATGGTAACCTGCCCGGACTCAATGGCCGCTGAAACCCGCTGAGCTATGTTTACATTGTTTGTAAACACCGCAGCACTCAAGCCATAATCGGTATCATTGGCCTTTTGTATTGCCTCCTGTTCGGTGGAGAACTTGGCGATGCTCTGAAGCCCGAATCAGCTTTTGTGTCGTTTCTCCAGCTTATGGGCTTGGATAAAGTACTTACCGGAACTGGTCCGAAAATCTCCTCCTTCATGATCGCCGCAGATTCAGGTACATCAGCAAAAGCGGTGTTGGGAACAAAGTAGCCTTTGTGGTCGAGCTTCTCCCCCCCATGAAGTAGCCTCGTTCCATCGTTCTTGGCTCCTTCGATGTAGCTGAAGATTTTCTTTTGCTGGGATGCATTGATGACTGGACCTTTGGTTGTCTCCTGAAGAACAGGATCGCCGTGTACGGCCTTGTTGATTCGTTCAGTAAATGCTTGTAGAAACTTGTCGTAAATAGTATCTTGCACATATATTCGGGATCCAGAGGCACAAATCTGACCATTGTTGGTTGTGCTGCCTAATGATGTCCAGAAGAGAGCATTGTCCCAGTCCGCATCGGAGAAAACAATGGACGGGCCCTTACCGCCAAGCTCGAGTGTGACTTTCTTGAGGTTGGACTTGGCGGCGGATAGGAGGACGTGTCGGCCGACGGCTGTACTTCCAGTGAAGGATACTTTCTTCACCTTTTGGTGTGCCGATAGCGCTGCTCCTGCAATGGCACCCTCGCCGCACAGAATGTTGATGACGCCAGCGGGGAAGCCTGCCTCCTTGACCAGGCTAGCAAGCTTCTGTCCCCATAGTGGCGCGGCCTCAGGGGTCTTAATGATGAGAGTATTACCTGCGGCTATGGCGGGTCCCAGCTTCCATGAAGTAATCATGCTGAATGGCAGAGAATCCGCGTCAGCTTGCTTCAAAATATCAGACAGAATACCCAGGACTTACAGAGGACAATTCCATGGCACAATGGCTGCGCACACCCCAATGGGCTCTCGAAGAGTATAAGCCGTGCCCTCAGGTATTTGCAAAAGCTTTCCATCGATCTTGTCAGTCCAACCAGCAAAATAACGAAGAGTAGACACAGCATTGGGCACGTGCAAGCCTTTCGAGTCGTTGAAAAGGATTCCGGCATCCAGGGCTTCAAGAAGGGCCAGCTCGTCGGCGTGCTGCTCAATCAGGTCTGCCAGCCTGTGTAGAAGCTTTGCGCGCACTGGAGGAAGGGTCGTTTTCCAACCTCCATAGAAGGCGGCTTCGGCAGCTTGCACAGCCAAGTCTACATCTGCCCCCTGAGCAGCGGACAGTGTTGCTAGCTTCTCCAAGTTGAAGGGGCTCTCGATGTCTAATGTTTCGCCCGCCGTGGCTTCGACGAACTCGTTGTTGATAAACAGTCCGCTCTCGACTAATTGCCATCTTAATGTAAGCCCAGTTTTTCAATGCTGTGAGAATCCACATGATAACGTACTTGAAGTGGCCAGACCATTTCCGGCCTTCAATGTTATGACAGTCATGTTGTGGAGAATGAACAGCGCCGTTGGAATCGAGGAGTTCTATACCTGAAGAGAGGCAATACTGCTTCCTGTAGGAGGAGCACTTGGCTAAATATATAATAAGCTAGACTGCGAAGGTGAAAGATAGTTAGTGTTGCGAATGAGGGGCTGTCCTTGCCTAATGTGAGATGTCACTTTTAGCAAGCAAAGAATCCCCTCTTCTAGGGATTACCCTCGACGGAACGAGATGCAAGCTCGGAACTTAATTGTCTGGTGTCATTCCGACGGGACATGGGTTCGGAATTCCTCGGCCAGTTCCGCGGACAGGATAATCCCTGTACTTAGTCAAGCGAATTACGAGAAAATCCGGGGAAATCGCAACCCCATTTCTTTGATTTACTCCGTACCATGATGGCCTAACACCGCCAGATGCCGTATGTCCGTACCACTCGTTTCTTTGAATTTGTGGGTACGGCGCAGCCCGCCCGTGAAAAGACTAAGAAAATTCCAGTTCGTGGGCACACTTGGGAAACACTATATAGGCACTTTGACCCATGCTCTACTAGTCAACTTCGTCAACGAAAGCAGTGATTAGCCAATCAAGAGCTACATGAAGCCAGCATATTGATCACCCGGAACTGCAAGTCTGGTCTCATCGAACTTTGCAATTCGCTGAGAAACATTGTCGATCAACGGACACAATATTTGATTCGCTGTGCCCCACATACTCTTATACTGGCGTCATGCAGCACTTTATGGGATGGATATCGTTTCTGCCGGCAAGAACACCCTCGCGCAAAGTCTAATCGCTGGCCGCGCATACCGGCGGAACAGCAACGGCGCCGGCTCCACGTAACGGGGCCGATCGCATCGGTGCCGAACGCCACTTGTTCTTGTGTTACACCGGACCTTTTCCCGGGCCTGCTTAAGGCGCATCGCAAGCTTCCAACCGCCTCACTCGTGAAGAATCAACAATGCCGCAGGATATTTCCCTCGATCAATGCTATAAAACTTTTGAAATAGACGATGCAGCACCTTATGCGTATGGTCTAATGTTCCTTCGACTCTACAAGTATAACAAGCTAACAGAGTGCTCTTACTGGCCAAATGCTTTAAGCATTCAATCACCGGTACAGGAGGCATCATTTTCGGTTTTGTTGCCCAGTTTTGAAGTGTTCTAGAAGAAGAAAATCCTTTCTAAAAGAATTCAACGTATCAACAAACATGCTGCCATTTGGCCTCATAACCAAGGAAGACCATCAGAGAAACCAAAAATATCTGCTCTAGGCCCCACAATTTGACGACGAATCACTCACTGTGAGCATTTCCCAGCCACCAGCTTGGTCCCAGTTCATCCCACCGGAAGCTCAATAACTCTAGCACACAACATCACCATATTTTCGCTAAATTGTAGTACTAAGGATGGGTACAGCCAGGGCCAACCGCCCTTCCAGCAGCCAATGGCTGGATAGGAACGGATCTGATAAGATTACAAGAGCATGTTCTGGCCACAGACATGTTTATGCTTGAAGGATCTCCCTGCTTGGTGGCAACTTATCCCATCGGCTGCTTAATGAACGCCGCTAGTTCTCTCTAAATTGGGGCCCCGAATGGGTACGGCCAAGACGGGAACGGCTTTTTAGCCGTCAATTGCCACGACGGGAACAGATCTGATAAGATTATGGAAACAAGCCTCGGCAATGATTGCCAGGCCATGACTTGAGATCAAGTGATGTCAAGTCTTTGAGGGATTTTTGACTTGCAACCCGACTCTTACGATTCCCTGTTCCCTACACGGTTGATCTAGGAGGAAGCATAAAAGTCATCTTCACCCCACGATGCCCAATCCTATTTTCACCCATAGTAACAATTCGACCCGATTACTCTAGTCACGACCACTCGCTTATCCTCTAATTCAAAATGCAATTCCTCGCCACCGTCAGCCTTCTCCTTGTCGCCGTTGCCCAGGTCGCTGCGGCCCCTCCCCCAGCTCTGGAAGGTCGGGATTATGCCCTTTGCTGCTATGTAAGTTCACCCTCTGGGCTTAAAAGAGAAAAGTCTGACTAGTTGATAGCTCACTTGCAAGGACGACCCGGCTTGCAAATGATTGAGGACGCTGTTGCTGAAATGCGATGTCTGGGAAAAGCTATCGGGAAACACTCACCAGCTTGTTTTGAAACCGAGCAGAGACTACGAACATTTATCACGCTTCTTATCCAATCAGCATGATTCTCATGTCGTGGATATAGTAAATACAATCACAAAATATTTCGGCCATGTGCTTTTACGAGACACGTTGCCTCTCCGTTCTGATGCACCTCAACGTGTTTATGCAAATTTTGAGCGGTTGCCGAGGGAAGCTTCCGGCCTCTATCACTAGGGATTTTGTCTCTAAGAAGAATTTCTTCAAGAGTTGATTTGAATAGGCAAAGAACACCAAATATATCATTGGGTAGGATAAAATGCCCGGACTCAATCATTAAACCCGAGCTCTTGAAACTCGGATCCGAAGGCCTTCGGATCGAGCAGATGCTAGAGCTACACCTTCAGCAGGGAAATTAGTCCATTAGTGCTTCCAAGGAAACCTTTATTGCAGTAGATTAGACACAGGTAACATGGAATCATCTAGTGAAAACATTTAAACAAATGCACACTGTCAGGGTCTAGCTTCAATCACACCAAACGCCTTTAAATGTGTGTCTTCGCACTAAGCTTGCTCCACAATGCGCAGCGACCTAATTCCTCTTCATGCAAATATTCCATCGTCGTTGAGTTTGTTTGCAGCTTGAGTCTTTCTCCATACCCGTATGGCTTCCAAAAAGGTGCACCCACGGCTTTTGCGGCATTCGGATTGCCACCAGTCCTGGCGAAGCTAAGCCAGTAAGACTGGACAACTCCAACCATCCCATGATTGACGCCACCGACATCGTAGCTATTAGCGCCCGGCACCGCAACCGACTGCGGTGCGTATTCTGGTCCCCAAACAGCCTGCAACTCCCAGGTATGCGGAACAATGAACCCCGCTGCAACTTCGACTGGGTCTAGAACGTGATCGCGTAGGAGGTAAACATCAACCCCCGCTCGGCTCAGTCCAGCAGCAAACCCTGACGCAACGCAGTTGAAAGCCATGTCGCCAAACATCTGGGACAACTGGTAGAACCTGGGGGGCTTTGTCACGTTGACACCAGGAAAGGTGCTTGGCACGTAGGAATACTGAGCATTGGCTTGTGCCAGATCGTCCTCTGTTAGATCGGGAAACTGTGTCTTGAGGAAGTTATTGACGTCTTGCGTGGTGTTGGCTTGGGTTGCGAAGATGGTTCCCTCGGTGCTGGATGAGCCCAGGATCAGCGGCCGGTGT
Source organism: Colletotrichum aenigma (assembly GCF_013390185.1). Classification (NCBI taxonomy): domain Eukaryota; kingdom Fungi; phylum Ascomycota; class Sordariomycetes; order Glomerellales; family Glomerellaceae; genus Colletotrichum; species Colletotrichum aenigma. The sequence continues at coordinate 1,616,194 of NW_023500914.1, forward strand.
TTGGCGAAACTGGCGTTGCGAAGCATCTCAGACGGTGTGCCTGTGAGCAGGTGCCCGTCGATGACTGGGCCGTAAGGGAACAGAGGAATGTTCGCCTGTCCGGGAACCGGGAAGCCACGGTTCGCCTGTTGAATCGTGTCTGATTCGAGCGACCTCAAGCACGCAACATCGCTGCAGTTGGTGGCATTGAGGAGATGGTCGTACTGGTACTGGATTTCTTCGACTTTGTGGACAGAGGGAAGCCATACGGCTGGTGCAATTCCAGCGCGCCATTTGACGTTGTCGTTTTCAGGAAGATGTCCACCGTAGGCGAGAGTGTGCAGAAGCACGCTCCCTGATCCAGCCGAGGTTGCAAAGAGGGTGACGTTGTTGGGGTCGCCGCCGAATTTTCCGATGTGCTGTTCGACCCATTTCATAGCGGCGCGCTGGTCGTGGAGGCCAATGTTGAGACTTCCTTCTTTTTGAAGCTCTTCGCTGGCAAGGAATCCGTGAGGGCCGACGCGGTAGTTAAAGCTGACAATGACAACACCATTGTTACTAGCTTCAACCAGCCCTGTGCCGTTATAGTTCTCATTCAGCAGCTGCACGAATCCTCCGCCAGAAATCCAGACCATGACCGGAAGGCTTTGTGCCGGTGTGCTATTGACATGCGCCGGGTAGTAGACATCGACGAACAAACAATCTTCCGATATATCTTGTCCTGGCGGTGGGGTGAACGCTAGGCCATCGACTGGCAGGCAAAGTGATCCGTGCTGGTTGGTGTCAGTCTAAGCATTCGCCAGGGTATTGTGCAGTTCTTACCGATTTCGCTGATACAATGCCATGTTCCTGAATGACCTCTTGTGGAAGCTTGAATCGGTTCTGTCCCACAGGAGGCGCGGCAAATCTCATTCCGAGAAATTGGTTGACGCCGTTGGACAGCGCGGTGCCCTCGTATGTCGCGTAGCCCAAGTCAACGCGTGGGTTTTCAGTGTCGTTGCAAGCAGCTAGAGCCACAGTAAGGCAGCTCAGCCATGCTGGTGATGTGTTGTAAAGCTTCATAGCGTATAGCAGTACGGTTTCGTGGGTAGTTGGTTTGCGCTATAATGTCAAAGAGATGCAATGACCAGAAGCCATAGTAATAATTCAGTTTTAAGATGTAAGTCCTCATGTCTAAATACTCTGCCAAGGTACTAATCAGGTTACTGACAGTTAGCCTGGCCATTAGCGTGATTTGTAACAACAGACAACAAATGCTTGATTACATCTCATGCTCTGAACACCATCATTTACGACTATGATTCTCGGTATCGTACGGAATTAACGTGGACTAATCTGACAGAGGATAGAACCCTGAATGAAAGCTGCACTTTGCACCAAACTGGACGGAGATTAGGTTTCCCTAATTTGGCTAGATCTGGAGACCGTTGCGCTAGGTATTACTCAGATGATGTCAATTCGCTGTTGAGAACTGAAAGTGCATGCCATTTGGATGGATTTGTCATCGGCCCAAGTAATACTGATTGAATAAGGCACCGCGCGCTACGGGTTTAACTTTTGAATGGATGACCTCTGCCGGCGAAAGATTTCTACATTGGACGGAGGTCCCCATTCGAACTTTTGTGATGTAAAATAAGCGGCCCTCGGCACAGACTGGAGTTCAACATCCATAGCACTTGAGAGCCTGCGGACCCCGGCCATAACGGTCCGTCTCGCCAAGACCCGAGGACCGAGAAGTGGACAATCAAGCAACCTACCTTTCCGAGGACCGAAACCATTCAACAGCAGTTCTCTCTCACTTCACATAACGTATGTTTTATTTCCTAAGGGAATACTGAGTGCCAAAGCCTCTTTGGCTCAACCTTGGCTGTTGTCAGTTGAGTTCAGCTTACACCTGCACCCCAGCTTCGAGTGACATACTGCAATCTATCACGGTCACAAGCCAGTATACCAAAGGGAGTATTCCATCAACTGCGTTTTATTGAGAAAAGAGGTATGCACTTGAGGGGTTCTGTGGCGCAGTGACTACTTCCTGCGACTCGAAATGGTGACCGACGGTGAACTGCGAGACCAGCTCCGAGCGCCGAAGCTTCATTTCACGACACGAAATTGAAAACAATGAGCCTTGCTGATCTTGCCAATTCATTAAATATCAATGCATCGGAAGGCTCCAAGATACTATCAGCACTTCGACATGAAAGGCCAGACAGACCTAGTAAGTTGGAGTATCAAGCCGCCTCCGGCCCCGCCGATGGTTATGGTGTCTTCTGGTCTCGCACTCGCTTAACATGATCGCCAGCTTGCACATACTCGGGTGCCAAGAGGAACGGAGTCGGGCAGACTTTTGCTATCCACTGCGGTCCGCTCAAAGCAGTGAATCAGGCCAACCGACATGCGTTCGCGGGTTTTGCCTTCCTATAACATAAGTCGATTTCCATCATGATCCTCGGGATGGAAAGTCTTCACTCACTGCCCTTCATCCCTCGCACACCACACTCGCTTCTGTCCTCTGTGTCTCGCAAATACTCCACGCTCTTTCCAAGCCTCCATCAGCCGCCGAGATGGAAAAGGCTACGACAATCTTTTCGATGGCGGGATAAGCACTGTGCACTTGGGCCCTTTCTGGCTACATCGGAACAGAGTCATCCAGCAGCATCGCAGTCGCCCGGCAGGCAGCTATCCCTGATGTGGACATTCCGCAGTCGGTCGAAGGCATTTGGGACAGTCTCACGGGAAACAACAACTGCCTGGGATGCCACGTAAGTCCAAATACATACCTTTATTTCCATTGACTACCATGAAGCTACTCTCATGTCTTTTTAGGGAATTCTTCTCATCTTGAAGGCGCTCGCAAACTTTGGTGACGATACTTTCGTCGGCGCCCTGCAAAAGCTCTGTGGTGCCGCTTCCGTAAGTGCTCCTCAAGATCCACCACGGGTGTTCAGACTGAGAACGTATATAATAAGTCCGAAGATGAAGACGTCTGTAACGGCACTCTAGCTTTGGAAGGCCCTGTGATTGCCGCAAGTCTCCGCGACCTCACCCTGGGAAGCAAGACAGCTCAGGTCTTCTGCACAACCCTCCTCGGCCTCTGCGACTACCCTGAGGTTGAGCCGTACTCCGTCCCCATGCCCCCCAAGACTATCACCTCTCCTCTCCCGGCAAGCGTCTCCTCAAACGGAACAAAGTCCTCCCCTTTCAAGATCGCTCACTTCTCAGACATCCACATCGACCCTCTCTACGTCACCGGCTCCAACGCCAACTGCTCCAAGCCGATGTGCTGCAGGTAATCCCCAACGACTCTCCCCATATTGCCCTTGAAGACGATTATGACCGGACACGTCCAGACCGTACACCCCAGCCGACGAGCCCGGCAACAACGACTTCCCCGCCGGCCCCTTCGGCGACCACAACTGCGGCGCCCCCCGCGGCCTCGAGCAGAGCATGTACGCCGCCATCAACGCCCTCTCCCCCGACTTCGCCCTCTTCACCGGCGACATCGTCGACCACGCCATCTGGAACACCGCCGTCGCCCAGAACTCCGCCGAGATCAGCATGGCGTACCAGCACATGTCCGATGCGGGGCTGCAGGTCTACGGCACCGTCGGTAACCACGAGATGTCGCCCGCGAACGCCATCCCGCCGACACCTCGGCGCCGGCTCGCAGTGGCTGTACGATGTCGTCTCCGAGGCGTGGAGCAGGTGGATCGGGTCGCCTGCGGAGGCGAAGTCGGTTGGTGCGTAGTCGGTCAAGACACCCAGGAACGGGTTGAGGGTGATTTCGGTGTCGACGAACTTTTGGTACACGCTTAACTTTTGGCTGTATAAGGATGTGCAGAGGGATCCGAGTGACCACCTGAAATGGCTCGTCGGGGAGCTTGATGCAACGGAGAAAGCTGGCGAACGCGTGTTCCTGGTTGGGCATATGCCCATGGGCATTTCTGATGCGCTCCACGATGGACCGAACTACTTCGATCAGATTGTCAACCGGTACAAGTCAACCATCGCCGGTCTCTTCTTCGGTAAGTATCTCCCTTCTCACCCAAACGACATCGACGCTGACAATAACCCAGGACACACCCACCTCGACCACTTCCAATTCAGCTACTCCAACTACGCCAACCGCACCGCCTCCAACGCAGTCGCAACATCCTACATCGCCCCCTCCATGACCCCCCTATCCGGCATGCCAGCCTTCCGCATCTACACCATCGACCCCACCACCTTCGGCATCCTCGACATCGAGACCTACGTCGCTGACATGGCCGACCCGACGTGCCAAACCGCCGGGCCCGTGTGGAAACGCTCCTTCGCCGCTAAGGAGACCTTCGGCGCCCTCCTCGATACCCCCGTCGCCGCGGACGCGGGGCTGACCCCGGCGTCCTGGCATAACGTAACCGTCGCGCTGGAGAAAGACCCAGCTACGTTTGAGGCGTACTGGGCGCGCAGGACGCGCGGGTGGGACGTGCCGGCGTGTGACGACGCTTGCCGCAAGAGTGAGATTTGCCAGCTGCGTGCGGCGAGGAGCCAGGATAACTGCTTCGTGCCGACGCCCGATATGTCGTTTGGCATCAGGTCGGAGGGTGGAACGAGAAAGCCGGCGGAGTGTGATCGCTCGGTGGTTAGGGACACGATTGGATCGCTTGCTGTTCGCAAGGGCCTGGTTGAACTTCTCGAGGCGTTGCTGAAGGAGCACCAGACCCGAAAGTGAGGCTTCTCGGTTTGCAATGGCTTAGGATGGTGAGGCAACCTTGGCAAGCCAGAAGAACATGTTGATATTCAAGTCTGTAGGTTTCATCAGACAAAGCCATTCTAGAATTTGAGATCAAATCCTGCAACTGGATTCAAATAGATCCATCCATCAGATGTGTGCCCTCAAAACGTCCTCCTTTACTCCCCTTTCGGCTGCTTTCCCCGTCACCACTGCTTCCTCGACTGCTCCGCCATGGAAATATGCCCATTCCCTCCCCTGGCAAACGACTCCTCCCGCATCTGCCGCCGCAGGTGCTTGTTATACGCCGGTGTCTTCATGTACTCGGACCGCAGGCGCGCCGTCCAGCCCTTGCCGTCGTCGATGTAGCCCCACTGGTAGGGATCGCCGGACTTGCTGGAACAGGAACCCATGGTTTGTTTTGTGTTTCTTTTATAATCCTCGGGTAGGGGGAGTTGTAAAGTTTTGAGATTCGTTCTTGGTTGGTGATGGTCGTGAAGATAGCTGTGATGTCATCGTCAGTTTTGAACACGGCAATTTCGATAAATGGGGACGCACGTTTTGCGTGGTTGTAACGATGTTCACGGGATGTGCTTCAAAGATGCTTTCTGATGAAATACCGGAAATTCAGGACATCTTGTCCACGGCAATTCTCCTTATATGCTTTTTTGACACAACTCATGAAGCTGGTCTTAGACGCCTACACTCCATGATCTGTCTGCCCAAGCGGCATCATGAGTGTGGCTCAGCTGACGTCAATCCGTCCCCCGACCAGATCCGAATTGCCGGCCCCGGACCCTCAGGGCCTGATCAGCACCGATGCAGGTAAGTGGCTTGCCGATTTCGCCGTTGGACCTCCCGTAAATGGAGTGAACAACGGCCAAGACCCCATCACACTGGATGCGGAAGCTGGCCCAAGCAACGTGAGTTCTCCCGTTAAAGAAAATATCCCGTAGGACTTTATCGTTGCGCCCATGACATCTGCAGGCATACGCCTTAAGAAGAAAGGGCCAGGATTTGTCGAAGGCAACGCTTGGCAACCCCACATCACATCCTTCGCGGCGAAAAGTACACTACAACATCAACTTTCCCGATTGGGCAACCCAAAGAAGATTCCATTTCTTCTCATTCTAAAAGTCTAAAGTAAAGGTCTTACAAGAATTGAACTACACATTAGGTATCCGCCAGGCCATGCAAATGCAACGCTGACAATGACGAAAGGCACATCCAAATTCGGACCTGCGTCCATCAAGAAAAGTCTAAGCCCTACGCAGCTCTATCCAGACTCTGCGCCTCGCACATCTTCTTGTACATCCCGCCTTGCTCGATAAGTTCATTGTGAGTTCCCGTTTCGACGATGCGACCGCCGTAGAAGACGCAGATCCTGTCTGCGTCACGGATCGTGGAAAGGCGGTGCGCCACGGCGATGGTGATGCGATCACCCGTAGCTGCGGCTTCCATAAGGGCTTTCTGGACGACCTTCTCCGATTCGGTATCGAGTGCACTGGTGGCCTCGTCCAGTAGAATGACACTGGGGTCGCGAACCAAGGCCCTGGCGATGGCGATGCGTTGTCTCTGACCACCGGAAAGTTGGTTTCCACCCTGTCCACAGGAGGTGTTGAGGCCTTCGGGAAGAGAGCTGACAAAGTCCCACGCATTGGCTGCGCGGCATGCTGCTTCAATCACACCATCATCCACCAGAACCGCCTTCTCGTCGGAAGCTTCGGAAGCTTCTGTTGGGAGGTCGATTCCTGCCGCAATGTTCTCGCGGATGCTGCCCGGGAAGAGGGTAGGCTCTTGCTGCACAAGAGCTAACTTGTTGCGATAAAGGCGAGGACTGATCGCAGTGAGGGGCGCAGATTCATCAATTGTGATCGTGCCGCTAGTAGGATCGTAGAATCGTTGGAGAAGGGAAATCATGGTGCTCTTGCCGCAACCTGAGGCGCCGACAAAAGCGACAAACTGACCGCGATCGATCTTTTGGGAACCAAATGTCAGTCCTCTTGTTCACCAATGTCAAATGGGCATAACTCACTTTCAAAGTAACACCCTTGAGTACCCTGGTGTCTGGGGCCAAGGGGTATGAAAACTGGACATTGTCGAAGCCATAGGAGCTGCAACCATCAGGAGGGCCCTTGTCACTGTTTTCCCGGGTGTCTTGAATCGTGGGCTGGAGTCCCATCAGCCAGAAGTAATAGTTGGCAGCGGAATTGGCCTTGGTAAAACCTGGGAAGACACTGTGGTTAGAGGCTATGAGCCATAGCATAGTGATATCTACTTACTGCTGGAGAAACTGAAGATCATGCCCGCAGCCTGACCGGAGAAGAAAACACCCATGAAGGAAATAATGAATTGGGAGAAGTTGATCTCGCCGTCCGAAACAAGACGTGATCCCCACCAGAATCCTAGGGCAAGAATGAAAAACTCGATGGATTGAGTAAGGGCGAACCAGATCATCATGTTGAAAAGCGGAAGAGTCGAGCTTGAGATGGCGTTGTCGAGCTCATTCGTATATCGTTGAATCACGCTCTTCTCAATAGCAAGAGAGGAGACCGTACGGATTGCATTGACGGTCTCGGATGCCAAAGACGCACTTGTTGAGAACTTCGCGTCGACCTCAGCGTCGAGCTTCGTTTCAATACGAATACGGGCGAAGCCAGCTCCGAGGAGAGGAGGCATGCCTGCGAAAACACCGACAAGGCCAAGCTTCCAAGACACTGCGATCGCAAGGATACTGCTAGCGACGACATTGACAAAAGACAGGAAGGCGAGAGCGACGTTAAATCCCATCAGTTCTAAAATCGCTTGTGCCATGGAATCGATTCGGCTGTTGAGGGCGCCAACTGTGTTCTCAGCTCGGTCGAAGAAACGAAGGTCTTGTCTTAGCATTCCGTTGAGGAGACCCTTGCGAACCTTTTGGCTGAGAGTCTGTAAGAGGTTAGTGAAGGTTGACACCAATAAAATCAGAGAGCGTACCTGAGCAATCACGTTCGTTGTCCAGCCCATGATATAGTAGACAGTTAGAGTACCTATGGACATGACGAAGTACATCAGAGCGATAAAGTTGCCGCGCTTGACCATGTCGGGGGAGGTAAATACGTCCATGACCTGAGACAGAAGAAGAGTCTGTCCGGGGTAGACAGCAGCTGAAGGTGGGTTAGCGCGTAGTGCCTATCGTGGGCTGGCCACTAGACTTACCTCCGAGAACACAGACGACGAAGGCACTGCCGTACCACATTTTGATCTCAGATGTAGAGCGGATGAGCTTGACGATCGTGTGCACAAGATTGGTCTGCTTGTAAAGCTTGAAGTCCTCCTTGTCTTTGAACGAGACGAGTCGTTGCGCTGCCTCCGTGTCATACTTGGCCAGGGACTGAACGGGCTCAGCTGCCTCAGTCGAGTCGTCTTCGGAACTCTCGTCGGTGCTCCCCTTTTCCTTGACAGAAAGATCTTGCGCTTTCACCAGCTTGGCGTAGTTCCCGCCCAGTGCAACTAGCTCATCATGCTTTCCTTGCTCCACGATCTTGCCCTTGTTCATCACCACAATGTTGTCTGCGTTTCGGATGGTAGCAAGTTTGTGGGCAATAACAACGGTAGTCCGGTTCTTGGAAGCGCTGTCCAAAGCTTGTTGCACAATGCCTTCGGCATGAGGGTCCAACGCGCTTGTTGCTTCGTCAAGTAGGAGTATTTTGGGCTCGGAGATAACGCTTCGTGCAATGGCGATACGTTGCTTTTGACCACCGGATAGCAGTCCACCCCTCTCGCCAATTCGGGTATCGTATCCTTCGGGGAGGTTGCTGATGAATTCGTCGGCGAACGCGACCTTGGCCGCTTGCTTGACGCGCTGAAGTTGATCCTCTCGTGAGGCATTCTCCAAAGGGGTTCCGACCAGGCCGTTGACGATGTTCTCGAAGACGGTACCGTTGAAGAGAACAGGCTCCTATTTGAGGTCAGTCTTCCAGCCATGTCTCATACTTGGTTCCGGAGCATGCCACACACCTGCTGAACAAGTCTCATCGTCGTGCGCAACCAACCAAGGCTCAAGTCACGGATGTTGATACCATCGAGGCTGATAGATCCGGAAGCAGGATCGTACCATCGCTCTAGGAGGCCGATGATGGTACTCTTCCCGGAGCCGCTGGATCCCTGCGGTGTTGTAAGCAACGTTTCGCTGACATATCGCGATCTGAACATACCACAAGAGCTGTCACCTTGCCAGCGGGGATGCTTAGAGAATAATCCTCGAGAACTCGGGTGTCCGGTCGCGTGGGATAGCTAAATGTGAGTCCTTTAATGTCAATATGCCCTGAAACTTGGCGAGGGACTTGACCGGATTCGTCGAATGGGTTGATATTGGACTTTCTATCGATCAAGGTGAAGAGTTCCGAAGCGGAGGTAGCAGCACGACTGAACGCCATCAGGTGAGGGGCTACACCATTGATGGAAGTCGAGGCGATGATAACGGAGAACAAGACCCTATGAGCATTTGATCAGCAGAGCGATTATTGAAAGACTTGCAGTTTAGCGTACGTGAAAACCGTGCCGATGCCGTCCACTTCCTTGCGCGCAATCATAGCAATACCCTGCCAAAAGGCCAAAGCCATGCCTGCGTAAACAACGAAGTACTGCCAACCAAACATCACACCATAGATGGGACTCTTCTTGTTACCGATGGCCCGCGATTGGTCGAGATACGAGCTGTACTTCTGCATGATGCGAGACTCCAAGCTGAAGGCTTTGATAGCACGAATGCTCCCTAGGGCGCTCTCCGCGTAGGTTCCTGCTTGTGCGTTGGACTGCAAGATCTTGGTCTCAAAGCCAGAGTCGATAGCTGCCATGGCACCACTGACAAGAACAATAGCCGGAACGATGCAAATAATGATGAGTGTCAGTTTCCATTGGCTTACAAAAGCGATGATGAAGGCAGCGAAGAAAGTGGAGACGGAAGAGAAGAAGAGGCCAAGTTTCTCAGCAATTCCAGACTGGATGAGTTTTCCGTTCGTCGTTGCTTGCATGGCGATGGACCCAGCAGTGCCGTGGTCGAAGAAACTGATTTCCTGGCTGAGGGCAGCTTGGAGGTAGGTCCGTCGAACGTTGCGGGTCAACTTGAAGGCGACGTAGGTGAAGAGAGCCGAGTAGATGTACGTTGTGGCGAAGCGGGCAATGCCGATGTAGACGAAATAGAGCCTGTGGATGTCAGATGGCCGATTCCTGGGTTCGTTGATCATGCCTGCCTACGCATTCTTGCTCACAGCCGCCATAAACTTGTCAGGGTTGGCGGTGATCGTTGACACGTCACTCATGATGTCCATTAACTCGCCGATGATCAGGTTCATCATGGCCAGGGCCACACCTGACCCAACAGCGGCGAGAATGCCAATGGTCTCAAGAACATAGTCTATTGGTTCTCCATATCTGAAGACTCTCTGCAACTCATGTCAGTGATAAGCAGTGAGCCATCACAGCTTCTAGGCTTACCAGAAAGCCTCCAAACCCACTCGTCTTCTTCTCGTCGGTGTTGTCGGGGTGTTTCGATGAGTCGGTGGACGCTGAACTCGAGGAAACGTCTTGCTTCTCCATGTCTTGTCTTGGCGCACGTCTCGCGGATAAGGGCGAGTAACGACACAGATGGAAGCAATTCGGCCCAGGTGGGAGAGGGGGGAGCACTAAGGTTTATCTAATGAGAAGGGGAGGAAAAACCGAACCAGATCAAAAAGGGATGAAAGCGGGCAAGTTCAGACGGAGCAGACAAAGTATAACGTTGTTGCTGATTGTCGCCGCGTAATAAAAGGGAAAGACTGGGCGAGGTGCGAACCGTATGCACGGCTCGCAAAGAAGGAGTGTCGTCGGCAGCCTCTCAAATACGAATCTCGCGTCTCAGAGCGAACCTAATCATGGAAGGTGCCTGCCGAAAGAGGGCGTCGTGGGAAAACACCCCGCTGCGGCCCGGATTAGGTTCCAGCTGCGCTCCTCTCCTGCCCTGTGGTAAGGCACCTGCCCTGGGTGAATTCCTATCCATCCATGGGAATGGAAGGACCCAGCTGCCCGGGATCTCCTTCCGTCCCGCGCTGGACCTGGGGCGGGCGGTGGTGCGGCATGCCAAGCAGGCGCGGCCGAAGCAGCTGCCACCAACGGAGCGCGGGCTGCCAAGACTCCTCGATTCCGCACCCCCTGCCGAAATCCACAAAACACGCGTATTCAGCCACTATCGCAATGGAAAATGATGGCAAAACTGTCATCAAGGAGATTATGAGACTTGGACGTCATTCAAACAACTGTTTCCACGATAACGATCGCGTCAAGAAACCCGGGGTTTGCCAAAGTCGGACCCCGCGGCCAACCCGATGCCTTCAATAGGTTCACCAAAAAGGTCCACAATTCCCAGAAAGTCCATGCTTCCGTACCTTATTTTTTTCTCGGTTTCGCGTTGCGTATCGCTCTCGCTGCGCATAAGTCAACTTCACTTCCGCGCCAGCTGCGAAAAAAAGGGCAACACGTCGCGAGTTACGAATTACGAATGCGGGCCTCGCTTTCATTGCTCTCCGCTCCGCACCACTGCGCTTCGCTTCGCTGCATGACAACCGCCGCACCGCCGCCATCCCTTTTCCAGCGTTCATCTCAATCGACGACACATCACTCGCCTCCGCACTGACTTGTTGGTCCAATCATTCTCCCAGTTCCAGGGCGTTGGGTCTTGTTGAAAGGATGGAAACCGAGCCGGGAACCGGCAGCAGCGCCCATGATCCGATGGATTCTCTCGAGGACCATGACGAAGATGATGAGCTTCCGCTGTCCAAAATCTCTGTAAATTGGCACTGGGTGTTTGGTAGCTGGCGCGCAAGATACTGACCTGCCTTGTCCAGTGCGATCGCTGCCGTCGTCGTAAGGTGTGTTCTGCTCGTCGTTTCAGAAGCCGTTCGCTGAACTGACGGCTCAACTGGTGAAATGCAATCGCCGACAACCGTGCTCGTACTGCATCCGCATTGACGTTCCCTGTACCTATCCTGAGAGGCAGAAACCCAAGGAACGACGACAGCGCGTCTTTATTTCAGAGGTGTAGTAAGTGGCGCAGCATGTTCGTGTACCAGCCATGTATCTGATCAATTACCAAGTGAACGAAAAATCGACTATATCGCCAAAAAGCTCGAGGAGTTCGGCCATGCTTTGGGCAATATTGATAGCAATTCTCAGCCCCCACCCTCGTCAACCCTTCCCTGCCGCTCTTCGCCAGCAACAACACCAGCATCTCGCGGTACCCCAACAGAAGCTTTAGCCGTCCCATCACCATCAAGTGGCAACACGAGCAAGATTCTGACACCCAAACTGGAATATGAGGGAGAATCGTCTCTTTCTGCGCAAGCCGCATTCGCTAACAAATTTCTTCGCGATGCTGTCAGCAGCAAGCCCTCTGCCGACGTCACAGGAGAGATGGCCTCCGTCCTGGACACCCTCAGTCGCACTATTGGGAACCAAAAGCGGGAGCAAGAGCCCGAGTATCTCTATCCGCACGCAAGAACGCTTGAGCAAGGCACCACACTCCGAGACCTGCCCATGCCTCCGGTGGAAACTGCTTTCACTTGCCTCAGGATGGCCAAAGGTATGGAATCCATGGCCACGTTTCGGCTTGGTGTTGCGTACTAATCATCGCACAGAGCATCCTCGCGTCAGATTCTTTTGGAATCACGAAGCAAACTCATACTCTTCTTTCACCGACTACTTCCTCAACGTCTACTCCCCAGGGGAGGTGACCCACGCAGACCTCATCATCGTCAACGCAGGCTTGTACTGGCTATTTCTCGAATGCAAAAACGTGATTGCCGATCCAGCTAAGAAGTCAGACTTCGCTGAGCAAGCAACTACTTGCCGCGCAAATCTCGAAACCGTACTCTCGAGTCTGCCGTTCCATCTGCCATCAACGATGGATACCACATGCGCTATGATGTTGGCTGTATGTTCTCATGCCCGTTGAGAGAACCATTGCTGATGACCACGACAGGCCATGTACTGTCTCGACTCCTGCAAGCCGTCCGCTGCATGGAACTTCATCGCCACTGCGTCGCATATGAGCCAGACACTAGGTATGCACAGCATAGTTGCCATGGCTAATGACGACGCGGAGACCAAACGAGAGAAACTCAGGCTTTTCTGGATGATCTACCTGCAAGAGAAGGGTCTCTCTCTTCGACTGGGTCGGTCATCAACCATTCGCGATTCTGACGTGACCGTTCCTTCACTTGCACCCAATCCAAGGGCGGATACGGCCATCTTTGGCCAGCTGCAAAAGTGGACAGAGCTGGCGAGGATTCAAGGCATGGTCTACGATCAAATCTATAGTCCCGCCGCGTTGATACAACCTCAAGCAGTCAGAACCGCCCGAGCACGAAGGCTTGCCTCGGTCCTCGAGGGCTTTACGAGCAAAACGTCCCCAGAAGAGGTAAGTGAAATCCCTCTAGGTTGATATTCCGTCTTTGCAATCGGTTGTCTTCCCAGATGTCATGTGATAGGTGGACTAACTTGGTCTTAGCTGCGATACTTGCAAGCAATGAAGGATGCCGTTGGAGACTTATTTTTCGAAGCCTTTATTTGCACCACAAGGGTCACGCATCTGTCTTTATTCTGCCTCATATACCGAGCCATTCCCGCTGAGCCGGGCGAGGGCACCGTCTTTGGTAAGGAGTGCATAGCCAGCGCCCGCCAAGCCCTCGAGGAACACGAAAAGTGCATGTCTATCATACACAAGCTTGACGAAGACTTCCTCGAGACATACGTCAACTGGTATGGTCAACCCTCATTCTTTGCGCAAACCAACAAGCCCCAACTAATTACTCCAGGGCTCTCCTGCAATCACCATTCGTCCCATTCACAGTCCTCTTCTGCCATGTCATCGAGACATGCAACGAAGCAGACCTCAATCGTCTCGGTGGTCTCATCGGCTCCCTACAGCAGCTGCTGACCGATGACTTCTCGACAGGCGTCAAGAAGGAGGTCCGGCTGTTCAAAGTCCTGTATGACGTCGCTTGTAGTTATATCAAGTTGAAGACGAACGATTCACGACAGGTTGAAGACAACGACATCGGTGGCTGGGGAAGCGCTGCGGCGTCTCTGATGATGCCGCCGTCTCTGTCCCAGACGAACATGATGCCGACGCCGGATCCGAGCTCCCAGGGGGTGGCCCACACACCATTTTCACAGCTGAACGACGCAGAGGCTGTCATGGGTGGTGCATTCGGTGATCCGTCTGCGAGCAACGGGTGGATTCCCGGCAACTCATTTGCGATGCCCGGCGACTTTGGGATGGAGGTCGATCAGCAGGGCGCGCAGCTAGGCAACTGGCTGTACATGAACAACCAGATGATACGAGCGCTGGAGGACAGTTACTTTTGATGACAAACGGCATTTTAATCTTCTTGGTGATGACCTGCATAGGAATAATTGGATTAACATCTGCCATTGATGGCATCGTAACCCACGTTTTCTCGTTGTCCTATCCGAAGAAACTGAGATACTCTACTTTGCTCCCTTCATGTCGCAACCCAGAATCTCTCCGCATAGCTCTATAGCAAATCTTTTCGCCCTCCATTCTGGAGCCTGGACACTCGGTCCGAATGTCTCCACGTAATCTCTGTAATTCTCGCCCGACCGTCCTGAGTCGCAATCTGCAGACGAAGCTGTTCCCCGCGGGTGTAACGTCGATACACATGAAATACGATATTCCCCATTTCATCGGGTCCTTCAGCACGGCACATAAAGTCCTCTTCTAACCTCTTAGGATCGGAGTCCTTGAGGAGCTTCTCGACATCTTGGTTGAATAGCTCAACGTGCCATTCTGCCGTCTGGGGGTATGTATTAGAACCAGGAACCCACGGGTGGAAGTATGCATGAGAAGTCGTTGAGAAGCGGTTGTGAGCTGGCGAAATAGTCAAGGGGCGGTTATAAGCGCGGCTGGCGACCACGGAGCGCTTCATAGCTGAGAGGCAAGAATTGAGAATGAGTCTGAACATCGTGTAACTCTGTTCTTCGTCCGGGGTTATTGTGTTCTCTTATTTCTAAAACAGTAGTTGGATGAGATCTTGTTTGTGAATGAGAGCATCTTACCTACTCAGTTTAACGTTTGTATAATCCTGCTGACTTCTGCAGTGTGGTTCTTCTGATGATAACAAAGCGAATGATGATAGAAGTACGAACATCCAGCACTATTTCTTTCTTTAATATCTTGGTTATAATGAGCAGCAGCGCCCTGATCAGGTGGCCAAAACAAGCTTTTCCGTGGCGGAAGACCTTGCGAAGTCATCTCTGGTACGTCTATCTCGTGTGAGTCACATGCCATCGACCTTAAAGGCAACGAAGCCATCGTTAACATGAGGTTGAGAGCCACACGGTGGGCGGCTATTCCACTACTGATGACAAGGCCAGATCGATAGCTTTGTGCTCACAGAGCAGAGCACCGAAATGACACACACTAATAACAAATTGATCGCCTTAATTCACTGCGTCATCCTATTCGACAATAACGCTTGGCCTGAGTGCTCCACACGAAGCACTGGCTGAGAAGCTCTCCGCACATTGGCCAACCCCTCCAGCAAGGAAAGAACCAACCTGGAACCACCGCAGATAGGCAGCCTTCAGCTCGGCGTTAGCTTGTCTCTCTAGGCTCTCTCTGGAATCACTGCTTATAACGATCGCATAAAGAATCCATCTGGAACTTTCTCAGTGTAGCTGTAGATGGAAACCCAGAGGAAGAATACAATTGCTTTGGGGGACAAAGAGCTGATTCGAGACTCGTCAGACCCAGAAGGTGAATACGCAACACACCTCACGCCCGCCTTAGAATACTCTAGGTATATCTTCATTTTGGTCTCCTTTTCTGGTCTGCCTCCCGATGCACGCGCTAAGAACTGGCGGTTGGAGAACCGATGATGGCACAGGCACGGGCAAGACGTTTCCTTCTACGCAAGTTGCATCTGAGACATTAGACGCATGATTGAATTCAACACTCACCCATCGGCTTCTATGCCTCAGTCCGTCGCGACTGCAGTTCACCCTTCTCTCCCCGTCACGTCGTTATTGCCGCCCACGATGTTAGCTGGAGATAGCTTGTCATTCAAGTCTCCGCTCCCGTGGAATAACCGAGCAACCGCGGCGCCGACCATTTTATTCCCCGACCCGGTTCGCGCGAGTGGAGTCCCGTCGCTCTGCGGACGTCAACACGCCGCATAGCGGGGGCGGGGCGCAGAACCACCCTTTTTGGAATCAATCCTTCCGCAGCGGCGCCACCCGCGCCTTTTAGACAACATGTTTTCTGGAATCAATTCAAATCCTTCAGACTCATGCTTAGAAATGCAGACCCCATAAGACCCCAAAAGCCCTGGGAATTATCACATTTTATGTTTCTCGGCGGTGGAAGCATCCATCACGCCCTGCAATTGACAGCCCCAACTCCACCGGTTTACCAAGTAAGCCTCGTATGATGATGATGATTCGTAGAGGAGATCAAACAGACCAAACACACACACTGTTCGCCAACCGCGGGGTAAACACACCACACGCACCCCTCAAAAAAGGGCCCATGCTCACCTACCCAAACTACTTACATCACCTAACCCCGCAGCAGAAAATGGGCACGGCGTAGCGTAGTGGCCAATTCCCATGATAAGACGGGGATCAGCTTCCTTGTTGCCGGCTCCAGCGCTAGCCGAAACTCTCAAACGTGTATATAAATGGGGGATCGGACTTCCTCAACCGCTTGTCCTCCTCCTTCGCTCACAGACTCTATTAATCTCACATTTCTTTCACGGAATCATTTGATATTGGACACCGACGACGAGTGAACTGACGGAACACACTTTGCGAGAAGGAAAAGGAAGAGGAAAATGGTTCTTAAGGGAAGCTGCATGTGTAAGGCGGTGAAGTACGAGAGTAGTGGTGAGTCCGGGACCTCGAGAGTCGACCCGTCTTACGGGCGAACGGATGATTGATGCAGTCTGCAGAAGAGCCACAGGTGACGGCCCTGTGCCACTGTGTTGATTGCCAGAAGGTAAACCCATCATCATTGTCGTCATTTGGACGCAGGGATTTTCAGAGTGCTGATCTTTGTCCAGTGGAGCGGTTCCGCCTTCACCTCCAACGCCGTCGTCCCTCGCACCGCGTTCAAGGTCACTCAGGGTACGCAAACTCCCGCATCGTCATGATGCTGTGGAAGATACTGACATCATCTGCAGGCGAGCCCAAGTATTACGACATCACCGGCGACTCGGGCAAGAAGAACAGGCACTTCTTCTGCTCCGGCTGCGGCTCCAGTCTGTACACCGAGCTCGATCTCATGCCGGACGTCACCTGCATCAAGGTAAGGGATCCTCTGCGATGAAAGATATATTACTTCACGTTGCTAACCTGGGATCAAAGGCTGGCGGACTGGACGACGGAAAGGCGAGTCTCGAGGGAAAGCCAGCTGTCGAGTTTTACTGCAAGGACCGCGTGTCGTACCTGACGGGCGTCAACGGCGCCGACCAGAAGCCTGCGTTTTCTTAAGGGGTTGGGAGTCTATTGATGAGATGTATGAAGACTATGAAAATAAAGAA
Organism: Colletotrichum aenigma; assembly: GCF_013390185.1. NCBI lineage: Eukaryota > Fungi > Ascomycota > Sordariomycetes > Glomerellales > Glomerellaceae > Colletotrichum > Colletotrichum aenigma. The sequence continues at coordinate 1,633,462 of NW_023500914.1, forward strand.
AATGAGGTTGACATCACATGTGGTTTCTAGTCTGTTCGAGTGATGTTGATCCAAGTCCGGTGAACTTCCCCACCCGTTCACACTGCCAAAAGCTACCTAGAAAGAGTAACCAGTTCGTTGAAATGTCAGCATGACAAGGAAAAGCCTACATGCGCCGACATGGGTTCGTCCAGTATGCAGAAACTCAATGGAGTCTCACTCTCTTGGTCTTGCCAGAAATTCTGCTCGGTAGTCAGCATCCGTCCCCAAACACCATAGAAAAGGGGGCAAGCACGTACCTATGGTCAGCACCATTGACCACGACCCCGTTGCTCTGCTGCTCAGCCTCCCAGACAAAATCATCTCTACCTTCTTTACCAGGGCCTCGAAGAAGCACTTTGGTCTCGAGCTTCTTATCAAACCGGCCGTACGCCTTCGGCGCCTCCTCAATATCCACCTCGCTCGTAACCACAAACCCCGGCCTCGCCCTGCCATTCTCAATCAGCCTCACCAACGCCGGCACCGTCTCCAACAACTCCACGATACCGAGCTTGATCGTAATACTCTTGAACCACGCATCCGCAAACGGGAACTTTAGCTCAGGGTGCATCTCATCCGCGTTCGGCGCGCCCGCGCTCTTCTCCAGCGACGCGTACACCCCCGGCACGCCAATGCCGCCCCCGAAGCTCGTGACTTTCACGGCCTCGCGCAGCACGTAGTCCTGCTGCGGCTTCAGCTCGGCGTTGACGGCGGCCATCTGCCCGCAGCAGTCGACGGCGCGGTTGACGCCGCCGGGCTGCAGCGCGAGGATCTGCTCGGATGCTGAAGCGCCGCCGCGCGCGAAGTTGATGGGCACGGCGCCGATGCCGGCGGCTTTGGCGAGGCGCTGCGGGACGTGGTCGACGACGTAGACGAGGGACGCGCCGCGGATGATGGCGGAGTAGGCGCACATGAGGCCGACGGGGCCCGCGCCGAAGACGGCGACGGTGTCGCCCGGTTGGAAGCCCGACCAGGTGAGGCCTTCCCAGGCGGTGGGGAAGATGTCGCCGATGAAGAGCCATTCCTTGTCTGGGAGGCGCTTGGGGATTTTGAAGAGGGAGGAGTCGGCGTGAGGGACTCGGACGTACTCGGCTGTGGTGGGAGTCAGTATTACTTGGAAGAAAAGGGGCTGAAATGGAGAATGAGACTTACTCTGCAGACCGCCAATGCCGCCAAAGTCTTGACCAAAACCATAGGTGACGAGCTCAAGCTGGAGGTGGTTCTGGGTCTGGACGTAGCCGTCCTGAGGAAACCCGACGACGACGCGGTCACCTACCTTGAAGCTGTCGACGGCATCGCCGACTTCCTCGACGATGCCCATGGCCTCGTGGCCCATGGCGAAGGGCACTTCATGACTGCCGAAGAAACCGTGATAGGTATGCAGGTCGCTGCCGCAGATGGCGGAGGTGGTGATGCGGATGATGGCGTCCTCGGGCTCGGTGATGCGCGGGACGGAGATGTCGTGCTTGACGGCCATCTCGTAGGGCTTGCCTTCCCAGACGACGCCCTTCATCGTCTTGGGGCGGGGAGAGTTGTATGCTGTCATTTTGAGCAGATGCTTCGATGAAAAGATGGAAGATAGATATTTCAATCGTATGTCCGAGAGAAAATCGCATTCATCATGAACTTGAGCGTCGTTCTTATAGATGTGCCAAGAGCTTCAGGCAACTCTGGGATTCTCACATGAATCCATCCAAAGCTGGGGTTCGTCACCGAAAGAGGTCACGTCTGACATGAATGGTGGCTTATCCATCAGAAATTGCCACTTGACAGTCATTAAAACTTCCCTTTTGCCATGTTCTGCCCAGATTGGGACAGAATAGGCAACGTAACTCAGCCTCAGGTAATGAATGCGACCCTACTTAGCAGCCCTCCAATGGAGGCTTAGAGGCGGGATGAAGGAAGACAGAGCCGGTTCCAATCATGAAGGGAGGTCAGACGACCTAGTCGTGGGGGGGTGTTCGCTCCTTGCAAGGCTGACGTTGACGAGGGTGGTGAAGTAAGCTTACAATGGCACCATGCAAGGGCATCCGACGGGCATTCCGAGCTGCAGGTGACTTGCATAGCCGGAAAGAACTTTGGACTTGAGTTCTCCAGTAATGAATGGGCAGGTCCGAATGGAAGGTACTCCAACATTGAAAGCACCGGCATACCTCTTTTATTACCATGAGGTTCTTAAGGGGATTGCCTGAAAAGATCCTGCATGTCTTGCCTTGCTTGAAGTTTGGGAGTACACGACAAGGGAAATGTTAGCTAAGTTACTTTCAGAAAGTAGTGATTGCATGAGCAAACGATAAACCAAATACAACGTCTACAGGAAAGCAACTTGATCGGCAACTTTTGATTGACACTCGGGATTTCTATCACACTTTCTCTCTGGCAAACGAATGCCTTAGGGTTAGAACCTAGCCCGATGGGATTTCCTGCAAAAGCACTTTGTCTTTTCTGTCACTTTCTGAAGGATTCTTTTCTGCCTATTACCTACTGTTGGAGGATGCGTCATCTCGCGACTACTTCATCACTCCTCGAGGTACTTACCTACTACTTCCTTTCCAAGCACCTTCCTCGCCTGCAAGGCTGAGACACTGGGTACCCTATCCTTCCTTCTCTCCATTATCATCTCTACTGTCTTCATGAACGTTTGCTGACATTTTGAAACCAGTAGCGACTGCCCCTTCTATACCGCCGCTCGCCTACCCCTTAGGCTGAGAAATCTCCCGACTCTGTCTCTCAGCTTGGCTTCTCTCTTCTCTCAAGTCTGGCCTCGTCACTCCGCTACCATCGGCGTCTTCTCTACTTTCGTTGTCGCCGTCGCCGTCTCTGCTGTCGTCGTCTTCGGCTTCTTCTCTTCTGTCGTTGTCGCCGTCTCTGCTATCTCCCGCCGACTTTTTTTCCGTCGTCCCTCTCGGCAAGGCACACCATGTCTAGGTTCTTCGAATACGATGAGGAGCCGACAGGCCTTTCCGTCCAGCAACAGAAGAGACACGACCCTCTCTTCGACGCGTATCGACGACGTGAAGTACCTTGCGTCATCTGCGTGGGAAGCTCTCTGCTCCTGTCATACAACAAGGAATGCTGGGACAGCGTGGGTTTGAACCAGACAAGTGGCCTCACAACGGACTTCACCTTCGTATACGGCGCATACATCACACCAGAGCTTCGAATCACCATCAGTGCTATGGAGAGTCGCGGAGCGATCACACCCTCTCAGAAAGTCGCCCGAATCACGATACCCGTCACAGCTATGGCAGGCAACCCTCGCTGCGGCCATGAGGACTGGTTTGGCACCGCCGCTTTTCATCTCTCTCTCCCAGTAGACCTCGGCAAGGTTATTCTATCGGAGACTACCGCCAGCGAGGCTACTCGAATCTCCGAGCTCGGTATCTTTCGACAAGGCGGCAGAGACAGAATCAACATCTACATGCCCGAGGCCATGTACTGCACCGCTCGAGAGTACGTTGAGATCATGTCACAGCACTACTCGACTCCTCAAAGTTGTGAGGTGGTGGACCCAGGCCTCGACTGTATCCTCAAGACATCAAAGTCATCGCTGGAGAACCTTCACGAAAGTGGAAAGATCAATGACGACTTCCCCCGGCCGCAGCATCCCATCCCTGCCACATTCGTCTTCGCCGACAATCGAAGCCACGTCCTGCGCCTTCAGGCCTCGTCTAGGGAGGAGGCTCTTTGCCAGAAAGAGCAGGCCAACCCTTTCCGCACTACCGACCTCCCGTGCGCCCTGCTTCCAGACAACTCGTCCGCCTAGGAGAGGAACGAGCAAGAGAAGTATGGCTTTGTGCCCGATGGTACTATTCAGAAGTATTTGGCCGTGGTCCCGATGTCGCCCGAGACCGCTGCGGCCCTGCCGAAGATTGGAGACGAGTGCAGGATCACCTTTGGGAAGAGCGTACAGACACGCGTCCGCGCCATGGGCTCCGTGGATAGCAACGATTCCGTGGCTATATGCAAACATATCGTTGGGGGCTACCGTCGAGCTCAGTCCGGATCTGGAACGGGCCTCGTCGACGTTGGCCAGCAAGATGTGATCAATTCCGACTTTTTCCAAGCCGTTCTCGAGACTGTTCTGCCTGGAGATGCCGACGCCCAGTTGATTCAATACGTCAAGGACATTGTATCGGCCAGTGCGTCTCCTCACGACAACCAGGCGTTCGTTACGGACTTGGTGGCAAGGCTCAAATACATGCGGCTCCGTCTGCCGAGCGAAGTCGAGCTCAGTGGTAGCAGTTCGTCTTCCTGGCAGGCGATGCGGATCACGCCGCCGGAGGGATCCTCATACCAGAACGCCTACTTTGTGGTTTGGGTCCCTCAGCAGAATGATATTGAGCCTGGAAGGCGCCCAATTCCGGTTAAGGTCACCTTTCCATGGACGACGACAACGACAACGACGACGACGGACGACAAGGTCGAGGAGCAATCCATCGAGGACCCACGGATGGAGCACAGAGTTCTTGGTATCGTCGTCGACGAGTTCGATGCCACAGCCCATATGGAGATGAAGGCAGTGTCGGCAATGGCGACAGCTAGCAAAGGCAGCAATCTTGAAGTCCGGTGGTCCTACGCTCTGCAGTTCAACCCAGCTGTTTTGCCGCAATATCATCCCATGAAATGCGTCAATTTCCACGAACGCTTCCCCGAACTCAAGAATCTTCGCTTTCCAGACGACGAAAAGCCGCAACACGAGCTTTTGAGTCGTCTCCGGAACGTCCCTGGAGGCATCGCCATGTACACTGGGGGTCCCGGGTCAGGCAAGACTACTTTCGCCGCCCTCATCGCTGCTGCAGTTACCAAAGGTCCCTCACGAGAACGGGTGGTGTGGACGGTACACAGCAACGAGCTTTGCGACGATGCTCTTCGTTTCTTGAAGGAAAAGTGCGGAAAGGATGTGCGCGTTGGTCGCCTACCCTACTACCGCAGTATGGTAGATGCACTCAGCGACCATCGCCTTGCCAGAGATGGCAACACGGCCACATCCACAACTCGCTGGGGAGATGATGTCTCCAAGCACATCAATTCTTTCCTTTCTCATGCAAGCGACACTAAAGGCGACCTCGACATGATCCGCTCCCCCGACTCAGTCGCATCCAAGGCTATCAATCTAGCCACGCAGCACCCCGACAAGTTCCCCGATTTCTGGAGAGAGATGCCAGGCAACGTTGACTGGCAAAAGGCCTGTCGCCAGATAATCGTCACGGCCATTGACAGCTTCGATGTTCTCGTCGGAACGCCCTTCGCCATGGGACAGCTGAAGGACACCGCCAAGGTAGTGCTTCCCAAACGCCAAGCTGTGGAATGGAAACCTGCACTCGCCATCATTGACGAAGCCGGTCGTATCCCGGAAAGCCAGTGGTGGATTCCTCTGGTGTCATTCCCCGATGCCTTGGTACTGAGTATGGGCGACACCGCTCAGTTCAAGCCCTTGTCTATCAGTACGAACACAGCTTTTGAGCATGCCAGAGGTCGCACGGAATGGCTGTGCGTCTTTGGACAGCAGCGCAACCTGTCGATCTTGAAGCGGGCAGAGATGTGCGGGCAGGTTCTTGCTCACCTTTCCAACAATCGCAGGAACCGCGGCGACATTGCTGTGTGGGCGAACAACAACATATACCCCGGCAAGATGCACATCGTCTACCCTCTCTCAATCGACCCGAAGGCGCAGATCTACCAGCGTTTTATGCGCTGGATGATGGACCCGAGCCCTAACATGGGATTTTCGAACACTTTGGTGTATGACATCCGCAGCACCCTGTCTATCAAGCACGGCACAGGCTACATCAATATTGGCAACCGCAATTGCGCCCTCTGGATTGCCTACAACGCATTTCAGTACGGCCTGCCGAACCTCCGCACCACAGGAAGACTCGCCGAGATTATGATCCTTACGCCCTACTCAGCTCAGCTCCACGCCTATCGCGATGAGATAGCCAGAATGACGTCCTCGGGGATTATAAAGAGCAAGATCACAGTCCGAACTATCGACAACTCGATGAGTGCCGAGGCAGATCTCGTCATCTTCGACTCTGTCCGCGCCAAAGACATCTCGGGCTTTCTCAACGATCGGAATCGCATGGCAGTGGCATCGACCCGTGCTCGCGGCGGAGCCATAATGCTTGCTAACATGGAGGCTCTGGACAGAGAGAAGAGCAGAACCGAGGGCGATGGCACATTCAACCTGTACGCGAATTTTCACCGGGACCGAAACCTCTCGGTCCTGACCAATAAACCGTGGGGGAAGATCTGCAGGCGCTGCAACAGGCCTTGCCAGGAGAGTGGGCACGTTTGTGCTATCAGAGACCGTCGCTGCCGCTTTTGCAAGAGCGATCAGCATCATGAGCGCTTTTGCCCGCGAGGAAAGCCCGCTCGTGACTACTACCATGATGGCATGCACCCGAAGGGAAAGGAGCCTGACAGGAGATTGTTGTGATGGCGCCTGGGGGTTTCGGAGGAGCTCTGTACAAGGCCCGTGGAGCTTGGATTCGTAGAGTAATCAACGAGATGTTTCCGCGTCCGATGTGGTCAGGAGGTAATGCCATAGAATGATATAGAGCACAGCGAGGATGGGGCTGCTTGCGAGATCATCACCCATTGCCATTGAGACCCGGTACTTGTCCTGTGCTTGAGCGACTACTTTTCCCTGCCGTCGTCTTCTCTGCCGTCGGGCGTCGTTCACCATCGTCGTAGTCCACCGTCGTCATCCTTCATCCAAGTCTAATTCAAGTGTACCTTGCAGCCGTGCAGACACAAAGAATTCAGGCGGTCTTTGCCATTTGCACTTTTTCGTGGTTAAAAGGATCATTATGCTTCTTAAACTTGTCAAATTTAGACATGCGCCTGCCTGTCAGACTTGCTGTTTCATCACTCATGGAGTACATTCAGTGTTTTGTTTATTCCAAGGCGTTTTGGCTATTCTTGGGCGTAATGCTGACGGGTGCAGGTCGACGATGCTACCTCCAAGTCCTCCGCATTTTCGACCCAGATCCCACACCGCTGGGTCGTACGGGGTTGCATCGACAGTGAGACACATTTTTACAGTCGAAGGGAGAAGAGCCACGACCTTGAGGTGGCGCGCCGTTGGGAGATGGCAGGTTACGCAACGGCAAGGTGAGGTAAGGTAAGGTACACGAGCAGCTCGTACGATGCCATCGAGCAGAGGGCAGATATGCAAGTGCCCGACTCTTGGGAAAAGAATGGCTGGGCCGCGAGACATGCGCGGGCGAGCAAGCAGAGGGAAAACCCCGCAAGGATTGATGGACTTGGACATGCGGGCGGTGGCCGGGATAGGGCCTGGGGGTTGCGCATCACACCGGGCCAGGACCGGGACGGGCGGGACACGACGGGTTCAAGCAAGGGACAGGGGGGTTGCTGAATGTTTGCTAGCCGGCGGCAGCGGTTGTTGAAGCCACCTACCGTGTTGGGCGAGTTGTTTGCTACGCTTTTGCAGATTGATTTCCAAGGCAGAGATGGTCTTGGCGGTTGGTGACGAGAAATCGCGGACTGCATTGCATGGACTTGCGATGATGGGTGCACGGATTGTTGATTTGACCGTATGATTTGAGAGCGACTTTGCGGGCGAAATCGTGCCCTGGGTGGATGTTGGTGGACGAGTCTTTGCGAACGACAGGGATCCGAGAGATTCATCACATCTCGAGAAGATGCCATTGGCGGTGGCAACCGGGGAGCGCTGGGCGGCGGGGTTCCATATCTGGCTCTGTTCACCTCTTTGGGAGGGCTTGATGGCTCGGCTTCCGGATCTGGATGGGAGGGAGATGTCCCACTCGTTGGTTACTTGGTTGCGTGTTGGGATGTTCCGATGGGCAAACGACGCTATCGATGTCTGAATGTCGCTCATGATCTTCGGGGTGGGCACCGGCGGCGCCAGGAGTAGCCGCGCAGCCGCGGAGGTGAGGGGCTTTCGATTTTGAAAGATTTTTCTCTCTTGTAAGTCGTTGTTGGCGCGGAAAGCAGGGGATTCCGTGTCGGTGGACGGTTTGTGGGTGGCTATAATGGCCTTCTTTGCGTATTTGTTCCATCAATGTCGAATACTGTCGACACATCGTCAGTGGTGGCGTTGACGCCTCCGACGCGGTCTTCTAGAAGCCCGTTAGAAACAGCGAAAGACACATGTTTGGTGTCAGCAATGATTCACCTGATTAACGTGGAACAGACCTTGACCGAGTGTGCAGGCGAACATGATTCCCCTCAATGTTCCGCATACACATCTCGACATTGGGGTCTGCTCACGGGTCGCAGGTCCGGCCTGGTGGGGGCATGAGGTGCAGTGCAGCAGTCAGGTACCGGCCAGTGGGAGTATTGGATCCGGAGGCGTGAAGCCAGATCAGGCGACCCCCCAAAGCCCTCGGAGGACTTTGCATGAGATGGCGAATGAGATGAGGCGAGGTGAGGAGATGGAGGGCCAAGATGGCCGAGATAGATGGAGGTGACAGCTGGAATGCTGCGAAGCCGTTTTGGTGGCGGGAGCTTGGGCCGGGAAGGGCAAGCAAGGCAAGCTTTAGTGGACAGAAGCCAGGTGCGGGCGGCCGGGCCCTGCTCTGGCGCAGCGTCCATGGTGCACAGACACTGAACAAGCAGGGACCACGGCCAATCAGCAGCTTGACATTGCCGCCCGTCAGGGAGCAGGGGATGGGGGAAGGGACCCCACTGGTGCTCTTTCCACATCGATCCTGCGAATCACATCTGGCAGCCAGCACTTTCCCGCCTTTTGTCGACCCTTTTCTGCCACACAACTGCACATTGTCCACACTGCCCGTCACAAAGCCTTCGTCCCCTGTCATTCGACCGCCATCCAAGAAACTCGGCCTTTTGCAATATGCGGCCGTCCACCATGTGTGCTGGGTCGCGCATCTTCTGCAGGGCCTCGCCTCGCAGTACGGTGCTGTCCACTGCCCGCTGTTGGTCAATTCCGTTCCGATGTCTCCATCAGCGGTCTGCTTGATGGGCCGGTTCCTCTGCGAGAGAGAGGTGTCCTCCACGACGCCCACGTTTTCCCACTGGCCACTGGCCCAGAAGGATGGAAGAGGGAACCGACAGTTCGTGTCATGTCCTCGCGTGACTGAAGCGACGAACTAGCGTTGAGGAAAGGAGAGGACCACTGCTGTCGTCAGCACTGTTGAGCCACGAACGACCACGTACAAGTCACTGCTATTGTTCGACGTTGCCCCGATCACCAACTCCGGATACACAAAAGTCGTCAGCGGTTTCCCCGCTTCCAGTTGGCTATTCGGCTGCCTAATGGAGACCAACCGGCATACGACGTCCTCGCAGAAGACCGACTGCCAGTGACGAGGGCCAGAGCCAGCCGCCGTCAGCGATTGCTACCACGGAAATCTTATCTTCGGCTGATCACACCTATGGCGCAAGAACCAACGCCCTCCCGCAGTCGTACCCCGGTCCACATCTTCAATAGTCTCCCTCTGCCGAGCAGACGGCCGTACCACCGTACCTCGACGCACACCTAGCCAAGAGCTTGCAGCTTGCAGTCTGTTCACCTGCATCGCATCCACCCTTCTAGCGCCCACGTCCGGCCTGCATTGTGTGACATCCAGCGGCGGGGAACGACCACAATCGCGACCAGCCAATATTAAAGTACGGTCAGCCGCTGGGCCCGGTACCATTCACATTTCACCACCGGAGCCAACGAAGCCATCGAACCCTCTTCTGGCCGTTGATTGAACGACCACACCCAGGCCGCACCCTCTCGACCCCTCCACATGGCAATTTCGCCGCCTTGTCATCCATCGTATACACCACAGATGCCACCACACTCTGATTAGTTGCGCTTCGAGGCCTGCCACTCACCAACGTGACAGTCCTGTCGACAACTGCCTTCATCACGCCGCCCTCCGTCAGTATCAAGCCACTAGGAACTCTCCACCTCGGAGCGCCTCCGATCTCACATCCATATATCCCCTGTGGGCTCCCGAAGTTGCGGATCGGTTCCTCTTTCCCGCGTTTTTGCCCTGTCCCTCGTTTCGTCGCTTCTGTCGCCTCTCTGTTCCTTGCTTCTACTCGGAGGGATCTGGCATTCCTCGGTCAGCAGCAGCTCCAACGTCACCTGAACACACACGGCACATGGATTGAAACCATCGCGGCTTGGAACAACTCTAAGACAGCCACTACTCGACGACCTCTCCAACTTGCTCCGAAATCCCTAGAGTAGCATCGAATCACCCGCGCCGCATGTCGACGAGAACCTCCGTGTTCTGCGCTTAGCCGCCCTCCCGTTGCTTCGTTCAAGGGTCGTCGCTTCGCTGCGATGGCTTCCCATTTTCGCAGCGTGGCTAACGCCGCCACGGATGAGACGACACGACTCGTCAAACGCATCGCCATCACGCTTACGCCCGACAGCCCACCCGGTCTCATTGAGGCTCTCACAGTAGACCCTTGGAGCAAGTCTGGAAAGTATGGATTGGGGTGGACCTACTTTGCGCTGGCCCTCATGGGCACAGTCCTCTTCATGCGGTTCTGGCACTTCTGGCAAGACAAGATCCGCCAAGCCATCTACAAACAGGAGGTGGAGCAGCACTATGCCGACCTTTACAGCACCGATCCCGAATACGCCCACGCATTGAGAACCGGACAGACACAGCACTTCTTCCCCGAAGGAGAAGGTCTTGGGGAGAAGCAGTTCAAGCCAAAGGCTCACTTCTCCTCCGTCGGATTCGTCAACGATACCTTGGCCCTGTTCCGCTGGGTCTTCTACCGACCCATTCCCGACTTCGTATGGGGCAGCCACCGATTCACCTTTTCCTCGCTCGCCGTCTTGACCTGCGGCTTCATTGCTCTGGCCTTTGTGACACTCTACTGTTTCCTCCAACAGCCACTCTACTGGCAAAGTATCCAATTCGGCTCACCTCCCGTCGCCATTCGTGCCGGCATGATCGCCGTGGCCCTGACTCCTTGGATCGTCGTGACGAGCATGAAAGCCAACATCATGTCGATGCTTATTGGCATTGGACCTGAGCGCCTCAATGTCTTCCACCGCTGGGCCGGATATCTCTGCCTGTTTCTTTCGCTGGTGCACACCGTCCCGTTCTACATCCAACCGGTGTGGGATGATGGCGGTATGGAGGTCTTCTCGCGGCTGTTCGCCGGCGGTAGCGGTGTGATCTACGGCACAGGTATCGCGTGCCTGGTTCCTCTGGTTTGGCTATGCGTTGCATCCCTTCCCTTCATTCGACGCATGGCCTACGAAGTCTTCGTCATGCTTCACGTACCCGTGGGTATGGTGTACGTTGGACTTCTGTTTTGGCACACCAAGAACTTCCTTGCGTCCTGGGACTACCTCTGGGCGACCATTGCCATCTGGGCGTTCTGCTACTTCCTGCGCCTCTTCAACCTCAACTGGACGAAGCCATGGAGGCTGAGTTTCATGGTGGGCGACGAAGCTGCCATCACTCTCCTTGCCGAGAACGCGATCAAGATCACCATTCCCACCCAAATGCGGTGGAAGCCTGGCCAGTACGTCTACCTTCGCATGCCGGGCATCTCATTCTTCGACAACCACCCCTTTACAATTGCTTCGCTGTGCAGCGACGATTTCCCCTCCGAGTACGGCGAGCAGTACCGCGACTGCATGCTGGTTTTCAAGCCCTATGGTGGTTTTACCCGAAAGGTCCTCGACACAGCTATCGAAAAAGGCCCCTTTCACACATACCGAGCATTCCTGGACGGTCCTTACGGAGGCATGCGAAGGGACCTCGCTGCCTTTGACACTTGCATTCTCATCGCAGGTGGCAGCGGCATCACGGCATTGATGTCTCAATTGCTGAACCTCATCAAGCGAATGCGCGATGGCAAGGCGATCACGAAGAAGGTGGTCGTGGTATGGGCTCTGAAGAGACTCGAGGCAATGGACTGGTTCCGCGAGGAGTTGCGGATCTGTCGTGAAGCCGCACCTCCTGAAAGTGTCACCTGCAAGTTCTTTGTCACGTCGGCGGTGCGCAACCGAGGCATGATGATAGATGCAGGCGACCGTGGGGCACCTCGAGCCCTGAGCCACCTGTTCCACGACAAACTTGACGGGTTTGTCGCGGGCATCGCATCGAAGCGCAACTCGGCGCTCATTCAATCCGTCGCGCAAGGAGACCCACAACGGGAGCAAGAGCTTCGCGACGAGCAAGAGGACAGGATTACCGCCCTGCCTCAACAGAAATACCTTCAACCTCACCAATATCCCCCTCCACCACCTGGACCTCCGCCATCAAACCGCTTCTCTCCACAAGAAGAGTCGCTTCGCAGACTTGAGGGTCGCGATTACGATGGAGAGCACGATCCAGATGCCAAGAGAGAAGACGGCGAGTTCCATTTCCCTCGTGTCAGCATGAAGGGTGACCAACCGCACTTCAACTACGCCCCACCATCACCGCGGAAGGTGCCCGACCCCAACCCGGAAGAGACCGAAGCCCCGATCCGGCCACCGGAGCTGGCACATCTCCGAACTATGAACCTTCCCAACCAAAACCAAACCCGGCCCACTAGCACCTTCGGCCCGCCTTCCGGCTTCGACTTTGGTTTCCCTGAGACACCAACCGAGTTTCAAAAGAATCTGATGCGCTTTGCTTTCCCAATTCCGCATCAGATCGACGGCGGCTGGAGCGTCGAGTACGGACGTCCCGACCTCGGCTACATGCTCAAGGAGTGGGCGACAGGTGGCGCTGATGGCAGAGGCATCCTCGGCAGAAGGACAGCAGTCTTTGTCTGCGGGCCACCGGCCATGAGAGTTGGTGTCGCAAACACTGTCGCCCGGTTACAGGCGGCGATTTGGGGTGACGATATGCTTGAGGAGATTTACTTACATACTGAGAACTATGCCCTATGAGCCCGGCTTGATGATGGCTCTGTACTTGTACTGATGGATGACGATCTTGGATGGGAAATACCTGGCGTTCGATACCACGGGATGATGATGTATACCTACCTAATGGCGGCATGTCCGCTGCTGATGACACTTACACTTAATACAGGAGATGAACAAAACGCTTTGCATATCTTGAAGCTGTCTTCAAGTGATCTGAGTTGTCAATATCATCACGCATCATAGTCAACGCAGGCACACGTGACGCTGGGCCCCCCCTACAATGCAACAAATGTGTTCCAAGGCCCCTGATGGCGAGGAATTTCAACGACGAGAATCCACTCCTTCTTGAATCGTGGCACCCTAACTCGTGGCACCGCTTATATGTTGATACATTATGGCTGTCCGTTGTCTGATGCGGTGTCAACGTGATGACTTGCTATATTTGCACTTACATGCGTATTTAAACATAATACATCAAATTAGGGAGGGATGGCGGCGATTTATGAGAGGCGGGTAAGGCTGTGCTTGGTTAGGCACTCCTTCCAGGAGGGGTTTAGGAATGAGATCACTTGGGCAGGAAGATATGGTATCTCGATTTTCAACGATGCAGACTGTCATGACTCATTGGCTGATACCCTGGGGCTTAGGTTACAAATGATGATGTGGCTTTTATAGGTGATCTCTGTAGGCTTGTTCTGGCTCTTGAGCCATGGGTGGTGTCGAGTTGTGGTATTTGAGCTAGAGCTACAGCTGCGGCGAAGGCTTCTGGCTGATAAGGGCAGTCTTGTTATTGTTCTCTTTGTCTCCAGCAAAATCCTTTGGGGTTTTTTTCGCCCTGGGTACGTACTGGCCCGTTCTGAGTTCACGCTGACGCTGAGGGCGGCCAGATCGGAGGTTCGTAGGAGACATCAATAGGATTTCGATAGTATGCGTCGCTATTCTCGGCTGTTTGGTGGGATCTGAATAATTGGGAAACGGGAGACCAATGTGTGTTGGTGTCGAGTAGTGGGGAAGGGGAGTGAGTACGGACGTCTATCGTCCTGCGGGCTATGGTTCATTGGCGGGTGGCACTTGGCGTATGAACCGCGAAATTTCTGCTGCTCATCAGATCTTCACCTCTTATTCTGGGACTTAAGTAGCTCTGTTGCGAGTCCAACTGCGTTGCTCCATTGAAACAAGGGCGCTCGGGGCGAGACTCGTGTTGAGAGATTCACAAAAACAACTGGATTGTTATTCGTCATAGGCCCCATTTAGATGTCAAAGATGGCCATCGTATATAAGATGTTCCTGGAAGCTCATCTATATGATTTCATCGCAAATGGGATCTTGGTGAAAGGGCTCCTCGGCTCTCTAGTCCACTAATTCTCCTGCGACCCCAAGCATATCGTAGAAATAAGTGCGCGAAGCGTTTGGGCATCGCTTGTTGTTTGACGGTGTCCGTCAGCGCCCCCCTCAATTGAGTACCATTCAAAGAATACTCAACGAACGGCTAGAAGAGTGTGTTGCTTCAGAGATTGCGATATCAACAGGGTCGGCTGGTCTGACAGAAACGGTACGGGACATCAGCAATTCTTCAATCTCAACCGCCGCAGACACAATCCAAGGCTACCAGAACATTTCAGCCCCAAGGCGTTCCCAATAACTGGATTGTCTGCAAGAGGTTTCAAGTGTCAGAAGTGGCAGGTATTTATAACCAATACGATTAGTGCCAGAGGTAATGCAGGTAACGGTGTCAGTGTGTATTCCCATCCATGCTCGTGAAGACGAGTTCGGATGAGCTGAGTCTTATACACCTTCAGTCGTGTTAAATTACCTTTTCTATTCGCAAAACGTGAGCATTGATTCTGTCTCGTTTCTAACAAGATGGCTAAGTTACAACGATCTTATGGTGCGGAAGATGTGATGATGCACTTCACATAGTGACCTCCATTGAGTTTTCTGGTCGTCTCTATCATCTGATTATTATTCAGGCATTCTGTGGAACAGCCAACAAGTGCATTCACTGAAGGTCAAGCAGATCCAGCTCAGCGCAATTATGGCACGGGAGCTTCTACTGTATCTGTCGAAGTCGACATCGCCCGTCAGATCATGATCTTCTCAGTGACGATAGCACTGGCAGATTGTTGATTTCAAGTTCCGGTCGACTCAACCTGAAGTACCCGTCGAAGAATTGGGAGGCTCAGACGTACATGTTTCAGATCACAACAAGTGTATCTCCCTATCTTGAGGGTGATGGGGAAGTGTTTTCACTGCCATGACAACAGGAACTAGGATGGATTTCTCTTATAAGTTTGCCCTGAGCTGGAGTTTTTGTTCGGCAAAATATGCTCCCATGGAGTAATTTTCTCACTTCGTTGTCGGAGGGTCCTCAGGTGAAGACAGATCCTCGCGGACTTCTTCAAGCGGCCTTATGGGCTCACTGTCGGCGGCGCCAGCTCACTGGCTGGTTTCCTTCGTTATGTCCCACGTATTTCTGAGTGAATGAGGATTTTGGCTGTCCGGATGGTCACTTCTGCCTGACGGAGAGACATAATAAACGCACGCTGTTTAAATTTCCATGTCTTTTGCGTCTTGTAAATTATCACGCTTGTTGTAGTCGTCGCCATTTTCGCCATCACGTCCGTTCACATTTTGTCAACATCCGCCCAAATTGCAAAACTCTTTGACATATAGGCAATATATCAGTTTTCGGATTTCTTCATCATATTGAATTGTTCGCAAGCTGCACAAAAGCTTGCTTTAAGTCCCGATTCACGAGACTGCGTCAAGCCAGCCGTACCAATCTGCTGTCGTCAGGCTGCGTTCTCGCAGCGCGATCATGACATTCTTGGTTAGCAGTTCAGTGCAAGAGATCATCAGGCAAACAGTTCAGAACGTCGACCATCAATGCGCGGCGTAAGGATTTCTGTTGTTACAGAGATCCAGGCTTCAGCTGCCTCCGGAGGCATATCTGTGTCAAGCTCGGGGGGGGGGGGGGGGGGGGGGGGGGGCAGGTCGCAACCGAGCTCTACCGAAGGTCAGCTGTGTCTCCTCTTGGACCATGGGACAAATTGGATATCCTGGACAATGAAGAGGATGGCCCGGCACAAGACGGCGAAAGTGACGGAGGGAGAGAATACAGAGTTTGAGAATACAACGGAGGAAATAACCAATTACTAAAGCAGGGCCCCTGAGCATGATATTACAGTACGTGTAGACATCCTCAATAGAGTATAGCTAAACATTAGCTATCATTACTGATGCACCTTCCCTTCCCCCCAGTCATAATCCGGTGCTCGTTTCTTGTCAAAGCATGCCGCAACCCAAATAATCCCAATCATACTCAGAAACATAAATCCAAAATACTTTAGAAAAGGAGCCATTGCCAACTCCGGGTCCATAAACTTGAGCACTAGGAGACCGAGTGCCGCAGGAACGCCCCAAATAGCCACAAGTACCATTTGGATTACGAACAGGAAACCTTGATGGGCCTGATGGCGGGGAGGGCCGGAAGAGAAAATGCCGAACCGCCCCGGTATGTGCAGAATTTCTGTCTGGATATGGTAGCCACGGGTGGCGATTGCGAGATGAGCGGTGTTGAGGCGATTATCAGCTCCAATCTCCGGGCCGAAGATTCGGTTCAAGTTCGCGGAGATGCTCATGGTGATGGTGGTTTCTAGCTACGTATTAGCTGGCTATCCGTGCGAGGAAGAAGCTTTTATGTTACAAAACTCTGTGGTCCTGGTCAATGTGGCCCGTTAGCGGGGCGAGGATGCGCTGATTGTAGTACGATTCACGAAGCAACTGTCGTTTTGCGAATTTCGGATGAAGCTGTAGCAGAAGGCAGATGTGATGATGAGATCTTTTTTCTTCTTTGGCGGGGAGCCAAGAAGAAGCTTTCTTATTAGGTATACAGCAGAGGACTTCGCAGGATTCTAATTGTTGTCACATTGTGGTATGACTAGTTGGAAAGGTAAAGCTCCGTACCAAAGGGGTTCTTCCGGAGGATGCCGATCCTGGGACCTAGTGCAGGACATCAATATTCCTAGAACTAGTGTGCCACTAACAATGGCCATCCTACAGATACTGGTTCTGCATGAGGGGCCGTTATCATGATCATTATGTGCGACTCCCAGTGTCAAGTTGGGGCTTTGGCAGGCCAATGGGTTATTTCAATTTGAACTGGCTACGTAAAATTCTGAATAGCTAAGATATCTCATCAGTGTGCCCACATACAGACCACAGAAGCCACCCTAGTCATCGACAAACAATCCTAATCATTCTTTGCTTTTCATGCCTTGCGCTCTTTCAACTTCATCTTCTCCTCCCAGAACTTCTTGTAACGTTCCACAGCACCGCTTCCGTATTCTCCTCGTACCCGCTTGATCCATTCTTCATCAGGTTCGAGAAGCTGATGGCAGTCTGGCTCAGCGCTCCCCGCAAGGCAAGTAAACTTGTCAAGTTCAATCAATCAATCAATCAATCAATTATGAAGCTATCGCTAGTCAATCAAGTCAAGTTTGAGGCTCAAACTTGATTGATTGCCTTAACTCTTTTGACAGGGGGGGGAGGGGGGCTACTAGGGCCTAGGGGGCCTTATAGGGGGGCCTTAGGGGGGGCTTAAGGGGGGGGGGAGGAGGGCTAAGGGACCCGGAAAAACACAGAAAATCGTGACTCCGGCCGGACTCTCGGCCCCGAAAACCCGGCTCCGGGGCCCCCCTTTCAGCCCCCCTTCCGGCCCCCCTTCCGGGGGCCTCCCCTCCGGGGGCCACCCTCCCGGGCCCTAACTTTCCGGACCCTACCCTCTAGAGCCCTCCCCTCTAGAGCCCTCACCTATATGTAGGGATGTTTACCAATTAATTGCAATTAATTGGCAATCAATCAAGTATAGTATCGCGATGTGGCAATCAAGTCAATTATGGGCCTCAAACTTGATTAATTGCCTTGGGTTGGGCGCTGGTCTGGCTCGGCCCCGGCATCCATAAGTATATCGACAAGATCCCAGTATCCTCTGACGATAGCTGCGTTAAGCGCGCTTCCACATTTGCCGCCACGAATGTTGCAGTCGGCGCCCTTGTTGAGCAACAGCCGCACGGCATGTGTCTTGCCTTCATGTACTACCGCTTGTAGAGCCGTGCCAAGCAGGCCCCCTGTCATGTTGACGTCGATATCGGTACAGGTTTCGAGGAGACGAACGAGGCCATCATCGCCACCGAGCGACATACATGCCGATTGCAGCGGGAATCCATATGATCCCGCTCCATGATTGACATCGGCACCATGCTCTAGGAGAAAGTTGACTCTGGAAATTATGGCAGAGGGACTTGCGTGTAGCTGGAAGGCTGCTTGCAGAGCAGTGCCATATTGCAGGCCTCTGTTGTCGTTCACATCGACGCCATGATCCAGCAGCAATTTCAATGTTTCGTTATTCGGCCCGTTCTGTGAAGCCGCAGCGTGCCATGCGCTCCCGAAAGCACCGCCTTGAGCATGGACATCGGCGCCGTGCCCAATCAGCAGGCCCGGGATGCTATCATTATCCATTTCGGGTTCTGACGAGCGATACCTGGAGTTCTTCCTTGCGCAGATCGCCTGGAGCGCGGTTCCATATTTGCCCCCTTCGATGTTCACCGCGGCTCCATGGTCGAGAAGCACGCGTACCTTTCTGATGCTATTAGTAACACAGGCGCTTTGAAGAGCTGTGCCATATTCCCCTCCCTTCTCGTTCACATCGGCGCTCTTGCTTAGCAGGAACTCTTCAAGGTTTCCATCATCGTACTTCGACGCGGCAGCGCCTTGCAGCGCGGTCTGAAATTTACCACCAGTGGCGTTCACGTCGACGCCCTTTTCAAGTAGCTTGCGTACAATCTATAATCGCTCTGTCTGTCTTTGGACGTAATCTGGCGTGTCTCCGTTGCCGTAGCATGCAGCCTGTAAAGCATTACCATACTCTCCTCCTTGAATATCAACATCGGCGCCGTTATCCAGCAGTACATTCACAATGGCGGAGGCATTAGTTGCACAGGCTGCTTGAAACGCTGTTCCAAAGAAGCCCCCTTGTCTGTTTATCTCGGCACCTCTGTCAAGCAAGAGACGAATCACATCACTGTTCTCAGCATGGCACGCAGCCTGTAGGGCATTTCCGTACTTCCCACCCTGAGCATTGACGTCGGCGCCCATGTCTAGCAGTCTCATAACCGCAGCCTTAATTTCCTTCATCTTCCTGCTTGCTCTAACCTTGATTAGGCATGCCGCCTGAAGGGGGTAGCCAAAAGGCTCGCTTCCCAGGTTGACATCAGCACCATTTTGCAGTAAGAAGTCGAAAATTTCCGGCGATTTGAAAGAACGAAAATTATAAGCGGCGTGGATCAATGCGGTTCCATGGATGATACACTGCTGGTTGATATCAACCCCATTGTCTAAAAGAAGCTGGAGGCATTTCAAAGCTTCCTTAATTTCTGTAGGGTCGAAAAAAGCGTGGTATTTCCAAGTCACATGTGGCGGGATCAAACGTAACACTGGACAACCTGCAATGCGTACGTCAACCCGGCGACTCAAGAGAAATTTCAAGGCCGCTGAACTATCTTGGGACGCGGCGGCCTCCAAAGCTGATCCTATGGTGTTATATCGTGTGTTGACATCCGCGCCGCTGTCCAGAAGCAGTTGTAGGATCTTCAGGTCGCCGTTAAACGCCGCCCAGTGTAGCGCGCCACCTACTGTGTAAGAGTCCATCTGCAGGTCATAAGTAAGATTGTTCATAAATTGCGCCTCGCCTGATGGGTCTAAGATTGGTGGTTCGATTTGTGCGTTGGCGTCGGCGCCCTCGTTCAGAAGAAACTCGACGACATCGGCATTTCCTTCCCGCGCGGCCTCAAGAAGGGCCGAGTCCAGATCTTCCTGAACCAAGAATGAGTTTGGTCCTGGATCTCTCCGAAGCAGCAGTTTGGTAAGCTCAACAGAGCCAATCGCTGCAGTGTAGCAATATGGGCGCCGCCACATATTATCCTGTCGCACTTGGCAGATGCCAGGCTCGTTTGTTCGCAGTCGCCCGTGGCGCACGCTAATATTGAGACTCCTACTGCGTGTAGAGAGGACAAGTTCAGCGAGACGCACAACATCAGGCGTCCACCGTTTGCGTGGGACCATGTCCAAATGCCACTCCCAGTTTCAGGCGGCGTAGCTTTTCACAGGAAGTTTTTGGCTGTCTCCCGTGTCCCCAGCACTTCTGTGCAGGTAGTAATACATGCAGCAATGTGCGATGTACAAGTGAGCATCTAATTCGGTAAAATAGAAGCTACTTGCCTCACTGCATCTAATTCGGCTGGATATCAAGTAGTCCTTCACTGTGAAATGAGCCAATCGAACGTGTATGATCGATTTTCTTCCGCGAATGTGAGGTTCCTCTCTCCATTCTTTTTGGATGGTCACAAGGCTTTGGAAGTATTGCAAAACGTCTTCCGGCTTGAAAAGCCGCTGATAGTTGGTAAACTCGGCGGCGCACTTAGGGTGGAAGACAAATACTTCGGCCAGTTCATCGAGGGTGAGATCCCTATTCGCAAGCGCCAGCCATTTGAGCGAGCCCAGGACCTGGGGCTGGACACCATGGCCAACGCCTAGTAGTAGCCTTTCGTATGTCTCATCAAGTCCTTTAGGAAGATTGTTCAGGGCTGAACGGATCTCCTCTTCAAAGTGGACGCATTGTTGGAGAACTTCGAATTGGCAAACGAGGTATTGGAACCTAAATAACTGTAAGCCACGGCATATTGGCCTCTTGCACATCGCTTCCTTTACTTACATTCCATCTGCTAGTTCCAATAGCAACTACTTTGCGTCAATCTTCAACTCTTCAGGCCACGAGTCATAGGTTTCAGTAGCTAGAACAGACTCAGTGTACTGACGTAGGTCATGATTCAAGCCCACCCGATTTTGTGTCAGGTCGATGGCGACTTTTGCTGGAAGAGACAGGACCTTGTCTATCGTTGCATAGATGTCTCTCTCAGCTCTGCTTGTGCAAAATATATGGAGATTATCCGGCATCGTCGCAATGATGCGCCTAAGGCAAGCCAGAAGCTTCGGTCGCTCGCCTTGAAGAGTCGGGCACTCATCGAGAGCGTCCACAACAATGAATACTGCGGAAAATCCATGAACAGC
This sequence comes from Colletotrichum aenigma, assembly GCF_013390185.1. Taxonomy (NCBI): domain Eukaryota; kingdom Fungi; phylum Ascomycota; class Sordariomycetes; order Glomerellales; family Glomerellaceae; genus Colletotrichum; species Colletotrichum aenigma. The sequence continues at coordinate 1,654,442 of NW_023500914.1, forward strand.
AGCTATGAGTGCATTTTCGAGGGTCGTTACGTCTGGCCGCTCGCCTCTGGCCATGTAATTCTCGAAGCGTTTGATCGGCCGTGGGGTATCCGGACGACTCGCGCACAGCTGCCTAACAAGCGATGAGAGCATGGCGGTCACCTTCTGTTGGCCTAGATTCCCAAAACTGAAGAAGTGATAGGCAAGCGCGGTCTGGGGGTCGTCTTCGTACTCGTCCTTCAAGTGCTTGATGACGGACGAGCTCAGAATTGACTTGCCAGAGCCAGCTATATGCCGTTAGCGGATAAAACGCATCAGAAGATTGGTTTATGTTATACCTTTTCCGTTCAGCCACAAGAAGGATTTGGGTTCTTTTTCCCACATCCTGAAATCTTTGCTTTTCCGAACCAGCCATTCACAGGTTCCCTCACTGTGTTTGCTGCGAGCAGCGGTATACTGCACCAAAATATTGGCTGCCCACAGCCAGTCAAGCAACTTCTCGCGTTTATCCTCCTTTCGAGCGTCATGAACTGCTTTCAAAAGTCCCGAGACATCGGTGCCGATACTTTGCCAACAGTCCATGACCTGCTTGTGTCTGTGCTCTGCTGCCAAACATTCCTCGAGGTATTTATCGTCTCGACAAGCCTTGAGAACATCGGCAAAGACTCTCTCCTGCTCTTTGACTTTTTCAAAAAGACCATCCCACTCGTTCCACTTGACCGAGTCTAGCCCTAGACGGTAGGCGTGGTGGCGGGAGTAATAGCGATAACTCGTGACCTGGAACTTGAGGATATGCTGATATAGCATTTCCAATGCGTTTCTGTATATGGTACTTGAAATCTCAGACGACTTGCCCGCCACAGACTTGTAGTGACGCTCATAAAGGTTCTCCCACAGGTAACTCTGGACAATCAAGGATGAAATGTACTCTAGTCCTTTTGCCAGAGAAGCGGCCTGTTCAGAAGGATTCAAGAAGAGCCATATGAAACGTTAGCCATTCCAATCCGACATATTTGTTTCAAATGAGCAGACCTACCGGAAGCAGCAAACTGACGACGCCCCACGCGATTGAGGCAGTAGGATTTGCGCTCACAGCCTTGGAAATGAAGTCGTTGGCCCAGCTCACAACTCCTAGGATCGGTTTCACCGCTTCCTGTACTGGTAGCTCTGCGCTTCCGAACTTCAGTTTCCATGATTCCCGGTTAACTTGCTCCATCTTGCACTTCAAGACCGTGCCCATCCAGTCTTTCCTATCAATTTGGGAGCCCACAGTCATACCGTGGGCAGCACTCAAGTCGCCCGTCATGCTGTTTTCGAAATCCTGGACAAGCTCTTCATCTTCGTTTCGCAGCTTCTCGTACGCTAAGTTCCAGAGCTCCTGTATGGGATGTTCTCTGCCTGTGCGAGTAGGCATTGTCTCCTGTGTTTCGGCCTCTTGCAGACGCGACTGTGGCGGCTCGTAAGCAAGAGATATCGTCTCTGGAGCCGACGCTACAGGCGACTCGATCTGGGCGCTGGATTCAACCCTTCCGCTCGCCGATTCAATGGCTGGATCATTGGGTTGCGGTCGGCATGGATCGACGTCAGCCGGACTTTGGGACGTTGAATTGTCGTTAGGCCTGGACCATCCTAACTTGCGTAAGAACTTCTTGAAAGACATTTTGCCTGACATGATCCACGGACAGGTTGAGAAAGTGAAGCACCAAGGCCAAGCTGGTGTTTTAGGAAGATGGTAGACGGGTTAAGCACGCGTCGGCCATTATGGAGTTTCACGGTGGCCAGGCTACGAGCACACCCAATTAAGCTGCGCAACCAAAAGGACCACGCAGACACTACAGTAACACTAGCTGTTGCAGCCCGTATGCGGCCATACCCACTTACCTTACTGTTGCACTCTGAAAGGAGATTGCCGACTTTGCTGGTTCCTGGAGTGCTACTTACGCATTAATGAATGAATTTTTGAGGCTAGTCTGAAATCGAGAACGATGCGGAGATGACGACAGTACATGTAAAAACGACGACAAAAATTTGAAACAAAGAAGGCAACAACATTTCACCATTGAAAACTATCGTACAGGAAAGATTTTGCCTCAAGTATACGACATTTAGTGTTGTCTTCGAGAGACTCAAGGGTGGCCAATAGGTGCTATGAGAGAAGCTCAACATTTCAAATTCAGCACCAGATACTCAACCGAGGAAACTCGGATGGCCTGCGGACGATTCAAGAGAGTCAGCGCATGGTATCTGATCTTAATTTGTCTAATCTGATAGGTTTCATTACCAGACCAAAACACACCGAGTCCCAAGGGCGGAAAGGATGAAAAGCGGGAGTGGCATGGACAGATGAAGTGAAGTGCTTTCCTACCTTCCATACTGCGTTGGTGCCGCCCGGGCGCTGCCCCACCATACCGGGGGCACGCATGCCGACCCTCCGACTCCACCTAAAATTTCCAGCTCTTGCCTTCCTCCATCCCATCTCGAACAGCAGCATCTCTCGATCCTGGGGTCCCTAATTTGCGGATCCTCCTCGTCGCCGCCTCGACCAGATCACCCGTGAAAATGGCCACTTCAAAAGGCCTTCCCCGCGATACGTTCGCAAAGCTCTCCCCTCACCCGTTCCTCCTCGCAAACCTCCAACCGCCCGCGCCTGCCAATTCAACCCGCAGCAACGGCCGCCGTCCCGATGAGGCCCGAATCCCAAATATCAACACCTCTTCCCTCACCCACGCCAATGGCAGTGCCGTTGTTCGTACCGGCGACACAACCGCCATCTGTGGTGTCCGCGCCGAGACCATTCTCTCCTCCGACATTCCCAACTTCCGTCGTCACAATGCTCTTACCACAACCGAGACGGACGGCGCTGCAGAGCTGAAGGACTACGACTTGCTCGTCCCGAATATCGAGCTCGCCACCGGCTGCGCGCCTCAGTTCCTCCCCGGTGTCCCTCCAACCACCCTCGCCCAGACCCTCAGCACACGAGTCTACTCTCTCTTGCACTCCTCCAAGCTTCTCGACGCCGAGGATCTGAGGATATGGTACACCCGCCCCTCCGAGAGCGCTGCCGGAGACGATGACAAGGACAAGATGGAGGAGGATGGCGGAGACAAGGAGGAGGGCGAGAAGGTGGTTATTGCGTATTGGGTTCTCTACATCGACATCTTCTTCATCTCCCTCGACGGCAACCCGTTCGACGCTGCCTGGGCCTCCGTCCTCGCTGCCCTGCGCGACACGACCATTCCGATCGCTCGCTGGGACCCAGACCGTGAGCTAGTCATCTGCTCCCGCGACAATCCCAAGCCCCTTGCCATCAATGGCTTCCCCGTTGCTTGCACGGCGGGTGTCTTCACTGGCAAAGAGACGACTGACAAGCCGGCAGACGGCAAATTCTGGACTCTGGTGGACCCGGACACATTGGAGGAGGGACTCTGTGACGAGGAGGTTACGGCGGTAGTTGATCGCAGCGGGGAGGAGACCAAGATTCTGGCGATATCAAAGCACGGCGGCACGGCGCTGCAGCCGCAGCTGATCCGGGAGTTTGTCGGTGTTGCGGAGCAGAGATGGGAGGAGGTCAGGAAGGCCATGCCATGAAGATAATGATACCCGGTAAAGGAAACAAAATCAAAAGTTCTGGGGAAAGCAATGTTTGTCTCCCCTCCATTGTACTATGTATCCCCTCTTTCTTGTTTTTTTGCTTCATCACAGGCAAACGCGCGCATGTTTCCTGTCATGAGCTTTGATGAGTCGACAATTCCCATCACCAGCCGCACCCACCCGATGCGGCTGTCATGAGAAGGAAGCTGCATAGCTACATGCACCCGCCTTAACACGTCTTGTTTACCTCTTTCCAAAAGATTTCTCCCTAGCTCCTGGAAGAAACAAAACCAAAACATCTTTCGCAGAATCGAAGGGTTCTGCCATTCTTCAACGAAACCAAACCACTCAAACACCCCGCGATTCGACTATCATGTCCGACATCGATATCTCTAAGCGCCTCGTTGCCGGCGACAAGGATAATCTCCTTCAGATCCTCCAGACGGTCGTCGATGCGGATGCAAAGACCCGTGAGCTAGTCACCAAGCTCGCGGACCATCTTCACATCCCCAAGGTCTTCAGCTCGCGCCGCGCCACGCGTAACACCGTCCGCGCCTCGTCGGAGGCTTCGCACGACTCCGGTATTTCGGTCCACCACATGCTCGGCGACGTCCTTTCGCAGCCTGAACGTGCCCTTCGCGTCTGCAAGCAATGCCGCAAGGTCTACGATGAGAACGACGAGGACAAGAAATGTGGATCTCATCATCCTGGTACGTCTACTAATCACCTTGAGCTTATAGTTATGCTAACAATATTCTGCAACAGGCGAATGGCTTATAGAGGTAGAGACAGAAGATAAGATCGGCTTTCACCATGCCAGTAAGGCCAGCGACGACATCAAGGACAACGTCAACTTGATGTGGGTGATGTCCTGCTGTAGCGAGGAGAAGAGCAAGCTCAGCACCGGCTGCACGGTTTTCTACCACGTCGCCATGAAGGCCGGTGACGATTCGGGCTCCAGCTCCGCCTGATTTTCTTTTCTACTTCGCAACACGACTTTATGAGATATGAGCATACCGTGGGAAGGAGTTCGTTGGGGGGACTTGTCTTTCGCATCGTCCAGACGGATTAAGGACGTAGGGAGGAACAGTCAGGCCGGAAGGAATAGGAATAGCCGTTTGATGCAGGATATTCCGGCAGGGCAATATCCATCAGAGCAAACGGCAGTCAACTAGCACCAGGCAGACGCATCAGCTAGGCAAACAAGATTCGCTCAAAATCTTGTCCACAAGGCAGGGCAGTCAATCAAAGCTCACGTCTACAGTGAAAGCGTGTATTCCACAATTCGAGCCACCTTTTCAGACGTTATTCCAAGGCAGTAGATACTAGGGAAAATATCTCTCTACCGCCCGGCGCCGAGGAAGCCTAATGAAAGGCCCTCATAGGCTGCGAATCTACTGTTGGTGACTCGCGGCTGGTTTACCGGGCGGATGGTTGAAGAAGAGAAGAAAATCCGTAAAGCCCAGCGACGCGCCAGAAATTTTTAGAGTGGGCGGCTCTACCGTGCGAGCAGACAGTGCCTTACGTAACAACGCACCCAGAGCCTCCATTTCCCCACTGAGGGCCCCCATCGTCAAAGCTTGCTCTTTTTCCAACCTCACCTCTCTTCGCAAACTTTTCTCCTGCTTTCTCTCTCTTCCCTCCTTGACTCGGTTACCCTCCAGTCCGACATGGAATCGCTGGCCGAGAACACGTGGGATGTCATCATCCACGGTACTGGCCTGCAGCAGTCGCTGCTAGCCTTGTAAGCTTCTCTTTCTTCCTCAGCATTCTCTTTTTCCACGCCCGCGAAAATGTCATCGTTGCTGCTTCCAAAAGCCTCGATCTGACTGACGCAGCCCTCTCCGGCCGTAAAGAGCCCTCTCCCGCTCAGGAAAACAAATCCTGCACCTCGATCCCAACGAGTACTATGGCGGTCCCGAAGCCGCCTTCTCCCTCCAGGAGATGGAAGACTGGACTGCCGCCAACGCGTCCAGCTCTGGCGTCTTCTCCTCGGCGAAGATAACAAAGGCAGAGCAAGGCGTTTCCTCTCCGCGAGCCTACTCTCTAGCTCTTGCGCCGCATATTGTACACACTCGGTCGGCTCTCGTCACCCAGCTCGTCGATTCCCGCGCGTACCGGCAGATAGAGTTCCTCGCGGTGGGATCCTTCTTCATTTACACCCCGTCTGTCGATGACGGCGGCGCGGCAGCGATCGTGCCGATCCCCTCCACCCGCGAAGCCGTCTTCTCCACGACCGCGATTCCGGCGAGGGCGAAGCGGTCGCTGATGAAGTTTCTCAAGTTCGTCTTTGATTACGACTCGGAGGATAACCGCGCGACCTGGACTCCCCACGCCGACAAGGCTCTGGCGGAGTTCCTTGCGACGGATTTCAAGCTCGATGCGGCGTTGCAGACGTACATCGTCACACTCACGCTCTCCCTCGACGGCACGATATCCACGCGCGCCGGCTTGGCAGCCATCCACCGCCATCTCTCATCTATGGGGGCATTTGGACCGGGCTTCGCGGCAGTGTACCCGAAATGGGGCGGCTTGTCAGAGATTGCACAGGTCGGCTGCCGCGCGTGCGCTGTCGGCGGCGCGGTGTACATGTTGGGCACTGGTATGAAAGCCACACGCCCACTGGAAGCCCAGGAAGATAGCGCAGCGTTCGAGGTTGATCTGATCAGCGATGTCACGGTGAAAACCCGTGCGCTGGTCCGCGGTGCCGAGGACGTGCCGTCAGACGCAGAGCGTGTGAGCAGATTGACAGCTGTCATCGACTCGCCTCTCTCATCGCTGTTCCAAGCCGCCGTTGAAGGCGCGCCGACGCCTGCTGTAGCCGTCATCGCGATGCCTGCAGAGTCCGTAAAGGACGTCGCGTCGCCTTATCCCATCTACGTCTTTGCTCACTCGAGCGAGACGGGAGAGTGTCCATCTGGTCAGAGTAAGTTCAGCCCATCTTTATTCTATCCTGTTGTACATGATGATTTGTCAAAACTTATCTACATTGCCTGAGCTTATGCTTCGACGAAAACTTTCTGTGACCCTGATCGTACACCTTTAATCTACTTTGACTATGCAAAACCATGTGTCAACATCTGGCTAACGAGTCATCACAGGCGTCCTGTACTTCATCACACCAAAGTCAACAACATCCACAGAAGCCTTGCAAAAGGCCCTGAACGCGCTACTCTCAGCCCTTGGTAACGGTGAGAACCGCCCTCAGGCTATCTACAAGGTCGCGTATGAGCAAGCCCGCGCGGCTGCGTCCGTTTCATCCGATGCATCCCTCGTCATCCCCAGTCTGCCACTGGATCTCGCCTTCAGCGATGCAGCATTGGACCCGGTCAAGGATACCTGGACGAAAGTCATGGGTTCCGCAGCCGAAGACCCCGACGTGCAGTACATGAAGTTTGAGGATCGAGAGGGTGTTGGTGAGGAGGATGATGTCTACGAGTAGATGTCTTGGCTTTACCTAGCGTATGAAGTAATGAAACTCATGATCATTGATGCCACACAACTTTCGAAATCATCTGCGTTCCCGTGAATCTAGCTAATGTGTATGGCGCTGATGTAGAAGACGCCTAGCAAATGTATCATGAAATCCCTCCCTAGGGAAATGCAGCAAATCCATATTGTCAAATCCTGCGTCGTCCACCCCTTTCCTTTTAGACGAACCCCATTTTGACTGCGGCAACACCTTTTCTCCCCTCTTCTTGAAAACAATCGACCGCAGAAACAGAAACAAAAACGAAGAAACCCAGTTTTCAAAGCAAACGACCCCAAATTTCGTTCTTTTCCAGAGCAAATTGCAGCGCATAAAAAACCCCATATGCTGCAGAAAATTCGTCGATAACAATGCACCGCGTCGTTCATTCAATCCATGTCTTCGAGGCGCCCCGTCATGTCGACTCCGACTCGAATCGTTCCGAAAGGCTCCAGATTCTCAATGTCCTGCTCAACAGCGACAACGTTCTTGGTCGCGAGTGAAAGAATGTGGTAAAAGGCCTGGGCGGCGACGGTGTGGTCCTGCTGTCCGGGCTCGCAGAGGTTGTCGAACGTGACCCAGAGTCTGTTCTCATTGGTATCTCCCATCTTGGCGTAACCTGTCTCTGTGACCTTCTCTTCGGTCCAGTGAAGGAACTCCTGGCTTGCGACGTCCATTGCGGACCGCGCCCAGAGCGAGTCATCTTGGTTGGGCTGGGCGATGCCGTCGAGCAGGCCGCTCGGTGCTGCGTCAGAACCGGGGATGCCGCTGAAACCACCGCCGGCATCACTGCTGCGGTCGTTCTGGTGAGGAGTGAAGGGTGGGATGCTACTGCCGCGCAAGCTCGTCTGGCGGGCAGCTTGCTGCGAGTGTGAACCGGGAGGTATTGAGGCTCTGCCGACTGAAGGGGTTCCGACCCAAGGCAAGATTGCGGGTGACATATGCTCGGACATAGGCTGCGGAGCATCCATACCCATTTCGGGCATCGATTGGTCGCTGTAGATCATGCCGAAGTCCTGAGGAATGTCTTCTTGGGAGCGACCTTGGTGAGGAGTCTCGTCGAGTCGGGGTCGCACGTTGCGCTGTGATTCATCTTCACCAAAGGCCTCTTCTGAGCGTCTCCGACGTCCTCTGGGAGTTGAGATTAGGTCTGCCTGGTTCTCCTCGGCAGGAGGCGGTCCATAGATACGATCGCGAAGACCATCGCCGGCATAGATCTGGGCAAGCGGATATGTAATTCCAACGATGCCTCTCGAGTCGCCAACACCCCAAATTCCATTGCCGAGAACCAGTCGCTTGGCGTACTCGCGCGCATGAGCCGCTGTCTCCCTCTTGCGCTTCTTGGCAGATGCGTCTCTCTTGACAGCCTCAGCATTCGCAACGTAGTCAACCTGCCACTTCTTGATAACGGCGCGGGGGAACGCGGTCTCGTTTTCGTCGTCTTTCTCGAGGGGGCGAGCCACACGTGGGCGCTTCTTCTTGGCAGGTGCAGCTGCCTTGGCAGGCATGGGCGAGTTTGACTGAAGGGAGAGCTCATCTTGAGGAAATAGCGGCGGGTCGCTTCCCAATACGGGCACCTCGGCAGGCACATCGCCTTCAAGGTCTAGCATGATCTGATCCTGGTCGTACTGGGGAAGCTCTGGGTCCGGCTGCTGATCTTGAACTGGCACGTCGTCCGGACCTTCCATGCCTGGCAAGATGGGCAACTCGATCTCGTCGTCGTCGATCAAGGCTCCATCTGGGCCGACTCGCATGTGAAGACCGCCAAAGTCATCGTCATCCAAGGCTGCTCCAAAATTCATGTCCATGCCCATGTCAAGACTCTCGCGCGCCTTGGGAAGGAAGGTGTCCGCTGCGGCTCCACGACCGAATGGGGAAGCCATTGGGAAGAAGTCAGCGTTGGAGGAGGATTGTGAAAGATCGAAGTCAAGATTTGGGTCGCCGCCGCCTGTGAAGTCGATGCCGATTGGACTTTTGAAGGGGCTGAGCTGAGATTGAGACTTCTTGCCGCTACCAGAGGCAAGCTTCTGTTGACTGGGAAAGAGCAAATCTCCGCTGTCGAGAGAGAACTGAGGGATCTTGTCGGAGGGAATGAAGCTGGGGTCGTCGCTCAGAGTGATTTGTTCGCGGCTGTGGAAGGTTAGCAAAGTTCAGAGTCTTCCACATACAAGATTTCTCACCGAGCCTTGCCAGCATTCATATCAATCGCGTTGTCAATGGAGGCAAACAGGTCTGTCATCAGCTGGCGAACCTTCTCGGCGTCGTGCAGGGTGTAGTAGCACTGGCGCTCGAAGACGCGAACTGTGCCGAAGAGAAGCTTGCTCTGAGTTCGCAAGGCGATGGGCGGACCAGGATCCATGAACTTCGCGCAGGCCTTGGAGATCTTGACGTCGTCGATGACCTTACGAGTGACCCTCTTCATAGAGTTGCTCTGGCCGAAGTTCGCGATGTGCCTTTGGAATGTCAGTCTGTGCCGTGGAGGAGCATTTCAAGGCCAACTTACCAGATCGTGGCGACGCCATACTGCTTGTTGTTCAAGACTGTCGACTTGTTAGCCGGATTGGAGAAGGCATGGCCAGAAGCAACCAAGGAGACTGACTCTCGTGGCTGTAGAACATGATGAAATCTACACTCGAGAACAACGCCGGCTTGGCGGGTTTTGATACTTCTTTTCGTCTTGACGCTCCCAGACAGGACGATATTTGGTGGTGAAAATGTCGGCAGTAGCGGTGGTGGTAGTTGTTGAGGTGGAAGAAGGAAGGGACAAGTGGGGAGGTGAGGTGGAAAGGAAGGAGTTGCCTACCTCACCTGGGCTCAGAAGTTTTGGATGGAAAGTGCCTTCCCATTTGGTTTCTGTGACTTCCAAGGCTTTCTGAAATTTTCAATCGGGCAGAAAGGAACTCGAGGACGTTTCGCAGGGCCTGTTTTCCCAGACTCTGGTGAATGATTCATATCATATAAATGTTCGGTTTGAAAACCATCGGAACTTTTATTTGGTTAGGTACTCTTAGACTGCATCATTAGTGCTTTCGACTGCCTGGATAAGCAGCCTTTTGTTCTCACAATGGTTATTTTATGTCTTCATTACACTCCCAGAAAGCCTCATGTGGCTTTTCGTTTCATTTCGCTTTCAAGATTTTAGTGGATGAATGCGGCTAAATGTCTAGAGTCAAGTGATTGCTTCCACCCCGATGTTTCTAAAGAACTCGGACGTCCGCTATTATCTATGGTGCTGCCATTGCAAATTTCAGGCTTTTCAGTGCTTCCTTGGTTCTATTGAGGGTTTCCGCAGTCGTGACTTCTTGACCGACACATCATCGCCGCCACGACACAGGCTGCAAATCCCAGAATCGTTTTCATGCGGATCATCCGCTCCGTTGATTCCGTTGCCCTAGGATGAGTTGAAGTTTAGCCAACTATTAGATCAGCCCCGAGAAAGTATTTGATTCCGCTGATCTGTCCGTACAATGGTTCCTGCTACTCGATTAGGAGAGGACGACACCATAGACTGCTGTAGGTTCTCGTTTGGTCAATTGCGCAATAGTCATTTGTCCCCAACTTGGGACCATCGGAGTCTGAGAGAACCCTGGTCACCCGTTATCACGAAGTTCGGCGCTGTTGTTCTTTATTGCCGGGGCCTTATTATTACTCATATAATGCACATACTTACAGATGGTACTTCGAGACATTCGGCACATCTCAGTCAAGACGAATGACGAAGGGGTCAATCCATGAACCAGCCGATTTGGGGGAAAGAATATCAAGAGCCCATGACTTTTTTCACGACAGGCAAATTCAAGTACATCTGCGTGGTGATTGATAGTCGTAAGAGACCCCTTTTCTTAAATATTATTCACGCCTTCCAAACACTCTCACGCCATTATTGACTGGGAAACCCTCCAGCCATTCTCATAGGACTCGCAACTAGGTCCAACGGTTGCGCTCAGCCATTGACGTTTTCTGAAGATATAAATATCCCTCCTCAACCGCAGCGACAAGCTCAATGAGAGCCAACCGCAATGACACCTTTGCCCCAGCCTTGCTCCTACGGCAATAGATCATCGTCGATGCTGCGTATGCTGCGATGGGAATCACCGCACCTCAACCGCGCGAGACGCATGTAAAATCTTCAAGCCGTAGATAGTTATTACACTCCTCGTCTAATGCCATCGTGAGATTATTCAGCACTTAAGAGCAAACAATAACCAGCGAAGGACGATGGATGGTTCTGAATCTGAAAGTTATGTCCATGCAAAATACTGATTACCCTCTTAGACCAGCAATTGTCATCAGCTCTCACTATGTCCTGGCGAAGACATTGCCCTGACAATCATGATTGCCTAAAGTTCCCGTGTCCTTCATCAGACTCCATTAATAGGTACAAAACTCATTCCCAGCTGCCTTTCCCTGATATAAGTAAGGCAATGTTTCCAGTGCTTTAATGATCCAAATCGAGATGCATTCCTTGTTCTCTTCAATCACTTTCTGGGATATCTTGAGTAAACTTTTGCGCACCCAAGCCCTATTATTAGAAGAACTCTTGCCTATTTGGTCTGCTCACAAGTCATCCATCGCACCAACCCCATCCCCGCTCTCTTCCAACCGTTTATTCATTCACATAGGCCAGTAGGCCTACCGACACCAAACGCTGAAATACTCCTTCGAATCCACGAAAAGACACTCGTCTATAGGTTAAGCACAGCCTGAGGCTGCGTATTTGATTGCCCTCGGCCATCAGGGATGTTCACCCCCCCCCCCCCCCCCCAAAAGTCACGCTTGTGGCTGAAGGAACAGGCCCATTTGAGCCTGGAAACCGTTCTTGGTTCGATGGTTGCACCCTTATTTATACTGGCATCGACTGGTTAGTATGTGAAGGTATGTTAGGAGTTCAAGACTGATGAAGGACATGGATATTGATGAGGTAGTAAATATTCAAGAAGAGCATGCGACGCTTTGCTGGTACCTAAAAACAATAGTAAGTTATAAATATTAGCCCTCAACAAAAAATGTTTTTAAAAGTCTCATATTAGTGTCTGGTGAAAGCTCTGCGAGCAGTGAATGTCGTATCACAGATGGAATATCTGGCCCACAAGGAGTCTCTTCCAACAATAGCACCATCCGTCCTCGAGTGCTCTCTTGCAGCATTTATTCGCAACGTATATACGAAAGATGAATCAGTGACTGGTAGTTAAACGGCACCCAGCTGGTAGCACACAGAGCCAAAGTCTGACCATGCACCCAGCATTACCAAATTGAGGTTAAATTCTCCCTTGCGATGAACAGACGAGGTTTTTACCGGTTCAATTTGCTAAAAGATTACGGATATGCACCTCGAGGCTCTTTTATATCCAGCCGTTGCGGAACCAAGCTTGTGCTACCTAGCCGGCCTTGAAGATTCTCTTCACCGTCTTCCCCCCGAACGACATAACTACGGAGCCTGTGATATGACCACTTCCCGCAACGCCAGATCCCACCCCATCGCTGGGTCTATTTAAGGCCGAACATGAATTCTCTAAGAGGGGAAGCCCACGGAAAATTGGAGCATGTTATCGTCCGTTTCAGTACAGCGGAAATTACCAAGTTCTCCTAGACCACGGCTCGTCGATCTCTCGTCAGAGCACGTTCTAACCTGAAGACCTCGTCTTTTTTTGAGACACCCAACTACAAGTCATCCCTGTCCTCCTTTCTTCCGAGAGTATTCGCTTAGACCATCACGCTGGACGACACGGCAAGCCCCCAAAGACCCGAGTTATTTGCTGCATCTACAGCAAGACATCTTGTCTGGAAACATTATGCGCTTGCTAGGCTTTCTCCAAAGATAATCCAGTAATGGAATCTTGATGCATTGTTGCTTCTGGCTCGCCAAAAGTCTGAAGCAGATATCTCAGTCTACTTATGCCCTCCAGCTCGCACCGCTCCTTCGGGAACTCCAGACCGAACAATGCAGGCTAGCGATATATTCGACAGCTTCATCGCTCTCTCGGTCTTGGGTAGGACAATCAGCTGCTTCGTGTTGGTTGCGATCAGAACATGAATCTGGAGAACAACGCCAGATCTGGGAAGTAAGCCAATCCACCCACCAAGCATCCAGCCCCTACCACGTGGTAACGTTCTGTCCATCCCAGGCTTATTGCAAAGGATACGCCAAAACCGCAACCAAAAGCAGCCAGAGAACGGTGAAGAGCTAGATCAGTCCACGACGACCGGTCACTTCTCCAACGTCATGTCATCTCCTCTCTGCTTCCATCAAGCTAAGCCCGACACCTGTGTTTGATCTACAACCCAGAAGGGTCGACTGCATTGTTGTCAAGACAATTGACAAGCGCTCGCTCCAACTACCTTTTATATCGGCAACACAATAGTTACTCCCATCAAGCCGGCGCAGGATCGACATCCATGACATGGAGCCAAGCTACGAAATATCAACGTCACAGAAAACCAGCGAGACCAAGTACTTCACACTCTAAACGTAAAAACAAGTCATTTTCGCAAAGCCACCCCGCATCTTTCGGGGTAGCATCCTATGCCGAGATGTGTACACTACAGTTACAAGCCTCTAGACCACCTCAAACTTCGTGACGCAAATCCAGATGAGGCTCGTCATCAGGTCCATTTTTCTATCCTCGTGTCATGACTACCGCTTCACCTCAGAGCGCCCCTCTGCACAACATTCCCGGGGCCTCAGACACACATCCACTGACGCATTTCTTGCCTTCCACATTTACTGCGTCTTCTTGGCCTGTCCCGCAACAGCCGTGGGCGCGCTGTACATCCACACGGCAGAGAACAGCACGAAACCAGAGACGGTTGCGAAGATGCCGCCGAGCCAGGGCCAGGCGCCCGAGATGACGTACGAGCGCGGCCACTCGTCGTGCGCCATGTGGCGGACCGAGACGGTGTTCTTCTCCTCGAGGTAGTTGAGGAAGGGGCGCTTGTAGTTGATCTTGAAGTTGAAGATGCCGTGCTGGTCGGGCAGCACGAAGGAGACGGCGAAGGTGGACGCGTCGCCGGTGGTGGCCTTGGGCTCGAGGCGCAGGCGGTGGAAGGGGGACAGCATGCTGAACTCGAGCTGGAGCTCGTCGTCGGCGGGGACGGTGAAGGGCGTCCACTTGTCCCAGGAGTACTCGGAGACGGAGATGGTGTAGGTCTGCCTTTGGTTAGCATTCTATCTTGCAATCTTTCTCATTCTTCGGTTGTCAACTTACCACCTCGTTCTTGACCCGGTAAATCTCGGGGTTCGTGTCGTTGGCAGCCTCGTTGAGGTGGTGCTCAATCTCATTCACTCTAACAACGCCAATCTCCTTGAACGTCCAGCCGGCAAGCCTCTTCGCAAACTCGCGGTTCCACGTCTTGACCTCCTTCGCGGCACCAGCAGGCTTGACCTTGGCATCAAACCACGCATCGCTCAGCAGCTCCGCGGATCCCAGAAGAGTGAAGCGCGCGCTGTTGCGAGCCTGGAACGCAGAGACCAGCGATAGCTGCTGGCCCGCGGCGAACAGGTCCGCCGCGTCGACGGCCTCGGCCTGCTCCTTGGGGTTGTAGCTGTACGCCGTCTTGGGCGCGCGCACGATCGGGGTGAGCAGCTGGCCGGCGCCGAGGACGTGGCCAATGGCGTGCGGGAAGGCGACGACCTCACTGTCCTGGGAGAAGTAGGTCTTGAGGCCGGCGCGCAGCGGGGCGGGGGCGGGGAGGGCGAGGACGTCGTGCTTCTCGGGGGCGCTGAGGGCGTCGTAGTTGAAGTGGTCGACGACGAGGCCGGTGCGGTCGGCGGGCAGGGCGATGTCGAGCTCGGCGAGGAGGCTGACGAGGGAGCTGGGCACGGTGGCCTCGGAGGAGAGGGTGAGGAGGATGTTGCCGTCGGCGTTGATGAACTGGAGGAGGATGTTGGGGGTCAGGTTGGGGCCGAGGCCCTTGATCTTAGAGGGGAAGAGCAGGACGTGGTCGTAGACTCTCTCGCCAAGCTTGAAGAGTTGCAGAGACTCGCTCTTGGGCGACTCGTATGTGATGCTGAATCCGCGGCCTGCAAGGTTGCCCACCAATTGGTTAGCCAATCTTCTCCCCACAGCTTATTTCAAGCTCCCATGAGCAGGAGAGGCAGCTCACCTTCCAAATCTCCGAGGAACTTGGAGTACGTCTCCTTCTCAGCGACGTCGTCCATGATGGCGAGCAGCCGGCCGCCGGCAACGCTGACAGCGTGCACGGCGGCGGCCAGGAACAGCAGACAAAGCGAGAGAAGAGACCGCATTGTGCAATTGGCCAAAAACAAACGGAAGAACAAGCCTGCGGTCTGGCTCTTGGGGGTATTTGTTCGTGGGTGGTGGGAAGGGAAAAAAAAAAAAGGGAAAGTCGGCGCACAGCTGTGGTGCGGTTGCGTTGCGTAGCGCTGCGGCGGGAAGAGCTTCAGCACTTTTGGTGCATGTGTCTTGAAGCTTGGGGATACGTAGCCGTTGCCAAGACTGTCGGAGAATCCACGGCAGAGTGGGTGGGAGTCGGCAGCTGGCGCACCAGTGTGGTCGCCAACAGGGGTAGAGCAGTCGCGGCCAGTGGAGACAGCGCCCGCCCCGGTTGGGACGACCCTCGAGGTTGAGGTTAATCCGGCCACAGTTAATCCGACACTCTCCGGCCGGCCATGCGGCTCCATTCTGAGCTTCGGCATCATCGAAACCGTCCCTCAGCCATCGCATCAAGCACCCGACGACATTACCCCCACGGTCAATTGAGTACGCACAACCCGGCCCCCGCCATTCCCACCTCGCAGAAGCTAATCAACTTCCCTCAGCGCCGAAAATGTCCGCCGCATCCCCCCGATTCTGGGCCGGGCCCATCCGCTACCTCCGCTGGTCCTCCCGCGAGAAGCCCGCCTACTTCTGGTCCGTCGTCCTCGGCGCCCTCGGCCCCATCTCCGTGGCCGTCGTGCCCCCCTTGAGGAACCTCGTCGGCGACTACAACGCGCCCCCCATCCCCGTCTCATACCCTGGTGAGTTCGACCGCATGTGCGCCATGCAAACCTCGATTCTGGGCTCTGTCCCAGCACGATTCTGGAATGCTAACAACAATGGTGCAGTTCCTTCGGGACCTAGGAAGCAGTTGACCGGCTACGACGACGAATGAGCACCCCCAAAAGATACCTGGCTTCATCCGAGCGAAAGACAAAAAAAATCACAACATGTAAATAAGGCGGCGTCTGGGCTTTAGACAGCAAAGCAGGGAGAAAAGAGCGAGTGGCTGGGGGCATGCCGGGCCGAATCTCGTCGCTATAAAGACATGGCCTGCTTCCACTGGGGGAACGCCGACATTTCACGGTGCTCAAGCTGTACACTACCCAATATGCAAAGTTCTATCAATTCTCTTGCGCGCGCGGAGCACGCTTAGATCTCTCCCCAAGTCGCTATTGTGAAGGGCTATCAAACAAGACAAGGATAACGCCAATTCTATGCTGGGTCGTGTAGACGCCGCTATGCTTCCCCTTACCAGCTTGCTTTTCGGTGGTCACCTCTGCTTACCATGTCGAGGTGTTGCTCATTGGGTAGACTCTATCTATCTCTCTGAACCAAGTTCCACTCGTACTGCGAATTTTGTCAGTGATTCGTTCTGTAGAACGACTTATGGGAAGAATCTTACCACTCGCCCGTCGTCGTCGCCGGTGTAGACGCATTGCGGCATGGGAGTGATGCATGTAATGCCTGCATCGTAATTGGCGCCCACTTCCGATCGTGGGTCCACATGGTCCAACCGTCGGAGCAGCTCCAGAATCCACCTGCCGTTCTTCGCGGTCTTCTTCCAGACATTCACGCGGCCTCTCTTATGGCCCGTGAATATGAGGTAGTTTTCCAGCCACTCATTCCCTGCGCCCTCGTAGAAGGCACATGCATGGACATAGTCGTCCGGCTCGGCGCAGACGTTCTGATCTAGGATGACTGTGCCGTTGATTGTGTAAAGTACCACATTAGGTCCGGACCCCAGCATGATCTCTCCAGAGACGTCATTGATGCGAGCGCATTCCACAGCTCTTGAGAGAGGCAACTTGCGAATGAACTCCAGCCGGTTAAGGTCCCAAAGGAAGGCCTGGCCATCTGTCGACACGGAGACGAATGTGCTGAATGACTTGGAAACGGCCATATTGGTCACAGGAGAGCGATGTCCAAAGAGCGATTTCCGAGGGAGCAGGTCCACGACCTTTCCAGGAGCGGTGTGAACCGCGTAAACAGAAATGACGCAATCCTCTCCGGCGGTAATGAGGGTCTTGGAATCCGCAAAAGTGGCGCAAGATAGCTGGCCGATGTGAAGGTTTTCGAAAAGTCCCGCCGGCTTCTGATCATTAGTTGAGGCTCGTCCAGAGAAAGTACCAGGCTTTCTTACCCTCCTGTTGTCGCTGAAGAAGAACCGGACACTGTTGTCGGCGTAGCCCCACTCGAGGAACTTGTCGTATGGCGCAACATTCAGGCGGAAAGGCGAGGCGCAGATGAGCCGGTCGATCTTGGGGGAGTAAATGAGTGATGCGACCCTCTCGTGCGATTCTGTTCCTCGTGTTAGCTGGATTTCTCCCCCTAAGAGAATAACTTACCAAGGAGTGGGTGGGACAGCCTGGTCAAGGCGTAGACGGATGTATCCAGACGCCTGATCGGGCACGATGCGTGCTCACGAGCGGGATGGGACCGAGTAAAGACTTGGTGAGGCGTCTGCCCAAAATTGTGGATCACACCAGCTGTGATTCTCCTCTCTTGGGGATCGCTAATGTTGTCAAGATCAGTTGCTCCGCGGTACGACAGATGGTGAAAGACGTTCAAATTGTCGACGGCAGCGTCGCCTCTTTGCTTGTATCCAAATACCAAATCGATCCATTGGTTCAAGTGCTGGCTGACGTATGGGCTTTCGAGAGCTTCACGATGCTTGGCAATAAAGATCTTCGGGTCACCCTTGGCCCACGGGGGAAGGACTACATTATTGACCTTGGTACCGGTGCTTTCACGGTTGCCGAAGTTGTACTGGTTGATGTTGGTCAAGAACTCTGGCAAGCAGAAGAACTCCGGGATCAGCTCCCTGACATCCGCCTTGTTGTCGCAAGAGGCCGACTGCCAGGCATGAGGAATCGATTGGAAAAGACGATCCGCATGATCGAATGATCCGCCCTGAAGGAGGATATATGACTGGACAAACGGCGGCAGACGGATGAGATACGATGACACGATCATAGCAGAGGAGTAGTGCGTTCCATAGTGGAAAGGAGTCTCCCCAATTTCTGCCAAAGCATCATAAGATTCTCTGAAACCCGAGACGCGACCAGATGTCTGGGCACCCATCGGCTTCGAGAGGTCTCGGAAGCTCGCTGGATCGTTGAGATTGAGCTCTTCACTCGTGTAGTCAGCCAAGACCCACGGGAAGACGGGGTACTGGGTGAGATCGTTGAACGTGCGACCGGCCATAGTGTTGACGAGCATCAGGTAGTGGAAGTTGGACATCTCGCCCTTTTGCCATTTCCTCATTGCTGGGTTCCATGGCGTCGAGTTGAAAATACTTCCAAACTTGGAACCAAAGCCTTGGGGCTGTTCCTCAGATACCTTCAGCGCCTCCAATCGCCAAGCATCTTCGGGGTTGGGCAGCGAGCTGGCAGCATTGGTGTGCGGCGCCTTGCTCATCAACTTGCCAAAAACTTCATCTCGGATGTTGGGGTTGATGGAGGTCAGCAGGTAACTGCGACCATCGGTGAAGAAGACCTCGATGGCGACATCTCGGAACAGGAATCTGCGCTTTGAGATACTGATCACATCATACCACCTCCAGCTCCGCGATTCTTGTTCGCTTCTACTGGAACTCTGGCGCTGCTCTGTCGTCTTCGCATTCGTGATGATCTCAGAGAACGGGTCTCGCTCCTCAGGGGGAGCTTGCCATGCGTTGACAATCTCCCCAGAGGCGCATTGGAAGACGTTATCCATGATGTAAAGGGCATCTTTGCCGATGATGAGGATACCCTCACACCCTTCCAAGCCTACGATGCGTGAAATGTTGTACACCGCCTGGACCTGATCTCCTTGCTCCAGTCGCCTCATAACCTTGCGGTTCTTGTCTTCGAAGCCATCGTCACCCTCGTTGGCATCATTGGGGTCGTCGACCAACTCAAAGTCCTCTTCAGTGGCTACAGCGGACTCGTTGGCTTCCTCTTCCTGTTCTGTATCCGGGTGCGAATCGGTAGTATCTTTGGCGCCATCAAGGCCAAGCTGTAGCTGTGACGATGCCGGGGTGGCTGGCTTAACCGGAGACGGAGATATCTGGGCCGGAGCCATGTTGGTGTTGACTTTGAGGGATGATGGCGTCGACGGAGCTTCGCCTGCTCTGCGCTTTGGCTGGTAGTCTGAATGTTTCTTTGAATAATCCGGAAGAAGCCTCAGCCGCATTCGGTTGCGACCCTCGGTACGATCGAGCTTCCACTTCAACTGAGTCTGCTCAGCAAAGACCGCACCGGGTCGTTTGAGATCCAGGTCCATCTTCAGGAATGCCGCAGCCAGATAAGCCATGTCATCCTGTTGGTCCTGAGTGAGACGCTGATGCTTGAAATGCTCGCTGTTGAAGATGCTCTTCATCCAGGCCCCGTTTGCCATGTCGTGCCGCAAAAGCACGTTGTCCATAGTCAGCGACTCTGTCTGCCATGCCTTGAGCCGATCCCTGCGCTTTGCCAAACGGTACTTAGCCGAATCTATAGTTCGCTGGTTCTCGACAGCCACAAACTCCTCCCATGCTTTCGATATCCCCCCAAAGAAGAAGGCATCCAACGAAGCGCGGTGCTTGTCCACCCACTCGATGAACGTGTCATCGTCGACTTCAGTGAGCTTAACAGCGAAGTCCTTCGTAAGGTGTTGCTGGTCCGGTTGCACGCATTGCCGAAAGAGGACTTTGGCTTCATCTGGTTTCTGAACCAGCATGATGCGCATGATAGTTGCCGCGGCAGACCGAATGGAGGCGCGGGGGTCGACAAGCTTTGTATAGAGCTGATACCAGAGGAGCTTCATAAACTCCTCCTCGTTAGAAAGACAGCCGAGAATAGGCGCCTGCCAGTAAAGAATCTTGCTCATGAAGTCCTTGGCGCTGGAGTCCGGCGTATCGGGATCATCTAGCTCGGAGAAGCGAAGCAGGAGGAGCTTGAGGAAGCACTGGCGTATCGTGGACACTGCCTGGCTGCAAAGACGAACGCTCTTGACGCTAGCGACCTCTGGCCGTTGAAGGTACTCCAGAACCATGCCGGCAAACTCCAACATTGGCTCTGTGCCATTGATAAACCAGCCCTCAAATATTGACTCCGTGACATGAGCGGCGAGACGGCCCATGTTGGTGAGGATCTTGGGCTCACACAACACCTTTTGGTTTGGTTGGATATGAGTTCCCAGGCGCTGGAGGGTGTTTCTAAGCACAAAAGATTCAAAATACGCCTGGTGCTCTTGGAAGCCCGGCGGGATCTTCAGGAACAAACCAAAGCCTGGAAACTCTTTCCGAGTAAAGACCTGGTCAATGAAGACGCTAATGACCAACTCCAATAGGCCGTCCAGGGTTGCGCTGCTTGATTGCTGCGAGGCAAGTTTCTTCTTTGGCGACATGACTGGCGCGAATCTCGCAGAACTGGGTGCCTTGGGAGATTGTTGATTCGTGAGAAGAACGAAACCTGATGCTTTCCGCAGAGGGGTTCCCCGCGGGTTGCCTGCAAGAGTGGCAACAGCATCTGTGCTTGTCGTGCGGACAATGGGTCCAGGCTGGGAGCCAGCAAGAGGACGTATCATAACGTCGCCGCCCTCGAATGTCAAGGCAGAGTCCCGCGAGTTGAGTTCCGTGTCCGGTGTAACGGCGTCGGTGCTGACGATGATCGGATACGCGGCCCAAAGGAGGTATCTCACATACTCCGATGTGAGGGCGAAGTCCCTAAACTCCTGAGAGCGAGAGTGCAGGTCTGCCATGAACCGGATGACCGTATAAAGCATGGGCGCGTTGCTAGATATCTTTTCGCTGTCGCGTTGGGCGTTTTCTGCAGGTTGTTAGCTACGCCGAGAGTCGCTGGAGGATGCGCATACCTCTTGAGTCGAGGCCTCTCGTTTCCATCGACTTTGCCCGTGGTCGGGACTCCAATCCCTCAAAGCCGCTTGCCTGAAGATTCTGTAGTTTCTGAGGAGAGTGAGGGGAGTTGGGGTCCTCCTGGTGCTTCATGACATCCTTCAGACCATGCTGTAACATCGACGTAATGACTTGGAGACTCTCCGGGTAGGTGATTCTAGACTTGCCAAATGTTTCGAGCAAGCTGGAGAACTCAAAGTTCCGCTCCAAGTCGATCTCAGCCACATCAAAGCCGAAGAAGATGCAGAAGCAAATCGGCCACAAGGAAGGGATATACCACCAGCGCTTCAAACGGTGCGCCATAATAGTGAAGCCGCCTGTCTTACCCGAGAATTTCGACGTATACGTGGAGCCGTGGGTAACGAGCAGTCTGGCCAAGATCTTGGTGCCATTCATTACAGTCTCGGGGTCGTCGCTCGCCAAGAGATACAGTAACCACTGGTCCATGCTCAATAAATATAATTGGTTTTCGTCAGGCGGCGGTCTCACCTTATTGGTCACTGTTCTGGCGAACTTGCTGATGTTGGCCTTGTTACCCTTCTCACAAAGGAGAAGAGAGTACATCCCAAGAATCTTGGCACCTAACTGCTTCTTCGTGAGGAATCTAGATGTTGTGTTGCTCGAGGCACTGTTAGAGTCGAATGTGGCCCTTCTGGCAAATCCGGGAGTGGGGGATCGAGTGATGGCGGAGGCGGGTCGGGGGGTCCTGACGAGCGATGCGATGGGCGAATGATAGGCGTAAGTGATGAACAGAGCGAGAGAGCGATGCACTTCCGCCGTGTAGTTGCATTTAACAAGGTGCTCCAGGGCGCTCATGAAGTGAGGCAGCACCTCTTCTGAAATTGACTCTGCCTTCATAGCATCAAGTAGTCGTTTAACGATTCCTAGAGGGATTAGTGTTGATCTACATGTCAGTAATTGTTTAAACTTACTCATACGCATCAGTCGCCTGCTATTGAACTGATGGTATTTGCTCTTGACGGAGAACGTCACAAACTGCTTGTAGTAAAGCTCCTGGGTAATCGGAGCTGACCGCCGCCAGGTGTCGAAGTCAATGAGCAGGATACGATATGCCAGAGGATTCACGATGAATGACTCCAGGGGCTCGGCGTGCTTGTATCCCACAAAGTCCAACACGAGACTCAAGAGCTGAAAGCTCAAACGGTCTCGCTCTTCACTTGTGATAGGCAACCGCAAGTTTGCATTATCGGCACCGAGGTTGACGGTGTAGCCCAATTTTGCTCTGAGGAGCATGCCGAGAATTGCGTAGCCGTTATCGCGTTCCATGGCCTCACTGTTTCTCCAGCTTTTCCGGATGCAGAGGAATGTCATCTCAACTGCCCGCACAGTCTCTTCTACCGTAGCCGCACGCTCCACGATCTTGAGAGCAAGTGGAGTAAAGCCAGCCAACCTCCAGAAGTTATCATCGAAGTAGGAAGGTGTGGCGGCCACGGGGCTTCCGGTCATGACAGCGATTCCATGGGATCGTGCCAAAGCGTCAAGAAGACAGGGCAGAGCAGTATTGACCGCGATGGTCGAGCCGGTCCTATGAGTCATTTGGATGAGGTTGGTTGCCGCGCTTCGAGGCAATGCGCGGTACAGCTGGGTATCTTGATACACGCCATCCTCTCTGAATACGCCTGCCGGAACAATGCCGAGCAGAATCTTGACCTCTGGCAGTAGACTTCCAGCCTTATCGCGAATAGCTCTAATAATATCGGAGCTTTCGTCTCTGCCAGGATGGAACACTTCATTTCTCAAGCCGAGAGAGGCGGAGGCTTCGTAAGTCTGAAAGCCGCCGAGGCTATCTTGGAAGTTGCCTTGGTATTTTGGCGATAGACCATAGTGAACAGCAAGAAAGTCGTCACTGAGGACATCCTCGAAGAGATGTGCAGATGCAAGGGACCATTTGGAAAACACCAATCCTGCGCCAACCTGGCTGGAGAGATCTCTTGGAGTACCCAGAAACGCTTGAACAGGATGCGATTTGGCATTGGCAGATGCGAAAGAGGCAAAGCTTTCAGTGCTGCCATTTGTGAATGGTGGTGGGGAGGGGTAGGAGCACTTGATTTGCTCAACAAACTCGCCATTGACGTACAGAGAAGCCTTACTTGCAGTCATTGTCTTTGGCCGTCTGTGAACAAGGGCAAGATGGTACCATTGCTTTTCTCTGAAGGCCATACCCTTGAACCTAACACTTGGGCGACTGGACGTAACAGAGGTCTGCAAGATGAAGTTGTGGGTATCTCTCTCGAGGTACATCAGAAGAAAGCATGTCTGGGTGGCGTCAAAGACACCAAAGAGGGTAGTGTGAGCTGCGGGATCGTATCTGTCCACGCGTATCCATGCTGTAAAGGTATAGCCGGGGGAGGAGCTTGGCGGAAACGAGCGACCCAGCGTAGGCAGCTCGATGGAAGAGTGGCCATGTAGAGAGAGGTCGAACTGAAAGAAAGGGGGTCCAGTGTAGCTTGACGCCATTTCCAAGCAGAACTCTGATGCCTCTGGTGAAGGATTTGCTAGTAGGAACTGGGTGTCTGATGGTTGGTTGACGCCCAAGTACATGAGCTTTTTGCACAGAATAAGAAGCTTGTCTTTTTCAGGCTGGCTTAATCTTGGCTCGGGGTCGAAGACGACCCTCAAGAAGCGAGAGAGAACGCCAGTGGTATGTAGCGCGGACAGATTGAAAAGGGAGATTGAGACCACACTTGACATGATCTCGAGAACAATCATCGAACAGGGGTTGGCCGGCATGTCCTCCGCTCTTGGTATTGACTCCCAAAAGCCGACGACGGCGCGCAGGATTTCGGGGTTGCGGAAGACGGCCTTCTTCTGGACGATGTCGCGTACCTCCTGGGCATAGTCTCTCGTCTTTTGGGGTGCTGATATTGTCTGTTCTGTCGCATCGTCTTCGGCCCCCTTTTCTGGCTCCGGCTTGGCATCCTCGACCGTCGTGGGTGTAGATGCAATCGACTGGCATAGAGCGTCCACTTTCTTGTCGCCCAGCGAGAAAGCCAGAAGCTTGCCAAAAACTTGACAATTTGTCCACAGGTCCGAGTCGCTGCCTCCAAGCCCCACGCTGGCGATAGTCTGCTCGATAGCTTCCCACCCACCTCCTTCGACTCGATGACGGAAATAGCGTTTGTTCCCAGGGTGGTCGTGGAATGCCGCGGCGAAGACGTCCAGCACGGCCTCGAGTAGTCCAAATAATCCATTCTTCTCCTCATCTGTTCGTCGCTGGGGGTTGTAGAATCCCGAAAAGGATCGCAGCACGTCGAGCAGCTGCGTGAAGCCGCGCAGGTGTCGAAAGTCATCTTGGGGTGGGCTTGGCGGTTCGGTGGCGGCAATGTGCTGGCGGATCTGGCAAAGGCTCTTGAGCAGTACGGGAAATTCGGGGTAGCCGTCGGTAGATTTTCGTTGTCGCAGGCCGTTCGTTAAATCTTCGAGCATGCCGCGCAGGATCTCGGTAGCCTTGGAGGTAACTGCGTGAGAGGACGCAGAGGTGGAGGAGCGATATCTCCTCGATACTTGCAGCGTCGCCATGATTTGAAATATTTCTTGTGGCTACCAGTGTTCAGGTCGACAATCCTTTCATTCCAAATTCTTCGCCCCCAGCACCCATCGAGGGTCCAGGCAGTCGTCAAAACTGTTCGGCATCGAAGTAGGATACGGCTTTTGGATAGGCGTCGCAGCTCGAGGCTCAGAAACGGGCGGGTGTCGGGTTCGGAGGGAGACGCAGGCGTAGGGGATTGATCGACTTTCGAACCGGTCCCGCCCAAGGATAAGAGTGCAGTCGGTGGATATGACGATAAAATAGAGCGAGCTCAAAATGCTCCAATGACGTCCAATAGCTGCGCGTTATCACGAAGACGGAGACGGAGCTGGCTTGGGCGAGCTGCGAGTGTCAGCCTCGAGGCGCGCGGTGTGGCTTGGGCCGTTCTCAGTGGCCGCCTCATTGGGTCCAAGAGCGGAACGTAGCGGCAGACGTGGGAGGCACCACTCAACGGCAGCCCGCGGGCAGGAGCAGGTCTGGCGCCCACTGCCAGTCGGTGCAGTGTGCTGACCGCATGCTGAGCCGGGAGTGGGGTAGGAATAGTGGCGGTGCAGTGCTGAAGGATTTCACAGTGTTCAGCGTTCTGTCCCGGTTACTGAGACCTGCCGAGCAGGCCAGCTCCACTGGACGAGCCACTGCGGTCACCATCACTCGGCATGTCAACCACTGAAGCACTTGGAGCCCGCGTTGACGTCGGGTCCCTGTTCCTGGTTCGTCTCCGTCGCAAAGGCACCTAAGGTAGCTCAGCTCAGAGACCATATCGATACGCCGTGCTATTAATGGCACAGCTGCTGCTACTGCTGCTTTGACAATCAAACCAGAGGGAGCATTTGGCGGGACGTCACTGTGGGTTGAGCATGTTACAAGAAGTCATCATCCCCAGACCATTGCATCTCTGCCAGCACTTGACACATAGGAACCCAACAGCCGGACGCTGTCATGTTAAATCGGTACCAAAAAAGCGAAATATTCTAGAAACCGAGCTGGACGTGCTCGGCCCGTAGCAAGGTTCGCCTTGCTGCTGACACATGAATAGACGGACGCATTCCGGAGCAGTTCTGCGCAGTGAGAGCTTCCAGTAGACAGCAGTGTGGAACCCCTGAAACATGACTGCTTCAATCCCGTTCGAGCGCGCTACTTCCATGTGCCAAGTTGAGCAACGACTTCCTGCTCGACCATCAGCTCGGCCTGAGGTTTGACCGTTTGATAGCTGACGCCAGTGTCTTCACTGCCTGGATTGACAGGCGAGAGTGCCATTGGGCTGTACTGTGACCTTTATCAAGGTATTTCGACTGAACACCCTCTTTGATGCATGAAACCCTCGAAAAGCTAGAAGTGCTGGAAACACGAATCAGTACGTGACGGCCTATCAGTCTTTGTATCCTTTGAGTCAGTAGCCATCTACCATCGCATCCAGCGCTAGCTACAATTATAATGCAACGACGCGAACAAGAGACAAAGTCGGGTCAAATGGCCATGTGTCATGACTCCCTTGACCGGGGGTTGCTTGAGCGATCATCGGTTCCGGGGATCGGGGATCTTGCCGTTGGCATTTGAAGCGCAGTTGCCATTGCTGAACACTTGCACACCTGCTGCATCTGGGAAGAAGCTTGGGCGACATGGGTGGTTTCAGTCCGCCTCCTCCCAGACACCAAGACACGAGACTCACCAAGCGCAGGATGGAGTGTTCAGCGATGGTTGGCACAGATCCAACGGCAGATGGTTGCTGGAATTCGGCAACACCTTCGTTGTTCGCTGTTCGCCAGAATGGATGGCATGGATCGATCTAGTCCGCATCAAGTGTTGCCAGCTGGATGGCGTGTCAATCCGGGTCATTGTCCTTGTCTCTGGCCTTTGGACAACGACACGCGTACTGGCTGCATCCATATCTAGTCGGCGCGAATGGCCCAATTATGTCTTTGGGTGAGACGAGATGGTGTGGTGAGATGCGGCTTTCGCATTGACAACGACTCGCAAGCTCATGGCGTTTCTGAGCACGACCGCGGGCGGTAAACAATGTTTATTCGCCTCCAAAGTGTCAAGTTGGTGATGGCGTCGAAGTCGTTGCTGGCACTTCCTGCAGGACCGGAGGAGCAACGCAACCGGCCTTGATCGCGTCCTTTTCGCCGTTCGTCCCTCGAGGAGGACCTGGATGACTTCTCGAGTGACCCCAGACTTGCTCGGCGTTCCGTCTCATCCACTCGCTACAGGCAAACAGTGACAATCCAGCTCGGAGGGAGCTCCCCAGCCAAGCACCAAGGTCCCTCTCACTCAGGCAGCTCAGGCAGCTCCTACGCCAAATGCCCCCCGATGACGGGAAGGCAGGGGAAATGTGAGGCACGTGCCAGGCACACACGGGGGGCGTACCATCTGACCAGTGGGTCAGGCGTGTGGGCTAGCTCGGATCAGCGTAGCGTTGGTGCTGGGCCTCGCCTCCCCGCCTCCATGTTCCAGTCAGACAGCTCGCCGCCCCTTCAAGGTACCTCTTGGGCCGGAGCTTGCCCTTTGACCAGCTCGTCTAGCAGGCGACCGAGGCAAAGGTACCTTGAGGATTGAGCATAGCTCTGAGCAACAGCCGCCGGACAGCAGCGGGTGCGACGAACAGCGAGAGCTCCAGTGGCTACGCAGGCCTCGAGTTCTCCCGCCTCGCCTTCAATCCCCGGCCTGGCAGTGTCCCCGTGAGACACCGTGAGACCCATTTGCGCCGGATACCTTGTAACAGTTAATCACATCATCATTGAGCAAGTTACATGCTCAATGGGGCGGGCGGTGCGATACGCAGCCTGACTTGCTGCTCGCCGCCCTGGCTGGTACGGTCCTGGCTGCATAGCGGTGCTGCACAACAAGCTAAGGGTAGCTCGCTGACCGAAGCCGCAGTCGCACTCCCAGTGACATGCCCGACATGCCCTGTCCCTCCGCCCTTCCGCGGTCAGATCAACAGGCCCAGGAAGGTAGATTGAAGGTGAAAAAGACGGTGACAGGGTAATGCAGACTGTCTGGTTTTCTGAACACGACGGCGATGCGGCTCCCCATCCCTGTGAGTGGTCGGTAGCACAGTTCAACGAAACGACGAAAGCTTCGAGTGTCGAGATAAGACGGGATGGCAGCGCTTGTTAAGCTTCAGGGTCCTCCGGATAGATCTGCCTCGCTCTCCGCTGCGTGAATGTGAATCGCCCATTGCGCGTTATCGCATGCAGCGCTATGCGGGATATGCGGACTGTGTGGATGCCCCCGTGGGTTGGGAGGGGAGAGCTCTCCAAGCTGGGTGAAGAATGCATGAGGAGAGCTGATAGTGCGGTACATGACTTGGCTGCAGCAGCAGCAAAGTGTCCGAGGCTAGGCCGTGTTGTGGTGAGCTGGCTGGCTGGCTGGCTGGCAGAGCAGGTACCTTGCGTTGGCTTCGAGCTGTCTTCGTCTGCTTGCTTCTTCTTTCCAGGGTGACACCGTCTGGATGGACGACACCGCATTCAATAGCGATGCTAGGATACGCTGTCAGAAGCATGGGTCGAGGAGGATTCCAGGGCTGTTCGGCCACCCTGTTTGCCTGCCCATGTTTCGACGCGGTGGTTGATTGCCGCAGTAACTTCGCGACCGCCTTGGCTGTTGGGTTACAGCGTATGATGACGTCGGGGGTTTTGGCTGTGACTCTGACTCTCCAGCTGCAGTCTTGTCCGGACCTTGCTGCTTGTGCGAGCTCAGAGAGCGTGAGAGCAAGGAGATTGTTGGCGTATCGCAACCCCAACAGAGAATCACGAGGCTGATTCAGATGAATAGACCAAAGAAAGAAACCGTTGGCTGGTCAGACTGATGGACGGGAGCTTGAGATGAAGCTTCCATGGCCGTTCGGTGCCGTGGAAGGAGGCAACTGGACGTCCATCAGTACCTCAGGTGCTTCCTGGCCCAACAGGTGTGGAAGGTAGGTAGGTGTACCTGACGGAAAGGGCACTCGCGTGAGTTGCAGAGAAAGTACCTCGCTATCGTCCATACGCACTTTCCCATCCCAAACAGCCTTCCGTATCGAACCAGGTGCCTTGCTGAGCGTCCCAGGGAAACCCCAAACGCGACCCTCCCTTATCGCATTGCCGAGGAAACCCTATCGAGTCATTCCATTGGCTCCCTCGCCCCAACGCTAAGCCGGTTTCGGCCCCTTCAGCCACTCCCCAGCTCTTATCTTAGTCGCCTGCGTCACACTGGGGGGGTGGGCGCGCAGCCGTCCTAAGACCGGCCGATAGCAGCCTGATAAGGTACCTGCTTGCGCCGGACTCCACGAACACTGCGCGACCTGCACCAGGGAGGTACCTCGCTGTGTGGGAGTGGAGGTAGTGTACCTGCCAGGTCCCCATCCATCGCAACAGGTTCCTTACCTCACCAACAGCTGTGCGCACGCAACCGCCGTCGCTGCCTTCCCTTTATATCTACCCGCACCCGCTCTCCGAAGCTTCCCCCATCCCGCTTGCTCCATCTCTCTCTCATCCCCCTCCCTCTCTCTTCCATTGAATCCATCCTCTCTCAACCCATCGCGTACTCGTCGTTCTAGGGCGGCTTTTCAGTTACTTCATTTCCTTCGTCTTGTTTGCAAACGTCTCCGGTAGACTCTAGACTCGTTACCGTATCGCAACCGCCATCATGAGAGGCTTCGTCGGTGCCGTTGCCGGCCTGGCTGCTGTCGCCAGCGCCACCCCCTCCCTCTCCATTCAGACCGTCCACGACGGCATGGCTCCCGTCCTCTCTGCCACCAACGCCGAGGCCGTCCCGAACTCGTACATCATCAAGTTCAAGAAGCACGTCTCGGAGTCCGGTGCCTCAGACCACCACACCTGGGTCCAGCAGATTCACTCCTCCGCTCAGGACGAGCGCCTCGAGCTTCGCAAGCGCAGCCAGGAGCCTCTGGTTTCCGATGTCTTCCACGGCTTGAAGCACACCTACAAGATCGGCAAGGACTTCTTGGGCTACGCCGGTCACTTCGACGAGGAGACCATCGAGAAGATCCGCAGACACCCTGACGTAAGTCCGACCATCCTGACACTGCCCAAACACCGCGAGACCCACCCGCGCTTGGCGGCGCATCACCGAGCTCCGGTCGGATAGCTTCGGCTGTTGTCTTATCACCTTGCTATGGAATCATCGCTGACAATTCTATCTACAGGTCGAGTTCATCGAGGTCGACTCCGTGGTCCACACCCAGGTCCCTGTCAAGACCCAGGTTGAGGACAAGTGCGACGGCGAGCTTGAGAAGCTTGCTCCTTGGGGTCTTGCCCGTATCTCCCACCGCAAGTCTCTGGGCTTCGGTACCTACGACAAGTACCTGTACGCCGGTGATGCCGGTGAGGGTGTTGATGCCTACGTTATCGACACCGGAACCAACGTCGACCACGTTGACTTCGAAGGCCGTGCCAAGTGGGGTAAGACCATTCCCTCTGGTGACCAGGATGTCGATGGCAACGGCCACGGCACTCACTGCTCCGGCACCATCGCCGGTAAGAAGTACGGTGTCGCCAAGAAGGCCAATGTCTACGCCGTGAAGGTCCTCCGCTCTAACGGCTCTGGTACCATGTCCGACGTCGTCAAGGGTGTTGAGTGGGCTGCCACTTCCCACACTGAGCAGGTCCAGTCTGCCAAGGACGGTAAGCGCAAGGGCTTCAAGGGCTCCGTCGCCAACATGTCTCTTGGTGGTGGCAAGACCCAGGCTCTGGACGCCGTTGTGAACGCTGCTGTCGATGCTGGTATCCACTTCGCCGTCGCCGCTGGCAACGACAACGCTGATGCCTGCAACTACTCCCCCGCTGCTGCTGAGAAGGCCGTCACCGTCGGTGCGACTGAGCTCGGCGACCGCCGCTCTTACTTCTCCAACTACGGCAAGTGCACTGACATCTTCGCCCCTGGCACCAACATCAAGTCCACCTGGATTGGCTCCAAGTACGCCGTCAACACCATCTCTGGCACTTCCATGGCCTCCCCCCACATCTGCGGTCTCCTTGCCTACTACCTCTCTCTCCAGCCTGCTTCTGACTCTGAGTACGCTGTCGCTGCCATCACCCCCGAGAAGCTCAAGAAGGCTCTGATCTCCGTCGGTACCGTCGGCGCTCTCGCTGACATTCCCCGCGACACCCCCAACGTTCTCGCCTGGAACGGCGGTGGCTGCAACAACTACTCCGCCATCGTTGAGGCTGGCGGCTACACCGTCAAGCAGCAGGTCAAGGAGGTCACCATTGACGACCTCGAGAAGGCCATCGAGGAGGACTTCGAGGTTCTCTCCGGCAAGGTTGTCAAGGGCGCCAAGACTGTCGGTACTAAGGCCGAGAAGTTCGCTAAGAAGATCCACGAGCTCGTGGATGAGGAGCTGAAGGAGTTCCTCAAGGAGACCTCCTTGTAAGCGTCGTAATAGAACGCTAGACTGGTCTAATTTATTTCCTTACGTTTTTCTGGGTCAATGACAGTGTACGCATAGGGTTACATTGCAGGATGGGTCAGGATGGGAATGCATTGCTTCATGGCTACATACAGATCTCACAGCACGAATTAAGTCTCCTTACCTATCAGAACCTTGACGCGCTTTGAACCAGTGATTGAGTTATGAACCTGTGATGACATGTGGCAGGTGTGTAGTCCCTTCGTCCCAACTCTCTTAGTAACCCCAGCCAAGCCAACCAACTGAGCATGATGTTGGCAAACTTTGTTCAACTATGTGAGTAAGCCGCCAGGCAGTTGTCCCCATTCGGCTTGGTGATGGTCAACTTGGACAGCCTATGGGTCATGCCTGCCTCTCTGAGATCGCCGCCAACCCCCTTCGAGAGGGCTGGAATACTCTGCGGAAGACAAATGGCAGCACATGGTTTCTACATGATCGATCCTCCATATCGATAAGTCGGTTTACACTTTGCCGTTTTGCCCGTTGAACAGCGTGCTGGGACTGGAATGCTGTGTGTTCCATCTCGGGAAGGAATGACACAACAGCTGGCGCTTGCCAGCGCCACCTCATGCCTGCTCAAACCAGGGATCAGGCCCCCTCCTGCCATTCTCCTGCCTCTGGCGCTGGTTGAACGGTCCTTCCATTCTCGTCTCTTCTCTCAGAGTTCACTCAGCCCCGTGGAAAGAGCAATCATGGAGTTCCTTCCCAGTCCTACACGGCGTCACCCCCAAGGCATTGCATTGCCTGGCTTACAACAACTCCGCCACTTCGCCTCTTCTTCTCCCGCATTAAACCTCCATGAACCGATATACAACATCCTCGATCTTCCGATGCTCTCGCGGTTCGCTTTTGGTTAGCTACCATCGCACTTAACCATCAGCAGCCTCATCTGAATTCTCTACACTGCTCACCACCTCCATACCTACTGTACTCTTCTCTTACCCTGCCTCTGATTTCTCCTACAGAAGCCGGCCCAGATGCGTCGGAGCAACAGCAATAAATCGACCTTGGGGGTGAGCAGGTCCAAGTCGGCCAGATCGACAACTTCTTTCCGCTCAGCCCTTGAGAGGTTGGAACATATCGACCCAGCCATTGCTGATAGAGACGCCCATCTTGCTGCTACTCTCTCTTGGTGTCAGGCCGCTCCTACCATGGTCCCAACGGCACACCATCCTCCACTGCGATCGGTATTCACAGAGTACTCTGGAGACTCTGGCAGCCAGCAGGGGACGCTGGACGGGACCTGCGATGAGAACGGACTCCGGCGACAGAAGAGCGTCCGGTTTGCCAAGTCAAGCAAGAACGATGCCGCCAATGGCACCGGCATTCCCCGACGCCGAAGTGTTCTGGGTCGTATCGAAAACCAGCAAAATTGCGCAGCGGCCCAGAAGACCGATGAATCGCCGTGCTTCAACCCATTCACAGCCAAATTTGTCGAGTCTCTGCCTCCTGCCGAGTCCTACAGACCGGTAGACGAGTGTGCATCGGTCCCAGGTTCGTACAGGAAGCTCCGCAAGTCTAGATCCATGTTCTCCCCAACAGGTCAGACTCCCACGCCTAAGTACTACTTCAGCAATTCTCCGGAGCAAGGAAATCCCACACCTGCACTCAGGCGGAAGTCGATGCAGAACATCAAGGAGAGCAAGTCACCAAAAAGAAACCGCAGTCTCAGAGCGCCAAAGTCCATGAGCTTCCTGAAGTCCACGGGAACAAGGTCCAATCTTCGGACGAATGCCAGTGAAGGCGAAAGCAGCGGAAACAAATTCGGTGGAGACGGACAAGCACCCCTTCAAAGCCGGACCTCGAGGTTGTTCACTTCAAACAAGGAGGGCATTCGTCAGTCCATGAGAGATCCCTCAGCAGGCAACCTTGCGGTTCCGAAGCGCAACGGCTCCCTTCGCAAGAAAGCTCGAAAAGTCTCCAGTGGGTTCAAAACTAGGCTAAAGTCTTTCTTCGGACTCACCAAGAATGACGGGCAAGAACCAGAGGGAAAGATGGATTCACAAGCAGGGGTCGGAAGCCACGACGAAGGCGACAGAGATATAGACGAGGACGCCTATATGGATATTGACGACCCAGTGCTGGACGAGTGTTCGATCTCCCAGGTTCCATCACGCGTGCCCTCTCTCCATGCCTCATCGTCCGCTCAACAGCTTCGATCTCGTCAAGGCAGTATAGAGAGCATCGAAAGCCTCAGGAAAGTCTCGGATGATCAGTCCGATGAAAGGTCTCGAGTCACAAGTTGGACAAGCTCAGGAACGCACACTCTTAACAGCCAAAGCACTTGGGGCGGGGAAAGAGATCGACAGAGGCTGTCCGTCATCAAGGAAAATGGGCCACATTATTCATCGTCATCGTTTCGTCGACCAACCATAGACGAACGCAGTCCTTACGAGTTCGAGGTCGTGTCTCCTGAGAAACCGAGTGGTCCGCCTGCTCCTCCAGCAGTCGACAGCCAGAGGGTGTATTCTGCGCTAATGAATCGGCTGTATGAGGTCAACCAAAAAGAGAACATGCGAGAGGCTAGCGGCGAGGACTTCCAGATGCAGGAGGCAAAGAAACTACGAAGGTCTCTGGACGACAGCCCGCCAACAATCAGATGTGTACGGCCAGAAGACGACGTTTTCCGGGATGGCCCGCCGACCCAGATTCCTCCTGTCGGCATTGCGGAGACGACGGAAGATGGCTCCTTCTCGGAATCCGGGAGCGTCATCCACTATCCCACAAGGACCGCTCCAACGGGCGCACATTACAGCCCGTATCCTGGACCTGCAGTAGGTGACGAGAAAACGGTTCTGCCTGTCACCGTTAGAGAGGTCTCGGCTGCTCCGAAAACGCTATCTACCCGAAGCTCGGCCTTCTTTGGCAGCCCGACATGCCACTTGTTCCGGACTACAAGTCCTTACCGTCGAGCGTTGCAGAAGTCAATGAAGGAGAGCAGCTCTGAGTCATCTGCGCCTCCCGAGCTGAATCTGGATCTGGTATCTACGAGACGCCATCCAAGTCTCTCTGGCGATGACCCCCGTCTGGCCTATTCGGACAGCATCTATTCTGACCAGCCCATGTCACCGAGGCTGTTGTCGCCCCAGCTTCTCTCGTCGGAACTTCTAACGTCGGCGTTGGTTGCTCCCGGCGCTATTCGTCCTCGTCGTCCGAGTGTCGAGTCGTCTTCCAGGACTAACGGGCTCACGCATTCTAAGAGTTGCTACTCGGACATTACTGAGCGTGCAGCAAACACATCCACTAGGTCTGGCTCCCACGGAAGGTCGCGGTCTCACACGCCATGTGAGCCTTTGACATACGTACCGACAATGCCTACCGACACTGAGGCCAGAACCGCGTCATATGCCAGCTCTGTTGAATGGAAGACCTATCTCTCGGCAAACGCATCCAATAGTGATATTCACGCGCCTGTTAGACAGATGATGGAGGTGAGATACGCCAAGCCCAGCATGCCGAAAGGGCATGTACGCGAGGGGGCTCAGATGTACGCTGAAGATGAGCCCAAGTTGTACAAACCGGCAGGCCCTGTCAAGTTCCATACACCACTTCGTACAATGAGCCACAATCGCCAGGCATCATCAGCCAGCCGTGCTGAGGGTGCAGTTCCACCGAAGGTTTCCGCACTCTACAGCAATGAGAATGCGATTCCTTACTCAGAGGGCCGTGTAAACGGCCATATTCGTGTGTACGGACCACCACCGATTCCACCCCGAAGCTCTCTCCGAGAAATTCCGTCAATGCCACTTCTTCAGTCGCGTTCATCCCAGAGCAACATTCCCGTCAAGTCACCCAACAGAGCGACTTTGAAGGTGCGCAGCTCTGACACAATGCCTGATTTCACGTCGGCCGAGACGAAGCCGAAGACTCGATCGCCTATGAAGCTGGTCCGGCGTGTTGGGCTACGGAAGAGCCTGAAGCCGTCAGTCTCCAGCCCAGGGCTCGGCATGACGGTGGAGAAACAATTCGGCCCAATGCTGGGCAGTGACCAGGTCAATCAGGGTTCACCCAGAGAGAGACGGCAAAGTGGCAGTGGTCGTCGCCTATTGGACTCGAGCGACTTCAACAGCACAGACACCTCAGACACGACTAGTTCTGATGACTGGAGGGCTCAGAAGCTTGGTAGTCAGCAGATGGTTGAGAACTTTCTCAGCGACAGACATCAAGCCATGGTTAGAAGCGAGCATTCGAGAGCATTCTTGTGATTAGTAGCGTCAATGTGGAGGCAAGCAAGCGGCGGTGGGAAGGTTTACAACAGCGTTATGATAATGAAGATGGAGGACCGACGGCAGGGGTTTACGATACCAGGAAGGCAACGTCCTAATACAAGAGTATGCATGCTTATTACTTGAGACATGAGCAAATGGTCTGAGTGCCTGGGAAGAGTGTTATGCTCTATGTCGTGGTAGAAGTTATTTCGAGTCAATGATAATAATACAGATGTGCTACGCTTATGTGGAAAGCTTCCATCACGTCTTGGGTACTGACCCAAACCGATATTGGGCCCATGCAAAGCTGCCCTCCTGCATGGTCCATAGCTGCTTCCCGAGGTCGTCTCCCGCGGCGCCGGCTGCAACGTGAATAGGCATAAGATGGTCCATCCAAGGATGCGCCTGCCTAGCATCCGGTCTCCTACACACCTGCGCCATCCTCTCCTGCCTCTCCTCCACCTTGCTCTCCACAGCCTCTTTCAGGGCGTCGTCGAAGCTGACAGAATACGGCATCGGCTTCGGGCCGCCGCCCATGTCGTACAGGTTGTGAACAGACATGCCCGCGCCGATGATGACGACGCCCTCGTCGCGCAGCTCGGCGACGGCCCTGCCGAGGCGGTAGTGCGCGTCCGGGTCCTCTGAGCCGAAGAGCGAGACTTGCACCAAGGGACAGCCGAGGGGGTTCGTGTCCGGGTGGAAGGCGACGTGGAAGCCGGCCCAGACGCCGTGGTCGAGGCCGCGGTCGGTGGTGGGGGCGCAGGAGATGTTGTGGGCGGCGAGGAGGGCGCAGGTGCGGGAGGCGAGCGGGGGAGAACCGGTGTTGGGGTAGGAAGCGGAGTAGTAGTGCAGTGGGAAGCCGGAGAAGTCGTAGATTAGCGGGGCGGGACCGGGTGCGGCGTTGATGTTTACGGAGGTGCGGGAGCGGGATTGCCAGTGGGCGGAGAAGACGAGGATTGCGGAGGGCGCGAGGGAGGTTATTTCGTGGCCGATGTGTTGGAGGGTTGGGTAGACTGGGTGGGCTTTGTTATACATTACGTCGGGCTGGAGGGTGTTAGTGGGATGGGGGAAGGGGGGGGGGAAGGGGGAGGGGGGAGCTTACGCCGCCGTGGGAGAAGAAGTAGACTGGCATACGGGGCCTTTTTGGCGGTGGTGATGGTGTGGTAGAGTCCATTGGAGATGGGTTTGAGAGGGTTGATGTCACGGCTGTCAGGAACGAGCGCAGGGTTGGGGAGAACATGCATGCGAGCAAGGCGACGAGGAGGGAGAGGAGGAATTTTGGGTTTAGACGGACCATGGTGAGAGGGTTCAATCCAGACTCGGTGCTTTGTGTGTGCTGGATTCAGAAGAGGAGTCTCTCATTGATGTGTTCGTCAACTGGGAGTTATATGAGTGACACGCTGCACATCGGACGTCAGTGAGGACCCCTTACCCGAACCGGATGAGGGACGGAGGGCCAGGCGGAGGGGCCGGCGTGGTGATGGACGGGGTGGTTTTCGTCGCGCGCGGCCGGGTCCACTGTGTGTTTTGGGGTGATTTAGTGGCGGGAATGCGCTGAAGGGATCCGCTCGTGGGCTGACGGTGAGTTTAAATCCGCTGTGCCGGTGGTATTTCGAGGAAGGCCCCCGTCTTCCCCGGATTGCAGACAAGTATGATTCCTTGGCATGGGTTCTGTGTAGCTGAATGGAAAATAGAAAACAGCTTAAAGCATTTGGCAATCGCTATGAGCCTGTGACACTGCATCTTGTATCGCGCATCTGACCCCAGCCCCACAGTGCGTTCCAGACAGATCTGCACGCCGCGCCGGCACACCACAGATCTTCCCAATCAGCGACCCCACCCATCGGAACGGAGCCACCAGAAAAAAAGGAAAAGTGGACACCTCAAGCTCTCCCATCCGGCCCATCAGCTTGGACCTCCAGGTTTGCCCTTGCTCTCAATGCTCTCGTTCCGCGGGCTCATCGCAACAACGCTCGTCGTCATCGCCAACCTCGCACACCTCACCGTCTCCGAACCTCAACAACACCACGACCACGACCAGCACCCCCCGCTCGCCGCCGTCCCGCAAGACTCCCTCTTTGGCGGAACCCCACCAGTAGCAGCTGACATGTCGTCGTCCATCAGCCGCGCGGCCCCGCTCGTGTTCCCGGCCGCCGGGAAGCACACGGCGACCGTCATCTTCGCCCACGGCCTCGGCGACACGGGCAACGGCTGGGCGAGCGCCGTCGAGAACTGGAGGCGAAGGCAGAGGCTCGACGAGGTCAAGTTCGTCCTGCCTCACGCGCCGCAGATCCCCATCACCTGTGTGAGTTGCGCCCCTCTCCATCCCCGTTGTCCGTCTCATTTCCATCTCATCGCATCTCATCTCGTCTCATCACATTCGTCATGCGGCATGAGAAATGAGAGGTACTGGAAGACATTGATGGGAGACATTTGCGGGGGAAATGAAATATGATCAAACCCGCTGACAAGAACCCTCGCCTCAGAACTTCGGCATGCGCATGCCCGGCTGGTTCGACATTGTAAGTCGCGCCTCCATCCTAGACCGCCACCGCATCCCCCCCGGTCCGTCCCCCCTAACCACCGCGGCCATCCTGCAGAAAAAGCTCGACGGCACCGTCGAGTCGCTGCGCGAGAACGAGGACGCGCCGGGCATCCTCGCGTCCAACGAGTACTTCCACAGCCTCGTCCAGGCCGAGGTCGACGCCGGCATCCCGGCGGACCGCATCGTCCTCGGCGGCTTCAGCCAGGGCGGCGCCATGGCCATCTTCTCGGGCCTCACGGGCACGCATAAGGTCGCCGGCATCGTGGGCCTGTCGTGCTGGCTGCTGCTGAGCGAGCGCTTCGCGTCGCTGGTGCCGGCCGACAAGCCCAACCAGGCGACGCCGATCTTCATGGGCCATGGAGATGCGGATCCGCTGGTGAGGCCGGAGCTGGGAGCGCTGAGTATGGAGGCGTTGAAGAAGTTGGGGTATGATGTGTCGAGGACGCTTTACCCGTGAGTACTACTCGTGCCCTGTTTTGGTTTGGTTGATGGGTTATTGCCTTGGGATTTTGTGTATGCTGACGTTGAGATTGATAGGGGTATGGGTCATTCTGCTTGCTTGGAGGAGCTGGATGATGTCGAGGCGTTTCTGTTGAAGCAGTTGCCGCCTACTGAGAAGAAGTAGATGGAAAGAGGTTTGATGAAATACGTTGCTACATCCCAAGACGGGAGACGTCGCCGAATGGCTAGAAAGACACGATAGAGCTACGTTTATCGCTCACGAGTTATCCTAAAGAAAGATTCATATTCAAGATAGCCTCCTTCTTGCACCTCCCGGATACGTTCTAGCCTTGCCCAGTCCCCGAGGCATCGGCAGCAAAGGGTGCTCTTCAGCATATTCGTCGACTCTGTTTGCATCAGATCTTTTCTTCCGTGCATGCATCACTCGCTCCCCTGCAAGCAGTTAGTGAAACTAAAGTATAGACGAGCAATCACTATCCGCCGTCCGAGAATCGGGGATCATACTCAATAGGGAGTACAGATACTCAAGTACCGGCGGTATCCATACCGTGACAGCCACAACCTGCCCGAACCCCCAATCTCCAACATCAAAAGTCCGCGCAGACAGAGCGATTGTCAATAGAGACATATGGGACACAACGCAGCCGACAAGAGCTAACGTTGTCAGCCAAAATAGAATAGAGCCTAGCGAAGAAAGCTTAGGCATCCGGAATTTGATGTATGTTTTTGTTGGCCATCCAGTCCAGCGCGAAGTAGAAGATCGACTTTTGCACATGTGAGACCAGGCTTCGAGAACCAGCACGCCAAGAAGCGCAAAAGTCGAAATACACCACACTAACGGAGACATAATCCTAAGGCGTTTGACTGCATCTTTCAGTTCTTCTTTTCCATGCAATCGTATATTC
Organism: Colletotrichum aenigma; assembly: GCF_013390185.1. Classification (NCBI taxonomy): domain Eukaryota; kingdom Fungi; phylum Ascomycota; class Sordariomycetes; order Glomerellales; family Glomerellaceae; genus Colletotrichum; species Colletotrichum aenigma. Next base: position 1,693,654 of record NW_023500914.1, read on the forward strand.
GGACAAGCCGTCAAAGCAGAAAGACCACCGCAAGACTCGATGGCCGAGAGCTGGTATATATATGTAGCAAAGGTGCTGTAATCCAGGTCATATGGGACAAGGAGCCTCAGTCTGCCGTAAAGAATGCCAGAAGCGACGGTGGAGAGGCCGTAAACAGCAACGGTGAGAAGGGTTATTCCAGATGTGTGTAAACGCTCGCGAGCAAGCATTACATAGGCGAAGGCGACCGGGACAATACCATTCATGCTGAGAGGTAGGAAGAGAAATACCATGGCGACGTTGGCATCGACGATATTGGAGGCGGGGATGGCAATTACTAGCGCGCCGGCAAAATAGCACTGAGCCTTGTGGATCTCAAGAAGAAAACAAACCCAGCCGGCCGTGGATGGCTCTCTGTCTTTATCAGCGGCCACTGGCATTGGTTTGGCCACAGGTTTCCCCCGGCTTTGGACAGCTCTCATAGCTAGGCCTAGCCAAAGGATAGTGACGAGAATCAGCTGGAGTAGGTACGATGAGAAGACCTGTTAGTGAATATTGTGTGAGCAATACGTCAATCTGCTTGATGAAATGGTTTCCAATTACCCCAATACCTATGATATCGGAATCCGCGTAGGGCCTTGAGTCGAAGCCGCTATTACATAGTGTGAAGAGGCATTGGTTGATAGCCGTCTGGTTGGGCAGCGTGCTGCTGATCAAAAGTCGTGTGGGCGAACAGAACTGATCGTAGCAAAACGTCTTGTTTCTTGCAGCCTGGCAGGTTTGCGCGAGACATTCTGTCAAGGCACCCGTAACATCCCTTAGGGTTTCATCAGTTGCATCTCCAGGCGGGATAAACTGTGCAGTGAGGTCTGAGAGATGGAAGCCGTTCAATTCGTTTCCTGCGATGGCAGGGACCGCCGCGCAAGCCATGTACCTTTGAACGCTGTAGAAGTTGACGAAGTCTTTGGAGTCGGATTCGATTTCAGCAAAAAGCCTCGTGAGGTTCTTACAATCCGACAGGCAGTTCCCGCTCGGGCACGCCTTGACAAATATCAGTCGGCTGATATTAGAGCCAATGAAGGGCGGGCAAGCGTAGTGTGTCTGATCGTCTGGGTAGCAGCAAGGCTGCTTGTCTAAATAGAGGCCAGGGTTGTAGCACCCGATGGGCATGACATGCGAAGCCATGCTGCTGCCGTTGGAAGAGAAGGTGTGAAAGACTACTGAAGGGAACTTAGAAGTTAATCATGTGTGTTACTCTCCATTCAATACTACAGCTGGCTTCAGGGACAGATAGGAAAGCAAAAGATGAGCGTGTGTGCCTATTTATAATGTATTGGTGGTCTGCGCTGTGTTAAAAGGCTGTCGCCCTGATACGCACTTCAAAAGGCGTCAACATAATTGTTGAAGGCTCGCCAGATGACGAGTAACCAATCCTGTGGTAGGAGTCTGCATGCATGTAAAAATGCCGTGGGAAAACTCGCTATGACCGAGGGGTCATTGGTTCGCAATGCCTGCCAAGAGCTGAATGGCCTATCACTTGACCACCTAGTCCAAGAAGCACCGTAAGCAGCCACGGTGTATCTTGACGCCGACTTGCATTTGGATAACGTCTAGTTGACTCTAGGAGCTGTGATTTCCAGCTCAGCCTGCTTGATGCCACCCACCATTACGTTGTACAGTGGTAGTAGCATAGCAAGCGAAGTAATAAAGTGGCTTTCAACTCAAAACTCGTTGGCGGGTAGCAGGGTATGTCAGTGAGAAAGAAGTCTAAAATATTTGAAGCCTCGTATGTTTGCTTGTCAATATTTTGCATTCTATGTTTACAATCCTGCTATCAAGTAAAAGTAGTATATGCAATTCATCACCCCACTTAAGCTTCAAGTGCAGTTTTCTTTCTATGACGACGAAACGAGTGGATTGACGACTATCAGACACTCAGCCAAACCGCTGATTTCGAATTAATCGATTTGTACTGTTCACCGAGGACTTACAAGTCTTTGGCTACTGTTTTCAAGTTGAGTATTTGAGTTGTGAAACTTATAGCCATCTGGTGTCAACCGCAGTCATAAGAGTCTGGTGTCCGGTTCAAGACAAGACAATCCCATGCTAGAACATTTCGGGTTTAAAGACATGGCGCTGTTTTGATGTGAAGTGTCAACAACAGAACGTACTTCCGCAGCCAAGCTTTCGTAAACTTTGTCTCAGAATTTTCATGTTGTTGGCCTCAGGGCAAGGAATAACGAAGGGCTTCATTTTGCTCACCAACTTGGCGTAAGAACGTCGTCGAGTCAGCATCGGAAACTCGGCTGGTGCAAAAATAAAGTGAGGCGTATTCTGCGGGTTCCGGACTTCCTTTTAGACCCACCACACTCATCTTGGCGGCTGCATGTGTTGTTCGTCCAGCCGGGCTCGGGTTCACCTCCGTGGTTGAGACCAACTTACGGCCCCATATAGCCGAAAATACAACTTAGTAATGTCCCGATTCAAGCTAACAACTGCCTTCAGTCTCTCAAAACCACACATCCTCAGTTTGTCTCAGAGATCCAATCACAAAAACAACTCAGTCATCTTCTCCAACAACTCCCTGACAACCACCAGCCTACCTAAGTCCATGTCCTGCAAGACACACCGTTCAAACGGCCCATGACGCTAACGAAAGCCCAAAGTGGTTCCAGCCAGGGGTCTTATCGCAGCTGCAGCGTCCGCGAGGTGGCGCCGCAGCACGCAAGCACAGGGCCTATCCGGGTAACGGCCGGACACCACCTTGCTGCGTCCCAGCGGCCCAGTGGGCAGGGTGCGGCGGTCAGCAGTTGCCCCCTCGAATCACAAGGGCCTCCAACACTTGTGAAGTACCTTTGGGCTGCTGTGCGTGTGTGCTGTTACCTGCACCATGGTGGTGACCACCTATGGCGCGGCCCACATGCGCCAACCGCAATCGCCTTTCCAAGGAAGCTTTGCAGCATCTTGCAGAACCATCTTCAGCAATTTCATCTTTTTTTTTTTTTTTTAGAGCACCTAAAATATTCCTTATTCTTCTTTCCCCTTCCCTCCCTCCTCCTCCTCCTCCTAGAGACCTCAACCTTTGACAGGTTCCCGTTCCTTCGTCCTCCCTGTCCTACATCACGACCTGACGATGAGACTGCCCGGCTCAGCGCGATAAGCTAGCCAAACAAACGAAACAAAACCCCGAGCTCCCGCCGCAGCAACGCAGCCCGCGAACCCCCGCAGCGTTGGTTGCCACAATAAACAGCATCCCGAAATAGCCTCAACACAGCTCCATTCCACATCCTCCCCCTCCGCCCTTCCGGAGGGATCAGCAAGAACCTTCTCCAAACGAAAACCGAAACCTCACACAAATGGCAACCTCACCACCTACACCCGCCGCCGCCAACGGCTCCTCCGACACCCGCCCCGCGACCCCGACGCCCTCCCAGCTGCCCCCGATCCCGGGCTCCCCCGTCTACTCCCTCGCCTCCACCGCGAACCCCCTCTCCTCCTTCAACCTCCCGCTCCCGCCGCCCCCGCGCCCCGTCCACGCCATCCTCACAAAGGCCGACCTCGAGCAGTCCCAGACCGCCTACACCGACCTCCTCCAGACCGCAAAGGCCTACCGCCAGGCCCTCGCCACCCTCTCCACCGCCGCCTCCGCCTTCGGCTCCGCCCTCGAGTCCTGCGCGCGCCTCAAGGAGGCCCGCGCCGAGTCCCTCTCCGCGAGCACCCACCCCAACGGCGGCGCCGCCCTCCTCTCCTCCAGCTTCCCCGGCGCCGGCCCCAGCACCGCCTGCACCGCCGACCTCCTCCTCTCCGCCTCGGGCGTCCACCACCTCGTCGCGAACCACCAGCAGATCCTCTCCGAGACCGTCTACCGCGACTTCGAGGTGCCCCTCCTCCACGAGCTCGACAAGTGGCGCCAGCGCGTCGACGACGAGGAGGAGGTCTACGTGCGCGAGGTCCAGGCGCGCTCGCGCGAGATCCAGAAGCTCGAGAAGGACGGGCTGAAGCTGCACAAGCAGCGCCGCCGCGACGTCGGCAAGTTCCGCGCCCACCTCGTCGAGCTGACCACCAAGCTCGACGGCCTGACCGCGCTGCACGGCGACCACGCGCGCACGCTGCTCCGCGAGAGCCAGGACACCAGCGGCCGCATCCTCGATGCCTCGTGCAGCCTCGTCCGCGCGGAAGTCGACATATTCGAGAGCCTCGCCCGGAAGGGGTGGAGCGGCGGCGGGCTGGATGAGTTACTCGAGAAGGGCGCCGATCTGTTCGCGAGCGACGAGGCGGCGGATCTGCACCACGCAAGCATCAGCGGCGGCGGGTCCGCGGAGACGGCGAAGCTGTTCAGCATCCTCCCGCCCAAGAGCATCCTCGCGGACGCCGCCTCGGACGTCACGCGGCAGGGCGGCGGCCACGCGCGGGGCGACAGCCTGCTGAGCGACTCGGACCGGTACCAGAGCCTCGGCGCGGCGGTAGCCTCGCCCGGGCTCGGCGACGACAACGACGCGGACAGCATCTTCTCGGACACGACGTTCAACCGGTCGCGGGGCGTGCGGCCCTTCTCGCCGCAGCCGATCCGGCGGCACGCGACGGACGTGACGTTCGACAGCCTGGGCGTCGGGCTGAGCGAGGAGTCGTCGCAGGTCGACGAGCGGGCTGTGGAGCAGCGGCGGTACAGCATCCTGAAGGAGGAGGACGAGGAGCAGCAGCACGGGCAGACGCCGTGGGGGCAGAGCACCGACGGGAGCTCGGTGGTGGAGTCGTCGGTCAACGGGGGGTCGGAGGAGAGGGGGCGGCGGGAGAGGCGGTGGAGTGTGAATGAGGAAGACTGAATGAGGAAGACGCCTAGCAGACTGATGTTTCGATTTGAAGGAGTCTTTTTGTGTGTTTGTTTGTGTTCGACGGCGGCCCAAAGTCATGAATTATTTCTTGTTATACCCATTTAGAGGCGTCTATGGAAAGAAGAAAAATCGAGGGACGCCCCTCCTCGGCGCGGCATAGTCTTACAACTGGTCATACAGAACCTTGATCCCTTTTATTCCTCTCTCTGCGCGAGTTCGGTATTGTTTGTTGTCCCTGCTCCAAAAGACTGCACGCAGCTTCTCCAATCTTATCATCCGTCGGTCTAGTATGGTTGTAGTAGTAAAAAAGGAGAACCAGTAGTGCGTGGTATTCATGATGCTAAATGAAACTTTTCCTCCAAACGCCTCCCCTCCATCCCCTGCCCGTGACGTAAAACCTCCCAAAGGCTCCTAATCTCAAGAAACGGAAAACATCTAGTCGTCCTTGTCGGCGGTCAGGATCTCGCCGCCAAACAGCCCAAACGTCGCGTCGAGCCAGCAGATGACCTTCCAGTACAGGCTGGCGCGGTTCCAGTCGAACTCGCCCGTGTCGGTGCGCGGGACCTCGTTGCCGATCATGGAGCCGCTGAACCACTTGAGGAAGGGCACGGCGTTGACCAGGCGCTGGGCGTAGCTCTGCTGCGGGAGCAGGGCCTGCTCGGCGGGCAGCAGCCTCGCGCGCCGGGCGGTGGGGATGCGGCGGCAGTAGAGGCTGTCTTCGGTCGTCATCTGCAGGACTGCGGTGGACTGGGACGTGGACGAGGAGGGCTCGAGGGGTGGGGCGTCGGTCATGGTCACGGTGGCGGAGGACATGTTTGACATTGTCGCCGTGTCCATCGTGTTGGAAGAGGTGAGGGACGTGGGCGGGGAGAGATCGGACAAGGTGCGGGCGTTCGCGGCGAAGGGGTTGCTCGGCTTCTGGAGACGCTTGCGAGGTGTGGCATGGCTGCCGAACGCGCCTGCGGGTACGGACTGGGAGCGGTGCAGGTCGTCGTGAGCGGGCACGAGAGAGTCGACGTCGGGGATGGGCTCGTCGCGGACCGGGGGGAAGCCGCTGTAGGGTTCCGCGTAGACGAGGTAGCCGTTGACGCGCTGGGGGCTGGCGTAGCACGCGGCGTCCGCGGCGTCTGCGGACTCGAAGGTGACCTTGACCCAGTGCTCGCCGCCGTCGGCGCGGTTGACCTTTGCGCGTTCCTCGGGGGTGAGGACGCGGCGGCGGGTGAAGGCCGGGTCGCGGAGCTCTGACTTGTAGCGGCGCTGCTCGAGGGGGGGCTCGCGGGGGTAGTCTTCGCAGATGAGGCCGGCGAGCTGCTCGTAGTGGGCGAGGGCGGCGTACTGCTGGGAGGGGGAGCGGTAGCCGCGCAGGATGACTTCGGTAGGCTCGCGGCGGGCGAGGCGGGGGCCGGTTGCGGCGGCGGCGGGAGCTTCTTCGGAGGCTAGGAGGGGCGCTTGTGAGAGGCCTGAGGTTTTGCGTTGGGTGCCGACGGCGGCGGAGGAGCTGGTGGTTGTACCTGGTTGTTGTGATGAGGTGCCGGCGTTGGCGGCTGTGTTGAGGGCGGTGACGTTCGCTTGGGAGGAGATCCAGTCGCCAAAGATCTTGTCGGCGGCTGCGACGGTTGGGTTCTCGCGGCGGGCAGGTGTCCCTGTGCGGGAGCGGGAGCGACGTGTGGACTTGCCGAAGGAGCCCGTCTCTGGGGCGCCGCGGCGGTTTCTAGAACCGGGGAGGCCATCTTGTCTGCGCGGGAGGAAGTTGTTAGCTGGATGTCACTGCGCGGTAGGACCCTCCGAGGGTTGAAGTCGCGTCGGGACGTACTGAGGGAAGACCATGGCGTAAGGGCGTTTTATGCCGTCGTCGCCGATGTAGAGTTCCTCGTCGGGAACATTGTGGAGGATGAGAGGCGCCATTGCGGGCGGAGGTATTAAAGGCGTCGCTGCCTCGAAGGGGTCGGACGCGGCAAGCTTCGAAGCTTCGAAGTCGGTGTCGGGATGGGTTCGGTGTGTTTCGTTACAGAAGGAATCGACACTAGAACGCGCACGAAAGGAAGGAATGTCCTGAAAGGAACGTCGGGGGTATTCGTCGAGGTGCTGTGTTGCCTTCGGCGCCGCAAGGGTTATACACAAAGAGATTGAGCTCTTTGGGAGAGGTGTCGACTTCACATGCGATGCGTGCTGCAGCTGGCGATGATTTTCCCATGCGAAAAGTAGCCGACCGGGGGGTGACCCAGCAACCGCGGGATATCTCTGCTCCGGGGTCCGACAGTACCCAGTGGCTTAAGGGCCGTGCACTGACAGCTGTCCCGGCGATCCACTTTGACGTTTGAAGCCACCAGTCAGAGCGTTGCGAATTCAATCCTTCAATTCCTCAGTCTTGTCCATGTCACTTTGTCAATCTGAAGGAAACACTGTTGGTACGACAAATCGCATGCCAGTAAATAAATTGGACGTTCGGAAGACGTTGCATCTTTCCTATGGTGGCATAGTGTCGAAGGCTCGGTGTCCTAGACAACCATAGAGCCACCATCAGTAGCAGCAACGGTACCGGTCGCATTTCGATCCTTCAGCAACCAGAGATACGCCTCAACAACATCCTCAACCCTCCCAAACTGACCCGTCGGCACAGTTCCTTCAACGCCTTTGACCATTCCCTGCTTCTCCTCCGCACTCATATGATCCCATAGCTCAGTATCAACATGGCCCGGAGCAACAGCATTGACCCTCAAAGGCTTCAGCTCCACTGCCAGCTGCTTCACCATCCCCTGTAAGCCCGCCGTAAAATATGACACGACAGACCAGCCGGGTGTAGACTTTTGTGCCGCACTACCGCTGGTAATGATGAACGACGACTCGTTGCTCTTCGGAAGGTACCGCGCCGCGACTTTGATTGCCATCAGGGGAGCGACGAGGCGCATCTGGCACGCGGCCAGGATCTTGTCGGGAGTAAGATCTTGTAGCATCATCAGAGAGAGCGAGTCGGCGGCTGTGAAGATGACATGGTTTATAGGCCCTGCTTGTTTGAACACGGCCTCGAGCCTTTCTTCGGTATCAGGCCCTGAGAGGTCTGCTGTGAAACTCTGGATCTTCGGGCTCGATGAGGAAGATGGCACCGTGGCTTGGAGGCTTGCAACGGCTTTGGAGAGTTTGCTGCTCGAAGAGGAGGAGATTGTCACGCTGGCGCCGGCCGAGAGAACGGCCTCTGCAACGCCGAAGCCGATGCCGGTCGAGCCTCCGATAACCAAGACATGCTTCCCAGCGAGCTTATTGTATTTGGTCGACATTTCCTGAAAAGGCGGGGATCGCTTGAAATTTCGTCTTGATTGAACTTCGTTGGATCTGGAGTCTCAAACGAGCCGGATTGGTGTGCTAATGAAGTTATGCACCTTCAAGAAGCGGCGATGTTTTGATGATAAGTTAATCCTCAATCGATTGACTATTTGACTTGGACTATCAAGTCAATGAGATAATTGACTTTCATTCCATCCCGTTTTGGCAGGTTGTAATTCCGCGCAAAAGCCGAAAGCCTCCGTGCGGACATAGTTCCGTCCAGCGCCGTCACTTACACGGAGTCAAGGCAAGTGCGGGGTTTAATCCCGGCCCATAGCAACGTCGCACATACACTTGATTCCAAGTTATAGTGGTGTTAAAAAGTCCAAGAAAACGGGAGGTTGTGTGAAATGAAAGCCCAAGAGAAAGAGACTGCGTTTGTTAGTGCTCAAGCCTCGCTAGGTTGAAGTATCGTGAATCTTGCAGGTGGACCTGCTGTGTTGGATGCCTACAAAGTCGCCAGATGAGCCTTTCAGGGCTAGTGCTGACCGCGGACAAGAGCCTCAAATCGACTGTAATTGAAAACTTCCACTGATGCCTGGATGATGACATGATCGATCATTGTCAGCTTGCGTGGATATTCTACATGCTCCGCCCGAGTTATAATGCCAAGGATAATGGCCCCAGGGCAGACACCCCGGCCGCCCCGGCAACTTTCCTTATTTGGACATCTCGCCTTCGCATCTTGACGAATGAGAACTGATACTCAAACATCCAGGCCAAATTGTCAACTCCAAGAACGTAAAAGAACAAATGACGTTCCTGCAGGATCTCATCCCCGAGGCCAAGTGCCGCGGCAAAATCCCGATCACACATACAAGGGCATTGTGTTTTCGAAGCAAACAATCCTATTATGTACACTCGTAAAAGACCTATCTACACAAAGAGGCCGTCTAGTCAAAGCTTTGTACATGCAGAAGTGGATTCACCGGATGAACGGCTGATGTTCGACTCGCAAACTGAATAGTCGACATCCCCCGACTCTAACATCAAATTTCGTGCAGTCCAATATCTTACGATGTCGGAGGCGCAGGAACCGTGAACGTGCCAGTCTCGATATCCTGCTGCGCCTTCAAGCTCATGTTGACAATCTCAATGATCACATGCTGCCGCTCCGCCTCAAGGTGCTCCTCAGAAATGGCGCCCCCATACCAAATGGACGCGTAGATGTCGATGCCCTTCTTCCCGGACTGTCCAAACGAGGCACCATCAACATCGCGCGCCGCGATATTGAGCACGCCAAAGTTGGTATCCTTGCCATCAACCAGATTCTTGTCGCCGCAGGCCTTGATCAAAAACTCCGGCAGCGGCCGAACCATGGCCCTGTCCGCACACAACGCAGCGCTGTAGTTGGGAATCGTAAAGTTGGTGATCGTGCCGCCCCATCCCTCGAGAATGCGCGAGACGCCGCTGCCTGCGGTGAAATCCGAGTGTTTAAAGTAGTGCTCCGCGTTCTCCCTGTTGTTCGCCGCGTCGGCTCTGGGCGAAGACGACCACGCCGAGAAGGCCCAGGCAGTGACATTGGGCAAGGACACGACTGCGCGCGCTTCGACGGCCTTCCAGGTCTCTGGCTTGTCCAGCTCAGACTTGTCGTTCACCTCGTACCAGAACTGCCTGGCTTCGATGATCTCCCTCTCGAACATGTCGAGGAATCCCTGGTCGCCGATTTCAGTCTTGCGTTGGAAGAGTTGGTCCATACACTCGGTAGCATCACTTGGGGCCGTTTCGTCGCAGTTCGTGCGCTCGTTGAGCAAGTTCCAGACGTAGTGGCATCTGTCCAGCTCGAATTCGGCCTTGGTGCCAAGCTTTGCGGGACCAGACAAGGTGAAGTCGTAGCCACCAGCTGTTTCGGTCCAGTTGCCGAAGGAAGGCCACGGAGTGCTTTGCGCAGCGGCCAAAGTGGCGAAGGCAGCAATGGAAAGAGACCGCATTTCTGATGAGTTTGGCAGTTGAAAAGATGGGAAAATGCAACTGGACTGGTCCTATGAGATCGATTGACTGGCATGAGGACGAGGTTTCGACTTATATAGCATATTCCCATCCTGATATTGAACGCCCGCTGACCGCCACGCGGGACTGGCGCGGCCCCTCCACAGTCATCGGTTCTCGCAAGTCACCGTATGTTGTCCAATCACGAGCAGTCTCGTCATCGCCACGAGAACGCTTAAATCGTCGGTTGGGAGGCGGAAAGTGCGAACTTTGGTGAGATTAAAGGTGTCGGCTGAGGGCTCCACACGCATCTTTGCTAGCTTTCTCTGCCTAGAAGGAAGAAGCAAGAACCAAGTTGATAAAGTCCTGGTAAGCGAATCCGCCGCAGGATGCATGTGCAGGGGTGTACCGCAGCAAACAATGAGAACAAAGAGGTGGTGATATCGATCTCCAGAATTTAAGCGAACGATCGATTCAGGGGTAATTCATGAATTTGGACTTTCGTAAATTCCTCAAGGCAGACGCTCCCTCCGGTCGGTGGCATCCCGGATACTCCATAAAATCGTTGTTGCCGGCCAAAGGGACCTTGGTCGTGACCTGCACTGCCTCGGACCAAATCAACCGAGAAGATGACGGCTTTTGGATTTCAGCTTTGGGGGCCGCCAAGACGACTAGCTCAGCAAAACAAGCAGTTGTTGGTTCATGAGTAGGTGGATGGAAGTCGCACCCCTTAATCAAGAAGAAAAAGAAAGTTAAGCATGCAGGGGCTGAATCTTAAATTCAACCGTTTTATCGCAGCAATTGCTTTCAACAGCTCACTCAACTGCGTGAGTACCAGGAGGCGGTGAAATGTTAGTTGAGAACTTGGCTAGTCAAGAAGGGTAAATACCAATGCAAGTAATCGTCTTTTGATTTTCTGTTACAAACGAGTCCTACATACTACCTCGACAACCTCGCAAGCCCGACTATCTATCGCAAGTTGGTTCTAAGTTGCTTCCTGGTCAACTTTTCTCCAGTTCCTCTACTCTCCAGCACAACCTACATTTGGCTTTGAGTAAAATAATCATGCTACGCGGCAGTTCGCAAGAAAGAGAGGAGTAAACTCAAGTTATTTTGAAGACTGAAAAGACAACAAAGTCGCTATGGCGGCAATCAATCCTCTTACTCCAACAGTTTCTTGAAAGACTCGGCCGGCGTTACCTTGGGAGTATAGATGTCGAATATTTCTCGGCTTGTTGTGGAGGTGCTGCATTTTCCTTCCCAAGCCGTCTCTAGAGCGTAGTTGATCGACCGAATGACGCTCTTTGACTGCTGAGATTGAGCTACCATGTCTTCCACAAAGGACACGTCCTTGAATTGAACATCCTCGACCTTCGTTCCAAGTGACTGCTCAACCATCTCAACAATTTGACGTCCGGTAACGTCTTCAGGTCCGTTCAGAACGTATTTAGCTCTGTCATGCTGCTTTACATCCTCGGCAGTCAGGAGGTGAGCCGCCAGACACCCAACCTCGAAGGGATCGATGATCCCGACCGCAGCGCCTTCAGAAGCAATCAACTTCAGCGTGTGCTGTTTCCCCGTCTTGCGGAATGACTTGACCAGCTCCGCCGCAGGGTAGAGATAAAGGGGGGAGAAGATGTTCGGCTGCAGCGAGGTCCACTGAAGACGTTGAAACTCAGGCGAGCTCAACATGGACTCAATAGCCCAGTGGGTTCTTGGGTAGTACGCAGGGCAGTCCGGCCGTACGTTTGCGGCAGTTGTCGAGATTCGCACCACGTATTCAACCCCTGCATTGAGAGCAGCGACGTGGAAGGTTGACTCTTCGGAGAATTGATTGGGCTCGTTGTGAGCGGCAATGAAGGCCCTCACAACGTTGTGTTGGCGCAGCCAATCCGCGGTGATGTCCACCCAGTGCTTTTCGAGCACTTCGACATTCGGCAATTGATTGAGCTTCTGCGCGACAGTTCCGCTGAGCGACCGAGTGAGTGCAAGAACTCTGTGACCGGAGAAGGTGTTGTTGGTTTCGAGAAGTTCTGACAGTGTCTCGACGACACCGCGGCCAGTATTGCCGGTGGCGCCAACGACAAGAATTGTCGGTTCCATGGTGTGAAATAATTCAGTAGAAGGAAGAGTGTGGCTAGTAATACACGACTGGTACACGTTCTATTGGGCGGGTTGATCGCGTCAATCAAGTCGTGCGGCGTGCCCGGTTTTATCCTAACCAGGACCTGAAAAGTTTCTGTCGATACCGCCCTAAATCATGCAGTTTATGGTGGCCTCAGCTCTGAAAACTAGTCGCATAACGTTATGCGGAAAATGACTATTGGATTAGTCTGAATGACGATTACAAATGCAAGCGGCGCTCCGCTAGATTTGTCCCACCGGGAAGGCGGAGTTGGAGATGTAAGACGCGGACTTTGGTAATCCAACAGAAGTGGTCTTTGTTTCACCAAAAAGATATCTTTACATTTGATTTTCAATAGTCCTAGCCGATTATTGCCTCAGACATGCGTGCACATCTGATACGATCCGCCAGTGCAGGTGCAATGTCGTCGCATGTGGAACTTGTGGCACCCGTGCCCCTCCTAATGAGCGTTTGTATCATCCACTCTACCGTCTCTCATAGCCTTAAAGCCCCTTTCTCACGGTCTTCCACATATATGTAGGACCAACGCACAAGATAGAACAGGCTTGCCGGTCGAACAAACTAGGCCTGGTTCTGAGGATGCACATGCAGGGGTGTTTCAAGCACTGTGATTGGGTACATAGGTTTGTCACTTACTCCGAAGCATTCCCGCGAATTGCATGGAGATTGGCTGGCGCTTCCGTTGGAAAGAATGGCTCTGCGGGCGATTGAGGGAAATATGGGGTGGATAAGCAAGTGAGCCGCAAGGCTCCCGTGTCACATCACGCAATATTTCACGCCTGAATTCTGTCGGCACTATTGAAGCTAAATCATCAACGATTCGTCTGGTACCACAATACCAAGTGCTCTGCGTACCAAAAGTCTCTTTCCGATGGAGAGTATTGACGACGTTGTGGATCGCGCAAGACAGGCGCTGGAGGGAGTGTCTGAAGACGACGAGGAGCGATGGAGGAATTTGGCAAAGTTCGGAGGTCTGCTCGACTGGGCATGGAGCCAAACCAAGTCCATACAATATCTTGAGGAAGCTATTGGGGTCTCTGAAGCTCTGGTGAAGGTCACGGCAGAGAAGGGCCTGATCACGAACCAGGCAGACTTCCTCGCCACTTTGCACTCCCTCTGGCTGGAAACGTATCACGAAACTCACGAAATTATGGATCTGGACAAAAGCATTCAGGCTGCCAAAGAGGCTGCAGAGTTAACACCGGAAGATGACGAATATAAGGCCAGCAGACTTAGTGAATTCTCACATCGGATTCATACAAGATACAAGCGCTTGGGCCGGTTGCCGGACTTACAGGAAGCGATTCAAGCCGCGGATCAGGCTATAGAAGCTTCCCCGGGCATACACAATGAAGCTACACGCGCTGGATGGCGGAGTGACCTTGCGTTCCTAGTTACAGCAAGATTTCGACATACTGGCGAGTTCAAAGACTTGGAAGATGGGATCCGTTATGCCAGAGAGGCGGTCGAAGCCACACCCGCCGACCACCGCGAGAGATCGAATAGGTTGAACAACCTTGGGCACGTTCTATACTCTAAGTACGTCTACACGGACATGCGCCAATGTTTGAAAGAGGCTATTAGCTTGGCCAAAGATGCCATTGATGCATTCACTACAGCTGTGCCTCCGGACCATCCCAGCCGACTTGATCGGCGGTTTAACCTAGCTGTACGTCTCGGAGCTAGATACTCGCTGACAGCTTCCGATGATGATATACATGAGGCAACACGAATAAGTCAAGAGGTATTATCTTTGACTCCGCACGGAAGCCTGGAGTTACCCACCCGTCTTAACCTCCTTGGGAGCTTGCTAGAAGACCGGTACAAAAGCACTCTCAAAAGGGAGTACCTGAATGAGGCAATTGAGATCGCCATGAAAGGTCTCGAGGTAACCTCAAACGACAGTCTCGACCAGGCTACGTTTCTGAGGAACCTTACCTTTCGTTTCGGCGAGAAGTTTATGTTCTCAAACTCGCTGGATGACCTGGACTTAGCCATACATGCGGCAAGGAAGGCCCTTGAGATCATTCCCCGAGACGTACCAGAGCGACTAAGTGTATTGAGTAATCTTGGAGCTTTACTCGGAAAGCGGTACTCTCAGACTCTGGACGCAGATGGATTGGACGAAGCCATTGGATTTGCTAGAGAAGCTCACGATACATTCGCGGGGCCACACATCCGCATCAACGACAAGATTTCCCGCATCATCGTCCTTCATGACCTTCTTGATAAGAAGTACTCGCGCACCGGAGCAATGTCTGACCTGGAAACTGTTATTCTTGCGGCAAAGGAGGCTGTGAAAATTACACCGAAAGGCCACGAACAGCGTCCAGAACTCCTGGATACTCTCAGCCATCATCTTGACCACAAGTATTTCTACACCAGGACTACCGATGATGTACACGGATGTATTCAATTCACGCGAGAAGCTCTTGCTGAAACCTCACTATCTAGCCCACATTGGGCAGCACGCTGCCATAACTTGGGCCTCCGACTAGGCGAGCGCTACTCTGCCATCGGGATGCGTGCAGCATCGGACCTGAGTGAAGCAATTCTGATGAGCCGAAACGCTGTCAAGGCAACTCACGAGAAACACCTGATGCGTCCAGACTACCTGAACGGTCTTAGCATGAACCTCGGACGACAATACTATGAAAATGGACGGAGGGAGGATCTCGACGAAGCCATCAGGTCTGCCAGAGAAACCATGAAGATTGCACCATCGGATCATCCAGACCGCGGTTACTTTCTCATCAATCTAAGCAACCGCATCGGTGACAGGTTCACTCATACCGGCGATGAAGGTGATTTGACGGAGGCCACTCAACTTGCCCAGGAGGCCTTGGAGGCTACTACACAACACGGTCCTCGGCTATCCATCAGGATGAACAACTTGGGACTCCGTCTGAGAGACAGGTACCTGAGGACTGGTGAGATGAAAGACCTTGATAAGTCTGTTGAACTCGCCAGGAAAGCAACAGAAGCCACTTCTACGGGCACGAAGACTCCGGAACGCATCGACCAGCTGTTCAATCTAGCAATCCGGCTTGGCGATAGATATCAGCGTACAGGGGAGAAAGCGGACTTGGAAGAAGCCATCGGACTCGCCAGAGAAAGCGTCCAATCTACGCCTGAAGGACACCCAGCTGAAGGCACTCGCCTTAATGCGCTGGCAAGTCTGCTGGGCAATAAATATGCCCGTTCACATGCACTCTCACATTTGGACGACTCCATCGCATTCGCGAGGAAGGCCGTGCTAGTCGGTAAACAGGACCACTTTGTGAGATGTGCGGAGTATTTGAATAACCTCGGAAACCGGCTTTCTGACAGGTACTCTCATTCTGGGGCGCTGATTGACCTCGAAGAGGCTATCAAGTTCCACGACGAGGCAGTCAAAACGGTTCCTTCTACTCATCCAGATAGGGCAGATTATCTGAACAACCTTGGAAACGCTCTAAGTGATAGATTTGAGCGGAAGGGGGAAACGGCCGATTTTGACCGAGCTATCGATGTGTCCCAAGCGGCTTTGGCGGCACTTGTTCCACGGGATAACCCCAACCGAGGACCAATCTTGAGCACCATTGGAAACAGACTGATCGATCGATACTCTGGAGAAAGCCACCCGAAACGTGGACTGATTGAAGATCTCAACATGGCAATCAGTCAGATCAACGAAGCTGTGCAGGTCACACCTGAAGGCCGCCCCGACCGAGTCAAGTATTTGAACAACCAGGGAAAGTTCTACGGTCTCAAATATCGACATTTTGAAATGCAACATTTGGATGACCTTGAGTTGGGTATCAGCGCTGCCAACAAAGCGGTGAATACCTGCCCCGATGATCATCCTGACCGAGCTGCAGCAACATTCAATCTTGGGCGCTTACTTTGGGACAGATACTCCAAAGTCGGAGAGCCAGATGACTTGCGGAATGCAAGGGCAAACTTTGTGTCGACTTTGGGCCATAAGCAAGCCCCGATCAGCTTGCGTATCGATGCTGGCCGACAATTCCTGTTAACTCCAGATGTCTTGAACGACAGACGGCAAGCCTACGACATGGCGAAGCAGACTATTTTACTGGTCCCAATGTCAGCGCCGCTCTCACTGCGCCCAACCGACAAACAGTATCTCCTGACACAGGCCGTCGGACTAGCCTCAGATGCAGCCGCCATCGCACTAGAGGCTGACGAAAGCCCTGTCGAGGCTTTAAAACTGCTCGAAACTGGGCGAGGCATTATCGCCGGTTCTCTGCAGAAGATCCGCGCAGACACATCGGAGCTACACCGCTCGCATCCAAAGTTGGCTCAGATTTTCGACCAACTCCGGATTCTTATGGATTCATCCAACACGAGCCATGGTGATTCCGCCAAGTCGTCCCTCGAGGCCGACACCCGTCATCTTGCTACGGCTCGAATGGAAAATTTGCTGTCGAAAATCCAGCAGCAGCCCGGTTTTGAAGGGTTTCTTGGCACCGTATCTGAGAATCAGATGCTACAAGCGGGTTCTCGAGGCCCCATTATTGTTATCAACGTTAGTCGGTTCAGGTGCGATGCTATTATTGTTGGAGAATGTGGCATTCGAACTTTACCACTAAACGACGTTACCTATGAAATCATCGAGTCAAAGGCCATTGAAGTCAGGTATCCCTTCACTCTGATCTGGCTATGGGATGTAATTGTAGGACCTGTTCTCGAGTCCTTGGGCATTTTGAGCACGCCGCACGCGGGGAAACCTTGGCCGCATGTTTGGTGGATTCCGACCGGTCCGCTGGTTGGCTTTCCTCTTCACGCTGCTGGTCATCACTTTGGTGGTCAAGAGCGGACAGCGCTTGACCGTGTGATATCATCCTACAGTACATCCGTTCAAGCCATTATTCATGCTAGGAAGTCGATGAACTACAGCTCTGTCAATCAGAATGACGCAGCAGACGCAGCACAAGAGGAAAGCGAAGGCAATTCTGGCCGAGAATTCGTCCTCGTTTCCATGCCGAAGACGCCAGGCATGACATCACTGAAGTATGCTACGAGCGAAATTGACGCCGTGAAGTTGGGCTGCATATCCAGAGGAATCAGCTACACTCACGCGGCTGGAAGACACAAAGATGTATTTGCCGCGCTAAACGGTGGTTGCAAAGTGTTCCACTTTGCTGGGCATGGCGATACGCATTCTATCGACCCTCTCCAGAGTCGATTGCTTTTAGAAGACTGGGAGGATCAATCTCTAACAGCTGGCAGTCTTTTGGAGATAAATCTCAGAGAAAAGTCTCCATTTCTGGCTTACTTATCGGCGTGCGGAACGAGCCAGATTCTTGATGATAAGTCTGTAGACGAAAGCATTCACTTGGCTGGCGCCTTTCAGCTTGCTGGCTTCCGACATGTCATTGGGACGTTGTGGGAAGTTGACGACGCCTTGTGTGTGGATGTGGCAAAGTTGGCTTACGAGGGGTTGTGGAAGGGGGGCATGACGGACGATTCTGTGTGCCGGAGCCTTCATCACACGATCCGGCATCTTCGCGACGACTGGGTTCAAAGTCATCAAATGCGCAAAATACCACAAACAAACCGCTCACGTGTGGAGGAAGAGACGACTCAAGGCAGTGAGAGTATGGTACGGGAGGCACGCGTTAGATTTGGTGGAAATCATCTTACACGCGATATTAGGAGGTCTGAACCTACAGGGCCATTGTGGGTTCCTTATGTTCACTTTGGTCCTTGAAAGAAATGTCGAAGTTGCTAGTCATGTCTCCAAAATACAAATGCAAAAGAACCTTTTTCTAATCCGACGCCTGCCCATATGGTTCAATCCTTAAATCCGGTCCATGTCCAACGTATGCCGTAGCGCCAGCCAGTATTCGATCATTCTCAATGTGCAATCTTTTTTCCTTGCCTATAAATACCGTGACCACGGCGAAGCCGTCTTTGCTCGTCCACAGAGGAAATGTAGCTCTCGACTCCGACTTGGTTTTCGATTCAGGTTGGAGAGTCTTCTTCGTAGCAGGGCCTACATATGTCTATTTGCCCAATTGTCAATACCAAAACTGAAGAGAAGGCGAGACGGAGATTAAACAACGTACTGTCTGGCTCAAACCAATCCCTCCACCGGTTGTTGACAGATTGACCTCAAAACCCGTGAGCATCCGGCAAGGGCGATGCTTGGATACCACGACGGTGATCTCCTCGTCATGTTGGTTCACAACCCACACACAAGCCGGCACTCCTTTCAGTTTCCTTAACAAGGCTCCGAAGGACCCCTGGATGCCTTGTCAGCGGTTCGCCGGTTCGCATGACGCATAAGCTGGAAGAAGATGGTGTAGTCTCTTACCTTGGGGACCGGGCCCCCTGGGGCGGAAACCGGGATGTCACCCCACCAGGCGTCTTCTTGTGAAACTTGATTCTCGGGGCCGGGAAGATCGCAGCCGTCGACGGGTAGATCCGTTGTGTGGGGAAAGATGTTCTCCTGGGGCACCGGTGAAGCTTTGAGTATTTCCATGTCGAAGGCTGCAATAATACCAATCACTGTAACGAAGTGTGATCAGATGAAGCGGAAGATTGTTGATACTCAACAGGGCGACCTTAATGAAGAAACGAAAAATCCTTCCCGTCCACCGCATCAAATACGTACTAATGGCGAAACACTGTGGCAAGTGTTCATGGATAAACTGGTGGGCTGAGCACATCTTGCCACGTCGAGCTGCATCTGCAGGCCTCCCTCCAAGTCGCCACAACAGTGGATCACATTTTGTAAAACGAAGGCATTGGTGAGCGAAATATTTCAGGTGCGGGTCAGCACAAACGGAAGGATTACCTAGAACCTGGGAAAAACATGTCAATGTACTTTGTGCACTGCCACTGGTGACTGGAAAGCATAGCTCTGGGCGTTTGGATTATCTAACAGCGAAGGTTCCACTACAGAAGCGCATGGCGAGCACCGTCGCCAGATCAAGCTCGTTGCGACTAGTCTCATCCATCATGTCAGGAAGACGGCTCAGTTGTGGTTCAGCTCGAAGGAAAACAGACGCATTCCAAATTTGACGAATGTCTGGGTTTCGGGCCTGATTCTGTTGGTAGATTCCGACCCGAACTCGCTGATGAAATCAGACAGACTTGGCTCATCAAGCTCTTGAGCACCCCTGTCACCCTTGGCCGCACCAGGGCCTGTCTCGAGACATCGAAGATCCATGTCCAGGCGGCTGGGCGTTACCACAACAACAATGTTCTCGAGAAGTCTAGAGCCTTGAACCTTGGGCGCACTTTCGGGCCAATCAACCTCGGACCCTTGAAGGGTCCCAAATATCATGTCCAGTTCACCGAAGGTGTACTCTTCTTCAGGGCGGAGCTCTCGGCCATTTGGTGTTGCCGCAGTCAGCATCATAACAGATCCGGCACAGATTTCGAAAATCGATACAAGCACCACGGACCGGCCAGTGTTGCGAAGCTTGATGAATATCCTCTCCCCCTCTGTGACAGAGAGGCCCTTTTCTTGACCGCTCGTGTCCGGTTGGCCATTTCGGACTCGGCCGACCTCCACACTGACTTGTTGTGACAGGGGGTTCGGCTCGACCTGCCGAGCGAGCGAGAGAAGATGTCTTGACCGCGCCATGGACTCCAATCTGCCAATAACCTCGGAGACGCACCGAGTGTCGACATGCTCGTTCTCTGCGACCAACCAGCAGCCCAAGAGAAATAACTCGCCTGACTCCTGGCTCCAGAGCTCGATTTGCGAATGTCTACTCGTGATGGTGGCGAATGGGGACGTCTCATTATTTCCAGCTCTGCAGAGGAACGGAGACCTGTCGATGTGGCGATTCAATCGCTCCGAGCTTATTTGGCACCGAACTGCCACCGGTAATCTACTAATCTTCTTCCTTGGGAAGGCTCTCATGCCAGATCCAGCATGGCTCTCGACACGATTGAGATGGCCTAGATCCTTGAGACTGACGTGCGACATCAAAGGCCCAACGAGGTCGACATTGACCTCGGCGATCTGGCGACTTGGGTCAAACCGCTCTTCACGAGCCGGCAAGACGGCATACGTGTCTTCGACTTGGACTCCATGAAGTTCCCCTCCCTGCAAAACAAGAAGACCTTTCTGGTGATCGTACGATAGTGGAAGTGCACCGTCGATACTTGCTCTCTCAAGACTAAATGTGAATCGCGTATCCTCCCCCTCAATTTGCGGAAATTGTTGGGGGCAGGTAGCCTTGATTCGGTCTCGAACGAGACGCATGACACTGCGCCAACAAATCATAGGGAGGGTGCCATCTGCACCCCGCCGACGTAGCACACGCTCGAGTGCTTCGGTAAGAACACTTCGCTGCTCGCTCCCGAAGGATTGTTCGTAGGCGCTCTCAGTTCGCGCAGATGCAGCGATTGTGAGTAGTCGCGGATTTCTTTCATGGTGGCCGCCTCTGTCAAGCATGCCATTTTGTAGCATCTTGCGAACATGCGAGAACACTACACCATAGACCTGCGGGTCAACTCTCTTGACGGTGGCTTTTAGTCGGGCCATTCGGGCTGCATGGCAACAGTCCAATATCAAAGTGACGTTCTCGGTCTTATCGGTGAGTCGACGCATATATCGCGACAGCTCCACGTCTGTGATGCCCCTGAAATCATTTTCAGTGGTCTCTGAAAAGTCATAAGGAATGAGGAACTGCACTGCTGGATTCGCGGTGACCTCGCGAGACTCCTCCACAAGGCCGCCATGGCCCGAAAAGTAGACCACGATAGCGTCACTCGCGTTGGTCTTAGCGATCAAGCTCTCTAGGTGGTATGTAATCTGAGCTCTAGTGGCATTTTGTACAAGCTTGCAGGAAAATCTGTGATCGTCGAGAATTGCTTTCATAGTCTCCAGGTCTCTGGCTGGCGCCTTGAGCGCATCAACGGGACAGCCGATGAGTAGCGCCCGCTTGTGGCCGTTGATTAAGGTCGCCTGTGGCATTATTGAGTCGTCGACTGCGTTCGATTGCATATGATGAAAGTGTCTTCGGAATGATAGCTTCGTGAAAAAGCAAGAAGCGTAGATGTGATTGCGTGAATTGAGTCTCCTGACAATCTCGGGAGGGCGGAATCCAACGAGGTGATGGCGGCCAGCAAATATGCGACCGCGGGCCCCACTGTGTTGGGCATCACTGCATCAGACCACAGGGAGCCAAGGTTGGATGTGAGCTTTGCCATCCATTGGATGGGAGTGCCTGATTGGAGCATGCGAACGAAATTTGTCAATCCGTTCCCATAACGAAGCTGACGCTCAGCCGAAACTGACCAGTCATTGAAACGCAATACTTCGATAGTGAATAGATTATGGAGGTATCATTCACACACCCGGATACTTACCACTTGCCACTGTTGAAACAACTCTGATATGAAGGCATGCTAAATCTCCAATTTGGTGGCTTAACAATTCAATTTAAATACTCAAGACCGGTGTCACATTCATATCCATGGATCTTATTCGACAGGAGCAACTCTCGGAATCGCAGACAAACATTCACCTCACTGCTCAAGTGATTACCATCTTGAGGGCTAAGACTGATGAATGGCATTGTGGATGACCTGCGATAGACGACGATATAACAAATCCACTCGCTACCACATCACTATACTCCTCGGTAGGGCACAGACTTTGCTCTCAGTACCAGCAGCTGTGAGAAACCTTTACTGTGACCTTTTCACTCTTTACCTTACTTACCTTAGCATCAAGTGCTGAGAAGCGTTGTCTTCACATGACTGATGTATTGAATCTAAGTTCTATCTCAATGACCTTGTGGAAAAGACGATTTCTGGCAGGAAGTGGATGCATAAACTGTGTTGATATCTGAACTGGTACAGTCTTGGAACTAAATCGCGACTGAGGAACGACTAGCCACCTAACAGACGTATCGCCCAAATATAGATACTCAAGATTGTCGGTCAACCTAGCTCTTATGTGGTTTCCTGCTGACTAACAGCGATTAACCAAGTAAGGGCGGGTAGGCATGTAGCATAAACGACTCCAACACGGATATGATAAGCCGCCTCGGGTGAATCAACCGTCAGTTATCTCACTTCGGTATCTCATTTCCCCGCCTTGCAATCAACATCATACATGTGGAGTTGGAAATGTCAACCAGAATATCCCACAAGAAGAGTAGATTTGGATGCACACTGTGCAAAACTAGACGGGTAAGCGTACGAACACAGCTCAAGGTTTCATGTAGCTTATTGTTAGGGAAGATCAAATGTGACCAACGAAAGCCTGGTTGCGTTAGCTGCGAGGAATATGGCTCAAATTGTCCTGGATACCCGTTGAACGTGCGATGGGCCCCAGCCAACCAACTTCATGCGAAAAGATCAGCTCCGCCAAGAAGCCCGGAAGGGATTAATGGCAGCAATAAAAGATCCAAAGATACTTCGAGCCTCCCGCCTACCAAGCCATCAGCCGTTTTGCCTCCCGATGAAGCCAGTGATAGCAAGAGGAATGGTGATAGCCATGCTGATCTGAGTCTTTCACTCCTGAAAGACTTGGAATCAGTTCTACACCCTGCTGATGGTTTTCTTGAATCTCGGAACCCATCATGGCTATCTTTTGAAGGAACAGTAAATCATGTGGTTAGCTCAGACCATCAGTTTTCGACGTCGTCATCTCCATTCGAGTTTCCCGACTTCAACTACACAGGCAGTCTAGATTACGTGTCTGTGGAGGTCCCGGATGGAGATCCATCAGGTGGTCATCGGTGTCTAGAGCCTGACGATCCTTTCCAAAGCTCAGACAGCGTTTCTCAGAATCCACTAGGCTGGCCCCGCAGACTGACCAACCTTCCCACGGCTCTGTCAGACTATTTCTGCAAGAAGTGATACCACTTTATTGTACTTGGGATAGCAAGCATAACTACATGCGAATCCTAGTGGAGAGCTCCTGGCAATCGTCGGAAGTGCTCTTCCATACAATGCAGAGTATGGCCGCGGCTTGCTTGATGAAAAGCTTCCCTGAACTCGGTTGTGTCGCTGTAAGTGAGAGGAATCTTGCTCTTCAAGGCTTCGATAACGGGTATGCATCTTCTGTTTGGCACCAAAAAGACATCAATCTCATGTCTGAATTATTACTGGGACGCACTGCAAGCCGGCATGACCCTTCAGACCTGGAATTGGAGAAGTTCACAACCACGCAAGACACACTCCGAAACTGGGTGCCAGATTCTAAGACGGCTATGACATTCCGTTTTTTCAAATCTGCAGTCGAGTACTGGGAGTTGCTTCTATCCTTTTTCATTGAAACCTGCTCAACTACAGATGATACATCTAGCTTCATAGGCCCTCCACAACCGTCTGGGAATCTACCCCACCCTTTCACAGGCATATCCGACGATACGATGGGCTTGTTAGCCCGCGTGGGAAGACTGATTTATGGCCATCGGAGGAGACAAGCTTCAAACGCCTTCATTTCAGAAGAACTCATCGATTTTTTCAGAAAGGATACCCGACAGGCTCGGCAAATCGAACGGAAACTGCTAGCTCACAAAGGACCCGAAAGTTCCGAAATGGTCGACCCTGAAGATCCACGCACTACTCTGGCTCACCTCTCTAAATTAGACGAGGCCTATATCTGTTCAGGACTACTGCAATTATATCGCGTCTTTCCAGACTTGCTGTCCGACAGATATAACCCATGGAATGCTGTTAACCTTTACGACGCTCCACCACCCTGCAAGAAACCAACGGAAACAGAGAGAAACTCATGGCTGACGAGCTTGGCCATGTATACACTTGACCTGCTCTGAGATATTCCGTTCGAGTCCCGAACTCGATGTGTTCAGCCTTTCATCTTCGTGGCTGTTGCCGGCGAGCTTCGCATTGGCACTCAAGCAGTCGTATTAATGGACGCTGATAACGAGGAAGCCCGATCTCATGGCAATGACGTAATAAGAATAGCAACCGCGCGAAACTTCATCACAGCAAGGCTTTCAGCATATCGTGATGTCCTGCCTTTGCGAAAGGTGATGAACATCTCGGGGTTGGTATATCATACTTGGGCAGCGCTAGATTCGGGGAAGGAGAATGTGTATTGGTTGGACGTTTAGGTGGAGAAAAGGCTGGGCACCCTCTTTGGATAGATACCAAATTTACAACCAACACTCTATTTGGTTTAACGTGTCCCACATTGACACTTCTGACTAGTTTGAATCTCGTGCTAACGAAACCCATCTATCCAGTGCTTTCTCGAGGGTCAAGGCTTGCTCAAATCTGGTCTCTGTGAGCAAAAATGCCTTCGGAAGCCACTCAGGCACACCTTCGCCAGCAATCATCTTCACAAGTGCCTCGCCTGATAGCCAGGTCTTGTCCATACCGTATCCATTGTATCCTCCGCAAATCCACTCGGCGTCGCTACTCTTACGACCTGAAGCGGACCCAGGGATCTTTCCGATCAAGGGTAACCCATCTGATGTATGACATTGAAGTCCGGTCCACATCCCCCGGATCTCGGCTTCCTCTCCCTGGGGCCATCCTTTGGAAAAATAATTAGGAACGAACCTCACCAGATCCTTCATAGCCTGACCGGGCACCGACGTGTCATCAGACGAGAGTGTGCCGAAAATGCTCGAGCTTCCCCCTCCAACCCAAATGTCTCCCGTCAACCCGTTCTGTTGCAAGTAGTACAGGCCGCCATCATAAAATCCTGTGTTGTGATCCAACATAGGCTTATTCAGCAAGCTCCAGGAGGCGCTGTTCCCGACATTCTCCAGATGTTTGCCGGCTTTCTGGACTGACATCGTGCCTCTGTACGGGTACATCTTACCTCTTAGAGGCTTCAGAAGATGCGAAGCGTTGGTGTTGGTGCAGTGAATGACTTGCTTTGCATGCACAGTTCCTCGAGTTGTAATCTTGTACTTATATGTCGTGTTGGCTGTCTCTTCTTGAGGAGAGGAAGACTGGGAAATGGCGGTAACTGGAGTGTTCGTTTCGATAGACAGGCGATTGGGATACTGGCCCAGAAGACTTTCAAAGATTCCAGTGATCAATCGATATGGCCATATGGCACCTGCTTTGTGAACGATCGTGCCAAATCCAACCTTGACGTTCCATTCCTGGGAGAACATTCATCAGTGTCCGTGATCGTCAATATCGACTGATGTGTAGAAGACAAACCTTGACCAACTCCTTCTGCTCGAAAACCTTGTGAAGATATTTGTGCTCTGGAAACGCTTCGCGGAATTCCTCCAACGAGCTCAGCGATTCAAGCCACGCGAACTCAGTCTCAGGTACCATAACTTTGACCAGATCTCGAATTTCGCTCTCTGTCTGGATCTGCGGTCCTATATCTCTTACCATGTACATCACACGCTCAATATTCATGAGGCTAAATCGAGCCATCTCCATCGCAGTCGCTTTGCCAAAGTGTTCGACCAGACCCGCGAACGTTTGACCGACGGGACTGACGAGCTGGCCCCAATTACGGCCCGTGGCACCACTGCAAAGATTCCGAGCTTCTAGGACAACAACTTGGCTTGGATTATCACCGGAGCCTAAGACCTCGTTTCCCAATAGGCTCTTTGTGACGCTGCACCCAGTGATCCCTGAGCCTATGACAACGAAGTCGGCGTAGCTAGGGAGATTGGGGGACTGAACGGTTGCCAAGGTGGGGTGAGGGGGTTCTTGCCAGAGTGAGATCGATGGATTAGGCCTCGGAAGTAGAGGGTCAGCCACAAGGCACGCGGTCAGTCTCTCGATGAAGTCTTTCGGCATTGAGTCTGGCGGTTGGAGGCCTTTGGCGACAGCCAAGAGCCGGTCCTTCGCCTTCCGAGTTCTCGTATCAGCCATGTTTTTGCCTGGCCCAGCGGCGACTCTCGATACAGTAAAGAATAAAATCAGATTGTATTCGGAATCAAACAGATAATTGTGAATTCTGCAGAACACATTGGCGACGCATGTTTTAATTTGTTTCATCAGCGTTCGCCTGCACGCCGACCTGTCTGTCTTGCGACGCGCGTGTGCCATTTCCCCTCCTCGGCAACGTGTCCAAGCTGTCACTCGCTCTTGCAAACATTGCGTACTGAGAATTCTCAAAATCAACGGCACTCAAACTCTGAGCTTGTGCCAAGTCTAGTTGCTTTCCATAAGAGGCGGATGAATACGATCTGAGCCGTGGTTTATCGGCTATCCCAACTAGGAAATCGAATACGATCTAATCTTCAGGGGTCGTCAGCTCCCACTTCCAACTGGCCAATTTGCGTCCCCACTCCAGATGCTAATGGACCCCTCCGTCTTGCTACTGTGTTATCGCATTCTAGCAAAGGTCACACCAGATAAAAGTGCTGTGATGATATCGGGTGATATGTTATCTTAGTTGTTATGCATAGGCCGGTTGGTGCCGTCATGGGTCACGACTTGAGATAGGAAGGCTCATCCGACATACGGTATCACAGATTCTTACTATGGGAATGAACGGTATTTGCCTGGATTCTCTCATAACTTGGCTACTGCCACCATCGCAATAGGTGTTAGCCAAAACTTAAGAGTCGTATCGCTTGTAAAGCCCCTCCGAAACCCTTGGATTTTATGCCGCTCTGCTAAATTTCTCTCTTTGATTACCATATGCCAGCGACCCTCCTCGCCAAATCCATCCGCGACAATGGCAGGACCGGCAGTGAAAGACGCCATCGCAGATGACAGCTCATTCACCCGCTTGGGCCAAACATCCGAGGCCACGATTCCCCAAACACAACGGGGTCTGTCTCCACGCCATGTTCAGCTCATGACAATTGCCGGAGGCATTGGCGTCGGCCTCTTCGTGGGCGTGGGCGGCGTCCTGTCCAAGGCGGGACCCCTGCCTCTTATTATCGGGTACATCATCTACGGCGTGGGGTTCATATGGCCCACCACCCTGAACGTTGCTGAGATGGTGGCTTGGCTGCCGATCAGAGGCTCAATCTACGAGCTTGCCGCTCGTTTCGTGGATCCCGCACTCGGCTTCGCCATGGGATGGACTTATTTCTTCGCTGGCGCTATGCTTGTTTGCACGGAATATTCAGCGGTCGCCACAGTCATGGGTTATTGGAACGTCGACGTCAACCCAGCAGTGTGGATTGCCATGGTTCTGGCAGTATGCTACTTCCTGAACATGGCAGCTGTCAAGTAAGTGAAGGCTGGTGAAATTCTGACACGAGAAACTTTATTTGCTAATTAGCCTGACAGATGGTTCGGCGAAAGTGAGTTTGTCATGGGCTCGACTAAGGTCCTCCTGCTTCTCAGCCTTATGATGGCGACGTTCATTACTATGGTGGGCGGGAGTCCGAAGCACGATGCCTATGGCTTTCGAAACTGGTCTAATGGAAACTTTGTGCACTCTTACTATGCAGATGGAGCCACTGGCGTTTTCCTCAGCGTCTGCATATCAGTGCGCTACGCTGCTTTCACAATCGGTGGACCAGATACCATATCTCTCGCAGCTGGAGAGATTCAGAACCCGCGAAAGACCATCCCACGAGTATCCAAGATGATCATCAATCGTATCCTGTTTTTCTACATTTTTGGTATCCTCGCGGTTGGCATAATATGCAATTCGCGCGATGAACGCCTCCTGGGCGCGATCGATTCCGGCGATGCTGGAGCCGCTGCGTCGCCATGGGTTTTGGGACTCCTCAGCCATGGCATCTCGGGGTTTCTGCCAGGACTCATCAACTTTCTCATCTTACTTTCCGGTTGGTCCTGCGGAAACGCCTTTCTCTACTCGTCCAGCCGCACCCTCTATTCTCTTGCACAAGATGGACAAGCACCCAAGCTCTTTTTGAGATGCACCAAGAGCGGGGTACCATGGGTCTGTGTGACAGCAGTCACTCTCATCTCTCTTCTGTCATTTTTGGTTGCGTCGAACGAAGCAAGTGAGGTATTCTCTTGGTTCTTGGAGTTAACAACCGTCTCACTGGTCGTCAATTTCACCTGCATGTCCTGGGTCTTTGTTGGTTGGCGCCGCGCTTTGAAAGCCCAGGGAATACGCCAAATCAGCACAAGCAAGAAGAGTTGGCTGGCCTCACTGCTTGACAGAGACAACAACGTCGAATCAGTCACGCAGATGGAAACAGTTATCTTCCCCTATATCGCACCCGGCGCTTCCTGGACTCCCTATTTGTGTATGGTGTTGGGGTCGATTATCTCTTCGTTCATTGGGTTCGACATATTCTCCCCGTGGTCTACAAAAGGCTTCATCACAAGTTATTTTGGTCTTGGTTGGTTTGTTGGCATGTTTGTGTTTTGGAAGATATACAAGCGCACAAGCTTTGTTGATCCCGGATCCCTGGACATTTATGCCGACGGACGAAAGCAAGCGATTGATGATGAGTGCCGCCTCTGGGAAGAAGGTCTGCAGGAGGAGCATCGTAATGGAGAGCTTATGAAGAAGAATGTCATTCTGAGAACATGGGACAAAGTTTGGGGAGATTACTAGGAGGTTTTGAAAAATAAAGCCCGGGTATTATTGGATTAGCTACAGAGCTTTGTCACATATTTCATAAACAGCGTCTAGGTTCTATATGGTTATCTATCGGAAGATTCAACGTTGTTTTGTGGCATCATTCCAATCTGCAAGCGCCATATGTACACATTCCAGAATGACAGCAACGGACCGGGTATGTCAACGAGCCTTCTAAGCATAGAAATGTATTGCTAAGTCAAGATTTCTTGCTTTCATGCAACAGCCTAGTGACAAGGCGTGGCATCCAAGTCCGTGGACCGACTAGCACGCGGCACAACAAACTACGCAGGACATCCTCCGC
This sequence comes from Colletotrichum aenigma, assembly GCF_013390185.1. Classification (NCBI taxonomy): domain Eukaryota; kingdom Fungi; phylum Ascomycota; class Sordariomycetes; order Glomerellales; family Glomerellaceae; genus Colletotrichum; species Colletotrichum aenigma. The sequence continues at coordinate 1,722,606 of NW_023500914.1, forward strand.
CGTTGTACGCGGTGCAAACAGCTCTGAATCTCTCATTGGGCTGGTCAATACCCTGGAACGTGTTCTTGCACTGCTCATCGGTCCACGCGGCACTAGTCTTGCACTGTTCGAAGAGATTTCTTAGCACTGACGCCTTTTTTCATGCAAAGCCGAGGTGAAAAAGTTGGCACGTTTATGACACTTACAACATTGTAATTTCCGGCAGAGTTATAGCAGATTGTTCCGCCGACCTCGTCGCAAAGTCGAACAGCAGCAATGACGGCATTTCCGTTGTTGGCAATCTGGCAGTGGCAAGAAAACTGGCATGCTGCGAGCGGCATCCTTGAAATGGTCAGCATATGTTTCATCTTCTGTTGCGGTGCGCATTATCACCATGCCGCGGCAACGAGGCCGATAATATTGAACTTCATTTTGGAGCTGAAGGTGGGATCCCGGATGAGGAGAGGTAAATGGTAGAGATTGAGTTGAAAGCTTGGGCTAGATGAGAAGATTTGGTCACGAAGTCGGTGAGAGGAATTCCTTTTATACACACGTCAAACATGAATGATTCCATAGGTATTCCTACTCCCCGACATCCTTACGTTCAGTCCCTAGACATGCCTTACTCGAAGGTTTGACTGGGGACTCATGACTCAGAAAATTCACTTCTCGCCCCCGAGAATTCCGAGTGAAAATAGTATTTTGAGGGAAAGGCCGAGACTTCCCTTGGCGCCAAGTTATTAACGGCAATAGTCAAGTCTCAACGCGGACTCAATCGTGTGTCGGTAGGATCGGATCTAACAGAAGGCGACTTGAAGACTTTCGAAAGTTTTGAGGTTTTTCAGAAGAGAGACAGAAAGCCTGATTGGTTGGAGTATGTCGGGTAAGGCCCATGCAGTCTTAATTAATTATAGTTGTGCTAGTTTCCATTCACGGCATCCCACCACGGTCAACACGTCCCTTGGAAGGACAATAATGAAATACAGAGACGTCGCCAAGAGCGCCGATCAACCGTCAGATCGAACGTCAAACCGAGAGTCGGTTAAAAAGCGGTGTGATACCCATCAAGTGAGCCCGAAACGGATACCACGGAAAGTTTGCAAAGCAAGCTTAGAGCGCTGGGAATTTAAGAGAGTTTTTGTTTCATCAACCATGGCGTCCAAAATGGTCTAGTTCAGAGCCCATCTTAGTCTGATCAGACTTCATTCGAATCCGTACTTCATATTCCGGGGTGAGTAGTAGGCTGTGATTGGCGATCAGTCGGCCGAACACGAGCTCATCAGCCTCATTCTGAAATTATGCCAAGATGCCGAGTTTTGTGATCCAAATCAGGATGTCAGTTGCCGTCCGAGGAGTCCGCTTCCTGAGATCAAGTCTTTACTTTGACGTCGACAACTATTAATACTCTTGATATTTCCATCACAATTCGCCCATACTCTTGCATCAAAACACTGCCGTCTCAATCAAGAGCAAGCCTCATCTCAGAATCGTTCTCTTTCGCCGTCAAGATGCAGATCAACTTCAACACAGTAGCCCTCCTGGCCATCGCCGTGCCCTTTGTGGCCGCCGCACCTTCTGAGGGAAACGTTGATGCCAGTCTTGCCAAGAGACAGAGGCAGTACCAGTGCGAGACTTCCAATGACCTTGGTGCTTGCAACAACGCCATCACCAAACTCCGAGGCCACGAGGCCAGAGGCTGCGATGTCTGGTGTAGGTGCCGACTCACAAGATTTGGAAGAGTGATGGTTACTAAGTCTTGTTGTAGCTTGCATAGGAGCTTTCGCCGCTGTCATTCCGACTTGCGCGGCTGCTGTTGACGAGTTTTTCTTGAGTAAGCCGCAGCAGCCGCCTTAATATTTAAGTGAAAGCTGACCTGTTTTAGATCCGGTGGCCGATCTTGCTTGCCTTGGAGCCGTGGCTAACTTCCAGGGCCCTTGCAAGGACTGCGAGCCATTCTAAACGGGCCCGAAACCAGAATCCGAAACTCCCCGTAGTTGGTGGTAAGGTCATGAATCTGAATTCATACTGCCTATTTGAAGGAAGCCGAGCAGGGACGCTAGAAATCAATAACCGTAATACAACTTTCCACGCTCGAAATATCGACGTAAAAGAGTAGCAGCGTTCAATATTCAGACGTAAATGATGGTACATAGTGCATATTACAATCATACATTACATGTGCTCATATAAATGAAATAATATTACATGTATCTAGTAATTGGGTCTGTGATGACAATCAGAGTCAATTGATTAACTCTAGTACCATGCAGCATTGCAAACCATCGGGTTTCATGTTTTGATTAAGGATAAGAATGTATTTGTGGTATGGTCTTATCCATAGGTCACTGTGGCTGTCCGTCATATGCACAAGAAATCAAAGTCCCACAAAGATAACAGCGCAATTCTTAGAGACCTGCCTCCAATTAGATTTCAACGTTGGTCTTACCGTGACGTTAGCTCAACCCCTGGTGACGAGGCGCTGGTGCAGATACGGCACAATGGCGCGCCTCGGTAAGTCAACCTATGGGATGCCACCAACACATGGAGCCTTGGGCTGCAGCTTCAACCAGTAACACCTGTCCTGCAGCCGCTGTCGGCGGATAGATGACGGAGTCATCATGCTGCGGACATGCGCACAATCTACCTGCTTCATTTCCTCCTTCTGCAGTCCTATCATCCAATATGGCGGGCGAAGACAAATCCCGAAAGAGACCTCGAGTGTCGTATCCACCGAAAAATGAAGATTCTCCACATCACAACGAGCGAAGTCAAACTGATCAAGCCCATCGAGGACTCAAGCGCCTCATTCCATCACGTTCTTCATCTCCGCCAAGTCGGGACAGGAGTCCCAGTAGCCTGGGCTTAGGTGATTGAATCTTGGATGACCCAGGTAAATGAAATTGACTAACCAAAGTCCATAGATCCAGAGAACTCTGAGCAGCGCCCTATATATCGGCCTCATACGACGATTGATTGGCGTCGCGAGATATGCCGCCTCATAGATGTTTCTCCGAATACCCCTGATGGCGAGCTTTTAGTCGCCATGGGGTCTGCATCAGACACCCTAAGAGAGGCCGAGAGACTGCGATACAGGGTTTTGCAACAGCAGGGCCCGCCAAAATGCGAGATTGTTAACAGGATATTGTGTCATGATACAAATGCGGAGAACCTCTATCTGGATGAGCCCTGGGTTGTAGAGAGCGGACGATACAATGCTCATCTCAGAGGGAGTCACGCGATTCCTCACCTCGAGCTACATCTAGAGCGAAACAAGGAAATCACGTTCATCGTTTACCGTAACTTCGAATGCTGCGGAGTCGCCTCTCCCAAGGACTTCAACCATCACGATCGTATGACGAATCATCTAAACTCCGACACATCAAGCTTTCTCAAGAGCGAATATATCACTTTGATATCAGAGGAGCTCTCAGAAGTGTTGGGAAAAATAGCAGATGATGCCTTAAGTGGGCTTCCGCATCCCAAATTCAACAGGAAATTTGATGACGAGATAACCTATCCGTATCTTTGGTGGTTTCATCGAAGAAACGAGATTGAAATATATACTGAAACTCTACTCCAGGCAGAGAGAAAGCATCTAGCTGTGTTTCAACAGTATATCCACGAACGTTTGGGGAGGGATTGGAGCATGGTAGACGGATTGTTAGACAGGGGCAGGATCACTGCTCAGTACATTCAGTATCTCTTTGTATTTCACCACCTGCCTCCCTTCTTCCCGTACTAACAACGCTAGGTTCCTAACGGAATATTGATTTGCAAGACGGATGGTACCAAGAAGCATCAGATTAGAGGGGCCATTACTACCCGGTGGCTTGAGGCCTCGAACACCTTTGAACAAGGCTTTCGAGCAACGATACCGATCAGAACTTGGGCATTTAGAGGCACCTTCCACCACATCATTCGAGACATAATACTTGATACACTACCACCGTGTGATCAAGATGGTTCATTTGCAATTACTGACCTTTCTTCTTGTTACCCGGTAGGGTATGCCAGTAACGAAACTATCCAGGCCTTGAAGAATCGTGGACGAATGTTTTGGAAATGTCGGAGTCGAAAATATGTGTCATACTCTCGATTTTCAGATGACGGCCTGAAGCCTTCAGTGAGAAACTATCTAGCTATCTAGACGCTCATCTCTGATCGAACTAATTTCTAATCGGCAGGATGATTCGAGGTTCATGGTGGATTACGGCACATACAACCAGATGCATCCCGACAGAAAGCACACTTTTAATAGTGACATTGGACCTGAGATCAAGCTTGATGACAGTTGGGAGCCTGATGATACTTTCTTCATGTGTCTTCCCACTCAAATACCGGGATTCAACATGCAAAAGAAGGAGTGGGGTACGTGGTATTGGAGTATTGGACGTATCCGATTGACTAAGCTGACTCTTTTTCCCAGTGAATTTGGACGTTGAATTCATTAACGATGTTAAATGGAACGATCAGGCATTTGAGCACCTAGTCATTGATATGGAAACCAAAGAGTTGGTTAAGGCAGTAGTCACCACGCAATTGAGAGCGGAAGAGAACACCGATCTCATTCATGGAAAGGGAAATGGCCTTTTCATCCTACTTCACGGGTAAGTGTGTTCGCTCTATGGTGATTATGGCTTCAAATCTGCTGACTGCAATTAGTGGTCCAGGAACTGGGAAAACTTTGACCGCTGAAAGGTATTTGAAAGCCTATCCCTTATAGAGCAAAATGAGCTGACATCATTAGCGTTGCTGAAATTGCCAAGAAGCCCTTGTACAGAGTTACGTGTGGAGACATCGGAACAAAAGCGGAAGACGTAGAGAAGGTGGGCTTCTTCTGTTCAGGATGCCACACTCCAGTTGTTGACCCAAACTAGTACTTAGACACCGTCCTCCTTCTTGGAAAGACTTGGGGATGCGGTAAGACCTGCTGAGTTTGAAATATGTCCTGTAATCAAAAGCTTACTTTTCATCGCTAGTTGTTCTTTTGGACGAAGCGGATGTGTTCTTGGAGGAGCGAACACTCAGAAATCTCGAAAGAAATGCCCTCGTATCAGGCAAGTATAATTGCTCAATTGTCTTCTTGTTGATAGTTAGGCCATGCAAGATGTCAAGCCCGACGTCTTCCTATTCATAGCCTTCTTTTCTGACCGTGATGAAACAGTTTTCCTGCGCGTTTTAGAATATTACGATGGTAAGTGCGGCGAAACACTTCACTGCTGTTATTTTCTAATCAGAGATTTCAGGTATTCTGATTCTGACGAGCAATCGCGTGGGAACCTTTGACGAAGCATTCAAATCTCGCATCCAGCTAAACCTGAGATACAATAATCTGAGCGAGCAACAACGGCTTCAAATTTGGACGAACTTCATCGACCGCATTGAGAAGCTCAATGATGACAGAAGTACGGCTACTAATCACCTCGAAATAAGCAGCAGCATTCACCAAGACATTGGAATTGACTCGGAAGAAATTCGCAAGCACCTCCCTGAGCTTGCGACAGCGAATCTGAATGGCAGAGAAATTCGTAACGCCATCTCCACGGCACGACAGTTAGCTGTGTATCGCGGCATGCGTCTTGGGTATGAGCACATAGCTTCTGTGATTAGAGAGGCAGGCAAGTTTGACGCTTATTTGAAAGAACTGAGACAAGGTTATACGGCCGATGATATTCGCAGGGGTAAGGGGGAGCGATAAAAGCAAGTTGAGGCTGCATGAGTCTCATCTCAGGCTATAACAGAATGCTTCCTAATCGGCGTTGACCCAAGACTTTTCCGCTGTCGAGACAGGGTTTACGTAATTGTCCTGATATTGAAGATGTATTAGAAACTTACTTAATCTTTAATTTCTCATTGTTGACAACAACGCCTGCACTTTGCTGTTGTTATGACATTTCGCATCGAATTCTTTAGCAAGGGCGCTATGTAATCTGTGATTGACGCACTACTTCATAATGAATAAGCGAGGTCATGCGCACATGCTGCATCTTATGGACCTCTTGTATTGGTCTATTGTCGGACCAATAGAATTTTCTAAGCCTTCGTAGCCTGACAAGCAGCCGGTTTAAAGGCCTCATACCCCACGTCTAAAATCGTTGACCATCCCGAACGCGACTCACATTTGTTGAACACCTATTGTTGTTGTTGGTGATCACAGCCATAGGCTCTACCCAAAGCACTATGCATCCGCATGATGATGCCGCTGACTGGATGCTCATGGACGATCTTCCAGAGCGCCGAAGGATTCAGAATCGGATTGCTCAGCGCAACTACAGTACGTGACACGAGATGGGCTCACTGATGATATACGTCCTATCCGTTGGCTTTCTTTAACGGATTTGAACAGGGAAAAAGCTCAAATGACGCTTAGAAGATCTAGAGAGGCGCGCTGGTATTGAAGCCTCTGGAGATGGTATGACACAGGGGTCAAAATTCTGGATCAAGTCAAAACCAGGACTCACTGCAACCTTCCCCACCGTCACTTCTGCAACCATCTCACGCGATCATACACGAGGCGAGCGCTCTCGACAGGCTGCCCTGCTAGCTCAGTTTCATCGAACAACAAATTGTCGTCGATCAAAGATAGTTAGCGGACGAAATAAGACCAATGCCTCAGTCCCTGCAGCACCAATGAGCACCTACAGGAGTGCATACGGTACGGAAAATTCATCAGACTCAGTGAAGTCATTATACTCTGCAGTTGCTGGGAGATTGGGCACTGGGAGAGAAATCATGGCCGAAGAGTATTCCGACATGATGACAGATCGAGGCAAGAAGGGGCGGGATATGACTGCTAAGGAAGCTGATGCAAGACGTGGGAATGGTGGAAGCAGCCGTTCAGAAGAGCGTCGTGCTCGAAAGCACTCACGGCATCCTAAAGCCTACGAACCTGACGGCACAAAGTACGGCATTAGCTCCATGCCCATGGCAAAGGTATGTCGGATAAGTTAGTGCTGTTCGAAAGCTAACCTATCTGTTCTAGGAGAAGCAACACTTGGCAAAGAACGGTTTTGCGGAGTCTATGAAATCAGCGAACCCTAAGGAACGATAGAGGTTAATATCTCAAGCTCTCCGTGGCCTGTCTAAAGGCTTCACGTCAAATAGGCCCAGGAAGAGCTAATCTATATACGGCGTCTGCAGTAGATCGAGTGCCCTTACATTGTATTTACCATTCTTGCAAAAGGCCCTTTGCACAAGAAGCTGCTGTACAGGCTGCATACACCTGCCAGCTCTTGTTCTTGTGGCTGTCCGAGTAATCACACACCCCTTTAATCACAATGCACGGAAACTTGTCCCAAACGCCTGCTCCCTCCATCTCAAAGGCAATTACATCCTCATCCTTTGCAATGCAGTCCCGATGCTCTCCTGACTTCATGACCTGATCGCCACAACCGATCTGACCAAAATGAACCTCAGGAACGAAGGCAGTTGGGCCAAACTCATTAGCCTCATGTCGTTTTCGATGGATGAGCCGCTCTTGATCACAGCCAAGACTACCGCATGTCGAAGGTCTAGCATTCGAGCAAACGCCATCCGGAAGGGCACATATATTGCATGTCCCAGGTTTGTTGTGCTTGTGAACGTAAGTTGCTTCAAACAGAAAGTCTTCATCTGTGCCCAAATACGTTGCGCCTGCCCCAAAAATTTCTTGGAGGGTCTTTAAATGCGCTAACATTCTTGCTTTCAGACGTGGTCGACCCATCCATCCCTTCATTTTGTTGAGTAGACCTCTTATCTCTGGAGGCGGCTTCGCCAGTACTTCCCTCCGAATGAGCTTGTCAGTGTACCTTCTGCCGAAGTCGTAGGGAACCAAGCCCTCGCTGATGATAACGTCACCGAGGATAATCTCTTTCCTATCGCCATAAAACGGGACAGCCCCGCAAACACCGACAACTAAGGCGAGTTTGACATTGGGGAAACTGTTTCGGCAGTTGGTTGCGACGCTTGAAGCATTGCTTTTACCCATACCGGGCATATGTACAAGCACGACAGGGTACCCACAAATGACACCAAACGAGTAGGAATTAGTATCTCCGGGTGATCTCATCTGAGTTGAGATTGTACCATGCCAGTGCTCATCAAATAGGGCGTGGATCGCATCTGCTTCTAGAGTCAAGGCGCATATGATTGCAATCTTGATTTCGTGCCGGCTTTCGTTGACACCTGTGTAGTGGCGTGAGCCTTTTGGAACTTCTGATAAAGTCCTCGGAATCCAAGGTGCCAATGGTAATGGACATGGACCGTCTACTTTGACTGCGACGTTTTGCGAGGTTGCCCAATCAGTACAATGGTCTCTTTCCAACGTTCCGGTGGGGACGTCGTCAGAGTAACACATCTGCTGATCAGCGCTACGTGTACGGTCGTGACTACTACTTCAAGAATATTAGTGGTGTTTCTCAAATATCAATACTAAATGTCAGTACATACCTAGGATCCAAAGCCCAGTTGCCTAGTACCAACGACTTCTCCTCAGAAGGGTTTACTGTCGCCGATTCGGGGGCTGGACGCGAAGGTGGAGTGGATGCTAGCCTGTCTGCCACATTCGGAGAAGAAGCGAGGAAACGCGAAAGCATCGGCGGAATGTAGTTCTCAACACCATCCCAAGATGGAGGTTCCCACCGACCCATAGACTCCATGGCTAAGACTTCTTGAGGGAAGTTTCGTGGTCCGATCACTACTACTTTAAGCAGTACGGCTGTTGGCCCCCTGAAGATTTCCGAAGCAACGGTTTGAATCTTCTCCTGCCAATACTCTATACCGTCCTCCCAGCGATGCGAAAATGTGCTGCGGTCAAGTACGACGGATATTTTGCGCATCTTCGCACACACCAGGTGGAATAGGGAAATGCAATCTTCTATGCTCCCAGTGTTTTTAAATGATTGAAGGCTTTCGTGAGCAAATCCCGCTAGATCCTGCAGCTTCATGTGCCGAAGGCATTGCGCTGTAAGCTGCTCGAAAGCCTCGCGTACATCTAGCTTGGAGTGACCTGAGTTTGGCGCGGTCGAAGGTGGTAGGCCGTCCAGGAGGTAAAGAACTGGATGGGATGCACCCAAATGTTCTATGAGCTCAAGAGCAAAACCTCGCGTGCGCGTGCTCATTTCAACATCGACAACAGCCACCTGTGGCAAAGAGGATTTCAACCAGGCCACGATCTGTGGGTGGGCCCACAGATGGTGATTGAGATGACGACCCAGAAGTGAATCCCGCCTTTCGACGACATCGATAAAGGCAGTCAGTCTTTCCTTAACATAGACAGGGTCTATGAAGCGGAATCCCGGTTTGCAAAATATTAAAACTTTCCACAGTAAATCAACTTCATGGGTTAAGAGGAAGGCCATATGGCGGTCATCGTTAGATAGCAAAGTGCCTGCACAAAAGTCAGACTGGTGCGACTAGGAAACGAAAATAAGCGAAAGCCTACCACGCAGGGTTTGTAGCTGTCGCAAGTAATCTTCACCCTCACTTTCCAGGGTAATTATGCCCCGGTCATTCGTTTCTGTTGGTGCTTGGTACGTCGTTGCGCCTCGACAGACAGATAGTTGCCAGCAAACTTCGTCTATTAGGGCGGCGCGTTGTGAAGTAGTCATCCGAAAGCGGCAGAGCCCTGAGACTTTGAACATTGACCAAAACGTACAGTCGATGGAAGGCACAGGTGAGGAGATAGAACTGCTGGAGGCTTCACTTAGCCTTGTGCAAACCGTCTTGTGGCTTAGGTCATGTCAGCTGTGGTATGCGGCACAGCCTTCGAACCAATGAGCACACGTGATCTCACACTGCACCATTGGCGCACAGCACTGAAGAAGCAAAGCGTGCCCAATTTTGCATGGCGTCTCGATACCCGACAGGCGCTTGATATTCTGGAATAAGCAACATGCCCAGGGGTCGCATGCTGTGTAGAGATAGTGTGCACCGGATGGCATGACGTATTGTTGCGAGCGTACTATCATGTCTCATTCTTCTCGTGACCAAAACGCCGTCCGACCTAATAAATACCAATTGAGTGTTTTAGGGAAAGGAACCGTTCAAGCAAAGCCAAAAGCTTCAAATCGCCCAGTAAATCTCCACCTTGACGCTCTCGACATTATTGCGCCAACCGCCAAACCGAGCCTTGCCCCAAACGGTGACAACATCGCCCAGCTTCAAGCTGCGGACAAAGTTGCCCGTGCCTGTACCCTTTCCACGACCAATTTCCGCCAGACGGTCGCCCTCGGGCGAATCTGGGTGGATATCGTCCGTCCATGACCAGATCACCTCATGGTCCACAAACTCCCTATGCGCTGTCTTATTGGCCTGGATCTTGAGGTTATCCAGGGCGTGCATGTGGTGGTGGTAAGCCGTCATTGAAGAAGTGGAAACAACGGGGGGATACACGGATTGGAGACCGCAGGTGCAGAAGTTTGAAGCTCCACCACCGGGTGTATTGCTGCTCTCCGACGCCTCGGGTTCGGGGGGTGGGCTCGGTGATGATCTTTTGCAAGAACCGTCGCCTGTATCCAAAATGTCAGTGTGCTGTCATCTTTTTGAGCAACAGGAATAACCTACACTTGCACTCCTCGTCGAACTTCTCCAATCCCGCCTCAAACCAAGTCCACGATCCCCTGTACGTGCCCTTATCTTCGTGGCTGCCACCCCAACCTTGGTCCTTGCTCCGCAACTTGACCAAAATCTTTCGAACCGGGTTGGTCAGCGCGGGCGGCTGCGTCATGGACCCCTCAAAGTATTCCCTCGGGGCTTCGCGCGTAGGCAGTGTCGGACTCGACTTCGGCTCCATGAGAGTCAAGTTCTGCAGGGGCCCTTCCACCGCCGAGCCGTCAACATCTTTGGGCGGGAGCGGGGCCGTCTTGAATGCCTCCCCGACCTTGCGGTAGTCGGTGAATCCAATCGGGGGACATCTAATAAGGAGCTTGTTCTCGCCATTGGGGTCTCCGCCGACGATGCCGGCGCCGCCGCGGGGCACGTTGACTTGCCATGCCATGGAGGCCTCGGAGTGCGGCCAGTACTCGGCTTGGTCGAAGATGAGATCGAGCAGCTCGGGCGGAAACTTGGCGGCCTTCTCCAGCATGACTCTAACAACGAGCACATCGGCCAAGGTGGGTTTGTATTCGCCCGGAATTTGTTGGGTTGATGATTGGCCCTCGGGGCCGTTGTTGTCGGGAAACGCCATGGCTCTAGCGAGAAACGCACCTGCTGCAACTGTCGCGAGAGGTCTGGCGTATTGTTGTAAAGTCGAAAAGAAGTTCGGCATAGGTATGTATGTCAGTAAAGTTTCTTTTGAGGAGCGGATGGGGGGGTAGTGAATGTAGGCAACGGTGTGGAGAGTAGCGTACGCGTCGGTTGCGTGTGACGGAGGCGACGTCAGTTCATCACTGTGCTGGCCACATTCAGGGTCGATGGGAGGCCGCTAGAGCACTGGTGCCACTAGCTAAACGGGAAGGTTAAATTGACGTCAGTGCGGCGTGGGGATTCACAGCGGGGAAGCTGTGGTCCAGAACCTGCGACAAGCACATGCTGCGACTTCACATGGTGAATGACATTCTGACCTGGACCTTGAGATTGACACAGTAATGCTAATGTTTCTGCTAACTACCTTAGCTAGTACTCAGTACTCTCTTCAAATGCACGCCCCCAGCCACGTCTCTCGAGCTCTTGTTGCGCGTACATCGCCAATATCCCCAGACCAGCCTGCGAATTGGACTTCACAGACGACGTCATCGTCCGGCGCTGCCATTCAGCCGTCGGAGGCGGTTGTAAACCTCTTCTCTTCTTCATAGTTGTTAGGTCATAGCACGCATCTTAGATATGCGCCTTTATCTCCTGCAGATATCATGGCCTACCGCTCCTGATGAAACTACCACCTCTTAAGCCATCCATTGAGGAAAATAATGGCACTGGTTCTCGGATTAAATGTCTCCTGTCTTCCGCAGGTCTAAAAGAAATCTCCACTTAATTTATGTCAACTCCAAAGGGGCCGAAGTTAAAATCGAAAGCCTGGTTGTTTTTTCATGGAGGAAACTGTCAAAGTCGAGGTGGAGGTCGCTGTCCTTGACCCAGTAAGCGGTCTACAAATGACAGCGGATCAAAATCAGCCATATCTTCCGGACTGTTCATGGCGAATGGTCTGTTCTTTGAGGAATCTGAGGGCAGGAGAGGGGCCTGGGATCTGGGACAGATTGAAGGAGCCGTAGGACGCTCGTCAGGAACCGTCGCGTTGCTCAGCCCCATGTGGCTCCTGCCGTCGTGCTTGACTGAACTGACTGAACAAGCGGGCTGATCTTTCAGACTCGCCGGCTGTGTTGTCTTTTGAGATGGTGCCGGGAATTTTGGAGCAGGGTACAGGGTGTGTCAGGGGTAAGAAGGAAATCTGCGGGTATGTCGGGCTACGAGACGAAGGAACCGATGATTGAGAATGGCTGGAAATGTTTGGCTGTTTGGTGTTCACTATTCTTCGCAACGACGAACGGCCTGGTTGCCATATTCTGCAGTTTTGGATATGTGCCAGGTGCTCGTCAGAAATGCTGTGTTTCTTGCCGCAGATGCAGAAGAAAGGACCTTTGTCATGCTTAACTTTACATTCCCTTAGATGCCGAATGTAATTGTCGTTACGTTTGTATGACTTACGACACGTACACGAGTAATTACTGTTGATATGGGCCGCTCGTATATGCCGTAGCAAATCTTTAGTATCACTTCTCGTAGTGCCGCAGAATTCGCATGAAATAGAGCGAATGGAGTGGTTCGCCCGGCCGGGTGCCATGGCGTTGTTGGACGGGAGCAGGGCAGTACCGCCTTTGGCACGATTTTTAGATAATCCGCCAACGTGTATGTTTCTCGACTGGGTCCAAGTCCCCTGATGGCTATTCCGCTCGAAGGAAAGCATCAGGCCTGTGTGAATACACGCCGCTTATTGTGTTTTCCTCCGATCGGGAGAGAGTGGGTATCCGACTTCAGATCCGTCGCCCAGCTAATGTCAACCTTTCGACGGCTCGCATACGGCGATCATGGATCGACATGATAAGTCGGCAGCGCGTGTCGACAGTGGTTTATGGTAATGATGACGAAGGGCTCGTGTGTTATTGTTTCAAAATGTCACTGAAAAGTTCGGATTGTGAGCCGTCGGATAGCTGCTCGACATGGAAGGAAGGTCAGGAGGCACGAAAAAAAACGAAGGGAAAAACTGGCAATGTTGCTGCCTAACAATGAGCGCGGCCAATAAAACTTCGTCTGGGTTGTACGCCCTGATTCCAAAGAATCTTGTCCAGGGCACCATCATCAGGGGAAAGCTCTTCGGAGGCGAAACGCTGTTAGGTGAAGATTTAGATGCTAGACTTAGTTTCCTTATCGTTGGGCTTACAAGTCCTACTAGGGGTTCTTTCAGTTTATAACAGCGGCAAATGGTTAAGTGAACGAGGAATGTTGCGACTGATGTCATGAAACGACCATCCATCGCCTCACTTATCGCTTATCGTCACGTGAGATTGCACCATCGTCGCCGCCGACAATGGAGCTCTAAGCAACTCCAGCTTACAAACCCGGCCGCGGGAAACACCAAGAACGGCCGCTATATCTTTGCCAAGGGCCCATGATTCCTTCTGGTGCCCCTCCATAGCTTCAATTCCGTCACAATTGTCGCCATGAAGTGCCAAAGACTCGCCTCAGCGGCCCTTCGCCAGGCTCGCGCCCCAATTCCCCGCACCAGCACCCCCGCCGCAATACGGAGCTCTGCCGCAGCTCTCAGCACCCAACAACCCACGCGCGCATTCCACTCCAAGCCGGCGCGCAAAGCGTCCAACAGCCCCGGCGATGCCTCGAACCCGGCGATGGCATTCCCGTGCCTCGACGCCCTCGAGAACCGGTCCGCGACACTAGAAGCGAAGTTCGAGTCGAGCAACGAGCCCTCGTACACGGCCGGCGCAACGGAGACGTACCACTGCGAAGAGCCCCTCCTCCTCGACTGGGGCGGCGTCCTGCCCGAGTTCGATATCGCGTACGAGTCCTGGGGTAAAATGAATGCGGACAAGTCGAACGTAATCCTCCTCCACACCGGCCTGTCTGCGTCGTCGCATGCGCATTCTACGGAGAGCAACCCGAAGCCTGGGTGGTGGGAGAAGTTCATCGGCCCAGGGCTTGCGCTTGATACGGATAAATACCACGTAATCTGCACAAATGTAATCGGAGGATGTTACGGTTCGACAGGACCCAGTAGTATCGATCCCGCGGACGGCCAGAGATATGCGACACGGTTCCCGATCTTGACAATGGAGGACATGGTGCGCGCGCAGTTCAGGTTGCTGGATGGCCTTGGCGTGGAGAAGCTGTATGCAAGCGTTGGCTCTAGTATGGGTGGAATGCAGTCGCTTGCTGCCGGTACACTGTTCCCCAACCGCGTGGGCAGGATTGTATCCATTAGCGGTTGCGCGAGGAGTCACCCGTACAGTATCGCGATGCGCCACACGCAGCGACAGGTGTTGATGATGGACCCGAACTGGAACAGAGGATTCTACTACGGCAGGGTGCCGCCGCACGCTGGTATGAAGCTGGCGCGAGAGATCGCGACGGTTACATATCGCTCCGGACCTGAGTGGGAGCAGCGCTTTGGAAGGAGGAGGGCGGATCCCAGCAAGCCCCCGGCACTGTGCCCGGACTTCTTGATCGAGACGTATCTGGATCATGCTGGGGAGAAGTTCTGTCTCACCTATGACCCCAACAGTCTTCTCTACGTCAGCAAGGCCATGGACCTTTTCGACCTCGGACGGGAGAACCAGGTGGCTGCAAGCGCAAGGAGGGCGGAGCGTGAGAAGCTGCTGCAGTCTGGTGTTGAGCCTACAAGGAACGATGCTGCTTGCAGTCTGACCCTTCCCGAGAAGCCTTACGAGGAGCAACCGGAGTCGAACGCCGGTGCATCAGATCAGCCCGCCGAGGTGTCGTCGAGGCCTCCTGAGGACCTGATCGTTGGTCTCTCCCCTCTTAGAGACACCCCAGCCCTCGTCATCGGCGTCGCCAGCGACATCCTCTTCCCAGCGTGGCAGCAGAGGGAGGTCGCGCAGGCCCTTAAGCTGGCGGGTAACCGAAACGTGGCACACATCGAGCTGAGCGAGGAGATGAGCTTCTTCGGCCATGACACATTCCTCTTGGACCTCAAGAACATTGGCGGAAATCTGAAGAACTTCCTGGGCTGAGTGTGAGTTGGTGGGTCCTTGCCTCTGGCGACAATGGAACCAGCTTCGCGCGCACCTTGAAGTCATCCGCACCTCTCTGGCCACCCGTCGACCCTTTCATCCCATCCGACCCGCAGAAGGCTTTATCTAGCAGTGAATCACTCTCATCCGCAACCCCAGAGACTAGCACGCAGTCCACGACGGGCGTGGGTGGCCGAACACGTACCCTCGGCGCAAAAACAGTCCGGCTGTTTTTCATAGGAATTGAACTGGGGACGCCCAGTTCAATTCCGAACTTTTTTGTCTTTTTTGCAATTTTGCTTTTTACCGAAGTGATCTACGAGGTTCAAATTACCTGTGGGAATAGGTTTGAAGCCGATTACGGGTGGTTGCGGTGTGTGGGAAAGGATTCTTTTCCTTTTGTTACATCAGCATCGCGAGTGTAGAAAGGGAGTTGGAGGAAGGGGTGAGGGCGGTTCGCATTTGCATAGCATAAACAGCATAAGGCAGGCAGGAAAAGCACAATTGATGAACGAAAAGTTCTACGAATCGCAATACACACACATATCAATCTGTTTTATGATATCTACCCCCGGGAACTGTCATACTGCACTTTTTACATTTTTATCGTACCTTCCTTTCTCTGGCGCAACGCCATCAGCAGAAAGACCCCACTAAACCAACACTTGAACTCTGACGTCAGCCTTTCATTTACTTACACTTACATTCGACAACACCTGTGCAACTCAATAAGGTCAATTGCGAGGCAGTATGAGCACGTTCGCGCCTGCTTTAAAACGCTTTCCACATAACCTCATTCCTTCCTCCAGGAATATTCCGAGATCAGCCACATTTCCTCACCACGTCAACCAAGTTAACTCCCGCGTGATTAGAACAATGTCGACAATCACGCTCAAAGATCACGGCATCCAAGTGAAGCTGCCGGAAGGCCTCTCCGAGTCCCAGCTCCTCTCCTTCCGCCCTTTCAACGTGAGTTCATCTTCCCAATCCGTCTACCAACAGCACATTCTAACACACCGCAGAACTGGCTCTCCCGCCTCACAACCTCCCTCACCCTCCAATCCAAAACCGCCTCCCACCCCTTCCACGCGGACCCCTACGCCCTGCGCAGCATCACCGTCCAAACCTATGACGTCTTCGGCTCCTCGCGCATCGGCTTCCTCAAGCTCACCGCCGACGTCTCCAACGCCGCCGGCGAGACCCTCCCCGCAAGCGTCTTCCTGCGCGGGCCGAGCGTCGCGATGCTGCTCTTGCTCGTCCCCGACGACGCCCTGGACGAGCGCTACGCCGTGCTGACGGTGCAGCCGCGCGTGCCGGCAGGGAGTCTGTCGTTCGTGGAGCTGCCGGCGGGCATGGTCGACGACAGCGGCAGCTTCGCGGGCGCGGCGGCGAAGGAGTTGAAGGAGGAGTGCGGGATTGAGATCCACGAGGACGAGTTGACTTGTTTGAGCGAGCTGGCGGGCGCGGGGAGGGCGACGGAGGGGGAGGAGGAGGGGCTTGCGGAGGCGATGTTCCCGTCGGCGGGCGGGTGTGATGAGTTTATTACGATTTATAGTCATGAGAGGCGGGTGTCGAGGGGGCAGCTGAAGGAGTGGAGCGGGAAGTTGACGGGGTTGAGGGAGGAGGGGGAGAAGATTACGTTGAAGATTGTGCCGATGGGGGAGCTTTGGAGGGAGGGGGGGAGGGATGCGAAGTGTCTTGCTGCAGTGGCGCTGTGGGAGGGACTGCGGAGGGAAGGCAAGGTGTGAGGAGATTTGGTTCATGGGTCCAAGGTCACGACATCACAAGAAGTATTAGAGACAGCGAAAGAAAGAGAGGGCGTTTATAGCTTGAATTTCTTGGCTAGCTCGATGCCCTCTGCGATGGTACCCACGCGGGCGTCGATAGCATAGCCTTCCTTCTCCAGGCGGACGCACTCAGACCAGAAGTCGGTCAGGGGCACGGTGAAGACCTCGATGAACTCGCTCTCCTCCAGCTGCGGCACAGGGTTCTGGTTCTCGGGGAGGGAGGTGTCGATCGTGACGTGGATCATGCGGAGATTCGTGTTGCAGAAGCCAGGGTCTTGAGCATTCGTAATCAGCATCAACCAGCAAAAGATAGACAATAAAAAGTAGCATACCGTTGAACATGATGGGCGTCGTCTCAGACGCGACACCAACATACCCTGTCTCCTCCTTCAGCTCTCTCACAGCCGCCTGCTCGGCCGTCTCGCCCTCGTCGACAAGCCCCGCGGGCACCTCGATGCAGATTTGGTCGATCGGCGGGCGGTACTGCTTCTGCAGGATGATCTCGGGGCCGGAGGGCTTCTCGAGGATGGCGACGATGCCGACGCCGTCGATGTCGCCGGACTTGGGGCGGGTGCGGCGCTCGGCGGACTCCCAGGTGCGCGGGGTGCCGTTCTGGTCGGTGTAGTTGATCTTGGAGAGCTTGATCCAGCGGGCTTCTGCGTCGGGCTGTCGGTTTGGGAGTTTGGTTAGCTACTTGTGGAAGGGCAGATGCGGGAGAGCATGGGAACAATTGTCCGAGGGATATGGGACGTACCAGAGGCCCTGTGGCGGTCACTTTGGCTTTGCCGGACATGCTGGGCGATATCGGGTTCTGTATCGTGTGTCGCGGTGTTGGAGGGTGACGTGAGTAGGTACCGAGTCGGAGACGGAGCTTTGGCGGGGTAGCTTGGCTTCGCTTCACTGATGCTGGAATTGGCGGGGACGACCCCGCGGTCAACAGGCTGAGTCAGCCATTCTTAGTGCCGACACCAGCTCATTGGGACTGGGAGGGAAGGAGACTTTGGGGGATGCCCTCAGAAGGGAAGGTCTGAATATGATTTTTCACTTTATGCTTCTTATCGCGGACGTTGGCAGAAAGTAACGTCTGCAGACTATGTCCTTTCTTTACTTAGGGGCATCTTGCAGTCTGATGTATGATGAGTTGACTTCCCTTTCTTAGTAGATTTTCTACTTTGAGAAATCTGTGCCGTTCAACGACATCTGGCGACAAAGTCTGTGAAAATGCAAGTTGGATCGTGACGGATAGACGGCGGACTGTCAATGTGTGGCAGGCAGCTTGCCGACGGCACTGAACCCCTCCCTCATCCAACCTCCGCCAGACCCGCCGGCGACCTGATACCGCCAACTCCCACCTGCCAAGGATCTCGAGATTCCACCGGCTATACGGCCCTCATCGGAGGGGATCGACGCCAGAACCCCACGACGACAACACACACCGCTCGGCAATCGAGTCAGTGACCATTATCAACGACGTCGCTATTTCTCCGAGGATCTGTATGTGCAATCACTCGAAATCCCCACCCGCGCATACATAGGCTTGAAGCAGCTCGGTCCGAGATTATTCTGGGTGGGTTGTGTTATTTACGACATCGCATTAGATTGCACCGCTGCCGCGTCAGTCGGGTTTAAGCTTTGGGGCTTTTTCGTCTCAAGGCTGACGAGGTGGAAGGGATCCCTGGCAGGCTCGGCTGCCCGCCGGCAAAAAGAGACGGGCAACAGTCATGCTGGGTGCTGTGAGAGAGGGCACAGGCTGCGCCGTACAGTACTGTCAGTGGCAGATCACACCACGCTGCCGATCGCTGCTGGCCCTCCTCCGTACGTCTGATAGTTGGGACGATGGGACGAACTTGACCTTCAGGCGGCATGGACATGACAGCCCGGCAGCACACCCACAGCCTTCAGCCGGAGCCTTCCAGAAGTAGCCTTCAGGCTTCTGCAGGAACAGAGAGTTCCGAGGTGCAAGAACGAAGAGGAGATGGTGCGACGCGCCGAGTCACGAGAGGCAGAAGAAACGAGAAAAAAGTTGGTCATCTTGGATGTTTGTCGTCGGGTTCGCGACCTGCTGGCGATGCATCTAAGTCGGTTGTACGACGGGCGATGACGAGGAGCCTTGGTTGCGGCGGGTGTGCTCCTGTGCCACGGCGTTGGCCGTTGATTGGGGCGAAGCAACCTGCGATGCGGTCGATTGGCGCGTCCCAGCTGCCCGGGACTTTTTTGCTCTCTCTCGCTGACAACTCCGACCCAAAACTGCGACGGCCCATCGCTGCGGTTGAGAGATGCAGGGAGCACCGCTACTTCTCCCGCCAGCAGGCCAACGACGACATCGGAATCCGCTATCAGCAGCACTCGCGATTGCGCGCGGCCCTCACAGATTTCGCAAGAGCAGCGGCAACAGCACATCGGAGATGCTGGGCTGACTCGCAACCGCTGGCTGCCCGGCCACAGGGGAGGAGCCTTTCCCTCGCGGCAGGGGTGTGCCGGCCGCGAAATGGTCTTGACATCCTGTTGGACCCCTAACGGCCGGGGTCTGTATCTGCTGCATCCGCAGCGCATGCGACAATCGCAAACGGCTCTGGTGCTGTTGGTTGGGTCCCTTATTTTAATGAGCTTCCTCTCTGGGACGCAGGAATCGCCACGCCTGCTGCTGTGCCGTTTCTCTTACTCCCTCTCACATACGTGGTGCAGTCCTAGCCTGTGTTGGAACTTTTGGCGACAAGCGGTTTGCATTACTGCTTTAGTAAGAGTCTCACCACCATATCCGACTATCCATCCTGCTCCTCTAATTATTCCGGCTTCGTTTGGTTTAATAGTTTTGGGTGTTGGTTTCCCTCCGCTGGGCTGGCTTTTCAGCATTTGAGCTGCTTGTTTTTGGCCCACTTCGCCTTTGCGAGCAGAAAACTACAGAAACAGGCGCAAACATGACGAACAAAACCCTCGATCGCGACGTGGAGCGCCGGCCAGAGGAGGAGACGCCGCTGCTGGCGCACGACCTCCCCGCGACGGTCGCGCCCAGCCGTGCATACCAGTTCAAGGTCATTGCGATTTCCATGATTTTCATCGTGATTGTCGAGGTCGGCGCGCTGCTGCAGGTCCCGCCGACGTACCAGATTATGGAGCAGATCATCTGCGAGAAGCGCTTCCCCGGCCACATCGCGACGGACGCGGCGGACGATGTGTGCAAGGGGCCCGAGGTGGCGGGCGAGCTGGCCATGGTGAAGGGCTGGTTGAATTCGTTTGATTGTATCCCGCGTGAGTTGTCCTGTGCTATGCTGCTTGTGTGAAGAAGACGGCCTCTGACGTGGTCCAGCGCTCATTACGTCCATCCCGTACGGCATCATTGCGGATAAGTACGGCCGTCGCCCTGTCTTGACGTTGGCCATGTTTGGTCTGTGCCTGGAGTTTATGTGGATGCTGCAGCCGCGTGAGTGCACTACCCGAGACGTATCGTTTGCTTCGTTTGCTAAAGCGAGACAGTGCTGTGGCCCAACGTGCTGCCTCTCTGGACGGTCTGGTTCGGCGCAGTCTTCCAGTTCATCGGTGGTGGCGCTGCCATCGTCCAGGCCATGGTGTGGACCATGATTTCTGACGTTGTCCCAATCTCCAACTTGTAAGTACCACAAACGCGTCTTGATTTCCAGCCATCTGACGCCCCGCCAGGACATCCGTGTACTACAAGGTCGGCACGATAGCCCTGACAGGCGAGCTCGTCGTCGCCCCAATCAGCGCCGCCTTGCTCACCAAGTCCCCCTGGCTCCCGCTTTGTCTCGGCCAGGCCCTGCTCACGTTTGGCGCCTGCCTGCCGCCCTTCATCCCGGAGACGTCCGAGTTCCGGCGGGCTGCCGATGTGGAGGTCGAGCAAACGCTCCACCGCGCGGAGGCGGACGGCGCCGAGAGCGCCAAGCGCACGCTGCGGGAGCAGATTGTCTACTCGATGAAGAACGACATGAACCACGTCTACAACTTCCTCATCAAGTCCAAGAGAATCCTCCCACTGGTGCTGGGCTTCAACCTCACGGTGATTATCAAGTACATCAAGGTGGAAATCACGTCGCAGTACGTGCACAACCTGTTCGGATGGTCCTGGGCAAAGGTAGGCAACCCACCCCCTCCGAAATGCATCCCAGACGCTGACGGCAACACACAGGCAACCCTGCTCGGCACCGTCTCTACAATCACAAACATGACCATGCTCCTCGCCGTGCTACCCTTTCTCAGCTGGTACATCACCAAGCGCACGGCGCTGCACCCGCTCATCCGCGACCTCTGGCTCGTGCGCATGACGGGCATCTTCCTCAGCCTGGGCTGCTTCATGGTCGCGGTCGCGTACAAGCCGTGGTTCCTCATCGCGGCGCTCGTCATCTTCAGCATGGGCGCGACGTACACCAACATCTGCCGCGCGGTGCTCAACGCCGTCGTCGAGCCGCACACCATCGGGACCTTGAATACGGCTATCGGCTGGGTCGAGCAGCTGAGCACGCTGGTGTCAGCGCCGGTGATTTCCGCGCTGCTGCGCGCGGGGACGAGGATTGGAGGGGCGTGGGTCGGGTTGCCGTATATGGCGGCGACGGTGATGGCTGTGTGCGGGACGGTGCTGGTGTTTGGGTACCATTTGCCGGGGGATAAACTGCTTTGAGAGGTTTGGTTTGGGTTTGGTTTGGTGCATGGCGTGGCCCGGTAATTAGACTACAGATGCAGAATCTAGATGTTTTGTTTTGTGATATGTGGAGATGGTGCGGGTGCTGGCTGTTTGGTCTCAGATGGCTATCCGTCGGTGAGGGTGACAGCCCATGATGCTCTTGTTTCTGTGTGCTTGATTGATGGAGTCATCCCGTGAAGCGCAAATGCGTCCAACACACGGAGCATGAGAAATCAGATTGTCTTCGTATTCTTAATGAATGCAAATGCCCGCGATGAGGCGGTTGTTACCAGCTCCTGACAAGCCAGAAGATGACTGGAGGAGAGAGCCATCTGCCTCATTTGTGTAAAACCCCCATCAGGCAGTTGTCCCTGACTTTCTCCTTCTCTCATCTTTCTCTCTTCGTGCGCCATGTGCGGCCATTTAGTTGTTGATCATCTGCCTACTCTTCTCCTCCTCTCCTTTCTCCGTTAAACAAGCTGCTGATGGCCGTATGTGGTCAGTTTCTCTCTTCGTCCTCTGTGATGAAAACTTGCTAACTTCTTTCCCCAGCCCATCAACCAATTCGCAAGACGGCTAGGAAAGAGAGATTCTTCCTCTCACTCCTGTTTCGTTCTGGAGTGGCCATTTGATCCCCTTCTTCGTTCTTTGCAACGCGTTGCTGATGACAGCATTCGGTCAGTTCATCTCTTGCCCGTACCCCGTGGCTAGCAATTGCTGACTCCTTTCCTCAGCATATCGACCGAGTTTCTCCTTATCTCTCTGCCCCTCGCTCTCGCATCGACGTTCATCTACGAACGCTAGATTCGATCATTCCAATCTCTCCCCGCCCTCCCGAAGGTGTTGATAGCAGTCACTGGTCAGTTCCTCTCTCGTTCGCATTCCGTGGTAGGCCCTCGTTGACCCCTTTCCTCAGCTCATCGGCCGCATCGTCCATAGACGTGTGGCTCAACTTCCCCGTCTCTCGTCACCCTCTTTGCCTTTCATCCCCGATTCCTTGCTATTGGGCATCTTCTTCTGCCCTTGCCCTAAAGACAGGAGGTGTTGGTCAGACCCTCTCTCCCCCTCCATGATGAACACTCACTGACCCCTTTCCTTAGGTCATCCATCCTTCACATCGCCCCCAACTCGCTTGCTTATTCCCGCTCACGCCCGTTGGTCCGTCCGCGTAGCTAGCGATAAGGGTCACCCACCGTGCGATAAGAGCTCCAGGATGGCGGGGGTGGGGTTCCCGCATGATGTAACACCGAAACGAGCCATCGGACTTTTTTGAGCGATGAGCCATCCGGCCGACGAGGCAGCCACCACCGCCCCGAACCGCTTCTTACCATCATCAACATCGACATACATCTGTTGCCTCTCATCCTCCCAGGCACCAACACCCTCCCACGATCCTAAAAGCCGGCGATAACACTTCCCAGTCACCGCTGATCATCTATACCAACATCATTTCATACTGCGACCAGCCCCCACGCCTGCAGACTTTTTTGGTCTTCTTTTCTTCCCCCCACTACCACCCCGCCATCATCGCCCACCATAGGCCGCCGACGCCGCGACAAACACCCCAAGGGCCGGCCCAACTCCCACCGGCCGCGCAACAAGATGGGCAATGAAGAATCCACCATGCTGGACGACAGCGTCCACCCCAAGACCCTCCAGTCGAGGTCTCTGGGCGCCATTGCCGACTACATAAAGTCCGGCGAGGTGAAGCGCATCGCCGTCATGACCGGCGCGGGCATCTCAACCGCTGCAGGCAGTATGTCTCTCCCACGACTCTCCTTGCGCCAACACACTTTCGCTTTCTAGACCACGGCTAACATGCCACCCCTCCAGTCCCCGACTTCAGATCCCCCGGCACCGGCCTCTACGCCAACCTCGCCCGCCTCAACCTTCCCTACGCCGAAGCCGTCTTCGACATCAGCTACTTCCGCAAGCACCCCGAACCCTTCTACTACCTCGCCAAGGAGCTCTACCCGGGCAAGTTCTTCCCGACCGTCTCGCACGTCTTCATCGCCCTCCTCGCCAAGAAGGGCCTCCTGCAGATGAACTTCACCCAGAACATCGACTGCCTCGAGCGCCGCGCCGGCGTCCCGGACGACAAGATCATCGAGGCCCACGGCTCCTTTGCCACCCAGCGCTGCATCGAGTGCGCCACCCCCTTCCCCGACGACAAGATGCTCCAGCACGTCCAGGCCGAGATCGTGCCCCGCTGTGGTACCTGCGACGGCCTCGTCAAGCCCGACATCGTCTTCTTCGG
The DNA here is from genome assembly GCF_013390185.1 of Colletotrichum aenigma. NCBI lineage: Eukaryota > Fungi > Ascomycota > Sordariomycetes > Glomerellales > Glomerellaceae > Colletotrichum > Colletotrichum aenigma. The sequence continues at coordinate 1,746,441 of NW_023500914.1, forward strand.
CGAGGCCCTCCCCGAGGCCTTCCGTAACAACACACACCTCCCCGCCATGGCCGACCTCATCGTCGTCATGGGCACCAGCCTGTCTGTCTACCCCTTCGCCGGACTTGCTGAGGCGTCGCGGTCGGGTGTGCCGAGGCTGTTGCTCAACAGGGAGCGCGTGGGCCAGATGGGTCGCCGTGCGGATGATGTCGTTGAGCTGGGCACGTGCGATGCTGGCGTGCGCAAGCTTGCTTCTCTGCTTGGCTGGCGCGATGAGCTCGAGGACATGTGGCGCGGCATTGTGGGCGAGAAGGAGGCCGAGAGGCAGCTTGCTTCTGCTGCTGCCGACGGTGACGAGGACCTCGAGGAGGAGATCCGCAAGGTCACCGAGAACGTCGGCTCCGCGCTCAAGCTCGATGATGATAAGGAGGAGCCCGAGGTCGTTGGCGCTTCCTTGCGGCAGGACGGTGGCAGCGACACGGAGGATGCGCAGCAGAGCATCCCCAAGGGCACTGTGTCGCGTGTCACCAAGGCGCTCGAGGCGGAGGTCGGCACCGACATCAAGGACGACCGCGGCCGCGAGGGGCACACCGTCTCCGGCTCCGAGGGTGCCCCGCAGGAGGCCACCGACTTCCGCGCCGAGGCCAAGAAGAAGATCCAGCTTGCCGCGCAGGGCGCCGCGACACCCCTCGACGAGGTCGCTGTCGTCTTTGACCCTAATGCGCCCGTTGCCGCCAAGAAGGACACCGCCGCGGATGAGGCACTCACCTCCGGCCCAGCGCGCTACGAGCCCACGACAGCTTCAGAGCCGGCCACCACGTCGGAGTCCACACCCGCTGACACCCCTTCCACATCTTCCAAGGAGACGCAGGACGTCCCCACAACAACAGACAAGACGGCGGAGGCGGCGCCGCCAAAGGCTTTAGAGGCGGAAGAGAAGAAGACGCCGGATGATGCCAAGCTATGACCTCTTTACCAATTCCACCACTCCAACCTTTTTTGATCCTAGCAATCCATTTGCGCAAAAGTACACACACATCCACATACATACTTTGATGGCAGTAGTCAGTCCTTGTCACTATACCTATACCCAACATGCCTTGATATCATCTTTACATTACTCCGTCCATTCGGATGTGCATCTTGTGTCTGTATTACCCACATGACGTTTGATGTCAGCTCATTTACGTATCTTTCCAACCCCGGGCCCAAGGCCCTGTGATGTCGAGCCGCAGGACGTACCTGTTGTAGTAGTGCTCTGGCTTCTTCCCCCGGCTTCGTCGACTTCGTCGGCCACTTGCCGTCCTTGCCAGGGCGACGGTTTCCAGCTCTTTCAGCCAGCTTCGGTCGGATGAGGCCGTAAACACGATTGTGACAGATGTGCCTCATCGTCGACGCGCAGAAGACTGCGCCGGGCATCGCGAGACAGAAGTGCTCTGCCTTTGACTCTCTCGGGACTTCCATCTGCAGCCCGGGGAGCGGCAGCCAGAGTGTGAAGGTCTTCTACGCCTTTTTAACCCACGCCGGGCTCAACTCAGAAGGCTATGGTGGCGAGATTAAGGGCCATTGAAAACATGTGCGGGCAATGGCGGGTTGCTCTGGGGCTGGTATCTGAGGAGTCGCCTCAGCCCCGCGATTGACGATGCGGGAACAATTGAGGTGAGACTCGCTCAACGATACCAACAACAATGCCATGGCGGGTGTTTGCCCCCTTACAGTCCCGGGCCCCTTCCCGCTGGGAGCTTGCGCTGGTGCCGACAGTGTGAACTTGCTGAGCAGTATTGCACTGGCTCCCTCCGTCAGCTCAACCGAGTCTACGACAAGGTCGACACCACATCCTGGTGTTCACCTCGCGGCGGCTCGATCTCAAACGAGCGCATGGATGGATCCGCTCATGGTCGTGTCGCACATGCCTGACTGTCAACCCGCAGATGCGGCATACAGAGCCATTACTGCTCTTCCTGCTCACCCCCTGGAACTCCCAGGCCTTGCTGAAGCATTTCAGTTGCGACTGATGGCTCAACCTGGCAGGTTCCAATGCCATGGCGCATGTTTTCTTTCTTACAACCCCGGGCCCATGCCTCTGTTGTGAAGTCACAGAGTCATACCGCGGCGGTGTTCTAGCTTCTGCCCCGTACCCCGTTGAGTCTGGCGAACGCAGCTACGGCGCAAACAATGTTTCGCCCTTTCGACTCGCTCACCCAGCTGCGAGACAGAGGTCGAACTATTGCGTCCCATATGACTCACTATCGACGCGCAGAAGACTACGCGCGACATCCAACGTCATCGGTATCCTGGTCGTGCATGTCGTCGGACTTCCAGGGCCAGGCCATCGCATTCAGCTTTGACTCCCCGACCAGCCCCAACGCGCGATGATGACGCGTGGTTGCGTTCCTGCAGCCCCGGGCCCATACCTCGGTGATGTGGAGCTCCAGTAGGTAGCGAGAAGATGGCTAGGGAAGGGTGTTCCTTCGCCAGTCGCATGGAACGCTAGGATCAAGCAGGAGTCGCAAAGGCGGAGAGAGACGCAAGTCGCATGACTCATGTTTCGCTGGCTTTAGCATCCAGCCCAGCCGAGTCCATCGAGGAAAGCTGCAAGGGGAAGAGTATTTCTACCTTTCGTCTCGCTCATACAGCAAGCCCCTGCTCCCAAATCGCCGTCCTATTTTTCTCGCGTAGCAGCCTGGCGCGCGAGAAGTCAACTGATGTCACACGCCCTCGGCTCCCATGTAGAAGCTCGCCTACCTCATGCGCGAGCCTCCGAGCAACTTGCCACCGTCATCCCTCACTTTCGTCCCACTCACTCGCTGCTTCACGCGCTCGTCGTGCGAACCTATGCGTATCTCGTTCGTCACCGGTCAGTCTACTCACTCATGCCCCTCGACCTCCTGTTCAACGAAGCAACTGAGTTGAGACTGCTTGATCAGTCCGACTGCCACAAGAAGGTGGTGTTCCTGTCGATCAGCCCCGGGCCCGTACCTCAGTGACGTTGAGCGTAGCCGGCACCGAAAAGCTCGCAAAGCAATATTGTGTTGGCTTTCGCCCTCGGCTCTGTCAGATCCGTGGAAATTTACGACAAGGGAGCAGACTCCCAACTCGTTCAAGAGAACACCGGCGATGACGTCGGTTGATCACGGCTCAGCCATAAATCTGCGCCTTGGAAGCTTTTGCACCACTCCACGGACTGGTGACTGCGCCTCGCATGGAAGGCCGATTTGGAGAAAGCTACAACCGTGACGGATGATTTGATTGCTGCGCCTGCTGCCGCCCGATCTAGGATGGGTACATGATCACATCAAGTATGACGTTGACCCTCAGAAGAGTGTGCCGAAGGATGGCACGTAGGTCCTGGCTGCGTTACCACCCAGTACCATGGCCTCTCTGGCGTTGTTGTCCCCGGCGAGGCTTGGCTCAATCAGTACGATTGGCATCTTAAGGGGGAAAGATGAGCTCGGATGCTCTTACGCGTCGTTCATCGTGAAGATGATACGAACTTCAACAACCTTCTATGAACAGGGAACGGAAGCCAAATGCTACTTGGAGAGCGACGAAATCGTGGACCATCAGACCGTCGTGCTGTTTCGCGCAGCCCATCTCGCTTGGGGGGAGGCGTGGCGACTACCATCCCGATTCGCTGCCCCTGCGGATTCTGAGAGCATGCCCGAAGCTCTCTCTGACGATGCCCCCGACAGCGAGTATGTCAGCAAGTTCGACGGACAGTGTGGTCTCTTTGCTTGTGCAATGAGTCCGACTGCATTGCCTGGCTCTTGGGGTGAAGGTGCTCGGTACAGTTCATCGCTTTCGCTTTGTGGGAAGTGTGACGTCTCGTGCTTTCGCGTTCGAAACTCTACCCAGATCGCACCAACTATGGCAACCTAAAGATGGAAGCCAGGAATCCGGAGTACTCCTTATCGTTACGGCCTTCTGTGTGTCTTTTCTCTGCGAAGTTCCGCCACGCGTTGATTTCCATATTTCTATACACGATCTTCTCTGGTCGTCATCGATATACGACTATGGCCTGTTCACAACTAATTGGCCAAGAGAGCGAAGCCCACATCGGCAAATGTCCTAAGTCACTCACACCGAGATAGCCAATGAAGGGTAGACTAAACGTGTCTCTCCTCGGGAGGCGCGTCGCGACACCAGGTACTCCATTTAGTTGCCGCGCTGGTACTAGTGACAGCATTGCGGACGATGTTCGTTATATCGGTCCGGAGGCGGAGTATGCTACTGGACTTCTTCGAATGCCCCCGGGCCCAATTCCACACCGAAGTGGCTTACTATGGCTCTCTCGCCTGTCGGGGTGGTAGCCCAATATCGCGGATGAGGGTTCTCAGAGATACAGACTGCCGCGGCCCAACCAACCAGCGACACGGCTTGGTGCTGTTCTGGGCTGGTCTAACCAGAGACGACATCAATGCTGATCATACACCGACTACTGGCATTCCGTCCTGGTTGGGGTCCGTACCCGACAATTCAGGCTTTGTCATGGCGGTCGCCCTGTTCACAAGCCTGCGGATATTCGCTGCCGCTGCTAAGAAGCAGACGGTGATTAGGACATCCTCATTCCAAGTAGGTCACGAGGATGGTATGCGCCATCAGTGTTCTGTGCCTGCCAAACATTCGGCGTCGGGGTATTGGCTGCTGGGGCTGAAGTCACTTAGAAGTGTCCGCACAGCTGGTATATCATCTGGCAATTCGCATCCGATTGCCGGGCCCCTTCTACTCTCCGATATTATGCACATCCTGCGCCGGTTGGTTGATGATTTGGCGAGATTGCGGTTGGAGGTAGACACTCTTGTGCCGCATCCTCCGCCGCAATACTGTCTTTGTCGGCGGGACATATTCTGCAGCTTGTAAAGCTTTGCGGATTGTACCCAGGGCTCATCGACTATCCTGCCGTGAGTGTCACTAGCTCGACTGTCGGGCGTCTGGGCTTCGCGGAAGAAGCTCCGGAGAATTGCCACGCAGGCCTGGTAGACATTCGCGTCTATGGGCAGCAGGAGAGTTAGTAACCTACAGAGCTTGCGCCGTCACATCGGCCTGTTCGGGTTGCCTTCTGTTGAACGTCAGCGCTCATGGGTGGCAGCTGGTAAGAATTCAGAGGGTTGGAGTACCGGCCGTCGAAGACATTCGGAAGGCTCGCTGGTTGTTCACGTCCGTTTCCCTATGCTAGTTCGGGAACGGAGGGCTTTGCCAGACACACGTCCGGCAAAGAGGCCATCTGCTGCAACGAATGTGGCGATAGACGCAACGCGCTCGGAGCACACGTCTTTTCCCAGGCGTCTTGGGTTGTCCACTACACTTTGGGCTGCCCGCTGTGCAACACCAAGGATTATTGGTAGCATTCGGCAAGAGTTCAGAGGGTTGGAGTGCATCAACGATCGGCAATGACCCAATGGCTTGCTGGGTGTTGGCGTACAGGTTCAAATGCACTTCTGGAACGGACCACCTCGTAAGAGACACGGCAATCGATGTGGCGGTAGACGCATCGTCACTTGCGCAACAGAATATATGTTGAGATGCCAGTTCGCCAAGTATGCAACACGAAGAGGCACTACTAGGGCCCCGGAAGAACAGGATGCTGTTCTAAGTGGTAATCGCCGAACCCATCGCCAAGACTGGCTGGTCACCAGCATCCTGCCCCGGCACATGTCGGCGTGTGTTTGCTTCCCGGTTCTCTGATATCTACTATTTACCACGCCCACAGAGACGGTAGCTAGGTGTGACGTATCTCACCTTGCGCACCTGTCTGTGGTCGTTGCTGCTACCGTCATCCAACTCTACGATGTTGCGTGGGAGAAGTATTCCTGTCCGATGGTCTGTCCACCCACTGGTCCCGCAATTGCCACCGTCGGAGGATGGACTCATGAGACCGAAGCGCTCATCGGTGTGGCCCTCTCCATATCGAGACACCAAGTTCATGGCTGTGCGAGCACTGGCTTGGCTGGGTCCTCGCCAAAATCGAAGACAGCCCCGTGTACTCTGCTTCGGGCAGTTCATGAACGAGTATCACCGGAGAACTCGTGAGCTCAGGACGACCGCAGAGGACATAGCAGCTGAACATCGGTAATTAGATCACATTATTCTCATGAGACAGAAAAACATCAAACTGGTTCTTTCGCGCCATAAACCATCAGTCTACCAACCTTCATTTTAGACGCAGTTCTGATTGCCGCCGTCTCATTGTCTTGCTCCGTTGACCGCTGAATCCCCCGATGCAGACCTCTGGGAAGGAGATATATGACGGAGGTTGTTCAAGCATCAATGTCGCTGCTTTGCCAGACTCATTAGAGCCGCGGGCCCTCATATCTTTACCGACATCTTGGCCTGTGTACGGCAGAAACGAAGGACCATCATGATGTCTGCTTGGTGTGGCAGAGATGAATGGTTTGGTCTGAGGCGTCATGCCCTTCTTCTCGCTCGGTCATACATCTGGACTTTCGCTTCTGTGATTTCGACACGGTTGCGGATATGTGGTTAGTGTGTCTCACAAACATCATCACCATACCTGCGATGCATACCGGGACTACCTGTCCTACAGGTCAGCGACGCAGGTTCCAACGCTATGGGAACCTTTGAACGACATTTTAGCTCGTAAATTAGGTGTTGCGGACGTCTAGTTGGCGCTGCGGGACCGGAAAGCAGGAGAAAAAGAATTATGCAAGGATCGCCATCCATGCTGACGCCGGGCCCTCTCTCAGCTTCGTGAGATGACAAGCGCAGGGCGCATGATTAAAGCATGTTTGCGGTGTTCGTCGATCGAGGAAGAAAGGCTCAGTATAGGCCACATCGCTCTACTGTATCTGCGGACTTGGCAACACGATGGCAAACTATGGAGCCTTCGTGTTGTTGAGTGTCGCGAGTCTCCGACCGCGAATCCCCTTCGCCGAGTGGGCATCCCGCGAAATCGGAGGCTCCATCCTCCGTCACGTCCTCGAGGCAAGGTTCGAGTCGCGCTGGAGCTCACAGAACTCCCTTCGGACATCATGGCCTACGCGGTAGCTATCGTTGAAGCCAGCGACTTGCCTCGTCCACGATCGTCTAGGCACGCTAGCAGGGCTATGTCGAGGGTCCTTTATCAGGTGGCTCACGACCCTGATCACAGCTTAAACCTGTTCCTAACTCTTTGTTTCAACTCTCTTATCAAGATTAGGGACACAAACAAGATCATCCTGCATGTTAGAAACATCGACAGGTAGTTCAAGACTGTGATCATGCTGCAGATAAGAGGGAAGAACGGAACGATAAGAGACTTCAGAGTCCGCTGGCGCTACCGTCGCTTACGGGCAGGGAGCCCCTTTGGACTTTGTGCATTACATGGCCATTCTTCACGCCATAGGATCCTCTCGCTATCACGGTCAAATCCACGAGCCTGTAGCTAGCATCTCCTAAGGGGGTTCAGGAGAGGAAGGATGGCCCACCCTGAGCAGTGGGCAACAAACAGCCGATTGCTCAGGGCTTTGTCAGCTACAATCCATGGAAGCAGGTCATGGCGGTCACTCACACCCTTTCCCCTGGGCGGCATGGCAACCAACAGTATCTATGAATCTTCGCAAACCCAGTCAAAGCCACTCGAAATTGAGCCGCGTCTATTCCGAGTCCTGCCGGCGACCATGACAGCTAACGATGTCTCTGGATCCTGGCCAACCCAGCATCAGCCATCCCAGGCCAGGGCAAGCATCGGTTCTGGGACCAGGATGGTCATGCAGACTCGGGCCCTGGGCTTGACGTCCAAAGTATATGACTGCCACTGCCAGTAATGGCAGATAAGCGTAACGTAGTATATCTCGAACACACCTCGGGCATAATGCCTCGCACAGGCCGCCCAGAAGAGCTCACGCCCTCCCGTGTGTCCACTGCAACAAGACATTCTCCAGGAATGATACGGTCAGGCTTCATCTCATCGACGCGCACTAGAAAGAAGAATACACCACTATACGTGACATCACCGCTGTTGCAACTCACAGGCGACCCTTTCAACAGCATGCACTGTTGGGTGGCGGTGGGCAGCGCTCGAAGATGACCATGGTTCTGTCAGCGTTCAGTGATGACTTCGCACGATGAAGCTAAGCCATCAATAGTCGTTTCGATGCCATTCGGGTTACCTCCGCCTCGATCTTTTGCGCCAATGACTACCGAATCACCGGAGGCAGCAGAGAGGGGGACCATTACCGCCGATGCCCAAATACGTCGGCGCTTATAGATCCTCAGCAGAGCTAGAGAACTTCCGATCTTAGCACTTCCCGAGAACACCTTCTGTATCGAGATAGTACTGTCTGCCTTATCGTCCCTGTCACTGCAGCGCGGGGACCCCATCGAGGTGATGGATACCTCATTCTATATGACGGGGAAGAGGAGCATCCCAGTATTCAGATTTCATCTACACCGACAGCAACGATGCTACGATATGCGTTCGCGATGCGAGGCGCTGGCACATAATTCTCTTTGAACCGCCGCGATCTTCTCTTCGGTCACCCACCCGTCAAGATCTCGCATTCTGCTACGCTGCTTTACATCCAAGTGTCGCCAAACAAGCACCGCCCGGCCCTCAGGTAACTTGATCCACGACAAAGATGTCACCATGGCAGACGGCACATCTCTCCTAGATGCAACCATGGGTGACATTACGGCCAGCAGTCCAAATGCCAGAATTGCCGCGAAGAATGAGCCCGCCACAGACGCTCGGCAACGTCGCTTGGCAACACATCGCAGAACCAATGCTTGTGGTTGCGTCTTGGTCCCTTCGTGGCAATAGCTACTATCATCCATCAACATCTACCAACAACTACCTTCATACTTGGTCAATGGCTGGCGTGTCAAATCACTCCTCTGGAAGAGGCATCGCAGTCCCGCCCTCGAGCATGTGCTCGTCTATCCATGGTGGAGTCAAATCAAACGAATGCGGTACCAGGAGGACCTTGACTAGTCTATGCTCATGGTACAAAGCGATGCTCAACGTGATAGCCGAGTTACTGGCGAATCCTGAAAAGTTTCTGGACACAAGTTTGGACCATCGTATGGGTCATGTCCCGCAGCTACTCTTGATCAGATTTTCGACCCTATCAACGAATTCTTCGGCGACAAGATTACCATCCAAATGCTTTATCAGGACGAAGGCAATGCGCCCACGAACCGCAAAAGATGCACCGTCAAGGGTCACGTTGGTTTCGCTAAGCTGCAACGGGAATGGAAGTACGAGGGACGTGATCCAAAGACGTTGTGAACTCTTGTCTTTTCTTCGGTCAATATCCTGATACCTGCAAGCGACAGCAGAACATATGGGTCTCACGTCCTTCATCTGTAATGTCTCATTGGCGACCACACCCTCCGACCAGGCCATTTGTACGTGCTCAGCACTCGTCTTGGATGTCCCGGCTTGCATAGACTCACGACACGAGAGATGGGCGTGAGCGTGGCTAGCAGTCGACGAGAAACAAGACCTGCCAGCTGCGACCCTTGTTCCGCTCGAGGTGATTGTGACGTGGTAAATCATATTTGCTACTTTGGATCGAATTGTCTTGGATAGCTCAACATGACAAGATCCGTGGAATTCACTCCAGCTGTGATGGCTATTCTCTCGGGGTCGACCCCACCTCATTTGATGGGCCAGTCTGCAGCTAGCTAAGCGTCGACTTCGAGACTTCGAAGGATGGCGAAGACAAGCTTCCTTGGATGAAGTTAGAGTGACCATATAAAGAGCACAGCCTAGCTTGCACCAAGGACTAACATATATCCCCCCTTGGATGATGGGGTGAACTCGCGTCTCGGGCCAGATGTTCAGACCATGACTGCCGCCTCCTCTGTCGTACCTGACCTATTGTGGTACTCTTGCGCGGTGTTAGACGGCCACAAGCGTCGCCGCACTAGAATTTGCTCTGGTAGTTATCGTTCCGCATGAGCTGGATTTGCATCGTTCCACATCTTCGACGGGTGTACAGGGTATATGATCCTCCAGGTTGTTGCGACTTCCCATGTCGTACAGGCCTTTGAATCTCGAATCGAATCAACACAAACTATGCTGATATTTGGAAAAGCCAAACAAACCAACCAGCGGTCTTGCAATCAATCCCCAACCCGGGCCCTCGCGGAAATGACGCTCCCCAGCGATACCCAGCGAGAGCGCAAGCAAATGGAATATCACATCCATTTCAGGTCACCTACCTGCAAGACTCCAAGAGGTAGACCTCTGGATGTTGTCGTCAACTCCTTTGACTGGCGTCTTATCATAAGACTCAGTAGAGCCGAATGAGGCACACGGGGCCACGTACAAAATTCCCGCGACCCTCAACAAGGCGTCTGCGGCGCTTGACGCCAAGGCGAAGACTCTGGTCAGCGGGACCCTGATCAAAGATAGAGTATTCGACGCCATTGGCATTCTCAAAATTCATCCCGGATGCCCTTTCGCGACGGAGAAGGCGATTTTGCGAGTCCTCGGTGCCAACCACTTTCTCCTGGCCAACGCACGTGGCTCTGCGAGACGTGATCTATGCGACAGGCTCGCCGGAACGAAGAGTCTTTTGGGGCGGCTCGTCGGCTTGAACGGAGCCATTCGATACAGATTTCGTGGCGGCCCTTCAGTCAGCAAATGATGGACGACAATGCGGATTGCTTTGCCCTTGCGCGGGGGTCGAGATAACCACAGGCATCACGCTCAGCGTCTCGCTTGTGGTGAGCTAGCATGGTCTTGCGTTGAGCGTGGGCTTCGCAGCTATGCCCCTGCTCTGAGTCATGTCCAGGTCTCCAGCTCTTAGATCAGGACATCCGAAGACAAGCCAAGGTAGCAAGCCTGCTACATACCTCGTCGACAATGCGGGCAACTCGCATAGCTAGGCAAACGAGTTGCGATGGGAAGCTTGTAGAGGACGAAAGTCTCGTCGAATATTCCCGCGGTCAACCACAGAAGGCTTGTACGATATTCGAGGCGAGACAATTCTGCCCGAAGAGATATCTACCTTCCTGCTTGCCGTATCCGAAAGAAAACTTCCAACGTCCAGCTATTTGGTTATGTCCTTGCTATCCCTGCATACTATACTTTTCTCCAAAGGGAGGCTACCAAGGACGCAGCCTGGACCTCCGAGAGAGAGGTGCATCACCGGGTTGTGAAATCTCTCCAGCACAAGTTGAAGGAGACAGGAAAGCCCGGGGCTGTGCAGTTGCGGAGCGAGACTACGGCTCATCGGCTCTCGCTTGTGTGAATAGTTGCGTAGACAATTTTCCACCTAAGCAGCGATTCCCCTCCTCAACCACGCACTTAGAATCGGAATCGGGCCCACGCACGGATATCAGAGTGCACGTATGCCGACATCAGAGATCCGTCAAGAGGTAGACCTCTGCATCCCCGTTTCATTATTCGGCGCCCTGCAATAAGGCGCGGTAGAGCCAGGCGTCCTCCGCACACCCGTATATCCAGGGCATCAACCTTGTCCATAGGCTCCCCTACATCGACAAACACTGTACGATTGTCTCGGCGTAGTACTCAAAAAGGACTGTCCTAAAACTGTGGCGTAGGCGCTTTGCAGCAAGAGGATAGGTTTGACATCTCGAGCCGATCATGCTGTTCCCGGACTCTTGAGACAAGGCACCGACTCTGGAGGTACCTACATGCCAACGAGGAATTCGACAACTTCCACTGGCATTCAATAGAGCAGAAGACGCTCTGCTGCTGAAAATATTTCCACTCGCAGCAAGGGCCATCTACTCATCCCATCGTTACACTTGTTCACTTCTGTTGTTGTGGTCCCCTCCGTAATCACTCCGAGTCGAAAACCAGTCGTCTCACCTGATCAAATTGTACAACCTCTCGATCAATGCGATGCGTCTTCAATGAATCGCCAATGCTGCAGTCGAACTCGTGTTGATTGGGGAATCAACCTCCTGTCGAGTAAACCAGCTGCCGAGGATAGACCCCGGGGCCCGGGCCGGTCTAGTGATCAACATACAGTCCCGTGTCTACGAGATCGAGGAATTCTATCCGTCCCTCATGGTCAACTTTGGTATGCGGTCAGTCGGCTATCTCGCAACTGCCATTGCAAGCTGCTGCCGGCTTCGACGATCGGAACTTCGGCAACTACCTGCAGTCGCCATTCCCGATCCATAATCCGAATATACAACTTGTCCAACCGGAGCCCTCAAGTCATAACTATCTTGTCGCATCCTGGGTATCCTCCGCCGCGTCCTGCCGCAATCAGGTGGAATCGAGATCGCAAGCAATGGTATCTCAGGCAGGGATGGGACTGTGCTGAATCACAAGACCGGCGACACCAAGCGGAGCTGCTGACAGCGTCGAAAGCCATCGTAGCTAGGATGCCGAACGTCGCCAGATTCATACACAGCTTGCCAGGCAACATCAGCGTCATAGCACGCGTGGTTGCTTCCTGGTCTTGCCACGGGCTCCTTCAAGCAACCAACACACAGCAAACGCGGACCTCTCATTCGAGCGTGACGCATCTTACCCTGCCCGAAGAGTTGTAGTTGTTTTGGTGAGCCCATGGAAGCTGGTGTCCTCCGCAAGACTTAGGCAAATGATTGCCCTTTTGCGCGAGCATCTATACAACGTTCCCGGAAGGACAGTGACACAGGGGCCCAAGACAAGTATGGGCGCCCAGTGCGCAAGTTTCATCACCAGCGACGAGGTCCTGGTTTTTCGAATCTTTCATAACTTCATCAGTCACGACGAACGCCTCCACGATCCCCAGAACCCATTCCTGACCGCCGCACATTGCCCTCAGACGTCTCAGACACTTCTGTGTCCAAGCACACTACCGCCTCCCGCTTTGTGGCGGGTCACCGTGAGGGGAAGCATAGCGAGGCAATACGCTCCTAATTGCAGCCCATGGATGAAGATTTTCGTGCTACGTGTGAGAGATACCGACATCAGGCCCGTAACCTGGTAGACTCTGACGTTGCGATGCGCGTGATTCCTCTGACCGGATCCCGGCCGGACGACTAGTGGCGCATGTGAAGTCCGTGGGCATCGTGACTGGAGAAGACGCTGCGAGCTCAAGGTGGATCCCCTAGTCATACCATATATGCTCGTTCATGTTGACTGTTTGCACGGGCAGGCTCCCAAGGGATGCACCGACATGTTGGGCGGACGTATGTGACCGCATGTTGACAGACTTCAGCTAATGGGCTGGTGCGTTCCGACGCCCACCTACGAAGGTGCGAGACACTTTCAGCCAAATTGGCGCAACAATCGTTATCCCTACAGAAGACAACACTCAGAAGCTCACGGTCGAATACCCCAAGATAGGCAGAAAGAGACCGATCGACTTGACAACAAGCCCAGGGCCTGCCCGAGAAACAGCCGACGTCTACGCACTTCCAAGTTGAACGGCTTTTTGAACCAACACTCCCTCAACAGATGCTACATCTGGGTCGAGCAAGGGTCATGTTACACGAAGCATCCCGTGGAAGAATGTTACAAGGCCTGCGTATCGGTCTAAGTTTACCAAGGCCGATCACAACGGCGTCTGACGCTCGACCGACCCATTTCCTCGAGGTAGACCTCTTTAAAGCGTACATCTCTCACTCGTTTCTCTTACGTGTTGCCGCTGTATCAGGCTCCATAGAGCTGCGAGATCAATACCATTTGATGGTTTCAGTACGGTCGGGAGTAGCTACAAACCCGTTGCTCAAGTCTCTGCGTCGGCTTACACGCTAGAGTTTCAGCACGTCAAAAACTCCACGCTGGAAAGACCTCCGGTACGCTGGCCTTGAATGATAACTTTGCCGGGATCTTGGGAGCATTACAGACGTCAATGTCACAGAGAGGCCGCATATTGTGGCTGCAAGTGCCAGTGACGACGAACTCAACAGTATCCACTTCGACGAGGAGCCGAAGACCTTCGCATGCTCTTGCAAGATCACCCGGGACAACCCAAACGCTGGCCTAACCACGGACGCTCGAAGGATGTCTTTGACAGCGGGCGAAGGCGAAGCAAGAGAACATGGAATTTCCCATGGGCCATGGCTGCTTCGCGCTCTGGGATGGGAATGATACCCAATACCCTTCAGAAGTGGACTTCTGGAGCATGGTCTTCTCACCGATCGCGATTCCTCACGCCGGGCCCGCGTCTGTCACGACTATCGGCGACAGTTCGACAGACGGCTGGTCGCTCAAATCAGTTTCACGTCGCATGGGATATTAAGAGCATCACCGCTGTGGCTATGCAGGAAGACCTGTAGCATGACCGTGCTACTATCAGATCGCTCGGCCTGTATGCCCGGATGAGTTGAAACCCCCCTGATTGGCCAGTTAGTCAAGGCGCAACTATCATAGGGATAACAATAGGCTTTTCACTTTGCGTTCCAAAAGAGAACACTTAGACTCCAAAGACGACGACGGCATCCGCATCAATAGTCCACCGCTTGATGAGATATACGGCCGGATTACACCATTTCTCTTTGCCCATTCGCTGCCTGGAAATGAACATCTGCCTGAACCCCCTCAGGCTGGCTGGGATCTTCATGAATGAGACTCGTCACCGTTCGCAATTTCGCGCCCTGGGCCCGTGTCTGTCGCGACGACTGGTGAGAACTGAAGATAAGACAGTGTTCGGTCCCGTCTCTACTCGTTGTACCACGAACATGCACCCAAGCATACTCCTTTCCTAACCCTCGCTCCTGGCAGTCGTGGCAGCAGCCAGAGACGACATCGATCTTGCTCCCTGAGAGTTTAGTCACGCATCATGATGGGGGCCCCACTGATGTAAGCGTCCTTCTGACCTGATTACTTCGTCATTGTAGCGGCCATGGAAGACATGGGTCGTGCAGAGGTGCCTCTGGACAGAGTGTCGCCGGCACTTCTCAGCAGACTGGACTGCCGGCATTCAAGAATCCGGACATCAGTGAGAGCGAGACAATCAACACGGAAGCCCTGTTCCTTGGATGTCCTCTTGTATGCCCTTATTATCTACGAGGAGTCTTCCCATGTGGCAAGTTGGAAGCCAGCGGTCGAGAAGATTGTTATCATCGTCTTCTTTAGGCGCGTGAAGTAGCTCAATCACCGCACTATGTGTCTGAAATGCCCGGAAGCTCTTGGCAAGCCACATGCAAAGACCGGTGCTCGATCAGCTGTCATCTTCCCAAACGGAATGATTGGCCAGTATCCAAGTATCACACAGCATCACACATCGGCAATGAGCGCTCATCTCGGCTTCCCACCCAGTCTGGGCCTAGTTATGAATGCTAGGTGCTACGACTGCTAACCCTTTCAAGACAGGATTCGGGCCGTCATTCGGGCCTCGGCCCCGGGCCCGACTTGATCTGGGTCAACAACACCTCCCTGGCCATAGATCTCACATACAAGCTTCACAAGGAGCGAGCACCCGACGAATGTCAGCTCTAGCTGGTTCGCTGGTATGGCGTGCGCAATCGTATCCAGAAGCACTGCTGCTACGGGATGGACCACTGGGTTAACGATGGCAAGATGAAACGCGACGACGACGGGGAGACGGGCCTGGAGAGAAGTGACACAATCTGTGGAAGTTGCCTCACATCGGACACTTCCCCTCTTTCCACATTTTGGCCCCGAAGGCTCAGACAACCATGCCAAAACGCCTTTGCCCCTGCTGGCCGTCGACCTACCCAAGTACCCATTGTGGTTCTGTAACTCCGCCTATAGCAGTGCGTGAGGTCATTTCAACAAGCAGGTATTTACATTGGGTTGTCAGCTGCGGAACGAGATTACTTGTTCTTGCCCCTGTCGCCATCAGAACTCGACTCACAAATTGCCAACCATCGAAGAGCACACAGGCGGACTGCTGATGGTCAGCAGGCTCAGTATCAGCAGATGGTTGCTTCCCTGTGTGGCCATCGCTCCACACCTATCTACCGCAAATACAGAGCGACTTTCTCCGGACGTGAAGTGTTCCACTACCTAAGGAAACCCGTCCCCTAATTCCCCATGGATATGATTGTTGCCTTGTCCACCTAACAATCGAATACACTCTCGTGCGAGTACATGCATACAGGGGTCCAACGCATGATTCTCGAATCGTGGCGGGAGCAACCCAAGACCCAAAGTCCTAGGGTTGCTGGCGCAGGCAAACTAGTGGAGATGGTGGCATTTCATACCGTCACGGTCATTGAAGCTATCGACCTGTTTCGACAATGGTTATCGAAGGACGTGGCTGACCTCATATGGCTTACGATCGCTGGTATCGCTTCGCTACTCTGTCGATGATGCCCGCCACAAGTCGAGACAGATCTCGAGAACCGATATGAAAGGGCTCGGATGAGATGGCCGAAAAGACACACCATGCTTGCCCTTTGGTTTCGGCCTCGCTAAGCTGAAGAAGCTAAATTTGAGACGATGAGATTATGTGCCGTACATGAGAAACTTTGGAGACGGCTTGAGACGCTTGGTCGGAAATACGGGTGATAGATGGTTTTGTTTTGGACGATGCAAACCTAACCCCCCCCCTAACCCATACCCAGGCACACGGAACGCATTTCCGTCGATGACCCAGGTCAACTTGGCGAAGGACTTCTTACTCAAAGACGGCAAGGAAATCGATGAACTTGCGTACCGTATCGCTGTGCGCAAGTTCGCTTCAAAGGCAAAGAAGCCATTCAATCCTAGGTACCCCAATGGAGAATCACCGCAGGACTTGCCATGATTTGCAACTGTGCAGTAGCACCAGCACCTATAGCGATTCTCGCCGAGGCAGACCTCTACGACAGGGAATCGAAGACTTAAAGTCCTTGCATGGCGTTTGTCTATACGGCTCAGTAAAGCCAGAGTCCGTCTTTCCAGAAGAAGCTGACTGCCAGCTGGGATTCGTGAAGAGATGCACAGGGCGTGCGTCTGGGAAGACGTCCTCCTTGCCGACATTGCCCAAAGCCAATGCTAGACCGCCAGTCTCGACATGTCAGACTGGTGACGCAGCTCTTAGAGGGGATGACACTGAAGACAAATGTACCCCGGGCCCTCACCAACTTTATTTAGGATCGCGAACTTGCCCTACCTTATGGTCGATGTAATCCACGATACCACGTTTCTATGGGCGTCAGCACGCGTAGACGCATCCCCGGCTATGCTATCATTGTCCCGGTGATGGCGACTATCTCGATGAGTACGCCCCCGTGGAGGAGTAGGTCTTCTGTGCAGTGGGTGTGCTCCGCGATGCCGGAACGGGAGAGGTGTGCTCCCCGGGAGCAGTTAACCACTGGTGGGATATCCTAAAGCACCTCTGTAGCGAAGCCAGGCATGGTGCTAATGTCGACCTGGGCGCGTTCACGCGCCTCCACTACTACCCGCAGCTTGCGGGCAGTGGCCCGAGGTCGATATCGCCCAGCCAAACGACTGGCAGCTGCCGCTCGCCACGCGGGAGGACGGCGGAGCCCAGCCCGTGGGAGAAGGGGCTAAGAGTAAGATAGCCTATGGATCGCACTAGCCCTGCTTCGCCTCTGGGTACTTGGCGGGTACGGCGATGGCTACGGCGGCCGCAAACCACGGTATCCCGGGAGTAAAGTACCATCCATCGGCCATTGTCATGCCGGCGACCAGCCAGCTCGATGGGCAGCTTGACAGCAAGCTCGACAGCCAGCTGTCTCAAATGCCTCGACCGCTTTCTGCACAAACATTGTTCGGTATCTTATTAATCTAACGAAAGTCAACTTTTGACGTATCATATCATGATCAAGCTCTCGGCTCTGACACATCGTGGCGACTATTCTCGGCGGCGAGGCAAACGCTTACTATCTTGCTTGAGGATGGGTTCTGAACACGCGATGACACCCGAGCAGTGTTTCTGGAGCACGGGGCCTGGAAGACAAAGATTATCGAACTTTTGAGATATAGATCGGAATTCCTACTAAGGCGCTGAGTATCACATCAGGTTGTCTCTCGCCATCCAGCATCGAGCGTCTCGGGGATGGACAACACGGCGGCGGCTGTGGTTTGCTCATAGAGCAGTCCGGCTCAGGCGCAGCTTTCAGAAATGGTCATCATAGAAGACGAACAGATCTTGAACACTAAGATATCGAAACTATACATACAGCCGTTGAGAGTCTTTCTGCAATCGATTTTCCTCAGAGGCAGACCTCTGAGCTAGGATGTTATGCAGGGACACCACCAAAAATGTGACCTGCGGCGCAGAGCCGGTCGTAGCTCGGGTAGAGGTTGGAATGGGCTTCCACTGATTCTACGCGGTGAGGCTGCTTCAAGACGAACAGGCGAAGATATTGGGGTCACGGGGCTACTGGAAGACGTAGGCATCAAACCCGCAAGACCACCGCAGTATTACTTCAACCCAGCGAGACGCACACTATTTGTGAACGACCACATCAAGCCGCCGGCGCCTTCAACACCAGCCAACAAAAGGAGACGCACAAAGCTCAGCGATGTGGCCGCTGTACGGGGCTCATTAGGGCCACGAGCCTTCCTCCTTCGGCGTGTTCGTCCGGCCATACGGGACGCAGGAGAACGTTTGAAGCTGTGCTTTGTCGTCGTCTACAGGCTATCTCTTGTCTTTGAGGCGTCGTGGCATATTTCTTTGCCTCTGCTGCAGGTTCTGGTGTGCCAACGATCCTCTCCCAAACGCGTCCTCTGCGCGTGGGTTACAGTTGGGCCGAGATGGTATTGGCGTCGCAGTCTCAGTTCATCCCGCGCAAGCTTGTCACGACTTGGACACAAGCAGCATTCCGACTTAGATCCTTGGAACCATCGAGGCCATGGAGACGCACGGATCGAATCGAAGAGCAAACGGGAGAGCCGTCAGTTGCTTGCCCTCTTGACTCTCAGGGTGCATTTCGCGGTCGAGGTGTCCGCGAGTGCTGTCCGGAGCGGTCGACGCTTTCGCACACAGGGATCATGCATCAGCCGTTCTTAATGCCCAGCGGTTAAATCTTCAGTAAAGGCGCACTCCTTCCGGTTGGTCTCCTACCGCCGTCGTGGCTCGCGCGTCCTCGGCCTTTAAGCGTGCCTGGCGGCAATCTTGACGATCACCCCACTGTTGCGATTACTTTCCGCATGCCCCGACCAAAGTCAAAATAACCAACGCAACTCTCCCATCGGTCTCTCCGTTCACAATGGAGAAGGCTACAGTTCTCCAGGAGTGCTAAACCTTTCCCCGACCGAGGTTTCGCGTACTTCGTCGACCAACTCGACCTTTGAGTTAGTTGACGTAGGAGCAATCCCTCAAGCTCCTCAAAACGTCCGAAACCGACGATGCAAACGCCGCCGAGGATCATCTAATAGCACTGGCTGCGGACGATGCGACAATACCACCATTTGTGTTTTATCGTGTCAATCGATCGTCGTCGTCGTTCTATATTGCTTCTCAGTATTTCAGGCGCCGCCATGGGAACCCGCGTATTTGTTGCCCTGGCAGACGGCCCCGGTCCCTATCCTATCTAGAGCACATGGCGGTCATCGTCCTCGACTCAATCAAGAGATCGCATAACTCTGTCTCGTGGATTCGTGGACAGCGGGAGACTTGAAAAGGCCACCGAGTCTTTTTGGTCCCTTGGTGTTCTCGAAGGGGCGGGCTATGGCACTGTCCCCTCAGAGGTAGACCTCTGGAGAAGATAGCTATCCGTGTCAGTCAGCAGCATGCCCTTCAGGATGCCTACTGCCACCTCGAGTGGCATGCCAACTTCCACATCACTCATTGACTGGCCTGATCCCAGGCACTA
This sequence comes from Colletotrichum aenigma, assembly GCF_013390185.1. Taxonomy (NCBI): domain Eukaryota; kingdom Fungi; phylum Ascomycota; class Sordariomycetes; order Glomerellales; family Glomerellaceae; genus Colletotrichum; species Colletotrichum aenigma. Next base: position 1,766,064 of record NW_023500914.1, read on the forward strand.
TAAGTCGCGGTGCTGTTCTTCCCGGGCCCTCGGCCTCCGGCTATCGCCCGGCGCCTCGCCAAGTCAACAGGGTCATTCAGCCCTCGGAAGATCAGTTGTTGACCATTTTTCGTGCGTTTCGCCGAGTAGAGACACGCCGAAAAGCCACCTGTCTCGAACCATATGAAGGAGATGATCCCACGGAACCAAAAGTTCTTGGTCAAGTCAACCCTCAGACACCACGGCTAACAGCCAAAAGTCACACCCGCTCTTCAAGTTCTTGGCCAGCAGGACAGACCTTAGTCCAGCTCACTATGCTGTTGAGCGTCTTCAACCCATTCATCCCTTCGTCCCCAGACCCAACAATGAGGAAGAAATCACCCACTTTTCGTCGGCGAAGACCGCGTTGCCGGAGTGAACAATGTTGCCAGTTCATGACGGGTACTCGAGCCGCTGAAAGAGCGACTCGTCAGACCCAGCCTATGCGGTTTCCTGTCCTCTCTCGTCTTCAGGTGACTGTTGACAGAATGGTTAAGACAGATTCCACCAACCAACTTTGGCATCCAATTATCCCCTCGCAGGTCCAAGTGGTTCAGCCACAACCATGATTACAACCTCACCGGCAGTGATCAGCACCCCAAGCACCCCGTGGATCTCGCACCTGGGGCCCTTGGCCTATTCACACAATGCGAAGGCTATCACGTGATCTTCCGAAATAGATCAGTCGAAATATACGACACCCGTCAGGAAGATTTCTGCTTCGGCGAAGAGCACGGCTGGAGAGATGAAGATGTTGGGGACGATGAGGAGCCTCTGGAGATAGAAAACGGAATCGAAATCCGTTTCCACTGGCTTCCTGTCACTTCGCCGGTTCGTACCTCAGGCAATCTTCAATAGAAGACAACCCTGCGAGCGGAGCTACTTCACTTCTGCATGTGCTCTTGGGTCTAGCCTAGCACAAAGAATATCGGCTCAGGAGGTGGTGGCCTCAGGAGATGCAGTCGACTGTCGCTTCTTACTTCAGTCACATCAATTCGCCGACTATAAATGGGGCAAAGCGTCTCTCGACTTGAGGACTCGCGCTTATCCGCAATGACTTCCTCCCGCTGATTATCCATCTGCCGCCTAGGAGGTACGAATGCGAGGAATCACGTCCCAATGCTAGCCTTCGGGAGCAACTCCTTGAGTACTCATGCGCTGAGGTGGGCCAATTAAGCCACACATCGCATAGCGTAACTATGTACGTGAACTGCTGCCTCCCCTACGGCATGAGAATCGGGTCGGACCGGCATAGCGATCTCTCGACCTGAGGAGTAAATAGCTGCAACGCAAGACAAGCTTCAAACAGAACGACCACCACGAATCCGACCGTCTGGTCCCGACCATCTGCATCGTCACCTCCCCTCATATCTTCCTACAATCAACACATATCAAAGGTCCCAGGCGCCGGAAAAGAACTTCGCGTTTAGAATCAAAAACAATGGGCTTTCGTGCGGACTTCGTAATATCAGCGGACGTAGCGTTCGCTCATTAGGGCCTCGGACAACGTTCGTACTGGGACACGTAGCCTCACAAGATGGCTGCCGCGACTCTAGATCAGTGTACTGAACTGTGAGCTGTTCGACACAAGTCGTTGTGCGCGGTGCACTCTCGAGCCGGGCCCGGAATGTCGTTGATCAGTACCAGAGCATCTGTCTCTGCTTTCGTCTAGCCCTCATGTAGGCCAGGGACCGGCATTCTCTGTATAACAGGTTCAGCCGTTCACGAAGAAAGCGAACCTGGAATTCACTCTGAACCACTGAAAGTTCTGCCAGCTTCGATGGTTCACTTTCGCGGCACCTGACATCTCTGACGATGCCACGCCCCCTGGAAATGCGACGACTTCCGACGTCTCAACAGCCAACGTGGCACACCGACAGCTACAAGAGGGGGCAGAGATTGAGCTTCAACGTTTGGCCTGGCCACTAGCCCAGGTGGTCCAGCCAGCAAACCCTCATACAACACCACCCGACCCCTCTATGAGATGAACAGGCCTTGGCTTACTCTGGGAGGTTTTCTCGATATCCCATCACCCTTGTCAAATCTCCGTCCCGACTCCCCCGCGGCGACAAGCCCGCCACAACAAGCCAAATATCAGGTACCTGGCAGCATCAAAGATGAGCTTCAGTTCTCAATTATCGCCGGCGTCGGAGCAATAAACAAGGGGTCGCTGCTGTGGATGTTCGACTTTACGCGTGCTTTGTGTTGGAAAAAGTACGCATCTCAAACTTGGCTCGAGTTCGACCACGGCAAGCATCTGAAGCCTGGAGGGCAAGCTTGCCTTTCTAAGCCACATCATCAAACACCAGTTCAACGGCTCTTTTCTAGACCTCCATCTCGCCGACCCACGAGATGCTCGCCTGGGCAACACTCCTAAGACAGGCTATGCATCCCCAGGCGTAAACGGCTTCAATGATGTCCTTCATGGCACAGTATCAGTACAGCATTCAACCGGCTCTTTCAATTTCCCCGAGACATACTCAACTTTCGACCCTGTCGACGGATGGCTTCCAGTAGCCCCCTATGTCTGTGATACTATTTCAGATGCTACAGCACCGGTTAGCGCAACAGTAGATGCGTTACAATACTTCAACGCAGATGCAGATACACAATTGTCAGTGCTATCCAGCGGGGGGCGTCAGTATGCTGCTCAGACTCCTTGAGGAAAAGGCCTGGTATCCCAATTGGATGCTGCGGGAGCAATGAGGCGGCCGTGAAGAACATGAGCGAAGATACGGCTGAGAACAGCATCAAGGGCGAGGACAACATTACTGCCGAGGACGAAACCAGTAGCCAGACTAAGCGCGTCGCTGAAAAGAGCTCAATCGTGCAGCTCGACCCTACTTACACCGTCCTGTTGCCGTTGATCACTTCAGCTGGAAGGAAGCCCAAGACACTGACAATACGGCAAGCAGAGAGGGGCATTGACGGTGGCCCGATGCATTTTGACCAATACCGGGGCTTATTCTGAAAGTTGCTGGCCGTAACGCCGTCGAGGCACGCAACTCAAAATTATCTCCCGTTACGAGGATATACCTACCTAATACTATAATACTGTCTTTTCATGACTCAATCATACACAATCTTTACTCCCAGGGGCTCTAGCCTTCTATCTTTCGCTAGTTTACTGCTTCCTTTTTCAGAAACCTATAGTCGAGACATAACCGACCTAGCAAACGCTTACATCAACCACTTACACCCCGGGACCAAGATGCAACGCTACGTCGGCGTCCTTCTCTGCTCGCCCAACGTATTGATATCTGGTCTAAGTCAATCACCAGTGTTATATCCTGGTATGGACATCTGCCTCGACCTCGAATTTTCAAGCGCCTGGGTAGAGGACTGTGCCACTCGCCGCACAGTCTCTCAAACCCAACGAATCAGGGAGGGAGGGGTCCCTAACCCGAAGGCTTCGAGAACGCAGAGCGAGGCTGAGGCTGGGAAGGGCTACTTCGCGCTTGAAAGCTGGGTATCACTATCCGCCATATATAACTGGCTAGTGGCAGTAGCAGAGCACGTCGACCTTCAGGTCGAGAGGCATGCTACTGGTTCGGCGCCGAGGCCTACATCATGCGGCATTGCGGGCATTACCACTAGGGCAACAAGCAGAAGAGGGCACGTGGGGCAGACGGCCAGAAACGACTCGAGCTCTTCGCGGCGGAGATCGATCCCGAGGCCATTCAGGTCGCCCGCTACGTATTATTCCCAGCCCTCCGCGGCTGAGGACACCGTTACCGGTACCTCACGGACACCATCTTCGACCAGCCTCGCGACACCGCATACTGGTACGACTCAGACCTTTGGGGAAATATCTACCTTCGCGTAGATATGCGTGTTTGGCTCTGTTACTATTGTGTGGGCCCTCGTGCTCATGAAGTCTTATGCGAAATCGCTGCTCGAGATGATGCAAAGATTAGCTCCGCCGAGACAGCAACATTCGACCCGTTGCTGGAGGCATAATTACTAGACAAGCAGGAAAGTGTGTGATCTACCAGATGGCCTGAAAGGCGGCCTTTGGAGCAGACTACAACTGTGTCCGTGTGAGGAGGAAGCCGGGTTTGAGTACCAGCTCGGTCGCAGATGGCGTTATGGGGGACCACTCTGGATCCTTCTCCATCTGGAGTCGACTTGTTGACCTACGAAGCAGTGATGTCACAAGGCGCTGTGCGTGATGCAATCGACTACCCTGGGCCCATGACGACTTGTAGTATGGTTGTCTTCGCTGGCGTCTTTGGTCAGGAGACCTTGCGATGCCACATGTAGTGGCCTCGATCACTCAGTATGGGCGAGGAGCAACGGGCGACCAAAAGACGCGGGCTCTGCGTAGGCTGGAACGTCAAGTGCGTCGACTACGACCTGCTCCAGAAGCTGCTTCTGCTGGCCTTGCCAACTAGTAGAAGCATCGGCCCCCTAGCTGAGCAACACCACAGGCCTACAACTCTACGGGATGATCATCCACGCCTCCTCTCACAAAGTTGACAACCGCAGCATGAGGATGACGTGTTCCCTCTCTTTGAGATACGCTTGGACATGGCCACAATATACTCCTCGGCCACGACGGCCGTTGCCGCATTTTTTGGTGGCTCAGTAGAGCTGCCCGCTTTACTTCAATTGGCCCCCAAGCTTCTCGACGTTTCCTGCGGCCCTCTCATGGGATGAACAGTCTAGTTTGGCTCGACCTGGCGTACGCACGTGGCAACGACAGAGACTATAAGATTGTAGGCAGCCGGCAACCCCAGACATTCATGTGGTGCAGGCTTCTAAGCAGGATAGACAACGCTACCTCGGCGATCATCTATCTCGGCGGCTTGGGACGGAATATCCACAGCTAGCTACACCACTCGTTCGGACTTGGGACATTTATTGCAATATCTCGGTTGAACAAGCGTTTGCGCAGAAGTTCCCATGACACACTGTCGCTCGTGCCTGTCCAGACGAAACGGCGGGTGCTTCATTTCGCTCAACCTCGCCAGGAGAGCAAACGCAGGCTGGGACACCCAATCTGCCACCCAACGTTGGGCTGAGCCTCACCGCAAATATGCAGAAGGCCGCGTCTGCCAGGGTGGGAAAGATGTAGAAATGTCCTTCGTCTTTGTCAAACGCTTCCATGTCTGGTTGAAGCTCGTCACTCCATGGAAACTAGCCGCTTGTATCGTTTGGGGACGATTTTCATGATGACGAGATACTGAACCATCACAAGGTACCCGATGGCGGCTTACGCGATCTGCCATTGCCACTAGCTGAGGTAGAGCCAGTCGCTGAGGCTAGGGTGCGTCGGAAGCTTCCCATATTCGGCTTCTCCAGCGGAGGAACTCGACGAGTCTGTCACCTACTTCAAATGGGTACCTGGGCCTTTCCCTCATGGTGGTGGTTTCACTGGTCACGACAATCCTCCAAATTCTCGTCTCGAGGAAGGGCAACCGGTTTTACCTCTCCTAGCCCCAGGTCGTCAGGGCCGCCATTAGAGATGTGTCCCAGCTGCGACAAAGCACGACAGATGCATTTGCCGAACCTTCTACAAAGCCCGTTAGGTTGTCTTCCGAGCTCTCAACTAGATGATGCTCTAAAGTAGCCTTCTGGAGGACATTACTTCATACCGGGCAGGCACAACAATTTATTCAAAGGCTCAGCCACCTACTCGACTCCTTCAATGGCCGGCCATATTTACACTTAAAAGGCACTACAACTTTAGTGTCCGGCTGCTGTAATGCAGTAAAACCTTCCGATGCAGCAAAGAGAAAATACCCCGGGCCTTAGAATACTTGAGGGAGCATACGTGGCGAGGCTGATGCGCGGGCCCGCTGCTCCAGCAAGACGGACCAAAGCACGCCGGCCATGGGCGCGGCCGCAGCCATGGCACTCGCATCGGCAGGCACTTGATAGGCGTTTGATATAGCTCTTGCTAAGTCTATCCCCATCAATAAGACCAGAGGAGCTGCCTCCTCCGAAGCTGCCCTGGATACCCTCGAGGCAACAGATACCCGTCACCGGTCGATCACGCCACGAGACCAAATGCAGCCTTCCTAGACCTGAGGCCTTGCGGTAACACTCCAATCGCCCAGTCTAAGTCGTCCACAACGCTTCGAAGCCAACCCCTACCTGCCTCGATACTATCATTATTGTTAGGAGCCGAACTGGACACGCCCCATCGCGCCTGTTCCTCCAGTTGGTGACTACATCTGCGTACCTCAGTCTCGGTATCAGTACCAACGACGACATGATGGAATTACTTGTCCAGAGAAACCAAGCCGTGTCTGGCTATGGCGGGGAAACCTTCTTCACTCCGTGCGATACCACCGACAAGACCGATACGAGCCTCGCCCAAACAAGACAAGCTGCGCGGAGGTCATCATGACGCAGTATTGCGAGAACTGAACGGCTGTAGTCATGGTCTCTCGGGGCCCTTGTGCAAACAATTTCATTACCAATACGATGATGCATTTCGTGAAGTGGGTATCCCGGTCAGTCGTATGTTCAGGGTCGCCTCAAAGAAAGCCTACAACAACAGTAGAGACGACAATGAAGATAACAGCGGCCGCAAACGATGGCGGCCAGATACAATGGCGGCCGAGGATTAAGCTTTTTCAGTCGTTCGGGTTTGATTTGCTTTTCACTTAGCTATGCCATGCTCTGGTCCGGCGGTGGGCCCTGCTTCAGTGCGTCGCGGACACAGAGTCAACCAACCTGACGAGGTTTGCTTTGCAGTGAGCTTCAGGTTGCCTTTACCAATTCTCTCGCGCGCTACAGCTCCTCGCCGCGTCGCTGGTTGTTTGCCTTCCGTGGGCACCATCACCACTACCCTGTAGGCTTCCCCCGAGCCCGTGTGTCTCGACATGATGAAGCCAGTTGATCTTCTCGGCAACCAGACCGTACACAGACAATCATGTACCTTATCTGGTTTATTCGCATCTCCATCGCTGCATTTACAAGCGAAGAGTGGGAGCCGAATCGGTTGGGCCGTGGTTGGGGCCAATGCAGTCTCGGCCGAATGCAAGCGCCCTTACTAGGTTGTCCTTATGGGTAAAGTCTATGAACCCGACAAGCAAAATGGCCACGAAAGGAGCATCGAGACATGTTGAAGTCCTCTTCGTCTCAACGAATACTCAACACCGCATCTATGACGGCCACCGTTTCACAATCAGATCAAAAGACACCAATCTGCTTCCACGCCTGGAACTCCTGAGACTATGCCTTGGCTAACACCAAGCAACGAACTTTATTTCCGCCCCCGGGCCCTGGAGAGTTGCAACCGTCAATGGAAGAAGAGAGATGCTAGCTCTGGGCCGCCAATTACAGCCGCAATACGACTCTGGATTCTCTGCAATGTATTTGCAAATCTATGACGAGGCGTACGCGAAAGTCAAGGATCTAGGTGTCTGGGCTGGAATCATCCGGATTACATTGTCCCCGACAGATTCCAGCTCCCATCTGCGGATTACTACAAGATGGAATCTGGATATTCCGCATAAGGAAATTCCACAACTTGAGGACCTGACGTATGGCGTATGGCTAAGCCCTAAGAAGAAAGAGGATGGTACTCCCGAAGATTGAATTGCGATCATCTGGACTTTCGACAACTTCGTGTCTCCGACTCCCCAACGTCTCAGCAAATTGGAAGCACAGTCATCTATAACGGCTTCGCTCTTGTTGTTCTTGTCTAATGTTGGATGATGACATTGTTTCACCGAGACGATGATGCAGTTGAGAGCTTGATAGCCATCATTCCTAGGAGAGCTCTGCATCAACTTTAGACGGCCGATTGTGCTTTCTTAGCGCCAGACCTCGCATGTCTTTAACTCTCAATAGAGCTGCCCCCAATTCTCACAAAAGCATTGGCCAGTCAGGTACACCCCAGGTTCCCGTCATGCATCTTTGATGCCTGGCTGTCTTGAAGACACCGACAGCAACCCTATGGGCTACGCCCAACGTGATTACCTAGCCCGGCTGGGACTCGTCGTTGTTTCCGGCTCAGGGCTTTCACACAGGTGAAGACATCATGCGTGCACTTCCGCCATTGTGATGTGAAGTTCGGATGTGATTCGCAGAAGCGCTGCTCGGATTCACGCCGAAGGTCTGCTGTTCTATGGATATACACCGCCTGTACACCGAGTCACCGACATCGAGAAAATAAATGACGATGGTCAAATCCGGCAACAAGGTCGAGGCTTTCTAATATTCCGATATGTCCAATCCGAAGGCAGCCATACGTCCACGCAATTATATTTGGCCTCCCCGGGGACCTCAAGCGGATTCCTCAAGAGCTTCATAGCTGCTGATGTGGGGGCTTTCTAGCCTATGGCTCACAAGGTGAGAGCCTGGGAATACCTTCTAGCCTCTGTGAAGGCTATTTTGCTGCTATCCGCGGCATCGCTCTCCGTGGCATCGCTTCGTCATTGGTTTGGCGGCTGACTACGAGATGAAGACATCTCGCAAGGAGGCTGGTATACCCGCCGGACATGTGTGGGTATTCCAAATAACCTCCAGCAAACAACCAAGCCAACCCTGGTGCCTTCTCCGATCCACGGTTCTCATCTTCACAATAGGAAAGAAAGGTGAAGAGAGAACCTGCACAGAAGCCAAGAGAGATACAGCGCAGACTGATTCTGATTGAGGACCAGGATTAAGGACTGCAAATGGCTTGTAATGTGGCTAACTGTCTGGCGTGGAAGCGCCACTGCGAAGAGAATGGAAGACAACCAAACCAGTGAGAATCGGCCAATGCCTTCTTCACGAGAAGAGGGGCTAATACCTCACTTGGCTCTGTCTTGGGCGACGTATCTTTAGTCCCCGGGCCCCAGTGACTACCATCTCGGGACTCCAATATTGTGCGTTGCATTCCCTGAGATCATGTTCGTGTGTGGTCCGCGAACGCCCCTGTCAACATGGTCGACATACACAACACGCAAAGGCCTCCAGAGCCGCGTCCAAGGGACACCGTATAGAAGTGCCTCAGCTAGACGGACGACGGTACTTTCTCATTGGAGCTCTCAGTGGACCCTTCCAGTGTCATGCCGCAGAAGGCTTCGTTTGCAAAACGGAAGTTGGCGGCTAGTAATCAGGAAGGAGAAGGTGCGTAGTTTGAAACGCAATCTTCGGCGTATATCAACGACTTCTCGAGCCTTGTCGGAGCACAAGACACTTGAGGCCTGGAAATTTTCCAGTACCATAAGGTCTGCCGCTGGCTCGGCGTCAATGGCATCTATCTCGTGGGCTCTGCATTGGATACGATGATGCCCAGTGTGTTATTTCTGTGGTGGCTGCCTGCGGCGACATGGAAATGATGTCTAAGGGACACAGGATGGAAGCAGCAAATATCTGGCTCTTTCTACGCCATCCAATCCCCGATTCCCCGAGTCCCAACTTCTGCGACTGCACTATGGCGGTGGCCTCTAACTCTCAAGACGCGCCTTCTCTATATCATCCTAGGGGGTTTTGGGATACAATACTGCACTCATCTTCCAATGCGCGGTGGGGCGTGTCAAAATCATCAAGCGCCTATATCTCTGGGTAAAGTTCCCCAGATTTCCTAAGTTCCCTTAGTCCGCTGTTGTCGGCCATATCGGTCTTGTCGGGTCCCTTCCGGATACCTGAAGAAAACTCAATCGTTACGTCAAAGCATCCAAAACCACATGTGCGGAAAGCTACAGTATTGCTTAGCTCACTGGCCTGGCGGGAACACGGGCACAAGCCAGAAGAATGAATCTTGTTGATCGCCTGTCTCGAATACGGCGTCTTCATAGTTGGCCCCCGGGCCCCGAGATAGCTAGTGGCCTCACCGTCTTCCCGAGCAGCCTCATTTCATTCTAACCGTATTCTCCTGAAGCGACCAAACAGCTGTACCTTCTATAGAACATGAAGTACAGAGCTGCTTAGCCTTTCTTACCATCTGGCATCTTTTGTTTAGCTCCTTGCCATTTCCGGTATTGCAAGTTGCTTCCTGACCATTTCGATGAGGTTATTGGACATTCGGTCGATTAGCGGCCGTGAGCGCCCATATGCAAGGCTTTGGGGGATGGAAGTGTGAGGGCGGTTCCCACGCATGTGAATACGAATGGACGTATTGCTGACCAAAAGTCCAGCGAAAACAGTCTGTCAAGAGTCGATTATCTCGACCAGTACGCCATTGGCTATGCTCTCGAGGCAATTGCAATCCCTTCATCCCCCAGTATCGAAGGAATCTGCGGGATACAAAGCTACGTGGGGCCCAAGCTGTTTCCGCTCGCACTAGAGGTCTTGTTTCCTTTGCTCTTCCGAGGACATGACCTAGCGGGCAAGAACCACACAGGCCGTTGTGCTGGCGGCTGTTTGCGAGATGAAGACACCTCGCAGCTGACGCTGAGTAGTGGTGTTGTACATCTTGTTGGGATCATTGACAGGCTATTGAAGCAAATAGTCACTTCGCACATCCAAGATCCCATTAACGTATGTGGTTCTTATAGGTCTCCTGGTAGCCTAGACTGGTTCCTCGGGCGTGTGTATGTGTACGTATTCTCACAGCACTCGGTTCAAACCTTGGGGGCGGGCTTTGAGTCGCTGGTCACGAGTTCGCGCGCGTATTATCGGTATCTCTGCTCCTTGACTCTCAATCTTTGCCGTGTTCCATATCGCTCCGGTATCTGTTGCTATTTGGCGGACAAGGAGACTAAGATCACCGTATAAAGTCATAGGGAAGGGTAGCACGCTTCGGACCCGGAGTTTCTCTCAGTAAGAAGGTCTCCGTCTCTGGCTATACCTATAATGACCTCTTTAGCTTTAGACTTTGAAAGAGCTGCGCATAGAGTGTTTGGGGCAGACCATGACCGGCAGTGTCCTCGGATACGATAGGTCGGACGCCAAGAAGCGCGGACCATCCGTAGACGCCGAGCCCTAAGGGAAAAGAAGGGTACCGGCGCCGAGGAAAAGAGCTCGACCCTGACCAGGTCCAGAGCGACGCAGCTTGGCAAAGGTATGTGCTACGGCAGTACCCCAATCCCCTTCTCTTTAAGCAAGCACACTGCTAACACCCAGTAAAAGATAGTGCCGTCGACGCCCCCTTCATGTTGCTGGGCCACCTGGGCCGCCACTGCGGCCCGGTCCATAATTTACTGGACCGGCTTAAGTGGGAGGATGGCCTCCAGCTGTTTGGTCAGGTGGCTGTTATCAGCAGCCAGAGGGAAGGCGATCTGCCCAACTTGGGGTCTGTTTCCTGGGGTACGAACCCGGATGGCGCCGAAACCTGCCAGGTCAGGGATCTACCCTGACTTAGCGAAGAGGACTGGGCTGCCCTCAACTTGTACAGTTCAGCGACGCTAGAGAGCAAGCAGATATGCTGGTTCTTTGTCACCGGTCTGCCGGAGAGACTACCCGTGAAGATTACTGAATGTTAGGCCTTTGGTCTTGAGGCTTATTCGTGGATCTCATGCCAGATCGATGTCAATTTCAATATCTGACGGCAAGCACATTGACGAATATGCTGTGGATTACGCACTCATAGAGTCACGTCTCGTTACAATATCGTAGAAGAACCTCGGCTTAGCTCCTCGCGTCAGAGGCAAACAGGTCAACCGGTTGGTGGAGGAAACCGCAGGTTCAACCACAAACTCCGTGCGCGCACTGGCCGGCGTGGCTTGTTAGAACATTCAGCAACCCTCTGAAGAAGGCGGTGTTGGGTACCTCGTTCAACCTATTTGACAGATGGCTCGATACCGCAATACCGGCTGCTGACACGCTGGTAGAAACTCGTGTGAGCAAAGGCCAGGCTGTTAGATCTTGTCCAGATTCTGGAGGCTGCCCTGGCGCAACAAGCTAAAGGTAAACCGGCTTATATTGGCCGGCGTCCCCTTCATACAAGCAAGACGCTCAAGGGCAGAACCGAGTAGTCAAGACCGACTATTACAGTCCTGGATCCCAGAGAGATGATGTGTGTTACTGCGGGGCTGACCTCTGAAATACTGCGGCTAGAAGCGCTCGCTATCGTTGGAGTCGATTACCCAATGTGCGGGGGGTCCGGAGAAGCCGCATAGCTCTGGACTTGGTACCCGCCACTGCCGACAATGTCTCCTATCTAGTCTCCGACATCGCTCATATCATGTTAGGGGTGCTGCTGAACATGTGACAGCTAGTTCATCAGAGTTCTCCAATGATGGGTTGCGTCTGTCGTCTGGTTGCTTCGCTGCCTGTTACTACTCGGTGAACTACAGCCAAGTTGTCAAGCCCTCTAGGTAGAACGGAATGATGCCGGCTGGTGTGGCGTGCGTAGGCCACCTGATGAGTTTAGTGGGTAGGCGAGGTCGTTTTAAGACTCGAGTTTCTCCCGCTTTGTACCCGGGCCCGAATTTCGTCGCGTCGGCGTTAGCTGCTGTTAAGCAAGACTAAAAATCCCGGGGCCCTATGTGCTTGGTTGGGGGCTGGACGTACGGTGATCCTAACTCGGACTGGTGTTGCTACCGCATACATACGTGGGCTGGCCTGGGCCTGTTTGGATGGCCAGTCGATGGTCCGGAGTAGGGGATGGTAACTTCGTAAGCCAATCCCCATCAGTTCGGGAGAGGAAGAACCTGGCATATCAATCTCCGCCCAGGATTCACCCCGCAGACATGGGCCTTGTTTTCCGCCGCACACGATGAGCGTGCCGAGATAAGAGTTGCGTGGCAATCAGTCGACACCGCCAATGTCGTCGCCTCCGGTCCACAGCTAGGCAGAGAGTCTCGTGAATCAAGTTTCTACCGAGAACGAAAGAAGAGCCGACGCGGACCACGAAGATCAATACCAAAATGTCTCGCGCAGACCGCAGACCGCAGCTCGCAGAAATCAGGTTCAGTCGACGCGTAATATCGCGAATAGATCGGCAGCCTGTTGCCCGCGACTACAGTAGTAGCGGTGCCCATCTCGACTGGCTTGATCTCATATACAGCCAGGTGGCTACCAATCTCGACTGGTCTAACATGAAAAGGCTCGGGATTCATGGCTCTACAATGAACCTAACTATGCTCGGCAGCCGATTAAGAATCTTACGACGGAGTCCTGATCGCCTTCTTGGTGCACGGGAATAGCGGTAATCTGAGCCGGCGCTATTGCAATAACGTCTGTGAGACAACCCGCCTTCTCAAGTTCTCGCCAGGAATGGGTAGCTGCTCGAGCAGGGATTTGGCCAAGAACCATGGAATCAACCGACAATATTGGTTCGGTCTTGGTTGAGGCCGTGGGTCTCAACATAGACGAGTTCAATACATCGCCGGACTCAGCCCGCCGATAGCTACAGAGTAGACTATGTTGCCCCTCATCGTGTGTTCAGCATAATATGCCACCCTTTAATGACTCAAAGGTTGGCATACAAGACAAGGCAGGGCTCCTGCTGCGTCAATGATGCTCTTCGCAACGGGAAAGGGTGTTGTGAGCGGCGTATGAGTCTGGGAGGCACACTGGGCATGTAACCCTGCTGTCGGCGGTTATTTACACTTCGAAAGCAACCCGAAGCTCCATCACTAGTCATCATCGACCTGATGACTTCTTCTTCATCAAACCTACTCGAAGGCAGATCTCGTGATACACGTAGTCGAGAGCGAGAAGCTGATCCGAAGCGCGCGAGCTCAACTGCTCAGCCCGGAATCTCGGTTCCACAACGCGGAGCTACCGCAAGTCATCTCGCAGCTCCTGTCGACACTTCCGTCACCCCTCGCCATGGTAAAGATGAAACCATCGGTAGAACCCATCGGGGCCCAATTACGTGCTCGACCCGCCGTGGCCGGAGTCCAGAGGACGTGTGGAGATCACGCTGTATGGGATGAAATGTGGCGTGTGTGGGTGGGATGCCACTGTTCCGGCATTTCGACTCGGGTTTGCATCTTCGTTGCCGACTTGGTTCAATAAGGACTCGAGGGAACGGCAGGCTTATCGGTTGTATCGAGAAACAATCTTTGCTGTCAAATGAAAGGGAATCAAGCGCGAGACAATATCATCGACACGACAGTCACAGTTACATTAGTGACAGTTGAGTTTCATAAGAAGGAAGAGGAACCCTGAACTCTTGTGGTTTCTGGTTGCCTTCTGCTCTAGAAGGAAGTCTCAAAGTTAAATCGCTCCCACTCCGTCGTTGCATGTGGTACGCCGCCTCCAACGGTTTCGGGCCATGTCGCCAAATGCCGCTGCCCAAGTCCCACTGCTCCTGGTCGTCTCGGCCGAAGAGGGTGCAGAGGCCATTCTTTACACGATAGCCAAGAAGTCTGGCAAGTCTGTTGAGTGTGCGGATGCCGGTCACAGCCCCGTTGGCGGCCTTGATCCCCAGGACGACGTCGAGGGCCACACGATCAAGAACCCGCAGCCATTGGCCTGCATCATCACCGAAAAGATGTTCAGGCGGTTCCTTTGGATCATGACGGCGACGCTAATAGTCAGCGGCATTCAGGACCTCAGGGGCTGTCTCAGCGTAATGTGGGATGCTGCCTTTGGATAGATATGAGACCGCCGGAGCGGTAGATACCGAGCTGTTAGACATTATCTACAGCGCCGACTACGCTGCGGCCTTTTATGCCCATGAAAAGACGACTATAGCGTAGTTGAGTGTGCCATGCGAGGGCCTGATGGACTTGTCATAGGCGGCGGAGGCCCAGGAGCTCACTGCCACGTAGCAGGTTAGACGCCAGGAATACCGCACTGCTATGGAAAGCGGCATCCCTATGTACTTGCTCAACCCCAAGAACTTCCAGGCGTACGGCATCAAGCGCAACTGGGACGACGTGGCCAAGCTGGCTGAGTCGCGCAAGCTCATGGGAGGGAATTTGCCTAAGAATAATGACTTGTTCGGCAGAGTTAATCGTCGTCCATGCCGCTTCGGACACCTGAGTGCGTTCATCAGCTCTTTACATGAGTGTCCAGTCAAACTGGGTCTTACCAGAGAGCTTCTCATTGTTCCTCCGCCTCTTGGCGTTTCAACAATTCTATAAAATCTGCAACCTCGACAACGTAGGTGGAATCAACGGCAACGATAGCCGTGCATGCAAACACGCCTGTGACTAAGTCGGGCCCTCGAGCTTCTCCCGAATGCTTCATCGCTGGCGTTGCTTTCGGTAGTAAGCGCACTTCGGAATCGATCTTGGATAGGTCACATCATCACGCTCTCGGAGGACATCATCTCCTTCAACGCGAAACTTCGATTTCCTATGACCAGCCTTGCTGACAGTCCCCACGCGTGGACTGGGTCGCTCGCACTGTGGCCTCCCGCCGGGATCCACCCTATCCATCCGAGAAGCGCTCCTCGACACTAGGGTTGGACTCTCCCATGGGCTTTTCTAAGGGCCTTCCTGAATGCTTTATCAGGCAGTCACGTACGGAGTCTGTCACATATCGAACATTGTGACTTTATCCGATTTATCCGCTGTCTCCTCCAAGGCATGTTTCTGCTGGCGCTGCTTATGTTGGCCAACCTATTTTTGATCCCAAGTAAACGCATCCCGTACGTCCAAACAGAAGCCTCCAGGATACACTATTTGCACATGGCAACCTTAACTACCGCCGCATGAGCGGAATTCATACAAGCTGCTCACGAGCACGCTGCGTGGCAGTCTTTCTTTCAGGCATAGTACGATGATGCATATTGCTCGCCGCCGCCGCCACCGCAACAGCAGCACTATCCAATCCTGTCTGCCCCAATAGTAACATCAGGCTCGCTGAAGTCGCTGACGAACCTCCGTGCTGTAAAAGAGCAACATGCCTTGCTTTCATCCGAAGCAACAGGACCTCATCATTCGGGCCCTCGCGGACGCTGAAGAAGTCCTATTTCAATATAGAACAATTAGGGGCCAAAGAAGGGGATAGGCCTGTCGACTATGGGAAAATGGAGATGCAATGGTTCGTGGATCTTGAATGAAATCTAGAGAAGGGGCACATTTTGCTACCTCCCAATGTGGCTCAGCAGGGGCATTGAGACTCGCCATCTCCGTCCAACGGTTTTTGTGCTTCCTTGTTTCTCTACCACATCCATGAGCATAACGACAACTCATACTCTGCGTCAATTAACCCCGGGCCCTGAAGCAACTCTCGGCGCCTCAATTGCCTCCTTCGGTAAACGTGTCAACGCTGCATCTATTCTTCATGAGCATCGTGAACGAGACAAGGCAAGCGCAAGAGAACTGATTGGATCCTTGGCTGCGCTCAGCATACTGCATGTGTTCGCTCGGATCAACTGACTTCGCATGTGGGATCTTCGGGATCGTACCTGTCTCATTGTCACCGGCTCGCTTTTCGCCACACCTCTCGTCGTCCTCTTACCTCCTCACTTTCGTCAGGCTTTGTCACATGTTTATTTGCGCTTCCTTGCCATCTTCCGCACTCTACCAACATGGCCTCACGAGAATATACACTGGGCCCTTGCGTTTTAATGAACAACGAACCCCCTGTCGCTGGTGGCCAGGAAGCTCTATGTAGACTCGGGCCCTCTCCGGTTCCAACAAGCCGCCGCGTAGCGTGGCACCCCTTGAGCTTCCCTGCGAAAGGATGCAATGGCTTGCCTCTTGCATCGACTTTGGGAAGCTCGACTTTGACGACACGTCTGGCGTCTCGCGCCGCGGAAAGCTTCTGTCGTGGGGATCCTAGGCGTCTCGGTCTTAGGTCGGGCATTTGCTTTGGAGTAGGCCGGCGCTATTAAGATCTCCCATGTGTTCGACACGATAGTCACGCCACGAAAGAAACACGAAGGGATGCGTCAATACCAGGCAACGAGGTCTATTGCGCACTCATCTGCTATAGCTTTCTCGTCACCGCAACCGCTCCTTGCGGTGTACCTATGCCCGCCTGCAACCAGCCTGGATGCAGTGACAACACCCAGCAGCAGTTGAAAAGAGGGGGCGAAGCTCGTTCATGGCCGGGCGTATGCGCCTTACCACAGATGAAGCTCTTCTTAGATGCTTGTCAGTTGGCACGTAGGTGGTCTTGGAATTGGCGATAACGGAGACTTTGACTGGCTTTTCTCCACCGGGGGAGTATTTTGACAGTGGGAACTTTGCCGCCCCCTGGTCGCAGTCGCGCAGGCAAACAAGATGATCATTGATGACGCTGACCATTCGCCTTCACGGAGGTCACATGAGGTCGTTAGAAACCTGTGGATATTACGCAAGAAATTGCACCTTCGGTCCGCCGCCCCTCGCGGAAGCTGCGGAAGCCATTAGGCGTTCAGTAAAGCTGTTTGAGAACCAAACAAGCCATATATTCTGAGAAGCTACAGTTCCAAGAATCCCCACGTATGTCACCACGTACTTACAAGGCGATTCGTCAACTACAATACTATTTCTATCGCATCAACGACCCACATAACATCTACTTCCTCATAGAAGAACTCTACTGCGCGTGACAGCATTCATGTGAGCAAGGTGTTTCTCGACCCGGGCCCGTTGGTACACACAGACCGCCGTGGATCCTAAAGAAACAATCAAGGCTCAGGCGACACCAGCAGCCTTAGTGACCATCTCACTAGCCCATGATCTCGATGACGGGACATGCTCCCGAGATCACATTTGCAATGCTTGGAATACAAGAACTGGGTGGCTGTCGTCCAAGAAGAGCGGGAAAATTCTTGTTCCGCCACGCCTCTACTCCATTGCTTCTGGAGCCTGTGACGAAGCTCATCAGAGGCGCAGTTGAAAGAGCCTCTGCTAGTGGTTCGGGTCGAGTTTCCATCCACATCAGGCACTCAAGAACAATGACACGAGGGTGATATGAGGGAGAAGATTTCCTTGCAGCAGCAATCCGGGCCCTTTTTCAACGTCAGCGAAGGTACCCGCATTTGTTGTCTCTGTTGTAAGGGTCGACCCCATCCGAAATATAGGGGATATTTAGGGGCAGTGCAAGGGGTTCATGAAGCAAGCCTCCAGCCCTCGACTTGAGTATCGCAAGGATCTGAAGGTGACCTAAATTGCTTCTCATTGGTCATGAATTAATTTCTGCCACTCTTCGAAACCTAGCCTTCCTGGCGGATACAGCCTGGTCACCTACTACAAGGTCCGACCAGAAGGACTTCGCACCAAAATGGAGTACCATGTGGTCTGGGTATATCGTGGAACATTTATCACCATCTGCCATCAGAAAGGGACCGCACTAGTGACCATATCGAGCGACGGAACCCGATCGTGCGTCGGAACGAGATCGGAGTTCACGCTTCGATACGAAGTCTTCCGGCTGGCGCCTCCGACGATGCCACAGCCCGATACTTCACCATCTCGAGCTATTACACATCGCGATGTTCCACCCCATCAAGGACTCTCGTCCGCGAGAATTATTTAGCTTCATGGGGTCATGGCGATTATCAATATTGAAAGCCTAAGCTCGAGAAACTGTACCACAGAAGCGCCATGAAGCCTTCATCGTCGACTTACCAGCGCAGGAGAGATTCCCATTCTATTTGTCGAAGGCCATGCCATATGAATTAACGAGCCTCTGTGCTTCCCGGGACCGGAGAGGGAAAGCGCCTTATACAGCATCAACCAGATCCGGCGCGGACGTCAAGCACGCTGCACGGCTAGGAAAAGGGTCTTGGGAATACCACAATCTCATGTAGCACCCGCTGGTGGTGCAATCGTCCTCTTGAATTACTTCAAGACGCGACTTCCCAAAATTGGATTTGCTGCGAAGTTGATTGGCTGCCTCCTCTCCTTTTACCCAGCTTCATGCAAACCGTTATCTCCTCTCTGAGGATCGGCCGTAGCGAGGCTGGAATATCGAATATTCTGCAGCACTCCTTTCATTCGCATCATGTTCGGGTGTCTTGGTTACTCCTTGACATTTCGAGGGCTTCTGTCAGGGGCCCATGAACATGTCTGCAGGTGCAGATCTCTCAGCTTCACGGTGGTTGGGGTAGCGCTGTGATATGCCACGAGAAACGATGCCCCTCACCGCGTGTTGCGTCATCAGCACGATACAACACTTGTGACTACATAAAAAGCCGAGAGAACTTTACTACAAACACAGGACTTCTCGGTTTCTTTGGTTACCGGACGCGGTACTTGATCCTGTTCCGAGACCTCTACCGCGAACTACTCGACACCTGCTCTCACATCATGATGAACGCCCCACACAGAATACAAACGGGCGGGGAGTAGAGGTATTTCGAGGAAATAACATTCGTATTTTCTTTCCTACTTTCTATCTTGACGACCACGCTGCATCAGCAGAGGTTTTTGCGTTGACTACTTGCCTCCTCATGTACGCGATGACGGTGACGATGACAGTACC
Source organism: Colletotrichum aenigma (assembly GCF_013390185.1). Lineage (NCBI taxonomy): Eukaryota > Fungi > Ascomycota > Sordariomycetes > Glomerellales > Glomerellaceae > Colletotrichum > Colletotrichum aenigma. The sequence continues at coordinate 1,785,282 of NW_023500914.1, forward strand.
TCACCATTGCTTCATCAAGGCAGGGTCGCTAATTCCAGTCGTCTTCTAATCCCCCGTCTGTTTGTCAACTACGTGCCGAATAGAGCGACTCGCGCACTATTCGAAGCCCTTAATGCTGGCCTTGGATAACAAGTGAGCGTGAGTTGGCCAGGTCAGATAACTCCAATACTACTAAGTAGTATTTCGTTGACAACATTCAGCCGGAAGGCCTAGCCTGGCCTGGCCTGATCATAGCCATCAAAAACAGATGGCTTGGTCTCTTCATTCACAAGCTGCTTCAATGGACAATTGAATTTGCACAGCCTTTTCACAAGGAAGGGGACAGTTTTTGGCTACACAAGATGCCAGGACTCAAAACGGAGGTCAATCTCTGAGTGCCGATGAAGGCAACCGAGAGTGGCTCCGGCAGGGAGTCCACCGATCCACCTAAGAGACTACTGGGTCACCACAAGAGAATGCTATCCCGGCAGCGACCTCGATCTTGAGTCTAGACCAGGAGCTTGTCAACCACCTCGATCTCAGAGGCGAAGGCATCAGAACAGGAAGGAACTGGCGATGCTACATTGAGCGGGCATCTGGTTCTCCTACTAAAATTATTTTGATCTCTTCACAGACTGTAAGACAAGGACTTTGTGTTGTCATGCTGAGCAAATAATGCTGGCAGCCTTTTGCCATCTCTGTCACCTTGATTGTCCAAGATTCTACCTCCCCGAAATCTGAGGCCAGACTAGGACATCGATGTTCGTTCACCAAACCCGGGCCCCTCTCAGGACAACGGCGCCCCTGTGAAGAGATATTCAGTCTCACCAATGGCCAGGGGATCGGCCAGAGCTATTCTCTCCAAAGATGCCAAGATTGGCAATCCTTCTGAGAGAGTAGGCCAAAAGAGAAAGTCGGACAAGCAGTCCGACATCGAGTTGTCCATGCCAAAATTGGGAATACCCAGTGAAGCTCCGAAGAGGGGCATGCCCATCAAATCCGCAGATGGCGTAAGGGTTTAAGACAAGGAACCTCGCACCGTCCAGTTCGAGATAACTCCCATGGAGGGCGGTGGCGGTGTCTACACCGAGTACAAAAGACAAGAACGTCTCGTGGAGATTCCACGCACAATCCGAGAGGATGTGGGCAGTCAGTCATCTTGGCCTCGAGACCTTTTCAGGCCGGCGAGATCATTGACGCGCTCGCCGAACTTTGTGTGAGTATGGATTTGTGACTTGCCTCGCGCGAGTAGTCAAATTTATTCTTGCCGACTGGACTTCACGGGGCATTGCGCCACTGGTGGCTAAACAGCCGAGAAACGTTGAGAGTCGCAGCAAAGGAAGAAGAAGAAGGATTGTTTTAGTTTCCTTTACACCTCATCTAAACTAATAAGTCAAACTCCTGAGAGATCTTTACAAAAGCAATTTCCAGAAGCTTCTTCGTCTACAGCCCAATGCGGGGCCTCAACCTCGAAAACAAACCCAACAACTGAACCACCGCCGGGCCTGAGGCCGACTAATAAACCTGGCGTATCTTTAGTACCATACACAATCTCAACACATACAGATAATCACTCTCAGACGTATGCTACGAACGTGAGGGGACCTCACCTTTAAGCAAGCTACCTTAGAGGACGATGTATTTTCTGGTGCTCTCATCTTGAGTATATCCTCCTCAACTCTGGCGTCGTCGGCAGATTGACCAATGAATACCAACTGGTGACACGACCACATCTTTGATGGTTGAGAAATGGGATAAGTTTTCCTTCCGAAGAGGACAAATTAAATTTCAATCATTGGAAATACCCCAGACACCATGTGACTGATGCCGACAGCGTTGAAGACAAGTTCAAGATGCTCGTCTCTGCTGTTCCTGACGGCACATGGGACCTCCCTTCGAAGGCAACGTCATCATATCAGATCACCAGAACCCGCGGGATATATTACTTGCTTCCTGCTCTATCAATGTTTGGTTTCGTCTACCCTATGTCTGCTCTCTGCATCAGGCGTTCTTCACATGCCTTGAGAACTCCGGGCCCAACATCTTGCATGGACGTGAAACGGAAGCGCAGTTCTATCTCCCCCCATGAGGAGCAAGGTAACAGATGCGTTTGGCATCCTTAAAATTCTTCTCGTAACTCCCTTCGCTGCGAAGAATGCATTCTTCCGAGTGCTAGACAGAAACTTCGGAAAACAAAGCCTGCCAAAATTGGAGTTCTTCTCTCCCACTTGAGTGGAGACTGAAGGTATCCAATACATGTAAGAATTTGATGCACTGCAAGCATCGCTGTGTCTTTAATCAGCGGTGTTCATATGAGCAGGTGATGTGCCTAGCTTGAATTAGCTGGGCAGCTCCCGAGGGAAGAAGTAGAGATACATCATCCAATCTATAGTTGCTCATTACCTATTGTAATTAGCCCATCTTACCAGGGAGCAGGTGCGGAAGGAGGGATACCTATTCTCGGCCGTTGCGTAATGGCTGATGGAGCACCCTGAAGACGCGGAGGAGGTGGAAACCATGAGCAGCATCGCCATTCGTTGGAATGTCACCATGCCCATGACTCGGGACATCCTCACGGGCCAAGCCGAGCCCCTCCCGGCCGAGGAGAGCACTCCATTTGACTACTTCACAGCCGTGGACCCGCGCCTCTTGGACCCCGATGAGAGAGAGGAGCTGTTCAAGGTGACGGGCATTGAGGAGGTGGCCACCCCGAAGAAGAAGAAGGGCAAGGTCGACATGTCGAACCACTTCACCGAGCTTGAAGTGTTTGATGCCAACCGGCCTAGGATCACAGAATCCTTTCTGAAGATCCGCAAAGACGAGTAGCTTTCAGCTCTCCGAGACGAAGAGAACCAAGCAATCTTTGCCGTCTGTTCTTGGAGAAGAATTTGTACACACGGCCTGGTTGTTCGAATTAAAAAGATCCAGACATGCCGGACAATTGCATTTAAGAAAGCCCAGAAGGAGGAATGCTCCCAGGAGTGGATTGGAGCGACTTCAAGAACCCAGCCTCGACCTCGTGCTGGGCCCTCAGCGAGTCGAGAATCACCCTGTCGTTGGTTGGTGGAGGCTGAGAATGCGCCCTTTGATGGGTCCGGGCGGTGCTAGTGACGGGCAACCCATACCTCGATGAGCTCTCTTCCGTTGGGTTTAGGAGGATTTTGATATAGGTTACAAGAAAGATAAGGAGGACACTGCGGGGACGACTTTCAAGCTCTACACGCCTGACCTGACATGAGTTGATCTCGTCAATGAGAAGTTGAGGGGACGATTCAGGCATATTTGCCTGGAGAACCGGGGCTGCTTATGGCTACAGAGGCCTCTCGCTCATACAGCTGGTTTTGCTGTGTATTTGCTGCGCCCGCATTTATCAACAGATATTATCTTATTGATTGTGAGAAGATACTTAAAAGCATGAGTCTAATTCTACCAATGTAATGAGGAACTTAATTGTTAGTGTGCATCGACCGAATGATTTGATCCTCGATTGCTTGTTCGTTGTTTCCTTGATTGCTTCCAGGAACGCATTGGCGATATTATGTCCCTAGTGTCCAGCGGTGTGGGCATAGTAAAATGCCCTTAGTTGACCATGATACTTATCATGACACGGAAAGTTGAAACTTTCAATCGGAATCAGAGTCATAGTACACTAATTGGGGTTTGGCAACTCCTGCTTTCTGCAGCGAGGCCAAAGGTTTGGACCGCTTTGTAGGTTTTCTTGAGTGGAGAGCGGCTGTGGCAGACTGCGTTCCCGACATGGCTGTTGACTCAGAGTGATCCAACATCTCTGCGACGTTTCTCTTTGCGAGGAAAGAAAAAGCCCGCTTTGCCGCCTCCCTGTCTTCCTTCTCTCCCATATTCTCAACAGCTATCGCACTAGGCTCGATTCCTGCTCGACCAAGCCTCTCTCGTGCATTTCGGAAGCGAACTTCGTCCAGCGCATCAGCAACAGCTATTTGAGTCTCAGCAGCAGGCGTCTTCCTTTCGAGCTCTCTCATTACGTCTGATTCCTGGTTATGTTACCCCTGTTCCTGCTCCTCGTGCTCGAGGCGGTCCAGGCGTACTTCGATGGTCTCGTCCCGTTCCGTGTTCGTTCTCCATGGCTCTGTATTGCGGTTCGCCCCGGTCTCACATACGTAATCGCCAGCTTTAGGATCAGTCCTGAATGTTATTTCGGAAGACTGGCAAGATGGCATTCGTCAGTAATATACAGTCCTTATTCAAATGGGTACGGAGGGTTGAGGGCTTACACATAGTGTACAACGAATGTAGAACCGGAACATCTGAATGCCAAGATATTTCTCGTCTGGTGTTGTTTTCCGTGCGTTGAATTTACCTTGTGACCACCATCCTGCATTACGGAACCGGGCTCATAAACGTTAAGCCCGTCACTACTTCTTCACGCCGTCCACCGGCAACAAACCTTTCATATGGGCGCCACACCGCAGCGATTCGAATCATCCCCCGCTAGCCAGCATGCATGCGTTCTCCCAGTACGCTCCATCAACATGAATTTCCGCATAAACCATTGGAGTCGAAGTCGTTGCACAAGAGAATCGCTGAGCAACCTATTTAGGTGCCGAAGACTCCACGTCGGGCTGGGTGTGGGTTATCTCAAGCGATGGCACCGGCATAGGTGGGGCGGCTCGGCCGAGCAGAGGTCCACTGGCACCGGCATACTGAGCCTGAAGCCAGATGTCTGTCCCATAGGTCCCGTCGGCAGGTTAATCACGCCCCTTGGCCGCCACTAGCATATATGGCCACTGTTTTAATTACCCTCCGATATCCCGTACTCGCCGCGTTGAGTCATTGTCCGTAGCCGAGGAAATCGGAAGCGTTGCTCAACTGGCCTGCGGACCAGGATTTAAATCACTGCATTACCTTGCATCAGGTGCTATCAGTGTATTGCCAGACACCACACTCTGTTCGCAACTTCATTTTGGTTCACACTGTCGGATGTTGAATGGCAGCATACCAGTCAAGGAAGCTCATGCCTCATACCCATCGTGTCAACCAGCGAGGGCAATTTCAAGCACCCTTCAACGCTTTGCGCGCGTACGTACTGGTTATCCCGGTCTTCTTACTTGCTTAATCTTCTAAGTCCAATAGGTAGTGCCTCCGAGTTCGCGATATTGGGAAACGTTCTCCATACCTCACCAACCAACAATCAGACAGATCCTCACCTACGGTAATCATCGCGTCACCCGTGCGCACAAAGCCCGTGCCACCCGTTTTCCCCGTCTCGCCGTCTTGCCGAACCCCCTCTCGGATCACCGGTACTAACCCGGCAGCCCCTTGCTTAGTGTCTGGCTTTAGTAAGGTTCAAGACATGTCACAATCTTTGGCGTTAGCACATGTTAGGCACCTACTGCAACAGCTTGCAGAAGGCAGTGGTAATCAAGCACGCAGCGGGGTTAGCAACACCAAAGGCCACCAGCGATAAGATCTTCCGTGCCGTAGCTGCGTATCAAACAAACCTTCTCATCTGGTTGGGTTCACGCTTATTCATCTCAAGTCGGCCAAGCCGAACTCTGTCTAAGCTCCGACAGCTATCATTGGGCTAGTGCAGCTACACCCGTTGATTCGCTAGGAGCTGCGGAAACCAGTTGGTATGCGAAGCGAGCGCCCCGGTCTCAGAGCATCAATGGGGTCCCATCGGTGAGCTCAGCCTGGTAGACGTCATGGAGGGCATGCAGGAAAGTGTTTTAGACCAGGCCTATAACATTCCTCTATCCCTCTCATAGGTACAATAATAATAAAACGAAGCGGATTCTCACCACCTTCACCTTCATTTCATCCATTGATACGTTCAGAATCATTCGAACATCATGAAGACCACTAATAGACCCGATGAATGGAAGATTGAGCAGGGCCTGGCTGGGGCTGAGCTTCCCGTCCTTGACATGACGGGACCCCAGACCAAGGCCCTTCCTCCTCAGATCTTCGGTGACCTGACGAAAGATGAGGCCGCCATCAAGAGTGTTGGTGACCCGAACAAGCTCTTCACTGAAGAGCGTGAAGGGTGGACTGGGTGAGTCGCAATCGGTCATGATGATGTTCTTCGATTAAATATCTCTTTACAATCGCTGACGGAGCTCAACCGCACAGCTTCGTCGAGTGGGAGAACTATCCCGAGAAAAAGGCTGCGGCACACAAGATCTTGACCTCCCAAACATTCCCTCCCAATCCGGAGTTCCAGCTTGGTCCAATCCCAGCGACAAATCCTGTGCTTCCTGGCACTCATTGGAAGATGTGGCACAAGGCGGTCGGCGGCGCTCTCTCCCGTATCCCCGACGACTCTTGGGACATAGTCCTCAAGGAGAAGCACGCCGACATGCTCCATCTTCTCCAGTTTCCCTACAATGGTGAACCTCCCAAGCGCCTCGTGACCGACAAGGAAATCACCCCGAACCCCCTCCACTTCGTTCGAAACCATGGCGGCATCCCGATCATCGATAAGGAACACTACAGCTTCCTCCTGGACGGTCTCGTCGCGAACCCCAAGTCTTTCACTCTCGACGACCTCATGGACGAGACCAAGTTCCCGCGCATGGAGAAGACTATCACAATGCAGTGTTCTGGAACCCGACGCATTGAGCAGATTCTCAAGTACCCCGGTCAGGGTGACGACGTACCCCAAGCTCCATGGGCAGAGGGCGCGATTGGTACTGCCAAATACGTCGGAATTAGTCTCAAGAAGGTGATCAAGGCATGTGGTGGGCTCATCGAGGGAGCCAAGCACCTCGAATTCTACGGCGCGGACACCTACTTCAAGGACGACAAGACCATGAACTACCTCGTCAGTGTTCCTTGGTCCAAGGTCAAGGCCAATGAGGTCATGCTGGCCTGGGAGATGAACGGCGAAGTCCTCCCGCGCATCCATGGATACCCCCTGCGCATCGTCGTCTTCGGTTACATCGGCGCTCGAAGCGTAAAGTGGCTCTACCGTATCAAGGCCATCAAGAACCCCACTCGCGCGCCGGTCCAGAGCCAGGAGTACCTCTACTTCCCCCAGCAGGTCGGCAAGCACAACTTCAAGCTCACGGATGGCATCCAGATTCAAGAGATGCCAGTCAGCTCAGCCATAATGTCGCCCTGGACCAAGCAGGTCGTTATCCACAACGGCAAGATTCGCTGCAAGGGATGGGCCTACTCTGGTGGTGGACGCTGGCCGGAGCGTGTTGAGCTTTCGTCCGACGGAGGCTTCAACTGGTACACGGTTCCAGTTGAGAATCTCTCAAAGAAGCGCAAGTGGACCTGGCGAACTTGGGAGATGGATCTGCCCTGCGATGTTGAGGGCTGGATTGAGATTGTTTGTCGCTGCTGGGACAATTCTCTCAACACCCAGCCGCCCGATGTCCGCACTGCATGGAACTGGGGCCTGCATGTCACCAGCTCTTGCCACAGAATCTCGGTTTACAGCGTGAACAACACCCGACCGCAGACCAAGGCCCGCCTTCAAGAGTTTGCAGACAAGGGTATTCCATTTGCCCCAATTACCGTGCCGCTCGCTTTCCCCTCCCAGAGTTGGGATGATTATGACAAGTATTGGAAGAGTCATGATCCGAGAGACGCTGAGGATGAGTAAATTGGTTCCTATCTAAGATGCTAAGTTTTCTTTGCGGTCTTCGTGAGGAATTGCTTCAACGTCATATGGGCGACATGGAAATTAGCACAAAAACATTAAAACACCGAGCCAAGTATTTGTGACGCAATCTATGTCAAGTTCCATGGTTCTGATAAACCTCAAAGATGATGTATGAAGAGTAGAACACACACACGGAGACGGAATGATTGCCAAACACTGGTCGCGATGACAACTGTCGCCGTCATTCCAGCAGGCGATTGAGTCAAGGCTCCGCTGTAACGCACTGAAGCCCGCTGATGATGGGCATCCTGCCCAACTGCCGATCTCCGTGCTCATCTAGCTGCAAGTGGCTTGGTCGAAGCTCAAGCAAGACCACCTAGAAAAAAGCCGAGAACAAGCTTCCATCCCCTTGGCCGGGGCAACATCGGGATCCTTGCGTCTGCCAGTGACAGTGAAAAAGCTTCCCGAGAACGCGCCTTCGGTGTCTGCCGTTGTGGGTCGCCGGATCGATCCCGAAATTCCGCGCCGCATCCCGCGCAGAAGCTTCGGCATCGCAAATCGCACATCTCGCATCTGCAATATAGGCTTTGCGATTGGTTTGACTATCACTGGCAGCCAGCTATCTGCCTCCTTGCAAATACCGACACTGAAGTTGCCTCTGGAAGCTCACTGATGATGCTCTTTCTTGCCAGTGCGCCAAGCTATACTTTTGCTGCCCATGATCTATCACCCATGCCGGATGCACCCACCATCCTGAGGCCTGCAATGCCATGGACGCGCCCTATTTGCACACCTGCTGTCCATCTCACTGATAGCCCTTAATTTCCATCAAATACTTTGCAGTTGATCGCAGTGTGTAGACTGTTTGATGGCCACCAACATGCTAGCCATTCAGGTCGCCAAGTTCTTTGCTTCTCAAAAACCTCCCCTGGCACCAGCATTTACTAAACTCAAGCGTTCGCGCCCGTCCAGCACGGCTCTCATACCGGTCAACTGCGAACGGCCATTCTCTTTACACCGCAGCTTCAACTCATCGGTCACGATGAATCCCAAGTTGTTGAAGCCCCCTTGACACAATCGGCCACCTTTCTCGTCTTATCGGCCACAGATGAACCCGATGCCATCAAGAACATTCGATCCGCCGTCTCAAACATCTCGGACATAACCAAGAATATTTCGACCCGCTATCCGAGCGCCAATCTCTCTTGCACCGTCGGCATCGGCAGCAAAATCTGGGATAAGCTCACGCACCTGCCCCGACCGATGGAGTTGCGACCATTCAAAGAGATCCGGGGAGCTCAACACATTGCAGTATCGACACCAGGTGACTTGTTATTTCACATTCGATCAGGAAGGAGAGACATGTCCTTCGAGTTTGAGAGACAGCTCATGGATCTGCTAGGTGGTGCGGTCAAGACGGAAGACGAGACGGTTGGCTTTCGGTACTTTGATGCACGCGACGTGCTCGGTTTCGTCGACGGCACGGCTAACCCCGTCGGATCAGACGTCTCTGAAGCTGTTGTCATCACTGAACAAGATGACAAGTCCAAGGCCGCGCCTGGAGGAAGTTATGTGGTAGTGCAGAAGTATCTCCACGATCTCAAGGCGTGGCGCAGCCTGTCTACGGAGAAGCAGGAAGCCGTCATCGGGCGAACGAAATTGGACAACATTGAGCTTCACGACGCTGAGGATGGACACCAGCAGTCTCACAAGAGCCTAGCAACCATTGAGGACGAAGACGGAAACGAGCATGAGATCCTCAGGGATAACATGCCTTTTGGATCTCCAGCTTCTGGAAAATTTGGCACCTACTTCATTGGATACTCCAAGAAGCTATGGGTCACGGAGAAGATGCTTGAGCGGATGTTCATTGGCAATCCGCCCGGGCTGCATGACAGGATATTGGACTTTTCGAAAGCAGTCACGGGTTGTACGTTTTTTGTGCCATCGGCCAAATTATTGGAGAGCCTTGGTGATGATTGGCGAGGGTCTGGGTCTAATGCCGGTTCGGTGGATCGCGAGGACTCACTGGTGGGATGACAGAACAAGGGTCTTTAGGATTAAGGGTTGCGGTCGTTGGTGGGACGGCAGATCAAAATGGTCGTTGCCAAGAAGTTTCAGACCATTGCGTCGTTTGTCTTGCCTCTGAACTGACGGGGGAGCCTGTTTTTTCACAGGTGATGAGTGGAATAATTGTGATCGGAACTCCCCCAAGAGCGGACTTCTAGTCCGTAGTCAACCTGCAGGCATGCTTGTATTTAAGCACGAATCAAGTGGCTTGTCGTGAGATGGAACATTTCCATTTTCCTGACTTCTCGCCCAACTTGTATGGAATCCACGGAACGCGAGGAAACAAAGGGATGCAATAGCCCATACGGAAAATTGTTTCTACTCTTCACACCGTCTTACACATATTGCCAAGCTTTCTACCAAATGGATTGAAACAAGGGTATACGAGCTATGAGGTGGGATTCAATGGGATTGCGCGGTGCTCTCCTTACTTTCACCACATTTGATTGCAACCTGCCACCTCCTCATAGCATATTTAAGTGAGTGGCTGCTTAGGTCCAGCAACTCGAAAATAGCTCTGCCTCAGCCGTTGCGCATATCCGAAACTACACTCTACAATTACTCTACTCCCTCAACATGGTGACCATGGCCATCGCCAAGTTCTTCCCCGTCGCAAATCTTGCCGGTCTCGCCACCGGACAGACTCTCAATATTCCGGCAAGAAGCGGCTCCATCATCTCCCTCCCTGCGCCCAGCGTAGTTTCCGGTTCAAAGGACATGGGGAACAAGGAATTCGACCGAGGACGCGCATGCGAGACTGACGTCGAGACACCGGGCGGCCATCCCGTCTTCATCCTGGACGACGGCGCGACACTCAGCAATGCCATCATTGGCATCGGTCAAGTTGAGGGTATCCACTGTAGAGGTGCCTGCACACTGAAGAACGTCTGGTTTCGTAAAGTCTGCGATGGTAAGCTACTTTTCAACAACACTCGGGAACCATGCCAGATGCCTGGTGCAAAAGCTGGCAAGAGGGCTGACGCAAACACTACAGATGCCATCACGCTCGTTGGAAACGGCGACATCCTCATCCAGGGAGGAGGTGCACAGTCCGCAGTCGAAAATGTTATCCTACACCAAGGCAAAGGGACTGTCACCATCAAGGACTTCACAGTGGTAGGATCGAACCGGCTTTACCGTGCTTGCGGTGACTGTGCAAACAACGGAGGGCCTCGCAATGTCGTCATTGAAAATGTTAAGGCGAACAACGTCAAGCTTTTCACCGGCATCAACTCCAACTTCGGGGACATTTCCACCGTGTCCAACTCATGCGGTGCAGCGGTGACGAAGGTGTGCCAGGAGTACAAGGGAGTCCAGAAGGGACAGGAGAGCTCGAAGGTGACGACTACGGCTAATTGCAAAGGTCAGACAGCTCTCGGCGCATGCTAGACATTTTGGAAGTATAGAAGTCGCAATGACAGTATATAATTTCGGCGAATATTCATTGCACACACTTGTTTGACGACATTCATTTACAGAAAAGGTTTGTGTTTTAGCGCGCAAGATTTCCTACGTGTTTCTTCCTTTCCGCTGGTCAAGATGTCGTTGTAGTTGTCGTCCCCATCATTCATATCCCTGCTCTTGTTTCTGCTGGGGAAAGATGCTCATGCCCAGATTTCCATACCATGTTCTTGCGAGACTAGACGTAATAAACGAAAACAGTAATCATAAAGGTAGCATCAGAGCTGCACCAGCCAGTGTATAAACACACACGACCATAATGACCAGGCCAGAGAATCCTGAGCCTTTCACTGTAGTCAATGCTGCGGCATTCGGTGTTCCTGTAGAGCCAGCTTGGCCTGTGGCTGTGCTTGGACCCCCTCCGGTTCCGGATCCTGTATTCTGAGCCTTGTTCACCAACGTCACCCCTGGTGTTACCACCAGCCCAACGAAACTCGAGCTTTCATCAGGCTCGATGGTGTAACTTTCGATGTGCCGGGTCATGGTGGACGCAATAATAGACGGAAATTGGCCACTGACCGTGCGGCCGTGATATGTGTATGTGTTGTCGATGAGGGTGTACACGTCATTATCGAGAATTATCTGACAGCCAGTGCTTGCAGTGTACCATTCTCGCGGGATGTAAGAGAAGCACCCCGATCCGAGTGGATTTGCCGTGTATCCGCTAAGAAGTTTGTTTTAGTACACAATGCTTGTCTATGACTGCCGTCCTAGCGATCGGTAACGGGTTCATAGTACCTTGGACAGCAGGCTACAGCGGTCTCGTGAGGCTCGATCGCGGACATAAACATGTTGGCTGCTGGCTGTATGCCAGGCTTCGCCTCTGATTGAGTGACGAAACGTGTTGTCGTGCTGTCAGACTCTATGAGAGTGAATGTCGGATCAGCATATATGCCGTCCAGGCTGTAAGATGTCCCATCGCCTCTGGCAGCAACGCCCACAGTTGTCCAATTTGAAGGGCAAATGGCCCCAGGGGAGTGATAGTAGAATGCGTTGCCTATCAGGGGGTTATCCCTTCGCGAGGCCCACTCCTCGTTCATCTTTGTAGCAGATGGCACGCATTCGTCGAAAGGATCGCCCGTTAACAGGGTTGCACAATCTTCTGTCCAGTAGGGTATGCCAGCCGCGGCTTGGTAAGATTGAGCCAGGTATGGAGGATGCGTAATCGTCGCGCATGCTGAGGGCGCGGTCCATGTTGTCGTCAAGGGCCCAACGTTGACGAAAGTGACTTGCGAAATCGTTGACGTTGGCATGATGGCGTGAGAGTTATCAGCAAAATGGGATTATATTCATGAAGTGGGCTTTTGTGGGAACACAGCCACTTTAAAGCTTGTGTGTTGGATGTGGTTGCCTAGACGTTGGTGTGATGCCGTCATGCGGCGCAGTCCAGTGACCGTGAAGAATAACAGTGAAGTTGACATCTATGTCTGAGAAGCGCCAGGGTGCAATTGCCACCCTATTGCTGGAACTTCTAACGTGTTAATTTAAGCTGGGCGAATAGCAGACCTACTACAGCATCCCATGACAATTAACAGGGCCATCCTCCTCATCCATGTCATTACGACGGTAGGGCAATCGACCACCACTTCTTCATCTGGGGAATATCCTTTTGATCTTAAGCAAAAACGAGCCTGACATTTCTAAAGGCTGTGTTCGCGTCAAGAACCATTTAAAAATCCTGCACGGAATGCTGCTCCGGACTCGCGGTTGCCTTTAATGAGAGTTGAACACGGTCGTGATAAGTCACTCCCGCCATCAAGATGTCGGCCCTCACGGCCAGGCCAACGCAGTCGACACGTAGTGTGAGCATAAAGACAGTCGCCGGAAATCTCTGTAAGATGCCAACAAACAGGATTTCAAATAGGTGCATCAATGATCAGGTAATACTTCCATTACGCCTTCACAGCATGCGTTGAACATGGGCAATGTCTATCTCCAAAGCATCTGAGCTATACAAATGCCATCAATTCTAGAGCAGTCTAAAATAGCTAAAGAAGTAAGCAAAACAAAACGGATTATTGAATGACAACCTCCCTCTTATCACCGACCATTTCGTAGTCGGGAACCATGAAAACGCGGGGTCGGGTTCTCATGCCTGCTTCGGCGACAGCTGCCTGTCCCACATACCTGCTTACCTATTTGGGTAGCGCATACCTACACCGCCGAATCGGCTTCTCTTTCTCTTCTGGGACGCATCTAGGCAATGCGATGCTCATCTAGACGATGAAGTGAAACTCTTCAGTATGGTTGCAGTAACCAGCTTCCAATTCCGTAATGTACCTATTTTATGCTTGCCTTTTTTGAACTGCTTCTATCAGACACCATGACTTGTCTGAAACGTCAAGATAGGACCAGACAAAGAGGACATTGGGCGGAAGGGGCGGTTGGAAGGAAACAAGCTGAATGTAGTATTTAAGACGTCTGAGATCCGTCTACGAAGTCTGTCAAAACCTCAGATCAATCAGAGAAACCATCAAGCCATCCTCATTCATCATCATCCTTCTCTATCAATTTACCTCTTTTACGGTTCAAACCACCCGATCTACAACGCATATCTATTCTTCTATCAGCAGCAAACATGTCAGACAAGGGTGCCACTCTCGATATGTCCTTGTTCTTCGGAACTCCTGAAGAGAAGAAATACTTTTGCACCGAGCTCCTCCGCCTACTGAAGTTGAGAGGTGGCGTCAAGATCCAGAACCACAGCATTCCGGACGAAGACATTCACACGCTCTTGAACATGGTACGTTTATACTATCTTAATAGAATCGTATCGGACTGACTTGAGAAAACGTCCAGAGCCGTAAATTCTTTGCTCTGCCTCTCGAGACCAAGATGGAGGCCAAGCACCCTCCCCAAGCCAACCCCAACCGTGGGTACAGCTTCATTGGCCAGGAGAATGTCGCCAACATTAGCGGCTATGAGAAGGGTCTTGGCCCCGGAAAGACTCGCGATATTAAGGTCGGTCTACGAGTATCTCTCGTTTCACACCAACGATCGCTGACACGCACCAGGAAACCTTCGACATGGGCAGCGCCCAAGATGACCTCGTCGACAACCTTTGGATCCCGGAAGAGAGCCTCCCAGGTTTCTGTGGCTTCATGGAATCCTTCTACGAGAAGGCCTTCAAGACGGAAATGCAGCTCCTCTCCGCCCTCGCCATCGCTCTCGGCGTTTCCGAAGACCATATGAAGACGCTCCACAACCGCGCCGAGAACGAGTTCCGTCTGCTCCACTACCCGGCCATCCCGGCCACAGAACTTGCGGACGGCACCGCCACCCGCATCGCCGAGCACACCGACTTCGGCACCATCACCATGCTCTTCCAAGACTCTGTGGGCGGTCTTCAGGTCGAGGACCAGACCCAGCCCGGTGTCTTCCGCAGTGTCGAATCAGAGAAGCCCACCGACATTATCCTCAACATTGGCGACTCGCTTCAGCGTCTTACCAACGACACCTTCCGCGCGGCTTGCCACCGAGTCACTTATCCGCCTGCCATCAAGGCCGGAGACAACGTCCAGATTCCGGAGCGATACTCAATCGCTTACTTTGTCAAGCCTAACCGCCACGCGTCGTTGCTACCGTTGAAAGAGTTCATCACTGATGCGACACCTTGTCGATACGAAGATATCACTGCTTGGGAGTGGAACAATCGCAGAATCACCAAGCTGTTTGGATGAGTCGGAATGTTGTTAGCGTACTTTGGGCATTGGGCTTTCCTTCTTCTGTTTTCCATTTTCCGCCAGGGGAGTTTGAATGCGTTTGAAATCCAGAATCAGATTGTAGCAAGCCAATCAAAGATTGTATACATTATCACCACGGAGAATCGACCAAAATATGGGATGACATGCATGCACCGGTGTCTTGGTCAAGTCTTTGGGTTGTGGGGCTTGTCCTGTGCTCCTCGGGAACGCTTGCCTCCCCTGAATTACTGCAAGGGGTCAAGCACGGTTCTGATAGAGGACCGAGGTCGCGACAAGTTCGAGATGATATCGCGGGGTCGCAGGCAGAATTTCGGAGCAATCACTGAATGTTATCGGTGATTTGTAGTCTTCGATATCGTTGAAGGCCTTCCTAGGTGTCTCGGGCTCTGCGGGATCTCAAAGGGTCGCCGAGGAGCTGGACTACTCCGATGACTACCAGGCAGGCCGATGTGACAAGACGCACATCCATATATACCTCGAAATTGCACCTCTGTCCATCTGTCTTGCCGTGCAGGATTCCGAGCCGCTCGCATTTCATTCCGGAATGTTGGGAACACCGCGTCAAAGTCGTCCCAGAGGCGGAAGTTCATTGTCCCCTCGGCGCCCCGAGCCCCTGAGCTTCGACAGCGTCGTGCGCACTGACAGCCCAACTTCAACCCCTTGCCCTTTCTAGACAACCTCAGTGAATTCGCGCTTTTTGGCGAAATATGTTCATGAGTCGACATGCAGAGCTATGACCAATGAGAACATCCGAGATCCCCTCGCTTGCCATGCTAGACATTTTAGCATGTCGCCATCTGTCAGCAGTGACGCGCTAAAATCAACGGCGTTGATGCTAAGCAAGACTATTGTCAGCCTCGTCGCAGAGTCTATGCAGAAACAGGCTCTCAGGAATCGTCGACCACGTGTGATTGTATAGCCCCAATTGAGTCGGCATTTGTGGCCATGAAACCAAACATGGCTACAATCAGTACCTCGAAATATGGACGATGTCACGATAAGAAAACAAAATCCGGTGGGATAGAGTTCAACGGCCCGATTGACGGAAATCTCATGTCTAAATGGAGGCCACTTTGACTACGAAACTTTTCCTCATATCCAGAAAGTCTATGTTGTTCAGTACCCCGCGGCAGTTCGAAGGCAGGATCGCCCCTATCTCTACGAGACAACCTGCCCACCGCTGAACGCGCCAACAAGAGGACTGTGACAGGTGATCTCCTTTCCGTGTTACTGGCTCGCAGTCCGTGAGACAATCTCCTTTCGCATTCAACCGCCTCTTCTGGACACGGCTCGGGTGTTCAACAGCCCCCAGTGTCGAACTGGGCCGGTGGCACCGCGCAGATCTCCATGTAAACGCGCCGCGCGTTTTGGACATACGCCAACAACCATGTGGACGTCCGTTCCCATTTCGCTTTCGTAATGTTGTTTTCTTAAATGGGACGGCAGTGCCACCAAACAGCTAATCCCTCGTTCTGCTGTGGAAGCTTGCTGCTGCTCATGTGTTCTATTCCTTCTGCTTCTCCCAATGCCCTCGCCGTCTGGTGGTCAGCGGCTTTTCTTGTGCGTTTCAAGAAATGTTCACCAACGCCGGAAACCGTCAGTATGACCTCTTGGTGCTTCTGCTTTTGTCTTTGGTACATTTGACCTCTTCGTCTGAGACGACAAGCATCACCAGTCTGATTTCCCAAGTACCAAACTGCGCGGTAAGTCTGAATTTTTTCTGTTACTGACGATATAAGCTTGCTGACAGCGGTTCGTCCGAACAGCTGAGTTGTGTTACGGATGGACTTATCAAGGGGGGCTGCAAATTGACTTCAGTCCCAATTCTTACCGATTGTCTCTGCCCGAACATCGATCTTCAGGCGTCTCTTTCTACCTGTGTGCAACATAGCTGCTTCTTCACCGACCAGACTCGTGGGTATTCAATGAGCACCCGAGGGATGTCATGAAGATTGACCATGACCAGGTGCCGCCCAGCTCCAGACCGACCTATGCGTCGCGTATCCGAAACCATCGAGAAGCAAAGAAGCGAAGGATGTCGCCATTGCCCTCTCGGTTATCACCTTTCCGATCGTCGCGTTGCGATGCCTCGCCAGATGGCTCGTCACACGAAAGATGTGGTGGGATGACTACATGGTCATTGTTGCCACGCTCCTGCTGGCCGTGATGGCTGGTGTACAGATCGCGGGCACTGAGCTTGGTTTCGGACTACACTACTGGAACGTTCAGCCTTCGAACAGCGTCACGCTCATTCAGCTCTTTTACGCCGGGCAGCAACTTTACATCCTTGTCCAGCTTTTCGCTAAGATATCCATCCTGCTTCTATTCGATCGACTATTCTCATCATCTCGCTGGTTCCACAACACGATCCGATGGTTCATTCTGTTCTTGGTTCTGCACGGAGTCATCTACATGTTTCTCATCATCTTCGAGTGCACGCCGATCTCCTCGATCTGGGATCTCAGCAACCCCGACCGCACCTGCAAGGACATCACGGCGATTGTGTATAGCGGGGCGGCCTTTAGCATCATTGAAGACTTTGGGATCCTCTTGCTCCCGGTGCCTGAATTGCTCAAGCTGCAGCTCAGCACGAAGAAGAAGGTTGGACTGGGTCTCATCTTCAGCTTAGGATCATTGTGAGTCTTCATCTTGTCATCCCCTCAACATGGCTAGTTTCTTCTACTTACACGGTTTTCAGTGCTTGCATAACAAGTATGGTGAGACTCAAGTTTCTCATCAAATTCTCAGCAACCTACGACGTCACTTGGGATAATGTTGACGTGGTCATCTGGTCGCTGATTGAGGTGTTTTGTGCTATCCTGTGCGCGAGTCTCCCTGCTCTGCGACCACTGCTGAAAACCATAAGTACGAAGATCTCCAGGAAGGGAACTAGTGAGGCGGCTCCGCTGAGACGATCGATTTACTACAGGAAACAACACTTCGAAGAGATCACTGGAACTACTCGATCAACCGGAACCGAGCTTTCACTGTCGCCAGTCGATACAAGTATTGGCGATGAAATAGCGAGAGAACTCGACTGGTGGGACAGGCTTAGTCTCAAGGGCAGTCTTGGCCCTTCAAATAAAGTATGAGCGTTTGAGTTTTGTTTTTTTGCAGGTTCTAGAAATATCCCTGGCTTTGGTCGGTGAACGTGACTGGATGAGATTTCAATGTGGCATGCAAGTTGCGAGTCGGGTTGGTTCCCTCTTCGCCTGGTGGCTGGACCATTGTACCCGCAGTTGAATTGATCATGTTCACGTATTCTCTCCCGTGACATTCACATGACCATGAGTGTGGGTGTCTTCGCCATTGAGTCCCAGATCGAGTGACATATGAGCAACATCTAATTCGACGTCTCACAAAGAAAGTGGATCCATCGTCATGCTCGTCGCGGAGGCCTTCCCAGCTTGACTCACAACGGGGCGATAACTGTCAGATAACCATATCATGCATTTCTCCATGCGATGCGGGGTAAATAATCGGGTTCTCAATTGGCTTGCCTTATCAGCTTCAACCTTGTCAGGAACCAAGCCGTCGTGGCCGAAGATACGCGACTTGTCTAAAACAGACCTCTGCCCGCTTAGGATAGAGATCCCGAACCCTTCTTGTTTTGCTCATTCTCGATGTCCTTCAATATACCATCCGACGCAAACATGAAAAGTCCCAAAACCAAGAACTCGCACACTTTCGAGGGCTGCAAGACGTGCAGGAGACGTCACTTGAAGTGCGATCAGACATTGCCGAGGTGTAAAAGATGTAAGCTGTCTGGACTTTCCTGTGACTTTAGGCCAGCCCTGCGGTGGTTTGTCAGTACGGGGCCCGACGCAGGCAGTGCATCTGCCCAGAACGCAGATGAGAACACTGGACAATTCTCAAGACGACACCTGTTCAGTGGTGAGTCATGACTCACCTTGATGGATTGAGGGGACTTCAGAATGACAAATTCTTAGAATCATCGAGGAAATCAATGAGCTCTGCCATGGTGGCCCATATGCCGTCGACAATAACGTCGGCACTCAATAAAATCGATGAGAAGGCAAGGAATGCTGAATCACACGCCGAGGAAGTTGCTGTGGGACCTTTTGGGGTGTTCTCAGGATTCCCATCAGTTCAAGAGGGCGCTCCCAGTGTCGAAAATACAGTAATGACATCCCCTACGGCAACCACATGCAGATCGGCATCAATCGCAGAAGCTTCATTTGTGTCCCCCATTACTACAATGTCTTCCTCTATGCCTACTTACTGTGATGAGACGGAACCCCAAATGGATACAGGTGACGTCGCTTCGATCAACAATGCAGACTCGGTGGACGATAGCGCTGGCATGTCCAATGCGTTGGACGATCTCTTCTCGACATCACTGGACTTCCTGCAATGGGGAGACCTGTTTACGTGGGACATCGAAGTGCCAGGGCTTGAGTCAGGCCCTTTGCCCATGGGCAGTATTGAAGGCCATGATCTGACCAACCACCCATCGGGGCCATGGAGTACTGGAAACACCGGAGACATTCATGGTCACGGTGGGGATACAGTTCCTGATGGAACTGACGCGGATTTGGAAGGCATGGCTTGGCCTGAGGTTGACTGGATCGTCGACGCTCCAGCGCTGCTCAAACACTTCAATGAAGAGGTCATCAACCAGATGGGTTCCTTACCGATCAACGAAAAGTCCGGTTGGAGGATTCTCAACGTACCCTCCGCCATTCTCACTCTCAGCCACATTACCATGTTTGGCGTGGATAAGAAAGAAATCAGACATGCGAGCCTTGCAAATCTGTATGGCCTACTCGCCGTGTCAGCATTCCATTTGTCCCTTAACCCCGGTGCCTTTCCGGCGTTAAGCAGACCTGGTGACTACTGGCACTTCCTGTCGGACCGGACATATGAGGCCGCCAAGATACACCTGAAAATCAGTCTTGAGAGCGAAATCAGTCGAAATTCTCTCAGTAAGGCCAAGTATAAGGAGCAGCTCATGGCCGTAGGAGCAGTCCTAGCAAGCGCCGTAAGTATTCTTTAAGCGCGGCACTTCTTGATGACCGTTCACTAACATCTAAATGTCCCTCTAGTTATTATCCGGTAATGAGGCCGAGTCGCACAAATATCTCGTGGAGATGGAACGACTGATCAGAGTCAGAGGCTTGACGAAACCAAAGCTTTCCCGTCGGGCGCGCCTTTTTCACAACATCTATGCATGGATGAGGATAGTCTCTGAGAGTACGAAAGTACTCCATGACGAAAGCCAAATCTCACTCAAGCCACTGAAACTAGCCAGCACGGGGCTGAACACGCCGGACGATGATGACTCGGGAACGTCACGGTCTCGACAAGCGGGATCTTTGCACAACATCAATCCAGACAGCACTCTGGACAGTTTCTTGCACTTAGAGCAGTTCCAGTTGCAGTCTGACTCCGAGAGCCGTGGCCGCAGACATGACGATACCCGAGACATCCACCTAGTCAGCTCACTCAATTGTCGCGAGGACATGCACATGCGGATATACGGCGTCCCAGAGACCTGGCTGCGGCTTGCGTCCCAGGTTACTCGGCTCGCCAATGTCATGGATAACCTGTCACCGTCGCAGGGCAAATCAGATGCGGAGACCTTGGCATCGCTCCAGCCTAAGGCGGCGTATCTTGAAGAAGCCGTGTGCTCGTTCAAAGCGCGGTATCAATCTGCAGCTCAGACAGAGTCCAATCAAAGCCGGCCTCACATCCACATGGCACGCGCTCTAAGCGCGGCTCTGGTGATTTTCTTCTATCGACGGATCCGGAACATTCATCCAATGATGCTCCAAGATAGCGTGAATCAGGTGATGGACTCCCTACACATATTTGATGAGGCTTTGCAGAAGCATGGACTAGTCGGACCCGGAACCGCTTGGCCGGCTTTCATCGCCGGGGCAGAGGCGACAGGAGCGGAGCAACGCAAAAGCTTTGAAGCTTGGCTAAGCAGAGCGAATGCGAAGTCTGGATGGAAAGGCTATGGTGTTTCTAAGGAAGTTTTGAAAGAAGTCTGGAGACAGCGGGATGCTGCTGGGGGCGTGAGAGCATCGCCGACATGGGTTGATGTTTGCAGGCAGATGCGCCGATGGCCACTTCTGTGCTGATGCGTGACCAATACAACGATGGCCTTGCCGTAACCTGGTTTAACTTTGCTTATTTAAAAAAAATGTCTATGTATGAGTTTCTATTGTTTCTGGGGTTCTAGGAATGAAGGTGAAATTGCTTCTCTATGTTCTGATGGAAAACTTGAAAGGAAACCGAAACCCCCATCATCCAACAAGGATATGAAATGGCCATTCTAGCCGTCTGAAAAACGCTGAACGTGTGTTGTCAAAAAGCCTACTGTCTGAAGCTAGCCACCTTGTCGAAAACTCGAGACATCAACATCGATCCACCAAGCCCGTTCTCGCTGCGCAGCACCTTAGCCAAGAAGAACGCTGTGAGGGCTGCGACAGGAATCGTGGCCACAACGCCGGCTCTGCTGATAGTAATCGACTTCTCCTCGGGTGTCTTCTCGTCAGAATACGGCCAGTTGTGAGCAGCCTTTGGCGGGTCGATGCTCAGCAGACGGAGGCCGCCAGAGATCTGCTGGCTGTAGTAGTCGACGTACTTATCCAGCGGCATCAGAGGCAGCATGTACTTGTGCAGCATTCTCAGCTTCCACGACTCCCAAGCGGAGCTGCGCATAGCGTCTTGGCAGCTCTCAACCATATCGACCAGGCGGTCGACGCGCTGCTTCTCGAGGGCGACAAAGGCCTTGCTCAGACTTGCCAGAGGCCAGGAGGCCGGGTTGCTGCTCTGGGGGCCCAGCAGGTTCTGTGCCTGAAGCTGGTTGACGAGTGCGGCGCAGGACTCGATGCAGCTGTTGCCACCTTGACCAACCAGGGGGTTGAACTTGTGCGCGGCATCGCCGAGGATGACGATGCGGCCGTAGTGCCATCTTCGCATCACGAAGTGCGGCAGAGCTGTGACGCCGCTGTAGAGCAAGTTCTTCTCGACCTGGCCGAACTTCAGACCGTTATCGGCAACCGTTTTGTCTGCGCCCCGCGCAAACTCGCGGACCTTGTCCGCGTCGTCGAATCGAGGAATATCGTTGATGGGACACGTACGTTGCCCATCAGGCAGCTTCCAGAACCAGAAGACGAAGACCTCGGCCCCGGGGCCTCCCATACAGCCCGCGACTGTGCCGTGGCCGCTCGCACCGGTGACCTCTCCAGCCTCGATGCCGTCGGTAGGCTTGGCGGTGCCAAAGATGCAGGCGTGCTCACACGGGATGTCCTGCCTGTCGCGCACCGGGATAGCGGCGGAATCGTTCGCGGCATCGGCGTTTCTCCACATTTCCCGGCGGATGGTGCTGCGCACGCCGTCTGCGCCGACGACGATCTGGCCCTGGAACACGGAGCCGTCTTCCGTGTACACTGTGGCTCCGTCCTCTCTGGTCTCAACACGCTTGACCTTCTTGTTGACGAAGAAGCGGTTCTTCTCCTTGATGTGCTTGTACATGACGCACAACAGCTCGTAGCGCTCCATGAACATGCTCGGGTAGCCGTGGCGCTCGGTGATGAGCTGTCGCGTCTTCCTGGTCATGATGCGCTTGCCTGTGGTCATGTCTCTGACGATCATGGAGTTCACCGGTTGCGCTTTGGCGAGGATGTCCTGAAAGAGACCGAGCTGGTCGAGAATACGCAGGCCATTGGGAAACAGGCCGATGCTGGCGCCGACGTTGGGGGTGACGGAGTCGTAGGCCTCGAGTAGGATGTAGTCAACTCCGCTGTGTTGGAGCATCAAGGAAAGTGCGAGGCCAGTGATGCCACCACCGACAATGATGACTTGGCGCTTCTTGTCTTGGGTCGCCATGTTGTTGATGTTGTTTTGTGATCGCAGGTTGATTTGGTGTGATGTTGAAGGATTCTGATGTTGACCGCTATGGCAAGGAAAGACGCTAATGATGGTGATGATGAGAAGGAGCAACTCAAAAAGGGCAAGAACGCCTGGAAAAACCAAAGTTCTTATATGAAGTCGATACGCCTGCCTTCTAACCGTCAACAGGGATGTTCACTCAATCAAGGTGGTAAATGAGCGGACACGATGCCGTCCGCATTGCGAAGATCGCAAGAATTAGGAAACAAGATCGTCTTCTGCGCAAAATTCAAGGGCCCCGAATGCAACTGCAGCCCCGAACACGCAAGACAAAGAGGCTTCTCCACTGCGCATTTAATCAGGCCGTGCAACGCCTGTTCCATCGTGCTCGGCTCGGCCTCGTTGTAGCCACTGAAAGACCCCAGATGTTGCGACTGATGGAGCTTGACCGCTTGGCTGGTGGGTAAGGACGTCGCGGTGCGACCCCTGTCTCACGCAAACTCGCTATCAACACAAACGGCACGCGCCATTCGTGTGTTCGCAGTCAACTGCTGCCAGTGGCTTATTTTGCCCTGTCAGCTTACGGCCGATCCCGAACATAAGTCCGATTTGATGTTATCAGATCAAGCCGATACGGCTCCCGCATGGTAAGATTGAAAGTGCCGTTGATTGAGGACGTACGTGTTTGTGTCTGAGCTGGAGATGGCTTATATCCGAAAGGTGGGTTTCTCCCGCACCAGACGTCGAGTTCTCCTGATGCTCGTGGGTTTCTTCCATTGAGTTTAAATTTCGGTTTTACGACTCGGACGCACAGATAAACCCAAAAGTCCGTGAATCATTCTAAATTTGTCCGAATACTGGCACATTCCCACATCAACCACAAGATCCCTCTGGTTTAGATCAGAGAGAACTGTATATCTTGCCTTCATCTTACCATGGATCCGGGCTATCTCGCGCCAGCGACTCAAACGCCTTCATAAGACAGAGCCTTCGGCCCAACCTTCCAATCCTTAGATTTTATGAAGGCTTGAATTCGATTTCTAAATGGCTATATGTGTCTATCGCTTTCGCAGCTCGACCCTCACAGGAAACTCATCAGCGGGATGCCCACCGCCTCCACCCTTGACGGCTTGGTACATCCTGTCGCCATTGATAGTCCTCACTCCACGCTTAGGATACATCTGATCCCACTCACCATACGCAGGCGTGATGCTGAACTCCCGCACAGTCATTACCAACGCAACCCGCAACTCAAGTAACGCCAATGTCTGCCCGATGCAGTTTCGCGGCCCCCACTCGAACGGCCGCCAGGCTGCTTTGGGGGGATGCAAAGGATCTTCAGGCCCAACGAGCCAACGTTCGGGGACACAGAGTTCGGGGTCTTTCCAGTACTTTGGGTTGTGATGGATGGCAAGCGGAAGAGTCCAGACGTTGCAACCTTCAGTTGGATGCAGTTTACCGTCTTCGTCGACGATGTTCAGGTCGGGGCGTCCCTGTCGCAGGGCACCTGCTGGCGGTAGTATCCTCAATACCTCTTTGATGAAGGCCATGGTGTATGGAAGTTTGTTAAGGAGTTGAGGATCTGCCTGGATCTTGTCCTTGGATTGTGATGGCCTGGAACCAAAAATCTCGTTGTGCTCGGCTACTACTCGTGACAGGACTTCCGGGTTTTTGGCGAGCAGGTAGTAGGAGTACAGAAGGGTGCTGCTGGTGGTGTCGTGTCCAGCGAGAAGGAAGAGACGCACTTGCGGAGTGATGATTTTTTTGAGAGTCTCGTTTGTGCTGTTGACATTCTTCTCGCCGACATCCTTGAGATACTCATCTATAAACAGCGACGCTATAGACTTTGACCTCGTCGAACCAGACTGAGACTGGGACGAGCGCTTCGAAAGATGGTCATCCAACTCGGCATGGATGTATCGATCAACCTGCTTGCCGTTGTACCACAACACAAATGGTCGTATCGTGAACAGCTTTGTCAACGGATGCAAAGGTTCTGTGAAGGAAGTCCACATAATTTGCTTCCGCAGAGATGTGGCTAGAGGGTGGTCTATCAGTTGATGGCGTAGGCGGGAGTCCCTGGTCCAATAGGTGAGTGAGGTGAGTCTCAATCATGAAGAGTATACTTACAATACTACAGAGCCAATGACATCAAATGTCATCCTCAGAGTCAAGTCCTCTAGCTGGAAAACCTCGCTCAAGCCCTCGGAGCACCGATCAAACAATTTCTGCCGAAATACGGCAACCTCGTCTGCGATGGCGGGAGCCAGGCCCATCATATACCCTGGGCTGAAGCCTGGGTTAAACAAGCGCCGCCATCGCTTCCACTCATCCCCATCCATCGTCAACAGACTTCGGCCGCCCGTAATTTGCTCGAGGGGATTGATGATGTCAGTGCCCTTGGCGAGGGGCAGGCTTTCGAGCTGAGCCGCGGCATCTGCATCGGATATGACCATGACAGTTCCGCTGAATGGCCAGAGACTGATGTAAAAGATGCCCTTCGGATAGTCTTTTGAGATGTACCACATGATGTTGTGGATGATAGAGTCAGACGGCAGCAGTCGCATGACTTTGCCGAGCACTAGAAAGTGGCCCGCTAGGAACGAAAATTTAGGCATTGGCTGTATCGTAATTTAGACATTATTCGGAAAGTAGGAATTTGAAGACATCGTACCAGGTCTGCTCTCTGCATCTTCCATACCTTCTCCCGCGCTGCATACAGCTTTGTGAGGGAGTAGAGGAATCCCGTGATGACGACCGCAAAGACCGCTGCCCAAACATGGCTGCCATCCGCAGTGATGCGCGGCATCGTGAAAACGCAAAAACGAATGAGCACAAACAACAATCCTGGACCTCTATGCTGTGGACGGACGGTGGATGCGGACGCGGGTGCTTATCATGAACGTCGTCTCCCCCACGATCGGGAAGTACGGGGAAGACGCGGCGGGCCGAGCGGGCTGATGTCCACTGAGAATTAGACGCACCAGGCGGCTGACATCGATTGAAAAGGCTCTGATTGGTTGGTGAAGACGCGAAAGTGGCATGTCTTACCAAAGTACCAGCGAAGGAGGGGTTGGGTGATTTGAGTTCGTGGGCTTGCTGTCAGCGGCGATCCGTTTTAGGAAAGCGCTTCATAGGTGGCTTATCAAGGTGTCATCTCCTTCAGCGGCACTCAAGAGCGCGCTGGAATTTAGTTGCATAGCCATGTTCAGGCTTCACTTCGTCTAGACTCGTCCACGGGTTGTCTCTTTCAACGCTGGCGAAGAGAGATCATTTCGCTTAGCAAGGCCAGTGAAAGTGGCTTTTGCGCCACCAACACAGATAATCATCCCTGGATTGCAGGATTGCAGGCGTTTCTTTTTCCTGCCAACACACACACACCCTTTCCGTTTTCCCTTATCACAGCGACGAGTCATCGTTCCATCACTCTTTAACCAGCCACGAGCATTGAAAAAAACAGCAACTCCACCGCAGGCTTCGCAGTCGTGACATCGGAGAATATTTCGTTATCATCCACGACAGGGGCTGTGCGCCAAAGGGATAGCGACTGGCCCATTGTTGACGGAACTTCATCCCGTACATGTACGTATGTCGATCAGTTCCATTCCAACGCTGCGGCTGCGGCACAGCGAAATCCACCTTCCTTCTTGGCTAAAGTGACGTGGGCAGGCAACGTATGCGGTCATTGCATTGCTTTGCTGCCCACCAAAAACACTTTCGCGACTCCGACGACTCGAAATCGCAAACGTAAAACGACCTCAATCTCAAAGTCTTGTGAACTGCATGCGAATATCGAATGGTTTTGTGAAGCATTTCTGAGTCTTTTTAAGCTTTGTTTCCTGCCACAGTTGAACACACAGCCCTTTCCTGCTCTCGACAAGATCGCGAGATGGCGCGGGAGACATCCCCTCTGCTCGAAAATGCGGACCCGATTGAAGCGGAGACTACACCGGAGACTCCTCTGATTACGGCAAGTGGGGAGGGTGCAGCGAAATATCCACGATACCCGAGTGCAATACTCACCGTTTTCGCCGTATGCTTTCTTGCGGATGCTGGCTCGGCGCTGCTGGGCGTTCCCGAAGTACGGGCTTTCGAAATGGCAGTCTGTAGAGACTACTACATGGAGCACGACCCATCGGTCATCGGGGAGCCTCCCTTGTCTTACGTGGATGAGAGCCTTTGCAAGTTGAGGGAGATCCAGACGAGAATGGCGTATCTTCGGGCCACGAAAGGACTGATCATGACCATCCCAGGTGAAGCCAACTGCCTGATGTGCATGAGCCCCTTGACTTTCCGAACGGACCTTAATAATCGAGGGTGATTTCAGGCATTCTTCTAACCTTTCCGTACGGATATCTCTCGGACAGAGTTGGCCGCAAGCTTGTGGTGTTTCTTTCATTATTCGGTCAGATCTTGGAGATGTTCGCAACTATCGGGATTCGTGAGCATGATTGCATCCTCACTGATACCAAGACCAGACAGCTAAGTAGCTATAGTTTACTTCCACCGTGCCTTCTCGACAAACATGGTCCTTCTGACACCAATCTTCCGCATCGTCGGTGGCGGCAATCGCGTCTTGGTCGCTAGTCTAAACTCGATCGTCGTGGATACTGTCCCTCCTAGTATGCGTCCAACGGTTTTCTACGTTACTGGGGCGGGTTTGCTCATTACCGAAACTGTGATGATTCCCCTTGGTTCTCAGTTGTTGCTGAAAGACTTGTGGCTAGCCTTCAAAGTCGCTATGCCTATACTCCTCGCGTCGTTGGTGCTAGTTGGCGTTCTCCCTGAGACTCATGATCCTAAACATAATTCTGGTGATGGAACCGACGATGCGTCTGTGGACAGCTCGGATACGGTACATGACTGATGTTTGCCCCACAACTCCCGGTTTACTCAATGCTGACTTGATGACAGAACAAACCATTCCTACACATGCTTCTGAGAAGAGGGGCCAACAATGTCAAGAAAGCTGGGCGAGGTCTCAGGGGCCTGCCCAAGGGAGCAAAGGTGACACTGTCGATCATCTTTTTATCCAAGTTTGCGAGAGAATGCTCGGGCCTGTTCGTTCAATATGCATCCAAGGTATTACACTGGCCCATCGCCAACGCGGGATATGTCATATCAGTCAAGAGCTTCATCTCTCTCGTGCTACTGATTTTACTCGCCGGCATGTCGACAGCTGCCAGCCGCCGGGGCGAAGCCGCAACGTTGCTTCTGAACAGGCGAGTAGTCATCTTGAGCCTGGCGATGCTAGCGTTGGGAGCGTTACTGGTCGGTCTCAGCAGAGATGCGGCGACTCTAGTCCTGGGTTAGTACCAATTCCTCCCATTTTTATTGTTCGGCATGGATATCTAATATTTCACTTCGTTTAGGTTCAGTATTTGAATCCACGGGATACGGAATCGGCCAAGCTCTCCAAGGAACCTTGGCTTCGTTCGCGAACCCATCATCAACTGGCGAGCTCTTCGCCGGGGCTGCGCTAATCGAGCTACTCGCCGGACTATCGGGTACCTTTGCGTTAGCTGGCCTATTTGACCTAGGTCTTCAGTCCAAGTTTGTCAGAGGAGTTGGATTGCCCTACTTCGTGGCGGCAGTAAGTTACCGAATTACCAAACGTGGCCGTCTTCTAGCGGTTTCTGACAAATCATGTCCAGATACTCTACGCGATAGCTGTCATTGAGTCATTGTCCCTGTGACGGGGTCATGGGACGGAGATCAGCATGAAGGACTCTATCAATGATTTTGATGTGCGTGCCTGTTGAGGTTTTCTTACCTTACGAATACGACATGGAGTCTGCGAGAAAGAATAAAATCAGACACGGGGGAATAAAGTTAGTAGAGATCGCAAGGATGATCGGGATGATTAACATAGAAGTTAAGTGGAGGAAAGCGAAGACAACATAGATAGTGCGACAGTTCGTGACTTTAGCCCGCCGGAAATGTCGTCTAGTGACTGCAGTGGTACTCTCCAAGCGCTGCAAAAGAATACAATGGTTCATCTCGACCTCGACGAAGTATGTGATCGAGGAGGGAGAGGGGTCGTGAATCAAAGTTCAAACTAGAGCGCGGTTTCGCTAAGCTAAAATCAAGGTTGGAATTCAAGCCATCCTTTCCACGTTGATCATGTCGGCAATTGCGCGTCTTCGTAATCGCCCGAAATGTCCGTGTCACCTGTCTGCTAAGTAACTGGAAAACTATAGTTCTTTCCATCCCACTTCTAGATAGAAGTGAGGTGAGCAGTCGTGACCCATCCGAACACTCGGCAGCCCACATTATTTAGTCCTCAGCTCACACACAGCCATGTTCTGGTCCTCTCAAGTCATCGCAGCAGTGGCACTCTCTGCGGTCTTGGCCACAGACCTTGCCACAGGCCCCTTAACGCAGCATGTCAATATTTTCACGGGCACGGCACAGAATGACGACCCCGGCAACGTGTTCGCTGGCGCAGCCACGCCTTTCGGAATGGCAAAGGTTACCGTTCAAGTAGCGGGTTATGCTCCAGCGGGCTATGTCTCCGTCTCGACTGAACTGACCCGAGGCGTATCGCCGTTGCACGATTCCGGCACTGGTAGCTCTGCGGGCAGCTATGGCAACTTTTGCATCATGCCTGTCGTTTGCAAGGAATTTCTGGACTGTCCAAGACTTGAGCAGCCACGATCTCAAAGGAGAGTGGGCGACGGTAACAACGATACGGGGTTTCCTGGATATTTCAGCACCCCGCTTGCCAATGGTGTGCGTATCGAGCTCGCATCAACTCAGGCGGCATCTCTCGAGCGGTACACCTTTCCAGAGGGGTCAACACCGACTTTGGTTCTGGATTGGACCGACGACTCGCAACACTCCTTCTTGTATGGAGAGATGCATGCCGATTGGAAATCACAGCGTTTGACGATGAACGGGACGTATCGAAGCAGCTTCGGGCCCAGCCAATTCACATATACTGCCTTCCAATGTGTTGATCTGTCCGTCGCTGGTACTATTACAGACCATGCATTCTTCGGAGGCAATGCGAATGGAATGGATGCCGTACGTGCTGACTTGGATCGGTGGGTTCTGCCTCCTATAGCCCAGCGTCTCGGCAGACCGGACTTCGAACAGCCAACACAGGCTGGGGCTATCGTCCGCTTCAAGCCTTCGTCGGACCAGAAAGGTCCCATCATTGTTCGTCGCGGTGTTTCGTACTCTTCAACAGAGGTTGCATGCAAGAATATGAAGCGAGAGCTACCAGATACCGACTTCAACAAGGTTGTAGCAGCGAGTAACGCAATGTGGGAAGACAAGCTTGGCCGCATCGTCTTGTCCGACGACACAACCGATCCCATCAGAAAATTGTTCTACACCTCCTTTTACCGGACGTTCCTCTCGCCTAACAATGTCACCGGCAACGCGCCTCCGCCATATACTGACTCTTCACATCCGTATTTCGATGGGCTGTACTGCTCTTGGGACACGTACAGAACTTTGTTTCCCTTAATGGCACTGACATCTCCAAGAGAGATGGCCCAGATCGTCGATACCTACATCGACGGATATCGCAGAGAAGGATGGTTGCTCGAATGCAGGGCCAACAACGTGAAGGGGTATGTTCAGGGAAGCAACAATGGCGTTCCCGTTGTAGCGGACTTCATCGTCAAATACGCGGACCAAGCGGACAAATTGGGACTCAAGATGGACGACTTCTGGAAAGCGCTGAAGCGTGATGTTGATGAAGCGCCACCAAACTGGGACTATGAGGGCCGCCGCATAGAGACCTACAACAAAATTGGCTACATTGCTTACGACTACTTAGACACCACCTCCGTGGGTCAAAGATCACGAGAAGCCAGTCGTGGTCTCGAGTATGCGTTTGGAG
Organism: Colletotrichum aenigma; assembly: GCF_013390185.1. Lineage (NCBI taxonomy): Eukaryota > Fungi > Ascomycota > Sordariomycetes > Glomerellales > Glomerellaceae > Colletotrichum > Colletotrichum aenigma. The sequence goes on from NW_023500914.1 coordinate 1,815,799, forward strand.
ACTTTGCCGTTGGTATGGCAGCACGCGCGCTAAAGCAGCCTGCCTCAGTTTCAGATCCATACTTCAAGCGTAGTCTGTCATATCGCAACAACTTCAACCCCAATCTCCAGTCGGACGGCTTTTCCAACTTCGTGGCCCGAAGGTTTGAGAACGGCACCTTTGCTCCGTCGAATCCCACCGACTGTTCCCCGCGTGATAGCAACTCAACGCGTCCCTGCAGCACGCAGGCTACCAATACGTTCGGCATCTACGAGAGTTCCAGTTGGGAATACAGTCTTTACGCACCTCACGACGTGAAGGGGCTTGTCGAACTCTTGGGGGGCAACAAAACTTTCGAACACCGCTTACACCACTTCTTCGATGCGGGTTATTACCTTCCTGGCAACGAACCAAGCTTCCAGACACCGTCGCTCTTCCACCACATCGGCAGGCCTGCAGAGTCAGTCCAGCAAGTTCGACGCATAGTTTATGACAACTTCAACCTGACCCGTGGGGGCTTGCCTGGAAATGATGACAACGCGGCCATGGCCAGCCTTTTGACATGGTATCTACTGGGCTTCTATCCAGTACCTGCGTCCGGGGAGATGCTGGTTCTTTCGCCCTTCATGCCAGGGTATAAAGTGCAGAACGAATTGATGGGAACGGTCAATGTGAAGGTCACAGGGTTCGACCCGGCCAGTCTAGCACGCAACATACCTTCAGGCGCCCGAGCCTATGTCGATACTGTCAAGCTTGATGGTGTTGCCAAAGGTAGATGTCGTATCGACTTTAAGCAGTTTTTTGCTGCCAAGGATGTTGAGTTTGTGATGGTGGATGCGAAGAAGGATGGGTGCGATGGCCAAGAGCCTAGCAGCCTCAGCACTGGTGGCTTTTCACTTTGAGGTCCTAGTGAGGAGATCGAGAAAATGGATTGACAGATTGTTTTGATCCTGACAACCGCCGAATACGAAATTGGTACACGTAGGTGTACAGACTAACAAATGTAATACAAATGAGCCAATATTTGCGTGTGCCAAGTAAAACCATGAACCCATGAACAGAACTCGACAAAGAAGCGCGCGAAACATTTCCTCTCAACCCTCTTACTTAGACTGCGAGTAATTTCCCTGTATAACTTAACCAAGAAAAATCTATCCTGCACCAATCTCTCCAGCTTATCGTCCCATGGGCCGGTTATGTGTGTAATACTGCCAAGGCGCAGCACCATTCGCATCCGGAATCGAAGATTGCTGGAGAGCCCTCTGCACATCATCAAGATCATCTTCGGTCAACAAACCCATCGAACCCAGATCAGGGATCTGATTATATAATAGATCATGATGTTCTGACCAAGAGAACACGTCGGGATGACTGCGGGCATAGTCCGAGTAGTCTGGCATTGACGCAGACGAAAGACTGCCGCTGGGGAAGACAGAAGATGCGCTGGCATTTACCATCTCCAGTGACTCGCCTTCGCTCGGCGTCACGACCCCCGTGTTTGGCATTTCTACAGCAACGGGCGCTTTCTCCTCGGCCCAGGCCTTCGCAATGGCCTCTAAGCCTTCTCCCAGAATATGGCGAAGAAAGTTATCGACATCATCGACATTGGTTTCACTCAATGTGACAACAGCACCGCTTTCTGCAAGAGTCCGTCGCAAAATCTCGGGTCCGCGGATTGTCACATACTCTTGATATGCCAAGGCGCTGTCGGAGAGGCTTGGGTCGATGTATGCTGAAGATGGCCGGGGGGCGTCTGGGAAAAGGATTCTAAAAATTGCATGCCACTGTTCATCTTCTGGAAGCTGTCTGTTTGCTCGTCTGTTGAGTTCTTGTTGTTGCATGAGACTGACCCCCTCAGGCTCTGGCCATGTTCCCCTCTCGCAGTTCCTCCGGATGACATGCTGATCTCTAATCTTCTCGTCTGTGAATACTTCGTTGCAGAATGAGCAGTATATCGGTAGGTAGTGCCGTCTTTTTAGGTGTTGTTTGACGTCACGGATCCTGCTTAGCTTTCTACCACAACAACTTCCGTACGCCCGACGGTCCTTCTTGAAGTACGGACAGGCCAGGGTTTTGTTGTCCACATCATCTTCGTTGTTTTTCTTTCGCTTGCGGTCTCCATTCTGCTCAGCCTCGTCATCATCGTCATCACCGTTGTCATCGGGAGGGCCCCCTCGACCAGGCTGTTTTCGAGGTCGTTTGTTTGGCCGTCCGCCACTCAGCGGGCCGGATGAAGCTGCGGTCCCATTGCCTGAACCAGGAGTTCTCTCCGTCCAAGCACGAAAGTGTCGTAGGACGATACGCAAAACCACAGGCGCAATGCTGGAGAGAACTGAATTGCGTGTTCCCCCTGGTGGCTCGTCTAGGACCTCGGCCGCCCACGCACGTGCAGACTCTGTCGTTTCAGTCATCGAGCCATAAGTCCACTCTGATTCTTCCATGGATTGGCCACTCGGTGACGGAAGGCGCAAATGACTTCGCTCGCCGGCGGATCCGATGGGGAGGTTCTGTCCCCGGCCCCGAGATTGCGCCGGCATGGGGTTTGATACATCCCTCGTCCCGGTATACGCTTTTGTAGTGACTGAGTGTGAGACGTCAGTCTTCTTAGGACGGGCTGCCAGATCTATGGTCTCAAGTCCAAGACGCGTCCCAGCCTCTGCTTTGCGGTCGCTGCTAAGGTCAATCCTCGAAAGGGACCCTTGTGTGTCGCTTGATCCCGGTTCTACCGCGAGAGATTCATTTTTGTCATGGAGTAAAGTATTCGCCTTCAATGGCTCGACAACATCTCGATGAACCGGCTCTGTAGTATTTTGGCGAGTTGGTGAGGGATCAGTCAAAATCTTGTTCAGCGTGTTCTTAACAGGGACACTGTCACGCAGCTCAGCTCTAGAAACATGTTAGTAAGTCCGCACCCCAGCTATCGAAATCTATACGCACCGGAGATAGGTTTCTGCCTGTAACTGAAGAGGCGAAATAATGGAATCCACGGCATTCCGCAAGAATGATGGGTCTCGGGAGTCAAGTTCAATGATGTCGCCGTTCTTTTCCGCTCTGAACTGCTGGTGGATACAAGCTTTGACAGCGTTCTCAAAAGGCTCTCCAAACTGATGGCGGATCCTCCGAGAGTCGAACAGCTCCTTAGCTGTGATCAAATCAAGAGACTCAGAGTCGACTTCATGGTTGTCCACTATTTCATCATCGTCTGCACCTTCACGGCGTATCTCGGAAACAGTCTTCCCGAACGCAATTTCAATCAAGCAAAGGCCGAGTCTTGCCAGGATGGGTTCAGGGGAAAGAATGGACCAGACCGACGATGTCGATGACTGTGTTCCATGGATTGAGATGGAGGATCCAAAATGTCGGCAGAAAAGTAACGGTCGCCCTGACCGATGCGAAATCGTGTCAGTCGCAATTGCCCAATTATCCCAAGTCCACGAGTCGTCAATCCAAGGGGTGAGCGATAGCTGAATGACAGCAAAGCTGAGCTGTAAGGCCAGCTCTATGCGCCGTTTCCAGTCGAGATCAGCGCGCTGTAAACGAATCCACCCTTGTAATGGTAGAATCGGCCTTGTTTCCTGCTCTACGAGTAAGGCTTTGAATGAGCAGGCCTTGTCTTCTATGGCGCCACCTTCTTTGGGTTGCATGGTGACCTTAAGTGGCTTTGCGTTTCCTGCTGTATTCAATTGTTCGACAGCAGAGTTCGTCGTGACGGCAGGGCACCGAACGTAGATCATATGGGGATCATGACAGCGGCATCTGTATTTGTCATTGAGCAGGTTGAAGGTGGCGGTTGCCCTCCGTGACGCGTTGTTGAGGCACTTGCAGAAATGAGTCGCATATGGCGCGTGAAATGCGTGGGATAGTAAGGTCTGCCCGTAAAATGTCCGGGAGGCCAGAGTCCGATTTGTGTCGGAAATATCTTCCAGTTGCATCTGGAGCCGTGTTCTGGCATTCTCATTTTGCCCTGTCCCGAAATCCAACTTTCCACGAATCTTGTCTAGTACCTCCTAAACTTCGGTTAGCAGATGAAACGAAGCGTTATTTCTGCTGCATTCAACGAGGTAGATCAAAGAAGAGATTCGTACCTTTCCTCTGCCTGCATTGACAAGATCAACTTTAAGCATACGAAGCTGCCGAGTAAGAGTTCCTAGATCGTCCAATATTTGCGATGTAGTTTTCGCATCGAGCCCTGCCTCTGGTTGTTGTATCTGGGCATTATGGTTGTGGAATTTAGACGAGGACAGAAGACGCTGTAGTCTTTGTGAGGTCTGATCAAACACAGTCTTTTCGGTTGCGACACCTCGCTTCAGTCCGCCTGATTCACGATCAGGCTCAGCAATCTTGTAGCTCTCGACAGCTTCGGTGACGCCGGGGAATGTTTCCCATACCCCGCCGATGGCGTCCTGGCATGACATTTCGACGGCCTACAGACAATCAAACTGAGGAACGAAGTCGCAAGATCTCATCCGTCATTAGACGTGGGACATGTGAGAGTAAAAGACAGAAGCAGATGGGCTCAAAGACTTGGCTTTTTTCAGGCCATCACCTTTTCTTCTTTAGAAAGCTTCTGGGTGAGTGGGATGGGCCACGACTACAGGAGACACGAGGCAAAAAGTACCATGCCTAGAGCTTGTCATCCAGTCGATGTGCGGGGCAAAAGTGCATATTCGCCCTGTCAATGGTTCTGCTTACTGCCTGCATCCTGCTTATCAAGTTCTCAAAAATAATTTCATTGGTCGTCAACGCCAAGATTGGTCAGACGACTTGTGCCACACCCTCCAATTCATTCGCCCTGCTCTCCGAACACTCACATGAGGTTTGGGGGGCGACGCGGGGGTCCTGGCCGGCTCGCCAACAAACGAGGGTTTTCTCAGTTATCATTCCGAGTACATCTCTTGTGACCATCTGACAGCCGCGAAGATTTCTTCCTGTTGGGAATTAGGAAACTGCGATATTCTTTGCCCATCCAATTCTTCGTAGTTCTCGTTGTCCCTCTCATTGTTTACCGTCCAGACATGTGCTGAACATGCCTACAACAACGGTTACAGAGTTCAAGGCCCAAAGGAAACATGTGGCTCGCACTTTCAGATCAAGAGGTCCGATAGCCGCCAAATTTGAAGACTGTCAGCAATTATTTGCGCAGGTATCGGATGCTCTTCAAAATACTCGAATCCATCATCTCGTCGATAGATGTTGGCGCAGATTAAACATCTGGGATGATGACTGCGGCGCGTCCTCCCGGAATCTTGATTATGCTTTGAAAAGCTCGCCATCGCTCCGCAAGCAAGTAATCAATCTTCTGCGTGAGCTACGCCAAACGCTTGAAGTCATTCGGGGTATGTCAAGACATTGGAATTTTCAAATACCTCTATTTCTTCCAACAGCCTTCTAACAGTATGAAAGTGATCGTGGCTGAGCCGCTCGAGGTGCCGAAAAGCGAACGAATATCCGAACTTGTCTCGTCAAGGCCACCAGACGGCTTCAAAACAGCAGTCTTACCTTTTGAGGCCTTTCAAGATGAACCCGAAGCTGATTCGAACTTTGGACTTGGCACAAGGCTTCAAGAGGCCCTTGACATCATCGAGAGTCTGGTGCACCTCCTGCCTACTCTCCGAAACCCTTTCGAGGAATCGGTGTCCTCAGACGCAACACTTTACAGTTTTGAATACTGTTCACTTGATTCCTACAGAGAAGAGGCTCAAGAGCTATTCCCGCGTGCCGATCCAAGTCTCCTGGAGCGTCTGGTGCAAGCCCAGTGGCTTACTAGACGTACTCTTCCGAGCGCACGTGATATCCCAGAGATCACGATAGACCCCAGCAATGCGGCTTCCACTTCAAGAGCTCTGGTGCGTCGCGAGGTTTGGCCTTTACGTCGGAGGACAACAACAGTTCATGATGTCAATGACGCCGAGTCTGATAAAGCAACGTCCACGATCCGCTCACATGTCGACACAGTAATGTCGCGAACTGCAAGAGTAGCGGGCAACTCGGTCACGTCATTCGAATGGTCCTCGCAGTCTCAACCAATGCGTCGTTCCACCGTACCGAGCCCTCCAGTTGAACTTGAGAAGCTCGGAGCTGATCATTTTGACTGCCCTTACTGCCATTGTGCACTACCACTCGCAGTGGGAGTTGGCATGAGTCACGGTGATTGGGAAACACACTTCTACCAGGACGTGAAGCCTTATATCTGCACATTCGGCCAGTGTCATGCCTCAGACGTCTCATTCGCGTCACGACAGGAATGGTTTCGTCACGAATTGGACTTTCATCGCACTGTCTCGCTTTGGAAGTGTGGGTATTGCAAAACGGAGTTTGGCGACGCAAATTCGTTCCAGAATCACTTGCAGTCAACCCACGTCAACTTGCCCCTACCACAAAAGCTGGACACACTGATACGTGCCTGTCAACGTCTTTCAAACGACATTCATACCTCTTTGGAATGTGCTTTTTGCCGCGGAATCTGCAGAAATCTAGACGAGCTTGAAACCCATCTTGGGAATCACATGGAGGCCTTCGCAATTGCGATTGCCCATGAGTACAAGCCTTCGGTTGATAATTATGCAGAGGACAAGGAGAATCGTGAAATGATGATCATGGAGTTTGTCTCAGATCAGGCTTTGGAAGGCAAGGGCTACAATTTCGAGATTCAACCACTTTCGGTTACCGAAGGTGTGGATTCTATCGACGACAACCACTTGATTCAGGTCGCCGACTCCGTAACCGATGATGAAGGCCGGGGGCAAGGGCCCAGAACCACAGGTGGTAATTGGAAAATCAACAAATTTCTGGATCGTCAACGGGAAACCGCCAAGACCAATACTGTCAAGCACAATCTTCCTGCACAGTATGAGAACTTCGCAGGCAGAGACGAGGATCTCAGTCGCATCCATGATTCGTTATCCTCACAGAGCCGGGTGTGCGTTCTTACCGGTGTCTCAGGTATTGGAAAAACTGCTACGGCGGTAGAGTATGCTTATCGTCTGGGTGTTGAGTACTCATATGTCTTTTGGGTGGAGGCCGAGTCCCCGGGACTGCTTGCGGACAAGTATGCTTCGATAGCCGATGCTCTCAACCCCGGCCGCGACAGCTCTCAAGACGATGATAATCTCATTTTCCGCGTGAGGGAGACCCTGTCGATTCTGGACAAAGACTGGTTGTTGATCTTTGACAACGTCGTCGCTTGGACCGACATCAGCCCTTACGTCGCGAAGGCCTTGACCTCTAGTCGAGGTTCTGTGCTTATTACTACCCGAGAAAATCCTCTTCAATCCGCTCCAGCATGGCTCCATCAACGCCGGTTTCAATTAGGACCCTTGTCGACCGAACACGGACGCGAGTTCCTTCTCACGTCAATCCATCCGCGCATGCGCAAAGAGGATCTCGAAGACGGCGAAGATTATGCTCTTGCAGCGAAGACAGTCAATATACTGGGAGGTCTCCCCTTAGCAATCAGCATGGTCGTTGGATATGTCAAAGAGTCTCGTTGCACTCTGAGCGATTTTCTTGAGATGTGGGAAGAGAAGGAGCTGAGAGGCAGGAAGCCAAACACCACTAGCATGGCCAGCGTGTACATCGACACTGTCGACTCGCTTTGGGATATCGGCATTCGTGAGGTTCCAAGTAATAGTCGAAAGTTACTCAACATTCTCGCTTTTTTGAACCCTGACCGGATACCCAAGAGCCTGCTTGTTGACAATCATGAGGAAGATTACCTGGATTTGCTGCATGCTTCCGAATCACTGAGGTTAGTTCGTCACTGAGAATCTTTGATGATGAAAGTAATATGCTGATTTTCATACTTTCAGCTACAATCGAATGATCACCAAGCTGAAGAGTCGAAGGCTTATCACTATCAAAGAGGCACCTGGTGCAGAGACTGAATACACGATTCATCGGTTACTGAAGCAGAAGATCATGGGCGATATGGATGACTACAGCATCGCTGACGCCTTCCGTATGACATTCCGTCTCATACGTAAACGGTTTCCCCGGGCAAACCCCCAGCAGGTTCCGAATCCGACGAACTGGACAACTTGTCAGGAGTATATGCCCCACATCGACAGCTGCCATCAGGTCTTTGCGAAGGAGCGGAAGCGAATACAGCGTCTCTCGGCCGTGAATTCCCTCGAGGTAGCTGAGCTCTTCTACGACGCTGGGTTTCACATCTGGTCAAGACGCGGGACGCTCTATGACGGACTGGAACTTCTGGAGACAGCGATTAGTCTGCTCGACGAGATCAACTACGATCGTGACTCGAAACTACGTGCAGATATCAACTGCATCCTTGGCCTTTTGTTGCTCGAGTTGAGTTGTGAAGATCGCCTCAAAGGCACCGACCGTCTGTTGGAAGCCCGCCGCATCCGCAAGGTCATCTATGAGCAGAACCCTGAGGATCACGACACCGATGTGCTGCGCATGAATGCCAACTCAGACTACGCTCTCTGCCTCTTGAACTATCATAAGTTTGACGAGGCTGGTGATGAAATGTTGAAATGTTTCGAACGCTACCAAGTCTGGGGAGTAGAAGACGAGAATCCGTTCGAAAATTCGAAGTATTATGGCAACTACAGCATTGTACTTATGTTCCAGGGAAAGATGGAAGAAGCTATTGGATCAGTGCGCAAGTGTCTCGATCTTACTGAGCGATTCTCCGGGAAAAAGGCTCAATGGTACCGCCGATTGTTCCTATTGGCAAGTATCTATCTCCAGAAGGGCGAGCTTCAAACGGCGCTCGAATATCACCTTGAGATTCTCAAGGCTAGGTTGGAGATCGATGGCAAACACGACGCCAACTTCATCCTCAGTCTGTATGCGGTTGCGTCAATGTATCATCACCTGGACAAAGTGGATGACGCCATGTAAGTGCCATAGCCCATACGTAATCTGTCAATTGGAAGTTGCCAGAAAGCTAACTTCGTCCTCCAATATCTTTTAGTACTTACATGGAACAATGCGTCGAATGTGCGAGAGATTCGAAATGGTCGATCGTAGGTCTCGCCAGAGCAGAATATCATCTCGCAACGCTTTACGAGATACGAGGAGTCGAGGAAAAAGAGGCAAAGGCCTTAAAGGCTAAGTCAACAGAGGTACTGGAACAAAACAGACGCTTTGCGGAACAGTGCGTGCAGGATTCAGGCGACGATCTTATGATATTTGATGATCTTCAACCCACGTTGCTAGGGCGCTACACAGGGACAGCGCTTCTCAAGCAGTTACAGACCCGTCTTCATCGCCACCAATAGGCGACATAGGACGCGGCGTGTTGAGTGAAACGGATGGGATGAATGCAGCCGGAACTCTCGATTCTAGAATGATTTTGTCGATTGAGCCTCCTTGAGAATTTCGTTTCTTGTGTCTGTCTCTCTTTCGTCTATATTTAGCGTCAGATTCTCGCTCCCACCTTCTATTGTTTTTGCACTGCTTCAGAACGCCTGTTCCTGGTGAAAGTTATTAAATGAGAACTCTATCATGTCTAGTACGTTGAAATCTAACTCCGATTGTTACCTGCACCGTTCGACATGTTCTCAGTTCGACCAACATATCAAAAGAAGGCACGCTAATTCCATGTTCTTGCTGAGAATGTTTACAGCATCCGCTGATGGATATCATGTCATATCCAGTTGATATAATCTTTGGGAGGGGTTCGTTGGGGCCAACATCACTCTTCCGCCCATTGAGATCCCCGAAAGAGAACCCTGAAAGAAAGCCCTCCGCTGTTTGGCTCAGACTGGGAGTGCGGAGCTTGTCTTGTGGCAAGTAAATCCAACCAACAACTGGCAATGGCGCCAAGGTCGAAATAAACGTAGTTGAGCACTCTGTTGTGCGGCAGTAAAGTTGGTGGGTAAACGCTCGCAGGGGGCAAGCTGAACGTTCACCGGTAACGTATCTGGAAGTCTGGGGTTCTACACGCGCGGCCTGAAAGAGCGGTGCGTTGTGAGCTACCGTTCTCATTCAAGGCGCAGATCTAAAGACCCGGCGTCAAGGAGTGGGCATGTCTTACAAAAACGGCGGGTGTCATGCAGCCATTGAGCCCTCGCTAAAGCAGACTTTCGTCCTCTTGTCATAATGAGCAACTAGGTCTTTCTCGGCAGCAAAATTGGCGTCGTCGGGCTCCGCCCCGTAGTGAGTCTTCCACGGCTGAGACAGGTGTTTCGAGCTCTCTGTGGCAGCGATAGCCCAAGCTGGCAGAGGCATGGGCTTTTTGCTGGATGCCGCCGAGGACTGCGACGAGTTGCCGCTGATCTGTTCCGGGAGTTGGTGCATCGCGTCGATCACGAGAAACGTAAGAAGCGTGGAGAAGCCGAGTCGAACGAATGACAATGTTCGTCGAGGTCAGCAGGCATTTTCTTTAACGTGAATGTGCAAAAGCACAGATATAAGGATGAGAGCCCGAAGTATTGGGCTTCAAGGGTTCCGGGTCTAGGCTGGGCCGATCGGTATGGTGCTGCAAGCCACGTAGTACAGAAGTACCGATAGGTACCGCCTTCCCCCTGCAAAGGAGACATGCGCGTAACACCTTGCCTTCAAAGAAACGGCTTCGTCTGATAGGATAAATTGTCCTGAAATTCTCCTCTTCATGTTCGACGCATTTGGCTTCCATTACCCAGTTTTCATTCCATCGTCGAATCACGCTACTGCAAGATGGCTTGCGGAACTGTCGATGCGGAGCTTGACTATCTTCGACGGCTACCGCTGTACCAACAAGAGAAACCGTTCCAACTTTTCGTTCCAATCCACGAACGTGACCAGGATGCGCGCTCCACAAATCTTGAATTCGAGAAGAGAACGCAAACATTCGTTGATATCCGAGACCAGGTCAACGACTTCTCACTGGACTCGCATGGATTCCAAGTAGAGACCTCTCCAAGCAGGCTCAATGCACAGTCCTTCGGAGACCAGAGCTTGATCAAGAACGAATATTTGCCGGAAGTTGAGAATCTCCTGAAATTGGTGGGAAATTCTAACGATAGGGTTTTCATCTTTGATTGGAGGGTGAGCTTCTAGTCTCGCGCTGTTGGCCTCAATTTTCACTGACGCGATAAACCCGCCCAAGTTGCGCGATGCCGGGGCACCACGAGAGAGGGAGGACAATGAGTTGGACATGAACGACTTGGCTACGTGGCTACGACCCTCACCAACAGTCCACGTAGGTAAGTGCCACGATGCATTCATGATCGCGATCGTTCGGTCTCCAGCAAGCTAACGTCCTTCTTCCAGATCAGAGCGCATCAGGAGTTCTTCACCGGGTGCTACTTCACTTGCCAGATGATGCACCATTTCTATTGCAAGGCAGGGTGAGGCTAATCAAGTAAGTCCTCGTTATCGTCCTTGACGCCACCAACGTCCTGCCATTCTGATGGGATGGATCAAAATAGTGTATGGCGGCCGATCGGAAACTCCGTCCAAGATTATCCGCTGGCATGCTGTGACTCCACGTCAGTTCTCGACGAGGATCTGATTGAATGCGATCACGTCCGGAGAAAGTTCAAAGGCTCTAATCTCTATGCGCACCATCGCGATGGGCAGAGATGGTACTACCTCGGCGAACAACGACCGGAAGAAGTGTTGTTGATCAAGATGTTCGATTCCGACCCAAGCATAAGTGCCCAACGTAAGTCTAAATCTCTCACTCAAAGGCTAGCATACTAAATCAGGCTCTAGGGTGCCCACATGCCTCGTTTCGTCACCCTCTGGCATCGTCAGAAGCAAACCCTCGACGGAGCATCGAAGTCCGAGCCTTGGTATTCAGTCAGATCCACGATTCAGACCAGCCGCCACCCACTGTTACGGGAGATTGATGGAGAATTCGTGCCGGGCTTTGCCGTACACACGGTGATTTCTACTCCATCACCACGTTGTAGACCTCTCACGCATCTGGTCCTAATGCTACATGGTGGATTGAGAATGCTAGAGCACTTCTGATTTCACATGACGGTGGTCTGGCGACACAGCAGCCTTGAAACAACAGGATTATTGGCACAATTAAAGAACCTGAGAGCCTGTCCGCAATATCAGCATCTGGTTATGGTTTTGTTCCGTCGATCACAGGTGCGACTCCCTGATATTCTCAGTCTTCTCAGGCATAATCACTTCCAGAAGCATAATCATTGACCGGATGGCCTTCATCTTCGACCTTGCATGGATCATGTACCAAGGACAGAGCAAATTACCGATATCGGCGGCTACTGCATATGCGTTGTCTGACACCTGCATCAATTGCCAGAAATCGTGCTTGCGGAAAGCGCACAACTGTGCTCTGGACAGAAACACGGTCAGTCTCAACGGAATGGATCTACATTCTCATTGGGCAACCTCGCCTTAGCTTGATCGATTGAAATGTATCCTCAGGTACCTCCTCTGAATTTAGCCGGGGCCTAGAAGCCGCCATTTCAACTCGTTATGCTTGGTTCAATCCAATTAATAGTACTGCTCACGTGAGTGATTGTCGCACCGATGGTCAAGAATTGATATCGTTCAGTTGCTATCTCCCTGAATGCCTCGACCAGGTTAGTTCTTGGCTCATCATTTCAACACATCACCAAGCTAACTTGGCTCTATTGGCAATTTCCAGGTACGTATTCCCTCATATCTTCTTTGCCTACCAATGTGTCCCACTTCAATACCAGGATATTCGGCCTAAATCCATTCATGGTTCTTGATCTTCTTACTATCCATGATATCGATGTCAATTCGTCCGTCATAAGCTTTTCCTTCCCGCCTTGCCCTCAGAGTATCCTTCCGAACTTCGACCACCCTCTGTTCTATTCTTCTCGTCAGCCACCACGTCCAAAGGTTGGTAGCCAACGCAGCCAACGTGATCGCAAACCCGATGAAGAAGCTGTTCCTGTAGCGACTATACGCCCACTTCGACTGGAAGAACTGCGGCCCTATCGCCGCTCCAAGCTGCGCAACACTGCTCTGCAAACCAATTGCAAAGCTTGCACCTGTCGAGCCGGCCATTATTGACGTTCGCCATGACCAATACGGTACATAATAAGAGCTTGAGAAGAATTGTGACAGTATACACGCAGCATAGAGTCCTGCTTTGCCGGAGACAGAAAAGAAGAGAATAAAGCAGACAATTGTTCCGAGGACGGTGCAAATACACATCAGCGGTCGTGGCGCCCACGCACGAGAGGTGATCAGGACGCAGATCAACATGGCTAAAATGCCAGCAGCCGCGGGTGGAATATTGAGAAGCAAACTGTTTGGCAGCTTGGCGAACCCCAGGCTGGCTATGATCGTTGGTAGATACCAGCTCAATGCATATGTAGCGAGGTTCATGAGCGTCTGGTCCAGTAGGAAAGCCCAAGTTGTCGGTGCTTTGAAGGCTATCCATGCTTCCCTGGTATCCCAGCTCTTGTCTGCTGTTGCAGGGGCACTAGAGGGGAGTCTAGCCTAAAGAAACTGCTGTTCGCGTGGAGTGAGCCACGAATTGCTTCTCGGGCTTTTCGGGAAATCTGGAAGCACCCAGAAAATGACGCCTGCAAACAAGACGGTGGCGACGCCCTCCAGTATGAAGGCCCATCTCCAGCCGCTCAGGTTTTGTATCCCATTCATGAAGCTTGCCCCGTAGCAAACAAGACTTCCCACAATGTTTGAGAGGTTGGAGATGGCGAAGTACCACAGCAGGGGCCGACCAACTTCATCCGTACGGTACCAATAGCTGAGAGTCGTGATAACTCCCGGGAACATGCCAGCTTCGAACATGCCTACGAGAAACCGCAGGGCTAGTATCTGTGACTTGGTGTTCACTGCGCCGCAGCACGCCGTGACTATGCCCCACGTGAGAAATATGCGGGATTCCCAGGCATGAGGCGTCATGTACTTGAGAAGGAGGTTGCTCGGCAATTCGAAGATGATGTAGGGAATCTCTTAGATCCATATTAGCCGAGGATTCATGCCCGAGGTTTGGGAACTGACTCCTTGAATGGTAGCAACCCAATTGTAGTCATCAGGTGTCATGTTCAGCTCCGAAATTATGTTGGAATCCGAACCAGCCTGCATGGTTTTGATGATGCTGATGTTTCCAAAGTCGATATTCTTGACCATGAACATGATGCCTATGAGGACGCTATTGACAGTGAGCTAGCCATTCATCCTGGCAGTTACATGCCACCCAATACCAAAGGCTTACAAGAATCTTCTGTCAACTTCGTTCATAATAGCCTTTTCTTCGTCGGCGGTGAATGTCGCAAGAAACGCTGCTCGAGCTTCCGGGTCTTTTCGGAGATCCCGAGAGACATCTTCGAGACTGGCGAGATCTGCATCATGTGTTATGGGCACCGTCTTTCCAATTTCCAAGATTGATTCGTCAGCGTAAGGGTCCATGTCGAGGTTGGAACTGGAGCGATCATTCTCTGCACTGGTGTTGCCTTTGGGGACTACCGTGTTAGCCATTTTGAACGTCGTAGTCACCAGAAGTTGGCTAAAGGAGAGACCATCTCGACTCTACATCAGACTTATTGTAGGTTCTACGTTGAAATAAAGGCCATTCTAGCAGCACACAATTCGACTAGCAGCAGATTCCGTGCTGCAGGCCTATTATCGCGCTTTCGGGACATGGATTTTATGCCAAGATTGAAACTAGCACGTTTGGCTTGTCTTCCCACCACCAGCGATATTTTCGGGCTCACACGAAGCACACATCAAAATTCATTAGTTGGAAGCTTAGATACCTAGTCACGGTCTCAAAAGCTATTGTCCGAGTGCTATCTCCGCGACAAGATGAGACGCGCACCCAGAAATCTTGCGAATTTGCAGTAATAATGACGTGATGAGGAAACATGCATGAAGGACATCAACACCATCGCATACGTCGGGGAGACCCCGCGGGAATAGCAACAGAAGTTTTCGAGGCCAACATAATCCGAGATCGGTCGCAGGCCGATATGCGCGAAAAGCATGGTGTTTTGCGCCAGTTCGGCATGTTCTTCAACGTTGATCATAACAGAATTGTCGGACAGTCCCCGTAGCCAATGAAAACGGCATTCATGCGTTTCTCGGTGATGAAAACCCATGCTTATCAGTGCCGTGCCATATGGGATTCGATGGCGTGCCAGTAACGTCAGGGATGCTTCTCAAGACGTGCTTCTACTCATGGACGAACGATGCCAGGGCCGACAGTTGCATCTGGCTTGTCTGAGACCATACCTTGGACTTCAAAGAAGATGCACAAGCCCCAATAGCCTAAATCACAAGAAGCATTGCCAAACAGAAGCATCAACTCATCCACTACTTGACCATTTTCTACACAACTTTATCGACTCATCAAGGCCGACGGTAAACAGCCATGTCCACTGCTGAAAAGAAGAGACTTCGGCTAGCTGCCTTCATCTACTCCGGAGCTCAAACACAAATATGGCGACACCCGGACATACACGCGCATGAGAGCCTCGATGTCGAATATTATATCTCTTACGCACAGCTTGCAGAAAGCGCCAAGTTTGACACTTTGTTCCTTGCCGATGGTGCATCTTTCCCGACTGGAAATCTCGCGAAGCATCTATGGAGTGTCAGCGGCTTTGAACCTGCCACTTTGTTCTCCGCAATCGCAGCAAGAACGAAGCACATTGGTCTTGTCTATACAGCGAGCGTCAGCGACAATGAGCCGACTCACGTCGCAAGACAACTTGCTAGCCTTGACCATATAAGTCACGGAAGAGTAGGATGGAACGTCGTCACTACTCCTGGACCGGGTTCTGCGAATCTAGGCGTTCCTGCCGAAGAAACGAAAGACAGTGCTGCAAAGTACAACCGCGCAAGATGATTCTTGACTGCTGTCCAAACGCTCTGGGACAGCTTCGAAGATGACGCCCTCATCAGAAATAAAAAAACGGGGGCATCTACGTCGATCTGAATATGGTTCATTGGCCTAATATTGACGATGGACTGTATAGAATCAACCAGCCCTTGAAGGTTGAGCGTCCGATTCAGGGTCACCCGGTTATCGCGCAAGCTGGAACATCTGCTGAAGGAATAGCTTTCGGTGGCTCCACGGCCGACTTGATTTACTGCGCCAACTATTCCATCTCTGATGGGCAGAAGACATATCGCGCTCTCAAGGATGCAGCCAAAGCCGCTGGAAGAAACCCAGATCACCTAGTCATTCTCACTGGCGTGGCCGTCATTTGGGGAGCAACACAAGAAGAGGCGGAGAAGAAGTTGCAAGAAGTGACTTCGCTATGGCCTATCGAAGTCGCCGTCAAAAATCTCGGAATCCACTTTGGAGATATCGAGATTGACTCTCCTTTCCCAGACTCGTGGTCGGCAACATTTTCACATGGTCGTTCCGCGGCAATCGCATCATTTGCGAAGGCGAACAATCTCACGATACAACAGACGGCGGAGCGATGTTCCATTGGACTAGGACACAGGCCGCTGGTTGGAACGACGCAGTCTATCGCTGATGACCTTCAGGCATGGCTAGAGCAATATGCGACTGATGGCTTTGCAGTCATTCAGCCGCGTCTGATTGACGGGTTGAGGGAGTTTTCCGAACATGTCATCCCTGAATTGGTGAAGGGCGGTCTTTTCAGGGGAGAATATGAGGGTAGAACATTGCGAGAGAACTTGGGTGCACCGCGACCGGTGAACAGACATATTGAGAATAGGTGATTGATATTTCGAGTCGAATTCGATACTAGAGATCAGTTGAATAAGCGTTGACATCACTGTTTTGGTCACCTCAAGTTAAGTACACCCCTGGGTTGCACAACTCATCGACGAGAATCTCAGTTCAAGTGAGGATGAATTATGTCACCAAGTTGGATGTATGCATGTTTATTGAAGGCATCTCATTCACGTACAATTATGGATCATATTTCTGATCATCACATTTCGCATCCAACATCTCCATCAGAGCTTGGACAACCTGCCACCTTCGTTCGAAGTGATGCTGGGTCTTGCTGTCACGGAGAGACCTCTCAGCTTGCCCTCATCCCTCCACTTTCCCATATAGTCCAAGAAAGAGACAGTGCCTTCAGCCCACACAACACCTCGCGCTTGCTTCTTCTTCTCCTCAGGATCCTCTGAAGCTGCCTGTCCGTGTCCGTTAAAGTATCCTGGCGTGCATCCAGAAAGGGAGGAGAAGAAGGGTGCTCGCTTGGCAATCTCTTGACTGTGCTGCTCCTCTGCCTCTTTAGTCACTTCCACGATAGCCCTCTTGCCGGAACCCACACGACGCTCGGCTTCGAATATCATATATGTGACATGCCGAGCAATGAGTCCCAGCATGAACACATTGTTTCCTGTAATAGTGCCTTGTGCTGTGCCAGAGAAGAAGAGATTGGGAAATTCGTTGGTAGCGTATCCGTGGAGGGTGGCAGGTCCGTTGCGTCGCCATTTATCATCCATAGAGATCCCGTTGCGTCCTAGGACTTGGACACCAACCCTTCCAGCCGGGCTGCCTCCCGTGCGGCCACCAGCGACGGAGTAGCCGGTGCTGAAAATAATAATGTCAACTGGGTACTCCATGTCTCCAACTACAATGCTCGTTTCCGTGACATGAGAAGGCCCCTTCCCATCCGCGTCGACGAGATGGACATTCGGGTAATTGAAGGATTGCAGATATTCGTCGCTGAATGTCGGGCGCTTACACCAAGAGGGGTACCAGGGCTTCAAACTCTCAGCAGTCGCCTTATCCTTTACAATGCTGCTAACGCGATCGCGTACTGCCTCCATGTGTGGCAGATCTAAGGCGTGAAACGAAGTGGCTCGTCGCTCTTCATCTTCCGGTGTTGGACTCACAATTCCATGGGCTGGGGACCCCATCACCGCAGAATAAGCAGGCATATCAGTCCAGCCATCATTGACGAGATTGGGCTGACCGGGCAGCACAGTGTTTGTCATGTGCCGGTTCAAGTTGATTTGTCGCTCGAATTGCCAACCCTTCTTGTTTGCGATGGTGGCTTTGAAAGTGTCAGGGTACGTCGTTTGCTGACCTCGTTGCTTGAGATAGGCCGGCGTTCGTTGAATGACATAAAGCTCCTTGGCGTACTTCGCCAGCGCGGGAACTGCTCCTATAGCTGTTGCAGCAGTACCGACAATTGCGACTTTCTTGTCTCGCAGGGTGATGAGTGACTGGTCTTCCTGGGATCCACCCGTGACAGCATAATTCCATCTGGACGTGTGGAATATGTCGCCCTTGAATGACAAAAGGCCAGGAATTCTGGGTACTTGTGGTTTGGTGAGAACACCGGCAGCCAAGTAGACATATTGCGCATGAACCTTGTGCTGAATGGTGTCTGAGCCTGGACCTCTTCTCTCGGAAAGATTGATATTCCAAAGCTCCTTGTCGTCATCCCAATATAGGCTCTTTACGTCTGATCGGAAAAGAGTCTTGTCGTCCAGCTTCCATCGAGAAGCGATGCGCTCCGCATGTTGACGAATTTCGGCAGCTGGCGCATATTTCTTCGACGGGATGTAGCCGGTCTCCTCCAGCAAAGGTAAATAGCAGTAGCTCTCGAGATCGCAGTGAAGACCAGGATAACGATGCCAATACCAAGTACCACCGAAGCCACCAGCGGCATCGACCAGTCGGATCTCGTCTGCAGTTGCAACGCCGGATTCGATAAGGCGCACAGCAGAGACCAATCCTCCAAAGCCTGCACCAAGGACGAAAAATCGAATGACTTTCTCCTTGGAAATAGGCGATGGCATTGCGCTTAGAGCTGCGTGGTCTGCCCAAGGATCATCGAGGAGTGAATGAAGTCGGTCCTCCGGAGCTTCATTGAGGGGAAGAAATTGAGCAGCGCCTTCAGGCCTCAAACGTTTCTTGGCCTCCTCAGCGTACTTTTTGCGAATTTGTTCGAGCCTCTGAGGGTCAACAGAAGAGATGGGATCTTGTGATAAAGCGGACGTCATTTTAGACACTTGTAGCTGAGGTGCTTTGTTCGACAATGCTTAATGATGAACTCGACTGATAACGAGTAAGTTTGCCTCTATCGACGATGAGGATAATCGTCATTATCTAAGTCGTTTTTGAAAGTTGCGCTGCTGAAGAATCCGACACATTATTAACCGTTGATGCTGACACAGCATCGTTATTGGTGTTGATAAGGCATGCCGCACGCAATCACAAGGCACCTAATACGCCATCGTTACTCGAGCACACAAACTGCAAGCGGTCGCACGAATACCATCGGAGCAACTCCGATGTCGCTATATCTTCACGGATCGCTTTTGTTACTATGCATTGCCGCTGTACTTTCAACTAACATGATTTCCAATCATGCTCCAGTTCCGCCAAGTGGAGCTTCAGCCATTAGTGCATCAAACCCGAATTTTCTAGTCCTCAAACGGCCGTCATATTGCCGTTGGCTTTGATGATGTCGGCAGCATACTCGGCTACTGCGTACACGGTAGCCTGCGTGTGGGCTGCGGGCAAGATAGGCATGACACTCGTGTCTACAACCCAAAGCCCCTTCACACCATACACCCGTAGCTTGCTATCAACAACGCCACCCCACTCCTTAGGCATCATGGCCGCTGTCCCAGCAGGATGATCGAAACTCGAGGACACCCAGGACTGGCGCATAATTGCCTCAATCTCAGCATCGCTCGCGGCGCCTGGACCAGGCATCATCTCAACCGCAGCAAGAGACTTTACACTGGGACTGGACATGAACGCGCGTGCCTTCGCTACGGCTCGGATGAGTATGAGGCTGTCGATCGGATTGGAGATAGTGTTGAAGTCGACTAGAGGGGCGATTGACGGGTCTGGATTCGTGCTGTTGATAGCGATTGTGCCTCTTGACAATGGCTTTTGAAGAGCCACCGGAACGGACTCGGCGCCGCCAAACGTGATCTCTACCACCCCCGCTTTCGGGTTCAAGAACTGCTTTTTCAGAGCATCTCTTTGTTGTTCGAATCCTTTCACTAATGCCGGGTTCTCGGCGTACACTTGTGGCAAGTGTTGCAGGGGTTCTTGCTGGCTGAGAGCGTCGGCAATAATCTGATAGTTGCTCGAGTCAAGATCTCGCAATGACGTGAACACCACCTTGTTCCCCCAAGCATGCGAGTGAGGTCCAGTCTTATTGGCTAGATATTCAGCCCATGAATGATTGTAGAATGTTGCGTTGTTCATCAATGTTGGGTTTACAGACGTGTCATTGGCAACTTCACCCAGATCGTCAGTAATCGGGCAGGATGCAAAGCTGGTCAGAAGGGGGCAAATGGCTTACAGTCATAGACCATGTAGACGGATGGATGGTCCTGAAAGTTGGCGCCAACGCCAGGAGAATCGACAGTAACATTGATGCCGAGGCCTTTCAAAAGCTTCGAGGGGCCGATTCCGGAAAGTTGAAGAATCCGCGGTGTGTTGACGGCCCCAGCCGCTAGAACCACGTTTCGCGATCTCACAAATCGCGTTCTTGTTCCATCGCGGCTCGCAACATCAACTCCGGCCGTCGCATTGCCTTCGAAACTGATCGCACCGCCGTAGTGTCGTACAAGAAGATGAAGATTGCTGCGGTCACTGACCGGGTTAAAGTATGCAGTTTCAGATGTCGAGCGCGTGGCGTTCTTCCCGCCGGAGTTTTGAGGTAGCCAAGCAATCCCGACGTTGTCGCCATCGGATCCATCCTTTAACCTTGGGACTTTCATGTCTTCGGCCCAGGCTCGAGCTTGCAGGTCTTTCAGGTTGGTCAGTTTCTGTTTATATAGTCCCATGCTTGATATTCAATTGGACCAGAAACGTACCAGCCGCAGGCCACTGCCATGAAGGGAATCCAACTTGGATGGGGCCATTTCCATACGCATCTCGGTTCCAGTCGTAAGCATACTTGTCAACATATTCCTGGGAGGGAGGAGCAAATGTTGAAGACTTTCGAAAGTACTTCAGCATGTTGTTCCAGCCCCATCCAGGATTCCCCAGTGCTTCCCACGCATCATAGTCGGCGACTGAGCCTCGATCCCAGGCCATGCCATTAACGCTTGATCCTCCGCCAACAGTAGCGCCGATACGGAGTCGCGAGGTCCGGTTTCCGAGATGGACTTGAGGAACCGAAGTCACATTATAGAGGCGAGCCGACTGGTCGTAGGTAGTGAAGTATGGTACAGTAACGTTGATGGTGTTTGGAAAGTCACCGTACTCGACGACCAGGACAGTTTCTTTGCTGATGTTAGTGACATCCGAAGCTTAAATCATCAAATAGGCCAGAAGGTTCGCCCTAGCGAAGCAACCAACAAAACAATACTAGGTAGAAGTAAGTTGAAATAGTACTCACTGGCTGGGTTCTCGCTCAGTCTGTTAGCCACGACGAGCCCACTTGTTCCTCCGCCGATTACAATGTAGTCGTATTCCTCTGCGACAGCGTTCAGGTCAGTCTTGGCCTGACTGCCGCAGGAAGCCAGAGCCGCACTGGCGACCAGAAGTAGTGACACCTTCACTATCATTTTACCACCACCAAGATGCATTCGGACCTAAGACTTGAGACGGCGGAGCAAGGTGAGGATGCAATTTGTGTTGTGCTACCTAGATATATATGCATCTTACAGTGTTGGCAACCCCGCACCGCCCACCAAATATGGCAGGCGATAAGATTTGTGATGCCACATCATGCAACCCACTATTCGCCTGGTGTAGCATGACATGTCCTGAAAGTTATGACCGGTCTAACTCTGCCGCCTGAGGTCTCATTGACGGGCGCATTAATCCCAGAAGGTTTCATCCTTCGGTAAAAAGCTGCATAGGGGTGGGCTGTCAGCCAATCTTCAGAAATTTGACGACGTCATCATCGTCCCTTGCATTTCTCACTGCAGGAAGTCTTGGAGGCTCTGCGCAACACCTTGCACATCCTCATATACATGCCAGTGGCCCATATCAGGCAGCACAATTTGCTTGGCGTTGCTGATCTTCTCAACGTACGCCTTCTCTCGCATCTCGGGCGAGACTGCTTCATACTGTCCAGAAATAAGCAGTGTCTCGACTGCCAGTTTCTCAAGGGCCAAGCCCTCCGTGGCATTGGCCAGAGCGGATGTTGCCTTTGCGTACCCTTCAGGATCTTGACCAAGAAATCCCAGTCTCACCGCCGCAGCTGCGATAGGATTTGTCTTGATTGTGTGATCCGAAAGCCCCGACGGAGATTTGAGGATGATGTCCATCCCCTCACTCCTCACCTTGGAGATCGTCGTGGAAAGAGCTTTGGCTATCATCCCCGGAAGAGGGAATGGCGGCGGCCCCATGAGCACAAGCTTCTTAACGCGAGACGGATGTTCGATGGCGAACTTGGCGGAGATGATGGATCCCATCGAGTGGCCGACCAAAATGGCAGGAGACTGGGCAGAAACCCCCGCAACTTCGAAGATACCCAGCAAATCAGCAGCCAAGGACTCAAAAGTGATCGTGCTAAGCGGATGAGTCGGGCTTAGGCCGTGGCCTTCGAGGTCGAAGACGTGCGCCGTGATGGCATCCTTCAGGTCAAGTGTCATGGTCAAGGGTGTCCAATACTCTTTCGAGGAGCCAAGACCGTGAACAAAGACGATGTTTTGTTTTCCGGTTCCCGTCCGCTGATAGTTGAGCGGCTTTGAGTTGATCATTGTCAACCCCGACCTGCCTTGAATCGATCTCGTGGCGTTGTTGAGCCTGAGGGCTGACTGTGCAGAAACTCGCTCGATGGTTGTGTTGGCCGCGGAATGGTCTGCCACTCTGTTCTTCAAAGTCCCAATGCCATCAATGGAGATTGCGATTTCATCTCCAGGCGACAGAAAGACTGGAGGTTTGCGTCCAATGCCAACTCCTGCAGGCTGGCTTCAGTGTTAGTACAGGTATGACAACACGCAGAGACGTACACGCACCGTTCCCGTGGCGAGGACATCACCAGGCTGTAGGGTCGTCCCGGCAGACAATGTGCTAATCAGATGGGGGATTGAAAAAATGAGGTCCTCTGTAGTGGCATCCTGGCGCAGCTCTCCATTGACATGGGTCTGGATGCGAAGAGTCTTCAGTAAGTCTTCCTTGGGCACTGCTACAGGGCCCTGCACAGCTGTCAATTATATACCCCAAGACGTACTCCAATCAGGGTTTGCTTACCATAGGACAAAACGTGTCAGAAGACTTGCCGATGTAGAACTGCTTGTGGTCTCTCTGTCTTTCTCTCGCCGTCAAGTCGTTGATGATGGTGTAGCCCCAAACATAGTCCCACGCATCCGTCTCACTAACGCGAAACCCAGCCTTTCTGACAATGACACCAATCTCACCCTCATAGTCAGCGCTCTCAGTGAAACCCTTGTGCAGCAGGATCTCTTCGCCATCTGCAATGATGGACGTCGCGCGCTTGGTGAAGATGACCGGGTGGCTGGGCTTATCGACCTTATCAGAGCTATCGTATCCGGAGCTGTTGAACTCTTTGGCGTGTTCCATGTAATTCTTGCCTACTGCCAGGACGTCGCGGCCTGAAATCGGAGGGAGAACCTTCACATCCTTCAACGGAATAGGAGGGTCGATTGATGCCGTGATATTTTGAGAGCCCACTTCGATGACTTGGTACAGATTTTCCACGGGAGTGCCCGAGAGAAAAGCCAGGGGCTGGATAGTTTGCTGAGCACGGTCAAGATGGCCAATCTGCGGGGTTGAGCCATCTTGCCTAGAGAAGGCGATGTAGTTGGTCAGGCGAGACGCTTGAGGTGACATGATTAGCGGCAGTGAAGCTTAATCAGAATGAGCTAGAATGATGGCTGGTGACGATTTCCGTCGAATTGCGCCCTTTCTTGGCAGATTTAGATCGGAAGACTGGCCGATGATACCATTTCCTGCGAATCTCATGTTCAGAAACGACCCCACAGCAGGTAACGAGCGATTGCAACGGCCCCCACCACCTCAGTGAGGGGTTTCGGCCGGCAAGCGAAGCATGACCCCAATTTGTCTGTCTACTAATATGTAAGCACAATGTTTTGCCTTGAACATGGAGCCGTGAAGCTTGAAGAGTTGCGTCTCACGCCGTGGGAAAAAAATGCTGTCCTCAAATCATAAGTTTGCTTTCTCTTGAATGTAAGCAGGATCACAAGTAGGTCCCAACCACTCACACCGCTCTCACGAGGATAATACCAGAACAAGAGAGATGGCCATCAATCACCTTGTCTTAATGAATGCGAGCGACTCTTTGCAGCAAGCAACCAGGCGGCCGCCATTCCAATTCAAGCCTTACATGCAGTACTAGTGTCCGCCGGTACGATGCCTGCCGACAGACCTATGAGCATCACCCAAGAGACCACGGAGCAACCCTTGTCCCATTGTCGCATCGAATTCTACCGCAGAACAGCGCTAAAGCAGAAGGCCGATCGCAAAGCCCGGAAATCCCAGTGCAAAAGTCGGCCTTGAATCGCCGGTCATTCCACACCACATGGCCTTTGGCGGTCCAGACCACCTCCGAGCCTGTAAAACCCACCCACTTCGCCTTCACTTCGCCTTCAACTGACGTCGGCGCTATCATCTCCCAGACAAGATCGGCTTGCACGCCTGCGTTATCCGCGTGCTCGCTTGGGCCAACACCACGCGCCGGCTGCTATCTTGTCCCCGTTTCGCTGTGGCTAAGACGTCATCAACGCAGAGCAGTGGCCAAAAACGACTGAAAACTTAAGTTTCAGACGGAGGCCGGAGCTGACAAAGGGCGGCACTAGCACGCGGAACCGACGACTTGTCTGTTGTTGCTCATCTGCCGGACTGCCTGTGAGTCGATCAATTGAGGTTAGCTTCCGTGCGACTAGGCGGTGGCTCTGTCCGATGTGGCGTGCGAGGATGAATCAAGGCCGTGACGTACGCGCAATTGGTAAGAGAAAAAGGAGGAGCTTGGCTGTTTCCAAATTTCGTGAGATCTCGAGGCGTGTTGGCTCCGCCAGGACTGCCTCTGTCAACCATACATGCACGACGATCATCGCTCTTCTTCCAAATTTCCAAATCAGCCATGGGGGTCGTCAACTCCATGCTTGTCAAAGATGTCAAAATATTCGACGGCACTAAAATAATTGAGCATGGCTACGTTTACGTCCTGGATGGAAAGATCGCAGCCGTTGGTGAGGGCAATTTCAATGGCGAGCTTACCACGGGGTTTACAGTCATATCGAAACCGGGACACACCATCATCCCCGGACTAATCGATGCGCACATACATGCCCTGTCTGGAAATGTCAACAGCATCGAGCAATCACTCCGCTTCGGAGTCACCACCGTCTGCGACATGCACAATGATCCAAAAGACAATGCTGAGTTGAAGAAGGTCCGTCAACACATCTAGCCGATGCGTTTCTCCGGCTAGCATAGACTGACATGTTGAATTTCAGCTCGCGAGTGAACCGTCAAACAAGGGAAAATATGCAGACTTCAAATGTGCTGGACTTGGTGCAGTCGTTGAAGGTGGCTGGCCGATCCCCGTGATGAGGAAAGAATTTTCCAACACGCCATGTGGTGACCACATCGTTGACAAGATCATTTCAACCTGGCCCATGCTCCGCAAGCCAGAAGATGCGGAGCCGTTCGTCAAGCAGCAAATTGAAGAGAACGGCGCAGCGTACATAAAAATGTTTCACGAGCTCGGCGACACTCTGGGCATGGATCTCCCCCGGCCTCCTATGGATATTCAAGAAGCTGTCGTAGCCGCTGCCCATAAACATGGTGTCATCACCACTGGACATGCCTTTAGCTATGCCGGCGCGATGGATCTGCTCCGTGCCGGAGCGGACGGCCTGAGCCACATGTTCCTTGACAAGCCGCCAACGGATGATTACATTCAAATCATGCTGGAGAACAAGGCGCATTGCAATCCAACACTAGGCCTATGCGCTTCACAAACGGGCGAAGGACAGGATATGCTGATGTCGTACATGAAGGACCCATACGCAAAACGATTTCTCATCCAAAAGGAACCAACGAAACCTCTCGGGTTAGCTGCGGGACAGAAGCCCAAGGCGAGCATCGCGAACGCGT
The DNA here is from genome assembly GCF_013390185.1 of Colletotrichum aenigma. Lineage (NCBI taxonomy): Eukaryota > Fungi > Ascomycota > Sordariomycetes > Glomerellales > Glomerellaceae > Colletotrichum > Colletotrichum aenigma. The sequence goes on from NW_023500914.1 coordinate 1,841,702, forward strand.
ATGCATCAACAAAAGCTTTGTACAAAGCAGGTGTGCCTCTGATTGTGGGGACCGATGCGGCTGGAAAGGGTCTTGGCTTGCCGTATGGGTTGGGCATGCATCTTGAGATGCGTTTGTTAGTGGAAGAGGTCGGCATGTCTCCTATCGATGTCCTGAAGTCGGCAACTTCTGTCACAGCAGATCGATTCAAGTTCGACGATCGCGGGAAGATTGAGCCTGGGAGGAATGCTGACTTGGTCTTGATAAAGGGTGATGTTTTGAAAGTGCTAGGCGAACGCAACGGGCGATGTCTACCAATCGAGGCTGTATGGAGAGAAGGAGTGTTTGCATCTGCAGTCTAACTTTGGTTACATATTCAGCCAGCACACGATACCACCCCTTTTCAGTCTTTTCATATACCATGCCCTTCACGCATGACTTCTTTTCCCCATGCCGGGTACCATTTTTGCAAGGCCTGAGAACACGATCGTTTGGGCTTACATTCAATTGAGGGTACAAAATTTTCACCACATGATTTTACAGAGCAGCGCCTCATCGCTAATACGTAGACGTTAAGACTTAGCTTCCTGCGGACGAAATGATTCCAATGGTTACCATCAACTTACCCAGTTGACTTGATGCTCTGTTGGTCCCGATTCGGGCCCTCAATGATGTCTCGCGCAAATGCTCAAGTCCAAATACAAATAAACAAACACATACGAGGAGAAACCATTCCTCATGTTTCAAAGTCTTTTTCTCCTTCTCCAACAGCGTCTTCCCATCGAGAGAGTGCCCCTGTTAGCATTTTGTGGACGTCTTTGCCAAAGTCCGTGGTGTCAACAATGTCCCTAAATGTGGAATTAGCTTTCCTCCGAAACCTTGAAATGAACCTGGGAATTGACACGGGAATGAGAGCGTACCGATCAGCCTCTGTCTCCAGTTCTTCATCCAGTCTTATCAACCGCTCCCGTCCAAGTTTGTCTTCGTTGGAGAAGGGTTGGTCGAAGAACCGAATGAACTGTATACCGACCCAGTTTCTCTGCTTGTCCTCTTTCTTGATATGTCTGATTAGGCGTCGGATGGGGAAATCCACGCCACAAAATTTCTCATCAGACTGCAAGTTCCAATGGCCGTTTGTCAAGACATAAATGCTGACTTGCTTTCGATTTTGGATGACCTTGGTGGCTATCAGGTCTAAGCTCGATTGCATGTCGCAGGTATTATCTGAAAATTTGCATTCTTGGACAGCTTTCTGAAGGTCCGAACTCTTTCCTGATCTCACATTCGGCTGGGCTGACGTGAAGTAAAGATCGAATGCTTCGTCTGGATCGGCTCCCCCCTCTTTCAAAACATACGCAAGAACCCGGCAAGTCCGACCTACAGCCTCTTTGTGGTTCTTCATAGATGCTGAATCATCAACGAGGAAAATCTGTCGCCGGTTATCTTCTTGCACTTTCATTATCTCTAGGCGTTCCTTGAAAACTTACTTGATCCCGTCCTTTGTCCCCCTTGACTTTATTGACATCTATTGCTAGTTGAGGAAATATTTTGAATGGATGCCTGCCACGCTGCTTCTTGGGAGTCGGGTTGAGATATTTGGAGAGGCCTGTTTTGTCTGCCAGGCAAATGTGCCATACCAGGTCAACCGTGGCAATGAGATCTAATGACTGTGGGTTAGTGGCCACTGTATGTTGCGAACTCCCTCGATCAGATGGTGAAGGAGATCGTGTATAATTATACGTGTCCTCCAAGGCTCTGCTTCCTGACGTCATGTTACTTTCGAGTTGAGCTTGATTATATGAACCAACTTCGTTTGCGAAACTCTGCTGAGCGGACCTATCTCGACGTCTCGCCGAGTGAGACGAGCCGCTTTTTTCCATTCCAATAATTGTGTTCGTTTTCGAGACCGTGTTCATACTGTCAGTCTGTAGTTGAGTAGTTGACTGAGGTCGTGAATCTAGGCCAACGCCGCTGTCCGAAAGCGTGTGCCTTCGTGGTATTGAGTTTCGGTCGGTGCTTCCAACTGAATGGCCAGTGGCTTTCCCGTTGGACACTTGGCTCGGCCGTGGAGAAACAGATCTATGTCTTCGGTCTTCGTACGTCCTTCCTACCCTCAACGATGTTGTCAACCGCGGGGGTTCTTCCGGTAATTCTTCCTGGGGCGATTCCGTAATTGAGATACTGGGAGTGTGTCCTGGACTTGGCGACGGTGATAAAAAGTTGTCTTCGGGGATTGTGGTGATAATGTGCAACCCTCTTGATTCATGTGGCGTGGCTGAGATAGCAGGGGTTGTCAAGGATCTGACGGGGCCTTGTGACACGGAATCGCTCACTAAACACTCTAAACCATCCGTCTTAGAGTGTGTAGATGGTCCTGGGTCGGTGTGGTTCGTAGGAAGAAGTACGGGCCGACTTGGAAATAACAAGTTCCACTCGTTATAGAGCTCAGCAGCATCAACTCGATGCTTTGGTTCAGCAACGAGCATCCGACCGAGAATGAGATTGCTCAGTTGGGTGTAGAAATCAGTGTCGCCTGCAGCGGTTTTGATTGCGTTTTGGTGCCAATCCTCAACTGTGTTTAGGACACATGTCCCGTCGTGGAATGCGCCTACATGGCATCCATCCTTCAACACGGTTTGTTGTGTGGCTTTGATACGGTCGTTATGATAGCGCCAACGCCCACGGTCGCCCTGAAGGCACCAAACCAGCGCTTCGCTTGCAACGCAGCCTAATGCCCAGACGTCATTATCTCCTCGTATGCCTCTTGTGCCTTTATTATCCACGCAGGCCTCGGGTGCGCCTATAATTCTTCAGTATTTCGTCAAACGACAAGAAAGCTTGATAACTTACTGTACATTCCGTTGCCTTCTTGGTCCATGGCATCCTCGTCGAGACCTTTGTACCTCATCCTTCGGATATGGCCAGTTCCCATGTCTGCAAACTTGAACGCGAATCCATGCATATTTCCGAAGCCCTCATTACAGACTAGAATGTTTTGTGGATGTATGTCTTGATGAGTCCTATCATGGTAATGTCAGTACATCAACGTAACATGAGTAGGCAGGAATAAATATGTACCCTCGTCGCATCCAGGCTCCTTTCGAATATTCTTTCGAATCAGTCAGGTTGTGAATACGCTCTAACCCTCTGGACAGACCCATCAAGCAGTTCCAAAACAGCTCGCGCTCCGTCTTACTTTGCGGAGGAGGTTGATGTTCGAAAAAGGATTCCAGAGTGCCACCATTGGCATACTCTAGTATAATTACCCGCACATCTAAGCTTTGAAAAGAACCGTAGTATCTCATGATGTGATTGAATGAGTCTTCCTTAATAAGGTTCTTGTACATGTCAACCTCATTATCGTACATGACCTTTAGGGTATCACTGCTACCCCGAAGAACCTTGAATACAACAGTCTAGCAGAGTATGCATTAGAAGTTTTCTCGTAGGAGCGATTTCTTTGGGGGTTGTCAACCTTGTAGGTGGAGCATTGCTCATGCAACGTCACTTTGTCAAGACAAATATCGTCACGACGACCGGACTCTCTCGGACTAATTCTTTCTGTTTTCGAAACTGGTATGATGTGGAAAGGAGATAATTCCCTCTTGCTTGGTTTTCTCTCACTTCTACCCATGTTGAGTGTCAGTGGACAAAATTTCCACTGGGATTTCTGGAATCGCTCGAACACTTCGCGATCGCTGCTGGATTCCGAGGCTGCAGTTGGTGTTGCTAGTAGTGGCAGCCCGCTGTCATCCACATTATACCGAATGAAGACAGATATATCTTGATGTCGCGCCATGAACGTCAGAACGGAGAATACAACGAGGTAATGTTCCCTGATTTCTTGGCCGGTATCCAGGATGTGAGGCTCCTTGCTGCAGAGAACATCTTCAATTTTCTCGATAGTCCAGAATCGGCCAAGTTCAATCTGTGGCATGAACTCAACGTGGTCCCTTTCTGCACTGTTCCCGTAGCAGTCGTATTCCTTGATGTATTGGGCGACATGTTGCTGAAAGTCTTTCACAGCTCCGACAGGTTCCATAATACGAGAGGAGTGACACCGACCAATGAGCAAATAGGAGGGATAGATATTCGATAGAAATTATCGTTAAGTAATGCCGGTTTCTAGTAAGCAGTTGAAGTCTTGTGCAATGCTGGTGACGGAGATTGGTGGGGTCCCCTGGGCGTGCTGCCTACTTAACTGGTGAGCCTGACGACGGTGCAGGTTGCCTCCAGCCTTATTTCCATTTTGGAAACATCGGAAATAATCTGAATAAAACGGCGAACCATGTAGGCGACCGGTGGCTTCAACAGGATTGTGGCTGCCAGACCGCAGGACAGTAATCGTAGCCCCCACTCCCCCTTCAGCGCGACATTTTGCATTCTTGATTCGGGAGAACCAGTTGGATCCAGGAAGCTCAGGGATTATTTTGCATGGTTTTGACCCCGGTTCCCTAAAGCGCCTCCCATTCGTGGATGCCGTAGCCTGCCGCATGCATAAGCTCATCACGCCGACTTGGCAATTGCCTTGGTTTGTCGAGCTGGACTTGGCTACCACACCATGACGGCTAAGCCGGTAGCCCAGACGCTTGACGCACGTGGGAATCTTACTTCCTCATATCGTTTCTGACATGGCGAGAAACCATGCGAACCAAAAGTATGCCACAATGGCCTCTTCATTAGCGAATTTTGCCGGCATGTGGGTATTGACAGTGTGGCGAGGTCTCAATGAGACGTTGTCTTCAGGGAACAGTTCCATTGGGTGAACTCCATCCAATTTCTACATGTATTTGACACTTCTGCTTCTAAAATAGTAAAGGTTCCTGTCGGTGGTTTCGCCAAAGTAACTCCACAGAATCACTCCATGTTCTAAAGGTTGCTTGTTCTCCACCTCAGTCTCAAGTACACGAATAGCCATGTTCCAATAGTAACGATAGTCAGCGGGATGGTGATCTTGATGAACAGTCGAAAATTGTCACCTTGCCACTTGAATGGTGCCTGCATGTCCTCCGGTGTCTCTTCGTTCCAGAGGAATACACCGCTCTGAAAGAATGTCTGGCATTTCGTCAGAGGTTCAGATAAAACTGGATATTGCTGGAACGTTCGCTCTTACTGCTACAAAAGTGGCTGGCAAGAAGAAAAGAGTAGCGACGGTAATGACATGCATCGAAGTTGTTTGTCGTGAGGTTTTGTCGGATATTATTTGCATTTGCTCGCTGTTCTTCTGGGCATACTCGGCGAGTTTGGTGTTAATCTGGTCACTTCTCTGCTGTAAAGCTTTGTCGTACTATGGAACTTCTGTCAGTCAACCTCGTTCAATCTCCTATGACTCCAGCACAACTACGAGTTGGTTACTCACCAAAGATACGCCTTGTTCTAGGTTGGCTGCCAGACATTTCAGTTGTCTCGAACGCGTCTCAAGCATCTTTGAAATGGAAGCAATCTCTCTCAAGAACTCGTCAATAACAGCCTTGCAAGCATCCATATCCTTGAATTCGGTGGCAGCGAGGTTGTTATAGTGTTCCCCAATGTTTTTGAGGACGCCAACGTTGAGATCCAAGATCAACATCGACTTCTGGATTGTCTCTGCATGGTGGTGAAGAGACTGCACGTGTTTGAATCGGATATCTTTCAGCATTCCTCGAGGGTCTAGTCCGAGAGACGGGGTGCTGGCGTTGTCGGCAGGTGTTCCCTGTGGTGGCCCCTTTTCCAGGTCTGTTGGTAAATCTTTCTGCGTCCTAGTCCAAGATCTAAGAGTTGAGCTTGTAGCACTCATCATCCTAGAGAGCATTGGCGACTTTGTCAGGGTCGTACCAGAAACCATAGTGTTGGTTTTTGATGGGCTAGTCTTTGAGTTCGTTGTTGATTTCCGTGATATTGTCTCCCTCATGAGCTTCGGATAGATTTCTAACCCGTCTTCACCGACGTGATCATCGACAAGTGCTTCCCTGGCTGGCGCAATAATGCGTTTTACGGCTCCTTCTATGTCGTTGATAAATTGGCGCCAATTCTCGTCGCACCAAGACAAGTAAATGACATGAGTGGCAAGTGATGCTTGTAGGTGGTGTGAGACATCATCTTCGTTCAATTCTGTCTTGGGCGGGACATTCAGAAGGTGTCGAAACTGCAAGATGCGCTCCTTGAAAAGTTCGCTTCCTTTAATGTTGATCCAGAGGGCTCTTCCGGTCTTCAAGTCGAATGAATGATAGTTCGCAGTTTGTCGGAACTTCCAGTTTAGTCCTTCCTCTTCATTCTCTGAAAATTCCACAGACCTCAAGAGATACGAAACTCGAGTCTCACGTCCAGACCTTCCAAGCTTCTTCAGTTCCAGGGACTCATTGAAATCAGCGCTGAGAATGTTCTTTCCCCTGAATTGGGAGAGACAAAGATCAACAGGCTCATCCTGCTCCCCGAAGGCATGGAGTGATTCAAGAAAGTAGGGATCTACTCGGTGGTATGCGCAAGCAAATTTAAACATATCCACGGAGCAATTCAAAGGCGATCTCGAGTCTGGTGACGCCAGAAACCTGTATGGATCTCAGCAAAACGCCGTGCATTGTCTAGGCCTTTGTATCACTTACAAATGACGGACAATAGGGTCCTTATCGCTCCGAACAAGGTGCTGCTTCAAGTCATTGACACCGGAGATACTGGTCTCCTGGGCAGGGAATTCTGAACAATCCATCAGTACCACCGTGGTTTACTAGATTGAATGCGGGACCATTACTATTGAGACCTCCCGTCTCCCATACGTCGATGTTTTCATGTGTGGCGCCAAACACAGTCTTCTCTTTCTCTTGAAGCTTGTCCCACTGCGTTTCATTATACCATGCCTCTTGGGGACTTTGGGTGTGAAGTTGGAATTTTGGATACTCTCTGTATCTATGACAGAGTTCAGCAAACTCGTCTTGTGGGTCGTGGTTCTGCATGATGTTCCGAGGGACAAGAATGGAGCTCTGAAGATGGTTCACGGTCAATAATTGAGACTAAGATATACCTGATTCTGGTAGAGCGGGGTTGCCGAATTTAATGTGAACCATGGTTCAAATAGGCGAATAAAATCCCCGTCTTGGATTCTCTGGGCATTTTGGAGCATTACTGGCCACTCGGCAGGCCACGGTTCCAAGCCTGGCAAGGCATAGCCATAAGGCAGAACTACTAGCTATTACAGCGGGTTGTACATAGCAGGCGGATACATACAGGTTTGCCCTGTTAATGCAGGCTACCTGTGGTAGGTATAGCGGGTTCTCAACGTTACAGGGGTCTAGTGCATATTGGATCACCTCAGCCGCCAGTTGTCTTGAAGTAACATGAGCTCGTCATTGAGCAGCAGGTGGATGTGACCCTCGTAATTTGACTTGGCAACTAGCAAACGAAGTTACATAGAATTCAGAGCCTCCTCACCAAAGTTCCCGTGTTTCAAGTCTTCTTGACCGGTGGGTTCCAGGCCTTCAAGTTCTTCAAATGGTCTATGTCGCTCTTGATTTTGTAGTCAGTAAACGGATGTTAATGGCAGAAAGAAGATGAACCAAATCTACCTTTTGCAGCTCCACAGGCGCAAAGATCACAGCTTTTATGCCTTTCACCTAGTATACCAGATGTTACTAAACGGAAGTTTAAGGATTTCTGCTGCTCTACCTCAATTTGACATTGCTTCCCATGGTTATGCTCGAGCCAGGATGTGAGGACATCCAGCCTGATTCGGTAGATCGAAAGGACCGATCGTACGTTCGAGTCCTCCATCGTGGTGAGACTATGTGGCAGTAGACATCCGCTAGATGTTTAACTCAAAGGGTATTGTGCGTTGGGCGAAATTCCATTTCATCGGTCGAGCCCCGTGGATATGCGACCGCTGAATAAATGTGGAAAAACGATGGTCACCGGGCGAAGCTCCAGCGGGAAGATAACCACGATCCTCTTTTCTCGCCAAGAAAATCTTCATCCAACCTTCTTCTTCCATTGATGTTTACTGACGTATCATTGGTCGCCTGATCTTACACCGGCTGACCGGCTGCAGTATGCGGCCTGGTGGTAACATTCCTGCAGATTGCGGCATGTAAGACCAGTTTGGAACACCGTCACACCCCGGTATTAGTTGAGCTACGCAGCCGCATTATGGTGTCAGAACTTGGCTTCGCAGTACCTTGTTCGGACAGGCGACCAATGCGATTTCTTCCCGATGCTTAAGGCCTCTAGCCGGCAGCCTACTAACAGTGTCTCGGTCGCCTTCTCGAGTTTGCCTTGCCGCTGCCTGAAAGCCTTAGTATGTCTCGAGACCATTCGGGGCGATCATTCGTCGACACCACCACCCATCATGGAGGCTGCTTATCTGTGGCCCGCATCACGAAAGAGCCCAGTGCAATGCACATTAAGCTGAACTTTGATGGCGGTGAGGTGCATGTACTTGACGGCAGAGGCTCAGAACTCGAATGCAAATGTTGAGCGGGCTCACGACCAAAGAAATGTGAGGGCTACTAAGCTGCTCTTACGTCTGAGCTCTGGCTGCGGCCGGGCATCTACAGAGAGATAGATGTCACCAGTGCAGAATCCACTGCGGTAGCGGCACGGGTTGCAAATGGTGTGCCTGGGGAACGCTGACAACTCTCAGGCGGACTGCACCATTTAGTCAGCCCAGAGCAGGTACTTCTTCAGCCCTCGCGGCTCTCCCACGTTGTAAATCTTTCTAGCTTTTGGGATGACGTTGATGGGGAAAGAACCCCACTCTTCGACAGTCCAGCGTATTCGTTGAAAAGGCATTGGCAATACATGGAGGGTTTGAAGATGTGTCCCGGTCCTGGCAATGGATCCCTTAGAACCTGTCGTGTCTTCATTAAGACCATGAGCTTAATGAGTTGGAATATGTCAAAAAATCTCACAGATAACGATATCATTATCTCGGATGACCCCCGCACTTCACTGAGCTGTTCGTTACTCTGCCACATTATCTGACTGGTTTGGAGCTCCGATAACGGGTCCGCCAGATTCCCCGCATTGTCTTCTATCAAATGGCGAGAACGGAACGGCGATGATTGAGATCTTTGTTGTGTTTAATCCTCACTTTCGGAATATCGTGAAAACAGGGTTAAGCCTGAAAATGACTCGGCGACAGGGGCGCACATCACCAACGCAACCTTGAACCATGGCAGAGTGGCTGGGGAATGTTTCCCCGCAGATTGCTTATCTTCGCTTGTTCAACCATGTCTCTGCTGAATTGGATGGTTTTTCAGTCGTTCGACTTTTTAAATGATCCTGTTTTTGTAGGTTTTGATTTGGAAAAACTATCGATACTAGGTTGTCGTCGGCGTTCATAGCGAGTTTCGGAATGTTGTGCAATATGGCAACGCGCTCTGCGCTGACTAGTTTGCTTCTTGTTGGTTCAACGTAAGTGAATGCCAAATTGCTCTAGGTTGAAGACTCACGATTCTGACATTCAAGGTTGGTAGTGTGGCAAGCTGTTCGGCCTCCAGCTTCAAGAACCTGGCTTTCGGAACTTTGACAAAAGGAACCAATCATGACCTCGTCATGAGACGCTACCTTGACTTCCACGGAATCTCAGAGACATCAAACATTTCGTACTACGACTCATTCTTTGACGCGGTCGCGGCGCTGAAGAATGACACCCTCGACTATGTCATGATGAATGCCGTGCATCCTCAAGCTTCATCAATAGTTGGCAGCGACTTCCGCAACGTCTTCATCATCGACACATTCATCTCCCCGAGTAAGCCCATTGTGGTGGCTACCAGAAAGGACGTTGCGAACCCACAATCAATCGGCATCTTATACCCCTCTGTCGCCAACTACACCGACACCAGCAAATGGTCAGATGTTGTTCAAGTGACCTCCGGTGGGCTGGTTCAAATTGCGCAGGACCTTCTGGGTGGGAAATATGACTCTGCAATCATCTACCAGGACACAGCGCTGGCGAACTCGGATGTCCTGCAGGTTGATGAGGAACTTGGGTCCCCGGACGACGCATGGCTGCTTCTGGGCCGCAATCGGACTTATACCAACAGTGTTCTGGCTTGGCCAAATGCGCCTGTAACATGGCAGTGGAAGAAGCAATGGTACTAATGAGGTTGAAATCCTAAAGGCCTCCAGAAGGGAAAGACTTTGCTGTTCGGTTAAGCATTTCATGCTTCCAATGTCTAATTTAGGCTTTTGCTCCACTAGCAGACCATCTTCACGTTGCTCTCAACGGCACAAGTATCACCAGGTGGCTGGTCCCAAATAAAGGAACCGCAATTTACTGCTTCTATTCAAATTGTCTTCCTCTTTTTTTTCACGACGTGCGTTCCCAAGTTGAAATCATTTTCATTTTTGTCGAGGTTGAGAATGGGGGAACAGGGAGGATCGCGGGGTACTGATCCCCCGCGATCGGCAGTGCAGATTCAGGACGCGTTTACACGCGTGGCGGCGACGCGCTCAGCAAGGTTCAATGACGTCTCAGGGATACCTTTCCAATGGACATTAAACTTATCCCCTTTTCTCATCAGTCGACATAATAGTCAGGCCTTTCTTTCATCCTTATGTAACGATGAACTACTCTTCAGCTGTGTCAATCAGCTCGGATTCTGAAGACTACGAATCCAACGACCAAGCGCCCGCCAAACAGATAAACAACACCAAAGTCGACTTCGGCACGTGGAAGCGGATCCTGCGTAAGCGCTTGAACGGCATCAAATCCGTCGGTGACATTGCCAACTTCACCCGTTACCCCACCTTCGCCAATCCGGGCCTCAGGATCGAAGGCCACCCAGCATTCCCTCTTCCGCTAACAACCAGCGATGCTGAGGTGATCAAGGCAGCATGCAAGGAAGCACCCTTTGGCAAAGGTGAAGACACCGTCGTCGACACCTCAGTGCGGAAGACGTGGGAACTGAACCACGCCCAGTTCCAACTCATCAACCCAGAATGGGCCGGCTTTTTGCAGAAGGTCTACCTGACGGCCGCTGATGGACTCGGGTTAACGGACGTCTCGGTGAAGCCGCACAAGCTGCTGTTGTATGAGAAGGGCTCATTCTTCAAGCGCCACAAGGACTCCGAGAAAGAACCAGGCATGGTGGGAACGCTCGTCATTTGCCTTCCCTCAGAGCATCAGGGTGGAGATGTTCACCTCGCCTTCGGCTCCGATCAACGCGTTTTCTCCACTGCGCCCACGTCTACATTCGACATTACCACTCTTGCTTGGTTCTCCGACGTGACGCACGAGGTGAAGGAGCTGACGTCTGGATATCGCCTGGCCCTGACCTACAACATCGTCCAGAACGGGTCTGCTAAGCAGTCGGCGGGCTTCTTCGGGCAGCAGGCGCAGGAGGTGAAGCAGGTACTGCTGCAATGGCAAGTTAATTATCCCGGCAATAACATGCTTGTCTATCCCCTAGACCATAAGTACTCTCAGTCGAGTCTCTCATTCCGAAATATGAAGGGTCGAGATAAAGCGGTCTGTCAGGCTATACAGGACATCGGTGCGCACAGTGGAGTTTTCCTCCTGCTTGCGCATCAAACTGATACCACTGAGGAGGATGAAGATTACTATGATAATGACGCCGAATCTGGTACATGCCTCGACGCCATTTTCACCCCCGAAGGCAAGCAAATCGCAACAGACTATACGCTCGATGACAACGAAGTTATGACGCCGAATATGTTCGCGGACCGCAACCCGGACAGCGAGGACGAGGGAGAGTTCACTGGCAACGAAGGCGCCCCTAGCACGTATCGTTATCATGATACGGTATATTCCCCCTGGCTTACTACATCTCACGCATTCCTACGTATCTAGAGCTAATGCTTGTGGCAGGTCGCTGTGCTCATCAAAAAGTCGGCCTTGGATAAGTTCCTACGGGTGAGTTCCTATGGTCCTGATGCCCACACAGGAAATATGGTCGCTCTTGTAACGAAAGATCTAGAGGAGCACCGCGATCACCCGGCCACCAGAGCCACGGCGTTGAAATTCCTAAAACACGCGATCGGGGTTACAGGACCTTCGCAAAGACAACGCCTCCCGTTGCTGTGTACTGGGCTCTCCAGCTGGATGATACGAAGCTGTTTCAGCTCGCTATGGCAGCCGCGGCGAAGGCGTGTCAAGACACCTACAACGAAGCCCTCAATGTAACGTGTCGATACATTGAAGAGAACTTTGGCGAGAAGATGGAATCGCTTGAGTGGGACAAGTGGTTGGTAAAGCTCAGGCGAGCGACATTGATCTCTCTGGCCTCGAATTACAGACGACTAACACACGATAGGTTGGGGGAGACTACCGGGAGTGCTTCTTTGTCGGGCTTGATGAATAGCATTCAACACTTCACGCCCCGCTTCAAATCAGATGCGGTCAGAGATTCCTTCAGTAAATGGGGCAACTCTAAATTGACCCTGAAGCTGAAGACCGAACCTCAATTTGGCATCAATGAACTCAGCTTCTTTACAAAAACATTGGAATCTAGGCATGAGGACCAGGAATGCATCATGTCAAGGTAAGTTTCCAGGTGCTTCGCCCTTCACCCGTCACAGATTTTGCTGACATCGTTCCTCCAGCCTGATCCCCTCCTTGGCTGATCGCGGCAACCGCGACCTCATCTACAAGGTCTTGAACACGGTCTTTGTGAAACGAGAGCAGAGAGAGTTCAGGAACGCCAAAGACATCTATGTGTACATGGTTCAGAACGCACTTCCGAAGCTCTTGCTCTCTGGCGAGGACATCACACCTACCTCAACACCCTACGCCGCACTTTCAGCAACCGTCATCGGACCCTTGACGGAGTTCGCCTACCGGGTCAACGAGGGCCTCACCCTTGGCGCCGCAGAGCAAGCTCTTCAACTTCTCGAGGCAGGCTGCAACACCTTAGTGTGGACGAAGTCAGAGTGGCAACCTAGCGCTGTCCAAGCCAACGTCGTTGAGACATTCTTGGTTCCTTTGATGACCACAATGCAGAGGCACAATATTCCTGTCGAGAACCCCGAGGCAGTCAGAAACCTCCTCGAGGTCATCATCGGAGAAGGACTCCTCCAGCAACTTGGCCCCTTCCCACCGAGGCCCGTCGGCTGGACTTATAAGCCGCGTAGGTGCGCGCCCTATCGGGGTCAGAAGACAGCTTGTCGCGACTGCGACGAGCTGGAGGTCTTCCTGACAGCGCCAGACCAGAAGGTTTGGAGGTTCGCCGCCGCAGAAGCGCGCCGCAAACACATAAATAGCCTTCTCTACGGCACCGAGAAGTACTTTCGAATGACCACGGAACGTACCAGGTCTCCGCACACTCTGGTGATTGAAAAGACTGGCGGAGAGTACAAGGACGAGGTCGAAAAGTGGCGTCGCCACGTTCAGTCAATGGCCTCGCTTCTCTCTCCCTTGAGGAGTGACTTCTTGAAAAGCATGCTGGGTAAAAGTAGGTATCGGGAGCTGATTCTTCTTGAGCCTTTGCTCAGCCAGACGGATTCGGGGAGTGTTGCCGGTGTGAAACGGGAGGCGGATGAGCCTGCGTTTGGACAGCGGCCTGCTACGCAAAGGCGATTGTGAAGGCCATGGGTTATTTGGAAGATGAGATATGGCGCTTCTAGTGAATGAAGCATCTCCGTTGACGATGATATCTCGGCCCTACTCTTCCATTCAAGTAGTGTATCATATGGTGGTATTCTTAGATCACGACGGAACGAAACACAGTGGAGACCCCTGCGACGCCCAACGTCAAGCAAGCTGCGGCCAACATGACAGATAGCCCGCCGGCTGGGCGAAAACGCCATGTGTCGTAGAGTCTACCTCGCCACGTGGGTGGTAGCGGGACCCAATATCTGCAACGGGGGAAGACATGAGATGATGGACTGACCCAGCGCAAGGCTCTTTTTCACATGCTGGGGCCACTCCTGCAAGAAATCGACTCAGCAGAGTTACATATCTGGTAAATTTCAACGAGCTTGGATACTCGACTCAAGTCGGCTACATCATTATCAGTGATGGCAACGTGTGAGGTAGCATGAGTTGTCGACTCATTCATGATACAGAGCACCACGCAATGCTGTTGAGGCATACGGTGATAAGAGGGATTTCTGAGTCGCTTATCTGACCTCATGAACTCTGTCATGTCTTCCTGCCTTGGCAGCTGAGTCGACGACTCGCGCGGGAAGGCTCGGTGGCCCTTGTCTAGCGTGAACCGATGGCCCAACATGCCGGTTCCAGCGTATCACCAACTCTGAAAGTCTCGCAGCATCTCGAAGCTTAGGTGTTGGTGCCTCCTTTTCACCCCAAGTTCCACCAAAGCTTCATCCACCCTCTGGTAGAGATTTATCAAAATCACAGGGCTAGATCAACCATCCCAAGTGCTGCGAGGGAGCAGTGGGTGGTGCGCGGGCTCCCAGGTTGGCCCGGGAAGAGGCTTGGTCATGGCGTGATCGTCTCAACTTCACAAGCGAAGGGAAGTCTCTTTCCTATCGTGCTGGAATACCTCGGCAGAATTAAGGGAAGGACAGGACGGGCCGCTGTCGTCGACACGAGCTCGGGATAGTTTCTGACAGCTCGCAGTCACGACAATCACGTGAAGTGGCCTTCCTGCGAAGAAGCGGGGCAGAGATAGAGGCAAGATTGTGAAAGACAGAGAACCGGGTGGGTGTGAAGTAAGGTAAGTGTGTTGTGAACGATGGTTTGAGTGAGCGGCGTGGGTGGTGCGTTCGTGGATCTGCCGCAGGTTCTGAAACAAACCCTCACTCAGGTAAGCTAATCTGTCATCGTTTGAACTTGCCGCGATCCATGATCAGACAACAGCCAAACCAAGCTAACCAATTTTCCCGTAGCACAAGGTTCCCACTGTGCTCGCATTCGAACCGCATGCTTTTGCTGCAGCTTGGCTTCTGGCACTGAAGAGGCATTTAATTCGGACAGCGGGCATATGCGAGTGCTATGAGTTGAAGTAATCGAGGCGGTGTCTGCTCCTTCTTTTCCCCTCACAGAAGTCAGAAGTTGGAATAGGTTGGATGCTTGATGTTGTCGTCGTTTCGGGACGCGGAGCACCCCTTGTCATCTTTCCGCGTTATCTCAATTTGGGAAGAGGGAATTTGTTGCCCAAGTCATGCAAATCGGGTACACGGAACACGATACGCGGTTGGTAGGGTTTTGCCTCTCGTAGATTGATAGCTATCCTTTGCGAGCTGTCAAGCTTGCACCCCCGCCTCCCCGAGACCATGTCCGATTCATTCATGTTGCTGATGCTGCGCTCCGTGACTACTGCAAGGTAGAGTGCTTTGAGAAAATCCCCAAACGTCAGGAGTACAGAGTGCAGCTTACATGCATGTATTCGGCGATTTCAGAGCTGAGCTGCTGCAGAGCTCAGGCTCGGGCGTTGCACTGCCTCGAGGCCCCCTCCCGGGTCTCACGGATGAACGACATCATCGCATCATCACCTTCCCGTCACCCCGGGTCTCAGCACAGTCTGGTCATTTGGGCAGTATTACTTGATTGGTAAGTTCTTCATCTAGATTTTGTTTTTCTCATGATAGGCGCATGTAAAATGATTGAGCCTGTGTTGTGTATCTCTTGTGGGAGGGACGGAACCTCTCCCGAGTGTTAGAGCAAAATGCATGGACCATCGTCGCCATCGCGGGGTCCGGTGAGTTTTTAGTGTTTGGTTTTTTGAACGCCTTTGCCGTATTGCATGATGGCCAGATCCCGCCCCCAACCGTTTTTTGTCTTTGCGGCCATTGCCCCGGTGGGATCCCATTCTGCGCCTATTGCTCGCTGTCCCGCTTCGCTTTCTAGTTCATTCGTTTCCCCTGTCTTTGCGTGTGTCGTCGTTAAAAATTGCAGAAAAATGTTGGTTGC
Organism: Colletotrichum aenigma; assembly: GCF_013390185.1. Classification (NCBI taxonomy): domain Eukaryota; kingdom Fungi; phylum Ascomycota; class Sordariomycetes; order Glomerellales; family Glomerellaceae; genus Colletotrichum; species Colletotrichum aenigma. The sequence goes on from NW_023500914.1 coordinate 1,857,489, forward strand.
GTAAGATGAGTGATTGGTGATTGGTGATCCGTGATTGGCGGCTTCAGTTCTTCACCCGCGAGTCCCGGGCCGGACGACTGGCCCGCTCAACCCGTCGATCGCCATGGGTCGACCGGGGGGTGGCCGATCCCCAGCGCTCAGCTTCAGAGAGGAGTCCTTCCTTGATAGCGGCGCCGCGTTTTGATGCCTGGTCGTTAATGAGTATGATTTTGAGCTAGGGATGAGTGAGTGATGAGTGAGTGGACATACTGCGCAGAGATGACACCTATCGCCGAAGCGGGAGACGGTGTTGTGGCAGTGGATAGAGCCCTGTATGGTATCACGTGAGACTAAGACCCAGGACAAAGAACCGTCATGGGGAGGCTCACGTAGTAGTTGGAGCAGTAGTAACCCATTTTGAATGTGTGTGTGTCTTTTGGCCGGCGGGGGAGTAATCAGATGAAAAGCTGGTCAGGTGGCCTTCGAGATGGGCAAGTACGTTGAAGAAGCGAACTTATTCTTGAAACTCGAGGGAGGGGAGGGATGGACCAGCCGGGGAAGGGAGAGCGAGAGAGGAGGTTGACAGGAGGTTGACAGCTCGCCGATCTTCAACTTTTTTTCTTTTCGACTTTTCGATGTTCGCGGATATATGTCAAAGGAAAGAAGTGCCAAGTTACCTTTGCAAGCACAGGAGAGGGACGGACAGGACTAGAGAGACACTTATACCATGACACGGCACACCTTGGGACACCCCAACGCCACGAGCGCCCAGACGCGGCGGCACTGGAGAATTTGGGGAGACCAAGAAAAAAAAAATTCCATTAATAAACACGCTCACTCACTCTTGGATAGTCCGGCAAGCTTCCTTGCGGCAGCAGAGCAGCAGGCTACTGCCACTTGGTCCCGCTTTGCGTCGTCCGCCTCAACGAAACGAAACAAGCCTCGGAGACCGTGACACCTGTCCAGGGCTACCCCTTTCACAGGGCCTTCCAGTCGGCTTGTGGCCCGACGAGCAACAACTAAGCCTAAAAAATCATCCGACGAAGGGTTAAGTCAGAACCCATTGATACTGTGTGGTCCAGGGGGGAGGGAGGGGAAGGGAAGCAAGACGTGTGTGAAGAAGATGGGCAGACGGGGACGATGTTAAGGTCTCGGTGCAGCTATGGCGGGCCTCCAGTACCACCATAAGCTGCGACGAAGCTGCTGCGGTGGTTGCAGTCCAGTGGTCCAGTGCAGCGCAGTGGGCAATGGGGGCCAAAGTTTCCGTGGTCAGTGCTTGTCCGGCACGGTTTCCAGCTTGCCGGGAACCCAGCGGTACCCCTGGGCCGGCTCTTCCCCTCTCCTCCCCTCCCCTTTGCCCTTCCTGAGTTGGGGGCCCTCTTTGTTGCTTGCCCTGGGCTGGGCCGGGCCTGGCTGGTGGTGGTGGTGCTTAGCTGGGCGCTCTTCGTCTGAGCGGGATGGCTGCTTGTAGTTTGTGGCAGTCCGTGGGAACCTTTTTCTGGCCCCCTGTTCCCCGTTGTCGTCGGGCGCGAGCGACTCGCGACGTTTGGGACACTGCTTGCTCCTCTTCTCTTCCTCCCAGTACCTTGAGAAGGGCCGGCAAGCAGGGAAAACAACGGCAAGAGAACGGACGGGACGGGTTGACCAAGACACAAGACGTGCCAGGGCTGGGGCGGGTTTGCGGGGAACATCGCTGGGCAACACGACGGGTAGGACGGTGGGAGATGGCAAACACTGTGGACGAAGGGCGTTCCTGGGCTCGTGCCGGGTTTCAGATGAGGGACGAGGTGACTTGAGTTAACTCGAGTACTGAGTACGGCAACTCAAAAGTACGGACGGAGTGGCTGATGTGTCTACGTGTACACGGAGCTTCGTGGAGGCATCCCGTACTCTGTACCCGGCTGGTCCCAGAAACAGCAACGTAAGACGAGGAGTGAGAGAGTGGTAGAGACGGTTGCTGCTATTTGTGGTGTTTGTCAAATGCCTTGATATCAAGTTCGGGGGAGGGACCGGCTTGTTACCTAGGCTGGTGGAGATCGGGGGACCTTCTGCCCGGTGACGGATTATGCGGATGGAGTCGGTCGAGACCGTTTGGAGGGTCCACGTCAGCCATCTAGACACATCTTCTATGCGGTGGGCACTGATTTGGCTAGATTCATTGACTCAAGATGGCTCTAAGCCGCAACGCGCCGTGGTTTTGGGCCTTGATGTTGGTGTTGGCATGTTAAGCTCCGTCATTCTTCATTTACTTTGGGGCTTGGGGGACCAAGCATTCCTCTGCAACCTAGGTACTATGCAGTTTTACTGGCAAAGATATGGTGAGTACATGCTAAGTTTGACTAACTGAATCGATGTACTTAAAAGACGGGCCGCCACGGCGCATCGAGGCGGCTTATTGCGGTTGTAGATTCAGGTGAAGGTAAACTTCATTCATGGTGGAAAAGAGCAAGATTGGAAATGGGCGCTGCAGTGGCTGCGATTAGATAACGACGCCCTGGACGCCTTGGACGCCCTCAGCAGCAGCACCGCTGTACGGCGCCGCAGACTCGACACTGTGCGGCACGTGCGCGGAAGCTAGTCGAGGTCTGGTGGGGCACCCTGGCACCAAAAGCTCAAACTTTCTGGGAGCTCCGGGAGGAAACTGTACCTGTCAGCTTTTGATTCGATTATTCTCTTTTGTTGCTTTCCGCATCATCCTCAGATCAGACCACCTCTGTGCATACCACCAAGGCACCGCCCCGAGTGAAGCCATTGCGAATACCCACGATACCTTAGTATTCGAGGACATTGACGTTGTTGTTTCTGCAGCGACTGGTTTAACCGACAATCATTGCACCATCAGCCGTCAATTGAATACCGAAAGGAATATCGCCGCCACCATGGCCGTTTTCGACAATAAAAGGTTCAAGTCGACCGTCGACACGAACAACTTCGCCGCGAGGTACCGAGCCATGATGGCGAAGCGCCCCTTCCTGCTCTTCGGCCTGCCCTTCGTCGCCGTCATGGTCGCCGGCTCCTTCGTCCTAACCCCCGCGACGGCCATCCGATACGAGAAGCACGACAGAAGGGTGCGCCAGATGACAAGGGACGAGGAATTGAGCATGCGTCGGTCGGCGCGCAAGGTCGACATGAAGGAGGAGTACTACGTAAGTCAATCTCTGCCAAGCTCACGGCCTCTTTAGGGGCCTGCGCGAGCCATGGAAATGACGCAGAGGGAAAAGAAATGAAGGACTGACATTGTTGGGAAAACAGCGTCTCGCGGCCAAGGACATCGACAACTGGGAGCAGAAGCGCGTGAAGCGTTTCAAGGGCGAGCACGACGGCATCATCGAGTAGACTCCTCCACGGCGATTGCGTCTCGCATCTCGATCTACTGGCCGTTGAATCGCAACGCATACAACAGGTTTCGATTCCTCGAGCCCATGCCCTGGACAGATCGAGATGAGGCAGATGACGAGATCACAAGAACGCGCGGGGACGAGATTCCAGTGTTGTTTTCTTCAGCTTCGCGGTCCGCGTCTTCTTCGAGCATGGCCGTCATTCCACTTGAATCCCATTCTAGCCTCACACGAACCCGAACGCGAGGCAGGCGGTAAGGCGCGCTTGTTGGCTGCCAGGATTTTTCATGTTGACGCAAGGAAATTGCATATCCTAATCTCGGGTGCTACCGACCTTGCATCAATGCGCAACAATAAACATCAAGCCACCACTCAGGGTTCAACACAGCCGCATAGCGCATTTGACGTCACTATATCAAGCCCTATGCCAATCGTCATATGACGGGTCTTGCGGTGCGGTGCGGTACGGTGCGGTACGGTGCGGCCACGGTTGGCTGCCGTTGACGGGAGGCATGCACGCATGATTTCGGGTCATGCCCGGCTCTTTAAGGGTCTGGCAGGCGGCCGTTGTTGTGGAAAATGCACGACGGAAGGGCGGGTTTTCCTGGGCGCTGGCAACGCGGGATGACGCACCTTGCGGTCGATCTGGGGTTGACCAGGTTGTGCCTTGGCGACCACTTCACCCCCCACCCAAGGGGGTCGAAACACGATGTCTTGATGGGCAGTCTATAAGGACGCCCTTTCTAGCGAATTTGGGAGATCTCTGGAATGCAAGAAGCACGCCGTCGGGTCGGGAGGTCGACACGGGGTCCGAAACGCCCTGGGGACACACTGATGTCGACCCCCTTGGGACGCCCGCCTGACGATGCGCGACACGTTACCACGCGGGCAGAAATTCCTCACGGGGGCTGACGGGTCGGCTGCCAATATCAACATCATTCAGCATAGCAAATTGCCCGGCCGGCGTAGTCGACGGCCGACGAGACGGGTCTCAGTCTCGAAATTTTGAATCATTAAGCGTCTTTCGGCATATCTCCAAGTGAACCTCTCGCGCGTACCAGGCGCTTACATGCAGGGCATCATCGTCCTGGCCTTCTCATGCGTGTGTCTGTTTTATTTTTGCAATCGAGAGTTGCGGCCTCGATCTGACAGGACGAGAGTTGTTGTGGAGCAGACTGCATCGCGATCGAGCTGAGATTATCGAGGACTCGTAGGGCGCGAAGTCAACGGTACCTCGTCGGAAGGCATCAGCCCAGCTGGACCTGTCAAGCCCATTGTTCAAGCGGCCGTTTTGTTTCAAACTTGCTCTCCGTCGTACTGCATCGGTCGATCATGTTACAGCAGGCGACACCAGCAGAGCGAAAATCCCCCGGCGGGCCATTCAGCTGTTCAGCTCGGCCAAGTGGCAAATTACACGGCAGGTTTTGCCCAGGAACATGTCGATGATCTGAGGTTGACCGCAAAAGAAGGCCGCCCTGGACGTGAGTGCGGTGAAGCGGGCGGTCTCAGAAACTGATGGGGGTGCAGCCGCGGGCGGACCAGGATTTCTCTGTCGATCGGGATCGTCGGGATGCCGTCACCCGTACCCGCAGCGAGTTTGAGCCCAGCAGTCCGGCTCTGATGGGGAAACGGCTCTTTGGCGGCTGTTTCTGACTGATGCGGATGGGGCTTTTCTTCTGTGGCTGGCGTTAAAATCGTCTGACAGCTTCGAACTCCTTCGGCAGGATTGGACGGCAGCGGTCCTTCTGGGAGGAGTCAGAGTGGGATCTCTAGGATTCGTGTTCCGGTTCGTAGGAGCTGGGAAATCCTCTCGGTATCCGGGGATGGGAACTGTGAACGCGGAATCCTGTTGGCCGACGGGGTGCGCTGGACTCTCGGCGATGACAAACACTACGAATCCTCGATAACTATTCGTCGTATACGTGTTCGCCGGCGTGAGCATGGCGAGGCTGTACTTCGGTGTTTGCTACGCTAGGCACTTACACCAGTCCGCCTAGAAGCCTCGGAAACAAACCATCGGCGTCGCTATTCTTGGGACACGGCGAGGCAGTAGGCAGACAGACTGGGGGATCCGCTGGAGAAGTTTCTGTCTCGTCTTTGACTCGTTCGTCTCCCTTTCGCCGGGTCGCCGGTGTTGAGTCACCACGGAGCCGGGTGATACACAAGAAAACTTTTTTTTTGGGGCCGTCGTGCTGGGCGTGCGCGTTTCTGTTCCAAGGGCGGAGCTATTATTCTGCAACCGCATCGTCTCGCCCTCCCTTCCAACGTCTCCGATTGATCGGTAAATTCTGTAAGTCTGCACGAGCATCAAACCAAGTGGGGGCCGCGACGTTGGTCGACGACGTCTACACTTTGTAAGCCTCCGAGAACTCTCGGAGGATTGGGAATCGGTTCGGCATTGGAGATACCAAAGGGAGTGGTGGTATCGTACGTTCAAGGGGTGGGAGGTTGTTCGAACTACGGAAGAAGAGGGTGTGCATGATGCAGACGGGATGGCGGGCAGGACGGCGTGGGCGGCATCACCGATCCAATGAGCCCGAGCAGAACCAACATTTGACGACATTTCTTATCAACGGTCTCTTGAACCAAAGTGTCAGTCATGTTAGCCCCTTCAAGCACGAGGTGGTTGCATCGCAAGCGTGACATGCCCTTGGATTCCTGACGGCAAAAGATGTTCTACAGCATCGACTGCCGGTGGGAGGTTCTTCGTGAGATCGAGATGCATAAGTGCTGGGACCTCTTCGCGGAGTTGATCACTATTGGACCTATTGGAAACTACGACGGGGAGGGGAGAAAAGGCATCACGATCAGCTGAGCAAGCAACATACACTTCCTACCGGTTTTCTTTCTTTGTCTCTGGTGGCTTGGGGAGCTGGGAAGTGGTGCGTGGTGAGCCAATCGGAATGCTTGACTGACAATTTCATCAGTGTTTGCCAGGGATGCCGGGGGTGATGAATGCACGGCGCAGCTGAAAAAAAGTGTTCGGGGGAGGAGAAGCTGGTCCGGATGCGCGGGAATATGGGGGTGGAGCCAGATCGAATCGAAGCCCGAACACTGCGGCGTTTGTAGACCCCCAGAGAGAAACCTCGGACCGGGGGAGGGGCTTTTCCAACAATAGATGATTTTGATGGATGAAGCACTGCTTGCTGACTGAGAACATGGAGGAGAGAAGCCCCCTCAAGAATAACCCTAGAGAAACATGGCAACACCCAGGGATGGATGTGAGATACACAGATGGGCTCCGGCGAATGAGATGCAGAGGACATACCCGCGGTCTGCATACGGGAAGGGTGGTGGTGAGAAGGGGAACAGAACGGCGGCACAGTCTCTTGCGTTAGAGTGCATGCAGAACATGCGATGGCAGCTGCGGCACGGCGGACGCACTTGCGTGTCTGCTTGCTTGCTCAGCCGGCCGCCGTCTGATGGTGGTCTGTCAGTTCTCGGGAACCGCAGCATCTCTCCCATGCCTCCCATTCGTTGCTGTCCGCGAACGACGGCTCCGGTCCCGTCGGGATGGATTGGATGATTCATCAACGACCACGTCCGTTTCAAACGACCCAAGGCCAGGTACGAGAAACTAACAAACCTTCTCGTTCTCAGGCCAGGAACAGGCACAGGAACAGGAACGGACCATCCACGAGTCCGCTTGCGAGAAGCGACAAGGCCAAAAATCCGGTCTGACTAAACCCCCGTTTCGCCGCCTGCGTGGACGGTTTTTGCCCTCTTGCCGTTAGCAGCCTAGCCCGAGGCGAGACGAACTCTCGTCGTGCCATGGCGTTGCGCGGCGCCGCTCCATCTTCAGGAACCATTTTCGCGGCATGCGTCTGTGTGTGGCCTCTCTCTTCCTGCCAGAGAAATAATGCCATTTGTGCGGCAGCCAAGGACTCCGCAGCGCATGTAGCATGATCAATTGGATACAACTCGCCCGTGTGCCTGTGGACGTAAACGGCTGATGAGGACAGCGTGGGTTTGCCCTTCTCTGGCTTAGACCGGTGGCGGCTTTTTGTTCGTTTTGGCTTAGGGGAGGAGGAGGAGGGGGATCCTCTCAGCATCCGCCAATCCCAATGGAGGCTGGAGGATGGTGATGGTTTTCCGTTGAGGCGATCTTGAGCGTGAGGCGTTCAGCCACTCAGCATCAGCCAGCTGCGGCAGTGGCTTGGTGGTGGTGCTCTTTTCCCCCTCCCGCTAGAGAGCCGTTGTATTTCTCTGACAGGGCTCAGGGTGGCATCCTTCGAGGGCGCGGGAGTATTCCGTAGCAGGAGACTTGAAGCAGAGACATTGCCCTTTTTTGAAGGGAGCGTTTCGAGAGGTGGAAGAGGAAATGGGGGCAAGGGCAGATCTTGGTTCTCTCGTCTGATCTTCCAGATTTGTTATTGAAGGGGTTCCAAGAGGCAAGCAATCGGTTAAGATAGATCTTCGATGGGAGAGTGCATGAGATGAGGGAATTGCGGAGGGGGTTAAAAAAAAAAAAAAAAAAAAAAAAAAGGGTTCACTGATTGACAAGCAAGCGAAGGAGGCAAAGCTGGGGGACAAGACATCAGGGAACCGCCGCGAAGATGATCAGCAGGAGCGCTGATCAGCCACACACACACACACCATCCACCCGCTCCCAAGCGAAACAGATAACCCGACCAAGGGAGGGGCTTGAGGGGGGCAGGACGGTGACAACCAACCAGACCGTCAATCGCTGTCGAAATATCCCCTCTTGTAGCAGCATGGCAGCATGGCGGCTCCTTTGCGAGTAACACGAGGTGAGGTGAGTGAGTGGATGAGATACTGAGAGGCACGCCACCCCCCTCCTGTTTGGTTCTCTCGAGGGTGCGGTTAGGTGATCAATTTGGCCGCCGGAAGGGACTACGCGTGTAAGACACCGGTAATAGCTGGGAAAACAGAGACACGCAACCGTGATGACAAGACGACGCAGCCATCCTCTCGCCGTGCAATGAGAGTACGTAACCCCAAGTAGCGCTCCCAGAGAGAGGTACCCAAGTCTCACTAAAGTGAGTGTGGTTGTCTGACTGTATCTGCGACGACGACAGGAAAGACGAACATCAGACACGCAATTTTTTTTTTTTTTTTTTTAATCGCGATCTGCAAGATGAGATGCAGATAGCGAAGAAAGAAGGACGAAGAGAGCGACAAGATGAAACACACGGCCTCGCGCCTGTGGAACGTATCTGAAGCCGTAGCGTGCCGCGGTTTTGTTGTATTGTACGTACTGCTGGGATTCGTTGCACCTTGTTTTGCAGATTGTCACCCATGATGCGCGGCGAGAGAAGGTTCAAGGTTATCAAAGCGAGGAAGAAACATCAGACGGTCTGTCGATGATGCTTGTTCAGACGAATTGACCGGATGACGTATCCCGAGGGGGAGGACCCAACGTTGCGCCCGTGGTCGTCGTTTGGGCCGCTCTCCGCCAGTGCACCGGCCAGGGCAGCCCTTCTGTCAGTGGCTTGTTAGTTTCCGTGCTGAGTGATGATGGGCTTCTTCCAGCAATGTTCTTCTCGCCGTCAGGTCATCATCGGCAGCAGAACCCTTGATTTGCGCATTGAGATAGATACCCACATGGGTACGTGTGATGCCGATATGTGTACATGCACCGGTACGTAGTGATAGCGGGCGCGGCGTCCCTTCCAGACTGAGGGGGAAACAGCGAGAGGGATGGATGCGTGGATGAGGATGGAAGGCGAGGGGGAAGAATGTGCAGAATCGGGAAAATGAGCTGCTGGAGGTCGCTGCCGAACTTCAGGGTAGGTTCCAGGGTGTGGTGGTGTCCGCCCGGGGTGGAGAGGGGCTGCTTGCTCGGGTTTGGATGATGATGATGATGATGAATGATGGAAGATGGATGATGGAAGATGGATGATGGAAGGCCAGCAACATGCAAAAAGACAGCCACACCCTGGAAGCGAACCGGGAAGAGAGCTGCCCGAAGCCTGGGAGCCCTGTCCCTACACTGCCTTGCTGGCCCCCTGTCCCTGCCTTTCGATAGGTCGTCAGCCCGGTCAAGCCAACCGCCAATCCTTTTGCTGCTTCCCAGAAGTTTTTTTTGTTTCTCGTGACTCCGTTTTGCTGTGCATTTTCTATTTTCATGTTTGGCCGGGCTCTCGTTTCTTATTCCCCCATTCTTTCTCTTCATACGAGGCTCAAGGGAGAGGAGGAACGGGTCACTGACTGGCAGACGGGTACAGAGAGAGAGAGAGAGACCAACAGACACAAAACAACACGAAGCTACCTAGACTAGTGCCGCCTCACCCGAAGAGGAAGATGCAAATTTGACATGCTTCCATCTTTGCCCAAAAGCTGCCCGGGGGACCTGGACAGGCGCATCCGCAGTTTCCAGGTGGAATTGGAATGACGAACCTTTTCTTCTTCGGCTTCACAGTTCTCCGAGCGAGGTAGTTGGGTTTCTTGGGCTCGTCGGGCTTTCACGGATGATTGATTGATCGTGTGAGTAATCGACCAAGCAATCAAACAAAGTATTCTGCTGTCTGCCCAGCGCCGTGGGGTTTGCATTTCAAGCCGCGCCGCGGTGGTGAGCAATAGACACCCACGCCAGCCGGGCCCCAAGGCGCGGCATTCACGGGTCCGTTCTCGATCTTGCATCGCATCGACATCGAACCTCTCTCCCTCTCCATCAAGACGTTGTCATTCTACCATCATCTTCCCGCCCCAGTGGACATAGCATCAGCGTAGACTCATCTTGCTGCGGATAGGTGTGCTACCCTACCTCCATCAGCCTCGATTGGGTGGTGTTGCCCGGCCTCATCTCATCCTCGTCCCATCGGCATGCGCCTGATCCTCTCGCTGGTCATTCCGCCCCCGCCCCTCCGCTTCTCTCCCTCTCCATCAAGTCAAGCCTAGTCACCCGTCAGGTCCCTAAGAATTCCTCAACCTTCTCTCGCGACACGCACGACGCTGCTGCAAGGCACCGTTCTCATTCCTCATGCTTCGCCTTAGCTCCATTCTGGGCAGCGTGAACCCCCCACACCCTTGCTCAGCTGCACCCCGTCCCGTGAACGCGGTGAGAGCGAAGATGAAAAAACTAAGACTGCGTACCTTAGGTACCACCGCCGGTTCCCATACGTACCGCTCGTTGTAGTGTGGCTCACACACACACGCACACCACGACCTTCACTAGCTTCCCTGCCTGTTCTCGTCTATCCTTCTTTCAGCCCAGATCGTCAGGGACCTTGGCCCGCGTGCGCTGCCAGTCCACTTTGGCGGTCCTGCGGTGTGCGTGTGAGCGTGTGCAGTGTGTGCAGAGCTAAAGCTGCCCATGTCTGTCCATTGCTGTTTCCTGCTCGATGCTCCGCTGCCGGTTTGCTCATCCCATCCCCACGCTTGGCAGGCAGATGCGTTGTGGCTTTTGGCCGCCCCAGAATGCCTGTTTTCGTCCATCATCGAGTTTTATAATAAGACCCGATGCCCGCTTTCGTTTCCTCAACCTCATGCCCTGTCCCGGTCTGCCCCCCCTCTGATCATCCTCAACCAACTCCCGACCCTTGTCACACACTCACACAAACCACACTCCTTGAACAACTTTTAAACTTATTACATGCCCTGTGTGGTATAACTCTGTGGTAACATATCATATCCACCCGCCCGTCCACGGCTTTGCAGCAGCACTCATAAGCCTCACTCTCAACCTTTCTTCTTCCCATCACCGGGTGTTTCCTTCTCTCACCTCGCGATATATATCACATCCCAACAATCCGGATCAGGAACAGCAGGAAGGGAAGCAAGGGCGACTACATTTCGCATCTATATATAACAACACCCGCCCACGCACGACTGCCAACGACACTTGGCTCACCATCCTCTACGGGTATCACCACTTACACACACACACACAACCCATACAATGTTCGGCTCAACAACATCACCATCGTCCTCAAGAAAGGGCAAATGCCCCCGCGAGGCAATGCACACCCGCAAGCCCTCCCTCTCCAACTCCGTCTCCAGCAACGACTCCTCCTCGACACAATCAACCCGCTCCTCAGGCAGCACAATCCGCCACACCCGCAGGCTCGACTTCGACCCCCTCTCGCTGCACCCGACCTTCCAACCACCACCAGGCCGCCTCTTCGAGCGCCCCCTCATCCACAACTCCCAGGCCATCGAAGACGCCGTCCTCGACTCCTACTTCTCCTCCCAGGAGGCCGCCCTCGCGGAGCACCAGCAAAAGACAAAGGCCGCCTTCGCCGCCGCCGTGCCCAGCATGCCCCAGCCGCCCGTCGACTCCCCGCGCACCCCGATCGACCAGCAGCGCTCCCGCGAGCACGCCGCCGAGGGCGACGACTACTTCCTCTTCAAGGTGCAGCAGCACATCGCCGCCACGCGCCCGCAGCTGCCGCGCTCCCACTGGTCCGAGTCCACCGTCCAGACGCTCGACATGTCCTCTCCGGACGAGGAGGATGACGACGTCGACGCCGACGGCGACGGCAGCATCGTCGACGAGGAGCGCCCCGTGCGCGAGTCCCGGTGGCAGAACTTTTCCCACAAGAGGAACTCACCGCCAAAGCGCCCGCAGATGAAGTCCCTCGACAGCGTGGAGGACTTTCTCAAGCGCGGCGGGTGGAAGAGGCGGGGCATCGTCTTCGACGGCGAGAGCACCCGGCACTCCGACCCCAGCTTGTTCTAAAGCTTTCATCTTTACCTACTATTACTCAACACTCCCACCACTCACTTTTATTTGTTAGTCTTTTGGTTTGTCTGCTCGGTACTTCGGAAGCGGGAAGGGGAAAAAACGGCGATTGCTTCATTCGGCTGGCTTTTTTTATAACGCCTTTACGATACAACACTAGCGGGCGTTGACTTTGATCTTTTTTTCTTCTCTTTGTTCAGCAAGCCTTCCTCTGTATTGGTTCTTCTTCTTATTCCCCCCCCCCTTCTGGATTACCAGATTCATCCACTCAGATTTTGGGTTCTTCACTGCTGTAAGACTACTGCTTCAAGACTTTTTTTTTTTTTTTTTTTTTTCTTTACCGGGGGGTCTGAGAGCCCAAAGGGACCAAAAACGGACGGTCTGGGGGTCCAAGGTCTGGTCGTTACGTCATTTTTTGGGCATACACAAAAAAGGGGATTGCGTCCGTTGCTGTGCACGGGCAGCTGTCAACCAGGGGACCGGGAGATTTGTGAACACGAGCAAGGAGATGCGCTACGCCACGCGCGACCGCGTTACTGAAGAAAGCATATCATATAGCATCATCTTCATATTGTAATTTTATTCAAAACCTGGCAGGATTTTTATGCTGCAAAAAAACCCATTTTCCCAACCAACTCTTACGTCGTGTTTAGTGTCGTGTCGTCAGACTATGTGAAATGCGTGTGAATGATATCAGCACTCGTATGCAGGTAGGTCATGTCATGGAAACCGGTGCATGTGTGTGTGTGTGTGTGTGTGTGTGTGTGTGCATGTGCTGCTCCTCCAACAAGAAAAAAATGGATTCGTCTGACTTCACATCTCATGTCACATTGCAACGTGACGATCTCTCGTCTCTCGTCTTATCCCTAGCTGTCCGCCAAGCACATGCACACCGAGACAAGGATGCTAATGACCGTCGAAGAACGACGAACCTGTGCCCACCGAAGAACGAGTGGGTGGGCTTTTCGGCGGAGATGCACGCGCTGCCAGAAAGAAAACTTTAGTCAGGAACCAGGAACAGGAAACATGGCCAACGCCGCCCCCCCCCCCCGTCCCCTCGGGCATCTCTAATTCATCCCATCAGCCGCGACAACCGCAGCGGGAAATCCATCAAATCAATCATGGAATCAGTCCCATGACCATGAGCTTCGCGGCTGCCCTTGCTAGTCGCTTCTCCCCCGCTCCGCTGTCGTTAGCCGCATGCAAGGTACCCAACTTCGCGCCCCAGAAGCTGCAGCAGCTCTCTTGCAGTTCCCTCAATTTCGCCAGGGGGCCTGAAGAGGGTGCTGACCGCTTGCAGCTTAGCCCAAGGCACCGCAGCTTGCATCTCTCTAGTGCGCGTGACCCGTCTGCTGGGAATAGGTAGGCAGGCAGGCAAGCCGAAAACTCCCATCCCATGTTCAAAAGCCCGGATCCGAAGGTGCTCTCAGCAGCAAAGGACACAATACCAAGCGGAGGGGATGAACAATCACAATCTCCGGCGACATTCCAAACATTGCGGCTTAAACTCTCACCGACGGCGAGAGCGAGGACAGGACCCCACTGAATACGCTCAAAGCACGGAGAACATCTTTTTTCACCTCTTCACAATGGTCTGCCCCCGCCCAGCGGACGCCGGCAACTCGCCAAGAAGGACCGAATCGTGGTGGTGGTGGTGGTGGTGATAGAGTCCCTCTCTCTGGTCGTGCTGGTTCGGTGTGGTGGTCTGCCTGCATGCAGTTGGTTGGTTGGTCGATCGCAGGTTCCGCTCCCCGCATCCGCACCGGAGGTCATTCGCAACGGAAATAGCCCGACGGGCGAGACGACAGAAAAAAAAAAAAAAAAAAAAAAAAAAAATTCAAATCCATCGGCGCAAAAATTTCGTGATGAGGGTCGGTCAGCAGCTTTACTGCTTACAGACAAAGGGAAGAGAGAGAGAGGAAAGAAGTGCTGCCCGCCAAGCCCGCTCGGATTTGAGGCCGCCAAGCAACTACGCCTTCCCATTGGACTACCAAGAGGGTTCGTTGGGAAGAGGGTGGTCTCATTTCTGAACGCTACCGGGCCTGCGGATTACGATTCTTTCAGCTGTTCGCGTCCGCGCCGGCCGTGGACGGGCACCTTAGCATAGGTAGCTTCGCAATTTTGTTCGTCCAATGTTTGGGGGTTGGTTCGGAGGCGGAGACCGAAGCTACCTACCTATCTTACTACGGGATCCCCCCTCTCAGGTACCATCGTCGCTAAGGTTTTGCGCCGCCACAGCTGTGTGTACCCGTGTAAGTTTGCTCCCACGTGGATGTGAAGGGCACATGGCATGCTGCGGATACGACGCTGCGGATGTCCTCGGAAACGTCTCAGCTTTCGGAGTGACATTGTAAGTTTCTGGCCCCAGCCGCTGGGAGGAAATCAAATTGTTTCCCTATTGTCCGCGCCCGCGTACTCGTCGTCGTCGTGTGGCGGAGTCGTTGATAGTTTGCTTGGTGTGCGAATGCTTCGTAAGGCCGTACCTTACGGACCTCAGCTAGGGGATTCACCTCCCGGCACTCGATTAGTAGAGCTCGTGAACAGAGTTCAGCGGGACAAGGGCTCCGGGCAGACAGAGAGATTGAGCAAGGTCAAATCTCCCTCCAGGGCTACCGTTTGTCTACTGATCACGGGAACGAATGTGATTGCTCATCACGGTGGTCTTAGCCAGAGCCCTACGGGTGCGGTGATTAGCTAGCTTACGAGACGACCCTGGCGATGGCCTTTCTTTCCCGAACATATGGGAATTGTCAAAGCTGTCAAAACATGGGTGTTGCTGATGCTCATCACTTGAGACATGGCACTTGCGCTCAATACTTGCACTCTTTTCGGGAGATGGGTGGGTTCGGTGTTCGGAGGGTGGGAGAGGAGGCTTGCGGTTCCTGCAGCCTGCACCTTTGACAGGCAGCGCCGAAGGAAAGCCACAAGCCTGGCGCCTGCCCATCCGTCCATTCATCGGATCAGGTCCGGATAGATCACCGCTGACTGGCACCGGCGACCGTTTGCGCTTACGGCGGCGGCCTTGGAGGGAGGGGAGGGGAGGGGAAGATGGCATATCGAGATCGTGAAGGACGCCGACCATCGACGGGGCACGGTCGTCTGAGGCGTTCCTTGGATCTGCTGATGTCTTTCTTCTCTGTACGAAGAGGCCGGCCTCTCTCCGCCAGGCACATCAATTCACACACACACACAAGCGCGATCTACGCTTCCCGTGGAGAGCGTGGGAACAGATTGGCCGGGTGCCTGAGTCAACGGCCATGGGTTTCCGTTAATTGGCGGTGATGACAGTGGGTGGTTCCGGTGGCTGTTGAGGCGGTTGATCGACAGTTCCAAGGCCTTGGAATCGTTGGTTTGAGATTTTTCTCAGGCTGGGCCTCTTTTTTTGTTCCCTCCTAAAACTTTTGATCAAGATGACTTCATCTCGTTCCAGCTTGTCAGAGAAACATGGAGCCCCCGCCCCATCAAACCACGGTCCACGATGAAAGACGGGACGACGGCAGCTATCAAAAAGACGGTGTCATGAGTCGTGACAGCTTCACGAACGGGTCTGTGCATCGTCATTGATGGGGAGGGAGGTTGAGGTTCGCGGCAGACATTTGCCGGGTTTTTACAGGCATGGAGTGTGCATCGTCATGGGCGATGAGAGCCTCAATGCATCTACGAATGAAGTTGTCGAATTATGCGGGAGAAAGGAGAGACACAGAATAGGGGGATGAGACAGTTCGGGTGAGGCTGAGTTGTTGTCAGACAATGCGGCGAAGCGTAGCCTCGTCCTACTGCTTGACGTGTGGCAAATTGAGATGTCGTCGTTGCGATGCAGAAAGAAGCAAAAAGCCTCTTCCCCAGTCTGCGTCCAGGGGGCTTGGACAAAGCTGCCTGGGAGGAGCTCTCTTCGCCCTGCCGACCGAAGGATGAGGCTGCGTTGCCCCGGACGAGAAAGACAGGGGACCCGAATTGGGGACATCATTATCTGAGCCAGACTATCGGTTTCACTCGCCAGGCATCTTCCCGTCCTTCAGCTCTGCCTGTTCTTCGTTTTTTCTTAAATCCTTAGCCATTAAAATCTCTGACGATAGTTGACCGGGATGAAGACTTGTGGTGGTTGAAGACAGGCAAGGGGACGGGAAGACAGAGGTAGCCACAACGAGGTAAGAACGGAGATACGGAAATAGAGAACAGGGACAGGAACAGGAAGAAGAAACAATTCGCCCGACGGCCGTCTTCGGTAACGATGCTCCGTGGAAATGTGCAAAGACCTTTCCCGGCTACACGGAGTTGTGATCGGGATGCGGCACGTCCGCCCAGCGCGCAATGTCCGAATGTTCCCTGCACATCCCCAGTAATTAAGCTACATGCACCGCTCGCGCTATCTTTACGCAGATTCCCAATCCGTACAATGCCGCGAAAAGGTACCGATAGCAACAGAGCTTTCTCGGGTTCCCTCTTTTTCTTTCTGTTCAAGTTGTTCTCTTGTTACGTCTGCATTCGTATCCCATGATCCCCACCCCCTGGTCTAGTTCGAGTGGATAACAGGGCAAACTACTCCGTCGCTTCTTAGCACGGACGGCTATTTCTGGGTAAAGTTGACGAAAAGATTCTTACGAGAAGCGGGCGGATCCTGTTATGGAAGACTCTGGCACGTTGGCAGGGAAGCCGTCTCGACACCAGACGAACTCGATGGATCGTGATGGAGCTGCCCAGAGGCCGTCGCAGCCGCGCCAGGCGTTTCGGACGTTGGAGACGCGGAGGTCGTTCGGAGCGGGGAGTGGTTCGCTCAGCTGCGATTGCTGCACACCATCCCTTCCGACGATGGCACTAGTGCACTACGGCAAGCGCGACCTGCCAAGCTGCGCCACGCGCATGAACCCATCACCAGGTGTGGCGGCGCGACGTGTGTGGGGGGGATGCTGATCGTGATGTCGGCATGCCCATTGGCTTGGGACCGTTGAAGTCATGGAGGCGAATCAAGGAGAGGGGGGCAGGCGCTATCGTTTGCTTTGACAACATCATCACGATCATGGCATGACTTTCGGTAGAGATTTGTGGATTATACGGGTTGCTTGGGACGGGGTGAATGTACATTGCGCGCGGGGTTCATGTTAGTCCCAGCCGCGAGATATCGGCGCTCAGCTTCCGTCCTTGCATCATCTCCGCCATCACTTTCCCTGTCCCGAGGCTGAGGCTGATGCCCCAGGGCCCGTGGCCGGCCGCGAGGAAGACGCCGCCCTCGGCGCCGGGGCGGGTTGATACCCCGTCTCCGAGACGGGAGTCCGGGATGCGGGTCAGAATGGGTTCCCCGGACGCCGTCACGGGGCGGAAGCAGAGGCCTTTCCTGACGACTTCGAGATCACCTTCTGGTACGTGGATAATGCTCCCCGCCGTTTGTTGAAGCTGGTCTATCGCGGCTGGCGAGATTGGTGTTTGGCCCGGTAAGTCTGGAAGGGGGAGCTCTGGAGCGTTGACGCCGGCAATGTAGATATGTCCACCGACGCGAGAAAAGAGCTCTGGCGAGAACCCGGCTCTGTCAGTGCCGAAGATGGCGTGGCAGCCTGTTTGCGTTGTGTCGTCGCCTGGAGTTTTGATGACGAGGGAGTGACCTGCCAGGCTGGAGATGGGCAGCTCAATGGACGCGCCGGGGAAGAGCTGCGTAAAGACGCGCGGGGACCAGGCGCCTGCAGCGATCACGAGGCGTGTGCAGGGAACGTCGGTCTCTGTGGAAGAATTCGTGTCACCAATGCAAACTGTCGAGAGCTCGCCGCGGAGGTCGGTGTTGATGGAGAGAGCTGTAGCTGGGTGGTGGAGGTGGACGCCCTCTGACTTGCATGTTTCGAGCAGGAAGTTGCAGAGGCGTAGGGGTTCCCTGTTATCGTGTGAGATTTCACATGCGAAAAATGCCGTGGATGGATACGCACACTTGACCGGTCGTTTCTGAGTCTCCAATAACTTGGACATCGTCGCCGGCGGCACGGCGTAGCCACGAAGGGCCGTCGCCGTGTGTCTCAACGGCTTCGACAACGTCGGCTCGGCTGCCCCCTTCACTTAGCCATCTCTCGCCATTCCTGCTCTTCTTGATGGGCGCAGCCGCATGGCTGTAAGTCGTACTCGTTGACCAACCCCATCTCTCTCTGCCATTATTCTCCTCCGCAAGTCTTTTGTGTTCATCAAAACTCAGAGCTCCAAGGGATGCAGACTTGGCCGAGAACCAGTCGCGCGCAAGGAAGCCCCCGGCATACCCAGATGCAGAAGCAAACAGCTCCGGTGATGGCTCAACGAGATGGATAGTCGATCCAGGCTGGTGGTCAGCAAGGTAATGGGCTATCGACAAGCCGATGATGCCCGAGCCCAGAATAACTGTCGAACTCATTGTGAAAACATGTCACTTTGAGGAGTAATATCGTGAACAATGACGTTATGGTCCAACACCTCAGGGAGCTTCCCAGACAGCACCGAGCTGGGACCCCGCCATCTTGATAAGATAAGCTGGCCCCCGCTCCACCACACACAGAGGCAGGCCGGACCCATTGACTTCGGGTGGCGCAAGCCTGCAGCTCCATCCAGAGGTGCAGACTCTTTTTCCCGCGGTTGCGCTGCTTTTTTGGTGTTTGAGAAAGAAACCTGTCTTGCCATAGATCAGCACAACGCGTTACAATGTCTGCCAAAGTGATCATCGTCACCGGCGCCAGCCGCGGCATCGGCCTGGCTATCGCCCAGTACCTGTTGAAGGACTCGCACAAGGTCGTGTTGGCAGCGAGGTCCAAGGACCAACTGGAGGCTCTCAAGTCCGCGCATCCTGGACAGGTCGAGTATGTTGCGGGAGACTTGGGTGATCTCAAGGTGAGGGCGTCACTTCGCGGCTGCGTGGCGTTGATAGGGAAGGCTGACACCTGCAGACCATCCCCAAGATCGCCGAGGTGGCTGTCAAGGCCTTCGGCAAGATCGACGGCATTGTGATCAACCACGGCGTATTGGAGCCCGTCTCTCGTCTGGAAAACTTCAACGTCGAGGAATGGAAGCGCGCATACGACATCAACGTCTTCAGTGGACTGGCATTGGTGAGGAAAACGTTTTGTTCACAACTTGATTATTGTCTAACTACTCAAAAAGGTACAAGCCGCTCTATCTGAGCTGCGCAAGTCCAAGGGTTGCGTCCTTTGGGTTTCCTCCGGAGCAGCAACCGGCGCGTACACTGCCTGGGGCGCCTACGGCACCTCCAAGGCTGCCATGAACCACCTCTCCGCCCACTTGGCCGTTGAGGAGCCCGACATCACGAGCATCGCCATGAGCCCCGGTCGCGTCGATACCGCCATGCAGAAGGTCATCCGCGACACCGGCAAGGACCACATGGCCGAGAAGGACCACTCGTCCTTCGTCTCCGACTTTGACAAGGGAGGTCTCCTCAAGCCCGAGCAACCCGGCAACGTGATGGCGCGGTTTGTCGTCAAGCCGGAGCACGCCCTGTCGGGCAAGTACTTCAAGTAGGTCGGGCCATTCCCGTCAACATTTGACAGAAGCTAACCCCATCGCAGGTGGCAAGCTACAGAGCTTTCGGCGTACCAGGAGTAGACTCCAGTGTTTACTAAAAAGTCCAATGTTAGCCAGCTGCTTGAGCCAGTGAGAGCAGAATAGAAAACATTGAATAGATGATGCCTCAGTCGAAAGATGAAAAGCTCATATTTGATTCCACATTGTTTATTCAGGATTAGCATGGAATATGTTTCATCATCATCGGCAAGTTCGCTCAGCGCGAAGCAGAAGTAGAAAGAAAAAAAGTTTGCGCCTACCTTGAACGAGAGAGCTGTAGACGAGGATCGTGAGCAATACGGATCACACATCACTGCTAGTGCACCCTGCAAGCACATCCACGTCAGCATCGAGTCCACGCATGCTGGCTGTCGAACAAGAGTGCGTTGTACAGCAGGTGCTCAGGGGTTATCATTTCTCCGTCTTGGAAGGTCGGTATTTGATAGTACTTTGGACATCATCGCAGGCGCGAAGCGGCGCAAACCACGACGTTGCGGCAAGAACGTAGGCGGGCCAGCTTACATTTTCTGTCTGAAGAGATTTCCGTTAGCTTTGGGTCGCGCCAAAAAGGTGGGCATCAAGAAGCAAGAAAGCTCAAGGTGACAAGTCAGAGAAGTCCGTTTGGCAGGACGGTCATTCACCACTGTATGAGGGGAGTTATTCCTCGTAAGTTTGGGGCGACAACAGAGCTCATCAGGTCGATGGGGGAAAGCGGGAAAAGGAGGCAAAAGGTAAACCTACCAGAGTCAGTCCGGAAGAGGCGCAGAGACGCCAGCGGCTCGAGCAATTGAGCGCATGGTGATTTGTTGTCTCTGCTGTTTGGTGATGCAAGAGAAAGGAAAGCTGAAGCTGCCGTCAAAAATCTGACTTTTAAGGGAAGAAAAAATTTGGAGTGATTGGAGAAGGTGGCCCGTGCTCGGCGGCACGTCGGAAGCTCCTTTCACCGAACGCCGCGCCTGACTGGCTGAGCCCAGGTGGGCAGGTCCAGGTGGATCCATGGATGGGCACAGAAAAAAGTCGTGCACCACACTCATTGTGGCTCGCGCGCATTGAGTGGACAGCCCAAAAAAAAGAGGCAACAGCTGAGGCCTGGGCGCGGGGAGGGTTCAAATGCAGTTGGTGTCCCGCATCCAAATAGCATAAAAGACCCCACCACTAGCAGCCGCCCGAAGAGCGAGCCACACTGTCCCGCGTCTGCTTCACATGTCCGCTCCGCTCCCGTGTTTTTCACCGCCAACCATCTCCGATATAAGTCTATAGACCGGTCTCAGCTCACGGCCACGAACTGCATAGCCAGGTCCTTCAAGGCGGCCTACATTGAAACCATCCGGCTGGGATCTAGCCGGTTCCTCACCCTCTCTTCTTTCGAATACGTCACCGCAACATCTCAACCCATATCTCATTCTTCTCAGTTCATCCTGCGCCATGTCCGACCACGATATCGCCGGTAAGTTGCTCTCAGATTTGTCCAGATATTACATCTTTCATTCGCTCGCCCTTCACCCCCTACGAATGTCCTTATCGGTCATTCGTTGCCGCCGCTCCTCCCTTCCTCGACTGCATGATCGCAATCGGGCTTCCATTCTGTCTGCCCTCATCACAGCTGTCTCGTATAAGACGCTCATCCTGCATATGCACCATGCTGCCTGAGAGCGGCAGTAATGCTCTCTTCATTTATTCAGATGCGCTAGGACATTTTCTGGAAAGACCAGGATGGCCTCATGGGTGCCGTTTCTATGCCTTGCTTCCACACAGCCTGATCTCCAAAAGACTTATTGCTGACACAGCACCATAGGCAACGATGACTTGTCTCTGCCAAAGGGTAAGCCTCTCATCCCGTCTTTCGCTACGGCCAACACTAACGGCCTGCAGCAACCGTCCAAAAAATCGTAACAGAGATCCTCCCGCCCTCCGTAGGCATCGCCTTCTCAAAGGAGGCGCGCGACCTGCTCATCGAGTGCTGCGTCGAGTTCATCACCCTCATCTCCTCCGAGGCCAACGAAATCTCCGAAAAGGAGGCCAAGAAGACCATCGCCTGCGACCACATCACCAAGGCCCTCGAGCAGCTGGGCTTCTCAGACTACGTTCCCGCCGTACTCGAGGCGGCGGCGGAGCACAAAGAAGTCCAAAAGGTACGTTCCCAATCTTAGCCAGCCCCTCCACCTCCGACCCGTGACACCAGTCGAGGCTGACACATCTTCTGCAGGGGCGCGAGAAGAAGGCAAACAAGTTCGCCAACAGCCAGCTTTCCCTCGAGGAGCTCGAGAGGATGCAGCGGGAAGCTTTCCAGGATGCCGCCACTAGGCATGCTTAGACGGCACGACGGGCATGGCGTTTGTGAACAGTGGCTTTGTTTTTAGTTTCATCTTGTTGTTTTCTTGGGGCATGGACACGGCGTTTGAGGGCTTATCATGGAGGAGACGAATCATGACGAATTCACCGCGCTGACGAAATGCATGATTCCGGCTTTACTTTTGCTGTCATGGGGAAAGGGCAGCACACATCATCGATAGCATGGCCTTTATTATCGACGAGAGCATCGTTTACCCTCACTCGGGTCATACGCATGAATACAAAGCTGTGGAATGATATTTTCAGTCCGCGTCGTGCACAACAAACAACGCTTTTCTCGTTTGCGTCGGCCCGAGGCCGTCCCGTCCTATCTACATTGTGTGTACATGATGTAGATCCTAATGATATCGTAAACACCCCTTCATTAACTGCATCCCAGAAATCAGATAACGCCGTGGGTCCCGTATATACTGAGGAAACCTTGATCCATCGCGAAAGAAAGTTCACCATAGTCGTCGCTGGTAGTAGACCGGCTCCTCGCCCTGCGACAAGCGCTTGATCTCCTCCTTGATCAGCCTCCTCCTCTCCGCTCGGCTGATGGGCTTCTCGCTGGCGGCGTCGGGGTCGGGGTGCTTCTGGTCCTTGACCTTCCACCCCTTGATGTTCCTCTCCCGCTCGTCCATCTTCTCCAGGTCTTCCTTGCTCACGCCCGGCTCGTCCTTCTCAGACGAGGAGACCATCTTCTTCCACAGGTCCGACGTCCAGCCCTGCTGGTTCTGTCCGGCGAGCTTCTTCGGGCGTTGCTGCTGCTGCTGCTCGGGCACCGAGGGGTTTACCTCGATGATGATCTGGTCCTGCTTTCCGCCTTCGTACAGGGCGTTGCCGGGTGTATTTTTGAGGTGCTCAGGCACGGTGTACGAGGTCTTGGGTGACGGTCGCGGGTCATAGTCTGGCTTGATGGCTTCCCGCAGCTGGTTCAGCGTGCGTTGCTGGATCACATAGCCGCTGAGGAACAGAGCTGCACCACAAGAGAGGACTGTTGGCAAGAGAATGCGTTTGCATATGCGGCAGGGCGCATACGCGTGACGCGTTGAGAGGTTAGCCGTTTGCTCACTCGTGGACGGGACTGGAATGCGGGAACGGGGCGGGTGTTACCGATGGCGGTGGAGAGGAGGACGGAGACTTGTGACGATGAGAGGAGCACCATGATTGCTGTGCTTTCTCGATCTTTATTTTCTCTGACAATAAATTTGATAGATTTGTATAGAAAGATGGAGTATGTGAAGATGTTCTGCATGCGTTTCACACGGCAGATAGAGACGCCATATCCCCCCGATCCTTTGGCTGCAGTCGCCGCCAGATGTGACGTGGCGGAGGAGTGTGAACTTGGAAGTGGGCTGTTTACTTGGTTCGCGGGGCAACTATCGATAGGCCAGCTGTCAATGGGTGTCATTGGCCGCCAGTGTGGCCGACAACGTTTTTTTCTTACGGCGGATGTCACGCCCAGCGAGCTAGCTTCTGCGTCGCATCGAATCCACCCCACCCGTATCGACCGAGCGTGATCTACTTCACGAGACCAGAGACGCGCAAAGACTCTAGAAAGCTTGGCTTGACGATATCTCGAGCGCAGTAGGTATCGCGCACCCAACGACGCGCCTTCCAATCAGGTCGACCATTGGACCTTCGCAACAAACTCCTCTGCTGTATTGACCCGCCCTTCCACTCGCTCGATCGCCGCAAAGATGAGCAAACCCGACACCATCTACGCCGACGAGCGGCGCTTCCTCGACGAGCGCGGCTCCTCTGCCTCCCTAGCCCCCAATGGCGAGAACCCGGCGACAATCATGGAGAAGGCCGTCCGCGAGCGCATCATCGACGCCTACTTCTACAAAGAGCAGTGCTTCGCCGTCAACGAGGCCGACATCGTCGACCGCGTCGTCGAGCACGTCACCTTCATCGGCGGTACCTACGGCGTAACTCAGAAGCCGACGCCTTTCCTGTGTTTGGCGTTCAAGCTGCTGCAGCTTGCGCCGTCGGACGAGATCCTCGAGACGTACCTGGGCTTCGGCGGCGAGAAGTTCAAGTACCTGCGCGCGCTGGCCGTATTCTACATCCGGATGACAAGGAAGGCGAAGGATGTTTACCTGCTGCTGGAGCCGTTTCTGGAAGACCGGAGGAAGTTGAGAAGAAAGGGACGCGCGGGGACGAGTCTGACGTACATGGATGAGTTCGTGGACGATTTGTTGACAAAGTCGAGAGTTTGCGCGACGAGTTTCAGGGAACTGCCCAAGAGGGTTGATTTGGTGGACTTGGGAGAGTTGGAGGAGAGGATCAGTCCGCTTGGTGATATTGATGAGTTGTTGGAGGAGGCTGAGGAAGAGGAGAGAAGGGAGGCAGGCGAAGGCAGTCCAAGGGAGAATGGTGCTGATGACTCTGAGGGAGAGGTGGTTGAATATAGGAGAGGCAGCGGTGAACCGATGGACGTGGAAAGGAGATCACGATCAAGAAGCCGAGATCGGTCTCTTTAGGTGGAAAAAGTTACGAAATGATACCCAGTCCTCCAGCGAAAGGAGTTACCAAATGCTTCAATTACGAGAATGCTGGAACATTACAATCGTGATATCGTGGGTATATTCTTTTCTAATGTACAAACACAATCGGCTTCTTTCACAGCACAAATGCTGCAGCTGCTGTTCAAGTCTATACTTAAGCAGAAAGCTGACGTAGAAGGTTTTTGGCTACGCCGAGGAGACGTTTGTCGTCCCAGTATTGGCCTATCAGCTGCAGACCGGCCACCTTGCGGCTATCGTCTGCATTCGCATCTGGCGATTCGACCTTGGTCGGGATGCTGATAGCCGGCAAGCCAGCCAAGCTCGCAGGCACCGTGAAGACATCATTCATGTAGACCTGCACCGGCGTCTGCTGCTTAATATCCTCGATCCTGGGCGCAAACGTTGGTGCCGTGGGACACAGCAAGAAGTCCACCTGCGACGGACCAAGCTTGTCCTGCAGCTTGACTTCGTCCTTCATATCGCTCAGATCAAACTGTTGCGGGTCGTAGAGGGAGTTCTCTAGCCGGAATACACGGTCAAAGTCCCTCTGCACAAGCTTCCTCACTCGCTGTGCTTGGATGAAGTAGTTGTCCATGGCTTCGGAGCTCAAGCTGTAGGCACCTAGGAGAATGCGCCGCTTGACCTCGTCGCCAAAGCCGAGACCGCGGGTCTTGGAGTAGAGGACCTCGCCAGCGCCGTCACTCTCGTCACCGCGAGTACCGTAGCGGACGCCGTCGTACTTGGCGAGGTTGGACGACGCTTCAGCAGGGGCGATGACATAGTACGCTGAAAGAGCGTGCTTTGTCGACGGCAAGGAGACAGGGACGATGTCAACGCCAGACTTTTGAAGGAGGCTTGCCGCATTTGTCCAAGCTGCTCGAATATGGGGGTCGAGTTCTTCGATGTTGTACTCGAGAGGAACGCCGATTCTTAGACGTGAGCGGTGATCCGCCTCCTGTTCTTGTTGGCGCTTGCGGAAGCTCTTAGATATAGACGTGGGGTCTTGGGCATCGTGCTCGGCATCTAGGCCAGTGCTGAACATGATATCCTCAATAATGCCCACCTCCCGCGCAAGCAGACTGACGGTATCCAGCGAGTTGGCGTATGGCACCACACCCCATCGCGAAAGCATGCCGTATGACGGTTTGTATCCCACAACTCCACAGTATGCCGCTGGGAGACGAATCGAGCCACCCGTATCTGTACCCAAAGCCACATCCGCATCGCCCGTCTGAACCGCAACCGCACTTCCTCCAGAGCTTCCGCCAGCTGAGGTGGGCGTCGAAGATAACGGGTTTAGCACGGGTCCATGTATCGAGTTCAGAGAGTGCGATCCCATTCCGAACTCATCCATGTTCGTCTTTCCAACTACATGTGCGCCTCGTTCGCGGAGCTGGCGCACGATGGTGGCCTCGTAAGGACTCTTGTGGGAGGAGAGGATGGCGGAGGAGCATGTCGTCGGCAGCTCCTGCGTAGCGATGTTGTCCTTCACAGCCAGCTTGAAGCTCTTCGTTGAGCCGGCTGTCGGAGGGGCAATTGATGCCGCCTCTACGGACTCTGCGATCAGTTAGCTGTGCCCCGCGCAAGTAGGGTGATTGGTCTCCCGTACCCGTCCGCACGAAGTGGTTGAAATCATGGTGCAGTCGCCTTTGGAGGAAGGCTGTCTGCCCAATGCCTGTCGAGTGCAGTGCCCGTGGGCGTAGGCGTGAGAGCTTGACATGAGAGGACATGGGGCCGCGAATGCCAGCCTGTGGAGGTGCTGCTTGGAGCTTCGGGGTTGGGTGACGAGCTTCCACCGCAGATGGCCGATGATTTCGGTGGATGACTAATCATGCATTTCGGACCCACATCAGAACCCCGATGCCCCGTCCGTGACCGTAGACCCGGTGGGGTATTCAGTCTTGAGCACGACTATCTCGTTACCGGAATCACCTGGAGTACGAGCCACCTGCCTTTGTCATACCCTTACTCCACGTACAGTAGTCGTATGATACGGAGATGATGCTTTTCACACAAGCCACGCGTTTCTTCATACAGGTGGCGCCCTCAGCTAGCAATCGTCACAACGTCTTTAGAATCATTACTTATTCACTACGATCATCTAGGAAGGCATTGGCATCTGTGAGATGTTCTATTGTGTCGACATTCAAGATTCAAACAGAATACTATATGTGAAGTTGTACGAAAACCATCCCTCTATGGAACCAATTTGCCAGTCCAATAGTTCCATTAGGATTTGCTTTCATAGCCATAAATAGCTCTTGTTGACGGAGCACTTCTTTTCTGCACACCACGTTAAATGCCTCTGGCTCTCGTCTCTCTGCCACGAAGTCTGGTCCAAATGTTTCGCCCACCACCAAGCGTCAGAAGGTAGACGTGGATAGATTGCTTCCGCGCCATAATGCCGCCCCAAGTCCTCGGCAAGAAAGTTTTTTGCACGAATGAAGATCCTGCGACCTTCAGTCGTCCACTCATACTCTACCAAACAATCTCGGCATCTGATTCCGTGAAGTCCAGGGGCGTTTCTATTCCTGATTCCTCCCAAAAATCTTCCCATTTTACGCGAGGTAGGCTTCATGGAGCACGCGCAACATTCAAACGCGGCGTCGTTGAGATGGTGTTTATAGCACCGGCTTTCACTGTTGGCCTCTCGGAAACAGACACACCGATCAGCACTGACGGCTTCCATCATGTCCACGAAAGACATGTGTCCACACATCAGATCCGGATGTGCTCGGTCCAGTTGTCGCAGAGCCTGTCGCAATGCATCTTTGGTTACGAATCGTCCTCTTTCGACGACACAAACTTGAAACTTCCATGTCAAGATTAAGAAGTTATCCTCAGAATTCGACGTATGTCGTATGACTGGAGATTCCCCTATTCCCCGAAAGGCCGCCATGCAGCTGGTGCAGTCTAGGACGATGGTTTCTCTGCCCCGTCTTCTTGGCGAGTTAAACAAGTAGATAAGAGTAGACCACGTCAGACTTTGGTGAGGGCATATCTTGACTCTGCCTTCCCAAGCAATACACCGACGTGGGCTTTCAGGATCTTGTCCCGTTGGAAATGAGTACGCGGCATGCTTGTAGTTGCAAGCGCTACAGTAGATTTTTGGCTGATCGTGATACCTCTCTTTGAGCTCCATGAACTCGCAATTCGCTGGCCAGTTTGAACGGCATCCACTACAAAGCAAGTCTTTCTGGAGAAGCCTCCTGACTTGCAACTGTCCGGAGTTTCCGATACTTTCACGCCTAAACGCCAACAAGGGATTGCAGGACGTTGGCACGGAGACGGGCGATCGTCTTGATATAACCGATACCCATCGTCGCAGTCGTGAGATCGATCGGGGTTGTTGTGCTGGTTCCGAGTCGTGGAGGTTGGAGAAGCTACCGTGAGAGAAAGCCCCATGAAACAGGACGCAAACTTGTCGAAAGATAAAAGCGTCTTCGGGATCCAGCCAATCCATAATCTCTAATAACAGCTCCCTGGGAATACGGTAGATGGGACTTCGAAGGGCATTTTGCTCTCTTTTGCCTACCCAAGCCACGCTTGGCCCGGTCACAAGATCCCAATAAGAACTCATACAGAATCGTGATATTTCCTGCATTCTGCTGAAATAGTTGAACTGTAATGTGTGGTGGGGAAGTAGATTTAGGTTGTCTTTGGCTGACCAGTCGTGGTAAACGTGGATGGCGGGCGATACTTCCGATGGAAGAGGGAGGGGGCAAGGAAACAAGAATGAGATGAGTGTGAGAAAACAGAAAAGAAAAAAAAAAGAAGAGTCTAAAACTCTGAAACCTTATGCCTTACCATATGCAACGGTTAGATGCTTAAGTTTTCAATGGTAAACATACCTTGATGGACCTAACCTCAACACTATCTTCTGTTCTCTCCGCAACTCATCGTCAGCACATGTCTTATCTCGTCAAAGGTAGGCTGAGATCCTTCGAAAGTGAATTCTCTTCAAATTGCATTGTTATCTCTCAACCCCCAAATTTGCTTGCAAATTTTGAAAAAACCATTTTCGATGATGAGTTTATATGTGAGAAAACATTTTGATGTCAATCCTTCTATTCAATATCTCTAAGGAAACTTGGTATACGAAATGGGTTGCACACGCGTCACTTCTCTGCTCAGACAACTCATACTAATGGTGAGGTGGCTCTGAAGGTCGACTGAATGATGGGTTTTGACTCCTGTCAGTCTCCCCTTTACGGGCATCTTCCATGGCAACGCCTTCATAGCGAGAAACATTTGCAGCTGACTTTCCTCTGCCGAACACCAGGCCGGGATGTCCAATGTTCAAGCAGAATACGGCAATAACCATGACCCTGAATAATGTTAGCGATCTAGCAGTCAAGGGGAAGGAAATATGCTTACGCTGACTCCAAAGCAATGAACAGCGCTTCATCCCGGAACCAGTGACTGAAGTAACCCTCATGCAGCTCTACAATACGGTAGACGCATCGAAGCAGAATGAAGAATGTGCTGAGACCCAAGAAAAGCAGGAAGAACTTGAGCTTTCCGTTCATCTTGGACCGGCCGATCGAGCGGTTGTATCTGACCAAGTAGTCCATGAAGAGGATGGCAAATACCACAAGCGAGAAGACCTGGAAGATCAAGCCTGCCAAGGAGATGTTTACACCTCGGTCGACAGCTTCCTTGGTGGTGCTGACGGAGGATGACCCGCCGCCAACAGCTTGAAGGATCAGGGAGACAACATCGGCGGGGATGAAGATCCAGTAGAAAAGCTTCGGCTTGACCCGGGATAGTGAGGGATCGAGGTGGTTGATGCTATTTCATGCAACTGGTTAGCCGAGGGGCCAGTTTCAATCATGCGGCTCAGGAACAAGTACGTTTGAGAGAGCAGAACATAGATCGCCGCAGAGAAGAAGACGGGCGCGACTGTGATGCAGACTGTAGTGACGTGGCGTAAGCATGAAATCCTCATGGAGACTGATGTGCGTGAACACTGACCGATTTGCATGAGAAATCCTTCAAAGTTGAATGGGTTGTCGTAGATCAGAAGTCGTCCGATGTAGCCGACTATTTCCAAGATGCAGCCACTTATCATGCTTCCCATAAAGCCCCATGTCCTCGACCTAATTCCCTGGATGGCGTGGCCTACCAAGGCAATAGCAAACAGCGAGATGAAGATGGCGCTGGCGGGTACTGAGGGTCGATATTGCAGAATGCTCCATTCGATTGGGCAGAGCTCGAGTGTGCAGTTGGCATTCGGCCCAAAGGCGATCAAGCCGTCAGGTAAGATCGACATTTTGGTACAATCAGGTCCTCTCGCAATGTCTGAACGTGTAGTGACGGCATCATGGTAAAGGTAAGGGCCAGGGCAGGGAAGTCTTCTTATAAAATGTCAGGCTGGTGAAGGGATATTCTGTGCGAAAAAAAGTAGACCACAGGAGTCGAGTGCCCGGTCGTCCGCAGGAATCGGCCAGAATGGGGTTCCGACGACGTCTGCACGTATTAGCAAAAAGTGGCTTAGACATCCTCCGACGTGGCCCACTATCTAGCCGCTTCCCACCAGACGCACGAGAGATCTAATCTAGCCGAATAATACGCTCCCTTCATTGGGCCAGACGGAGTTCACAGGGTGCTAAGCGTGGCATGTTTCCTAACCTTGGGGCCGCCATACGGAAGGCTCGGTGCCTAAATGACGTTTAGATAAGATCACAAAAGAACCGCTGCCACGCCTTTCAAAAGTGTACAATGTTCGCACCGCCCGGTTCACGAACGGACGGGCCTCCCGACGCGCAAGTCGGTCTCCCCAACGCCCGCCCCGAAAATTTGCTCATGAACCTGATCATTGGTCCTGTTTGCAGGATAAGCGGAACAACTTTCCACGACAACGAATGCCAATGACGGTTGACGCGACCTCGTGGCTGCCCTGGCTTTAGCGACCGGGGGTAGCACCAAGCTGACGTTTAAGGTCTTTGATGATCATTCCCGAAATGGAAATATTGTCGCGACGCTAGCGCCGTGTGGGTCTTCCGCCGGGTGGAGCTCCCGAATCCCGTTTCCCAGCGGAGGGGCTTTGGCTCGCTAGGTAGGCGTATTCAACGGCCCGTTCAAGAATTCTTCCAGCCGAGTGCGATGTTTCTTGAATGAATAAGTTAGTATACAGAGGCTTAGACTTGATTTGGCGCTAGGAATATGCCATAAGCGGTTAAAATGTCGCGATGGACTGGTCCTGTCTTGCTCCCTCTTCCGTGGCTGAACGCAAGCGAGGCCAGTGACTGCGAATCGGTAGAAAACATGTCGAGGGCATCATTATGCTAAATGCCAGGAATTTTGAGGCGCAGTAAGCCTTGACAAGGCAGCCAGCAAGGCTCTAGGACTCCAGGAATGTTGTAGAGGAATGTCCACTTGAAACTTGGCGTTCGTAACACGGCGAGGCCATGAACTTCGCTTCGTATGTCTCATAAGTGACGATAAAATTTGCTACCGCTTGGAAAGGCAACGTATTCGTAAATGTGATGGCTGATGGCTGGTCCTGAGAAAGAGATTTACTGTTCCAAATAGGTCATCTGCTTTGCTATCAGGAGTCAAAGCCTTTTTTTTTCTTTGCTTCCTAGCTGAGCAAAAGCTTCTCGTAACACAAAGTAAAATTCGGTTGAGCTGAAAGAGAAAGCCGAGTTGAGAGTCACCCTGTTTGATGCCGAGATTGGATCAATTGGTACATGATTAATATTTGTGATTCGCAGGCTAGCGAAAAACAAAATAGACAAATCATGGATATTGAAAGAGGAGGTTGCTGGCAATGAGTTGCTCTTTTTCAAAAGGAAAATATCTAATCCTTGTAGTAGTTAACTCAGGGTGGACAGCCCGTCCGACAGCCCGTCTACCGACTGCTCGCTCCAATCAGCTGATAACTCCGCTGCATTGCCAAGCGTAGATGCTGATTCTTTTGGCTCCCATCGGACAAGAAGATGTTGCTTGTACTCATCTGCCGCATCAAAACCTCTGCTCTTGACGAGATCAAGAAACTTGAGCACCCGTTGCCTCTCTAGCTCTGTCTCCATCTCCCGCCCAACAAAGTCGGCGAAAGGTAGGTATAGGGCAAGATCAAGACCCAGTTGGCTGATCAGCATTTCTACATGCCCGAGAGCTGCCAAGGCTTGCTGATGAAGTGCTTCGGCGGGCATGACAGGCAGGTCGCACATTAGCGACTTCCACGCATTCTGCTGGAACATGTGAGATAGTCCGGTGAGAGCCCAGTGGTAGTATGGGCTGATACTGGCAGACGCTTGATCGTGTGGGCTCGAAGGTAGTTGCATGAGGTTTCCGATCATGCGGGACTGTAAGGCCGATACTTCGCACACAATGTTCAGACCTTGCACTTTCAAGTCGATAGACTCCCTCGATACCTCGTCCCCTTCCTTGAAAGAAAGACGCTGCTCCTCGGTTTTGGATGCCCAGGCAAGGGCCCTAATCACATGAGCAAGATGCTTAA
Source organism: Colletotrichum aenigma (assembly GCF_013390185.1). Taxonomy (NCBI): domain Eukaryota; kingdom Fungi; phylum Ascomycota; class Sordariomycetes; order Glomerellales; family Glomerellaceae; genus Colletotrichum; species Colletotrichum aenigma. Next base: position 1,889,280 of record NW_023500914.1, read on the forward strand.
AGCAACGACGGGAGTGTTAACCAACCTTGGCTGTAGATCTGCCCACTGCCACATGGCAGAAAGCATAGCATCTACCTTTCTGGAGTCCGGTGATGGTACCGAGCCTCCCGCAGCTTCGATGGTAAGGGGCAGGGCAGGCCATGGTTCGGGAGCAACCTGTGTCTCAACGGGCCGATCATTCTTCGCAATGCTCGAGAGGATGTCGAGGAACTTGAAAAGTCGGACCAGATCCTTTTCAAACGGCGTCCATGTTGAGACTGCTCGCCGTTTACTGTACGTATCGAGGAATTTGGATATCCTTCTGAGCCACATCTCAAATGTGCCAGGTGCCTCGCATAGCATGAGCTTTGGCAAGTTAGATTTCCGAACGACGTGAATCTGTCACTAATGGACTTACCTCCACAGCTGCAAGCAGAAGAGCGCTCATTAAGATCGCTGTGAACTTTGTAATCTCCGGTTTCTTCAGCTCCGCATCAATGATTGACTTTTGCCGCACCCACGTCTCCATAACGTTTCGTCTCTCTTTGGCGTTGATGCGCAGAATCTGAGGGTTTCGACAGGCATATAAGGCTCCAACGATGGACAGAGTGCGGCTAACGTTCTCATCTTCATGAGACATGGCCGTCACGGTAGCACTCCTCAGCACGGACGCTTGAGTGAGAGAGCCCATGGCCTGAAAGTAGGTGCTTATGTAGCGCCATGAGTCCTGGACCAAGACTCTTGGGACCCGTGAGAGTTCACGCTGGTTCACGAAATGGAAGCTTGACGACGCTGTCGAGGCCGCGCACTCGATGCCTCGTGTGACGCAACTTGAACACGGATGTGCTCCATTGCACTGGGAGTGTTAGCATCCTCTCGACTTCCGATCAATCAAAATACTCGACCGGCAGCTAACCTTGATATGCGACTTCTTGCAAGGGGCGCAACGGTGCCCGACGCGTCGCCGGTCAAGCTGCCCGCATGGCATCGGATCGGTCTAGTGGGGTCGTCAGGAACCGGGACTCGGCAAGATCGGAATATGGCATGACCACCGGACACGGAGTCCGGTCTCCGGAGATGCGATTGTCTGAGAGTTTTCGATAGCGACAGGCTGCAGGCAGTGGTTTGAACGAGAAACGTAATCACGGCTGGGCTATCCGCGGATACCGGAGGACATAAGGTCCGCTGTGTGGCGCAGGCATGATTACCTGAGACCTTTTAGTGGGCGTTAAAGAGGCTCGGTAGCGCTTCTTCTTCGCTGGATCAGGATGAGTAATTCAGCCCAGTTGCTTCCACGATTTATTCCAAGGATTTACCATAAGGCCCCCTTCAAGTTGTCTGTAAGTTGTAACTATCAATTCGGACCTCTATAAAAAGAATAGAGTTATTAGGAGCCCAGGTTATTACGTTTTTACTTTTGCAGTCAAGTTGCTGGGAGATTGTCATCTATGCTGATTTCAGCTGGCGCCAGCTGCACAGCAGAAAGCATCGCAATTCTCGCTCCGTGAAGTGTGCAGAGAATGATATTGGAAGAAAGCCTTACACCTGCCTACTCCAATGGCCACCAAGTATAAGCTTTTGCGAAGTAGCAACGTGTCTTATTAAATATCTTCGAATAATGCCCTCAGCATTCACGGCTCTTGGGCAGCGTTCAATCCAACCGGACCACCGTGCCGTGCGGCCTAGAAAATGTTCTAGACGCGAAACCCCCTACAAGCGCATCTCGGGCGGAAGTACTGTGCAGGAACGAATGCTGTTCAACGCCATTGCTGCTCTAGTTGTGCTGTGCCTCATGCGGGTAAGATTGGAAGTTCAGCCTCTTTCGTCAACTAATTCGTCGATACCGCCAGGATTCAGGGGGGCCAGCCTTCTGGCCGCCAAAGGCTGGCCCCCATGGTCTTGAAATCGCTCGTGGCAAAGTGATCCACGCATCGCAGGACTTCAAGGAACGATCTAATTCCTGATCCAGAAGCGAGCCGCACAGGTTTGAACAATGTTTGGCTCTTCAGCTATGATGCAGAATTCACATGGTTCTTATGTTGGCTTCACTGAAGGATTCCGGCCGTCTGGACGGACTCATCTGCCAAGCCAGTTGGTGCATTGAGCAGTTCAGTTTGCGCAGCCCAGCCCCACTTGACCGTGGTGTGAGACCCTATGCGCCAAGAAGGCGAGACAGATGCAGGACGACGCTAGCCAGGAGAGAGAAATGACATAAAGGGGCAACGAATCAACCAACGGTTGGGTGATGATTTCTTCTCCAGAGGCTTCTAAGGCTGAAATGAAAAAGCGAAGATATCTCAGCTGCGTCACCGCCTCTTCAAGACGATCCCGAGACTCTCGGAAGAGCGAAACCAACTCCTTCCAGAGTTTCAATACCAAAGTTCCAATACAACGTCTCGCTAGAGCTCTGCATGCGGGACAGCGCATTGCGCAGCAGCAATGACCACTTTTAAAAAGGCAGCCCGCTAACATAAACAAGGACTCCATGTCTTTGGGATTCTGGACTTCACGATCGGCCGCCTGTGCTGGCGGAGACGAACGCCTGGAGGCCCTGCGAATCGACTTGTTTGCTCCAACAAACAAGCAGCTAACCCCTGTCGAACCCCGAAGGCCTCGTTTTCGGCCAGCCCAGCAATCCCTGCAGGTGAACCATCGGCGATTTGTTGGTCATGTCTTGCAGCCCCTGATGACTGCTTCAGCTGTGCCTTTGGCGTGCGCCCGGAGTTGGCCCCCGCGAAATGATTTCGTGCTTTGGTTTACCGCAGTAGGATTTTCTGATAGAACCCCCGTAACCGAATCCTTCACATTGTACTCTGTATCCGTAATGTCGCCTACGTTGGAACTGTGTTCCAACATGACATGATCAGGAACAAACGCAATCAAAAACCTTCACGGTGAGGATCGCCGTCGCCGATATTGTGAAATATTGGATGAATCTCCAGCCCCAAAGGGGCGTCGCCATCAGCCCCGTTGTTTTAACCTCTGGACCACGAACGAGGCCATGGCTTTCATCTCTCGTAGATGGCGCGTGGAGGACTCCGCGCGCGGTGTCACAGGGGGCAGCCAGTCCGTCTCGCCTGAGCATCGGGCTGTTTGACTTGCCCGTTGGTGTTGCGGTAGGCGCATCTTGGTAGGAAGAGGCGGCGAAGTGCCGGACGGCTCGGGCGCTGCAAGCGTAGCATTAAGCTAGTTAATAAGGACCTAGAAGTGGGCGTTTTCCGAGTCATGCTCAACTCGATTGGCTGGATTGAGGCTCACCAAATTGACCAAGAACAACTTGAAAAGTCTAACCGGCGGAGACCAGAAAAACGTCGCACAACGACATGCCATCACCTGGGTTTCTTTAAAGAAGAGACCCGCCCTGATCTGGCATTGAGGGTCTTGGCAACTTCGTGCGGAGGAATGTTCCGTCTGTTCTGCGCCCGTCAACGCACCACGAGCTGCCAAGGTCGACATCGTCACCAACAGAAGGGACAATGTCTGCTTTCTATCCGCATCCCCTCTCCCCCAAGGTGCATGGACCAGCTATTCTCGGCGCTTGCATCTTATCTCCTGCACATGCAGCGAGACAGTGTGACATGGAGGTTTTGACCTTTCCATTTCCCAGCCAGCTGGGCAACTCTGCAGATGCCAAGCTGAGCTAGCTAGGTTTCTTTGCTTTTCCGCTGCCAGGCACAGCAGGCTGGATGCGCCTCGCGAGGGTTCCTGGGCATGACTCGGCCTTGTTTTGTCACTTGGGACTCCAATCCTTGGCTGTGAATCTTGGCAATTAAAACGGGATGAACGTGATGGAGGCGCTAACCTTCACTTTCACGCATCAGGGGGCCATGCAGACTTGGCAAAGTCGATGGGATATATGGGAGCACGCATGCCGCGACATCCAGTTTGGGATTCTCTCTTGTTCTTTACTAGTCAACTGTCAGTCGCTGTGTTGTTTGACAGAGTCATTCGTTATCTCAACCAAGTCATTCTTTATAATATCTAAATAGTCATTCTTTTTTACCAACCATGCATTACAAGACTGTTGCTGCCACGCTCCTCGTGGCCGGAGCTACTGCCTCCCCCTTCCGCCGCCAGACTTCAAACGAGACCTTCTGCGAGGAGGACGCCCCCGAGACGCAACCTACCACCTCTGTTCACTTCCCCAGCGCTCCTTTCCCCGTGAACACCACCGTTCCTGGTGTCCCTTCTCGTCCTGGCACTGGCGGCAACCCTGGATCTTACCCCGGAAAGCCTGTCAACCCGGGCATCGAGACTCCTTCCTACCCGGTTGTGCCTACCAACGCCGGCGAGACGCCCTCTTCTCCCAGCAAGGCCTCTACCGGCGGTGAGTCTTCCAACACCGGTTCCGGCTCCGGCTCCGGCTCCGGCTCTGGCTCTGGCTCTGGCTCTGGCTCTGGCTCTGGCTCTGGCTCTGGCTCTGGCTCTGGCTCTGGCTCTGGCTCTGGCTCTGGCTCTGGCAACTCTGGAAACAACGGCACTCCCTCCAAGGGCGGTGACTACCCCGTCAAGGGCCACGACACTCCCAGCAAGGGTGGAAACGCTTCTCCCTCTTACCCCGAGCAGCCCTCCGCTCCCGGTGTTTCTACTCCCTCCACCCCCGGCGGCACCGGCAAGCCTTCCAACCCCGGTGGCAACGGCGGCAACGTCCCTTCGTACCCGAGCAAGGCTGCTGAGGCGGCGTCTTCTGCTCCGTACATCCCCTTCCCCATGAACACTTCCACCCCCTCTGTTGCTCCGTCTTTCACCACCGTCCCCGGTGTTGCTCTCCCCACTGAGCCCATTGCCAGCGCTACCCTCCCCGTTGCGAGCAACAACGCTTCCGCCCCTATTCCTAGCTCTACTGCTCCTGCTACCACCATCCCCTACGGTGTTGCCATCACCAAGTGCACCGTTCCTGGTGACTTCGCTCTCACCTTCGACGATGGCCCGTTTACTTACACCAACCACGTCCTCGACCTCCTCGCTGAGGCTGGTGCCAAGGCCACCTTCTTCGTCAACGGCGAGAACTTCGGCAACATCAACGATGAGCAGGACGTCGTCAAGCGTATGATCGCCGACGGCCACCAGATTGGCTCTCACACCTACAGCCACCCTGACCTCGCCACCCTTGGCGATGCCGACATCATCCCTGAGATGACCACCCTCGAGGACGCTCTGATCAACATCATCGGAAAGTACCCCACGTACATGCGCCCTCCTTACTTCAGCTGGAACGACAACACCCTGTCTATCCTCAAGGCTCTTGAGTACCACGTCATCCACGCGGATGTCGACTCTCTCGACTACGCCAACAACGCCCCTCTCGGCAACCTTACCAGTGTTGGCATCTTCGAGGAGGGCCTCAAGAAGGGTGGCTCTATTGCCCTGGCCCACGAGGTAAGCATACTCACACACCACTCATCAACTTTCATCACTAACATCCCAATAGGTTCACCAGAACACCGCTGAGTACCTCGTCCCCGAGTTCCTGCGCATCATCAAGGAGAACAACCTGAACGCCGTCACCGTCGGTGAGTGCCTTGGCGACCCTGAGGCCAACTGGTACAAGACCAAGCGCACCTCTACCCCTACCGCCACCGCCTCCAAGATCGTTGTCTCCATCACCAGCACTGCTACCCCCACCGGTGTCATCGGCCCCGACGGTGCTTGCGGTGGCACTGAGGGCTACGTCTGCGAGGCTGGTGCCTGCTGCTCCGAGTACGGTTTCTGCGGTTCTTCCCAGGCTTACTGCGGAACCGGCTGCCAGCCCCTCTTCGGTGTCTGCGGCGCCGCTGCCCCTGCTCCCTCCGGCTCCGTCACCACCACTGCCAGCGCTCCCGCTGCCACCCAGACCGGAACTGGTGGCGTCAGCCCTGACAGCTCCTGCGGTGGTGCCAACGCCTACACCTGCCCCGAGAGCACTTGCTGCTCTGAGTACGGCTTCTGCGGCACCACTACTGCCCACTGCGGTACTGGCTGCCAGCCCCTTTTCGGCACTTGCTCTTAAGTGGCTGAGACTGGAGAGTTCGCGGGTGTACCGTTCACGACGCCAGGGTGATATGGCTTGGGTTTAAAATTTCCTATATATATCCTGTAGAGTGTGTATAGAGTTAATAGAGTGTACTTACTTCACCAGTGATATAGCCTCCCAGCCAATCCAAGTCTATACCTCAAACGACCTGTTGAGTGGTAGTGAATGCTACTGTGAAATGTGACCTGAAACAGACGAGAAACATGATCGCGAAGAAGCCTGTAAAACGTATGATGGGATTGTTAAAGAAGGTGTGGGCCGTTCAACTGTGAATAGGATCCAGGTGCTTCGACGAAAGTACACATGAGCTTGCGCTGGAGTCCGCACTCATGGGCGAAAGGGCCGGGCTCAAGGCGCCGACAGATTGTTCGTTCATAGACTTTGTCGTGGACTTTCACTGCCCATGCTGCCCAGCCATGCCAAGTTCCCCAAGCCACGGCCGTGGATGTCGGGCAGCTTAGTTGAAAACCCCGCAATTAGGCGAAAGTTGCCTTGGCCACCGATCGGGACCATCCGATTACCACACTACTCCAAATGGTCTGGGTGCCGCTATCCGTAGAAGACGAAGAAAAGAGGAATGCCGGTGGGATCATCGTTATCAGGGTCGTAAGGGAAAAGACCGGGCAAATGGGACATCTCCTCAATCCTAATCCGGATTTGTCAACGGACATCGGGCTGGCTTCTGTGCTTGATTTATACCGAACCTCCTGAATTCCACCACTCAGCAATCATTATTCATCGCGTGCGTCAATTGGCATGCAAAACCGTACGCCATTGTTATCCCATAGTCCAAGACATCACTACAACGCTTCGCGAAAAACAATGACGAGACTTCATTCCTTTCGCATGGAGATCTCCCGAAGTGATTGGACGGCGCGATGTTGTATTGACTATCACCGAGAACAACTAGATAAATATGAGTTCTCTCTGGCCAAGAATCAATTCTTATAGTACATGCCATTATCTTGACATCTTCAGAAATGTCTCAGCTCCTCAAACTTCCTTTCCTTACGTGTCTCATATGGAGCTTACTGGCTGTGGCAGACCTGACCACGCATGACGTCGGCCCTCGAGCTATTTACACCTGCACAGTTCCCGCGAACAATAATGGCACCGACGATTCACCAGCCATCTTAGCCGCATTCAAAGAATGCCGCAAGGGCCGTCGAATTGTGTTTTCGAATACGACATATCACGTCAATCAAATGATGACAACCACGGACTTGGAAGATACCCAAATTGAGATACACGGCACTTTGCTAGTAGAGTCCCTCACATCGTCATCTCCATAGTCTTCGTGTAGCTGACAAGCAGCTGAAAGTGGAGCAACGACACCGACTACTGGTTGAGCCACCCTCAACCGACTGGTTTCCAAAATGGTTCTGCAGCTTGGTTCCTAGGCGGCAAGAATGTCACTGTAGATGGTTTCGGCTATGGAACTTTGGACGGCAATGGCCAAGTCTGGCAAGTGGTTTACCCGCAGCTCAATAATGTGCAATCAGACTAATGAGCGTTCTAGGTATAACTTAGTCAAAGGCCAGTCGAACTACCCAGATCGTCCTCACGCTTTGGCCATTTGGGAAGCCACAGACATGACGGTTCGCAACCTTCGAATGGTTCAGAGTCAAATGTGGACCATGACGATCATGTGGTCAAAGAACGTCCTCTTTGATGGCATCTACATTAACAGTACATCTAGCAATGGCTACCCTGCCAGGAACACCGACGGAGCAGACACGATCAACTCGGATCATATCACGTTTCGCAACATGTACATTCGCAATGGTGACGATGCTATTGCCCTGAAGGGTAATTCCACCAACATCTTGATTGAGGATTCGACCCTAGACCGCTCCCTTGGAATCGCATTTGGAAGTCTTGGGCAGTACAAGGGCGTATTCGAAAGAGTTGAGAATGTTACCGTCCGTCGGATCAAAGGGTTCAAGACTCGATATGGTGCCTATGTCAAGACTTGGACTGGCGATCAGGTGTCATACCCACCTAACGGTGGCGGTGGAGGTATCGGGTGTAAGTCTTTTCACCCCCTCAAAGTACGTCGGGGACTGACATGAATCTTCAACAGACCTTCGAAATGCAAGTGAGTGTTCAAACTTCCGTATGATTGAGGCTTGAGATGCTGATATCTCTATAGCATTAAGTGACTTCAACTTGACTCAGATACAGCAAGTGCCATTTGTCATCGGCCAATGCACAAGCTACAGCGGTGAAAAAGGAGACTGTGAGAGCAGCACGTTCAAGATATCCAATATGACGATTCGCGGCTGGGTCGGAGATGGAGCATCAAGTTACGTCGCAGATATGGATTGCAGCAAAGCGGCTGGGGGCTGTGACAATATCACCATCGAAAATGTTGGCTTGACCAACACCACCACGGGCGATGCCGTTGCGAAATATCGATGTAGAGACGTCACCTCAGTACAAGGTTTCACTTGCACCTGAGCTCGCAACAATAATATGTACATATTAGTCATCCCCACCAACAACTTCTCCTTGAGAACTTTTCTGCCCATTCCTGCTAGCCGGCCTTGATTCAATACCTATCATGTCCTCTGCTCCTGATTATCATAGTCATAATAAGGGAGAAAAGAGTTTCAATTAAACGAATTTCAACAGATAGTAAGGATGAAGGGAATAAAGAGCCAGGTGCGGATCGTGCAATGCCTGACTATCAAATACGTTTCACTCCGAACTTCAAGCCTGCACCGTAGCAATGTTTGCTCAAAATCGGTCAACCGCATAACATGTATACGGTGAAAGGGATTCAATCTAGATTCCGTGACTTTCTTAGTCAATCTTTACATTTGTTCACATATGCCGTAGAACTCCCTCGCGTTTTCATCGCCCTCGTGACAAGACGCGAAAAGCGAAGCCACACTAACACGTGACGCAAAGTCGAGAAACTTGATACGAGGTTTCACAACATTGGCTAGGTGGGGCATAATAGATGTAATGTTCATCCGACAGAGCCTTGCTATGGCGCCATTCCGTCATCCAGACCCCTGAGCCTGGGCAGCCCATAAACCAGCATCAACCAATAATTCATCCGCGACAACTGCGTAATAGCCTATTAGTCCTCAAGGGTACCTTTGCCGTAGGATCCGAAGACGCGGCAGCATCTACGCGTTGCTGCGGCTCAGCTCGCAGTCAGCAGCCACACGTGGTGATGGCGCGACAATCGGCCAGTGAAGTTTACCCTTAAATCCAAACCAGTTGCGATTGGCCTGTCAAATTACTGCACAGTCGGATGTTGCGAAGTAGTCATACGGCACAGATGTTCGTGATGCTGTAATGGAAACTGGTATTAAGACTTCTTTTCATCGTTACCACATCAACGACACTCATCAGGTGTTTAGCGGTGGCTTGCTGCACGCAAGACATGAAAGAATGCCGTCAGACCGTACATAAAAATATGAAACTAATGCTTAGAATAAAACCTCGCAAGACCAACAAGGCCTTCACATGACAGACCAATTTCATTTTATTCTATAATCGAATTCAAATTATACGATGAAGAATATATTGAGATGAAATTTTACACCCCTCTCGTTGGAGCATTCGTGGCCCTCGGCCAGACTGCCTCTGATGCCAATTTAAATTCTATGCAGTTCAGCTGGGTTTTACAGTAACCCCACCTTCGAAAACTCTGAAGTATTACGATTGTTACGAAGGCTTCCAATGCGCTCGATTGCAAGTCCCGCTTGAGTGGTCCAATCCGAATCTGAAGACAAATACGACTGTTGCTGTCGCCATGATAAAACTCCCGGCCACGGTTTCAGAGGACGACGCAACGTTTGGTGGCAGTGTCTTGATCAGTCCCGGAGGCCCCGGAGATTCTGGTACAGACTTGCTTCTTCGTTCGGGAAGCCGTTTCCAGAGCCTTCTGGCGGGCGAACGCAACTATGAAATCATCGGCTTCGATCCCCGGGGTGTCAATTTGAGCACACCACATGGCGATTGCCACAAAGGCGACGAAATCTCTCGGAAGCTGGACCAAGAGCGCAACACAGGTCTCAACCCTATCACGGAGGATTTCAATGCCCTCAATTATCACTATGCATCGGCTTTGGGGAAAAGTGAACTTTGTGAGGTTGATGGTGTCGATAGTATCTGGGGTTACCTCAATACCGCCTCGGTTGCCAGAGATGTGATTGAGATTATTGACCGAATCGATGACCTTCGCTGGCGGAATCGCAACTCAACAAAACCGGCGAATGCTCCAAAGCCTAGACTACAGTACATTGGCATATCATACGGATCCTTTCTGGGAAACACATTGGCTTCTATGTTCCCCGAGCGGGTGGGAAGAATTATGGTTGACGGAATCGTGAATGCCGAGGACTACACCAACGTTGTGAGTTACTCAGTCCCCACAGACGTCTAAGGCTATGTAATATATGAACTAACCCTTTTTCTGAAGACTTGGCAGAAGAATCTGAATGATGCGGAAGCCGTTCTCGATTATTTTTACCAAGTCTGCTTTGACTCTAGAGAGGGCTGTCCAATCCGACTATCATCAGACAAGGAAGCTGCCGATATCAAGAGCCGCGTTGAGGCTTTTCTTAACACTCTAGACATCCGTCCAATTCCAGTGGCACACGGCGGAAAAGTTGATTTGATTACATCGCCTACTGTTCGGCTTCTAATCTTAACTCTGATTTACCAACCTGTCAAATTTGAGTTACTTGCCCTTGGTCTCGGAGCCCTTATCACCGGCGAATACATTTCGTTTCTTGAGATGCTATCGGCGGACGCCCCTGATACCACTTGTGGTGGTTCCGCGTCCCACAACGAGGCGCCTCCCTATACCTGGTACGAAGACGTAGCATACGGTGTCGTTTGCAGCGACGCAGTTGACGGCGTGGCTTATCGCAACCTCTCCGTTTCCGATGAACTGGTGCATATAATCGATAGACAAGCCCCAACAACCGGCGTTGTATGGGGTGGTCGTGTCATCGCCTGCGCCGGCCGCAAGATTCGGCCGCCATGACCCATTTGCCTTCACTGGACCCTTTGGTAGTCCGGCGGTCAATGTCAGCGACCCGAACACCCCTGAAGCCCCTTTGCTCATTATTTCTTCGCGTTTCGATTCCGCCACGCCTGTGGCCAATGCATTCACCTTACAGAAACAACATGTGGGCTCGGGTGTTGTAATTCAGGAATCAACGGGCCACGGTGTAACTGGGGCGGGAATAAACTCATGCACGGCGAATATTATCCGGGAATTTTTCTTGAGTGGAAAAGTGCCCCTGAATTTGACAATATGTCAAGCAGAATGCATTCCGACCATTCCCGCGGAGAGAAGCAATTGCTGAGCCCCTTTGTGGTAAGTGCCCAGGAAAGGGCAGCGATACCATGGGTTTTTCTTCTTCAATGGCTCCGTATCAAATGTATCATATAGGCCTTACTGGAACCAACACAATTGCTCGAGTTCCGCCGATGAGGATAGTGCAGTCATTTGTGCAATGTGCCAGCGAGAACTAAGTCAGGGCCAGCCTCTCCATCCCAAAGAATGATCCTTTCTTTTCGCGACTGAGCGGAATGGCCGAAGAGGCTAAGGCCTTATATGGTCGCTGTCTATTCATGACAGTCCAGATAATGCCGCCATATTATGCCTCACTGGTGGCGTTAGGCATACCTTTAGTAGGAGCTGTTTGCTCTCCCCCATTCCTCCAGGCCACTTGTTGATGCCATGCATCCAATCAAGTCAATAATGTGGCGGGTCATTGACTGTCGTGATGATCGCCTGGATAAGGAATAGGAGGTTACGGCGATGGCCCCCCTCCTATTGACTTTAGTCCAACAACCACTGCCTAGCCAAAGCCTGGTCACTTTGGATGTTTTCCCAGTGGCTACTGAATGTTGGTGACTAGCGCCGTGGCATCCTGCAGGATTCAAGCCTGTCAGACGGACTTCTGCCGTCTTACCTCGCAGGTTTTGTTGGCCATTCGGAATCTCATGCATGGCTCGGGTGGAAAGGGAAGAATGCTAGACTAGGGGCCCCCGTATACCGGAGGATGCAGATTTCAGCCCCCGCTTCGCACAGCTAGGTGTGCCGTGTAGAGTTGTCGCTGTACCTGGACTCGCAAGATTGCGCTAGAGAGTGAGGAGAGGGAGGAACGCATACAAATTCACGAGATTGATACCCATCTAAGCAATGAGATATAGTTGCTAAGAAACACACCTACCGGTTGTCTGGTACGGACACGATCGATTCCCCATCAGCTGTGTGTTACGTAGTCGGCTTCGAACAGGGCGAGCAGGCTGTTCAATGTGTCAAAACAGAGAATGGCTCCACGGCCTCCGCTTTGTATTTTGCCACACTTCGTTTCAAGTTACACCAGTCTGGATACATGCCGGTCTGGCGCAGTAAGCGTAGCTATCTGCTAGGACTGCGGCTGACAGCGTCCGCAACGGGATTCGCCAGCTGAGCGAGGTTCTACCATGCCAACAGAGAACGCTGCTGGGTGGAAACCTGTGCTTGGGCAAGTTGGACCATTCGGGTCGCTCACTTCAGGCCGCCTGAGGGGTTATGCAAGCCATGTCACTCATTAAGATTACGTGCGGCGAGTCCTCGTTATCAAGAATCAGAGGGGATGCTCACCTGCAGTTCGGCCTGTCTTGTGCAGAATTTGCACTTATTTAAGGTCTGGCGATCCACTCATCAACTGAGACACTAGTAACGGAGCGATTTCCGAATGAGACCTGTTGTTGAATTTTGAATGCGACATCATGAACCTCCTATCGTCAGCATCACGAGAGATTTTGCTGCTACTCGCATGGTGCATTATTGGGACTTCAGTTGCGCAAAATGACCCTGTCCGGGACTTCTGTCGGAGATGGGGGCACCAGTCGGCGGTCGTGGACCGTAAGTTATACATTGACGGGGGCCTGATCAACTACAAACCCTTCTCGTCATCATCTCGAAATTTCAGCAGTAGGTTTCTGCGCCTTCACCCCGCTTCAGAGTTGATTGAACAAGTTATAACAAGAAATCAGATACCGTCCTCGCATACAATGACCTCGACGACGTGCCTTCAACGCTCGGAATGCCCCAGTTCCACGACGGCCTTTCGAAGAACACGACGATACCGAGCGTAAGCGGCGGCATTCTATGGGAAGACTCGGTGAACAAGCGGCTGTTCCTTTACGGGGGTGAATACTTCGAGGATCCACCGGCCGCCTTCGTTCTCTACAGCTACGATATCCTCTATAACAATTGGGCGCCACTTGGGTCTCCCACTGGCGCTGGAAATGCCAATGCAGGTAGTTATGGTGCCGGAGTCTCGATCTCATCGAGGGGAGAGGCATATTACTACGGCGGATGGCAGAGCAACGCTTCTGTGCCAGGATGGACAGGTCCGCCGAAGGCCCTGAGCAGACTTATCAAATACGACATGGACAAGAACTCCTGGAATAGCGTCGCGGGCCCCGACAACGTCGGCAGGGCAGAAGGCGTGATGGTCTTCATCCCAATTGGAGATGCTGGAATGCTGGTCTACTTCGGTGGCAGTCAAGACCTGGACGGCAATGGGACCCTGACACCACAACCCATGGATGAGATCTTTCTGTACGACGTCGCGAATACGAAGTGGTACACACAGAAAACTTCCGGTCGTACTCCCGAAATACGGAGGCGTTTCTGTGGCGGTGCGACCTGGGCCCAAGACCAGTCCAGCTACAACATGTAAGTCCGTACTTTCAGGAAGGCTATTGGAGCCAAAACTGACCTCATCCCAGTTACATCTTCGGCGGCGCAGGTTTCCCTCCGGACACTACGGGATACGACGATATCTACATCCTCACCATCCCCAGCTTTCAGTGGATCCGAGGTCCGTACCCGGCCAACAGCAACGTCACGGGGGAATTCCCCAAAAGCATGATGAGCTGCAACGTGGTCGACAACTCACAGATGCTTGTCATTGGCGGTTCCTATTCCAACGATACGACGTACTCATGCGATGCTGACAATGTATGGGGCACACACAACATGAACCTAGGTCAAGATAATGACGAGAATGCTATCTGGTTACGTTACCTGCCCAGTCTGACCACCTATGCCGTGCCTACCGACATTCTGACGGCCGTGGGTGGCCGTGATGGCGGCGGCGCGACACGAACGGCGCCGACAAGCGGCTTCGACGCCCCAGACCTCTCCGTCCTCATGACACGCAAGGCGACGCCGGCAACTAGAACGCCAACGCGCCCCATCAGCCTCGCTACCTCGTCTTCGTCAAACTCTAGTATCCCATCCTCTGGGCTGAGCAAAGGGGCCATAGCAGGCATTGCTGTTGGTTGCGGCGTGGCTCTCCTACTAGTGTTGACTGGTTGTTTTTGTTTCATCCGTCGCCGGCGGGCGTATTCCAGGGAAAGACACGCCTCAGCACTGGCTCCAGGGGCAGGGATGTCAATGGCATATCACCATGGTCAAGCCCATCAGGGGCCGATGTACGGCGGCTGGGGCAGTACGCAGGTGTCCTCGCCGACGGTGACAGCTACCTCGCCTGCGATTCCGCCTGCTGAGCTTGGGAATGGAGCTGAGCTGCAGTACCCCAATCACAGCATTAGTCCTACGAGCGGCAAACACGACGTTGCCTACGGAGGACCATCGCCCGCGATGCCCAATGAGAGGGCATCTTAGATCTTCAGAGTAGACTGCTAAGAACGAAGTCCTGATTAATTTTCATACTTCCTGTGTCTTTGACAAAATATTCGCTCGGAAATTGCAAATCGACACGGCATGGAACCATTTGAACTCGAAGTTTCTGTTGCTTTCACTTCCAATCGACAATTGATAAACTTTATCGAGACATGAGGCCTCGCTTTCCGACCGCCGCGAATTCAAAGACCTCCAGAAAGTGCTAATGTATGGATTCTTTGTGGATGTTGCAGAGCCTGTGATGCTCGAAAAGGATGGCAGAATATCGGTAGATGTGCCATGCACTGTATCAAATCTATAGTAACCAAGGTATTCTTCGTTCAACCCCTTTCCTCGATCCACATCGATCGGGATACGAAAGCAACGGCGATTTCGCTATCTGGCCCGATTGGGACCGAAAGAACAGACAAGGCCAATAAGGGCAATAGAAACAATAGAAATGACGATCCGGATAGTAGCGATAATAAAGATGATTATTTCTCCGGCATTGTGTTACATGTACATGAGTCAATGGGTTGAAGAAACGACTTCGATTGAGTGAGAAGATTGATTGGGATGTTCCAAACTCTTCAATCTCGCAGTACGTCTGTATGTTCTGCAGGCTTCCTTGAATAATGGACCCGCCGGCTTTCCCCTCTAAAAGCCTCCTTTGTCAATAACATTCCTACGCGAATGAGGGGGCAGCATTGGAAGCCGACTTCGCGTCGGCGCCAGCAGCTCTACACCCAGCTTGTCTTGCGGACGACGCTGCTCAGACGCATCCAAGGCGACGAGGCGATCGAAACCAAGGCAGCTGCGGCTGGCTAAGCTGAATTTTATTCAGGCAACAGCAAGGCGTCCTCGTACAGGGGATGATAGCCGTGGGGACTCTAATACTTAGTAGACAAGGGGCGGTTTTGGAGGCGAGTGATTGGAGATACGGAAGTGGCAAGTGCTGCAGTGAACCACACTAAAACAGCGGTCAATGATAATCAGCGTATAGATGAAGCCAAGGCGAGGATGGCGACATGTCGTTTTCAATCGAGATTACCGGCTGATGAGCTGCAGCGGGAAATGATAGGTAGTTCAGCATCAAGCCCACATCTTCCTTAGCCTGCAGCGGGCTGCCTCTGTGCAGAGGTAGGTGAAAGGTCAGGCCGACATGCATGCGACCCAAGAAACGCTCGTAAAGCTCCTTACTACAGCTTTCAGATTGACCATCCTCATTGGAACTGGCTGTCTTTATCTTCCTGGGAAGCCAGTATCCATAGCCGGTCAGCCATTCCATTTTTCCCAACACACTTCTTAGCTAAATGATGCTCAGCCGGAAAACTTGCCTCGCTTCCAAATCTCAGACCACGCCAAACACAAAAACGACTCTGCCGTATCTCGGGGAAATGCACTATTTATTCGTACCGGGACAGTCAAAAACGTGTTTCTAGCAGTTGTCGCAGGAAGCTGAGTGAGCCAGCGTTCATACTCGTTAAAGCCTTGCAGATTTAAGCTGGATGGGCGAGCTGGCGTTGTTGAATATTAGTCACGACTTGTTAACACGTCGCGACATACGCAAATTTCCCCTTGCAAAATGCAGCAACATGATACTCATGACCATTTGGCAAGGGTCTGCTCGGAATTGGACCAGTACATCATGCCTCAAGCGGACGAACGAGACCCCTTGGATTTTCTCGAGGCACAGAGGCTCTGGAGCCTGTTCAATGACCAGGAAAAGATGCCAGATCTTTTCAATACGCCTGCGCGCGAGATTAAACGTGTGGGAGACGGGACAGCAAAATAGTAAGGAAACCTCGACAAGTCAAGCTTTGATAATAACTCATCATGTCTAGAATTACCAGAAAATATCCTAACTCTTCTCAATCTTGACGCGGTTCGCAGGCATCTCATTCGATCCGAAAAAGACCCTCATATTCGTCACGTGTAGGTAAACTTCGAGCGAGCATCTTTGACTAAGGTATACTAACCATAACTTTCAGGTTTATCGGGTCGAAATATCCTAGATCACCAATGAACTGCTCACCAGAAACTTTTCGATTCGTATGTGCCTATCATCAGGTAGAGCCTTTCTTCCTGGAGACTGTTTTCCCGTTCGGAAAACAGCCTCATCCATTTGAATACTGCCTGGCACATTTCAGATCAAAAACATTTGTGAAAAGTAAGACCGTAAACTCCCCCTCACTTCCGCACTTCGGGGGGTCAGGCGATGCGATCCACGTATCATATTTGTTGCGTTCCGTCGAGCACTTAGGAGCAAAGGGCATTGAGGGTTGGCACATCAGCCAAGCCGCAAATTATCACACTTTTGACCTCGAAAGCGGCCGGGCTTTCTGGTTCACCATCAAGGACAACAAAATGTTCGAGGACCGCATTAAGGATTTGGCTCCTCGCTTGAAGATTCCTTCAGGGCAAGAAACCGCGGATGGTAATGTTGCGTCGTACCTCAAGGTATCTCTGAACACCCACCTGCTTTACCTTTCCTGGTGTGACGAGGGCTGGCGTGAATTCATTAACGACTTTGAAACGTCGATACGGAATATCTTACTTCCTACAAAAGCTGTTCGAGCCCAGCCGGACATCGATGCTGAGTTCTCTCATTATCACACATTCCCTCGGACATTGCAGCAAATGCGACAGCAGGAGACTACGTCAAACAACCTATTCAGACGCAACAACGGGCTCGCCAGCTTTGACCGCGAGAACGAGGCTCCTCCTTCTGCCACTCCATCTTTGGGTTGAAGACCACGAAGCCAGATGAAGAACAGAGCCTTCAGTTTGAAAGCATGGGAGACTTTCCGCAGAGTCTCTACTCGACACTCGGCTTCTCAGAAACCTTGGGAGAGCTACGTCTCAAAGATCTCCAGACTTTACACAGTCGATCAGAGCTGATACAAAGATCAATCTTGGTCTTAGAGCTAAACACTGGAGTATTGCGCAGTATCCATGTATATTACAGCAACCTAACAAAGACGAGACTCAGTAATCCAAAGTACAGAGAAATCGTCGATGGGTTTTTGACGAGAATCGAGTCGACGATTGCCAATCTCGAAACCAGGCGAACACAGCTGAGCTCACTTTCTACGCATCTCACCCAGGGCATGCATTAAGTAAGTGCGCATAAGAAAACAATTAATAGACCATGGTATGCTAATTCTGGCAAAATTAGTATGAAACGCTTTGGGACGGCGATCTAATAATCTGCAATCTAAGTTGGCAGAGTATTCTTTCGAATCCCTCAACATTGCCGACAAGACATCCAAGCAGACGTCTTCTATGCATGTCATCACTGTCGTGACCCTCGTTTTTACCCACCACATTCGTTGCCGTAAGAGAGGCTTACCCTCGTCTTTGCTCCCTGTTGCGAGATTCTGACATTCCCAGACTTTCCTTCAAAGCGGGGTATTAGCCCAGGATGAAAACACCGGCGCATTTAGTTTTCAAGGAGAGAGCTTCAAAGTATTTATCCTTGTTTGTGGGCCATTGACAGCTATTACGGTAGGAGTTTGGTTAAGGGTATTCATGAAACGAAAAGGAGGCAAGAACTGTAAACTTGAGCCTAGAAATGTCGGTATTTCGCAAGACTAGGAAATGGATCCTCCCTACCTACTAGGTATATGAACATACATAGACTAAGAGCAACAGTAAAGAAGCTCGGGGGCATGTGTCAAAGTCACAGTCGCGAACTAAGGCTCCTACTTTGCCCTGTCATTTTCTGGCATCTCCCAACAACGATGAAACCATACCAAAACCTGGTAACTCTTAAAGTTTTCAACCGAAGACATTGTCATAAGCAATTATCAACGTTGATGGATGAAACTTGGCGGACGTACTTTGATCCAAGGGGCAGACGCACACATCTCTAAGCTATTCGGCTGCAAGATTTTCAGACTGAGTTTAGATTTCGGGGATTCCCTGGAGCATTTCCGGCATTGCACGACACTTTGGGCAGACTTTGAGGAAATGGCGGTAAAAAATCATAAAAGCACCCACGATATGGCAGAGTGGGGTTGAGTTCAATTATTGGATCTTCATCTTCAACGACAAAATATCTCTGGGACTTCATATAGAACAAGCCGCCCGGATATGCAGAGTCTTGAGCAAACTGTCGAGAAACGGACATGGCGACCCATAGAAAGAGTTCGAACTCTACTTCGCGTCTATGAAAGTGTGTAAATCAAAGAATGGCAGTGAAATTCAAATTGCGATGGAAAGATACCATTTCTCAAATTCTCGTTACGACGTCGATCAAGTGCTTAGTAGAGTCACAGAGGAACTATAACGGGTCAGACTCCACCTATTGACCAATGTTTACTGGGACATTCGGAAACCCTCAAGTATCTGCGCTTTCAAAAAGTTGATCGAAAGACTTGCGAAGTGCATGGTCGAGAAGAACAAGCAGTCTCACAAAAGTCCGATCTTGACAGGTGCGTGCCCGGAACGTAGTCACTGGCTACGCTTCTTGGCAGAGACATCGTCGATACCCGAAATGCTCAGGAGGACGTCAGGAAAATTTAGCCGCAACCTTTCACAAATGAGGCAGGCGAGTTGTCATCGGACTCTAATTCGGTCTCAGTTCCGTATTCAAAGTAGATGTATGATGTGAATAGCAACAAGCTTAGGGAAGTAATTATTATCAACTTATGAGCAATGTCTAGACAACCTTGGATACCCGGTCGATGATCAACTAGATAGACCTTTGGAACGAAGCTGCTAGAGAAGCTTGTTCTTTCTGGAAACGCTGCCATTGAAATTCGAGACCTTTACATCCCCGTTCATGATGTTCTCTCCATCGTCGTCTCTATTGTCATCTTTGTTTCTCTGTCGTCGTCCGTAGCCTCGTTCCAGTCCCATCCAAGCCTTGAAACTCCCAGATCAAGAACAGTCGTCCATTGGAAACGTATTGCAGCCGTAAAAAAAAGGCGAACACAAGCAATTTCTTCTAAGTGAACCAGGGCCTGATAAGAAGCTGAGCAACGGCAACGGCGTAATTGGCACGAGTGGATACGAGGACACCGGTCCCCACATGGTGACAGGTCCCTGCTGCCAGCTGGCCCAAGCTCATGCAGGTCCGGGGATCGTTCCGCCTAACGCGGCCCACAACACCTGCGCCATCTCGGTTTCACTTTGTTTCTGTTAGCCGAAACCCGTCCTTCGCTCATACTCGCCCATATCGAGAAGGTACTCCCTTAACAGCAACCTTGAGGGATCATCGCTGACGTAGCGGGTTTCCGGGGCAGCTAACAGCAGCTCCCGCCCGTTGCTATCTCAGGCACCCGTGACCGTGACTCGTCCCCAAACAGTAGCATTCCCAGCGAGACCGGCGACTATCAGCCAGCTGTTCGACAGCTACCTTAGCTTCTCCCTCCTCCTCCCAATCCTCCTCCCCTCTCCCCATTCTCCATCAACAAACGCAAACCACCCATCATGGCTCGAAATCAACCACCGACGATGCTCTCCCTCCTCCTCTTCGCGGCCCTCGCATCCGCCGCCCAACCCGGCGCCGCCCCCGCCGTCGCCGCCCCGATGCGCGACCTGACCTGGGGCCAGCTCAACTTCCTCCACACGACCGACACCCACGGCTGGCACGGCGGCCACCTCCTCGAGCCGCAGTACTCCGCCGACTGGGGCGACTACGTCTCCTTCGCCGCCCACATGCGCCGCAAGGCCGACGAGCGCGGCGCCGACCTCCTCGTCGTCGACACCGGCGACCGCGTCGAGGGCAACGGCCTCTACGACGCCTCCGCCCCCAAGGGCCTCTTCACCTACGACGTCTTCCGCGAGCAGACCGTCGACCTCATCTGCACCGGCAACCACGAGCTCTACATGGCCGACGCCGCCCAGCGCGAGCACGACATCACCGTCCCCAACTACAAGGAAAACTACATCGCCTCCAACCTCGACTACATCGACCCCAAGACCGGCGAGCGCGTGCCCCAGGCCCAGCGCTTCCGCCGCTTCAAGACCAAGAACCAAGGCCTCGACGTCATCGCCCTCGGCTTCCTCTTCGACTTCACCGGCAACGCGAACAACACCGTCGTCCAGCCCGTCGAGGACACCCTCAAGGAGGAGTGGTTCACGAAGCTCATCGGCGAGGAGAAGCCCGACCTCTTCGTCGTCATCGGCCACGTCGGCCTGCGCATGCCCGAGCTCAAGAAGATCTACACCGCCCTGCGCAAGGAGAACTGGAGCGTGCCGATTGCCATCTTCGGCGGCCACGCCCACGTCCGCGACGCCCTGAGCTTCGACAAGGACGCCTTCGCCATGGCGAGCGGCCGCTACTTTGAGACCATCGGCTGGATGTCCGTCGACAACATCAAGAAGAGGTCCAAGAAGTCCGACGAGGTCTCCGCCGAGGCCGTCTCCTTCACGCGAAAGTACATCGACAACAACCTGTACGGCCTGCACCACCACACCGGCCTCAACGAGACGACCTTCCCCACCGACCACGGCCGCAACGTCAGCGCCATGATCACAAAGGCCCGCAAGGCGCTCGACCTCGACTACAAGTACGGCTGCGCGCCCAAGGACCTGTGGATGAACCGCGTCGAGTACCCGAGCGACGACAGCATCTACACCTGGCTCGAGAAGGAGGTCCTGCCCGCCGTCGTCCACAACAAGGACCGCAAGGACGTGCCCCGCCTCGTCATCGTCAACACAGGCGGCATCCGCTTCGACATCTTCAAGGGCGCCTTCACCAAGGACAGCACCTTCATCGTGTCCCCCTTCACCAGTGGCTTCAAGTACATCCCCGACGTCCCCTACGGCGTCGCCAAGCGTGTGCTTGACCTGCTCAACCAGGCCGGCAAGATCTTCGAGGCCGAGACGCAGGACGCGCGCTTCATGAACATCCCCGAGATGATGTACCCCATAGGCGACATCCTCAACGCCATGAAGACAGCGGAGGCTGACCAGGAGCCCCGCCGCCTCGAGCTGCGTTCCGAGCAGCACCCCCTCGCTGACGACGAGAAGTCCAAGCCGGACCTCGTCAGCGGATACACCACCAAGGACGACCTCGGCAACGACGGCGACGACACGGAGCACACCCCGATCCCGTCCTTCCCGGTGCCCAACTGCATCCAGACCGCCATCGACTTTCCAAAGGAGGGCGAGCCGGAGAAGGTCGATCTCGTCTTCATCGACTTCATCCTGCAGTGGGTCATCGTCGCCCTCAAGTTCAGCGGTGGCGACTACAGCGACAAGGACGTGCTGACGTATTCCGACGAGACGCTCACCTACAAGATGGGCGAGTGGATCAAGGAGAATTGGAAGGGCGACTGCTGAAATAGAGAAAGCGTAACAGCGAGATTGAGCAGTAGAGCAAGACTTCTCTAGATGCCGGCCCAGATCGCCATCCTATTAGATTGATTATTTAGCCTCGGGTATATGAATCGTGGGAGGAGTTCGTGGATCAGTCTGGGGCCCGTTGTTTCTTCTTTTTTTTAATCGGGCGATATTACACGCATGACACTTTTCATCTAGATCAGACAGACATTGGCTTAAGGGAATATCGGACACGAATGGGACGGGAAATTGGGACGGTTTGGGGACTTTTCGTCTCGTGACATAAGATGCACGAGAACGCAGTAGACTGCAAATGACATAACACCATCCATCTTCACATCGCGACTTCAAGCTGTGCCAAGCCGACGATCGCAGTGCCCTTTCCGCTTGGTCGGCAAATGTGCCCATCCGTCCCTTTGCCCTCTTACCTGTGCCTGTCAGTGTCACTCGCTCACCTGAAGGAGCCCATTCTTCGTATCGTTCCTGCGAGCGGACTATGCCCGTGCCTGGCAAGCAGAAAACGGCCGAGGCGAGCTGGCATTACCTTCGTGTTCGTTGTCTGCGGCGGCTTGCCCCCCTCCCCTTTTCCCTTCCATCCTAACACTCGCTACACGCATGCATTTGCCTCGTGGCGCACGGCAGAGGCCGAAGGACAAGCCCAGCCATGCCAAGATCAGATCGGGAGCAGATAAGGTAAAATGATCGATCAAGAAGTTGACAACAGTGAGCAAGGGGAGGGAGAGGCAAAACCTTTTTGCATGAAAGTCAAGTCTCGTTTTTCACGAGTTAAAATGGAAACGCCCGAGCGGGTGCAGTAGTCGAGGGGGCGGCTCGGTTTAGGCGCGGAATCGAGGCGGCGACGCTATTGACAAGCTGTCAGCTGAAGGGGTTACCTCTTAGCCAGGCACGGCACAGCTCGTGGCTCTCTGCAGCCAGTTGCGACTTTCTTCACAAACCAGCGCATCCCAGCGATCCAAAGAAGGGGCGAGAATGCGCCTCCTCCTATTTCGCTGGTGTTTGCATCGGCCGCCGTCCCGCCCCCATTTCCCTCTCCTCGGTTCAAGTAGATAGGGACGAGATAGTTTGTCTGAGGTTATTTGCCCTTGCTGGATTATCGACTATATGGTGGTGGGGTGGAAAGGGAACGACGCCCTCATTGAACATCATCAAGCTGACTCGAGACTCGCCCTGGGAAGAACCCAGCCGCGGAAGAACGAGTGGAAGATCCGGCGGAGGTTTTTGTTTGGGGCGAGACCACATGTTGCACGACTCCCGAAAACAAGAGGCTCGGGCAGTGGAAACCCAAAAAAAACCAGGATACAATGTTTCGCTGTGTTGGCTGTGCCTGAAGATCTCAATCGAAGTTCGGACACGTTTTGACGTCGTCTGATCCACCTGCACCGGGTATTCTGATGTCAGCGGTCATGGCATTCCCGTATCGACATGGAATGATCGGGGTGCATTGTCGAATTGTCGGGTCCTTTGGGTTTCCGTCAACTCCATTGCCGTCGTCCAACCTAGGAGTTTTTAGGTCCCATCAATGCTCGGATGAACTGCCCGGCCCAGCAAGCTTCAGCTTCTAAAAAGCTAAAAAGACGGCACAAGTCCAAGGAAAACCCCTATTTGCAGTCAGCTTGTAGTACGTACCCCGTCCATCGCGTGTTGTCCATTTGGCGTCTTGTTTCCTTTTTTGATAAGCCTGGCTAAATGCCCCTTGCTTGTTCTCCAAGCTTGCACTAGCTGGTGCCCAGTGTAAGCGGTGGATGGGAGCGTAAGGCAGGTGAGTAATGTACCTTTCAGTTGGCCGAAGCTCGCAGCAACAAGCAGACACGACGACGAACACGATGGAGGCAACATTCGTTGCGACTGACTAGCGACAAGAATTCTATCACTGCGGGAAACTCAAAAGAGATGAGTTCGCGGGTGTGCTGTTGCAGACACCCTTGATCCTGGGGTCCCATTCAGGTGGTATTTTCCGGGGATGCACTTATCATTGCTGTGTCGCTTTATCGGTCGTCGTCACGAGGTCGTTTTCGACCCTTCTTCCGGGGTCAATCGCATTGTAGGTAAGGCTTTGGCCGCTTTGCAGCTCTTGGTTTTCCAGGGGTCTTGCTGGTTTCTCGACGTCCTGTTGGCTCCCTTTGCAGCCTATTCGGACTTCGTCACAACTCGCGCCGGCTTAGTGCCAGGTGTGCCTGAGCCCTGTCTGCAGTCTCCTTGCAGGTGCAGCGAAGCGGTGCCTGAAGGACTCGTTTCTTCCCATTCGGCCGGCCGCCCTCCCCCCTCCCAAAGTGTATTGACGTGCACGCGTGGAGACCCTGTTCAAAGGAAGCGAACCTACGTCAAAAGGGGCAAAGGGTTGAAATTGCAACGCACAGTTGCTAGTACGGCCGTCAGTCGGGGCGGCGAGGGACCTTTCGACGGTGTCGTGTTGTCGCGCACTCATCGGGCTGCCGTTTCATTAAACCGCCAGCCCAAAGAGGTAAAATGTGCTTGGGAAGAGGCCTGTTCGTCATCTCCACAGAGCACACGGTCGTGGTCCACCGTCTCCATCGACCGCGACGACGTCGCAATAGCTCGGCCTGCTCCGGATCATGGTCCCCGTCACGGGCTTGTTTCCATTGCCTTTTGTTTCCCGTCCTCCTCGTCAGAAAAAGACTTGGCGACAATGTTTCCGTTGTCTTTCTTGTCCTCGACTCCTTGCCGTCCTCTCTTTTGTACCTGTTTCTGAAGGGATCAATATTCGGTCTCACCACTCTTTACGCCAGACAGACATCGCAAGCAAGGACTCACCACTCGTTTCTTTTCCATTCACACAAGCCCAACTCTCTCGTCCGCCCTCGCTCGACTTTGGCTGACCCAAAAACACCCCACCAGAGCTCTGCCCTGTCCATTGATCCGGCCAGTTCGTCTTTTCCCGGGCTCCCACTTTGGGAAAGATATACTCTTTACCCCCTGAACCTGCAACGGATCAACTGTCTTGGGGTCGCGAATAAGGATCGTCGCCCTTGTCCATCACCCAACGCATCCTCCACACTTTGCAAAACAGACTTGTCACCCGGGAAGATACGACATGGCCCATTTGCAATAACCACCGCCGCTCTTTTTCTTTCCACGACACTCTTTTGCTCGGTCGCATTTCACGCTCCCGCTGCTCGTCATCGGAGCTATTGACTGCTCCATCCACTCATTCCTCGAGCGACTTTGAACTGATCCTCCCCCCATTTTGTCTGGCTGGATTCTCTTTTAAAAAAAAGTCTTTGGTCAGGCTGTCCGATTCCGGGATCAGGACCCATTCAGTGCATAGCTCTCATTTTGTACCCTCACTTTTGTGCAGTATGCCCCTCTGGACCCCTCTTTGTCGAGTAATTCGGCTGACGTTCGCAGATTCTCGAGACAAATTACCGCAACCATGGTGTCGTTCTTGGGGATGAAATTTGGTGCGGATAAGAAGAAGTGCGCTCCTAATCATCTCGTCGCGGAACCGACGGCTAATTCTTTGCAGGAAGGTTGAGAAAGCTCCGGAGCCGAGGCCCCAGCAGCAGCAGCAGCAGCAGCGAAAGAGGATCGATCAGAACATGCTCGGCGAGGGTCAGTTTTTCGGAACTGACCTCAAACGTCCCGTTATGATCAATGGCTCCCGCCCTGGAACAGCAATGTCGAATAGAAGTTTCGCCAACATGCCTGACAATTTCATGCCCCCCAATGCACAAATGGCTGCCGGGGGCTCATCGCTGTATGGCTCGCGTCCTGGAACAGCCATGTCGAACAAGAATTTCGCCGCCGATTTCCGTCATCCAAATGCACCGTACTTGAATGGAGGTTCATCTTCGTTGGTCGATCTCAGTGCCCCGGGTGGCAAGGGTGGTGTCCGTCCCATGGGATCTGAGAGCAACCTGAACAAGGGCTGGAAGAACGGTTCAGTGACGAACCTGAAAATCATGCCAACCCCACCCATCATCACCAGTGAGCCAGGAACCCCGAACTCGCCTGGCCGCAAGGCCGGCTGGGTCCACCCTCTCGACGTACATTATGCTCGTGACGGTGCCCTCAGCCCGGCCGGCTCCGCAGGTGGCCCCCGGTCTCCCGGGTTCGCACCCAGTCTCGCACCGAGTGTCGCGCCGAGCGCCGCGCCGAGTGTCTCAAATGCACCCCGAAGTCCTCTGGGCCAATTCGAGTTCAACTTGAACCCTGGAGACATACCGAAGCATGATGAACTGACACCAGCGCCCCTGTCGCCAGCCAAAGCGTACCCATCTCCTCCGCAGTCGGTCAACGGGTCCCTACCCCCTATCAAGACCGATTTCAAACCAAAGATCGCCGCTGTCAACACCACCCGTGACGCTTATAGGCCTGGGCCGACTTCTTTGCCTTCTCCAACAGCATCGGCCGAGCGCACTAGTGAAGAGGAGCGCCGATATCCTAGGCCCATCATTCAGAACGTCGCCGCAAAACGGGACACGCTGACGTACCACTCACCAAGACGGCAGAGCTTTTCGATGGACATTGATGAAGACCCGACCAGTCTCAACTTTGGTGCCAAGCAACCAATCGACTCCGCACCGACGGGCCCACCGCCGAGAAGCGCGCTTCGACCTTCGCCACCGGAGCTGAAGAGTCTGCCTCTTCTTCCGCTTAGAATTCAGGCGGCAAGAAGTCCGGGTTTGCCAAGCCCTGGTGCCCCGCCTCCGAGACCTCGCCAGGTCCCGTTCGAGGGGCCGTTGAGAAGCCCGGCTAGGCCTGCAGATGACTGGGTCAAGGCCAGAGAACGAATGGGCTCGGATGCGAGAGAGAATCCAAACTTTGAACCGAGGATGAGAACGAACTCTGATGCCCGTGGACGGACGTTGGAGCGCCGGGGGAGACAGGATTCGGATCCTCAAGAGATGGCCAGCCCAGAGACTCCTGCAACCAAGAACGATCGAAACGGCCAATCGCAGGGTTATATCGGGCCTCCGCCAGCTTCAAAACGGGTGGCGCCAGGGGAGGGGGAGCGCAATTACGGTATCACTCCAGCAAACCGACGACAACCTCCGCCTCCTGTCGAACTGGAACGCAAGGCATCAAACCCTCAGTTCAGGCAAGCAGGATGGGGCGATCGGGACGTACAGCATGGAAGTTTCGCCATGGTCTCTCCTCCAATGCAAGCAGTGCAACAACCACCAACGCCGAGCAAGTTGGTAGCTGTGCCTTCAGGTGATGCAAACTGGCCACTGCCGAGTCCCTTGGCAAGCCCGACATTCGGGACCAGTTCTGGGAGGAGACCATACACGCCAACTGAGAGGTCGGAGGGACAAATGAGCCCGGAATCAAGTGTTCCAGCGGGTCATTCCTCTCGGGAACCGAGATGGGATCAAAGAAGGCCTGAAATTGGCGATCAGAGACGGCCAGATTATGGAGACCACAGAAGGCCGGACTTTGGGCTGAGGGCGCCGACGGGAATTGCAGACGAGTTCCGAATTGGGTTTATTTAGGCAGGAGGTTCGGTCGGGAAGGACTTTGATCTGGGGAGGGGAATTAGATGTCCGGATTCATGAAGATTGGTGAGGTATTTGGCATGAACATACTGGGCAAGGACGACTGGGCATACCTTGGGAGGTACATGAACATGGCGATTGGAAAGGCGCAAAACATTCATACCTGATTTCTTTGAGTTTGGAAGGAGGTGAACAGAACAGAAAAGCACGACTTCCTCGTGTATGGTTCATAATTATTCGAATGAATAGTGTCATTGTTGCATCCCGTTTTTGGACAGTCCGGGTCTTGCGATTGCAGGTGTGTCGTTTGCTCTTTCTTCGACATTGGATCGCAGAGTCACACTTTCCTCAATATTTTGATTCGTCAATCCATCCACCACGCTCCTTCCTGCCCCGAGTGGTTAGAAACGGCCTCGAAAGCAGGAGTTATGTCACAGTGCCTTCCTCAGCTCATGCTTGGAAGTAACATGGCCAGCTCGGTGAGGCATCGGCGGACATGTCCCGGGCCCACATCACGAGTCAACCGCCAAGGCTCGCACCCTCCTGGCCCGGCCCACAATATGGGCTGTCTTTTCGGAACTATCCCCCGAAGATCGGCGGACATAGCTCAGTTGGGAGAGCGTCAGACTGAAGTCAACTTCAATCACTTAATCTGAAGGTCGTGTGTTCAATCCACACTGGCCGCATCTTCCCTTTTTGCTTTTTTCGCGACCGCAACAGACCTTTTGGGGGTCGCTTCATAGAACCGCGCTGACTGACAACCTTCCTTGGATTTCCTCCGGAGAAAAACCAGAAACAGTTGGCATACAAGATCGCCAATTGTGCCCAATTTTTTGCAGTTTGATCGCTCGTCCATCTTTTTTGGTTGCTATTGTTGGATGGGTTCCACAAGGAGGATCGTCAAAAGTTGATGCGTTGCCAAGGGCATCTGCCGCTGACATCAACTGTTTTCTTGCTCAGTCAAGACGTTGACATGCATCCGCGAACCTGTCGCTGAGAGTGTGCATCTAAGAAGAACAAGAAAGCATACTCTTTTGATTGACCCAGTTCTCCCTCTTGCTTTACTTATGTCACACCAACTTTGGACGTGCCGAAATACTTCACACCATCATCTCGAGACGCAAGCGCATGCGCCCGACCTCTCGATAAAAGCTCTCCCCACAACCCGCCATTGCACCAAACGGCCATCGCCAACAGGTTCCAGATGTTTGAGAACTCCCCCTTCCCGGACCCAACCTGCAGCAACTGCCATCTTGGCTCCAGCAAACAATATCACCGCCCACCGAAGTCCCTAACACGAGCCAAGAATTTACCGAAGTCGGACGCCCACCCCCGGTGTCACTGCACTCTCACCAGCCCACATTACGTGTAGATCGACCACGCAATCCGCCACGCTCAGCCGTCACATCTCTAACCCGTCGAAACAAGCACCCAAGAAATAACAGAAGAAATTGCGGGGAAAGGGGGGCCGCCGGCTGAATCACCTTTAACCACCTCCGCGGGCTCCCCTCGGCCGTCTAAACCCACCCGAACCCCGGCCACCGTGACACCGTCACAGCACCCGCCCAGTTCCCGTGCTTCAGCAACCCCCGTCTTCCGCAGATCAAATTCTCCGGGCCGCGGGCCAAGGAACAATCCAAAACAGCCATCGCTGCAGGAACCAGGCTTGCGTGAGATGGAAAGCTCCAATTAACAATTTAGCCATGAATTGAAGCTTAGTGAGGGCCCTGGGAACCGGGGTGGGTGGATTGCAGTCTGCAGGAGCCGCCCACCACATGAGAGCCAGGCACACCAGATGGCCTTGAGGTTTTGTTTGCATTTTACATAATTCGATTGTTCGTCCCTGCCACTGGAAGTCATCCCATACTGGGGCTCTTGGCTCTGGGTCTCCATCCCGTCAGACGTCAATGCTCGGTTTGGGACGACATGCCATCTAAACTTCCAATGTTGCAAGTTGGGCGGCTGTGATGTAGCTCCCAAGACCGCTCCTCTCCCAGTTTTCGTCCGCCGAGAACTGGCATCTTGGCTTCCCTACCATTGCTGTTCGACATCGGCCGAGATGGTTTGGGGTGGGATCCAGATGGCAAGGTCAAGCGAGAAGTGGCCCTCCCCATCCTCCTGGCTTCCCCCCTACAGCAAGTGGTGGCTCCAAGAGCACACAGCACATAAAAGACCCAAGAAGATCCGCCGTAAGATGGGCAGTTGATCTTCCCATCTTCCTCCTCCGCTTCATTCAGTCCTCCTCTTCCCTTGTGTGTCTAACCATTCTTTTCAGTGCTGTGCACGCCCATCTTTTATTCCTTTCCAAGATTACAAGGTCGTTGACGATCATTTTCTCGTGCTCTTCATCTTCAATCTTTTCCCTGGGCAACTTTCACTAGTTCGTTTCCAGCAGTCAAAATGCGTTACACCACTCTCACTGTTCTGGCTCTTGCCCTTCTCACCGGCAATGCGTTGACGGGTGAGCCCTCAAGGATCTCATGGTTCTCGTGAAGGACGTTTTCGCTGACTGTTTTGTTCTTACAGCTCCTACTCCCCAATTCGGCGGCGGCGGCCGTGGTGGCGGTGGCGGTGGTGCCGTCGGAGGTGCCGGCGGTTTTGGCGGCGGCTTCGGCGGCTTCGGCGGCCGTGGAGGTGGTGGAGGTGGTCGTGGCGGCGGTGGTGGTGCCGGAGCTGCCGGTGCCGGCGGTGGTGGTCAACGCGGAGGCGGCGGCAACGGCGGCAACAATGGAGGCAATGCCAACGCCAATGGCGGTAATAACGGAGGTAATGCGAATGCCAACGGAGGAAACAACGGCAACAACGGCAACGATGGCAACAACGCCAACGCAGGAAACAACAACGGTGGAAACGACAACAATGCTGATGCTAACAATGGAGGCAACAACAACAACAACAATAATGCCAACAACGGCAATAACAACAACGCCAACAACGGAAACGACAACGCCGATAATGGCGACGACCAAGCGACCGATGAAGCTGCCGCCGCCGACAACGAGGGCCTGGCTTGCACCGACGGATCCGGAGCCGGCTCCTGTGAAGCTGACGGGCAATGCACCGTCAACGGCACCACTGCCATCATCGAGGGCCAGTGCGGTCAGTAAGCTAGCATCGACACCGCTTCCCGCTAGGTGGGATGTTGAAATCCCAAGAAAATGGGCTCCCCAGGAAAAGAATTCCCACTTTGAGAGGATTCTCTCAGTGTTGCATGTTGTTTTGTTTTCCACCTAATATAAGTAACCCTAATTGATGATGAATGACTACCAAGGTCTTGTGTCAACGTGATTGTTTGGCGTTGAGGGCGTTCTTTGACTCAGCTGAAGTTGTGACGAAGCCGGTCTGGTCTGCTTGTTTTCTCCCGAGAATACTGAATCAGCGCTCGTTGTTCTGGCTGGACACTGTGAACAACTGCTGTCTACAGGTCACTGTTTTGATCACAATGACACTCATTGTTTCCACGCCCTCGGCATATAAATTTTCGCTATTCTGCAATGCTGGGTACTTCGTCAACGAACTCTACAACTGTTCCATCCACCATACACATAACTTACGTCAACTAAGTCTATCGAACTCACCCACAGCCATGTGTAAACTCCTCGTCCAGTGGCACTTTTGCCCAAAGTGCCGCGTAGTTGACGACAGACAGCGCCATCTTCCCGAGACCTACAAATGTGCGGCGAAGGAAAGTTTCGACCGAAGCTTTCGCAGAGTACCCCCTCGCTTGTTCGACTATTGCCCCGTCGGCCGCCGGTACGAGTTCCAATACTCTCCTGGACAAGAGTGCCACGATTGTTGGGTTGCAACCTTGACCATTACACGGGGCCTCGACATGCCATGCCATCAGCCCCAGCATCAGCAGCAGCAGCAGCAGCAGCAAGCCACAAGAACTGGCCGCCAAACTCATCTAGCGCTCACCCGTTCACAAGGCCCTTTTTATGGAGTACCGCTAACCCCTGAGCTTCAGAATGCCGTGCCCGCAAGTCATGCAGGTCGTGCAAGTGGCTCGCCAACCGCTGCTGCGCCTCTGGAGGAGGATCCGCTCTATCATGTCGTTGGGGAGTATGTCCAAAGATTTCTCAGCGATGGACTTAGATTCAGGATGCCTAGCTGGTATAGACCTTGACATTCTGGAGTCTCGAGAGACAACAGTCATTAGTTCGTTTGTTGAGAGTTCTTTGAATATACTTTGCGCTTGTAAATACGACTTTGTGTTCTTTGTGTGTGTGATCAAGAATGTTTATCATTCGAAAACTTGAGCCCGTATCTAAAGAATAATCAGGATCTGTTGTCCTTTGTATACCCCCCTCTCACTTTGTGTCATTAACCGCCTGTGGACATTGAGTTTGCGTTATTTTCAATAAAGCTAACTGCCAAACGCTTATAGACATTATTTCCGTCAACATTTTACGATCATTAAAACATGATGGCCATATCTTCTATAGTTTGTGGCCTAAGACTTTCTAAAGAAGACTGAGAATCAATGTTCAAGAGTTGGATGTTCCTTGGTCTGGGGCTTTCCACTGGGGTCTCCAGCCTTCTTACAAGCCAAATTTCCCAAGCTTTCATGTTTAGAAATGAGCTAGAATGTTCAAAGTTTGATGCAAGAAGTGCTCACATATGGAAAACAGAAGAAATTTTGATTGGAGAAAACCAGTTTTAAACAAGTGTTTTCCTAGGTCGGAAACTCTCACAACGTGATCCTGGGAAACTTTGAGACGATCAATAATCTAGACATATTCACATGTACTTTACTGTCATGCCTCGGACCAACACATCGTTACCAAGATGCTAAATCCCAAATCTTTAAGTAAGAGTGTCGCAAACGAGTACACATCCAGTAAGTCAATCGGGAAAAGTTGCAGACTTCAGACATGCAGTCTGATCACCAGCCAAACTGTATGCGCCACACCTACAACCTGACAAGCAAACCAAGAAACCACGAAACAGAACCCGTCGACACCAACACAAAATTGCGTGCAGAATCGATGGTGGTTGCGTTCATCCCGCTTGCCGCTCTGCCAACACGTCAAAGGCCTGACAAGTGTGAGGTTCCGCCCGCAGATACGAAACCGAACCCGATGCAGCCAGGGATGCCCCCGCCGTATTCGTGTCTTCTTGACTGGGAGACTGCAGCGATAGCCAGGGGCATCGAGAAGATCACCCGAAACTTTACCCCGGGAACTGCAGCGCTTGGCTACATCGCGCGCGTGGGTGCGCTGCGGCGGTTCACATGAGCGGTGACGGCTTCGGGTGGGATAAAGATTGAAGAATAATACCCCTCTTGCGGCCCACACGCGTATTCGGCATTGAGGGATTCATCATCAATCCTGCAATAGATACATTCAGTATGGTCTTGTAGACAGCATGCTACTTGGTTTCCCGACGGAAAATCTGCAGTCAGCACCTTGAAAATACCCAATCCGTCGACTTAAACACCAACGAGCCAACCACAGCGAAACCAAGCTGTTCCGGCGCCGGGCTCGGGATGCTAGGGCGCAGCGTCAAGTAAACTCCATCCAACAAACGGCTCATGCCGGCCACCGATCGGGAGTTAAACACACCGAGGCCCAGCTTGTGCTAGGTAAAGAAAGGAAAGAGAAAGATTCACCCCTAAAACATCGTCGAACCCGAATACGATTCCACCCAAATAGCTCCAGAACGATAACCCACGAAGCACGTCAACAGCGCCACCAATCGAGAGTGCCATCATTCCCCGCAACGACGCCGCCCCGCAACTTTTTTAGCCCCTCCTCGACTGCGTTTGCCCCTCGTGCCATCGAACAGGTCCACCGGCCTTACTTAAGAGATTCCAGAGCCTTCATGACTTTCCTCTCGCATGACCTCACCGTGAACCTCACTCACTCACTCGCGCTAGCCAAGTCTCTCCCGCTCTCTCCTTTCAAAGCCCGAAACTCTCAACCTTAAGCCAATTACACACATACACATACATACACACGCACAATCCACCATGCCCACTCACACCGGCACCACCGTCATCGTGACCGGCTCAGGAGGCGGCCTCGGCAAGTCCATCGCCGAAGCCTACCTCGCCGCCGGCGCCAACGTCGTCATCTCCGACATCAACCAGGCCCGCATCGACGCCGTCGCCGCCGAGTACCGCGACACCTACGCCGGCCGCCTGCACGCCATCGCCGTCGACGTCACCTCCGAAGCCTCGGTCGCCGCCCTCGTCCAGGGCGCCGTCGACCGCTTCGGCCGCCTCGACGTCCTCGTCAACAACGCCGGCGTCATGGACAAGTTCGACCCCGCCGGCGAGTGCGCAAAGGACACCTGGGACTCCGTCCTCGCCGTCAACCTCACAGGGCCCTTCCTCACCACAAAGGCCGCCGTCAACCAGTTCCTCGCCCAGGGCGCCACCTCCGCGTCCGGCGGCCCGCCCGGTCTCATCATCAACATCGGCTCCAACGCCAGCTTCCGCGGCCTCTGCTCCGGCGTCGCCTACACCGCCTCCAAGCACGGCCTCATCGCCGTCACCAAGAACACCGCAGGCTTCTACGGCGACAAGGGCATCTACTCCATCGCCCTGCTGCTCGGCGGCATGGACACCACCAACATCATGGACGCCTTCGCGACGGGCGTCAACCAGGAGGGCATGATGAAGACGGTCGCCGCGCAGCCCGAGTACAAGCGCGGCGAGACGGGCCTGGACCCCGCTGCTGTGGCCAAGTACTGCATCTTCTTGACTGACAAGGATATTGCGTCGTCGGCCAACGGTAGCTGTATCACGTTCAACAAGAACTGGCCGTACGCGTAAAGGACGGTTTTGTTTTGGGGGAAACCGGGGCATGGGGCATGGGGCAAGGGGCGTACACGGCACAATGTCGAGAGAAGTTCAAAAATCGGCGCATCGATTACTTGATAAAAGATTATGAATATTATGAGTTTTGATACCAGTCATCAGTCATCGCACCAATGCTCTGACAATGTAAGCTCAGGTCGAGTGTCTTGGCACTTGGATCCAAACGCACGCAAGCGAGCTATCGCTTGCTTCACTTTTGATTACCAAGGATGAACGAAGCCTTGGATTGGCTGTCAAGTGATGATATCGCCACTGATTTCAGATTCTACGTTGATGGGGGACAGACAGGCTCGTCCCATCAGGGCTTTTACTGGCCATCAAGGTGCAACAGCCATCTCAAACTCACTCTTATTACTCAGGACTCTCTCTCACCTCATTCTGAATAAGCGCAATTGAGCAAGACCATAAAAAAGGTGTGCGCACCACGCAAACGAATCGATTGAATGAATAGATGATGTCAAAAATGGCAAAAGATAGTGAAGATGCGGCCAGTGTGGATTGAACACACGACCTTCAGATTAAGTGAATGAAGTTAACTTCAGTCTGACGCTCTCCCAACTGAGCTATGTCCGCCACGATCTTCGATAGTGCATATCCCCATTTTGACCAATAAGAAGCGTGAGTGGGGCCAGGACTTCACCCCACCCAGCTCTGGCTCATCACCCATGCTCGTGTGAAGCTGGTTCACTCGCGAAGAAAGCTGGTTCATTTCTTTCCATAAATATTCAGTACGAGGGCGTTGTTTCTTTTTATTCGAAGCCTTGAGTAAGCCTCTAGTAGTGACGGCCAAAAGCCGATTTCTGATAAGCTGTGCGGACTTCGCGCCAGGAAAGAAGTCTATTCTCCCATTTGAGCTAGTCGAATCATCTAAATCAGAGCGGAAGAAAGTTTCTTTTGTGGAAGTATGAATTGTGTAACTGCTATCTTGTAAAGAGATCCTAAACGGTCCCTTCCCTGGTGATATGTGCAAGTTCGCATGTCCACACCTACTTGTGCCCGTCTCCTAACAATTTCTCGATTCCTCATGATCGTAATTCGTGAAACTTGTGCCCAAACCGTCGCCCCTCTCATAACTTCGTGAGCTCATTAATACGAAAAGGTCCCCACCAACATTGCCAAAACCA
Source organism: Colletotrichum aenigma (assembly GCF_013390185.1). Classification (NCBI taxonomy): domain Eukaryota; kingdom Fungi; phylum Ascomycota; class Sordariomycetes; order Glomerellales; family Glomerellaceae; genus Colletotrichum; species Colletotrichum aenigma. The sequence continues at coordinate 1,924,645 of NW_023500914.1, forward strand.
CACTACCCTCCATCCCGCACGAGACCAACCCTCCGATCTCTGTCAATGCCCAGCTGCTTCCCCTCCATTCCCAGCAGCATCTTCTCCTCGACAAAAGCAGGATCGCTCCTCCTGAACTTTTCCTTCATATCCTTCACCGACGGCCGTGTGGCTACGGGCAAAGGATCGTCCGGCCACAGTATCCGCTGGACTTCCTCGTCGCTCATCCTCTCGGTCGTCAGGTCGCCGCAGGTCATAGACCTCTGATGGAAAGGCGGCGCAGAGGCCGCGGCCTTTCGCACCTTCTCCATCTCGTCCACCCGGACCCCGAGGACCTCTACCCCCCTCACCAACTCATCCACCTCGTCCTCCATGCCCAACCCTCCGAAGCCCAGCACCAGATCATCAACCCCATTACATTCTCGTGCGCGTCCGTCGACGACCGTCGCAGCCTCTGCCTCGGCTTCAGCCTCCCGTTCCATCTTCAGTAGGTCACCTTCTCCCTTCATCGCCTTCTGCTCTCCGCCTCCAATGACATCCATGCTAGTCAGCTTCATCAACGTCTTCCTCCGATGCGCCTTGACGAACCTCCTCATCAACAACCCTTCGTTCTCCTTGAACACCCGATAAAACGCCCTGTCAGCCAGAGCGGCAGCATGTAAGTCATCCACGCTCTCCATACCGCTCAGGATCCTCAACCTCACATCATCCGTGACACCAGACTGACCCCTCGCCTCCTCCGCCTCCCGGTCTTCCTCCACCCGCCTCAGCTCCTCGGGCCTATTCACCTCCCCAACCACCTTCATCCCTCTCTGCAGAACAGCCTGCACCTCCCCGGATCGATGCCTACTCAATCCCCACCCATGAGCGCGTCCGCTGACCTCAAACAATGTCAGCCCACAGACGCTGTTGTAAACATCGCTGACAGCAGCCCTCAGCCTTGATGCCGGGTCACACAGACCTCCCCGATGAATAGCCTGCGGCGGGCTCTCGACGGTCCTCAACAGCTCGACGAGCTCCGCCAGACTTCTGTCCGGCCGCTTCGCATCCCCAAGAGCATCCTCCTTCATGACCGTCCCCAACAGCCCCAGCTCGCCAAACACAAGCATCAACCACCCCAGGTTCATCGCGTCACACGCCTGACTGCCCCTGGGACACCTCGTCCGCCCCTTCAACACCGCCGAAACCCTCTCCCCATCACCGTCCACGCCTCCCTTCAAACCCCCGTTCTGCTCCTCGCCGCCTCCTCCTCCAGGCCCTCTCAAGTACTCCCTCAAAGCCTCCCTACACACCCCCTCAACCTGTCCCATCTTCACCTCCCTCACCCCCCAAACCCTCTCCTTCACCCTCTCAGGCCACCTCTTCGCCCTCAACTCCTCCTCACTCCTCAAATTCAGCACCGCCGTCTTGCTCATCCGCGCAAACAGCTGCCGGAACCCAAACACAAAGCTAACCACCAGCATCCCGTCCGGCATCTCCTCGCTGCCCATGTGGATCCACCGCGGCAGCCACCGGTGCTCGACCACCAGCTCCAGCGGGCTCGTACACCGGTACCGCAGACACGCCTCCGCCACCGCCACGAACCGCGCGAAGCTCACCTCCCGCGGCACCGCCTCGTTGCGCATGTGCGCCGCCGCAAGCAGAATCCCCAGCGCCCCCTCTTCATCCCGTTCCGCCTGCGGCATCCTGTACAGCCGCGCCACGCTCCCGTCCCCACACACGAACCCCTCCGTCGGCGGCAGCGGCGGCAGCGGCGGCAGCTCCCCCTCCAGGTCCGCGTCGTCGTCGCCCCAGCCCGGGCCGACCTCCAGCCTCCTCCGCCCCGTGAACATCCGCTCAAAGATGGGCGACGTCTCCGCCAGCATCGCGCTCGACACCCGGAACCTCCTCACCTCCCCCTCGCTGTTGAACTCCAGCACAGCGTCCCCGGCCGCCGAGATCACCACCTCCTCCACCTCTCCCGCCCTCCCGTCCTCGAACCCACAGCCGGCCTCCCCGCTCTGCAGCACCCTCGCAATCTCAATAGCCTCCTTCTCCATGCGGTCCAGGTTCCGAAACCGAACGTCGTACTTCGCCCTCGAAAACCCGCCGCCGCCGCCGTCAATCCTCGCCCTCCGCATCTCCTGAATCGCAGACGCCCGAAAGTCAACGTCCCTAAACAACGACTCCGTCATCTCCGCCGTGGCCCCGGGCTCGTGGCTCCGATACGTCGCCGCCAGCGACGCCCGCAGCGCGCCCATCACCGCCTCCATGCACGTCTTCCACTCCCGGATCGCAGCCAAACACGCCTCGCGGCTCGGCGCCGCCTCCGAATGATCCTCTCCCTCATCCAGCTCCACGTTCCAAGACAGAGCCAGATTCCTCCTGCTGAGCGGTGACCGCGGATCGATAACCGCCCGGTCCGCAGAGGACGACGGCCGCCGCCGCCGCCGCCTCATCAAAGACCGGCAGAGCTCCGCGTGCTCCTTGACCTTGGCGTACTCCCTGAACGCAGCATCACACCCCCTCTCGTCCAGCGTCGAGCCGACACATCGTGTGAGCTCCTGGATCTGCCTCCAATTGGCCTTCAATTCGGGCACCGTGATCCCAGAGTCGGAGGCGGCATGAGCGTCGTCGTCGTCGTCGTCGTCGTTGTCGTTGCCGAGGTGTGGTGAGCGCGCCCCATTAAACGAAGCCTCATTGAACGACCCGCTGGAAGCACTGCTGTGGCTGCGGTAGTGCTGCTGGTGCCCTGCAGAAGCCATCGCCGGCATGAAATCTTGATGTGAGGAAATGCTGCGCAGTCGGGGGTCGAAATCATCGAGGAAGCGATGGTGGGGGTTGTTGGTCTTTAGCGGTCTGCCGTTCTACTTGGTAGCTCCCCTCATCCCCGGGACTAAGCACCGGACTCTAGCGCATCCTTCCGGCACGGTCTAATCACATACGCGCTCCCTCTCTTTTCTCTCTCTGTGTCTGGGAGAAAAAGTGGAAATGAGGAGTCAAGCTCGCTGCTCTTACTTCTCGATTTTTGATTTTGGTTTCGAGAAACAATTTGTTTTCATATTCTTCATTGAATCAAGTTCTTCTGTTTGTGTGAACGCTCATGACTTTGAGCAAGAGACAACTTGTCTTAGTAAACTTCGAGTTATCAACAGCTATGCTGCCTTTGGACATTTCTCGATATTTCAAACATCAAATTCAACAATCCATTCAAGCTAACTTGTAAACTGCCCCTCTTCCTCAGAACACCATCCTAAATCCCGTCCCCATCGTACAAACACATCCTCACCCACAAAAACCGCTGCATCCCAAGGGAACGGCTCCCACCCGGCACCCAACACCAGACAGTCGCAGCGAAACAGACGGACATCAGATTGTGTTTCATGGGTCGCAGCCGACAGCGCGCTCCCGCCTCCTGGGCCGCCAGGCACCTGCTGCCGAAAATACGAGACGTTTTGGGGGCCGTCGGATCTGGCTGTGTCAAGCAGGGATCGGTCACCGAGCACACACTGTACGGCACAGAAGGTATCTATCTGTACAGGGCCAGCCGGTGTAAGGCTGAGGATGGGACCTGGGGCAACACGTCCGGATGACGTAATTTCGAGACTCACTGGCAGGCGCCCTGAGCTCTTTGGGAGTACAAACGACACGGCACCAACCACCTCGTGATGGCTTCGTGTGCTTCTTTTGTGGGACCTTCATCTTTGATTCGACGTCAAGAATACGAGGCACTGATGAAGATCTGCCGCATGAGTCGCCCCCTGCTGGTGTCCTACAGAAATCCTCGTGGTGGCTTTTTCAAATCATGTCTTTTAACGCTTCCCGTCTATCTGCTTACACTGACACTAGTCGTTGATATCTTTTTCCGCCCCTATAATGCGGCCATGCTGGATTTTTCTCCATTCTGCCCCTTTCTGGGAGACATGAGCTCAGCCTTCCCCCGTCGGGTATTTGCGACAGTCTCCAGCCGTCTGGGAACACACAGCATTCGTACTATCCACATCCACCCCCCTCTTCTCTTGCATCTTCTTCATGTACCTTTCCACCCAATGGTATGACTCTGTGACAAAAAGAAACTTGATGACGCATGCCTGAACCGTAACCCATACCGAAGACCGTTGCCGCAGATGCAATGAGACAAATAATCAGACCCGCCACCCAGGTATAACGCGAAAGAACCCCCTGCAACCTTTTTATCGGTGAAAATGACGACTGAGCCATAATAATACGACTTTTGACGCTCGATCAAGCACTGCACAATCCCTTGAGATGCACTGGCCCGCTGATACCCGTAACTTTTGCTGGTTCCGTTCCGCTCGTCCTCGTTATCGTAGTCGCCATCAGGCCTGTCCCGGTGCTGATGATCGAGGCTGCGGAAGGCGCTTCTTACAGCACCTCTCCATCCTCGCGGCTCGTTCAACGCAGCGTTTGCCTGTTGACACTTCCACTGGCCTTTCTGCCAGGGAACATTTCCTCAATCCAGAACAGTCGTGTCCAACGCGTCCATGACCAAAGTCGCCGAGTGAGCTCCTCCTGACTTTCAGACCATATCCAACGAAGCAATGCTTGCTTTTCTCGTCGCCCATTGGCTTCCCAAGACAACGTTTGCTCGTGAGCTGCCAGCTTATCCATTTCTTTAGCCACCCTTACGATCTGCGTCATGCTTGGGCGGCAGCTCGCTGGAGACGAATCCGTTGCCTTGGTTCTTCCCATCGCCCTTTTTTCGACCCTTGGTAGCTTTTTGCCATCCTCCGTCGTGACCATGGCCATCGTTCTTGCCGCCACGATGGCCGTTCTCCCGGTTGCCGTTTGTTCTTGCGGGCTGACCCGATTGGCGCTGCGCGTTTGATGACTGAGACTTTGGCGATTGCGTCGATTGACTTTGCTTGGCCTCCTTCACAACCTGACCCTTATCTTTGTGAGCCGGCAGGGTCGACTCTGCGTGGCCACCTTGCAGATCACTCTTCACTTGGAAGTCGCCTTTCCTCACGACTGTCGGAGAAGGCGAACGTGTCTCGTTGATGGGTGAGAGATGTTGAGCATCAATGCTAAGTTGGTGGCCGTTCATCCTGTTCTCCCTGGTCGCCAGATCGAGCGGTGCTATCACCCCACTTTGCTGTCGCAAAGCCCTTCGCTGCAGGGAAATTTGGTTTCCGACGGGAACCTCCGGCGACGCCTGAGCTTGCTGTGACCACCCATACTGATTCATCAAGGCAATTCTGTCGCGAAACGAAGGGTCGTCGACAGGTCGAGGCGCTGAAGCAGGCGAAGCCGTGGCAGCAGTGTTGCTGATCGATGAGGGTGTGGTCGTGCCGTTGACAATCACTGGGGGACGCTCTGAAATAGGTGTCTTCACAGGCTCAGACCGAAACGAAGGCTGACCATCAACCTGGTCCGTAGTAAAACCGCTAATTCCTAAGCCTTGAGCTTGGAGTGGGGTTTCCTGAGACGATCTAGATGAGTCTTCGGCCGGCGTCGCGTCGGGTACTGGGGCTGACTGGAAGGGAGTAGAGCTCGTGCGTAGAGAAGAGCCCGTCCCGTTGACCACCAACGGTCTTGCTGCTGTCCGTCCATTAGCGATGGGAGGAGTTGATGACTGCCCGTTCGCGGCTGACGTGCTCGTTGAAAAGGTTCGAGTATGGCCCAGAGGGGATGGTGAGCGTGACGTTCTTCGCATCCGGCGGTCCAATATGGTCTGCGGGACTTCAGTCGAAAGTCTTCGGCGCCCTTGACTTGGCTGTGAAAGTTCTCCCAAGGCGAGTGTATTGGGAGCACCTTGAGAGCGGGCTGGACTGGATGCTTCTGAAACGTAGTAGCCCAAGTACGCAGCTCCATCGTCGGAGTTTGGCGAGTTGCTTGCAGGCCGTTGAGGCGCCTCGTCGTAATCAGCGTCGTCAGGGATGAAGCTCGGGATCGGAACTCCATTGACCTGGCGGGGCGGATGCGAGCTTCCATTCGTTGGCGTGCTGGAGCCAGGGTAGCCTTGCGCCTGTTGTCCTGCTGGGCCAGACCGCGAAGCAGGCTGCGATTGAGACCTAAGCGAGCTTCCCGACGTCGAGGTGCCGGATTCCGTTGTCACTGAAGACCTTTGCAGTCCTCGACGGTACTCCGGTGTCGCCGTGGTTGTTGCAGGCGAGGATGGGTACGTGAATCCAGACTGGTTGTAGTAGGTAGCGGGGAAGGGAACACCACCATACATGCTGTACCATTCAGGAGCAGCGATGGGAGCACTTAGGGGAGGGTTGTCGAACGAGTTGGTCCTAGATCGCTCGGAGCCCTGCTGCGAGTTTGCGTTGGAGCTTTGCATTCTCTGTGCAGCATGCATTTGCGCAGCCATCTGGGCTTGTACTTGCTGGTATACCTGGGACTGGCTGTAGAGCTGGATGCGAAGGTTATTTTCCTGCTGTAATTGGGCGGCCATGGCTGCACTCACAAGCGCGGGGTACTGAAGCTGGTGAGCTGACGGCTGTTGTGTGTACCAGGCGAGCTCCTGCGGTGTGACAGCTACTTGCGGCATGTACATTGTGTTAGTATCATAAGCAACGCTCGACGACGCTCTCCGGTTGGAGTTTCCGTTGCGGTGGAAGTTGTTAGAATGACGACCGCCACGGTAGTTGCCGCGGCCACCTCCTCTGCCAGAATGCTGCTGCGAAGAACTGCGAATCATGACCGGACGCGAAGTCTGCGCGGGCCTTTGGAAAGTTGGCGGCTCCTCCTTCGGGTAAATGTACTGCTCGCAACACTCATCCAGTTTGGCTTCCGAGATCAGATCAAATGCTCGTCGCAACTCGAGATGAAGGCCGCGGAAAGAGTATTCATCTGCAGTGTTGCCCAAGTTGCGAACGGTGTTGAATGGTTCCTCCACACACAGGAAGTTGTTCAGACCAATATGCCATCCCTTCTCCTGTTTCGACACTTTCCGACCAAGGCGGACCGAGATGGCATTCTTCTCGTAATCGAACTCGTGCGCATAAAACCTGAAGAATTGAAACAAAAGGTCACCCAAAGAAGATTTGTTCTTGTCGCCAAACCCACGAAGCTTGTCGAGGTCATCGGCAAACGCGCTCTCCGGCCCACCCTTCTTAGGGAGCCTTTGGTGTTGTCGCTGGTGCAGTGACGGAAGGACTGGCGGGTCGCGGAGTTGCAGGAATCCGATGATCAGGCAAATCCACGTGTAGGAACTGAGTGTGCCGCCGAAGGCTATTTCGATCAGTAGGTGCGTATTGAAGCAGTAGCAGACAAGTCATACCGGCGTCATTCACGATCCTCTTCCGTGTCCAGTACTTGACAATCATCGCCAGTGGCCTCACTCGTGGGTCGATCTCGACATAAGTGCGCACCATTCGCGTGTTCTCCAAAGCCAGAGTGTTGTTCACGTTCATGTCGCATGCGAGGCCGAGTTCGGGGTCCCAGATTTTGACAATCGGGACTTTCGCGGCGGAAATACAGACCACCTTCTCCATGCCCTCTGCAGAGACGATTAGAAATGACTGGGGAATCATGGATGAAGTAGCTTACTCTTTGCGAGGAGGTTCGCAATCATGCAAACGCCCTCCATCTCCTTCCATGGTGTCGTGATGCAAATGTCGACTGCATCCGGGTCAGTATTGAGGCCTGAATGGTTGTGAGTGGAAATAAGAAGAAATATACGAACCATCGGAGTCATCGGAGCAAAGCAGGTTACCCGACGAACCAAAGAGATTGACGCGGATGTCATTTCCCGGCCACTCCTCGTTGAAGATTTTCTCCAATTTGACGACAAGCTTTTTGCGGTTCTCCTCAACCTTCTCAGTCGGTATTAACCTGTCGTAGAGCTCGCGCATATCTGTGGTCAACTTCCTTTCTTCATCTTCCGACAGCTTGCTCTTGATTTTCTCAAGGTTCGTCTTTTCGAGCTTGTCGCTCCCTAAACTATAGGGCATTCTCCTTCTCGAGTTTACCTGCGCCGTCTCATATTGGCAACCGCCCAAACGAGGAGGGAGGGGTCGTAATGAGGGAAGATTGCTATTCGTTTCGGAGTAAGCAGAGCGGGGTGAGTGGTTATTTGTTGCGGTAGGCGATGGCTCGCGCGACTCGAACGAGAAGTTTCTAGCATGTTGTTGGGGCGTGGAGGGCATCGAGTTGGAGTGGGATTGGCCATTGGTAGGGCGCGCCCCAGGGCGAGCGGGCAGAGGATGCGAAAGCTCCGGCTGAGATGGCTGCTGCATCTTGGGCGGAGCGTCCTTGCCTGTTATGACAGCACGATCGCCTTTGTCTTTGCTCTGCACAACTCTATTCCCATGGCCTCCTTGGGTGCCTTTTGTTGCGGGTTGGTCCTTGTTCGACACCTTGGAGGAGGATCGAGAACGGGGGGCCGCCTGAATGTGAGGAGCCGCCACTGTCGCCTGAGGAAGCGGTTGTGGTTGTTGCAAGCCGCCTCCTCGTCCCGGAGAGACGAGATTGGTGTAGTGCAGCAACTGCGCTTGGTAGACAGATGCTTGCTGAGGGAAAAGAAGGGGCCAGAAATCGACCTGGGCGGGGACGCGGGACGAGGCGTCGACAAAGTGGCAAGGGTTCAGCGTTGCGCTACTCGAGGATATCGCAGGCTGGTGCAGCCAAGGACTTGACGGATAAGTATGCTTCGATTCTGCGGTTGTCGCCCGACTTTCCATGGAGCGAGTCCTGGCTCAGCTTCCGTGACGAGGGCGAGTCGGCGGTGGCAGAAGCGGAAGCAGGGCGTCGGAAATTCGATCAAGACGTCGTGTCAACCGAGTCGTCGCGAGCGGATTGGGGCGAGAGTAGGTACAGGGCGAAGTAGCGAGGGTGGCGGGTGGTCAAGACACAGTCGAGGAGGTAGACACGGCTCAGCGTGGTCGAATCTCGCTCCAGTGGTGGCAGACGAGGGGGTGGAAGGTTGAGAGATTCGGGGTTTGGGCAAATGTGGCTGGCACAAGTAGAATGCTGCTAGCGGCGTGCAAAGGAGTCGACAGTAGGCATTAATATGTGCGGGGGACGGTGTATTCGACTCGACAAAGTTGTGTGGTGTTTTGTTGGAGAGGAAGGACTCTTCGCGGTGCGGCGGGTGGTCCTCTGAAGAGGAAGAGGGAGAATGTCGTCGGTGGAAGGAGGCGAAAGGATGGGTGTGGAGTTTAGATCGGGGACGTTGGCCCAAAAGCGACAGGACTGGACGGGGGGTGCCTCGGGCGGTGGACCACGAAATAACGATGGGGGGAAAGGGTCTAAAGGGGGTGCACCGCGAGCCGACACGGTCTGCTGCTGCTGCTGCTGTTGCTGCTCGCTCTGCCGCGCTGATCTTCAGTCTCCCACGTCCTCTTGTTCTAGGGGGCGATACGAGGCGGAGTTGCTGGTCTGTCGAGGACACGAGTAGCAACAGGAAAAGAGGATGCAAGAGTGAGGCCGACTTTCAGAAAAGTGAGAGAACTGGATGATGTTCCCAGAAGAGAGAAGAGAGGTGGAAGGGGAGCGTTTCGTTTGGGGGTGCAAGGAAGGTGCATAGAGAGAGACACAGAGAGACACTCTCAGCAAGTAATGCCTACTGGTACGCAGTACCTGCGCAGTCTGGTAAGGTCATGTACCTCATGGACAAGTAGCTGGGGCTTTGGGGGTGTGGTGGATGTATCTTCACCTCGTCACCACCGGGGGGGGGGGGGGGAGGGGATGGGAGGGGAGAGGAGAGAGAGAGGTACGGCAAGGGTGGTGGCAGTATTCTGAACGGGCAGAAGGGGAGGAGAGGACGTGGGACCGGTGGAAATGGACGTGTACCGCCGTAGAGTGCGTGCGGGACTGGGCAGGCGGCGTGGAAGGGGAACGGATGTATCTTGTGGCCCAGCTAGGGCTGGGAGGTACTTCTGTCTCGCTGGCTGAGAAGGAAAGAGTAATTATTGGGTAAAGTACCTAGGGAAGGTGCGGATAGGTGAGGTAAGGTAGGGGCAGGTAAGTACCTTGGGTAGGTAGGGGAAGGTCAAGTCAGGTCAGGTCAGCACGGTCAGGTACCTGCCAACGGCGCCTTGGGTGCCTGTTGGATCACGGCAAGGCTGCTAAAGGAGACGGGAGGAGGGCAGATGCTAGCCTCTGATGGCTGCTGGCTGTCGTGTCAAACCGTGTCGTACCGTGTGTCGTATCGAGGACTCCCGTCGTTCGTGGGGAAGCTGAGAGCGCGCCTTCTGATGAGGTCAAGAGTGATGCTTGTGGCTTTGAAAGCCGAGAGCGGATAGCGGGGGCCCTGCAGGAAGGGCAGGCAAGCAATAGAGCAGCAAACAAGCGAAGAAGCAGACAGACATCACACACACGCATCCCATCCCCCAGGACATGGTCGTCACGCAGGCAAGGTACGGCGCGATGCAGCGCAGCAGGCGGTTCATGGTCCGCAGCACCCCTAAGGCACCTTGGGCACTTTACGCACATCAACTCCCCTCAGTCACCTCGCCGATGCAGTCACATCTGCAGCAATGTGCTCGCCGCATCTACGCCGTACTCGCCGTACGGATACATTTGCTCGACCATCCGAAGTAAAGCGTTGGGTTGGTAGGTGTTTGGCTGGCCTCGTCCGGGGCCTTTTCTGCCCTGATGCGTGGTTGGATAGGAAATAAGGTAGGGCAGGTACAGCAACTCAAAGTAGATACCTCCTTTCAAGTACCTGCAACGGGGGGCTGGTACCTGCACTGCACCACCTGCCCATGTCCCGTCTGCGCGCACAATCAGAAAGTCGAGATTATCCAAGAAGGAAATAGGAGAGGAAGCAAGGCAAGGTTCGAATGAACAGGCAAGGGCTCACACGGCAGGGCGGCAGGGCGGCAACAGCTCGACAGAAGGAGTAACAGCAACAACGGCCGGCTCAGCCAAAGGCAACTGTAGCGCAGCAATAGCCAACTGACCGGACCTCACCCGCCAGACAGCGCCAACCAACCGCGACCTGAGATATTAGATGAGGACCGAGTACCTCGGGATGGGGGTAGGCATTTACAACAGGCGCAATGCGTGAGATGATTCAGACACAATAAGCCAGACTTGCCAAAGTCAAAGTCAGCCTGCAGTTGGCACGACCAACAAACGAGCTGGCTGAGGCCCAAGCAGGCAGGGCAACGCCGTGAAAGCCGCGCAGCAGAGAAAAGAAAGGCAAAGGCGGATGAACAACGAGTTGGGTTTGTGTCCCGTTCCATTCGAATATGGAAGGAAGGAAGGAAGGAAGGAACCTCAGTCTCAGCTTGTGGGGTTGCACTTCGCGCGTCAGGCCAAGTCAGATCAGGCCAGGCCAGGCAGGGCAGGACAGGTCTGGTCCAGCCAACCAGTCATCTGGTCAGCAGCACGAAGTAGTCGAGGTCAGGAAGGTGCCGGTCATCCTGATGATGCAACAAGATGCAATTCCTCAATCTCCATCTGCGCCTTCCTCTCCTTCCCGTTCCTGCGCCCTTTCCCTCCCGCGGTCGCATCCAGCCCCGGTCCTTCCACCTCCCGTCACGGGCTCACCTCACCTCAGCTTTGCCTGTCAAACGCACCTACCGACTCGGTAGTTTATCTCTAGGTACTTGCCTTGTCTTTGGCACTGCAGAATCAGATTGCAGATGAGGGCAGGTGCTTCTTCTTCTTCTTTGCTTGGCTCCTGCCTCTTGGCTTTAGTTGATGTTTGTGTCCCTGCTTGTGCTTGCGCCGAAGTGGCTCCCCTCCCCATTCTCTACCGATACTGGACGCAATCTTGGGAATGACGGGAATTACATTACCCAGAACCCTCCCGGTACATGATGTGGTAAGGAGGTACCCGACCTCCCAAGTACCTACCCTTCCTGGCCCGACTCTAAGGCCAATACCAAATCCCACCCACAGGGCATGCACGGAGCGCGCGGGCAATACCAGCAGCAGCAGCCGTCAAAGTGGGGAAGCAACATGCTCTGGACGCAAATTGGAGAGGAGAGGGGTTATTTCTGACCATCACAAAAACCACGACTTTATTCCACGTCCCATTTCCCGTCGCGGTTCTCGCGGAGTCTGGCCGCTCGCTACCTGCCTTGCCATTGCCACACGCTGCTTGAGCCTGCTTGGCTGCCATTCTGCTGGCACGGCTGGGCTGGGCTGGCCGGGTCTCAGTGGTCTGGCATCGAAAGACCGACTACTGCCGCTGGTGTTGCTGCTGCTTGGCCTCGAGCCCGTGGGAGGGAGCTGGCCCTAGCACGAGCCAAGTACCGTCCCTTACACGCCCAGGCGAGAGTCTACCTCACCTCAGAGTGCCAACGCCGCAAAACGGGCTACAGGGGTTAAGGGGGGAAGACAGGCGCCACATGCCCCTCCGACCACTGACTGTCACTTGTCTCCGAACGGCCTTTCCTCACTTGGGAGATGACGTCGGAGAACCGGACGGCTTGTCTTGGATTTGATGTTGGAAACTTCTAATTGTGTTGGATTGGAACACTAGGCCATCCAACGCCAATGCCCTTGGCTCCGGTTCACGCATTCTCGTCCTGCTGGGCGTCGCTCCATTTCGCGCGTTTCTGCGATCCAACGACCGGCCATCACAACCATCACCGAGAACCCAGCAGCCAAGTACATCTCCGGGGGGGTCTTCTCTGACTCGGCAGGCGAATCCCGCGGTGGGGGAGAACTGCGCGAGACTCAACGGTACTTCCACCTCATGTACAGCCCCGATAGGGCTATGTATCCTTAGTAAGCAGGACGACCCGCGGAGCCCGCTTACAAGACTAGTGCTCCAGCTGCATTGCAGGCCAATATTGCAGTGAGTAAGGCATTTGGCCCAGCCTCCCCGCCTTCCGCCCGCTCCAAAATGGAAGAAGGAAGAACTGGGACAGACATGTGCCACTATGCGCCTCGCCATGTCATGCACGTACCGCGACGGGACCGCGACACCGCGACCTCGGACACCACATTCACCACCCACTGGAGCAGGCAAGATGAAGAATGGGCAATGGGCAATTGACTGACGACGCCGGCAGCAGAGAAAAGAAAAGAGCACTCACTGCAAGACATCATGCTGCCCCTTCTGACGGGTTCCCGCCAATCTGTTACCCATCCGGGGGTTTCCAAGGCCTCGTTGTTTTTGCCCATTATTTCATCTTGTATTTTATTTTTATTATTTCCTCGCACCCTATTTCACCCTATCGCGCCTTTACCGCCTTTCTCGTCTGGTCTCGTCTCGCCTCGTCTTGTCTCGCGACCTCCCGTACCCTTTTTTTTTTTTTTTTTTTTTTTTTTTTCCCTCTCCCTGCCGTACCATATTTCCATTTCCCATTGCTCTCGTCTCCCCTGTCGGCATCATCTATTTCCACCACCTTAAAATTATCAGGGTCCCGGTACTATGGCCACCTGAATGTCCTTCCAGAAACCAGGAGACGGTGGGGACGAGCATGGCTGCGGTTCGCAACCCCAGCTCAGGGCAGATACAGATACCTTACACGACAATTCGCTACCTCAAGGGGCCTGTCCGGCACCGCAATTCGACGATTCCCCGATGGGATGGTCTCCAAAGGCCCAAAGCCGAGCCAACAATGGACGAGAATCACCTACGCGCCTCGGCGCAACCTGGTTCGTGTTTCCGCCTGCAAACGCCTGCCGCAGCATCCCCTCTCCGCAATCACCCCGTCTTGGTCGACCGCCTTCTCTCTCGCGGCCTCGCCTAGCTCTCTCGTCGTCCAATTCGTCTTGGGCCTTGCAGTTTGCTCACTTTCGTTCCCTTGTCGGCCCCTTCTCCGTGCGTCTCGCCCATGACCATCAACCGCCAAGGTGAACCTGCTCGAGCCACCTACACCCTTTCCGATATCCGTCTACCGATCCAGTCACACGCCGAACCCCCGGAACTGCCACGCCATGAGAGCCTACTCCAGCCTCTCGCCCTCATGTCCGTGTGTGTGGGGTCGGCCCCTGAAGCCGCCTATCCATGCCGCCGACGCCGCTGAAGAGAATAGCGACGAGGCGTGCAGCGAGCGACCCAGGCGTCAGTACGAATAGCCCCGAGATACAGATATCCGGAGCACCTCTGCGCCGTGGAGCTGTCGGCTTCTTCCACACAGCCTCCAGTGACCTGGACTCGGATTGCAGTCGTGTTTCCCCCATGCTGCCGAGCCGCTTTCGATTCGCTCGTTTCCTGTCTGCTGCTGGGGTATGGTGTCGTGGCTTAAGCGCCATCTTCGGGAGGGTCGTCACATTGCTCCGTTTGGCAAAGACTGAGTGTCCCTCAGAATAGATTGCCAATCTATCGACGGATCAAAGTCGCCAAACATGTGCCAATACATCCGCTCAGCTACCTTGACTGCACGTTCTCTGCTGGTCCACCAAAGGCGAGACATTTGATCACGTCCAGAACAACTAGCCAAGCATCCAAAATCCGCCAACCAAAACCCCTTGTCAACAAGACGCTCAGCCTTCAAGACTGTCGCTCAAGTCCGGAAGTCTATCACGGTTAATTCGCCCGACTCATAATAAAGTTACTAACCTTAGTTTTGTCCTAAGAAACGCTCTCCACCGCCGAAAAGCCTCATCTACTCGGGACGGTCCTTAGCGTTTCACGCCACCTTCATACGACCGCAGCCATGTGGTCTGGGGCCGGAGCTGCAACTGGGAACAGCCAAGCAGCAGTGGTGAAATCTGAACAAGCACATCTGGTTGCTCGGTGGGCTTTGCTGCTTGCCTCGTCCGGTCTTACCACCTGAACCTAGACACTTTTCCTCTTCTCGTTGCACAACAGAGGCTTTCGCCCGATCTTTTTTTCGGATTTTCTGCCCCAAGGATCACGATTTACGAAAAAGACCGCACAGCCTGTGGAAGCTTACGGTGCGGTACGCCCAACCAGCACGCAGCATCGCCAACTACGGTCACAATCGGCCTTCGTACGCCGCCGCCTTTGCTGACTTGAGATGAGGGGGGCTGTCTTAGCGCAACCACAGCCGCAACCAGATGGGACAAGATCTGTGGTCGTACCTTTTTTTCCAGTCTCCTTCTGACGTCTTGTCAGCGAATGTCTTGTTGACGTAAGAATAATTCACGATTCTAGTGGCCACGCGGGTAACACTTCGCACTAACACCCGGCGAGGTTGACGGCTGGGGCTCTAATTTCGTGCTACCGTTTTCAACGAGGATTCACCAAACTTTTGCGGCATTTCATGGCTTGACACCTTCTGACTAGGCTCAAGAAGTCACAGAGCCGATTAAACTTGACTTCGCCATGCTGGGGTTGTTGAAGAACCCTTGCGGCCGACGTACACGTATTGGCGTCACTCACTTCAGAGGGTTACTTCGCGGCATGCGATTGCCCACGTCATGGCCTCATCACGGACGTCTTTCTTGAGTGTCCTGGGTCTGATCTCCCAGTTCATGAGCAACCGAGCAGAGATCGGACGGTGGAGGCGTTCCATTGCGAACCGGAGAGGGAGACATTCGTGCTCTCTGAACCCCCACATCGCGGCCGTCTCGTTGTGCTTTTGAGAACTCGAGCATCTCCTTTGGGCCCAACCAGGCCAGCCTAGGTGATGAACAAAGGCGCCGTCCTCAGCAATTCTCCCCAGACCGCAATGCAACCCTCCATCACTACATCCACCGCGGAGAGCGGGAGGCTCACGATGTCTGATAGCGAGCCAATAAGTGGATCTGATATGATCCATCATGGCCTTCACGCTGGCGCGGCGCAGAATACCCGTGGGCACAACCTGATTAGGCCCGTATTTCCACTCACCATTCCTCGGAATAGCAACGGCGTGTAGAGTCCGATTTCAATGCCACCTTGGGTCTTTTTCCGGCGGCGCTAAGGCTGAGGGTCCGTGGCGCCGACTCAGCTCCCGGGCAAAGCGTCAGACGGGACAAACGGCCACACGTTTTTCGAGAGGCATCACACATGTGTTGTTGCGCGACAGCAGCTGCATCTGGACTGGGCGTGAGATGGCTAACGCTGAAGAGGCACTTTGGCAGAGTCCAGCCATCAGCCACCCGAGCCGCCGCCTCCTCTCGTCATTGGGGTTCACTCATCTGAGACCTCACCCTCCCCAATCGTCCATCCGCAATCAATTGCGCGGCGGAAGACGATCCGTGAACGCTTCCCGCTCCCCACATTCCCGCCGCCGGTCTCCCTAATTCTAGGGGCGTGCGAATCGACGTCAGTTCCACCAATCTGCTGCTAGGACCGAGATGGGGAGACCGTAGCATCCCGTTTAGTCGAGGCCAGTTCGAAATGTTCCGATTCATCCAAACAATCATGTCCCCGGATCTTGGCACATTGTTCTCAGCACTCAGCTGGCCGGCAGGCCTTCGCCGAACAATGTGTTCGAAATGAAGCGGCCGACGGACCTTGAGGCCCGGACCAAAATACAGTGCGGTCCGAAGAGGCGAAGGTGAATACGGACGACCACTTCGCCTCTCCATGCATCCTCCCTGGTGTCAAGTGGACCGTTACGGCTGCCCAATGCCATGTTTCGAACCGGCGGTTCTCGCTCCCTTGGATAGGCAGAAACCGCTCGTACGCCGCATCGACACGATTTCCATGACATCGTCGATGATGAGATCACCATTGACTTTGCCCAGACCAGCTGTTGCCCGCATTCTGTCTCGAACAGCAGCGCACAGCCGTCTGCAGAGTCATTACCGTGGTACACTATGGCAAATGGCAATGCGGACCTGCGAACACGCTTACATTTAGAGTTTAGACCTTTTGTGTTGAGACGTTCAAGAGAGTCTTGACTCGATAAACATTCAGGCGTTTCGGCGGGGACTCCCCATCCGAAGAATGCGGGCAAGCGTTCCAACGCGACCTCAAGTGTGTCTGGAACCCAGATGACGGGCACAGAACAGTATGAACATTGCAGACAATATGCCCATTGTCTCGACAGTTCCCCCATTTCTCTGAGTGTATTCCTGCTTTTGGCAGTTGGTCACTGGCATCCATTGCTCGTAAAATGCCCCATTTTGAAAGACACGACAAAGCAAAAAAATGCCAGAGGGCGTTGCCAGAAATCTCAACTGCTTTTTAGACAAGACATGCCCCCGCATCTTTAATTGAGAGGAAAATGAAGCAATTGACAGTTTCTTATTTTTCCCTCACTCCTTCGTTTTCCCAAGTCAACGCCCTTCATCACGCAGGCAAGCGGCGCAGGGCGCGGATCCCAGAATCCTGGGAACCAAGGAAACATTTGCTACACCATCACACACATACCGGGCACCGAGGCTGAAATCTAACCTCCAAACCCCCCGCACGATCAGACGACCAATCGGAAGGAAAACTCCTCACGGTTTTTTCTTTGTCTCCTTCCCAGAGGCACACAGTTGTCAGGGTGCCTGATAGCGCCATGGCTGGGCCGGTTCTTTTCAGCCTCGCGAAACCGTGGTTTTCAGGAGCTCAGAGCGCAGCGTTGCTAACAAAACATGCGACGCGCCCTGTATCGAAAGTTTCAGGAGCTCGCCAGAGCTTCCCCCCTCCTTGGATGAGCATTGGATCCCATCCCGCCCCGATGGCCGCCATAAGCATGTCGGCCACGTTTCTCCTTTCTTTTCTCCGTCTCTGTTCCTTCCTTCTCACTGCTCTGCATCTATGATTTTCCTTCTTGCGAACTCAATCGCGCATCTTGCATTGTCGAACAGCATTCGACTCAACCTGCTCCATCCTTGCACATCAACTCTTGAGCAGCCGGTCCTCCTTCCTGCGAGCCGTTTCTTTTCTTCCACTCTGTAACATACCACTTTACGCATACCCGTCCGTACCCCTCCCAAGTCCACACCTGTGACGCGATCATCATCATGCTGGCAAGTTTGACAACCAAGATGGCCCTCAAGAAGGTGGGCATCAACAGCAAGTCCTTCGACTTTAGCGGCGGCGGCTCCACGGACTCCAAGTCCAAGAGCGGGAGCAACGCGGGCCTGGATGACGTCGAGGCCGAGAACACAAACGGCGGCTGGCCGGCGTGGATGTCGATGAAGTCCCTGCCCATCACCGTCGCCCCGTGGTTCTCCCCGCCCCCGCCCCCGGTCCCCGTCGCCGACCCGCCCAAGATCGGCGATCTCGCCCCGTTGGACCGCGACAGGAAGCTCGAGTTCGGCCGCGGCAGACCGGTGCTCGTCGTCTTCCTGCGGTGTGTCGGCTGTGCCTGTACGTCTGATCTGTCTTTTACCGCACTTACACAGACCCTTCCCTTCCCTTACGCGACCTGCATATTTGCTCCCGTCACCTACATATGCAGCCCAACCAACACCCCCTTCTTGTTGGGATGATCACATTCGACATATTTCTGAAAGATCACATGCTAACTAACCTCTTCCAACAACAGTCGCGCAAAAGACCTTCCTGGCCCTCCGCACACTCGCCAACAAGCACGCAAACAACCTTACCTGTATCGCCGTCTCCCACTCCTCCGCGGCCGCCACACAAAAGTGGGTGGACCTGCTCGGCGGCGCCTGGAACGTCCAGGTCGTCATCGACGAGGACCGCGCCATCTACGCCGCCTGGGGCCTCGGCCTCGGGTCCGTCTGGTACGTCTTCAACCCCACGAGCCAGATGCAGGGGTTCAAGGAGAAGGGGTGGCTCGGTGAGAAGGTCGCGGGCGCGATCCAGCGGACGGGAGCGGCCGGGCCGTCGGCGAGCGGGGCGTCTGCTGCTGCGCCGTCGCTGCAGAGGAGGGGGACGTCTGCGAGTGGCAAGGGCGCGGCGGCCGCGGATCCTGCGGCCGAGGGGGTGCCGGCCGAGGTCGAGGGGCCTAGCACAGTCATGGGGAACAAGTGGCAGACTGCGGGCGCGTTTGCGGTCGACGGGCGGGGGACGGTGGTCTGGGGCGGCAAGGCGTTGAGGGCTGATGATCCCATGGACTTGGGTGCTGGTTGTGCGGCGCTGGGGTTGTGAAGAGGCTGTTGGAAGATGAACAGCTCGGCGTTGGGATCCGTTTGATACACTTATTTTGGGGGGAACAGGCGTAAGGGTTGGTGGCGATTCAAGTTGGATAGCGTCTTGTTTTCTTGCTAGTTGGAAATGAACTTGATGTCAAGTCTAAGCTGTTGGTTGGAACGTGCAAGTTCAACTACTAGTCTTACCATGTTGGTCAGTGAGACCATGCTCTTGTGACTGATTGGTTTGCGTCGGTCCGGAGGAGTTGGTTGTCTGCAAGAGAGCTTTGTGAGGCGTACCGCCAAGTCGACAAGTGACTTTACTAGAGCTCGTTGGTTGGATATTGGTCCATTGTGACAAGACACCCTGGACGATAGTCGATACCAATCACCTTGTGCAACGGAGTTGCCCAGATTTGACATCTGAGTCACGCCGAAAGCCAACATGTTGACCATCCAACATACGCTTCGTACACTTGATTCTCCGAGACTGACTAGCCCGTCTTGAACTTCAACAGCTATTGGCTTGTTGCCTTTCTCGTGTTGGTCCCATCCTCCCTGTTACTCAGTTACATAGCCCCAAGCTCCCAAACAACGAGGAGCCAAACAGTGACACAGAGTCAAAGTCACTAGGACATACCTACATCGTACCGGCGTCCAGATGTAAACCAACGCCAGTTGGAACTCCAGCTCGAGACCCCTCCTCTCTCTATGGCTGGAGAGTACGTCCCCACAGAACCATGCTCAACTCGGAATCTCCTCGCAAGGCAGCCTACCTGGTATTCCAAAAAAAAAAAGCATGGGTCCGTCTATGTTGCCGTCACATGCCAAAGGGTCCGAAGAAATCCGCGAACCCTGATGGGCTGCTTCCGTCTGGGAGAGACAGGCCGCAATGTCGCCAATCCGTCAAGGTTCTCTCTTTCTCTCCTCGCTTCCGCACGCAGGCCAAAAACGCCTCAATCGTCATCCCAAAAAGCTCTCCTCCTTCAAACCTACCAAAGTGACTGCACCGCGTAGGAGAAAAAGAAAGCCGTCAAAGACGTCACCACCACAAGTAGAAACAAAAAACGCCTCAATAAACATAATCCATGTGGCCAAACTCTACCTAACAAACCCCCTCTTAATCCCCCACCCATTTCTCCAAGCCACACACACACGCACAAAAACAAAGTGTGGGGGTCCGCCCGGCCACACATCCTGCGCCCGGGCCTCTCCCCCCTCCCCCCTCTCCATCCCGCGGCGCGGACCGCAAGCCACAGGCAACCACCGCCCGGGTCGCGGCGAGGTCAGTGTTACGATCCAACGTTCTCCTACCTACCTACCTTAGGTACTCTACTCCGTACTCCCGCCCTTCCCCAAACCTGGACCAAGGCCCGTTGACGAAAATCCACGGTCGAATAACATGCGGCCCATAGAGGTACTCCTACACAAGCTGAGGCCAAAACTGCATACACCGAATCCCATCCGTGACAGTGACTACACCTCGGGTCGGGCCCCAACCCGACCCGGCGGCCCTGGGTCCGGCCGCGGTAACAGCCGCAGGCAGCCCTCTTCGGCGTCCTCACGGCCCAATAACCAACCGTTCCAACACATTTTACACTTTCCATCCTCCTCCTTTCTGCCATGGACACGGAACCAGCTAGGCAAGTCCCGAGCCGGCCGCCATCCCGGAGTGAGTTGGCAGTAGCAAAAAAATTCTACCTCGCCATTCGGGAAAACTCTCCCAGCCCAGAGAGAGGGGGCGATAACACCTCACGCCGTACCAACGCAACGTCCAAGGTTCCGCCCCGAGACTCAAGGTTCGGCCCTTGGGGGCGCGCGGGTTCAGACTCTGATCCGCGTACACCACCCATTAGTTAGTTTCTCAAATGTCATATGACCGTTGACTCACGGAAAATGTCGCCATAGAGCCAAATTTACAAGATGAACACGCGGACGGGACAGGATTTGGGGGGACAAAAAAAGCATGTTTGTTTTCATTAGATTGCCTGCTCCAACCCCAGAGCAAAGCGTGCAAAGAGTAGCATCCGAGTCCGTCCCTCTCCAACGCATCCGATGTTGATCTATCCACCCCGAACCCCGTCTTGATGTAGTCAAGTTCCCTTTCGTTTCCCAGTTCAATAAAGGCGCGAGAACCCTATTACGACTCGTCATGGTCTCCCGGTGTTCGAGATCCCGTTCGAGTGCCGAAAAAAGGCAGAAAACTCCCCACGACGCGACCTCCAGTGGTAAACCCCGAGAAGCAGAAAAGGAGAAAAAAGAGGAAAGAAAAGGAAAATATCCCCCCATGAGAAATGACAACCCACAAACACCCCGTATCCCAAACCCCTGTTTTTTGTGATTTTATCGCCGCGTGAAGAGAGAGTCGTCTCTGTGTGCTGTGTCAACTCCCCGGATGTGCGTTTCCCAGTCCCAACCCATTCGAGTTAAACCAGTATCGAGATCCACGCCCACGCCGATGTATGCTCGCAATTTCGAATCATAAGGCTGCCCCTCGTCGCTTTTTGGCACCCGAATTCATCCCATGCCCAGCTTCGAAGGACAACGTTCCCAAGAACCAAAAAAAAAAATGTCGTTCCCGCTCCGTGCTCGCCTTCGCCAGAATTCCCAGATCATCCGAAACATTCCCAGACGCTGCGATATTCCCGCCGAAGCTTGTGTCAAACCCGAAGCCAACTCGTGTGTGTAAAACCCCTGTCCACGCCCATGTGACATGCATCTCTTTTTCCCGTAGCAATACTTTCGACTCCGTGATTGCAGAATGCGGTTCGTGTAAAAGAAAACTCCTCAAAAGATGCCGAAAAGACACCCTCACTCCGAATACCGTGTTGAGCCCGAGGTATATATCAAGTTTTCCGTGTCCGAGGAGAAATCAATCCAGACCGAAAACAAACTAAAAAACCACCCACGTAAACGGTTAAGTCATCGAGCCCTTTTTTTCATTCAGTCTGTAGATGCGCCGCGGCGCTGTCTCCTCGGAGGGGTCTTTGGATTGGGCGTCTGGGTTTCCTAACCCCAGACGCTAGCAGGAGGCTGGCTCAGGCCGGAGGACTGAGGGCCCCAGACGCCGTTGCCACGGCCCCAACCGCCGGGAGAGGCGAGGGGGGTGGTGGATCGCTTCGAAGACGAGTTCGAGGCACCAGTCGGAGTGCCGGAGGGACGAGTACCGATGGGAGCAACCGTCTGGGCCGGCTTGGATCCTGGCATCTCCTGGCGAGGGGGGGAGCCACCAGGGGAAGAGTTGTTGGTACGGGCGGCGGCCTGGCTCACAGCCGACTCGAAAGCGCTCTTGTTGTTAGGAGCGTTCGGCTGAGGGCTGGCAGTGCTGCCAGCACGAGAGCCTTGCTCGCCCGGAGGACCAGCGATGGGACCGGGGCCGTCAGTGACAGAGACGGGTGTGTTGGCATCACCGTGAGGAGGGGGACCGCGGGTGATGTCGTACGTCAAGGGCGACTGGCCCCGCAGACTAGAAGGACCACTGTGTCCAGGCACGCCAGGACGCACGGCGCCAGTCTCGTCGACGTAGCCTCCCTTCTCGGCAAACTGGCCCTCGCCGTACAAGGCGCTCCGCTGCCGAGCGATAAGCTCGCGAGTCTCCTCCTCGGACATGGCCTTGTTGCCGTAGGGGATGTCAGAAACGACAGCTGCGCGCACGTTGTGGTTAGCCTAAAGTCCTCTCAAGTGCCCATGTCTTACGTGAAGGGGTGGGACAGGAAGGTCTTTCAGGGAGACATCTCTCGACAGTAACATGACGGGGCAGCAGGATGTTGCATGATGGTGAAACCCCTCGGCCTGAATTATCTATTTTTTCTTCTTCTTTGCTGTCTCCCCTGTGGACAATGAAGTTTGTGTGCTATACAGTAGAGGGCGGCCTACTTCGCTGGTATTGCTGCTCAGTGTGGAGGTTGCGCAGCTCCCGCTCCCGTTGAGCGGCCATCCTTCTCTTGGCCTGCATCATCTGTTCCGCGTCGTTGGATCCTCGGGAGGACTGGTGGCGCTGAGAGGCGTAAAAGTTTTGGAGGTTCGAGTTCGGGTGGCCTCGGGCATCATCGAACTGGTTCATCGAGTGCGGTCGCGGACCGGCTCCAGCTCCAGCTCCAGCTCCCATGCGTCCGGCTGCGAGGTCTGCGTCAGCAGGGGAAGGCCGCGGATTTGCCCGCCAAGTGCGAGCAGACTTACTGAAGTCGAGAGACTTTCTGGCGGGACCAGGACCAGTAGGGCCCATCTTGGGGCCGCCAGGGGTTGGGTACTCACGTCGACCGCCCATTCCGTAAGACTTCCCGCTCTTGGCGAGATTCTCGTATGCACGATCAACCTCTGTAGGCCTAGCAGTCAGTGTCCGTACCACATCTAAAGTATCATCTCGTCAGCTGGGTCTTCCTGCGCGCGACGCCTGCCGGGCGCGAGTCCGCAGAGAAACTCGCGCCGGGCCGACCGTCGGCCACGCGCTGGAGAGAACAGTAGACCTACCCTCAAACTGGTAGAAGAATGCGAAGTCGTCCTGAGCCGTGGGGCCGCTGGCACCTGTTGACGGGAACCTCGAGTCAATTCCGGTTTCCGATTGTTGTTGAATTTGGCGATGTTGCGACTGGGCCGACTCACCAGCACGGACAGGAGGCGCTTGGTGTTCCCAGTTGTTCTGGCCGGGATTGGACCATTGAGGGTTGTTCTCGTAGTAGGACATGATGGCGGTGCTGGTGGTGCTTCGCTGGAGGTGAAACCGGAAGGCCGCTGACGGGTCTGTCTGAGGGATTTGAGGCTCGGAGACCGAAGAGGAGGCTAGACTCGATTATGTCTTTGTTCTTCGAGGTCGAATTAGTTGAGATAGTCTCAAAGCGACGTTCGGGGCCGAAGGCGCGGATGGGAAGCCTTGGAAGAACGGTGTCGCAAATGGATGGGTGGAAGGCGCCGTGGTGTCAGGGGAGAGGCCAACGGGGAGGGACAGGGAAAATAAATTTTCTGGGTATGGGCGGCGCCGCGCTTAAATGTCTCGCGGCTTTTTTTGCGCCGGGGGGTCGCAACGAACAGACAGGGAAACCACTCACCAAAAGGGAAAAAAGAGGGACGGGGTTGTTTCCAGATGTCGTTGCGCGGAAATATCGAGTCAACGGCCGGCGATGTTGCAGACGCCAGAAACAAGACCAGAGGAAACAAGACGGTTGGCTTCAAATGCGCGCGTGCGAGAGAGTGGTTTTCGGAGTTTGAGAAGGAGTCGGAAACTTGTCGACGAAGGTGGCGGCGACGGCAAGGACGACGACGTGTGCGTTTTGGGGCGGGCGACAAGAGAGTGTGTGGGAAGCGACACTACACGGCGGCGAACTGGCGGGTCGAGTCGGGTCTATGCCTAATGAGACGGTGCGGGCGGTGCGGTGCGGTACGGTGCGGCCAGGTTGGCTGGAGTTTTGGCGGCAGTGGGTGCTTCTTCTTCTCCTCTTGCTGGGGAGGGTTGGCCTTTTTTTCAGACGGATGCTTGCTTGTCCTTCAGACCGTGGCGAGGGAATGCGTTACTTGAGGCAGGCAGGAGGAGGGCAGGGCAGGGAGAAAGCCACAAAGAGAGTGATGATGATGACTCTTGTTTGCTAGTGCAACCGATCCCAGGTGGCAGGAATTAAGAAAAAAAAGGACGAGAGGTGAGGAAAAAAAGAGTGGGAGAGCAAGGGAAGGCACACACACCACACGCACACACACCACACACACACCACATACACCGGACACCTCAGTCGTGGACAGACACCCACCTCAGGAACCGTAGGTAGCCAACGCGGAAGGCAGAAAGGGCAGTCGCTGCTGCGTGGACGGAGCAGGCTTGCGCTGCAATTGGGTTCGGCAGCAACAGGACTCCAGCCAAGGAAAGAGTGGAGGTCTAGGAGGAGAATACCAACGGGAGGTGAGTGAGGTGCCTTCCTAGGTAAGGTACTTGCCTGGCTGGGTATTCGTAGCTAGGTACGTAGGTATTCGTAGGGGCAGGCAGGAGGCAGTAGTAGGAAGGAGGTAAGGTGAGGTCAGGAAGGGGGGGATGGGGGTGGGTGAGGTGCCAACCGGGAAGGCAAGGAGCACTAGCACCGTGAGGGAAAGGACGCTGGGGCAGACAGGCAAGGGCCAAGCACAGCACACACACAGCTGCAGAGCAGAGCAGAGCGCGCCGGACACTTGCCTCCCACCTCACTCACAGCAAAGTGGACAACGCCCACACCAGACGTCAATTCCGTGGAAGTCGAAGTCGAAGTTCGAAGGTGGAAGGGGACGTGTGGATGTGGATGGGGATGTGGATGGGGAAGGGGGTGTGCACCGAAACAGGTGCGGGAAAGAGCGGCCTGGGACCGACGGGGACACACACACACACACCTCACCACACACCACACACCACACACCACACACCATACAGAGGACGGCTACACTGGGGACGTACTCGTAGATTCTGGGACTGGGATTTGGGGGGCAGGGGAGGGGGTAGGAACGATGAACGGGACGCTATGTACTTTAGCATGTAGTAGGCGTGGGCGGCGCTGGCACGGGAGGAGGAAGGGGAAGAAGAAGACGACGACGGGGTGGGGGTGGCCGAACAGGAGGACCTGCTAGCACTGCATCAGGCTGGGGAGGTCTTCGTGCTGCATTGGAGCCGTGTTGGTGTTGGTGGTGAGATGTGTGTAAGAGCGCCGTTCAATCTCCTTCTCCTTGTGCGTGATGTTTGCCTCACCACGGTCTGCAATACCTACCTGGATGACTCGGATCAATTTTTCAAAAGCCCATCTCTATTTCCGGCACGCCTGCTTACCTAGGTAGGTTCCTACCTGCCTCCTGTCGCCTGCATACTCTGAACCAAATACCTGGGCCGGCTCGACAGCGGACAGACAAGGCCCCAGGAGACTGGACTGGACTGGACTGGACTGACTGACTGGCCGAGAATCGTCGCCTGCCCCCGGATTCCTCTCCGAAATACTGGATTTCCGTCTCCCTTTTTTTGACTCCATACTCCCAAGAATTTTGAAAGTGTCTGGTGATTACTCGCCGACATCCCACACACGGCGAGGGAGACGGTGTCCCGGACACCAGCAAGTCGAGACGACATGAGACAAGACACTTCCTTCAGAGGCACGTACCGCAGCACCGCCAGTCGGTAGGGAACGGTTGAATGTGAATCGCGTTCTGCCGACCTGCTGCCCAGTCTAATCACTTTGCATTTCGGGATTGCCCTTGAATATCTGAAGTAGCCCGCCTACTGTGCCGTACCTACGGCTATTCTCTCCTTTCCCTACTGTCGCTTTCCAGCCCGTTTCCTTCGTCTGATATCTCGTCGTTAAACGGCTTGGACCTTCACCAGCGCTACAGTAAGTACAAAGTATCTCCGAAGGAGGAGTGAACCCCGCAACGGGGTGAGAGAGGGGGGCGTGTTACGATGAAAAGAAGAAGAAAAGCCGAGGAAGCTTGTGGAGGGCTTCTTTGTTACTGACCGGCTCCCTGTCCGCGCTCCCCAAAAACGAGATTTCGACATCGGTTGTCGCCTGCGGCCAGTCGCCAGACGCTATTGCCAGCATGCGGTTGTCGGGGATAATTAGGATTCGACATCGCGTGGGAAAGACGCAATCAGTTGAACATAATCTCACAGTGACCCATCAGCAGAGTTCGTGGGCGAACCAGGGCGAAGTCAATGTCGACGGGGAATCCACTGGAGAAGCACCGCGAGATTGAGATGGAGAAATTCCCTGCCTGGTCTGGTTAGTCTCGTCGCCCGCCGCCCCCCTTGGATCGATCTCAGATTCATGTCTCCGGCCAGGCACGAGTCCGAGTCGAAGGACCTGGGCGAGAACGATGACGGAGTTTTGGTTGACAGAGACAAACATGCTTCGTCTCCAAGGGGTAAGGGGGAAAACGTCCCGCAGGGCAGAGACAGCATCCACAGGTCTACAAAGATGGGGGAGGAATTTAAAAAAAAAAAAAAAAAAAAAAAGGACGATAGGCAAAAAGTCGCGGGTAAGGTACGGTACTATTGTTCAAGTACCCTACCTACAGCGCAGTTACATGCCCAGTTCCCATCAAAATCTCCATTCAAGTTCTTGCCTTAGCGCCGTTTCGACTTCACTGTGTCGGTACCTCTGCATGTCTTGAGTTCCCGTCCGCGTCCTTGTTCTTCCCGGGCATTCCCATACTCGTCCAACGTCGTTCCTTTGGCTTCCCCTGCGCGTCTTGTCCTTGGGCTCCGACACTGCCAGTGGTCTCCTTTTCTTTTTGTGTCTTGTTCTTTGCGATCGTCTGGCCCGGTGCCTCTCCGCCGAAGCCCTGTGCTGGCAGAAACGGAAACACCAAACTGCAGAGGTGCACCATGGTAACCCCACTCCACTTGGCTTCGGGGACAGCCCAGTATCTCAACGACCCGAGATAATGACTGGATCGTCTGTGGACCAGTGCGTGGAGAGAACCCCTGTCAACCACTTAAACCTCTGGCAGCCCAGTAGGTGGTCAGTGACGCTGGTAAGGAAGACGTACCCACCCAAGTATCGGCTGTATCGCAGACCGCAGACCGCAGACCGCACTTGCAGTTGCAGTTGCAGTTGCAGTTTCCCATCCATGGTTGCAGACCGCAGCTTCCTCAGTTCCTCCTCGACGGGACTTAGTAATACACGTGGCTTCCTTACCTCACCAACACCTGCTCACTTGACCTGACCATTTTTTGGGCAGTGTACGACAGGAAGGAGCGCCTTGGACTCGTTTCTTTCTGCTCCGGGCTGCTGTTGCTCCTGCTCCTCGCAGCCGCCTGCTGCAGCACGCACACTGCATATTCAGCTGCACATGCACCGGATACGTCTCTGGGAACCCAATGGTGGAGTCTTTCAAATGTCCACAATGCATCATTCGCAGGGCTAGCTGCCTTTCAGGCAGAGCGGCAGAACAGAGATGCGGATACGGATGCGCGGGCAAGGGGCCCAGGGCCAGGACACCTCACCTCTGCATTCAACGGCCAGCACACTCGCACACCACACACGTACAGATACACCCACAAGCAAAATCGAGGCACGCATGCCTCGACAACCTGGAAAACACTGCTGCTTGCTGGCTTGCGCAGACAACGTCCACCGATTCCACGATCTTTTCTTCCGGCCTAGCAGCTGTCTGTTCGGTATCCTTCACCCCGGATTACATCTCGTCATATCTCAAATTGTGGCTCCTGCCTCTTCACCAGCCAATATTTCCAGCACTTTCCAATTGCACCAGTTATCCGATCCTCTTTGGGGGCCTATTTCCGCCATGTCAAATGTATCTCTGTCCCAAGCAACAGCCGCAAACCACTTCCTCGTCACATACGCCGCTCACCTCACACGCCTTCCTTGAACTCGACGGTCTTGGGCTAAGCAAATCTTCTACATGGCTGGATAAACCCCCGTCATCAGTTCGTTTCCTCCATCTCGACAAATCTCCAACCGGAGCAAACCGCAGGGCCACGGCCGAGAGCCTCCCATCACCACTTCAAACCCCGGTACTCTGGTGGGCCGCAAATCTGCCCTCTGCACGTTCGAGTAACACAGGAATCTTCCTCTCCGCGAGCCTGCAGATGACCCCTTTTCTTGGTATTGCAGCTATCGCCCAAATTTTCCCCTACGGCCTTACAGCAACCTCTGCACCACCTGGCAGCAGGCTTTTGTGTCCTGACTCCTACGATGTAGCAGGCCTGAAAGCATGGTACAGCACTGGCCGAGAACGCTCTGTGGCCGTTTAGACCATGGTCCATCCACCCCGGCAGCCGTCTTGTCATCGTGTCGGTAATTAGCCTTCCTTTCCCCCATCTTCTTGGACGGATCTAGCCCGGCGGCTACTGGCAGCGTTGGGTCCAGCAGTTACGTCAGCTGAAGCCCAGCCCTCTCTCCTCAAGATGCGATTCGGTCGATTGACGTCTCAGATGGTCGCTCTTCATTTCTAGCTATGTGCTTGGAGCTCTGGGGGCCAACCTACCGGAGCTAGGTGGTCTAAGTACTTTGCCTTATCCGCTGACCAGGTACCGGCTCCTTATTCAGCGAACGTCGTTACCTCGCCTTCAACACCTTGCTAGCAGCTTGGCTTTGTCTACAGGGATATGCCCTCTTCCAGGAACAACCCCTTTGGCCATGTTTCTTGCACTGCGACTGCGAAGAGGGAGGCCGCGACGCGGTGTTTTTACAACACCGGCCAGCTTCAACTCGTTGACTCTCGTCACCTACGCTTGAACGATTGCGCAGGACGAGTCGATTGAGTCGGAATGCCTCCGCGTACTACCCCGCACAGTACTGTACGTAGCAGGCCGCACATTATACCTAACTTCGGGGGTCCATCCATTCGGCAGCGCCCTCACTGCCCGTCTGCTCCAATGGACCGACTCTCCCGCCCGTCCTTCCCCACAAGCAGGAGTTGGCGGGATTCCGTCGGCATCGGAATGCGGATATCCTCCTTCTGTTGAGCAGCATACATCATACGCAATGAGCTTATTAGGACCGTCTTCTCGGAGGCAAGACGGCCAATATTCAACCACTAGGCAATATCAAATGCTGGGTGCCAGTATGATCTTCATCTTCGCCGCCCGGCCTTCCGCTCCACACCGCAAATCGCGAGCGTTCTAGAAGTGCGGACCATTGTCACCCCTGGCACCCCCCCCCCGGCACAGACAACCTGTGTCTGTACTTGCAGATATCACACACCGCGTCTGTCGCTGTTCGGATTTCCCCCCTCTTCAGGTTCGCGCTGCGGCCCTCGTCCGTTCTTCTCAGGCAGTCAGCGTCCCGAGCTCTCGAGGGCCAGGTCCCCCAATTTCCACGATCCACAAAGCAATCTTCCCTGATCCCGGGTATCTCAAGCTTTTACGATTCAAGTCGCGCTCTCAGTCTCAATGAATCACCAAAAACCGTGCGATGTGATCAGACCATCGCTGTCGACACGAGATAGCAATATCCGCCGACTCTGTCCGTCACTCATCCACTAACAGAATGGCTCGGACTGCCAGATGCCAAAACGTCGAAACAAGTTGGACTTCTCGGTTCGACGGACCGAGCATAGGGACGGCAAATGACTTCTAGAACGAAAACGCACAGAATGTTTGGTAAGGATACCGGCTGCGGATTGGACGTTTCCGAATGGAAGCTCGCGCTGGGGAGCGTTGACGAGAGCCAAGCTCATGGGGTAGAATGAGACTGCCCCCAACCGCAGAGACAGTTGTCTTGCAATTTTGCTCTCTGCGAAGACGACATAGCACAAACGTTGCCATGAGCACCTGCAATTATTGCGGTGGTGCCGTCATCTCTGCACCCCGTGCAGCCTGCAGCAGGTCATCCCACGTCGACGCCGGGTTGCATACACAGACCTGCAAGGCTGGGTGCTGCTCAGCTCCTCCCTGCCGCTGAAAACTCAGAAAATGGGCGACGGATCACTTTGCGCGGCAGAATTTCGGCATCAATGGAATGCGACTCAATCGACTCAATGATTGAAGCTTGCCGATGGCATTTCGCCGCTCGTCGGCTACCGGAGGCCCCCTCGGTGGGCGAAAAGGCACCGTTCTGATTCTTGAAACTTCAATGGAACAGTTTCTAACTCTTCCTCTGTCTCCTCGGGAAGTGGAGAACAAGAAACATCCCTGGACGTTCTCCTTCGGCAGCTTTTGGACTTGGCTGTTGGCCAGATTGGGGCCTTTGGCTGCTGGTCTGGTACGATTTTTTCTGGGCCTACATTTCCTCGTCCCCGGTGCTGAGAACCACCCAGGAGCGCGATGGCACTCGAGTGACCGATCCATCTTGCCCATTGGATGGCACCGTCCATCACGGCAACACTCAAGATGAGGCAGAGTTTTGTCTCTGTCTCAACCTGCCGACTTCAACCCGACGATCTGGATGGCCTGATGGCAAGCTGTCGCAATTTGGCTGGGCTCTCATCCCGTCTCGTCGAACCTTCCATACCTCCTTCTGGAGGACGTCATGGCAGGCTTCCATGCCAGAAGCCAGGCTGAATGCGCCCTCGGGCAGAAGGGTGTCTACTAGTTTGGTAGCTACCGTGCCGATGCAATGCAGTCGGTGACTTGGCTGATGTGCCCAGCTGCAGGAAACAGGTCGCAGGTTTCTCTACCGTGCCAATCGAAGCCCCTCGCACGTGGGCCCCTACTTCGATCCCGGCCGGCGCCAGAGGCGGCTTTCTTTCCCTGTGCAATGTGTTGTGCAAAAGAAGGTTCGAACAGTCTGGGGCATGCCACGCCCAACTCTGGCTCAGCTGGTCGCAATGGCCAAATGGCTTTCGTCTGCCTGACAGAATGCTATCCCGACAGAGCCGAATGAAGTTGCGCCTGTCTTGGTTGTAGCCCAGCCGTGCAGATCACGAGTTGAGTGCTACTCAGAAGACGGACTATCGCTGAAACGCTCGATGTTCTGACACGAGGTCTTGTTTGCCCGGCACCTCGAGCCTTCTCAGCTTCCGCAAATGGCAACCTGAGCCATCATCCCTATCTCACGAAATTCCAAGCCAATTGGACAGGATGCGGGGTGCCGCAGCATGGCGGAATGCCCCGAGTTCACGCCGCTGACACCTGGCCACCCGTCGATGCAGGTCACGCCCCGTCTGTGTGCGATGGTCTGTCTCTTCAACCAACGCAGAAGTAACCAGCACACCCACAACAGTTGAGATCTTCTTCAGGTCATGCTTGCTCACTAGAAATCCGAAAAGGCTCAGATATGCGACTGGCAGCGTTCCGGTCTCGAATACAAAGAGAAAGGGATAACGGCCAGACAGGGAAAGAATGACAAACACCAAGCCGAATCTGGGATGATTTCCGGCGTAACGCTACAACGGCCCATCTCTTCCCACGGTCGCTGACGAAATCCTGGTGTTGGGCGGCGGGAACATGGGTCTAATCCCACTTGGCTGCACCTTGGGCTCGCCGCCTAACGACGACTAATGCTGCATGTCACCAATTGCACCGGAGCTAATCTTTTGCAACCGCTGCGGTCCGTCAAGGTAGGACTGCGACTCGTACGACTTGCTGATCGAAATGAGGGCGCACAATCGCTGCCAGATTTACTTTGCTTTGGCAGGATATAGTTGTCTTCGGTCATGTTGGCTCCGGCGTGCCTTTCTCACGGAAGCCATTATCAAAGTTTCCCGGCTAGATTTTGCACGCCGGTTCGGCTCGAATGGGCCCCAGATCCGGCCGGATACTGGCCAGGCAATGCCGACGACACGGGTCGCTCAGTCCAGTTGCCCGTCCGTCGCTTGCGATTGCTTCAGGACCGGCCCTGCCTGCGTTCTGACAAAACTCCTGCTGCTGCCCATCAGTTTTTCCGGCGACATTTCCACTCTAGAAACGAAACATCTTGCCGTCCAGCAGACGGCTTCTACTATCCGAAGAAAGAGTTGAGCTCAGCCGGTGATGGACGCCGCAAGCACCGAGTAGCCCCCAAGGTTGCAAACTACACATGCGCCTATATGCAGGTTCTCCCAACAGGCGTCACACTTGGGTAGCCACTCAGACGTGCGGTTCATGACATACATCTGAAGCGCCTGCGTTATATCGCGGGCCAATTACGGCCAGACTGAGCTTCCTTGGGACGCTTCCCCCACCGAAGGTCTAGCACACGTGCTCTGGTAGAAGTAGAGCGCACCCATCACAAACTCCGAGCCTCCAATCTTGCTGTCTGCGGAAACTCAAAAGGTGGGGTGCGCCAACGCATCACCTTCCGGTAGATGTGCACCCTTCTCTTCAACTTCGGATGAACCCGGCTGATGACATGCTTCCCGTTCAAGAACATTCTGGTTGGGCCGCTGTCCCCGCATCAACCGCCCTCGAGCACTAGCCGTACAACGAGGGCTTGCGGTGCCTTGATGCAAGATGAGCTTGCCTCCTGCGAGCTGTATCGAATGAGACCTGACCTGGACTGGCTCTTTCAACGACAGTCCTTAGATTTGCTGGGAGTCAGGTGCTTTGTGAAATCAAACAGCAAGTTTCAAATTGTAGCTTGATCTGTGCAGTCCCGACGTGGTCTTGTATACCCACAGAGCCGTAAACGACGCTTGAAAGACCGGGCTGGCC
Organism: Colletotrichum aenigma; assembly: GCF_013390185.1. Lineage (NCBI taxonomy): Eukaryota > Fungi > Ascomycota > Sordariomycetes > Glomerellales > Glomerellaceae > Colletotrichum > Colletotrichum aenigma. The sequence goes on from NW_023500914.1 coordinate 1,957,436, forward strand.
ATACGGCGTCCACCCTCTAGCTAATCGAATACTGTTCGGTGCCCACGCGGCAACCTCGTAAGAGCTCTCGCGTATGCAAGCGCGGCAACTCCATGCTTAGATATTTTTTGCCTTGCAGCAAATAATTTTCCCACGTAAACGGTTGTTCGCTAGCCACTGTATATGCCGTCATGCGAGCTGGAAGTTTGAGGAGCGTCGGGCTTGTAGCACCATCATCTCGCGATGACCAGGAGCTCGGCATGGTGGACGTCAATCTCGTACTATCCAGAAAGATTATTACTATATGAAACCACAAAGCATATCTCACGTAAGAAAACGTAGAATCATGAGGATGTTGCGTGTGGCTGCAGAAGATGGAGGTGGTATTTTTCAAGATGCCGACCTGCTTGACATACTCCGCAAAGGCTCTCGGACTTTAAGGTCATGGTAAGATACAGTCGGAACCAAAAGGTAGGCATCCCTCCCAACGCCGTAGGAACTTGCAAAGTTCGATTTCGTGTATATTGGGTCTACGGTCATCGCTTCCTGGTCAGCGTCTCCCGCGGCCAGGCGTGAGATAGCTTGAGGTCCGGACTCTTGATCTGTTGCTGTGGGAAGACTTTACATGATGGGATCGAGTGAGTACTCTTGCCAGTGAATCGGAGGGAACAGCTTAGCAAGGAGAAACCGTGCGGTTTTCAACAGTTTGTCCAAGCGCCTCGGCCGTCCTAAACGTGTAGACATCAGAGTATGTTGTTGAGTGCGCCATTTCATGGCACATTGCGATCTTTCATTCAGAGTCGGGTGAGGTACATTTCCGCGTGCTTAGCTCCATGCATGGACACAAATTACATCAGAAGAATAATATTGTATCCATTTTCGTGGCAGGAAGCCAGCTGCTAGGCCGGGCTAAAGGGCGTCCTGTATATGTAACATGTGAAAGTGCTCAATCGTGCTTAGCAGACACAAATATGAGTCAACGACAGACCTAATTGCTTGACGAGTTCGTCATCAGGTAAGGGTGAATTAGTTGTTTAGCGGTTGAGCATTGGTCTCTGGCAATACCCTCCCATGTCGCTGTTCTTGGTTCTTCTGGGGTTAGTCGGTGTTGAATAAGCCCTGGTTGTCCCAAACGAGGGCGCTCATGTGTCGTTCGGCGATAAATCTCAAAAGAAGCATGTCCACTGAGTACTGGCGAAGTCGCTTATGGTAAAGTAAAAATCAATCATCCAAAAAGCATTGGCGGTTCCCCTCATACGCATCTGAAAGACCCTGAAGTTTTTGTATAAATGATTCTCCCGAGATGTTTGAGTCCCCGGCAAAAGACGACCGACCTATGAAACCACGCGTAAGGCGATTGACTGTCGCATTAGCTGGCGTGGCATCATTCTCTCAGTAAGGTCTTGCAACTCTCAGGTCTATATAAGCTTCGATTCTCTCCGGGAACAAAGTTTTGAAGAGACCCGAAAATCTGTCCTTCTGTAGTTCGAAATGCTTGTCTGGGGTAGACGACTTCATCTCATACAGATTTAGTTTCGTAAGACAACATTAAGGTTTCAAATGTGAACATCTTCGTAGTCAACGAAGGGGTTGTTCCCAATACCATCCATCATCTCTAACTCTAGTGTAGTCTGAGTGTAGCACTATGATAAACGAAGGACACGAAAATATACCATAGATTTCCATAGGTAGGTTTTGCAGTTGATCGAGTTATCAATAGGTTTCCGTCTTAGGTTGGAGATGTGTCGGTGAGCGAATTCCGTGGAAGAGCGTCGCCATCGCTTCCTTGAAGGAAAAGAATTTCAGTTTCGGAGTAGATGTCAACATGTTTATAGGCCCAGAGCATTATGGCAAGCGTGATGGCCTGGTGTCTGGGCTCTGCGTTTCTCCGCGGCGCGGCAGACTGGAACTGAGTGTTTGGGATGCTGCTATAAGTATTAGAGAACTAGCCGCTGAGAATTTAGAGCAGACAGACCAATAGCATCATTCGGCATGATCTTCAGCTTCTTTACTACGTCAGACATAGTTGGCCAGCGCTGCGAGCGAGCTTTTGGCGTAACCTATCAGGTTCTGGAGCGACTTGTATCTGGACCTCTGTTCCGTAGTTTCCGTCTGGGTATATGCAGCGTAATGAACGAAGAGATACGAAGGTATGTTCACGATCGTCAATACGGCTTTGCTCAAATAAGATATAAAAGCTGGCTTGGAACTGACTCAAGCCCATCCTTCTTCATACCTAGGGTGAACAGCAACGGTGATTGCGGCAGGAGTAGATGGATAATAATGGCGATGAAAGATATATACAACTTGCATCTCAGCTATTTCCAGTGAAACATTTTTGAGCTTATAGAGTGCGCTTTAAACCCCTAAATCTTCAACCCAAGCATAAATGACATCGCGGTCACCTTCTTGTACATTGCGTCCTGGACTTTTCTATGTCTGATGGGTAATTCCTCCTTACTATGAACGAATTGGTGACGAGCGGTATGTAGTTACTCAGCTGTGAGCGTATTCGTACTTACACAGGGGACGAATGGTGAGGACTGATAGTGATGAAGTACAGCTAGAGGTGCTTGGTAGAATCCGGATTTCTCTGTCCATAAGCGGCAGGAATTTTGTCACTTGCTACTTTCTCGATTCGTTTCACAGGATTATGAACTAACAAGACTGCTGAACTTATTGTTCGTAGAGACTTTCACATCGCCCGGGCATCTTACTGCCAGCTGTGGTATACCTAACGGCTCACCCACAAGTCCCAATAAGAATATTTCTACATCAGGGTCGTCAAACCAGAAGATCGACATATAAAGTACCATACTGCGACTGAGAGAGACTCTACAGAACAATGGTAAGTTGAAGTATTGCGTCTCTTCTTACAGTAATCACCTTCATACGTACTCCGCTACCAGGAGGCTAGTTCAGGCAAACCATGAGACATAAAGAGGGTTGCCTCTTCGCCTCTATCCTGCGTCTACATGCCAAGTCCTTCACTTATTCGTCTCCGAAGCAGTCGGCGAATATCGATCAATCCTGACAAAAGCATGCAACACCCTTCGCCGATCGCAGAGCGAGGTGACAGCATCCTGCTCACGTTCCGGTCATCCAAATTAGCATGTCTCCTCGGCCACGAGATTCTATTTAAGCATCATCGAACAGTTTCGACTGCTGCTTAAATACATTTCAAACATCAAGATCGACTCAAGACATGAGTCTCTTTGGATACGTGTAAGCCAAATATTGTGCGCTTTGTATATCTGGAGAAACCTCCTTGGTATTTGCCCTACTTAATGCTATTGGTGATAGGGGACGCGGGATACGATTTACCAGCAATCGTATAGTGCTGTTGATATGAATCGTGTCTCCTGCAACTAGTCACGGTCATGCCCGTTTCGATTCTGGCCCTCTCTCGATGCCGTCGGAACCGCGGGCGCCCTCAACTACCCCTTCCGTACCGTTCTGCTCCGTCGCCTTCTTCCGCACATTCACCCAGCCCATACCCCAAGAAGCGGCAAACGACACCGCACCGAGCGCCACCAAAAAATAGAAGACGGCGTTGATGCTGTCCGAGAATGCGAGCAGCAGTCCGTGGAGCTCCGGACTGCCAGGGGGCAGCAAGCCTCGCACGGCTTCCGCGCTTCCACCCACCGCGAGCGCTGCCTCGGGACTTACTGAAGGTGCCAAGATGGAGACTTGCCGTGTAAGAGTCTGTGTAAATATTACATTGCCCACAACTGTGAAGATGGCCGATGCCAGATTCTCGACGAACAGCAAGAAGGCTATCGCGCTCGGGCTCTGGGCTGGCGTGACGGCGTTTTGTACTGAGATCACAGACTATGCAACAAGTTGATTTTCCCCCATCAGTAGAAGTCGATGAGGCCGGTGCAATATCACTTCGGGATGGACAATTGATCAAAGGGGGAAAGACGCACCATTTGTAGTCCCAAGCCGCGTAGGCCGAACAGAATTTGGTGTCCGATCCAAGCTGCCGTCAATGTATTCGGATCCCAGGTCGATATCAAACCGCATGCAATCGTAGTCGTCGCTCCTGAAAGAACGCTGAACGGGAGGTAGTAACCAATTCTTGTTACTAATGAAGGTCAAAAGTCAGCAAAAGTCTACCCTTTCCGTCCTTCGTCACTCTAAAATTCAAGAAGCAGGCGGGTTCAACTTACCAAGGGCACCAGAAATAACCAGAGACAGTAATTGCGTCAGAATCGAGGGCAGCATGTAGACACCGCTCAGCGAGGGGCCGACACGTTCCTTCACGGCCTGGAAGTAGATGGGGACGTGGTTGACTCCGACATAGTTTAAGGAGAATAGGGTGGTGCTCTGCATCGCGCTGGCCCATACCCGTCTCCTCTTGATGAGGTGAAAGGGGATAAGTGACCTCTCGCCCACATGCCACTCCCAGAAGGAGAACATGACCAACGTAGCACCAGAAGCAGCGAACAAGCCGATGACGACGGGCGAGCTCCACCCATGTTCGGTCGATCCCCAGTGCAGCGCGATGAGGAACATGACGGTCGTCGGAGCAAAGAGTGCAAACCCTGTGAGGTCGAGTTCTGGGATGATGCGGCGTGGGAGGGCAAGCGAGAAGGGTGGCTTGAGCGTCTCTTCCGGGACGTGGGTAAAGAAGAGGAAGAGGCTGGAGACCACGCCGATGGGAAGGTTGATGTAGAAGCCTACAGTTTGTCAGTTATCAAGTTGAGAGTTGCGCAAAAATCACCGGGGTGATTGCAACTGCTTACACCATCGCCAGCTCGCGTATTGCGTCAAGGCACCACCGATGAGAGGCCCGAGGACTATGCCTGTTTGACAGACTTGAGTCTGTTGTCAGCTCACCTCCCGTTAAACTCGGTCGTCTCTACTGACCTGCAAAGACTATGCCGTTGTAAACTAAAAGTAGGAAGTGAAGGTTAGTTCCGATATTTTGGACACTCACCTATACTGTCGGCAACTTACAAGGACGTTTGTGCAGGGGCACTGCTCCGGCGACGAGGTTCAGGGCACCGTTTTCCAACGCGGAGCTTCCCAGCCCGGCGATGGTACGGCCGAGGATGAAGAACATGGACGACGTCGAGACAGCGCAAAGCAAAGAGCCGATCTCAAAAATGAAGACGAAAAAGAGAAACGTGTGCTTCACATTGAGGTAGGTGTAGAGTTTTCCGGTAAAGGGTTGCAAAGCCGCACTGGTGGCCGGATTTGTTAGATTACATACAGTTCAAGTTGAGTTCTCTTTCGCATTGTTGTCTTCGGTGAAAGGGATTGTAGTTACCTTGAAAGCACATAGGCACTTCCGTACCATCCGATACTGTTGAGTCCTAATGTTAGCATTTGCGCCATTGTGGTTGTACAATTTCAAAAGATTAGGAATCGGTAGGGGGTTAAACGTACTCTTGCAACCGGTGGAAATCACTCGTAATGTACGGGATAGCCTCGGTTCGGGGGAGGCATCATAGTCAGCTGTCTGACCAGTATCGCACAATGATGCCCGTTATCAGTCAAACATTGTTAAAGCCGATTGTGACACGACACTGTGTTCTACCCGTACTCACCGTCGCAGTGATGCTGAAATCCAAGAGGACGAGAAAGAAGACAGACATAATGCCGAAGAGGGCAGCGTACAGCCTGTATCCGCTGATGTACTCGTGGTCTTCCTTGCCGAAGTCGCCATTGACGGCAGGATTGGCATTGGCTTCTGGTGACTCCGGGCCGGTGTCGGGAGCCGCTGTCCCCTGGATCTCCCTTTGGGCGTCGCCATGTGCATTCTCAGCTTTCTTGGAACTTGAGATGCCCATGTTTGTTGCGGTCATGGTTATCTCTGCCGCCATTTCTGCTTGACTCTGCTGTGGCTTCTCATGGATTGAAGCCTTCGGTAGTGAACGTGGTTCCATGTCCGATTCTGAGCGTAGTTATGCTTCTCCCGTCATAGTTGTCCGGTGCAAGAATCGTTGTTCTCAGTTTTCGATTGAAAGTTCGCGTGCGACGCAAGTTAAATCGAACCTGTCGAGGTAAGTAAGCAGAATGGGTAGAGGTCACATCTCTTTGTGTGTGATGAGACTGTAGCCATTACTTATAAGAGGTGTGGAACAAGCAATGCATGTCCCGACACCCCGCTTCCAACTTCGGAGCTCGTACTGCCAGTGCACTGGTTTGATAGTTTCTGTGGAAAGGAACCCTTGGTTACATGGACCTTTTGTAGTGCCAAGTAGATGAAGCAGATGAGACTTACTGATTGAGCCAAATTTTCTTGGCGAAGCCCTGATTGGATGCTCCCAAACAAGCACTCAACTGACGCTGACTGGGGATAGATGGTAAGTCAATATTCACGATAGGTACTTCTTAAATTCATCCACATGGTCTGGAGCTGAGCATCGCGTATTTAAGCTGATCTGTGATGGATCTTCGAGGGCTCTCCTTCTGGACCACAACCAGCCTTGCTTGAACTCAGGGTATTTGAGATTAATACATCAAATGGGTTACCAGACCGTGGCTATGTCTCCATTCGCCTTGCAGTGAAAATAAAGAGCACAGTCAAGGCCAGCCATATTGATACATAGAGAATACCTAGACGAAAAGGGAGGTAGGAAATTCCTCTGGTTCATGTGAGTACGTGAGATGGGCTTGAGACCAGACATACTACGTCGGAGATGAGGACGTAATGGAAGAGTAGATCTCGTCGACTACGCAAAGTATTTCAGAGAAACCTAGGTACGATCCTGCTTGCCAAGTCTTTATGTATCGGAAATGACGTCCTGTTATTCGACGGTCGAGCCCTTGAAGGCGAGGGATCTGCGAACTTTTCGGGTACCTAGACGAAGAACAGGGGCCATCGTTTTGTAGGCAGGATCCCAATGCGTCTATAAATTAAATAAAACTCCCGGATATGTGCTTGAAGCGCCGGAGAACAACGACAGACAATTTCGTTTTAATTGTGGATGTTGATGTTTTGACTGACGACGCATATCAAGTTCAAATCCAGAGTGAATGCTCAACTTACCTAGGTTAGAAAGTCCTCACAACAAAGCGAAACTCCAGAGTATTCAGCTGGCTCTACACACAGAATGATGAGAGACAAGACACATGGTTCGTCGGCAGCTTTGAAGAACTGTTGAGGGTGCTTCCATAGCCTAAGGCGGCTTGGCAAGTGAAGCAGCTGCATTAGAAACGGACCTTGTTGCGGAGGCAAAGATCTCCTTGCAGCATTGTTCAAACAATCCCGCCTGTGATTATATAGAAGGAAATAATCACACATGTGAGAACAGGACCTGCGTCATAGCTTATGTGGCCCCCTTGGATCAAAACGATCAGTAGCTCTACACCAGCAACGCCTCTACCATAGGCCCTACCGAAGTTTTTGAGGCCGTGGATGCCGGAGGCCGTAAACAAACTTGACGCCCAACTGCCAGACCAGACCTTCAGAGACTAGGATATGTTTGATTTAATCGCCAGTAGATCATCTCAGAGAAGTATTTAAACCCTAGAAACCGCCATTTCGATACATCACTCAAGAATGGGAAGACCAGCAAAGGCATCTTTGAAACGAAGCAAGAGTCCCATGGCGAAGCAATGAGTCCTCGGACGAAAGTGCTCTCGCGGAAACCCCTAGGTCAGACAGCCTTCTTTGCCGTTATTTATTCAGTGAGAATAAACGTCCAGAGTTGACGGGCGGCGGACGTGTCCGTCGAAAGTTCGATCCAGAATGGGCGGTCGAGAAAAGGACCCATAGTCGCAGAACAGTTCTGCTCAAGCATGGGTGCAACAAACAACCACCAATCGATATCATTCTTGGCTGTGTTCTCACGTTTGGATATAGACTAGAGGGCATATTTAATGACATGAAGCCCCTACATCTCATCTTGGAACATTGCCTGGTATGCCCCCAGACTGACCGACATCGTTCACGCATAGCCTGTCTGGAAAGAGGGCTTTCGGCGAGTATATAACTTCACCTCCCAGCTCGTCGAATAGGTCACGCAAAACAAAAGATGTGTATGGCAAGCGGCGTCTGCAATCATTGAAGTCTGGCACCGGCGAATGTCGAGAGTAAGAAAGCCAGTGACCCCATGGCAGACGCCTGTCTCGAGGAGTCGCATATCGTATCCTGGCTCGAGGGCTCGGTGAAATGCCGGAACACCCTCGCCATCGACCAGCGCTTCTGTCTGTAAGTTATTCGGCGACTACTCGGGCACCACTCGAACCACATCTATGCGAAGCCGAGGGCGACAATGACCGGCCAGCATACAGCCGTGATGCTGACGGTAGGTCTTGCTCGGGCCAAGGGGACGAAGTGAGCCCGGCGTTTCACTCACCATCCATACTCACGACGCCATTGTATGCCAAGATTGTGAGAAAGCTCGGTGAAGGTGCTTAAATACTACTACCCGGCGGGAGGTGATATTCGGCCTAACCGTTAAACATCACTTCAACCAACAAAATCCGTGCCAACGATGTCACCGTCGCGATTCGGAAACCACAGGCATCATCACACAAACTCCACACAGCAAGAGACCTCAGAGTCATCAGAACATATCATCCAAGTTTGTTCAATTTGATCCAAATTCCCATATCCCAAAACAAAACCCTAGTAGGTCCAGCGTTCCCTACACGAACGACGAAACGAACCGAGCCACACGGGCTATCCGTGAGGAGGGGGCTCACTCTCTGATGCATCTAACCCAAGCGATGCACCTTGTTGAAAGAGAAAATGTTCCTGTCCCGGCATAACCCATGGTCCCTCCTATGTTCCCAAAAAGCCTCAAAAAAGGGCGTGAAATCGTCTCCCCAATCCCAGGGGAGGAATCATCGGCTTCTCTCGAATGCTCTATCTAAAGAACGCCGATGGATGAACTGAAAGAGAGAAAAATGTGCAAGAAATGCCCAGCAAAAATACTCCTGTCCCAATGCATGACGGACTCTCATTTTTTGCTTCGGAAAGAAAGTCATATCCACATGCGGCATCAAACAAAAGAGAGACATACTTCATCATCTCGCGGTTGGGTCTACCAAAGACGTCCCGCGAGGCGCCTGCTCAGCTTCTTGCGCTGGTTGACCGGTTCGTTCTGACGCACATTTCTCCAGGGGCTGCGGTCGCGGTCTTCCCAAGTTTGCATTTGCGCTGTGTAAATTGAGTCAGTCCATTTCCCTTTCTCTCTCTCTCTCTCTCTCTCGGCTTCTTCTGTAGAATGCGCAAGGGACTTACCAAGAAACCTGTTCCAACGACGGTCCTCGTCCCACAGGATATCGTCTCCAGACTCCCTCGCGAGCCTCTCCCTCCTAGCCCGCGACGCCGCCTCCTCGCCGACCAGATACGGGTCCTCGAGCGGGCGAAAGTCCCTCGCGCGCTGCGCTGCCTCTTCCTCCGCCATGCGCTCTGACATGAAGCGCCGCAAGTGTGCGACAGGGTCAGCTCCGCCCTGGTTCATGCGCCTGCGGGCGACGTTGTTGAGGGTCGGGTTGGAGTGCACGGTGGACCATGTCGGTATGCGGAAGTTGTTGAGCTGGGGAACGACGGCCGACGCGGGCGGGATCGGGGGCAGGCCGGAGCGGGGCTGGGGGGTTGTGGTGCCAGAGCGGGTCGGGGCCGGGGCGGCGGGTAGCAGGGAAGTCGGGTATTGGGTGGGGCCGTTCGGGTTTGCGGCGGCGTTGTTTGCCGGGGGCGAATATGCGGGTATCGGCTCTGGGTTGGGTGCAGTGGAGTGGTATGAAGGCGCGTCTGAGACTTTTCTCACTGTTAGTATTTTGGTCTGGCGGATTTCCCATGGTGGGAAGGCAGGTGTCGTCGAGGTGAGGCTCAGGCGGGCATGTCAGGCGCCGCCGGGGCCGTGGCCAGTGCAGAGGCTCCCGGCGTCCCGCTCTCGACCTCGTGAGGATGTTCTACTTACAGTAAGACGGTGCGGCGGAACGGATCGAGGCTGTTTCAAAGTCCTCAGAACTCAGCGCGTCGGTGCGCGTGGGGAAGAATCGTGTGTGTTCGGCGACGGCGGCGGCCATTTTGACGAACGACGGTTGGTGGGATGAGGTGCAAGTTGGGAAGCGCGTTGTCTCAACGAGTTCAGGTGTAGCCAGTCGAAGGTAGAATGCGAAAGGTGGAAGAGAAGATGGCGACCATCGGGCGGCAGAGGGAGAACCGGGCTCTCTTCAATAACGGTGAAGCGCAAGTCAAGCAGAGATGCGGCGGCGGGTAGTCTGATGTATGTTGAGGTGTGTGCGTGTGCTATGTGTGCTGTGCGCAGAGATAACGAGGGCGAGAGGGTTGCAGAGAAGGTTGGGAAATGAGCGTTCTGGACGTAGATGACGCCTTCCAAGGCTCCAAGTTCTCTAAGACACGAGGGTCAGGGGAGAGGAATAAGAAGTCGGTCACGCACGAAGCGATGGAACAAGAAAACGAAGTGGACGCCGCCCACGGATAAAGCAGCCCAGCGATGGCTGCAAGCTTTCAGTCCGAGCCGGCGGGAACTGGGATGCCTCTGCCCGAAAGGTGGGTGCCCTTGGTGCGTGGTGCGTGGTGTACCGCCGTACGCAGCGAGCGTGTGTGCGTGGATGGGGGAGGGGTGTGCGGTGTAGGAGTGGAAGCTTGCGTCTTGGCGCAGCAGTAGCTTCGAGGCTCCTCGTATGTATCTTTGAGTAGATTTTGGGGATGGACGAGACCTTCTGTGGTTGTGTAGAGGAGGTGCGGGACACGTGAGAAGGGACCAGAACAAACGGCGAGTCCAACGACAGGAAGGCAAGGCCGGACGGAAGCAGGGTTCTGGGTTGATGTGGTTTGGATGTGTTTCTGTGGTGGTTTGGCAGGGCAGGACGATGCAGGTCAGATGTACAGTTTTCCTCTTTGAGAAGCAGAGGGAGGGGTGAGGGGTCGAGGCAGTGGAAGGGGGAAGTAGAAGAGGATGGATGGCATGCAGGTCGGGCGTGGAAGGTCGGTCCCCTTATACTAGATCAGGATAGGGAGGTAGAGGATGAGGAGGACCAGATCAATAAGCAAGCCAACAAGAGAAAGAAGTTCGCAGCGTTGATATATTAGCTGCTGGCCACGATAGACATGGTTGAACCGGGGCCGCGGATAAGAAAGGGGAAGCAGGCACCACGAAGAACGATAGGTAGGCAGACTGGAGACAAGACGGGAAGCAGCATCAGCATCAGCATCAGCAATGCAGGCTGGAGAGGCCGAGGAAGTGGAGGCACTGGAGGCAGTGGAGGATAGCACCAAGTGGCCCACGGGGGCGTCGTGTTCCTGGCGCAAACGTGCCGGTGCCCAGCATTGGCTGACGACGATGGAGAGGCTGTCAGTTTAGCCATGGGCAGCGCCCCATTTTGGATTCTGGGGGGCGTGGAACAAGTGGAGGACGAGGTGGATGACAGACGGGGAGAGAACTACTCGGTGAAGCGAACGGGTCGGGCTTGGTGAGGATGATGAAGCGAAGGGCGAATGTGGGAGTGAACGACAGGTACGATGCATACATAGCCTGGTCCGTTAATAAAGAGTCCAATCCCCATCAGCAGCAGCAGCAGCAGCAGCAGAGGGGGAGCATGAGTGACATTCCGAGGTTGAGGGTGAGGTGGGGAGTTGCGGCGCACTTGCAGCATTCTGGATGTTCACTAAATAATACACTAAGACTGAAGTAGCAAACCACGAATAGAGAGCGGGAATAAATGGCAACCGGAGAAAGGCCCGGTTTGGTTGTTGAGTCTTGACGAGCAGACAGGCACAGCAAAGCAAAGCAAAGCAAAGCAATGATGAGAGGAGAGGGGAGAAGAAGAAGCAAGTGTCAGCCAGGCGCGGGGTTGTCGCCCGTGGAAGGGCCCACTCCACTGTAGGTAAGGTACCTTACCTTACTTGACTTGACCCGACTTGTTGACCGCGCTCAGCACAGCCCAGCCCAGTCCCCAAGTCCAGGCCAGGCCACCCACCCATCGAAAGTGCTCTTGCTGCAGCTGCAATTAATTAGCACAGCGCCGTCTTGGTCTTGCCCGTCGCTGAACTGAAAGGAAGAAGCACGCCCAAAGGTGCAGCGTGTCGTTCCCGTCCCCACCAACGCCGACGCCGCCCGAAGCCCCCGAGAGCTGTCAAAAACACCTCATCCCGTCATGTCTTTGCTTCGCTTGTTTAGTAGTGCTAGCAGCATCATCCCGGTGAGGCCTTTGCGGCATATTGTCTGTCGAGGAATAACGTTTGGGTGAGGCGCTGCGCACTGGCTGGTTCACATACGCGCCTGTCCTACAGAAACAACGACAGGGACACGGGATGAGAGGATAGATACTGTGATGGGTGATGTTAAGGCGGTCAGCAACGTACCTTACTGCGGCACGACAAGACAGACAGAGGGTACAAGTCGTACAATGCAATGTTTTGTTTCCAGTTCTTTGGTGGCCTCTCGTCCACTCGCCGGGGGTGCTGCGCTGCCTCTGGGGTCTTGGCAGGGAAACGCCGCGGCCTGTGAAGGGACCCCAAGTCTATGGGTCTCGGCGGCTTTTGTACCGCTTTGTATCTCAGGTATTCGTACTCCCCTTCCAGAACACTCAACCACTTCCATTCTCGCTCTCGACTGCCCACGGCGAGGGGATGAGCGATAGCGGGGGCTTGGGGGGTTACACCTCGGGCCAATCCATCCGCCAGCCATCTGCGAGCACGACAGGGATCGGGGGACTGCGACGACGACGAGGGCCACCCAGAGGTGCTGTGCCTTCTTTGCACCAAGCATTTGCAGCGGAACATGGTCCGGAGGCGAGGGGGAAAAGACATGTAACGTAAGGTGGTAGATGCACAACTGGCAATGGCAATCACAATGCTGGAACTGAAAGTGCTAAACCTGAGCACCGTGCCCGCGTCTTCAACAGCATGGATGCCAGAATGTGACGAGACGGCGCCAGAATGAGGTGCTTGCCGTGTGCTTGTGCAGTGCCCAGCGCGGCACGATACGGAACACCCGCTGAACCCCCCCCCCGCCTTGCCCAGTCAAGAAACCCCACCACGGCGCCATGCAATCAACTTTCCAGGTTGGTGAACTTGCCCTTTTCTCGGAGAAACATGTTACAACTTGTGGATGACGGGCAAACCACGCGTCTCAAACCAGCTCCGAGCCAAACAAATCCAAAAACCGACCTTCCATCCATATTCTATGGGCAGAGAGAGAGAGAGAGAGAGAGAGAGAGAGAGAGAGAGAGAGAGAGAGAGAGAGAGAGAGACATGATGCACTGTATGAGAGGTCTGAGCCAAGATTGCTAACTGGAGCTACGTGTGAACCCGCCCTCATCCACTATGACGATCAATCCTCCCCTGCCCAGCCCTACACCGGGAATCCCAAAACCTGCTTGTCCTGCCTCTCATTTTCCGAGGGATCGACTTTCCCGTCGCGCTGTAGGTATTTGATGTACATGTTTGCTGTCGCTGCCATTCTGTTACCGTATTTGGCTTCAAGTTATCCCCGGACTGTGGATTAGGATGATGCTGCCGTGCAGGAGGGACAAGAACACATGTGTACCCCAGGCATACTTAGGTACTCCAAACAGAGTTGAGTAAGCATCACATTCGCAGCCACAGCTGGATGTCCCCTGAGCTAGACACACATCACCAAATGCCACCGCAGCGTGGTATCATTATCTCTTAGGTTGGATATGCTACATCATGGAGAGATAGAAACCAAACGGTGGCTTGGCTGGGCACGAATGTGGCACACGAGCACACGAGCACAAGACCAACGCCTTTCCATTCCCTCACAAGACCCAAGCCTCACACACCTCATTCACAGTGTTATCCCCAAAAGGCCAGGGCCTGGGCTGTTCGGCACATGCAGCACGGAGGATTTCTCCAACTGATCATCGGCCACCCGGTCGATGCAGTTGTTCGTCCCTCCTCTCTCGCCCTCCATTCTAGGTGTTTTTTTTTTTTTTTTTTTTTTTCGGTCTACTGCCGTATGAACCGCCAAAATAAATACATCCAGATCGGCGCTGCCAAGGTTTACTGGACAACAGCCGCTGGGCGATCGATCTGTATGCCGTTTTCTGGGAGGGGCCTACTTCTATGATGACCTTTCAACGACTTCCATTCCTGATGGTGGAGGATTCTGTATCGCGGGCTCGGAGGACTTTGGTGTCTCTCTCATTGCAGTCAATGTCTTGTTCCTTCTCATGGTATCCGTATCGTACTGCATAAAGAGAGACAACGGCATCTTTGCAGAGACGACCCGCAGCTCTCAGCCGGGCTCCCGGTCGTGATAGTGTCAGCATGTCGTCAACTTCTCCATAGTCGGCACCCGTCATCCGCATGAAGCTCCATCAAACACTCCGCCTCCATTTTCCATGGGTTCGCAGGGGGCAACCGCGACATGTCAACATGCAACATGACATATTGACAGACAGCGACAACAAACAAGAACGCCTGTTCAAGCGGAGGCTCTGGCGGCTGGCCGTTGAATCCTTAGCTCTAGCTTGAGACACCTCACGAGCTCGGACACCGATCCGACCTGCCCATTTTTTTCGTCCGAATATCTGCGGCCTACCGAGAGGTAAACCCTGCCTCTAGGTAAAGATCAGACTGAAACAAGCGGCTACTAGTCCCGAGCAAAGTGCGTCATCTGGCCCATGTGGACGAAATGAGCTTGAGCTTGTTTATACTACATTCACAGGCGTAACTGGAGCCGACGACGTAACTCGAGCTTGCGCAGCTGTGGCTGGGCATAGTGCTGAAAGTAATGGCAGGCCAAAATCGGTGATGGTATCTCTTGAACATGCTCTAGTAACAGATATACATGGCCTCGAAGGCATTCATGGTACTGTCACCCCACGACTCGGCCGTCCATTTGAAAGAATCCGCCGCCTGCTGGTCGACGTCGATGTTCACCTTCAACCCGTTCTTGTTGCTGGCGTCCAACCCCGTGAAGCCCGCGATGACGGTGCCGAACCCAACACCGACATTCTGCGTCTGGGACTTCGTCTTCCAGTTGCCGCCGTCCATCGCGTTGGCCGAGATGGTTCCGACACGCACCCCATGGCTTCGCGTCTTGTCGACGGCGATGAAGGAGCCAGAGGCCGAAGCCAGCCGGGAATGTCCGTACGAGGAGATGATGAGCTCGAAGGTCGTGTTCGTCACCTGGCCCAGGCGGACGCGCAGATTGAAGTTGTCGTCGGTGGTGCGGTGCATGAACCCCGACAGCCAGACGCACACGGTGGGCGGCTGGCGGAATATCGGCGGCCGGGGGCGCCCGACGTTGTCTGGGTCTTGAAACTTGACCACCTTGCGGAAACCCGTCGAAGTCACGGCGCCGGAGAACCAGTTGCCGACCAATATACCGGTTTCCGTGGGCGGCGGCGGGAAGTACCAGGACAGCCCGCCGCCCTGCAGGTCAGCGCTGTTGTCGCCGTCCTTGTTGAGCGTGATGGGGAACTTGTGGTGCTTGTCGGGGAGCTCGGCGTACGCGGTGACGCCGGTGTGGTGGCCCTGCGCGATGTTCAGGCGCTTCAGGCTGACGACCACTCTCTGGTCCACGTCTTCGACGTTCGTGTTGAGGAACACCACGCCCGTGTTATGAGAGTGGCCGCTGCCGTCCTGGGAGGTGGCCCACGTATCCCATACGTTGGCGCCGTCTTGGAAAGCGTCGATGTCGGATGCGGTGCCGTATGCGGTCGTGTCTTTCAGTTCGCCTGCCCAGGCGTGGTCCTGTGTGACGAAGCGTCCGACGGTCCGGCCGAGCTGTGTGTACTCGACGGTGAGAGGGCTCTGGACGATTTCATGAGTTCGACTTGATCATACTGCGTGGAGCTCCAGCTTCCAACATACCAGCTTGGTTGGCTTTGTGATTTTGCCGACGAGTCTGACGCCAACCTGTGGGCGATCGTTGTAATAGAAGAACGTCCCGCTGAAGAGACGGTCGGTCAGCAAGGCTCACTATGTCTCAAACTCGCGGGCCTCTCACCGAAGGAATTGACGTTGCCACCACATGAAGAAAAGTCTGCCTCCGACTTCGAGCTTGAGCTTCTTTCGCAAGCCAGGAACTTCGACCTGATATGGTGAGCGAATGGTGAATACGTATAACAACAACATCAGTGTTTGTACCTCTAGGCCCCAAGAAAATAATCCTGGATCCAAATGGGCGGAACATCGAATGGCAGTGTTGAACACGGCCATCTCCTTGATCTCGTCTTCTGATAGAAGTCGTCCACCGAGATCAAGGGGCTCGGTGGCGACAGGCGTTTCGGTCGAGATGCCGGGCGATGAAGTCGGGAGCTCATCAGTGTCGTCATTGCTACCGTGAGATACAATATCGGCAGGGGTCGCCGCGACATCCTGCTGAGGGAGAGCGATTTCTGCCATTCTGATGTGATTGAGGATGCGGCTTTGCGATGTCTTGAAATGACCTGGGAATGATGAGGATCAACTTAGTTCGACACCGCGTCACCGTCCTTTTATCTTCATCATGTGTCCGCGGGCAGCTCGGCGACATTAAAACACTAGACAGCTTCTCATGAACGATTGAGACACGGCGTCACCGTGGACAATAGTGTTGTTAACTGCCGATAGGGCTGCTCGTATCCATTTAGACGCCAGATACGGCTCAAATCTATTTCTGGTTGAAACGTGTTCAGCTATTCATCAGCCGGGTGGGTGATATATCAGCGTCATATCGGCAAGCCCGTCGGCATGCTGGGAAAAATTGTAAAGCGTGGCGTTGAAGTGTTGAGCTGAGAGCCTCAGCTGAGTCTCTCAGCTGAGAGAAGCTTGCAGTGCATATTGACGGTCCTAGTGTCTGCAAGGAGGCTATGAACGACTTTGATTAGCTTCAGCTCACATCTTCCGTCTCAGCCTATACTTTCAGCTTCACTTCGGCTTGTAACTCTCCTGTAAAGCGTCTAACCTTGGATTAGGTTGGTTGGCTCTGTATACGAGATTGTAAGTCGAATCTCTAACACTGTTGCTGTTGGGTACGGTTGATGTCTATGACATGAGCTCAGCAAAGCTTTTCTACTAATGACCTATCCTACAAAACTGACGAAGAATGCGGTTGTCATTTAAGGCAGCGATTGCATATAAAGTACAACGAAACTGCCTCATACCCTCTTAAAAAGTGGACAAAGAAACTTCCTCCAACATAAAGTACATCGACCATCTCTTTTTGCTTTGGATTCACTCCAAACTGCCTCTCACCCTGACACTCATCCATTCAGTTCTCAACTCCCATAACAATAGTCATGCAGGCCCGCCGTCTGGGTTACTACGTACAATCCCACACGTACGATCGCGATCCCAAGCGATGGCTGTCAATGCTCCCGCTCGGCGAGCCTAGCCGACACACTTCCCACATCATCATATCCGCTTTCCATCTGAACTACACCAAGGACGACGGCGCCGGCAACCACAAGATCTACCTCAACGACGAGATCTACGACCAAGGCGACAACGTCAGAGTGTGGGAAGAAGCCGCCGAGCTGCAGCAGAAGGGCATTCTTGTCTTTGGGCTGCTGGGCGGCGGCGGAATCTGGGAAGCGACTGGCCTCGGCGGCGGCGATGCCGAGTTCGACAAGGGCTACAAGCTCATCAAGGACATGATCGCGGCCAAGAAGCTCGAGGGCGTCGACCTCAACGTCGAGCCTCACAATCCCATCGGCGTGCAGGACATCGGCAACGAGGGCGTGACGAAGGTGATCAAGAAACTCAAGGCTGACTTTCCGCATTTGCTCATCACCATGGCTCCTGGCGGCGGCGAACTGCTGAGCCCGGGGGGACTGTCCGGGGTCAATTATCAGACACTGTTCCGAGAGGAGGGTATGCACGATGCTATATCGTGGTTCAACGTGCAGCTGTACAACAACTGGGGAACGCTGGATGTGGATGAGTTCAGCAGTTATGTAGCCGCTGGCTTCCCGGCGAACAAGCTCGTGTTGAACTTGGTGGGGAACCCCGACCCAGAGGAAGCTGCCGATGGCTGGATTGACGGACCAACCATCAAGACGGGTGTCGAGGCGATCATGAAGAAGATCCCGGACATGGGCGGTATCGATTGCTGGGATTGGTACAACGCCACTCTCGATGGTAAGGAGCCCGTTGAGCATCCCGAGGCTTGGTCTGATTTTGTGAGCGCTGTTCTCTTCCCCGACGGCCACCACAACAGTGCCTCATGAGTGTTCGTCGTGTGTGCTAGACATGGGAGGTCGGTGGTCGAACTTGGCCTCGAGCTTGGGTGGACGCTCGAGGTCAAGATTTGATGGGAAACCACTGGAACTCCTGACATTGGCTGTCGCTGATAGTCATGACAATCATGGTGTAATAAGAATGCGGGGCTTTGAAAGTGCTAGGAATTGAATACAACTCTCACAAACATCAGTGCTGGTAGGGCGGCAAACGGATGGTTGACTCCGCTGCAGCGGGCGGGATGTACTTGGTCCCCATCTTGACATCTCGATTTGCTAGTAACAATCAGGATTGCATCTTTAGTCCCATCTCCCCCAGACAGCAGGGCACTAAACAAGGCGGCAGCGGCGGCTCAAGCAAATAGAAACCGCAAAGTCCTACCTGCTAGCTAAGAGCTAAGACGACGTGCAGTCTCAGCCTTAGTTAGCACCACCACTATCACCTTCACCCCCCACCCCTCAAATGCTTTAGTCGTCCTTCTTCCCAACCGTGCCGCCCTTCCTCAGCCCCCAGAACGCAATGACGACAACGGCCACCGTCGCCGCGAAGATGGCCCAGAAACCGGCGCGGTAGCCGGCCATGCGCGCTTCCCTCTCGTCGGCGGCGGCTGAGTGCTCCGTCACGGAGGACGCGATGGCCGCCGTCACGGCCAGGCCCACCGCGTTGCCGATCTGGCCGACCTCGGCGAAAACGCCGCCGGCGAGGGACTGGAGGTCTGCCGGGAAGGCGTCGGAGATGATGAGATTCGAGACGGTGAAGAGGGCTGTTGTTATTGTGAGTTGCGTCAGTCTTGCGGTTGCTTCTCAAGAGCCAAAAGGGGGGGGGGGGGGGGGTGTACCGTCTGCGCTGATTGGTGATAGAGCGAGGGCCCAGAAGGGCGCGTACCAGTAGTAGCCGTCAATTTTGACCGTGGCCATCGCGAGGGGCGCGGCAATGGTAACGAGGGCGGAGACGCCGGCTAGGAATTGTACTTTAACTCTGGAGACGAGGTACGCGCACGCCATGTTCACGATTGTGTCTGTGATGATGTGCGGGAGGAAGCGGATGGAACTTTGGAGAGCGGATACGTGTTGGACTTCTTGGAAACTAAAACGACGAATAAGTCTTTGCGTTCTTACTTTGAGACTGTTTTTGACTCACAATAACATGATGAAGTACTGAATCGAATTCAGTGCGGCCCAACTGAGAAAGATGGATACCTGTTCGGTGTAAGATGCAATGTTGAGTGTGTGATCAGGAAAGCCGACTTACGCAGATGGATGTGAAGGCTGCATTTCGCCACAAACGGTTCGGAATGAGCGCCGGTCGATTATTCTTGAATTGGAAGTCCATCCAAATTGGAAAAGCCACCAACAAAACTACAGCTACGACCAGAAGAGCAATGTTGGAGGCGTCACTGAGTTTCGTGTAAGACGAAGTAGTCATTGCCAAAACATACAGCAGCAGCCCCAAAGCGACGCTCACAATGATAGCTCCGATCCAGTCAATATCCTCGGCGAGACGGCGAGTCCACGTCTTCTCAGACTGTCGATGCACAGATGGAAGAGACCAGATTGCCGCAGTTGAGAGGCAGACGTTGATCATGGCCATTATGTAGTACCCCCACCGCCATCCGATGGTGTCTGCGACAATTCCACCGACGACCAGACCGAGCGCGTAGCCCAAAGGGAACCCGATGCCGTTCATGGAGAAGGCGACGTTGCGCCAGTTCCCCTTGGGAAAGGTGCTCGTGATGAAGCTCATGGCGGTCGGGAGGCACGTTGAGATTGAGATTCCCAGCATCGTGCGGAAGAGGATGAGCCGGATACCGGTCCTGGCCAGGCCGACGGCCACCGTAAAGATGGCATAGAGAAAGCTGCCTGTCAGCCACATCAGTTTCGCGCCGACGACGTCGGCGACGGCGCCGAAGATGAGGAGGAGACAGCCTGCTGCCAGGGAGTAGACCGCGGCTGGCCATAGCGAGAGACCATCGGCGAGGCCCACGTCCACGGCGATCCGTGGGAGGGCGGCGATGAGGATGCCTGATCCCATCGTGTTGAGGAAGTTGACGCCTGCGAGTGTGACGATGACAGTGACGCCTTTTGCCTTGGAGGCATTTCTGGAGGGGTTGCCAGTTGGGCTCTCGGTGTCTGTTGTAGGTTGGGTATGGATGATGTGCTGCTGGTCCAGAGGCTGTTGTGTTTGGCTGCGTTTACTCTTTGAAGGCTTCAGAGACTACATCTCAATGGTTGACGCCGCTTGGCTTGGGGCATCCTGGACCAACAGGGCCTCTGGCATTGCCTCTTTGAGACCAATCATTGTTTACAATCAGTGAGAGAGTTGGACGAGAAACACTGGAAACTGATGCACCACGAAGTTATGGGTGGAGGAATATATCGTCAGCACGACTCTCCAAAAACGTCGCATTTGCACTTGCAAGGGCGTGCAAGAATCAGGTGATTGGGATAGCCTGGGCCAATCACTCGCAACTTTTGCAAGAAAGCTCCAGGATTACCAATCAACCGAGACTCATATTAACAAATGAACGAGGAAAGACGAAAGTTCCCAGGGGAACGCGGGCATAACGAAGCTGACACCGTCGTTCAAACCCCTCCGGTGAGAGTGAGTATGGACGGTCAACCTGAGGCGTGCCGCAACATTCGCTCCACCAATCTGGAATTGGAGATATTTCCAGGTTGCGAAGTCCCAGCAGCTCGGACCAGGTGTGCTTACGTACCTAGAGAGGACCGGGGGCAGACGAGCACGTGATCCCGCGTACAGTGCGCCACGCTCGACGCGCTGGCGGGGGTGGGCTGCCTTGAGCTTGACGAAGTCGCAGTTCACGTCTGCGTCGCTTTTTTCGCAGCGAACGCCGTGAGCTCCTCCAGCGGAAACCTTCCTCGCCGCCTTCAGTCTCTCGCCTCCAAGCTTCCTCCGAGCCAAGAGACGATGCCGACGAGACCATGGCGGCAGAACAGCTGTACGGCAAACCTGCTGGCGCAGTTGCCAATGCGCCGCCTCCCTCCACGTTAGCCGCCCAGCTCGTCGAAAACCTGCCTGCTTCGACAAAGTCCACACGATCCGATGAGAACACCGAGCTGAGAAGCTTGTCCGCCGTCATCGAGCGGGTCAAGAACAACCCCGGTCTGCTGCGCACGCCCGACGAACGAACGGAGCACAATCATATGCTCATATACGTCTATTCCCGCGTCGTCCTAGACGGAATCAAGCTCGACGATCCTTTCGCCGACAAGAAGGTTATACGGAGCGAGGCATTGAAGGCGATCAACTTCTTGAAAGTCACGATCGAGGAGACACCGATTGTCATGAACTATACCACGGACGGGAAACAGTTCGTGTTCCGCGGGGAGGAGCCACTTTGGGTCTGGGTCTTTCCCAAGGTCCTGAAACTGCTTGGCCATGCTCGCTGCCTTGACCTCACGGCTCCAATCGAGGAGTTCTTTCGGTTCATCATCTTGGTGGTGAGTGGAGTTGGTTCAATGGGAGCGCTGTTGTCGTCCATGCTGCTCTACCTGCGAGAAACAAGCAATGGTGAGTTGTCCATCAGAATGCGTCAACACACCATGATGACTAATGGTCACAGCTCTCCTGTCTCGCCTACAAGAGACGGCGCCTATTGCCCCTGCACAGGATGCGACTATAGACATGAGCCTTCCTCCTGCCGGTACACTCGAGCTGCTCCTGGGAAAACCTGGCATTCTCTTCGTACAACAGACTACATACGCTGTCCCGCATGCGTCACAAGCCGTGCGCCAAGCAGCAGCTCTAATATCAACACTCGCACACCCGTCCATTGCTAGATACTCGGGCCCTCTGTCACGCGCGCCGTTTGTCGAGCTGAGACTATGGTTGCTCGACTCGTTGCTTTCCCTACGTGCTGTGCAAAACACATGGCAGCCCGTTGCCCCAAGCGCAAAGGCTGATTTGCTCAACGTATCTCTTGGCCTGCTTCCAGACGAGCTGTCTACAGGCAAGAAAGCCTTGCTACCGCAGAAAGCGTACACTTCTCTGGCGTTATTGTGTGCCGAGCTCGCAGCACGGCCGGATGAGATTGCAGGCCCAGATGAATCGAGTCAAGCTGCGAGGAGAACACTCTGTAAAGCACTTCTGAGACTTGCCCAAGTGTCGCTAGTAGACCGAGAGATTGGAAGACTGGCAGCACCTCAGGTTGTTTGGCCACTCGAGCTGCTCTGCATCGAAGTACCCGTACTAGGGGAACCAAGTGACTTTTCAGTACGTTGATGCTCTGCACTCTCTGACCTAGCACTGACATGCGCAGCGTTCTATCAGTGTCCTTAAACAAGCAACAGCACCGACTGTACCCTCAAAATTAGACGACGCAACCCTGCCAGCTTGCTTCACGGACACCGAATTACGAGCTCTGGTCGAACGTCTTGGCATTGCAGAAAGTGATGTAGAAAGCGTCACAGTGGATGACGAGCCTGCGACCAAGCGGCGAAAAGTCCTGACTGAAGGCAATGAGCTTGTGGAACTGACAGCACGCATCGACGAAGTTCTTGGAGTTGTGAACGATCTAGACAATCTGGAACACAAGTTTTTGTAAGGCGTCGTATTTCTCCAGTTCCCTTGGGGGAGGCTAACTTCTCTAGAAACGCCTATCCACATATCAATGTCAAGAGCCAATGCCTCGCCATTGATCTGATCTCCCGCACTTGCTGCGCTGCGGACGCGATCACTCAAACGGGCAGACCATTCGTAGGAAAGGACGGAAAGATAATTTGTGACGTATGCGATCGCAAAGACGAAGGGCCGAAGAGGCCCGACACTATTGACACCGAAACGAAAAGAGAGGCCCAATCGATATTCACAAAACTCATCAACCTCCCTTCCTTCAAGGACTCCAGAAGGCCAAGAGTAGTGGCAATGATCGCCCTCAGACGCATCATAAATCATACAGATGAAGCTGAGCTGTTTGACCTCGAAACTTCTCCTTTGGGGCAGTGGTGTCTGCAAGGATTGCATAGCTCTATCAGAGAAATACGCATCGCTTCAGGGTATGCTTCCCTATCCTACCCATCTTGCATGGCTAATTTTGTTCGACAGACGGGCTTTGGCTCTCTTCTTGAAGAAACCAGCCTCTAGCACGATAGACATCAGTGTCGTACACCGAAATCGCAAGAACGCGCTTGGTCTTCTCAAAGCTGCATCGGAAAAGGATGCAGTAATCTTCCACGAGACTGGGGTAATGGCGTGGAGCCAGCTGGGACGGTAGGCACCACTGACAACAGCATCATCTTTGGGCTAAGATATTGACATCACTTAGAGTGGTCACCGGGGACGAACTAAACATAGTATTGCACCAGTTACTCGAATATCTCGGAAGCAGCAACAGTCTGATATCTTCCTGTGCCTTCAATGAGGTATGTTCTTGGTGCCATCTTTGAGCCACCTTGACTGACGTATTCAGATCAACAACTTGGCTGCTGCCCGGCATGTAGCACCACGCCGCTTGTTCGAGCCTTTCTGGAGAAATCTCGCCTACTTCGCTGTAAAAGATATGGTGGCACGACCGCAAATCAGCCGGTCGCTGGCCGAAATCTTGCAAATCTCTGTGAACGAGTTTCTTCTCCTCATCCAAACTCATGCTCTGCCATGGCTGGTATTGATGAAGAAGAGGGATGTAATCCAAAAGATTGCTGAGGCCCGTGGGGAAAAGGACGTTGGTTTCCCGGTGATGGACTCTATCAATATCGGTCCAGTCCTCGGATTGCTTTTAGTGCAAGACGTGCCGGACGTGGCGCAATTCACCATGGCGAGGCTTGTCGAGTTTGCGCCAACTCTCGCTGATACCACGCTGGCTGATGTGATACAGGCCGAACTTGTTATGGTTGTCCTTGAGCTACTCAAAGCTGCGGCTGAAGCAGACGAAGCCCGCAAGGCCCGTGTGAGTTTTTACGCTCTGAAAATACCGCATTCTTACTGATTTATTTTGAGGTTATCGATGCCATCACCACAATGTGCAACTTGGTTATGGCCGCGAACAAGGACAAGCCCAAGAAGGGCAATCTCATCGGTCGTTTCCTCCAGGCGTACATGCTTGGCCTTATGGCTCGCCTGGCGGACGTCATCAATGATTTTCATGGGCTATGCCTGCCTCCCGAGGAACAAATACGTTGCATTCGAGCATTGGAGGAAGCGATCAAGCTTTGCCAGTCTTACGTGCGCATTGCTCGGCCACATGTGAGTTGACGCGACCATCAGACTGGTTTTCTTTACTGATCCCTGTAGATTGCTGCTTGTCTTCTGTCGGCCATTGCTCAGGACGAGCTCAGAGAGGCGGCGTTTTCCTGCTGGGCGGTCCTTCTAACCTACCTTGAAGAAGAGGACGTTGAAGTCTTGTTGGAAACGACGTTCTTCATTATCAATCATTATTGGCCTGTGTTTGACGACAACACACGCATCAAGGCCAAACATCTGATTTCCACCATTATAAAGCACTTCAGCGCAGTCATCGAGATGTACATCTGGAAGTTGCCATCATTGGCACATATTCCTGAACTGGCTGAAGTGGAAGCTCAGCTCCAAAAAGTGCGTCGAGATCAACCCATCGAAAGCAGGACAGCATTTGCCATCTTTGCAGCCCGAGTGGCACACGAGAACTCGGGTGTTGTGCTTCAGGCTCTCAGAGAGCTTGTCGCATACCTCAAACAGCACAGTGGTTCCCTACAGACGTCCGCGATTGGTCAGCAGCCGGATCCTGTGTTGTCAACGCTGCTCCGCGCCTTGCTTGATTGCGCTTCGGAGTACAGCACTGTGCAGCCCGAAATCGCTAGCCTGTGTACTCAATGCGTCGGTCTGGTTGGGTGCCTTGACTCGAATAGAATTGAGGCTGTCAGAGAGCAGAAGTCCATGGTTTTATTGAACAACTTTGAGAACGCAGACGAGACGACGGACTTTGTGCTCTTCATCCTGGAGCAAATCCTGGTCAAGGCCTTCCTTTCCACGACAGACACAAAGCTCCAAGGCTTCTTGTCTTTTGCCATGCAAGAACTCTTGGACAAAGTGGATATCAAGGCAGCCTGTGCCTTCCGAAGCACTGGAATGAGAGACGGCGATCTGATCTACAGAAAATGGCTCACTCTACCTGAAGGCATTCGGGAGACTCTAACCCCATTTTTGACCTCCAAATACGTCTTAACACCTGTCACACCTGCACCTGTTGAGTATCCCATTTTCCGTCCGGGTAAGCCGTATGGGAACTGGATGCGTTCCTTTACCATGGATCTTTTGCGTAGAGGACAGAATTGGCACGCAGATCTCATTTTCGGGCCGCTGGCTCGTACTATTCGGGTCAAGGATGTCGCGGTAGCAGAGTTCCTGCTTCCATACTTGGTCCTCCACGTCATCATTGGCAACAGAAGCACGCGGGAAGATCGTGACAATATTATCGGCGAGCTGGTTGGCATCCTCCAGCACCAGCTTGCCGAAGATGCTCCGTACGCGGAGAGGGAGGATACGAAGCTTTACTGTGAGGTAACGAGGCAGCCCATTCCAAGCGTATGTGACGACTTTGCTAAGCAGGACACAGGCCGTCTTCCGAGTGCTTGATTATGCAAGCAGGTGGCTGCAGGAAAAGAATGCTAGGCGCAAAAATGACAGCGATCTTCCGTCCATAGCAAGAGTGGATGACCTGCTGAGCACAATTCCACCGGTCTTGATTTCCCAGCGAGCTATGGACTGCAGGGAATATCCAAGAGCCCTGTTCCACCTCGAGCAACACGCCCAACAAGTGGAGGTCGAGAAGAGCGACCCCCAGCAAAGAACGCTGCTCCTCGAGCAATTGCAGGATATATACACCCAGATTGACGAGCCTGATGGGCTAGAGGGGATTTCGGCTCACCTTCACGTCCTCGATATAAACCAACAAATCCTCAGTCACAAGAAGGCGGGCAGATATACGGCGGCTCAGACGTGGTATGAGATCAAGTTGGCAGAAGAGCCTAACAACATTGACGTACAGGTTGACCTCCTGAACTGCCTGAAACAATCTGGACAACATGGTGAGTATCTTGCGGTACGTTCTCAAGAATATAAGCTAATAAGTGTAGATGTTCTGCTCAACTATATTGAAGGTATGCATACGGAACCGTCGATGGAAAACAGAATTGTTCCGTATGCGGTCGAGGCAGCCTGGGCGACCCGCCGATGGGACACTCTATCCAAGTACACGAGCCGTTTTCATGGCAGCACTTTGGAAGACTTCAACGTTAGCGTTGGCCAGATCTTTAACACTCTCAAGCAAGAGGGCGCCGAGGGAGTCGCAATCTCTCAAATGTTGCAGAGTATGAGGGAAAAGATTGCCTCAGCGATGACTTATTCCGCAACATCCTCCCTACAAGCCTGCCACGATCTGAGGCTTAGATGCCACGTACTGACCGATCTGGAAATCATTGTTGGGATGCAAGAAGGGAATGATGATGCTCGCCAAGACGTTTTGACAATGCTGAACCGGCGATTGGAAGTGCTAGGTGCATATGTCAATGACAAACAATACCTCTTGGGAATTCGCAGAGCAGCCATGGAGCTCTCACGGTATGTTACCCCGATGCCCGTCAACGATCCACTTCTAACGATAATCAGACCCAAGTTTTGCGACTCAGACATCTCTTCGTCGTGGCTTTCCAGTGCGCGTCTGGCTAGAAAGGCGAATTCCACACACCAGTCATTTAATGCAGTTCTTCATGCCTCTCAACTACAAGACAATGCCGCCGTCATTGAGAATGCCCGACTCCTTTGGAAGGACGGTCACACACGCAAGGCGATTCAGGTTCTCCAGGGCGCCATCGAATCCAACAACTTCATGACACAAACAAACAGCACCTCTTCCGCTCGGGGCCTCGACTCGCAGCAGAGACTTCTGACAGCCAGAGCACAGCTCATGCTTGCCAAGTGGTTGGATGCGGCAGGCCAAACGAACAACGCTGCTCTGCGCGTTAAATATCAACAGCCTCCCAAGACCAACTCATCGTGGGAGAAGGGCCATTACTACCTAGGACGTTACTACAAAAAGCTGCTGGAGACCGAGAAGCCTCTGAAACCAGACGAGCAAAGTGACGCCTTTGTGCAAGGCGAGATTGCCAGGCTGGTTATTGAGAACTATCTTCGATCACTCAACTATGGCACCAAGTATCTTTACCAGACCTTGCCGAGAATTTTAACGTTATGGCTCGAATTGGGAGCACAAGTGGACAAGGCTCCCGAAGGCAAGGTCTCGTTGTCCCGCGAGCTCCATAGGAGGCGGACGGAGCAGCTCAATCTCCTTCATGCCTTCCTCGACAAATACATCGCTCGCCTTCCGGCCTACATATTTTACACGGCCCTCCCGCAGATCGTTGCGAGAATTGCCCACCAGAACCAAGCTGTGTTTGAACGCCTAACACGCATTGTCACCAAAGTTGTGGAGTCACATCCTCGACAAGCACTCTGGGGCTTATTTGGGATCATGACCACGAGACAAGCTTCAGAGCGGCGAGTGCGAGGTCAGCATATCTTGCAAGCGCTGAAGGGGATCTCCAAGAAGGTTGAAGGAAGCAGCTATGACCTCAAGCAGCTACTGAGAATGGGCGAGAAACTCGCAGAGCAGCTTCTGCTGGCTTGCAACAACGGGGACTTCCAGAGCAACAGGACGACGGTGGCAAGTATCACGCGAGATCTCAACTTCAACCACAAGTGCACGCCCTGCCCCCTCGTGGTCCCTATTGAGTCTTGTCTGACGGCCACATTGCCGACATTGACGGATAACGTCAAGAAGCACAAGGCATTCTCTCAGGATGTTATCACAATCGACTCCTTCCTAGATGAGGTCCTGGTTCTAGGATCGCTCGCTAAACCGAGGCGGCTAACATGTCGCGGAACGGATGGCAAGAACTACATGCTCATGATCAAACCGAAGGACGACTTACGAACGGATCAGCGTCTAATGGAGTTCAACGGGATGATTAACCGGTCACTCAAACGTGACGCCGAGGCAAGCAGGCGTCAACTGTACATCAAGACGTATGCCGTCGTGCCTCTCAACGAAGAGTGCGGCATCATTGAATGGGTCGATGGGCTTAAGACCCTTCGAGAAATCCTTTTAGACCAGTACAAGTCTCGGTCCGTCCATCCTGACTATAACCAGATCAAGAGGATGATGTCCGAGGCTGTGACGGGGCCGAACAATATCAAGATCTTTACCGAGGGCGTGTTGGGGACATTCCCGCCAGTGCTGCAGTACTGGTTCGTGCAGCGCTTCCCTCATCCCTCAACCTGGTTCTCAGCTCGGCTCAAGTACACTCGCTCTTGCGCAGTCATGTCTATGGTCGGCACCATTCTCGGTCTGGGCGACCGCCACGGCGAGAATGTCCTTCTCGAGCGCGACAACGGCGGCATTTTCCACGTCGACTTCAATTGTCTGTTCGATAAAGGACTGACGTTCGCACAACCGGAGAGGGTGCCTTTCCGTTTGACACACAACATGGTTGCTGCCATGGGCATCTACGGATACGAGGGACCCTTCCGCCACTGCAGCGAGTTGACGCTGGGCATCCTGCGGCAACAGGAGGAGACGCTGATGACGATTCTCGAGGCTTTCATCTACGACCCCACCTTGGATCTGCAAAAGGAGAAGAAGACAAGCCGCAGATCGGATGGCGCGCCGCGGATGCAGCCGCAGCTCGTCGTCGACAGTATCAAGCGGAAGGTGAGGGGCCTGATGGGACCGGATCCTATTCCGCTGGGAGTTGAGGGGCAAGTGGAGGAGTTGATCAAGCAGGCGGTCGATCCCAGAAATCTGGCGGCCATGTACATTGGTTGGTGTCCCTTCTTGTAGTTTGGAGTTTTGGAGGAGATTGCACGTTTATGATGTATTGGGATTGGAGGTAGACATGGGCTTTGATAAGGAAGCCAGGAAGAAGGGAACCACCGAGGTTTGGTGTTGGTGGTTTATGCAAAAGCTGTATGATATTCGATGCAAAACGAGGGCAATGTTAAGTAGTCTTTGTCTACCTATGCATACCTGGTACGATTCTAGCGCGATCTCGACCATTGTCTGTCAAAGGAAGAGCATCTGACGTGTCTGTTGTTTGTTTCAAAGATAAGACGGTTCACTTGCATTCCTCCCTTCCACCGTACAACACGTGTCGAGCATACTTGATCCGGGGTCACCAACTGTGCCTCTCGTGTCCCGCTGGCAGCCTGGCGAGCGTTAGGCTGCTGCGCCGGGGGCCCTCAACCGCTAGAGCTACGGGGAAGCTTGGGGCACCTGCCTGCCTAGAATCAGGGGAGGGATAGCCACTGAATGCGCTGGAGCTCTTACCTTAAACCAACGACGACTACCCCCTTTCCTGCCAGCTTTCCCATTGAAATTTGCGACCGCTACGCTGCTGCTGCAGCTTGCCTTCCCCGAGCTTTCCCTCCTTCATATCCCTCCTTCATTTCCCTCCTTCTCGTTTCTTTTTCTTCCCAACCCTGATTTTCTCTCTCAAACTCCCCCTTTTATTTTCAAATCACCCAAAGCATTCTCTTCCATCAACGGAACGATCGGAATCCAAAGTATTGAAGATGCCTGATTATCGTGTTGGTAGGTTCATTGTTTTATTTCCTTCCTCGGAACGATGAAAAAGGCCACGGGCGGCTGGCGGGCGACGGG
Organism: Colletotrichum aenigma; assembly: GCF_013390185.1. Taxonomy (NCBI): domain Eukaryota; kingdom Fungi; phylum Ascomycota; class Sordariomycetes; order Glomerellales; family Glomerellaceae; genus Colletotrichum; species Colletotrichum aenigma. Next base: position 1,987,189 of record NW_023500914.1, read on the forward strand.
CGCAGCGGTCGCGTCGGAAGCGGACGCGTCAAGCTACCTGACCTGACTGAACCTTACGTCATGAGAGCCTCAACCTTTGGAGAAGCTCTGTTTCCATACACCACCAATTGCTATTTCTTTTTTCTCTCTTCTCTTCTTCGGCGCATCACGCCTAGTAACTGCTAACCATTATCTTTTGCGATATAGAGGTGTCGCCTAACAACCGCGCCGGATGTCAGGATGGCGTCTGCAAGAAGGAGGCCCAAAAGTGCATGAAGGGCTCGCTGCGCTTCGGCACCTGGACTGAGATCATGGGCCATGGCTCCTGGCGGTGGAAGCACTGGTAAGCCGACGAATCACTCTTCCTTGAGCGCTTCGGTCCTTGTCATCTATTTACCATGTCCAAGCCGGTATGGTGCTGCGGAATCTAGTCTAACAACTCATCGCACAGGGGCTGCGTGTCTGGCGAGCAAATTTCGCACCTTCGCGATATTGTCGAGAGGGGTGGCGGATACGACCTTGATGCAGTTGACGGATACGACGAAATGGGGTAAGTTCATGCGTCCTTTCATAACTCTTTTCATGAGATGGCATTCGATGATGAACATACGGCTGACTGGCCCCCCAGCGAGCACTCTGACCTGCAGCAGAAGATCCGTGATGCCATTAAGCAAGGCCACATCTCTGCCGAGGACTTCAACGGTGACCCTTGGATGAACAAGCCTGGTCAGCGCGGCATCCGCGGCAAGAAGCCCAAGGACTGGGACGATGGCGAGGTATGCTAGCACCCCTACGCACTCATGAAGTTCCACTGACTTACACATTGACAGGAGGGCGATGAGGTCGAGGACGAAGCCCCTGCCCCCGCCGCCACCAACGGCAAGAAGCGCGGTCGCAAGTCCGCCGGCGCCGCCGATGAGGACGAAGAGGAGAAGCCCAAGAAGCGTGCCAAGAAGGCTGCTCCCAAGGCCGAGCCCGAGGACGAGGAGGAGAAGCCCAAGAAGGCTCCGGCGAAGCGTGGAAAGGCCGCTGCTGCTGCCAAAGCCGCTGCCGCCGAAGAGGACGAGGAAGAGGAGAAACCCAAGAAGGCCCCGGCCAAGCGCGGCGCCCGCAAGTCTGCCGTCAAAGAGGAATCCGACGAGGAGGAGGAGGCCCCGAAGAAGCCTGCCGCCAAGCGTGGAGCTCGAAAGTCCGCCGTGAAGGAGGAGTCTGAGGAAGAAGAGGAGAAGCCGGTCCCCAAGCGCGGCGCCGCTGCGAAGAAGACTGCTCCCAAGAGGGCGGCTACGAAGAAGGCCAAGGTTGAGGAGTCGGAGGAGGAGTCTGAGGCCGAACCCGAGGCTACCCCTGAGTCGGACGAGGAGGAGAAGCCTGCGCCGAAGAAGGCCGCTCCGAAGGGCCGCAAGAAGGCTGCTGCTGCACCTGCTGCTGCCGCCGAGGACAAGCCCAAGCGCGGTCGTGCTCGCAAATGAGGTTTGTCGAGCTGGCATGCCTACGGAGACCGTCACAGGTCCGCGGCTGTGATCCCCGAGCGGCATTCCTCTATCGCCGTTTGTTTGACGAGTTTCTTGCGTTTCAATGGCCGGGGGAAACCCCTCTGCCGAAACTGAAGCCGCCGCTCTCTCTCTTAGCAGCCGTTTGTTTCTTCGAGTTCATACCCACCGATGCGACGACACTACTTTCAGCTATGATGGACTTTTAGGGGGAAGGATGTACAACTACCACTTGCTTCTACCGTTTACTTGTTACGTGGATGAGAGCAACTCATGAAAAGAAGATAACAAAAAGTTTGTTTTATTTCTTTATAGGAAAGGCTGAGTTATTTCAGCCTCTGAGCTCAAGATAATGAAAGTTCTCCACTGCTATATTCGGTGTCCTTCCTCTTTCATGATCGCGTGCATGAGGCCTCCTTTAGCGTTGCAAAGAATACGTGAAAACGATTAATAAGAAAGAAGCAAAGAGGTAAAAAGCTCAGGCGCGGGATTCGAAACCGCAGACGCTACGAAACCATTTTATAGGATTTCATACCAAGTTCAAACTAACGACTTAGAGCGTTGTACCTCTGGGCCACTTGGCTCTTCATCAGGCTTGGTTGAAGGCAGCGAGGCTAGGCGCTTGACAAGAAGGACGGGTGGCCGGTGGAAAGAAGGAGGGCACGCACATAGTGCGGGATACGAGTGTGGAAGGAGCAGGTGTGAAAGGAAGGAAGGAAGCTAGGTGGGAAAGCCCCTTCCTCGAGCCCGGACTTCATCTTCTCCATCGACCTGCGACAGTTATTCACACATACTATTGCTACATGCCGGACTTGTTTTTCGTTTTCATTTACACAAGACGAGATCACCTATGTATACGGCGAGTATTTCACAATCAATCGCGAATGACATGCCGCTATGTATATCGCTATCCCAATCACGGAGAAACCTTTCAGATATATCTTACTAAGATAGCTATAGATATTAACCATGGATGCAGATATCTCTCGCCGCTGTCGTTGCTTCTGCTTGAGCGTAGTCATGCTCTTTTGTCTCACTCACACGGCTCTTTGAAACCGGGTGTTTTGTTTTTCAAAAATCCCCATATGGTACGAATCAAGATCTGGGAATACCCAAGCCATGTCATGCGCCTGCGTGTTCTTGAATGGCTACTTGTCTGTGGGTGGTGCTATCAGACATTTTACGGGGCTTAAATCGGGACAAAAATGTACCTTGGACTGCCGACGGCTATATGTGACATGATACAACGGTCCGGTTATGGGAATAGCTTTCGGTTATGTCAAATCGGATCCTGGACTTGGTCCAGATTGAGTCACCCTCGATGGCACAAGCTTGAAGCAGTTGTTCATCAGCTATTGCATGGGCAATACACCTACTCATAGGTTAAACTTTCACACTGGCAAGTGTTATTGTCACTTGCGTCGACAAAACTCGTTTAATACCCAGCACTTGGGTCAGCCACATTTCAAATCACAAGCAGGCAAGCAAGCATTTGTGTCATAAATCGTTATTGATCCTAATACAATCTAACACCGCCCTATTCTCCGCCGCTATGTAGTGTTCGTAAATCGTTACACATGTGCCGGGCAGAAAAGCCAGTAAATGGGTAAAATGAGAAAAGAAGACACACAGCCCCCCGAGGCAGATCCGTTCTCTAATGCCAGCACGTCACGTCCCGAAATGACATGTTCTGTAGTCCGAATCCGTTGTAGAGCGCCTTACCGCCCGCTGATCTCACACCTTGGATAGGTGCCAGGGCAACCGCGTTTATATATCCGTAAATCATCATGTGCTGCACGTTTACCACCGTCTGGGACGTTCTCTTGCGCTGTCGTAAACAACCTCGCGCTCATAGACCCGCTCATCGTCGTATTTGCTAGGCAGGCGGTGGTGGTGGTGATGTCCGTGGCGGCGGTCCCAGTCGTCGCGCCACTCCTTTTCATACTCAATCTCACGAACACGGTGCTTGCGGAATTGGCGGATTTCATCCGAGACCTTGACCAGCTCCAAAACGTCGTCCTGTGGATGATTAGCGACGGCTATGAACTAAGTGGGAGACAAAGCTTACGTATTTCAAATATTGCATAATGTAGAAGAAATATTCAGTCTCCTCAAAGTCGTAGCCCAACTCGATGATGGCGTCTCGAATGACAAGGTCCTTGGTGATCTCGGTCCACATCTCATTACGCTTCTTGGGAGGCGCACGACGCTCCTTGGTCTTTTCGATGTCAATCTCAGTCTCGCGGTCGTAAACCTGGACACTGAGACGATCACGAGAGTCTCTGGGCGAGGGCAAGGCGGGGGCCGGAGCCGGGACGGGAGTAGGGGCACCATCGCGTTCAGGAACGAACTTGGCCCGCCTCACTCCGTTGTAGCGCTGCCAGGTCACCTCGGCAGAGCCGCCGCCGACGCCGTCCATCTGCACGCGCTCTGTTCCGGGAGGCACGTCTACGATGGTCCAATCCTTCGTGGCACCGCCCCAGGCCTCGCCCATCTTGCCCCGTTGGTCAATCTTGGAGGTGATGTACTCAGCCTCCTCCTCAACGGGGGTGCGGGCAGCAGCAGAATGAGCCCTACGGCGGGAGCCAAAGTACTGGCGGTCATCAATACGCAGGCGGTCGGTGCTCATGACAAGGTCTCTGCTGTCCTTGAAGGCGGGTGATCGGCGCTCTCTACTGGGAGAGCGGTGACGGCTTGTTGATCGGTGAATGTCGATGTCGGTCCTGTTGCGGGAGGTCGTGATGTCGATGTCCAGTTCCCGGTCTTCGGTCCGGGTCATAGGTCGAGGTGCGGGGCGGGGAGGAGGGGGAGGGCTAGGGACCCGAGTGACACCTGGCCCAAGTCAGATATTTGATTCATATCAATTTTTGTGAATGTTGTCTGCTGCTTACCATGGTCAATATCGCGGTAGTGAGTAATGACTTCTCTCTCAATCGTCGGTCCACGAATGACCTGAGGAGGAGCAGGTGCAGGTGGAGGCGAGGGCGAAGGAGACGGGATCCGCTCTCTTTCCTTTTCCACGATGCGCACACCAACACGGCTGCGTTCTCTGGCCGGAGGTGGAGGAGATGGCGAGCGTTGTCGCTCAACGTAACGAGCGCGGATCAGCTCGGGAGGAGGGCCGCGAGAAGGGCTGCGAAGCTCCCGTTCGCGCTCAGAGATGCGGACTCTTGACCGCTCAAGCTCTTGGTCGTGGTGGTGATGGTGCGGGGGAGACGAGCTGCGAGCCCTGCGAATGACACGCTCGCGGTAAACAGGGCTCGGAGTGCGCTGGCGAGGCCTCGAGAGCTCTCTCGACTCAACCTCGCGGCGGCTCAAAACCATGGCACCAGCCTCGGGAGCGCGCTCTTCACGCAAGAAGCGGAGGCGGTCGCCCTCGCGCTCACGAGGCCTGTCGCGGACTTCGACGTCATTGAATGCGACTCGGCTCGAGGAATCCCTCTCGCGGCGGGGCTCGTAAAAACGGTCTTCGAACTCGTTGGACCGGTAAGCCATTTTTGCAGAAAGAAAAACGATAAGCGTTTATCGTTTCGGGAAGCTGCAGCGAAGGCGTTTGTGGTTGTTTGTTGGGGGAGTTTTGTCTGAACAGGTGGGATGAATGGCGGGGTAGTAAGCCGTTTGGCGGTCGTGTAGCGCAGAGGGTAGCGTGAGGGTCGGCAACACTAGGGTGACCAGACACGGGTATCTTGCGCAACAAATGAAGTGACCCGGGAAATGGGTTAGAAAAGAGCCAGACTTCCCTCGCGGCGCAGAGGAGTGAGCGGCAAGACGGAAGTGTAGGGAGGATGGGACTTTAATCAGAGGGCCGAGCTAGAGCTTAGCCGGCTGAGAGTGAGAAGAGGGGGTGAAGAGAAGAAGAGTGAGTGAGAGGAAGAGGGAAGAGAAGAGTCAGAGTGGGAGCAACGTCGTCATACCACAGCAGCAGAAGCTGGGTATGTATGTAAGTGCGTATGTAGGTAGGTGGTATGTAATAAAGGCAACCGACAGGTGATATAGACCGGCAGGAGAAGCAGGCTGCGTGTGCCGTCCGTTCGTGGGGGACTTGGGACTTGGGACTTGGGCTGGAGGGGAGGATGGGTGGAAGGTGGATGATGGAGGGGGCCGTGGATGTGGATGTGGACGTGAACCGAACCAGGGCTGGGACTAAGACCAGGACTGGGAGGGACGGACTGGCGGGAGTGAGTGAGTGAGGAGGGAGTGGTGTTGAGTGGTGGTGAGGTGGGCGGGAACAGGAAGAAGAGGGCAGTGATGAAAATGGGAGGGGCTGGCCGGGTTTGCGCGATGCAGCGGCCTGGCTTGCGGGCTTGTTAGGTTGCTGGATGCTGGCTCGTAGGTTCTGTCCACTTCTTCCAACTGTGGGCGTGCGCCGCGCGGTGAACCGCTGTCTGCTGTCACTGAGCAGGGGTGTTCCCGACGTTTTGTCTATGTTGCTGCGGGTAGCGGGACGGTAGGGATGTCGTCGCAAAGCCGATCGAGGGTGTGGTGTTGAGGCCCCGGATTTTGGGCAGCGTTGTGCTGTTTGGATGAGTGAGTGCCGAGGAGCGAGGAGGCACGATGGACTCTCGAGTGATTCAACAGATTGCGCCTTACGGATAGGCCTGTGTTTGTTTGGGTTTGGGTTCGTTGGACGGGAAGGAAGCCCTACGGGCGGATCTGCTGCACCGAAGGCTGCCTGCCCAGTCAGATGAAGCAAGAACGAGGACGGGCGGACGGCAGAAGGCTCCAGCAATCTGGAACTAGGAGTCAATGATGCAGGCTGTGGCGGGTTGGGCCAAACAAAAGCAACGAAGTTTAAGCAAGGTTGCACTTGGGAGCAGCAGAGGCAGAGTGAGGTTGCTGCTGCGGTGGATGACGGGCAGAGCGAGAGAAGCCGAGAGGACGACGGGCACCACGACGGCGGTAGGCAGCGGAAAGGCGCAGAAGATGCAGAGAAGACTCGAGGCAATCTCGTCGATTCACCTCATCATCCACTTGGATGCATTCGAGGCATCCACTTGGGCACTGGCGGCGGTGCAGGCTGAGTGCTTGTTCGCCTCTTGGGCCCTGACGAAGGTCCGTTGCGCAACAGGCAAATGGGCGCTGCTACTCTCACCGATCTCCCGGCTGCCCAATGAACAGGGTCCTGACTTGTGACTTGCAGGTCTAGACGCTGCGGCAGCAGGCACAGGCAGGGCGCAAATAGAAAGAAAAGGCCAGTCCGAGGTCCAGCTCGAGTTTCCACCAGCTGTTGGCGGCTCGAATTCAGGATTCTGAATGGACGAGGGAAGATGTTTGGTACTTGTGATGACACACGACAGGCAGACGACAAAAGCATGCAGCAGACAGCATACGGCATACTGCATATGACATATGGATATCCAAGTAAAATGCCTTAGATGGGTATTGAAGTTCTACTGCGTACTCGTTGTCAACTTCCACGTCTCTCAACAGCCTGTCCGGCTGCTTCCACCAGCGTTCCATCTTACATCTTCAATGCCACCCCAGGTTTGGGACAATGGAGCCTCGTGTCCCTGAAAAAGAGCTCGTCTTGCGTGCTGCCCGGCGCATGAAGCTGGTTCACCTGCGCGAAAGACCTGATTTAGATCCTTAGTCCTTATTATGTTGTTGCTATTACTGGGAAGCCGATGAAACAGGGGGGGCAGTGAGGGAGGGACGGGGAGGGGAGTCGAGTCCAGCGTCAGGTCGTGCGTGAGTGTGGTCCGTCCTGCCCTGCCGTCCTAATCGTGGAAGTGGAAAGGAAAGAGCGGGAAGAAGCTAAGACGATTGGAAAAGTGGATCCCGTTCGCTGTGTGAGGTGAGGTCGTGGTTTCCAACTTTTTTTCCTTCGCTCTCACTTTCTCGTCACATGGAACGAAGGCAGGCAGCCCGGAGCTCCCTCCTTCCTTCCTTCCCGTCTGTGTCTCTCCACTGTCGCTTGCTCACCTCGGTGCTCTACTAGTCTTACGCTAAGGAAGTGACCACCTGCCTGCTGCTCTGCCTTCCCCTTCCCCTCCCCCTCCTGCCCCTCCACGTCCACTCACAGCTCCTCGCCCAGCCCCCCCGCTGTCAACTTCTGCTCCGGCCCATCACCAAAAAAACACTGACGCAATTCTGCATCCACACCAACCAGCGTCTCCCGCTCGCAAGTCGCCATTCCATCGTCTGTCGGCCATGCCCCTCCTCTCTGCCCACTCTCGTGGCTCCCTTCCACACGCCAAGGCAGCTTTGGGACAGCACCAGAGACACTAGAAATCCAGCGACATGTTGCGAGTAAGTTGGCATATTAAGGTACCTGCCTTCACACCTTACCTGCCGCTTCGGCCAATTCCACTCTTCAAACCCAATTCAGGAATCCTGACAACTGCCGGGGATGCTCCCTGGATAGACTCTTCACCTTGATCCCGGCCCCGGTTTCCCTGTTCTAAACAGAAGCTTTCCATCATTAAGTCGCATTCTACGTCTCTCCTGACCAGCCTGGAGCTGCGCAGTATTGCACCTCACCCAACATGCGCAACTTCGGCGACAAGTGAACCAACATTTTACCGGCCTCGAGAGAAACCTGCCGATAGCCTCTTTGTCCGCACCGCTTGCTGCCAGACACTCCGCAGTTGGGTTCTGTCTTCACCGATCGGACCAGGATATCGTGGTTCCAGCTCCAGCCTGATCGCCAGGACCGGCCCAGCTGTCAACGAGCCCGACGGTCTGAACCGAAGACAAGCTCCTTCGTCCGCACATCACACGCCCATCTTGCCGCTTTCCATCTGTTTTCTCGACCCTCCATGTCCCTCGTCTATCGCCCCAACCCATGATGGACCAGGAGGTGCCCGCGAACCCACTGCTGATTGGGCTGAGCCGACATCCTGGGGGACCCTGAACAGAGTCAGGACATCATTCGGCTCGTTCACGAGTTCCTCCCGCAGGTGGTGACCTCCCACACCATCATGAGACACAGCCCGGCTGTCACTATTTGAGAATGCCATGTCTGCTTCTACGACACAATTGCCTTTTACGTTTCTTCATTGGCCAGCTGCACGAAAGCTCCATACAATCACCCTGGTCACCATCCACCACACCAACAGGCCCCCAATGTCAGAAATGGCCCGCTTCGTCAGCCGTAGCTCGGCGTCGCCTTGTCGCCGTACACGCAGTGAGGAAATCGATAGAGGCCTCTGGTCAGAAGAACATGAGCAACGCTTCTGGAACAGACCAGCCCTACATCTTTCTAGCGCTCGGTAGGCGCGGGAACTTCCCCTTTTTCTCGACCCATGCCCCTGGGCTGAAGTCAACTTCGTGATGGGCGGGTAGCTGAAACTAACAGGCCCAAAAGCCGCGGAAGCCATGGTTCAGGAACGCAACACCATCGCCGTAATCAATCTACGCGAAGCGTTGGTGGTGACGGGCGAGCCGGTGCTACCTTGACATCGAACGAGTCTTTCCGTCAAGGGTTCGCCTTCACTCACTTTACCATCGGGGGAAACGGCCGATTAAGGAATCTGTTCATTGCGGTCATTATTCGTACTTCGTTCGGTGCGGCTAACGGCCTTGCTACCTTTCCTCCTGCGCCTCTCTCCAGCCCCCAATGCTCCTCCTCGCACCGTTCTGCCCTGTCGCATCCATCTCTCCTAGGTGTCCTTCTCCAACAAGCTCATACACTTCGCCTACTTCCAGTTCTTGTGGCGGTTGTGTGGCATCGGCCTCCAGTATTTGCGTTCCGAGCTTCTCTGTTGGATTCTCTGGGCTGCCGTACTCCGTATACGGCCCCACCCCGCCGGATCCTTGGAGGCTATTCCCGGGAGACGTGTGTCCGTTAGCAGCCTCGATTTCCTTCAGGCGCGCTTCTTCCAAGGCCCTTTGCTGCTGTCTTTTCCGCACACAAAACAGAGCCACCACTGCCGCAAAGCCAATAACTCCCACAGTGACTCCAACTCCGATGCCAGCTTTAGCTCCAGTGGACAAGACTGCCGGCTTGGCGGATGCGCTCGATGCCGTCGACGTCCCGTTCGGATCATTCTCGGCCGTCTTCGTCGCGTTGAAGCTGGGAACTACGCTGGCTTGTGTCCAGAGGCCGTCAGTGCCGTGGTAAAGCTGTACCCAGCTGCCGTTTGAGCGGTACCAAAGCCATACTTCATTCGTGTCGAAGTTGTTCGTCGCTGTCAACGCGCCTCCGGCCTCGTCAGCCACGGGCCAAAGCCGTTCATCTTGCTCTGACATCATCGTCCATGCCCCGTTGACGTTTGAAATTTGATGAAGTTTGGAATCGGTTCCGAGGTAAAATAGACTCCTCACGTACGATCCGTCGACGGAGGCGACCAAATGCGTCAAGTTTGTCGGCCAGGCCGTCAACGTGAGATCGGGCGTGAGAGATAAGTTGACGACGATGTCGGCTGCGTCGGTGTTATTCGTCAGCGTGTCGTTGGTGAGAGTCCGAGGCAATGTAGCTTTGGGCATGTTAGCACTTTGCTGCGAACAGAACGGGCACGATAAGACGGACCGAGATGCCAAGTTTCATCTTTGAAGTATCTCGAGATTTCGAGGGTTTCGGCGTCTTTGGGAAAGACGACAGACATGTTCAGCTGGCCCGAGTGCGTTGAGGTCAGCACCGTCGAATTCGCTTGGTCTTGAGAAATCCGGCCCTTCCACCGCCAGTCGTCCTTGGTCGTGTATGCCATGACATTAACCCTTCTGTCCTCATCGTGGAAGAATACGCGATATCCGTTTTCCGAACCGAGCAGCTCGACCGCGAGACCCGTCTCGTCATGGATGGATTTCACATTCGCTGTAGACGAGATGGTGTATTCTCCCTTCTTGTCGTAGAGGCCCGTCGACATGTCGCACTCAAAGTAACCGTTGACGATCGACCCGTCCTCTGTCTGGTAGAAAATCGATGCCTGTTGCGACGCGTCAGTAAGTAGCAGCACATGGTCGGACGCCGCTCAGACAAACCATCGTCAGCAACTGTGCCGTATCATACCATCCCGCTCCGGCGAGGGCTGAACCGTTCCGAGGAGTTTTCTGCAAGTCGAACGCATTCTTTCCGTCCGTGGGGAATATGGGTGTGGAGTTGCTGTTGCACGCGCTATGGAGGATTTTGAGCGTTGTAGGATCTTGCATCGCAATCTGAGGGCTCAGCTCCGTCCACCACGACATGAGACACGTTGCCGGAGAGAAAAGCATCGCCCCCAGGACGATCTTCAAGACCGGCCGCGCCATGCCGGCGGTGTTTAATACGCGGCGGAAACGACAGAACACCCCGCAGCCGGGCGATGCTTGATTCACAGTCGAGATCGCGTGGAAGTCTGCTGCGGAGTACTCGGAGATTCCATTCAGTCAGACCTAGTAGTTGACCGACTTTCAACGAAGACGAAGATAATGGAAGATGAAGGACGAGATCGCGACCCGGGGGGGAGACCGGGTTTATCAATCTCCCTACAGGGATATTGGACTGACGGTATTCAAGGGTCTAGACACCGAACGCTCATCTCCATACCCTCCGAGACCCAAGGCGGAAAGCTCACCCGCCTGCTCGACCTGCAGCAGCACTACTGCGGGCTAGCCCTAGGCTGTGGCCCAGAAGGCGAAGCATTCGCTCGCCCGCACCTAACGAGCATCCTTGCAACTGACTTGACCTCTTCGACGTCCCGTCTTTATCATTCCCAGCTGGCGGACATCTACTTGATAGCCCCCAAATGTAAGCGTAAGACGACCATCGAGTGTCTGCCCGTTGCAACCCCCGGCGCGTCTGCGCTCGGCTCGTTGGACCAGCAAATGGTGGCAATCAGGGGGGGTCTCGAAGGCGAGGCTCGGCATTGGCTGCGATTAATCAAGGTAGTGCAGAAGCGAAGTAGCTGATGTAACCAGCCTTGGGGGGGGGCTGTTTGATTACTCAAGTCAGGGCTGGAAGGATTCGTATGGGCAAAAAAAACCTGCGAAACCTGGGTGGTTTATCCACATCCGATTTGTGGCTGTGGTAAGTCACGGTCTTTTTGTAACAAGAGATCTGGACAAGATCTTCATCAATCTCGGTCCCGAGGTTTTTGATATCTCCGGCACTCGAGAGGAAAGGATCAACTGGCTCTTCGCCGACACCCCTGCCAGAAGCGGGGGCTAAGCTCAGTAAGCAACCATGAACCAACCCACGGACAGGTGGTTTGCCGGTCGAGATTTTTGCGGGTTACGGTTGCAACGCAGTGCTTCAGCAGACCTCGACGGGGACGTATGCAGTGAAAAGAAGCGAGATAGAGCCCATTCTAGGCCCGCCCGCCCGCCGCTCCCTGGCTCTCGTATCCCATGTTCCATCGGCGTTGCTCCATTATTGATCGCGAGAGGTTGGGGGAGATTGGAGATTTAAATGCAACTCCGGCTCGGACTTTTGTCATCTTTTAGTGCCCACGAGTGTGTCGTGAAGACAAGCATTCTGGGCGAGATGCTGTTCGGTTGGCGATGGCCCGGCAGCCTGGTAAATGAATGGCACTGCTGCTGCGCTGTCATGGTATTTGATGCAATCACGGGAGCTATCACGAAACCTGATTGCGCAATAATTCTGGCATGGATGGAGGTACACCATTTTTTGAGAATTTAAGATGAAAGACACTTGTTTTCCTGGATCACGCCCCAAGATCCCGCGTACCGCTCGTTAGCCCTTTTACTCGTCTCCTTGACACGATGAGAAGAAGAGAGAACTACACCCTCCTAGACAGCTGCTAAAACCGACGACGAGGTGGTCAAACTCATCGAGGAAGTCCACACAATCGCCCACCTCGTCGGCGAGAGACTGGAGGGCGTCTCGTCTGGAAGAAACGGGCCACCTTGGACCTTGTGGTTCGGGGTTTCTTTGCGAAAGGTAGGAAAACAGGAATAAGTGAACGACCGCACTGGCGGTTTGGCAAGTTGTATACACATCCTGAGAAAGATGCCTGGAAACTTCACACCCCGGAGGATGGAGGATCACCGCCGCTATCCGCAAGCCCCCTCGTGCGCGAACGGTTGGTCGCATGCGCTCTGTACATCTTTCACATACGAGGACTTAAGTCTGGCGAGAGAGAGGATACGACACTGAAAGCGTTTCATCGACGCCAGCTGGGGCTTGGACAAGGTTACGGCACACATCTCAAGACGCAATATAAACGGACATGACCAGTCTTCATCAACATTAGAAATTCGCTTGGGGGTTTTTTTTTCTTTTTCGAGGGTGTAGAACTTGGAGCACGTACAGCTTCTCAACCATGGCATCACCTTCTTCGTTCCGTTTACTTTCCTCCCTTCAAGTAGTTTATGAGTTCCCGGAGAAGTAGAAAGAGAAGAAAGATCGCTCCCGCTCTGGCGAGCGAGGAGTCAGTGCCGACATGCAAGGCAAGGGCGTATTGTATATCACGCAGAAAGGGTCGAGGCAACGAATAGCCAAGTCCCGAACCTCTGCAATACCCGAGCAAAGGTGCGCCAAAGCCCCCTCACAAAGTCACAGTAGCTAAGCCAATAGCAGATGCTGTCTCGCTTCCCAATGTCGCGCTCGCTTCTGACATCAGCGCAGCGTCGTAAACAAGCACCATGGGCTCAGCTCCCTGTCCCAGGACCACCACAGAGAGAAACCCAGTCTCATGCTGGTTCGAGAGCTGTAGGTGTTGGGATGGCTTCTGAGCAAGAGTGCTTGGACAAGTACAGTAGGCTAAAAGCAAAAACCGAAATGCTACACAACAGTTTCCAGTGTAGCAATTCGGGATATCAGTCGGGTGAGTGGATGGATAACCCTGTTTTATGAAAATGGGGGCTTCAAAGAGCAAGTTCCAGACCGGCCGGTCAATTGGACGGAAGCCCAACCTCAAAGGGGAAGGACGTAGCAACATCCTGGTGCTTGCTTACTACAGTCCGAAGTTCAGCTCTTTGTAAGGCTAGGATAAGTGCTAAGCTTGTGGCGTGTAGCTTAGCATGCATGTCTAAAGCGACGTCGTGGTTCATCCGAGTCGTGGTTTAATCGTAATACATTTCGCAAGTTCCCCTTAGTATTCATCCCGACAATCCCCGCTGTTCAAGCTCGTTTCTAGTGTAGAGCCCGAGCTGTGGCTGCTTTGACCGGAGGAGAGGTGATGGAAGGTGAGCTGGGTGAGCCACATGCTTGGCATAATTCCAGTTCCAGAATTACTGCTCATGCCGCTTTATACAGAGGCTGACGCAGATAGAAGCACTGTCCTAGCCTACCACGCTCCTACATGCTGGCCTTAGATATGTTGCATTGCTTGCCACCAGTGCTTTGTCCTACTCCCTAGGCTGGTGGCTTTAACGACGAACGTACTACGCGGCATATGGGAGTGAGTACCTTTTCCAGTTTCACAGCTATTGAATATCTTGAGGTTTGAGGTGGTCTTTCCCGACAATCGGACAATGTATTCATGCAACCCGGATATCTGCCTACCTAGAAGGGCAATGGGTTGTGTCTCTTGGGTACTCCAACCACTTCACACATAGACTTATCGGCCTCTCGACATGGCGTCATTGTTCGGCCCGCCTGCCCTCGAACTTATTACTTTACCATCGCTGAGAAACATCGCCTGGGCATGTAGGGCAGTCCTAGCCCGGTTCTCTCCTGCTGTGCGTCTTCCCTCCTGAAAACCTCCCTAACTCAAAGCGGCATACCTGGCCGCGACGTGACCGCAGTATATTGCCCTGGCCGGCGTTCCTCAACTTGGTTGAGGCTGTATAGTATGTGCTTCTTTCACGGCTGCCTGTCAGGTTGGAGCCACGAAAACTGGTGAATCAGTCCGTTTCCTCTTCATCGGCTGCTTGGCTGTCTAGAAAACATTAAGGGACTTCTTTCCTTGACTCATTTTACTCTCTTCTTTCGAGCCGCGACTGGCTGGCAGTTGAAAGCCGACACTACGGCCGGGTTCGATGGACGTGGAGGCAGACTCGGGCGCGGCAGCCGTGGCGGTCACCTTAGTTTGTGCTTGCGCCCTTGCGATCTGTGCTTGGATCAAGTCTTCCTCCCTCATCTGATCGGCTGCCTCAGCCTGGTCTCTCTTCCTCGAGTCCGCCGCTCGGCGAAGGGCTTCCGGCGAACGGTCGATCCAGGCGATGAACAGGCCATCGTCCTTCTCCTCTACACGGCAGAGCCCTTCGCGGCCGAGAAACTTGACGAAGTCGGTGAGCGAATGCCAACGCGTTGCGTTAAGATGAGTGTGATGCTTGTTGGCGATGTAGGTCTGGTAAAAGCGGTTCGAATGCACGCTTTTCTCTCGGTGGCTTGTCCGCAACTGATCCAGGAACTCGGCCTGAAACTGTTGCGAGATGTTGTTGATAGTCTCGTTCACGTTGCCGATGTTCTGTATTCGGCGAACGTGGGACTCGGAGAGAGTGTGCTGTTTGAAAGCATTCTCGTCCCGACACTGTTTGTCGCAGGGTGTGCAGTACCATCGTAGGCGACCAAGGCCTACCATCTTCATTTTCTTATCCACATGGCGCGCGGAGCCAGGATCGTGTGGCATTTTGGCTGCAAGTCAAGTGAGGCTGCGACCAGCACTTGACCGACATGTATTGAGGGAACGTTGATAGGGGCGTGAGAGGTTAGGTAGGGATTCAGAAGCTCAGAGACCGTCGGAATGACGACCTACCACAAAGCACCGATTGGCTCGCTCAACAAGCCAATAGGAGACCAGGAATTGAACTGAGGCCGTTGCGGTGGAACTCGACTCCTTCAACCTACCTTGCGAATACCAGAGAAAACGAGAGGGCTGAGCATGTCGAAAGAATGCACTTTTGAAAGCTCATGCATGTTTAATGCAATGTCGCGGGTCATCCGGGCTGGAGTCTAATAGAAATGCATTTCATAAGTTTCCCTAGGTAATCAAAGACCGAACCCCGACACGCCCGTTAAAACAACACCTGTTGCTCCCCATGTTTTTCCTGCATTAACACCCCGCTTTCTCTACTCTATCATGTCGTACTGCTCATTACTCGAGGCCTCTCTTGACGTCCTTGGCCTTGAGGCCACTGAGTTTCCTCTCGGGCTTGTGGTGAGAGGGTCTGCCGGAGAGCATGTTAACCACCTCCATCATGTGCGCCCAGTGAGCGTCCTTGGGACGGCGGTTCTTCCAATCCGTGTCGTGGTCCTCGAGATCGAGGACCGGGGTGAAGATGACGCTGGCACCCTTGATTCCAATGACAGAGGCGCTCATGGGATCCCTCTTGCACCTGTTATGAGACTTGGGCCGGAACTCCTCGAGATGCTGCATGCACTTGATGGCCAATCTGACGGCGCGGCATCTGTCCATCGGCGACGGGACTCCTCCCTGCTGGACGTGTCCGGGGATGCTGTCGCGGGACTCAAATCTTCCGCGCGCTTCCTTGCGGATGATGTCGGCGATGAGCTTGGCGTTGAAGACATCGTCGGCCTTCTCGTTGATAAGGATAAGGCGACCGGACGATGATTGGCCCTTGTCCTTTGCAAAGACATCGCGGAGGTGACGGACGTCCGCAGCCAGCATTTCAAGGTCCATACCCTCCTCTGGCGTGTAGACAGCACTTGCGCCGACACTAAGGCCAGCAAGTGTAGCAATGTACCCAGACTTACCGCCCTGGGTCTCGACAACGAAGACACGGCGGCGAGTTGCCGACGCTGACTGCTTGATTTTGTCGCAGTACTGGACCAGCTCGTTCAAGCAAGTGTCGGAGCCAAGAGAGTATTCGGAGCCGGGCACATTGTTGGAGATGGTGGCAGGCAGGAGCACCATTGGAATGCACAGGGAGGGGTACAACTCCCTGGCCTTCCGCAGCTGTGACACGGCGTGGTAGGCCTCGAAGCCACCAACCAGGAAAAGAGCGTCAAACTCGTACTTCTCAATGAGGTTGGCGATGAGCTCCATGCCGGACTCGGACGGAAGCTCTCTGTTGGTTCCAATCTCTGATCCTCCCCTGCTAGCCCAGCTATCAACATCAAGCCAATCGAAGGGTCTCACGGCACCAACGGGCTTGTCCCCGTGATGTCTTGCGAAACCAGCAAAACCGTTGTGAATAGCAACGGGCTCGTGGCCGCGGGAAAGGCAGTACGCGACACCAGCGCGAACAGCAGCGTTCATACCACCAGCTGGCGCGCCGACGTTGATGAATCCAATCTTCATTCTCTGCTCCATTGTCAGCGTAGTCTCATTGTTTTGGGATGATTAATACGGACCTCCTTCTCAGGAAGATGGTGGTCGTCTACTCTGACGTTTGTCGTCAAATTGTATGAGTTGAACATCTCGGAAAACTCGGCATCTCGAAGAGACATGGCCTTGTCAAAGTCCTTCTCCTCAACGGCCTGCGCGACCGTCTTGGTGTCCTGAACGGCTTGCATGAGAGGCCTGCGAACGATCTGGTTCTCGGTAATGGCGATGAAGCAAGTCTCGGTCTCGGGGGTGGCTTCCAGAACAGCCTTGACGGCCTCGACACCCTGCAGCGTCGCCAGCATTCTGTCGTAAGCAACGGCGGTACCTCCACGCTGGACGTGACCAAGGGTTGTGACACGAGTATCCAGAGCTAGCCCGTCCTTGTCCGCGAGCAAATCCTTGACCATCTCTGCCGTGATCTTCTTGCCATTGCTGTCCTTGGCGCCCTCAGCGATGATGACGATGGTCTTGCGCTTGCCGAAGCTTCGGTGCTGGGGTGTGTTAGCTTGTTCAGCAGTACCGGCCTCTGGACATGCTCACCCTCTTCACGATTTCGCACATCTCTTCCTCCCAGTTCTCCTCCCTAGGCTTTTCAGGGATGAAGATAAAGTCAGCACCCGTAGCAACACCGGCCATGAGTGCCAGCCAACCACAATGGCGGCCCATGACTTCGATAACGAAAGCTCGGGAGTGGGAAGAGGCCGTGGCCTCGATGTAGTCGACCATCTCGCAGATGCGCTCGAGGGCCGAGTAGCAGCCGATAGTGGCATCGGTGCCTGACATGTCGTTGTCAATGGATCCGACCAGACCAACAATGTTGAGGTTCTTGTAAGGCTCGACCTGCTCCTTCTTAAGCTGGCCGGACGAGATAAGCTCCTCAACCAGGGAGGGCCATTCGGCACGGAACTTGTCAGCACCAGTCAAGGAGCCGTCACCACCGCAGATGATCAGGGCATCAATTCCGTTGAGGATCATGTTCTTCGCGGCAGTCAATCGTCCGGGACGCTCGTAGAAGGCCATGCAGCGGCGAGTTCCAATCAAGGTACCGCCCTGTCCAAGGTAGTTGCGCACATCTCCCCAAGCAGCCTTGCGGATCTGGTCGCCGCCCTGGACCAGGCCCTCATATCCATCGTAGACGCAGTAGGGATCGCAGCCCATGTGGATTGCTGTTCGGACAACGGCTCTGACTACGCCGTTCATGCCCGGGGAGTCACCTCCCGAGGTCATGATGGCGATCTTCTTCTTGGCGGCCATGGTTTTGCACGTCGAGGACGGAGTGTTTCGTAGGTTGTCGGGACTCCGGAGTCAACTAGGGAAACGGGGAGGGAGACCCTTTAGAGAAAGACAGTCAGTCGACGTCGGCTTAGAGGATATTTGTACGAGTATGGTGGTATAATATGTCCAAGGGATGGTGGTGCAAGTTGGCTGGCCGTGCGCAAAACTAGGGGAACGCAGGCAGAGGTAGGGAGGGGGGCGGAGTGTTCAACGATCATGAACTGACTTGCGAGCAGGCGAGAGGTATGGAAAGGTACCTTGGGTAGGTGCCAAGAGCTTGGAAGCTGCGAGGTGGTTGGAAGCTATGCGGGAGGTATGTACCTTTTTTCTTTGGTTGAGGGGCTTGGGCTTGCACCTGGAACTGGAACTCTCGGAGCAGGGCGAAGGGAAGCTGCGAGACACACTTGGCTCGGCTTGGGGTTCAGGTTGTTTTTGGCTCGGGAGGGCGCGCAGAAATAACGACCGGTCGAACCCAAAACCACAAAACACAAGTCGGTTCCCAGGGCAGGATAATAATAGCGCGCGCGCCCTTGGATGTTTTATGGCGGGGAATGATGGACACCAAACGGTTGGAGCATGCAGAGAGCAGAGCAGCTTGAGTCGCAACGTGGGCTGGCACCTCGAAAAAATAACATACAACAAAGCAGAAGAAAAAAAAAAAAACACAACCTGACAGCCCCTCCCCGATGCACCACCGCAACGGCGCAAGCACCAGGCGCCGCACCTCAACCCCTCCCAACAGATGCCACACCTACCTGAGAAGACACCCGCTAAGCCAGCATCAGGGCAGTGACGTTGTGGGCTGAGAGCTCTTATCGCTTATCGTGGCGCGGGGGAGCTCCGGCCAAGCCCAGCAAAGTCGCCGCCGAGGCCGCAGAGACCGCAGAGCGTCGTCACATTTGCAGGGCCCGGCGTCACAACCGGCCTATGGAAACCTTTTGCGTCGCTGAATCAGGCACGGGAGGCCGTGTTACTGGTCAGCCCGCCGACAGGGGATTATCTTTAGCTGAGCCCTTCGTTGCAGAAGGATCCTCGCTGACGTTCTGTGTCTTGAAAGCAGGCCGGCCTGCTGTCTGTCCTAGAAAAGAAATGGAAATCTGCAGCGCCTGAGGTGCTGGCTGTTAATCGCTCAATGATTGACTGAGGGCGAATGAATCCATCACATGAATAGCTGTGTCAACCGATTTCGAGTCACACTCATTGGTGAGGGAAATACTGCAACTGGCTGGCAATGCTCTTTTTTCTCGCTCTTTTTTATTGAGTGAGGGGTTTTAACGCCAAACAAGGTTCCTTCGGCTTGCTCCCATCTCGGGCTTATTCTGGGCTGCTTCCACCCTTATCCACCACTATTACCAGGTCCAGACTTGTCGCCAGCGTCGACTCAGACTGCCCCTCCATCCAGCTCCAGTCCAGTGCGGGGCTCGCCAAACGCGCTAGCAGTCCAGGGTCAAGCGCAGTCGGTCATTGCTGCCGCTGAATCCAGTGATTTTGCTGAGCGCGGCTCCGCGACTGTGGAGGGAGGTCTTATTGACAGATTCTCTGACCCTAAACCCTTCTTCATCAGAACAAATCAACACCATTCCAGAGTCTCTTAATCTACATTATTACGCAACCTCATGTCGCGAATTGCATGTCATTCTTGATCAGATAAATGGCGTCGGCAGCCGTCTAAGTATGCATTCAAGACGTCTGGCTAGAGATGCCAGCCCAAACAGCGGAGGACCAGGCGCTGGCGGGGATGCAGGGATAAGCCTCCGAAGTGAAAGCGAACACTCTGAATCCGCAACGACGGCATCGAGTGACAAGTCATTCGACCTCAGTCTTCAATTGCCCATGTGCAACCACAAGTCATGATATTCAGTATTCAATCATCTCGCAGTTTGAAGCCTTCCCACAATGCCGCCGAGTGCCAGCTTTCACCTCTGCTTCACGCCATAGCCCACCAACGCGGATCTGACGGCGAGGTATTCTAGCCTGAATCTCTGTGTTATCCAGCCTGCTTGCTTAGTTGATACGAGAACCTCGTCGACGGGATGAAAGCCTTGATGATAACCCCAGTGACGTTTGATTTGGTCTTATCGATACGTGCTTCGGTGAGGCACCGGTGTGAAGGCGCGCCTGACCGAGGACATGCCCGATTGATTGGCCAGAAGCTCTGTGGAGCTACGGCCATCACGGTCACCCCAGCCAATCCGTAGCGACTTCCAACAGCCAACTCCAGCCTTGCAACACAGCCTCACCAATACCAGCAACCTTGATGCAACATGCTAGCACGCAAAACCTGACCTGACCTCCTCCGTACACGATATACCGAGCCGACCGTCTTCGATCAATCAACCGAGAAACTGCCCACCATGGCGTCGGGCAGCTCAATGCCCTTCTCCTCCCTGCAACCAACCCCGACAGGCGGTCGCAAGCCTAAGAACCTTGCCGAATTCATCGCGCGCGTACAATCAGAGCGCGGCTTTCGCAACGTCACGGAAGAAAGCCTGAAGCAAGAAATTGAGGACCGCAAGAATGGTGTCGCCGACGTTAAGGAGGAGGAGGACACTGCCATGGCGGACAGTAACGAGGACGAGGAGGAGCCAGCCGACGCCAACGCCGCGCGCAATGAAGTGCTGAGAAATATCGAGTGCGTCGGTGTACTCTTTTGCCTGGAAGATTTTGTGCTGACAACCGTTTTACAGTGCCGCCAACAACTCCGCGCTCATGGCACTCGATTTCATCTCATTACTTCTTTCGAAAGAGAGCCCTGCCCAAGCCGGTACTACCCTTTCAGCCCAGCTGCGAGACTGGGTAGGCATCGGCAGCCTCGGGATCGCCAAGCGCGAAGACAACGACGAGCAGAAACAGCGCGACGCCGAGAAAGCAAAGGACAACCGCGACGTCTCATTAGGCTGGGCCCTGATCGATATCAACACTACAAAGGAGTCGGCGGATAAGGCAGCTAGCCACTTGAGCAAGGAGGTCGAGCGCGAAGAAAAGTACTGGGGAGAGATCCTGGCGGTGCGCCAGGCTGGGTGGTCAATGTGCAGATTGCCGGCGGAGAAGCAAACGCTGGGCGTGAGGTTCGGATTCTCAGAAGCGTCACCCGAGTTCAGGAATAGCAGTCTCGCCCCTTTACGGCGTGGTGATGACGGTTCGGCAATGCTTCAACACGGCAGGGTCGGTGCTGGCTGCCAACGTCTCGGCGTCACAATCGGCAGATCAGGCAAGACAACGGGTCGTCTCGCCTTCGGCACATCCGTGCCAGATACTGCCCTGCTCCAAGACCGTGTTCTCGAAGCGCGCAACACCATCTTTGCCCAGGAGCTTTGGCACGAACTGCACCGTGAAGCGCACTCACTCGCTTCCTACGGTGTCCGCGCGAGCCATTCCGCCATCACATTCAATCCAGCCTCCGGCCCAAGCCTCACCCTCGAACTTGAGAACCTCGAAGACATCGCCAATAAGGCCGAGGACCATCCAGACAACACACTTGCAGAAGCGACGCACCTGAGCCTGCACATCTTCCTAAGTCACGCTCATAGACTTAATGAACTTCAACGCTTACGACCGACACCGCCTCACCAGCGCCGCAACCAGACGCAAAACCAATATCATCTTCTCCGCCCCATCGTGGCCAAGATACTTCATGACCGCGCGATAGAACAAGTCACACGGTTCTCCGGTGACCTCACCAACGTGTTCCGCCAGGCCGGCGTTGGCGCTGCCAACTTCATCCTCAACACCCCGCCTTACCCGACAGCAGATCTACGCAACAGCTCCGGCGGCTCTTCCGTCCGCCCCAGCGCGTCACAAGCCCTCGCCAACCAGATCACAACCGCCCCAGCCGATTTTCAACTCGAGCTCATCCTGAACGCCACGTGCCGCCTGCAGATCCGTGGCCGCACCTTCCTTACGCCCCTGACAACAACCCAATTCCAAGTCCAGCTGCTTCCAAACGCCGCCGAGCCGCCCAATACCCTCCAGGGTTCCTATCCGCCCTCCCGCGACCCCTACCCGAGCTTCTCCGCCTTGAAGGACTACCTCACCGACGCAGCCACCCACGCCCTGACAGACTGGTCCATGTCCCTCATCCCTCCTCCCCAAGCGCCGTCGCCTTCGGGACCCGCCCGCCCGGAGTGGACCAAATCCATCCGCGGCACCGCCATCAGGGACATCGACACCGAGAACCGCGAGGTCCGCTTCGACATCCTCGACGACGCCGACGAGAGACCGATCCTCAACGTCGGCGCGGCCTGGCGCACCGCGGACCAAAAGTCCAAAATACAGCGCTGGAAGTGGTCCCCCTACGGCCCCGCGGAGCCCATGCAGATCCCGCACATCGTCAACGCCGTCGTCCAGTCCAGCGACTTGGCCAGTTCTGCGGCCTAGGCGGCCATGGCTACTTCACCAGAGGATTACATACCTTCACCGGAGGACTATCGCTTACCCCCACTAGAGGACTATTCTTCGGCCTCAGCAGGGGACTACTCCTCGAACTCACCAGGGGACTGCTCGTCACCTTTGGCAGAGGACTACTCTTTACCCTCACCTGAGGGCTACCTGTGGGACTGCCCTTACACCTTTCAGGGGCTTTCTAGGATGCTAGCCAGAATCGACGACAACGACGACTGCCATAGCATCGACGACCTTCTGGATTAGCTCAAGGCATTGATAAAAAAAATTGGGGTTTCCTCGGCCTCTGCCTCTACGTTTCCCACGGCGGTGCTCTCGGCACAGTCACTATTGGGAGGATAGTTTCAATAGACAAATAATGCGATAAAGCAGGCGTTACATGAACGGTTTGTATAACACCTGACACATCGTCAGAACATCTTTACGTCGCGCTGCTAGATCTCGCAGTAGTAAAATAAAACAAAGTTACCTTCACCAAGAGTTCTCGATTCATGAGCACCCATGATTCGTATAAGTGCGTTTTGTGACTTTTGACGCCACTATCACTGGACCTATGCAGTGTGAAAGGTCTTTTAGCAATTGATCTCTATCGGATCTACCTGGTATCCCGCTGTGAAGCGTCTCCTGTACGACCGTGTTCCTTCCCATGCCTTCCTATGCCAGCCAAGCCCATGTAGTAATGCAAATGATGAAAAAAAGTCGTAAGAATCGTAAACCTCCCAGGTGACATTCCATAAACATGGCCTTTTCCTCCTCTGCCGGACTCCAGATACGGTACCAAGGAATAAGAGACGGCGCTCATAGCGCAAACAGGATGGGCGGAAAGCGAATTTTGTCGGATACTGCGTGAACATGGTTCTTGCGTGTGGCATGGTGCACTGCGGGTGTTTGCTTAGAGGTTGAACAGGAAACGCAGTTCCGTCAAGCTCAGGCCGGCCAACTTGGCACCCTCGCGCTCATCTAAAGCAGCATCAACGGTCTCGCGCTTCTTCTCTTGAAGCTGCACAATACGGTCCTCGACCGTCTGCTGGGTCAGGATGCGGTAGACCTTGACGGGCTTCTGTTGACCTATACGATGTGCTCGGTCAATAGCCTGCATCTCAATGTAGGGGTTCCAGAATGGATCCATGATCACGACGTTGGAAGCGGCAACGAGGTTGAGACCAGCATTTCCAGCTCGCAGCGAGACCAGCATGACTTTGATTCTAGGGTCGGTCGTGAAATCGAAAGCGGCGTTGTCGCGCTGGGCCATGGTCATCTCGCCCGTGTAGCGGCAATGCTTAATGTTGAGGCCGTCCTTCTTCATGGCCACCTCGAGAAGATCCAGCAACATGGTCCATTGAGAGAACACAATGGTCTTCTCGCCAGTCTCCTGGATCCGGCGCAGAAGACCCATGCAAGCCCTTGCCTTGGCCGAGCTGAGCCAGTGGTGGCTGAGGTACTTGGTGTAATCTCGCCAGGCAGTAGCGTTCTTCTTGGCGTCTTTGCGGAGAGAATGCAACATGGTACCCTTGATCTTCTTCAATCTCTTCTTGTCCTCCTTACTAGGAGATGTAATCTTCTTCTTGCCCTTCTTCTTAGACGCCTTGCGTTTCGGCTCCGGAGTGGCATGTGGGCCGGCGGACGAGCTATCGTCGTCATCATCACTAATCTTATCGTAGATGTCGTCGCCGACGACAAAGTCTTTGAGGTTGCCGTTCTTGTCGGCGTCCTCGGCGTCCTCGGCGTCCTCGGCGTCTTCATCTTCTTCATCGTCGCTCCAAACAGAGCCGTCAGACTCTTCACCCTCTTCTGAACTTCCGCTATTCTCATCAGGCATGTGAACCTTCTTGAACGCTGAGAAGGTGATGATGTTTTGCGGATCGAGCGGGCCTCTGCAGACAGCGCACTTAACGTGGCCGTTTTCCTCACCGTTCCGAATGTTGTCGCGTCTGGCGTTGTCAACGTGCTGCTTCAGGCAGCCAGCGCAAAGCTCATGACCACACGGAAGGGGAATGGTAGGATCCGGCATTATATCGTAGCAGATGGGACACTCAAAGCCTTCGTCAATAGCGTCGGCGTTGGCGTTATCGAGAGCGCGAGACTTCTCAGTGAGTCGAAGAACGACTGCAGGAGAAAGTTGCTTCACGCGCTCCAGCATCCCATCATCCACGTCAGGAACCGCCTCATCCGAGTCAAGAAGAAGGTGAGGGTGGCAGCAAGTCTGGCGCAGACGAAGCAGCAGCACAAGAACGTGTGAGTAGTGCTTGCCCAGAGTACCCTTGCGAAGGTATTTGTTGATCTGCACTTGGGATTTGGTCTCCAGATCCGTGTAGTACTGACGCTCGTCTTCGTCCAACTCGGCGTACACAACCTCCTCTTTCTTCTCGGGCAGTTGCAAGATGGGCTTTCCGTCAATCTCGGAGGTCTTTGTGCGTCGCAAGAGTGTTGCCTTCAGGAGAACTTGGAGGTTGCGCATCGCCTGGGCCTTGGGGTCGCCTTTCTTGCCAAAGAGTACTCCGAAAGCCCTGCGGAACGCCGTCCACTCGCAGTACGGCTTGATCTTGAGGAAATTGTACAGCGAGTAGAGCTCGTCGACGCCATTCATCATCGGAGTTCCTGACAGGCACCAGCGGTACTTGCTTTGCAGCGCAGCAGCCGCGTTAGATGACTGCGCCTTGTGGTTCTTGATCATCTGACTCTCGTCCAGAACCACACGGTAGAACATCGAATGATTGGGGTGGAAGAAGGAGACTGCGCTGGCGAGACTAGGATCCGTCTTGGTGTTGGCTTGGCGCCCGTTCAGATCCTTCCACCAGTTTGCCAGCTTCTTCTTGTCGGATACCAAAGTTCCGTAAGTAGTCAAGACGACATCGTACTTCATGAGCTCCGTTGCCTTCATCCTTTGCTGGTTGTGGAACACAAAAACCGAAAGGGCATCGTCCGACTTGATCTTCTTTTTGATCTCCTCTTCCCACTGCCGAATGAGAGAGAGTGGGGCCACGATGAGGGTCGTCTATTGAAATCAGGTCAGCAGGGTGAAAAGTTCAGATCAAAAGACGAGCACATACCTTGGGGCCGGACTCTGCCTTATGAGATACCAGCAAGGACAGGACAGAGATCGTCTTTCCCAGGCCCATGTCGTCGGCAAGAATGCCTCCCTTGTTGGTTCCGTTCTCTTGACGCTTCATCCAAGTGAGAGCAACTCTCTGGTGAGCGTAGAGAGGATATCTCATGGCATCCGGTGTTCCCTCACGATCCTCCTCGGGGATATCCATGCCTGCGTGCACGTTTTTCAAGAGCGCCTCGACTTCTTCTCGGGATCTACGAGGGTCGTCGTGGATATCCTGCATGATTGACGCAACACGAGCATCCAGGGGATTTCCCGACCCGTCAGTCAGATCCATGAAGTTGAAATTCCTAGTTCTACTGATGGCTTCAGCGGTGCTGAGAGCGGGCTGGTAAGGGTGGCTTTGTCCGCGGAGGTACTGGCTGGCTGAAACGAAGGGGCTTTCATAATCCTCCTCCTCGTCTGAGATGAAGGCTCCGGGCATGGAGGGCATGGAATCGAAGCCGGGATTGGGTGTAGCGCTTGCTCGGGATGAAGAACCTGCAAAGTTGTTCATCTGATTGTAGGCTGGGCCCGCGTCAGGGAAGCCGTTCAAATACTGGCTCGTAAACTGGTCAAAGCCGGACTGGAAGTCCAAATCGGGGGGGATGGGGCTTGATCCGAACGCCGAGCCACCAGACAACATATCTGCTGGGCCACCCTGAAAGCTGCTCGCCGCTGAGGGCCGTTGGTGTCTTTGCTGGTGGTATTGCTGTCTCGAGCGCGAGACGGATGCGTTGATCGAGTCATCGTCCCTGGCACTGATTAGCCTTGTCTTCCTTCTTCACGGTCTGTATTCTCATCCTTGATGCTAGGCTGAGATGACTACTTACCCCGTAAGGTCGATGACGTCCGCCGACGCATCGTTAGTGCGCGGAGCCTTGTTGCGACCCTGACTAGAATAGTCGAACGAGGTAGATCCATGCGATCTCTTGTTGTTGGAGGGCGTAGATCGACCACCATCGTTGCCGAAAAACTGCGGGGTGAAGGAGCTGCCAGCAGGGCAAGGCTGTGCATAACCTGAGCTGCCCATGTCCCAAGGGGTCCTCGGAATGCTTTGAACCGTCGAGGAGCTGGCGGCATTCGGCGTCCTATACGGATACGTGGCTGCAACAAGTCAGTCTGTGAAGTTCTTATATATTGCGAAAGAATAGAATGTATAGGATAGTGGAAAGAAAGGGATTGGCCATAAAGGAGGCCTGGCAGAAAGTGAAGTGATGATGGCTTCGGATGCGAAGCAGAGGTTTTCGAGCTAGCAAGAATGAAGTGAAACAGGCCCTCTCCGAGACAGTTGCCTACATCGCGGCGGCAACCAGTGCGGTGATGATAGGTATGTCCGAGAGCAGATTGAGAAACAAGAGGAGAAACACATACCTCCCCAGCCGTTGATATCGATCGGGAACGTATCCATCTTGCCGTTCTTCTTGCTCGAAGGGTTGCGTGCGTTCTCGGCCGCTTTCTTGGCCGCCTGTAAAGACTTCTCCAAGCTTTGCTTCTGTCGCTTCTTATCCTCGACCTTTTTCTGCGAAGCTTCGACCTTCTTCCAAGCTTCCTGCTTCTCTGCGGGGCTCGTGTGGGCGTCGTCGGGACCGTCTTCGAGGGAGTGGGCGATGGCGAGTTCAAAGTCGTGTTCGTCTTGGGCTTTGAGAAGCTCTTCGGCAGCAGCGCGAAGAGCCTCGTCGGTGGCAGCGACGGGGCCGTCAGCCATTTTTGTCGTCCCGGTCGCGCAGAGGTGGACGCAGTGGTGTGCAGGCAGTGTCAAATGAGGCGACCTGCAGAAGGCAGCCAGGTGTAGGTGCACTCTGGGGTGGCGCGGTGCTGCAACATCTGTTGGTCCAGAAATTGAGGTTGCGCTGCAGGCTGTGGGATTGTCTGCAATAGCCAAGTCTCCCAAGCGGTACCTCCAAAACCTAGACGGTGGCTTGCCGATGTGGAAGGGTAATAAATAGGCGCTGGCAGAAGAGGTGGACGGAAGAGAAAAAGGAGGGGCGACCAACGGACGGAAATGGCGAGGAGAGATGACGGATGGAAAGAGCGACGAGAAGGAAGGTGCACAGGAGAAGACGGATGGAGTTGTCGGATCGTGCCTGCCAGGCAACCCCAAACCGTCGTTGTCCTAAGCTGTGATGTGGGGGATGTTCTTTTGGTAGGTGCGACGACGAGGAAAAAAAGGCGAGGTTCTTTCTGCCTTCTCGACTTCGTGATCGCTGAAGATGCCCATGGAAGGACCCTGATCCAGGGCCGTTGGAAGGTACCTACCTCACCTTTCCTTAACTCACCGGGGGAGGTAGGCAAGTGCGCTTGCCGCCTTATCTTATCAGTGGTGCCTTTTTTTTATTGATGTCATGTTGGAGGCAGGCGCGACGCGTTAATTGGGGGCGCGTGGTTTACTTTTGGTACTGTGGCAACCGCACCTCAGGCACTTTGGGGAGGTACCTGCTGTGCCCGGTGGACAGTGAAGGCGGCCCCACCCTCCCCGGTCGCTGCCTGCGTTTGGAAAGTACTTCGTCAATTTTGCAGGGATGGGACTCAGTTGAGGCAGGCTCGGTCGACACTGACCATCATGCACTGCAATGCCTCAACAGAGCCTCGCCTGGTAGGTACTTTTCGGCGTTTTGATAGTTCGTTCATCCGGCCTTCCATTCATCCATGCAGTATATGATGCAGCACCTGCCGTCCCGAACCTTCCATCCTAAAGCAGTCGTTCGGTGTCGCCAATGTGCTGCCGCACTACGCCGTGGTCCCGCTTGTCCTTCCCTCAGCCAGGTGAGGTGCTCAGAAAGGCACCTCCTCTTCAAATTTTGCCTTCAATGAGGCTGCGGTTCATCCCATTCGATTTGACTGCTCTGAGAAGCACACTTCTCATGTGCATGCTACTGACAAGCCCGCTTCAGCCTCCTACCTTGGTTACCTACGGCAAGGTATCAAGGTGGCCTTCATCATCATCATCGAAAAAAGAGAATTGCGATCCTGCGCATTCCAAAGTTCCATATTTCTCTCAAGGCATACCTTACATATGTCTCAACAACCCGGCTGCCCGCAGTCAGCCCCAAGCCGCAACCGAAAACTGCTGGTGCCACGACTCTTCCTAGTCTCACGGAAAGGGAAGAAAAAGTCGACTTGAGTGAGGCATGCGACGGCTTGGCCGCCGTGCCATTTCTGACTGGTCATAAATCTCTGCCGCTTTCCTTTCCCCTTACGTCGCCTCTTCTCTATCACTCGCCAGCCCAGAGCCTCATTACCATTAGTTGGCATGCTGAGTCGGGCTTGGCCGGCCGACGGTAAGAGAGGCCGTTGGTCACCCAATCATTCGTGAAATCAACCCTGCCGAAAGTGATCTTGCATTTTGGCACGGGTCAGGTCGCTTCGGGCTGATTATTGGCTGCGTACTTTTTAGACTCAAGTAGGCAAGGATAACATTGACTAGGAGCGATTGCCGACACCACCAGGGTCTTCCGGCCTAGGAAGTCTGTACGCTCCAAATGTTGAAGTAATTCTCCTTGCGGCAAAGTATTCAGCCCAAACAGGTACAAGGTGTCATCAGTTAAGCATCAGCACATATGAAAGGGCTAAGAGCGACTACCGGTACCACCAAGGGTTTCCATTTTGAAGGATGATGATCTTGCGACCATTTACCAGAGACATCAGATGAACATCGCGACGTATAGTAGGTCCCATTTGTGAATGAAACGCAATGAAATCAAGACGTCGTCTTCCTCCTAGATGAGGCATCAAGAGGAACATCACCGCATAGCAAGATCACCAAGAGAACTTATATATGAATGAATGTTATTAAAGACGTCGCCTATACGCGGCCTGGTCATGTACGATCTCCCCGTCTATCCACACTGTCCTTCCTTGCCATTACCCCCGTACTCAACCCCGTATTCACCACTTTCCGCGCTCTGCAACAACACCAGCCAGCCCCTTGATCGACGTCTCCCCAAGGATCTCGAAGACCGAGGCGTCGACTCCCCCGGCGTTGCGGAATATCTAATTCCTAATGCCAACGGCAACGAGGGAGTCGACGCCGTACGCGCTGGGCGCCTTCTCCGGATCAATCTCCTCCGGGAGGAGGCTCATGGCCTTCGCCAAGAGCTGGACCAGGCCAGCGGTGATGATGACCGCCGCCTCCTCCCGTCCGCCGCACTTGGCCAGCATCCTCTTCACGTCGTCCTCGCCAGGGCCCTGTCCGGCGTTGTCGTCCGGCGCGGTTACCGGAATGTCGACGGTGTTCATGTACGAGTACATGGCGGTGCGGGACCAGAAGGGGTCGCCGGGGTTGTTCTGGCGGATGAGGCCGCCGGTACCGACGCCAGAGACGATCTGGGGGGGCGTGCGGACGCCGGGAACGACCTCACCGGTGATGGCGCGGGAGACCATCTCTATAAAGTCGTCGTGGCGGATGCCGTAGAAGCCGGCGCCCCTGAGCTTTCCCAGGGTCTCCTCGTCCCCGACCAGCATCCCCGCCTCGAGGACGGGGCCCAGGTCGAGGGACGTGGCGCGGGAGACGCTGTGAGCGAGAGCGTCCTGGACAGCGTTGGCGGCGGCGTAGTTGGCCTGGCCGCGGTTTCCGATTATTCCAGAGGCGGAGGAGAGGAATAAGAACCAGGGGGCGGCGGCGGGAGAGGGCGAGAAGGGGTTGTCGTCACTACCGAAGACGTCGACGAGGTTGGAGGCGCCGACGGCCTTGGGTCCGAAGGCAGTGGTCCAGTCGGCATGGGTCATCTTCTCAAAGAGAGCATCCTATGGTTGATGTTAGTGAACTGAGCGAAGAAGAACGACGAAGGGGGACGGCATACCTGAAGAACAGCAGCACACTGAACAACACCAGAAACCTTTCCAAGCTCAGGCACAAGACGCTCCAGAGCATCCGTATCCATGATATCCACCGCAATAGAACGAGCATGAACACCCTTCAGGCTCTTCAGAAAAGCCTCAGCATCAGGTCCACCGCCGGAACGCGAAAGGAACACCAGCTTCTTCGCGCCGTTGTCTGCAAGAAGCTTGGCGATGCTCCGCCCAAGACCTCCAAGACCACCTGCGAGAACGTAAGTGCCGTCGGGCTCGATGACTGAAACAAGCGACTTGGTGTGCATCTCCTTGGCCACGGGGACACAGGTCTCGGGCTTGGCTTCCATCACGGTCAGGCCGAGGTAGGGCTCGTTTTCCATGTGCTTGAAGGCGCTCTCGAAGTCGGACATGTCGAAGCGGCGGACGGGGTCGCACTGGAGGCTGGAGGTCTTTGGCATGCGCTTCGGCATGAGCTGGTCGACGTGCTGGAAGAGTTCCATGACGAGCTCGGGGTCTTCCTCGAGGAGTACACTCAGGTCGAGTTTGACGAATGTGGTGGTTGAGACAGGGGCTTGGATAGCTGATCCAGTCTTGTCCGCGAGCTGAATGATGCATCCCGCTGTAAACTCGTTAGCTTTGATAGAGATGAATGGATAATTGGAATTGACTTACATGCTTTGACACACTTTGCGTTCATCACGATGTGCTCTTGGGTGGGGTTGTAGACGACATCCACTTTGCCAGTGGCAAGAACATCAGCAACGAATGACTCTGAGCTAGCATCCAGAATGTGGTCGTCAAGCAGACCGTGAGCGTCTCGAAGGGTCTTTCGCTGGTCACCCGAAGTATCATTGAGAACGGTCGCGAAGATCTCAGCGCCAATTTGGCTCGCAATGCGAAGAGCGGCTTGGCCATACGCGCTGGCACCTGCGTGGATAAGAACCTTCTTCTTCGAAGACAGACGACCGATGGTGCGCAAAGCATAGGAGGCAGCGATGAAACCACTCGGAGTGAATTGGCAACGCTCGATGGAGAGCGGCACAGACTTGACAAGCTTCTGATCAACGCGATGAACCGACTTGAAGGCACCGGGAACGATGGCCATGACCTGCTTGCCGCGGTGGTAGTCTTTGACGGCGGATCCGACTCTAGTGACAACGCCCATGACATCGAGACCAAGCTTGACTTCGGTGGTGCGACCCATTGCAGTCTGGAGGTCGTCGCTAGACAAAGAGGCGCTCACGGTTCTAATCTCAACTTCGTGCTGGCCCAGGGGCGACGTGAAACGGTTCTCGACGAAGTGGAAGCTGTCGGCGGCGATACCGGGCTTGGAGATGACCATCTCGTAAGAAGTCTTGACAGCAGACGGATCAAAAACTTGCACGTTCTCCAGCTGGATGCGCGACTCGCTCTCGATCAACTTATTCAGTGCATTCAGGGGCATCAGTCTCGGGATGTAAAGCTTGCCGTCTTCTTCGGCGAATTCAGCCTCTGGGCACTTCATCAGGATCGACTCTGCAACGGTCCAGATAGTATGCGGCAGCGAAGCCGAGTCGATGGAGGTATCTGCGTCCAGATCAAGAGTGACAATAGTCTTCTGGGGGTCTTCAGACAGGATTGTTCGAGCAAGGGCAATGATGGGCGCGTTGCGAGGATCCGTAGGATGACGATTCGCCGAACGAGTAACCCACAAGACACTCTTGGCGGTCTCTCGCAGCTTGTGGAAGTCGTTGAACTGCTCCTCGGTCCAGTTGTACACAACGTTGTCGCAGACCTCAACAAGAGAGATGCAGTTCTTGCCGTAAAAGGTTTCGACATTAGACACAGTGCTGATGATGACCTTGAAGCCTTTGTCGAGGAAGAGCTGGATAAGAGCGTTGACAAGACCTACAAGGTCTAGAACGACATCGTCTGGGACAATGATGACAACCTCGCCCGCCGAAGCCATATCGATTTTGTTGACAAAGAAGCGCGCCTCGAAGTGCTGCTCGATTACCCACGGGCTCATGGCATCGTCCGCCTCTAGCTCGTACGTAGCGCGGAGATGGTGAGCATCTGCCGGTTGAATGAGTTCATCCAAGTCATCCGTTCCCTCATCGCAAGCGAGGTGCGAGACTTCGTTGAGGAGCAGACCCTCTGGAGCAAGAAGGTTGAATGCTTCCTCTTGGTCAACACTAGAATCTTTGGCGGTGATGACGATGTTGTATCTGGGAAATTTCTCCTTATCGCCGGGCCAGTTGCGCTGCTCCAAAACGTTCAATGCTGAGGAATGCTCGCATTTCTTCTTCAGGACAGAGAATGTCGAACCATCAAGGACAGTGTAGCGAGACACGCGGGGGGCGCCGCCTTCAGACAGAACCTCCAAGACGTGCTTGGCCAGTTGCTCGTTACCACCGCACTGCAGAACAGCCAGAGAGGGGTACTTGTGCGCCGCCAGGGAAAGCATGTGGTCGAAGTCTTCAGTGGTAGACGTCACGTAATTCTCCTTCCAGACGATCTCGGAGCACAGGTTGCGGTGGTTGGGGATGAAGCCGCCCTCCTCGACCGAAGGAGTCGCGAGAGCTGTGAGGTGCAAGCCTTCGACCACGACAGAAGGTGAGTCCCAGCCGTCCTGGCCAGAGACCATGGTGATGGATCCCTTGGCGTCACGAAGACCCGATCTCTCAGCTGTCGCGTATCCGGTGAATTCGTAACCGATGTCGCGCGAGATGTTGGCGGCCACGAAGATGCTGTCGATCATGGACGGGACCATGGGCTTGCTGTCGATGGCGAAGAGCGTCTGGAACATCGAGTCAAGGGTCGCTGGGTGAATGACATGGGCGTACTCAAAGTTGCAGGGCATCTTGGACTTTGTATCCGGGACTCGGACCTTGCTGATGCAAGCGTTGCGGTAGGTCGAGATAGAGACGACGTTCTGGAAGCAGGGACCGTAGTTCAGACCCACGACATCCAGGATCTCGTACAGCTGACGCGGCGGAAGCGACTTGTCGCACAGCGCTTGAACCTCCGAGTACTTCTCAATGCTGCCGCCGGTAGGAAGAGGAGACGCAGTGGCGGCCCGTCGAATCTTGACATGACCGTCAGCATGTCGAATCCAGGCACCCTGCTCTTGCTTCGAGTAGATGGAAAACTCCCACTCGGGGTCAGCCTCGGGCCTCGTTGTAATCTGCTTCAGGTTGAGCGAGTACTCGAGTCCGAAGGCGGTGGACGGGATGATCATGGCTCGCTCGATGCGCAAGTTGGTGACTTGGAAGCCAAGCACGTCGGTCATGTCCATCGACAATTGGCTGGCAGCTTGGAGGGCCATGGTCACCATTCCCGCAGCTGGGTATACGATGGTCTTCTGGACGCGGTGGTCTTGCACCCAAGGATTCTCAGCAATGCGGAAGAATCCTCTCCAGCGAGGCTCGAACGTGGTGGCGTCAGGAGAGGGAGCTCCGATGAGGTCTTCGCGGCCAAAGTTGCGGAACCGATGCTCAGTGCAGGTGTGGGACTCGTGCCAAAACTGCTTCTGGTGATTCCAAGGGTATGAAGGCAGGTTGACGAGCGTCTTGTAAGAACCCGTGGTATTGCCCCTGAAATTGGTTAGCTCGGCCCAGGAAAGAGAATCCCAAACGACTTACTTTGATATGACACTCAGCATGTCAACCGGGTATCCCCGCGCCCAAACACCGCCGATAGCCTCGAGAGCCGTGACAGAAGCATCCTTGAAGCGACGCATAAGCGGCAAGTACGCCGGCTTGATGTTGTGACTGTGCGCGTCGCTGATCTCAGAAAGGGCCGACTCAAGAGTGCCGTGAGGACTGAGCTCAATGAGCAGGTCCGGCTGATGATCAGACTCCATCAAGGATTTGACAGCTTCGACAAACTGAACGGGAGAAACCAGGTTGTCTGCCCAGTATGAGTATCCAAGAGAACTGCCCTGGACAAGACGACCTTGGACCGAAGAAAAGAATTGGACTCCGGTAGGAGAATCACTCGTGCGAGTGTGCTTGATGAGGTCTTTGTAGTCCTCCTCGACCAGCTTCATGTGGCGTGAATGGTAAGCAATGTCGACGTCCAGGATTTTGCATAGAACCTGGAATTTCTTCAACTCGTCTCGCAAGCAATCGATGTCGCCGGCACTGCCAGAGATCGTCACTGAGGTCGGGCTGTTCACGCAGGCAATGCCGAGATCTCTGTGCTGAGCTTTGTTCTCAAGGTGCCGCTGAGCGTCTTTGCAAGACATTCTCACAGCGCACATCTTGCCCTTGATCTGAGGCGCGTTGGTTTGAAGGAGTGAAGCGCTGTAGCCACGGTGGTAGGCCAACGCCCAGGCAGTCTCCGAATCAATGCAAGAAGACGCGTATGCTGCCGCGATCTCGCCAGAAGAGTGACCGACGACACTGCTGGGGGCAATGCTGAAAGCACGGAGAAGATCGACAAGCGCTACCTGGATGGCGGTCGTGGCAGGTTGCGAGATCTGAGGCTCTTGGATGCGTGATTCCTGCTTGTTCTTCATAATCTCCTCGATGAGGTCGAAGTCACTACCAAGGGTCTTGATGTAAGCAGCGGCAGCCTCGAGACTGGCCTTGAATGGACCGAAGGACATGAGCTCGCGTCCCATCTGAGGCCACTGGGCACCCTGTCCACAGAAGATGAATGCAATCTTGAGCTTGCTGTCGCGGTTTGATCGAATGTAATCTTGATCCTTTCTGGTGGCAAGCTTCTTGATCAACTCGGATTGGCCATTTGCGACAACAAAGTCCTTCCACTCCATGACGGAGCGACGGCATGCAAGCGTGTAGGCATAGTCGTTCGCGTCAGACTGAGGCAGCTTGGGGATACAGCCGATGTGCTGAGCGTGTGTGCTCATGACGCGTGAAACACCACTGCGCTCATTTGACGAGAAAACGAAGAGCTGAGGGCTACCGGCAGCAACAGGGGTAGACTCAAAGTTAGAATACGCGTCGATGGTAGAGTTGTGGTTTCCCACGATCTTGCGAGCGGAAAAGTAACGCGAGGGCTCGTCAAGAACAGCATGAGCGTTCGTACCGCCGAAGCCAAAGCAGTTCACACTGACTTGGCGAGGGCCGTCGACCGGCCAGCTGGTAAGATCTGTGGGCACCTGAGATATCAATGTCAGCATCAACTTCAAGGGCGCGGAGCGATTCCGAAACCTACCTTCACCTTCCAGTTCTCGAAGTCGATATTGGGATTTCCCTTTTTGAAGTTGATGTTGGGAGGGATCTGTCCCTTCTCGGTGAGCAGGACGCCCTTGATCAGGCCAGCGACTCCTGCAGCACCCTCCAAATGGCCAATGTTCGTCTTGACAGAACCGACAAAGATGGGTTTGTCCTTCGGTCTTTCGGCAGCAAGTGTCTCCGAGATGGCGCTGAGCTCTCTGAAATCTCCGGCCTGGGTTCCGGTGCCGTGACACTCGACGAAGGCGGTCTGCTGCATCTCAAGGTTGTACTTTGAGTAAAGACTGCGGATGTTGGCGACCTGAGCCTCCTTGCTGGGAAGCGTGATGCCTGTGGTTGTGGTTAGAGAATTTTCAGTTGTACTTGGATCATATGCCGTGACTTACCTGTAGTGAGACCATCTTGGTTGACGTGGGTGCCGCGAATGACGGCTCGGATGGTGTCGTTGTCTCTGAGAGCATGAGACATCTTCTTCAAGACGACGAAGCCAATACCCTCTCCACGACCATAGCCATTGGCCCGGGAGTCGAAAGCAAAACACTTGCCATCAGGGCTGAGGAAGTTGAGAGCTGTCATGGGCATCATGGTGTTCGGTGTAAGAATCAAGCCAGCTCCGGCAGCGAGAGCCTGAAACGTTAGCATGCGCAGTACGTTTGTTTTCATCGGAAGACTTACCAAATCGCAATCACCAGTGCGGAGGGCTTGCGCAGCCAGATGAACCGCGACCAAACTACCGCTGCAGCCGGTGTCGAGAGTCATGCTCGGGCCCTTAAAATCATAGGTGTAAGAGACACGGTTGGCCATGATGGCATTTCCGGTGCCAGTTGCAGCATACTGGGGCTGCCAGTCCATGTCACGCAGACAGATCTGCTCGTAATCTAGGGAGTGTCAGAATTGAGTGAGACAAGGACCGCAGCCAGAACATACCTTTGACGAAAGAGCCGACGTAGACAGCCGTGGGGCTGCCTTTGAGATCCTCGGTTCGAAGACCAGCTGAGAAATGTTCAGTTGGGTTTCTTAGGACGAAAGATGCGACATACCATTTTCAAGTGCCTCGTAGGATACCTCGAGGAGTAAGCGCTGCTGGGGATCGATCGCCTTCGCATCTTCGGCCATGATTGAGAAGAACTAGATCACGAAGTCAGAAACGCGAATAGATAGCCATAGGCGTGACCATCGCAGTACTTACCGACGCGTCAAATGCAGCTACGTCATTCTTGATGAAATGCGCGCCCTTGAAAGAAATCTGGAAGCACTCAGTCAGCCATCTCGCACGATCAGACGATGGAATATGGGGTGAAATTGTCAGATACGTACGCTGCCTTGGCGGTCGCCGCTCGGATGATAGTATCCGTCAATGTTGAGACGATCCTTGGGGAATTCAGACCAAGCAGACTCCTTGTTGACCATCATCTGCCAGAGCTTCTCGGGCGTCGTGGCATCGCCGGGGAAGCGGCAGGCCATGCCAATGATGGCGATGTCCTCCATCTTCTCGTTTTTGTCCATCCCGACACGATCAGATCGCGTACTCGAACGGGACTCGGACGGGGTATCGTGAAAGAAATGATTGTGCGATCAGCAAGAATGAACAAGTAGAATAATGCGTTTGTACAATGATCTTTGTGTGAAAGAAGCGCTCCTCCTGTTGTGTAGAGTGCTCTGGAAGGAGAGGACGCAGGAAGAGGGAGATGGAGATGTCCAGGAGGAAGAGAAGGTGAGGATGGATGAAAAGTTTTCAGAGGAGTTGAGATGGAGAAGACTTTTCTCTTGATCTGAAAGTAAACAGACCAAGGTGAAGAACGAGGGCGGGTGCCCTGACGAAAAGGGCTAGTGTCGACGTGAGGTGAGGTGTGGAGGGAGGTGAAGTGAATATGAGGGTGAATGGGCCGCTCCGATCGTGGTCAACACTTCAGGAAACCGCCACCAAATGCAACCCCCCTTCTTCACAGAGAAGCAGCGGTGTTCTCCCGAAGGTAAATACTCTTCTAGTCACCGCTCAGGCTTCTTGGACCCCAAAAGCTGCCCCTTTGGGTAAACGCAACTCTTTTGGTGTGGTGTAGATGACCGGCGGCATGTGCAGAAGGCCGCCTTCATGTAGATCTGACTGTCATTGTAGGCCTTGTTCTTTGTTCAATGATCATGAATGAAGGGCTGCCATGTGGGTATAAGTAAGCCAAACGTCTTTTGAGAACTGATCTATGGCATGGCCCCTTGGCCCGTGATCATGGAAGGCAATGGCCAAAAGTCATCGAAGGCTATAAGATTCTAGCGCATGAACGACACCTTGGATGACGATGACCTCAAAGTTGTCGGAAGGAGCTTGGAATAGAATAAGGTGGAGGCGCAGTCAGCTTTGGCATGCAATCAGCCCTCTGACATAGGGCCGTTGGGGGCCGCAGGGAACAGTGGGAAGGGGACAGAAACTTTGTTCTACGTTGCTGCAGCTAGAGCTCAGCTTGCAGATATCCCCATATTTGGTCGGGATGGTGCCTCGGAACGTCCTCTTCACCGTATTTCTCAAACAAAATGTACCAGGAACACTAGCTCGCTGGTGTTGTCAACTTCACAGCCCATGGCAGCTTCAATCTCGGGCGTATTGGGCGGTGGTGAATCCTCCATCTCAAGGTACCCCAGAGAATGAAGAGCGTTTGTAGCACGACCAGTGAGGGAGGTAGCCAGGTCCGGAAAGGGGGTCCCGAGTCAGTGTCGATATCACGACTCTGGTACGCTTTGCCACGGTGCTGGGCTGCCAATCATCCCGCGTTTTCGAGGGATGGGACGTCAGACAGTATGACCTGAGAAACTGGGTTGCAAAAGGTCAGCATTCCTGCCATCACGATTGTCAGAGTTCACGTCCTCATGGTAGCTGCGGGTTGTATCAGAGAGAGGTCCCAAATCTCCAGTTCCACAGTTCAGTCTCGGGCCGAGGACACATGGAACGCCCGAGGCACCTCCAGAGGGTCCCGTGATTGACTCCTGAAATACCACAGTAGTTTGCTCTTCATCCGCGAGAAGCACTGCCCCCCTAAAAATACCAATCCTTCCGTCCCCGAGATGGAGGCTTCTCTTCAACGGGTCAGCCAGGACTTGCGGCTTCACTTGATAACCGTGCCTTGAGGCAGAGCAGTCCGCCGGTATCGAAAGCATGGGGTCGTCGAGCACAGTTTGGATTTGGCCGTATGTGGAACGACTGCATTCGAAGCAAGTCTTGTCCGCCTCGCCCCCAAGCCGCTGTAACCCACCATCATCCAAATCCAAGCTTCTGATCCGAGGCTAACTTGACGTTGTCGTGGAGCGTGACTTCAAAGCCGAGAAAATCCGCTCTTGGAAAAGCGGCATCTTTGATGTTGGTTGATGTGCCAGCATGGTACATGCAGGAACCCTTATTGAGACATAATTGCAAACCAATCGTCTGACAGAGCGGGCAGACCGGACATCGAACGTCGTCGAAAATGGCATAATCACCGGAGTAGCGGAATTGAATCTGCTGATATGATTGCTGGAGCAGGAATACTTGAACTTCATATTAAAGAGGTTGCATTCCAGATGACTGCTTCGTTTCGTTCAGTTGACCTTGAGAGGGTTAGGACGAAACTGGTGGTCCAAAGCCCCCCTGCATGTAGTAAAGAGAGGCCAACATACTTCGGTCCGAACTTGATCCGATCCGACTTCACACACAGTGTCTTTGGTCCGTGCCTCCTTCAGTTCATCCTTACTTTTACAAGGGGTTGGTCGCAGCCATCTTCATCCCCTTTCCAGCCACAGAACGCCAGCATATCTCGCCTGTGAAACCAATCGTGGGAGAGAACTGAACCCGAGCTGGAAATGGCACTGGCTTCATGTTGAAAGGCGACCAGTCGATTGCCAAGACGAACGACTTCGGGTGATACAGCATGAAGTACAACACCTGATAAGTCGAGATGAAGAGGTGTGCCCTCCACTGGCTTGTGGCACACACACCATTTTATCCTATGAAAAGACGCTTGAACTTGCCGCTTCTCCGGCTCCGATCTCCAGCAAGCATCACTTCTCCCGCGCTTCCCCGGACCATCAGGGGAATTCAACGCGAAGTTGCACAAGATTCAGGCTCAATGGCCTTTGTTTTCCTAGCCTACAAAGCCGAGGAAATCTCGTTCGTTTTATCCCATCTCGACTTCTACTCTGCATTTCTGAATATGATCGTTCGCAAAAGTTGCATTCTTGAAGGATCCTGTGGCGCCTTTGCGGATCAGGTCTCGGGATGATGGCTACTCAACCACGAGGCATCTCACGGCACAACGTCCCAAGTGGGGGTTTGACGCATAAGGCACCAGAGCGTGGTGGCATTTGGAGGTACACCGATCCAGCAGGAGTTTCGTCACCCCGCCTCGCTCGTGCCTCTCAGACCAGAAAGCTGAGGAGGCACGAGGTGACACGGTCGGTTCGCAGCAGCAACAATAGACAGCCAGTCAATTTCCTGCAGAGCCGGCTCTCCTGAGCCGGGGTAAAACAGCGTCGCTTGTTATAAGATGCCCCCAACTTCCTCAGCTCACCTGAGTGGCTCACTTACGACAGCCATGACCTCGGCCAGTGAAGGGTCTCGGGGTGGTACGACAACGGGAGGTGTCCTTGGCTGCATGGTGGCGACGATACCGTATCTGAGAAACCAACACTGTCAGATTTGGCGAATCTACTGGTACAAGCACTATGCCCCAAGAGAACTAGCAACGTGCCTTTTGGCTTCCCTTGACATCTCATCTCGGCCCCAGACTTGGTAGAAGACGTCTTGTCCTGAGTTATGCAGTCGGTACAGTTGGATGCAAGGTACAGAAAGGGACCCTTTATGGCCTTCGTTAAGTCTTGACGCCCTAGCTTTGTCCAACATTGCACAGCACCCGTCATCATCCGTGTCTTCGCCTGGGTGAAACTGTCAGAGAAGATTTCAAGCTCAGGCTGGCGAGAAGTGCTGCTAGCATTGCTCTTGAAAGTAGGTGTCTCGGGCATTCTGGGTAGATGCATTAAGGATCTTGCCTGCCTTCGAGAGGGCTTCCATCATTATATGTAATGCATTATGGCCGCTGCCCCAAGCCAACGGATGTGCAGCTGTGTCTCCCTCCCTCTTCACTCTGTCTTGTCTGCCACGTTCAGCCAGGGGCAGGAGTGTGCTCACATATGCTCTCGCCTTGAAGGAATCCTCACCACGACATCATTCTTACATCGGCCAGGTGACCGTGGAGCCTATCAGCATCAGCAACACTGAGGCTCTGCCTTCACTTTCCTCAAGAGGATTACTTCTTACTGGCGAGGGCAAGTCTCTTCTGCTCTTGCCCTTTCGATTGCTTCTTCAGATCTGACATAGGGTTGGTAGGGCAAGAAGTTGTGTTGTGAAGCCCCAGAGCTGCCCTTCCCCTTTGTGTACGGTCAAGCCCTTTCCAAATTTTCATCCCTGCCCCTTCCTCTGCCTCAACTATTCCCCCTCACTTCCCGCACCCAATCTACAATTCTTCCTTCCCTCCTTTCATCCTCCCACAGGTTTCCATTAACTCAATTCCCTTCCTCTACTTCTCGGATCCCCCATCTTGCATCTCTGCAAGCCGTACACCGCGACAGCAAGGATCGAAGACGTGCTCCAAGTTCTTTCGAGGAAGAGGTTGAGATACTTCCGTTGCCTCTCGCACTCATTGCCGAAATAATCGACACCTCCGCATCCTCGGTCGATCGAGCTCTTCATCATTCACCATGGAAGCCCCTCAGCAACCTGCCGCGTCCAATGAGCGAATCGCCCAGCCTCTCTCATACCCCAACCCATCCCTGGGCGACACTGCTGGATTCGCCGCCGCCAATTCTTCTCCTCCTCAGGTCCAAAGTGGTCCCCAACGCAAGCCGCGTCTTTCGGACAAGGTCCATGGCGTTCTTCTCGTCTTCAGGTAAAAGAGCATGCTTCCATTCCGACGATACAAGCTAATTGCGTAGTATCCTTCTGGGCCTGTTCATCTCGACTCTGGATACGTCAGTCATCGCCACGTCTCTCATGAGCATCTCCGAGGAGTTTCAAGACCACGCCAATGCCTCTTGGATTCTTCTCGCCTACCTCCTTACGTACATGGGGTGCTCCGTCGGTGTTTCTAAGCTAAGCGACATCTACGGCCGAAAGCTCATCCTCTTCGTCAGCTGGACCATCTTTCTACTCTGCTCAACTGGCTGCACCGCCGCTTGGAGCATGACATCCCTGATCATCTTCCGCGCTTTGAAGGGCATTGGAGGTGCCGGTCTCTACAGCCTTGCTCAAATCTGCCTCCTCGAACATGGTCCTGCCAAGAACCCGAGTCACATGGGAGCTTTAATCGGTATTACTCTCGCCCTCGCTTTCCTTTTGGGTCCAGTTCTAGGAGGAGCCATTACCTCCAAGGTCAGCTGGCGCTGGATTTTCGGTATTAATCTACCCATCGGCTTGTTCGCTAGCACCTGTATCATGCTGTTCTTCCCGGCCGAGCGCCGCGCGCACCATATCTTCTCGTTGCGTGCCTTCATGAGGGTTGACCTGGTCGGCATGATGAGTCTCCTTGTTGCCTCCATCACCCTCGTTTTCGCTATCGAGAGGGGCGGCTCTCGGGTCTACGAGTGGAACAGTGTCCAAATCATCGCGGCTTTCTGCGCCTCTGGGTTTTGCTGGATCATTTTCGTTGGCTGGGAGACCTTCCTTAACAAGAAGTATTGCGAACACCATAACCACATCCGATGCGTCCACATGGAGCCTGTCTTTACCGCCGCTCTCGCCCACCGCCGCCCCTACATCTGCGGTCTCATCGTCGCCTTCCTGACCGGAGCCCCTTACGTTGTCTTGACAGTTGCCATTCCCGAACGCATGCAAGTCTTGCAACACGCGACTCCCCTCAGTGCTGGAGTTCACCTCCTTCCCATGCTATCAGGCACTGCTGTTGGATCCTTCCTGGCCGGTGCGATCTGTCGCAAGTTCAATCACACGTCCTATCTCATGGTTGCGGCATCGATTACG
Organism: Colletotrichum aenigma; assembly: GCF_013390185.1. NCBI lineage: Eukaryota > Fungi > Ascomycota > Sordariomycetes > Glomerellales > Glomerellaceae > Colletotrichum > Colletotrichum aenigma. Next base: position 2,029,506 of record NW_023500914.1, read on the forward strand.
CAATTGCTTGGAATTGGGCTTATGTTGTCGCTCGCTAACGTCGATTCGTCTTTCGTGCCCGCGTACGGATTCACTCTCATTGTTGGACTTGGGGTTGGAGTGTCTTTCGGTGCCTCAACCATCGTCGCTGCTGTTGAGGAGGACAAGGCTGTTGCTCAAGGACTCATTGCTCAAGCTCGCGTGCTGGGTAGTTGTATCGGTGTGGCTGTTTGCACCGTACTTTTCCACAACCGCATAGACTCACTCGTCCACATTCTGAACTCGTCACAGCTCGACACGATGCATTCGACTCCCACGGCCTCTGTTCACTTCACCCCGGAACTTCAACGTCGTATTCAGGAGGTTTACGCAGTCGCGTTCAAAGATCAGATCATCTTCTTGACCAGTGTTTGCGGCGCCATGCTGCTTGCAGCCATCTGCTCTTTCGAGAAAAAGCCCAGATCCATCAACGCTCTTGCCGACGCCCAGCGCGCTTTTAAGACAAGCCAACAGGAAGACCGCGATGGAACGGAGCTGAGCGACATGGGTAGCGTGCGTACGGCTCGCGCGGGCTGCAGCAATCCGGCCTAAGCTTTCTCATTGTTCGCGGATTATCTACTTTTATCGGGATAACCAATTTCAGGGAAAAGGAAACAAGCCAGGATCTCTTTTTTCAGGGAGTTAAAAGGGCATCAACAAGGTGTATCGGTTTTCCAACGGGGGGCTCAGGGTGGTCATTTGTCATTCGCGTTTTACCCTACGCATCTCAGGGACGAGTTGACCGTTGTTTCTTGGAGGGTTCTACCAACATGATGGTCGAGGAACACCCATGCATGTAGATTATCTTTTCCACGTTCAAAGAGGCTCGCAAGTGACGAGACTCTTACAATTGATTCGTACACAAGATCAGGTCGTCCATGTTGGCGTGTTTACTGTTTACCAAAGACGTGAGCCTGTTGCGGCTGAACTTTGCGACGTATCTTGCAGGTCCAGACTCGGGATTTGAAACAGCACAGAGAAAAATGTTTTTGACGTAAGACTGAGCCACATCAGTGTCTCTGATATGCGGAAGCCTTCCGCTGAAACAACGTTCCCGATGTCTTATTCTCGTGCGTCGAGGCAGCCAAGACAAGAAGGAGCAGTCACGTCTGACAGGTGGTGATTGGTGGCAATGCTCATCTGATCCGGGAGGCAAGAGAAGTCGATGGGGGCTGAGACAATGTGTCTGTCGGCAAGGCAAGTTCTTTGGTTGCTCTTGGCTCTTTGACTGGCGATCTGTGCATCATGACGAGGTGAGAAGGCCGGGGAGGTTAAGGAATGACTTTCCGGGGTCACGCTGTGTCTTTGACGGCTGTAGCAGCTACCGAACGATGACACGTGGGGAGAGGGTTCGTCCACGCGAAAGTGATTAGCAGGCTTGTCATGTCTCAGGGCTGGGTCAGACCTGAGGGCATTGATCCATATTACTACTTCGAAATATTTACTGTAAGGCAATACTGGGCATCTATTGACGACTCTAAGATTAATACGCTTCCTCACGTTGCGACCACTCGGGGCCAGGTTGGAATTCAACTGGATACCGTCCGGTCGTGATGGCAGTACCATCAACCTCGAGACGAAAGTTGTTGATTTTCGCTCCACCCTCTTCCAAAGCCCAGACACCAAGCCCGATCCAGTTGTCACCATTGTAGTTCAAGACGCCTTCGGGAACGGGAAATCTTGTCTGCGGGCCAATGTTGCTGACATATTTCCCGTACTGGAATCCGTTGACGTATAGAATGGCGCGATAAGCTCCGTCCGAGTCGGAGATGTCGTCAAAGACGAAGGAAAGTGGAATATCGAGATCCTTCCATGGAAGATCTAGGACCAGTCTTGTGCCGTAGAATGAAACTCCCGGAGAGGTGGTGCCGTCGAACGGCGACCCTAGTTCAGACAGCTCAGATGGGAAGGGGAGATGGTATCCTTGGCGCTCGAAATAGAGACCGCCCTCGTTCAAGGGCCCCCAGAACTTCTCGTGGTAGTCTTCGCCACCCAAGTTTCCCGTGAGCTTCCAAGTTGTGATGTTTGTTATGGAGCCGGAGGGTGAAGTCAGGTTGTAGTCCAAGATGCCGCGCGGTGTTTTCATCATATCAGTCGCAATGATGAAGTTCTCTTCTAGACCCATAGTGTCAACTAGGATGGTGAGAATGTGTGTGGCGTCTGCAGTGAGGTTTGTGATGGGGTAGCTTGCAGTGTTGTCGCCCGAGGCGTCAGGTCCATTCGTGAAAGAGCCGAGGAACGTGTCGTTAAGCCAGACGGAGCTTGCAAAGCCTGAACCACCCTGGGTAGTCACATTGAACAGGTTCTCGGTGCCATTTGCAACGAAATAGCCTCGGTATATGATGGTGCCGCTGTGGAAGCCATAATCCGAAGCAAAAAGAGATACTGGGGTCGTAAGGTTAGCAGCCGTGTTATTGGACGCATCGTGGTCTGCGCGTGTCCAAGCAGAGTCGTCGTATTCTGCGACAACTTCAGGGAGCGAGCTCGTGTAATACCACCTGAGTGCAGCTAATTCCGGCACGACGGGTGTAGCATCCGAGAGCGATGGTTTTGCAAGCATGTTGCCAAGCTTATTCGTGGTAAAATCCGTTTGCCTGTCATTGATCTCCAGCGTAGTGAGAGCAGTGACGTTGACACCAATAATCTCCAATTCGGTGGTTTGGTTGAAATCGCCCTGAATCTTGAGCATTTCTTCTTCGAACCATACTGACCGGATGAGGTATCCTCCGTTGACGATGAGCGATACAGGATTCATGATAGTTGTACCATAGGAAGAGCCATCTTCGGCCGGTTGGTCGGATACCCAGTAGTTATACGCTGAATTGCGATCTGGAAGATATTAGCGGCTGTGCCATCAAGAATAGCTCTGAATCATAGATACTGACCCAAGATGTAGATCCACAGATCACCAACCGTGACAACCCGTCGCTGCTCTGAAGTCTTCCACTTCAGAACCAAGCTACCTTTGAAGTATCTGAAATGGATATTGTATCCCTCTTGAAATGTCGGGTGTTCAAGTGTGTCCATGATAGCCATCTCGTGCCATTCGTCGGGTCCCCCATGCACCATTAGAATAGTACTGTTCTCGAACTTTTGCCAAGTGAAGATTTCGGCAGTACAGTAAAGCAAGGTCCAGTCGCCAACAGGGTAATCGGCCACGTGAACTTTCGAATCCCGCGGACCAAGCCGGAGCTTGTTACCAATAAACCCAGGGCGAACCGGCCCCCTTGAGGTCTGCAATATCGGGAAGTAGTATGACGTGTCCAGGCTGGAGTAATTTCTGTGGCGAACCACGAAGTACGATGGCCCATCATGTTGACGCAGCCACGTCATGAGTATCCTTGGGTTGCCACTGAGTGCCCACGAAGTCCTATTCACTGGCTTTGCTGTCAGGTACGATGGCGAGACCTTCAAGAATTGTGCTTCGAGCTTCAACTCCGAATACTTCTCCCTAGTGACGCTTCTATCCTCCTTGATGGCGGCGCCATAGTCGTATGAAGTATAACCTCCTGGGTGGCCCAAGTTGCCCCAATTCGTTCCACCAAAGAGCATGTATACGTTAAAGATGGACACACCCGCCGCCAGGTTGTTCTTGTAGAATACCCGCTCAAATTCGTGGTTGGTGAGTGCGGCGCAGTCCTCGAAGCCATGACCACCCCACGGATCGAAAGAACCTCCCTGAAACTCCAGGATTGAATTCGGAGTGCTAGGGCTTTGTGAGAGATGCAGTCGACGATAGTTGGTTGGAAGCTTATTAGCCGGCCATACGTCTGGATTACCACAGTCGAACCCTAAAGGGTATCTGTCATAGCCGTAAATATCAGCAGCGCCCACACCCGTGTCAGGTGCGTTGTGGCCTTCAGGTCTGGCGTCGTTGCTAATCATGGGAATCACGATACCGGCCTTCCGGGCCTGGTCAATGACATACTGAAAGTATTCCCCGTCGGGAGACCGCCCCTTTTCGAAGTTGGTGTACTCATTCTCCGGCTGGAAAAGGATGACCGGTCCTCCGTTCGTGATTTGGTTATCAGCGATGATTGCGCAAATTGTTTCCATGTAATTGTCCGTGGCAGAGAGAAACTCAGGATCACTCGTCCGCAGGCGAGCGCGCAGCCTTGATAACCACCCGGGGAATCCGCCGCCAGAGACCTCGGCGTTGATGTATGGTCCAGGCCGCGCGATGAGAAAGACGCCAGCCTCCGTCGCAGCATCGAAGAATGGCTGAAGATCGAATATGCCGTCTGTGACGATGTTTCCCTCCTTCCCCTCCAGGAGTGCCCAATCAACGTAGAAAGAAACGGTGTTGAGGCCGAGAGCCCTGACTTTCTGGAACACATCCAGGTACAGACCTGGAACGGGTATGCGAAACGGATGTATCTCTCCAGAAAATATCATCGCCCGCTCTCCATTGACAAAGAGCGACTGCTCGTCCCAGCTGACGACATCCTGATACTGTCTCTTATCGATGACATGAAGGCGACCTGAAATGCCGTCGATGAACAGCCCAATGGCCAGAAAGGCGAAGGAAAGTATTGACAGCCACATTCGTGATTGCCGTCGCGGGGTCTTCTTGGGGGGGTAAAAGAGCGTCGAGCCTTTGCATTGGCCGTTCCAAGAACGAGGAGAGTGGGCAGCCTTCGGACGCCATATATGCCGTCGGCCTCACTTTGTTGGGCGAGGGCCCTTGAGCTGATCGATACCGAAAAGAGCGACGTTGTATATAATGGAGCTGTTCATCCAGAATTCAAAAGCAGCGATAGTTTGCCGTCTGCGTTTACTCCAAGTTATGCAAAAAAGAAACGGCGTCTGCGCCTATCCAGTGGCGGTGGCATCCTTCCATGCATGCGACTTACTAACTACCTGCTCGCGAACTGCATATGAGAAGCAGCTCCCTCTCCCCCATGACACCTTCCAGAAGGCTCACTTCAAAGGATTTCCGCAAGAACAGGTGTCGTTAACTTCGCATACGAAACGATCGTCCGATGCCCGTGGGACATGCGAACTTTCCGCACAGTCCAATCCTGCAGGTCGCCCTCCTAATCAGTTGTAAGCTAGACAGAACAAGCTTTTTTGCAGCTTCACCGGCTAAGCCTGCGGGAAACCGTGCGGAGATCTGTTGGTGCTAATGTAGCGAATGCAACTATTTGACGTACATACTTCCGGCAGGGCGAAGACGTCGACGGAAAGCGGATCCGACAATGCAATGCGACCAAGATGCATTAAACGGTCACATGGAGGCTAGCACTTACGCGAACTTCCCGGCCGACTACTACGAAACGTCGTGTTGCTTGCATGTCCGAGGCAAGACCACCAGTTGGTGCAAGTGCCGAGGATCACAAGGCATCCCTACTGGTCGTTTGGTTGCATTGAAACCTCGTATATGGTTCGGTGATGGGTTACGCTGCGTGAACAGCCGCTGCTATAAGCTACCTCATAGGGAAACTCGCGGGCTGTCCAGATGTATGACTGCATTCAGACATGAACCCAGTCGGAGCCATCGGTCGCGGGGTGAGGCGTGACTCTTGGGGGTTCTTCGACAAAGCCGACGGGATGTCCGTCCTGCTTCCATACTCTGCCGTCCTTCATCACAAAATCGACCTTGCGCAGAGCCCCGGCATCTTCTCTGGGGTCTGCAGCCAAGGCGATGATGTCTGCCTTGTAGCCTTCGGCAATGGCTCCGAACAGGAAGCCGCTCTTCTCCTTGCCACAGCTTTCCCAGCCTCCGACCATGCATGCTTCCAAGACATCCACGACAGGCAGTCCGGCTGTTATCATGAGCTCCATTTCCAGAGCACCTTCTCCGTGAGGGATCGGACCACCAGTGTCTCCGCCGACAGCGAGACGTACTCCTAGATCATATGCCTTCTTGACTCTCCAGAGGCAATCTTCAAAGTACGGCCCATCCGCAGACTTCTTTATCACCGAAAGAGTCGGCACATATATGGTACCCTGACGACGCATCTCACGGAGAACCTGGTCGTTCCCTTCGTTGCAGTGTTCAATCGAATCGACCCCCGCCTTGATGGCCATCAGAGCGCTCTTCGTCACAGTCGTGTGCGCAGCCACCGGCAAATCAGCCAGCCTGGCCTCCTCCACAATGGCGTCCATCTCCTCCTGGCTGAACATCGTCACCGCCGGGTTGAGGTCCGTCATGACAAACGGGGGCGCGTCTCGTGGTGGGACCAGCGGCGGCGGGAAGCGCATGATCTTCCGCCGGTAGTCGGCGTAGAACTTGATCACGTCGGCGCCGTCCCCCACACGCCGCCGGACCGCCCGCCTTACCTCCGCCACGCCGTCGCACACGTCCGCGATGCGCGGCATCGTCGCCATCACGTTCTCGTGGCGGATCTCGTAGGACCCGGTGCTCGCGAGGCACTCCGTGGCGACGAACAGCCGCGGGCCCGGCACCAGGCCGCGGTTGACGCAGTCGCGGAGGTTCGCGTCGAACGAACGCATGCCCTCCGTCCCCAGGTCGCGGTAGGTGGTGAACCCGGACAGGAGCGCGAGGCGGAGGTGGTTGGTGGCGCGAACCACTCGTTCGACAATGCTCTCGTCGCGTTCTTGGACGGTTGAGGAGGCTTCGCTGAGTGAGTGTCAGATGTTGAGGCCCAATTTCTGCGGATGACTTTCATTGTTTGCTCACTCGTAGGGATGCAAGAAGACGTGCGCGTGGGCGTCGACAAATCCTGGCATGACGACCTTTCCGCGAAGGTCGATGTCGCCCGCCCTTACACTGATTTCCTCGTCATCTTTCCTCTTGTAAATATCGGCGATGATACCCTGGGCCTTGTCGACGACGATTGAGGTGCCTTTGACGAACGACTTGGTCTTGGAATCAAAGAGCAACGACGTGTGCACCGTGAAAGTGGAGGACTCCGAACTCATGATAATCCTGCGTGGGGGAATTGTGTTTGGGCGGATCTGTAAAGCCAATATGTTGGAACTGGTGTGTCTTGGCTGTAGGGAATAATCGGTGGTATCGGGCGATTTGGAGACTTTTTGTTACTGACGCACCTATGAAGTGTTTACCTTATCTACCTATGAAACCGTGTACAGTCGCTCGGGTGGCTGGCATTGGACGACCAGGAGAATGCATTTTAGGCAGGTCGCTGGCGGTAAGAGACATGCAGTACACAAGCGAAGGGACTTTGGTTACGGCAAACGTTCTAAAACAGCAAAGGTATCTTAAAAGGGAAAACAATTCAAACGTACGGTCTGTCGATCTCTACCAGAATCACAATACACAGGAGCATCAGCTCCGTTGTAAGGGAGATATCAAAAGAAGATATCCTGAGCGAAGTCGGCTTGCGTACTCAGCACCCGGCAGCCTGGAGAAACTTTGAAGCTTCAAGATGGCCGACGAAGCAAAATTTTCAATCCCCATCGAGTCGCTTTAATGTCCCAATGCCGGTCTTCACTATTGATCTTGCTTTAAGAAGAACAAGACGAGCTCTTGCGATATACGAATCCGAGCCATGCGAATGCGAGCCGGCTCAAAAGTGGGTACAAATTAATAGAATACTGTTCGAACCAGCAACTTCAACTATTCATGTCCTGATTGCGTGATCGCATAGATGACTACGTTACTTCTAGCCAGAGTTCTCAACGAGGGCGGAATAAAAATTGAGCCCAAATATGCAAATCCCGTGCCCGAAATCCGTTCTAGCCTTCAATCCCATACCAGGGGTGTAACTGTCTTGGGCATCACGATGCCAAAGATATAGTCTCTCGGAGGAGGTGACGTCCAGCATCTGTTCAGACAACGGAAAAGATACTTCGTGCTCCTAGTAGCCTCCAAAAATGCGTCTGATCACAATCTCTGTCCTGAGCTCTATACTTGGGATCCAAGTTGTTTCCGGCTCCCCTGATCTTCCCATCGTCGATCTTGGATACCAGCTTCAACATGCGTCCTTCTACAACGTAAGTCAAGATGCTCACAGGAGCCATTCGAAAGTAAAGCGAGCGTCTGACTTGGAGGAACGTCGCCGGCTAACAGCAAACCGGAGGCTTCTATAACTTTTCAAACATCTGGTACGCCGCACTACCGGTCGACAACCTCCGCTTCCGCGCGCCGGAATCACCGGCCACGAACCGTACCGTAGTCGAAACCAGCGCATTGGGACGCGTGTGTCCCCAGAGTTCGCTGGTATGGTTATCGGAAGCTATCGCTTTGGTGACAAACGTTACCTAAGGATTCGCGTTCAACTCGTCTGCTTTTCGAGAGCAGCAGTCTGCGAACGCCTCGATGACGCCCATCTGTCAACTAGACCTAATAACAAATGAGGACTGCCTAGTCCTCGATTTCGTGACCCTAAATTCTGCCTTTGAATAATATCGGTCTACTAATATCTCTGGTACTTGTCTGGTTCTATGGTGGCGGATATACGACTGGCAGTACAGACTAATTTGGAGGTCCTGCTGGTCTCCTGGCACAGGCGACAGCCTTTGAACCCGATGGTCTGGTCTTCGTTGCGATAAAATACCGCCTGGGAGCTTTGGCTGGTCAGCCGGGCCCACGATACAATCAGACGGCGCTGCTAATGTTGGGCTGCTTGATTAAAGGCTTGCTTTGGATTGGGTATAGAAACACGTTGCTAAGTTTGGAGGCGATTTAAAGAAGGTTACCGTCATGGGCGAGTCTGCAGGCGGCGGCTCTCTGATGCATCACATCACGGTAAAGTCGCCAAGAACCTTGCACAAGTGAGGCCTTGCCGGAAACCACAGCTGATACCGTCCCTCTTAGGCGTACGGGGGCAGCAAAGGGACAGCCCCCCCCCCCCCCCCCATTTCGCAGGGCCGTCATACAATCGCCCGCTTTCTTCCCCCACGTGGATGCGAGTCAACAAGAGAAGAGTCTCCAGACGTTTCTCGCGTTGCTGAACGTCTCAACGCTTGCCGAAGCCCGGAAGCTGCCATCGTCAGCACTCATGACTGCCAACAGTCAACAAGTCGCTCAACCGCCGTATGGCCAGTTCAATTACAACCCCGTCATCGACCATGGCTACGTGCCTTCTCACCAGGCAACTCTCTTCGCCCGTGGTCAATTCGATCGAGATGTTGATGTGATGTTCAGCCACAACGCCAACGAAGGATTAGTCTTCACTGACCCGAGTGTCACCGACGGCTTCGTTTTTCGAGGACTCATCAGTAAGCTCTTCCCAAACTTCAATGCGTCGTTGGTCGAGCACATCGCCGAGGTTGTTTATCCTCCTGTATTTGATGGCACTCAACCGTACGTCGACGATTTGGGTCGCGGTACTCTCTTGATGGCCGAGACTCGTATCGTTTGTAACACCCTTTTCCCACGCCGAGCCTTCGGGAGCGCGAGCTTAGCTTATATCTTTGCTGTCCCGTCGTCCTTGCATGGAGACGACCTCAAGTACACCTTCTATAACGGTGCTTATGGAGCACAGATGGACAGCCGTTCTCTCAACTTGACGATCGCACAGGTCTTGCAGGACTATATAGCGTCGTATGCCATAAGCGGGAAGCCGGCAACAGACGTCTCCGGAGTTGGCGTCTTTCCAAAAGTAGGAAGCAAGTCCACGGCATGGGCTCTGGACGTGGCTGGTGTGCAAAGCGCCGTCGACGGTGCTGTTAACGATATATGCTCATGGTGGCAGGCCAATTGGGAGACCTCTCCCGACACTGCGTAGACCCAATATTAAGCTTAAAACCTCTCATCGTAATCAAGTTTATTTTGGCTTGAGTTTCGCAGCCAGCTGATTTCAGGTGCGCTCTCGAGGATATTTGGAACCCAAAGCCCACTGACCCGGGATGGAAGTTTTAACATTGGCAATCGTGCGGTGGCTAGGCGGGTGCCCGGTGCAGATGTCCGGGCGTCGGAAGCCAGCGGCTCCTCCGGTTGCACAGCTGCAGGCGGTCCCTGTTGAGCGGATTACGTCCCACCAAGTCTATGGAGAGCCATTGAGTATGTATTTCCGGGATGTGGGAAGAGGAGGAACCCATGACAAAGACAAGTTTTAGGCGGAGATATTCTGCTCCCCAACATAGGATGCCCTGATGGCAAAGCTGGGCGAAACAATGTTTTCTTGACACAAGGTTTTTGCTGCTTGGAAAAGTCGGTGTCGAGAGGTTCATCTGGAATTCGGTGCCCGCTCGAGCAATGACGCACGGAAAGGCGTTTGGTGAGCCGAGGAACATGGCAGATCAGGCCAAGCCGACATCCGAGGGCCTCCCGCCACAAGTGGCACTGGTGCATTGCTCGACTCGATGAGCTGCCCGACGATAGCATCATGGTGCAGGCTTCAATAGCATCGCTGAAGCATAAAAAACATGGCGAGCATGGAAGTGACGTCGGCCGCTGCTGAAGGCGAATGCTTGGGTGCCCGTTGAGGCGATGCTCGACACTGGAGATGGATGTGCATGACATAGTGACATGTGGTTGTGTTTCTTGGTCGGTTCTCAGGACCCTGATCCGCTGCCAATATAACCCGTCACGTATTGCCTAGGCTGTATCGCCCGTGTCGCCGTTCTCTCCAGCGAAAAGGGAGGCGGTAGATGGCGAGCGACCGAGGATTGCCGAGTTCTGGAAGAAGTGTGGAATCCGGATTTCTCGTCGGGGCGGGCAGGAATGACGAATGCAAGAGGGCCCCCCGGGACGGTGGAGATGTCTTAGAAGACCCTGAAGGGAATGGTGCCGGGTTCTGCTGGGCCAGGTGTGGAGGTGAGGACGGGGCCAAGAGTGACGGGTCGGTGCTGAAAATAGAGACAGAGATCGGCCCAGAGCAGGCATGTTGCATTGGCATTGCGCTGGCCGGCCGGGGTCCAGTGGTCCGTTGTGTTTGCTGACGCTGACGGGCCATAGATGGGCTTCGGGTTGGTGTTTACGCCGTCACACGGTATTGGTAATGCTCTGCTCGGGTTGCTTGGTGGTGATGGATGGACTGCTGCGCATGCAATGCTTGACTCTCGACGTGGATGGCATGACAGACAGAGTTTGCACCGGTCTGCGGGCGAATCGCGAAGCGGGACGAGGAAGATCGCGATTCCCTTCCCTTTTCGGTCGCAAGGCGACGAAGATGCAAGACAGAAGCAAAAGCTTGGGCGGTTAGCGCATCGCCATCGCCATCGCCATGGCCATGCATCGCCGACGCCTTTGCTGCACTGGTTTCCCTGGCTTCTTACCCTGTTGGGTGCAGGTGCTGCTACCGCAACGGCGACCGACTGGGAGTCTTGTCAACGGCGCCGGCAGACGAGTAGGTAAGTAACAAAATAGTGTATAGGTGTAGAGCGACAGCCGGGCCGACTGATGATGATGGTGTTATTTTTGGTTCCATTGTCTGGTGATGAAAGAACTGGCGCGATCTAACGTCGGCTTGTTGCATCTCGTGCCTGCAGGAAGAGAACGATGCGATGCCAGCGCCAACTGACACTGCCGTTGAAGGAGGAATGTGCCGCAGCGGCAGGAGCACCAGCAGCAGCAGCAATGCAAGTCTGCTGTGCAGGCGATGCAGGCGAGGAGCAGCCTGGAACCGCTACTCTGGCGATCCAGAAGGCCTAGAAGGGGCGTTTACCAACCACCTGGCCGCTAAATGTCGCTGACAGTTGGGCTCTTTGCTAACGGTTTCCGCGGGGCTGCCCTCAGAGTCTCGGCCACACTTTCGGTGGGAACAGCAGCCCTGCGAGGGTGGAAAACAGTGCGTGCCAGGAGCCAGGAGTTGCCGACACTCGACTGAGGTGTGGTGTTGACTGCCCAAGTGGGTGGGCAGAGACACTGTCCAGGTATGGACAGCCACGGGTGCACCACCACCAAACCACAAACCACGCACCGGATGCACTGTGGGTGTCAAAGTGGAGCCACAAATTGTCCTGCGCTGAATGGCTGCAGCTTCGATCCTGGTGTGTGCCACCGCGCAGTGACGGGCCAAGGGTTCCACACTGCAACCAATGAGCAACCGTCATTCCGCAGGAAACCGACAAATCTGAGATGATTGCGGCCTGGTTTGTCAGGCTTCTCATCACCTTCGCGGGTGAGGCGGTACGTATTGTCGCTTTTTGGCCGCCACCACGTTGTCCCTTGCACCATCCCGGCGCCCTCCCCCCGCCTCTCGTCCTCTCCCTGTGCAACGTAGTGGGTGTCTTTGGGCCATGTTCCATGGGTTTCCCTTTGATTGACGGCCCAGAGAGACTCCAGACTGCCCGGTGACTGGCAGAGAGACGTCCTCCAAGCCACCACACGGACAGTGCGACGGAGAGAAAAGACCCTCCCCGTCTCCCCCGGCCATCCCTGTTCTGTTCTGCCCTCCACTGCTTGGCACCGGCACCTGCACCAGCTCCTGCGCCTGCTCCTGACCACAGACCAGTCCTAGGCCACAGACCACCCTCTTCTTCGTTGAATACGAGTCTTGTTTTTCTGCTCTTCCCGCTCGTTCCCACACGTCCCTTCTTAACCCTCACCATTCGATAAAAATCCATTCACTCGCTACTTTTCCTATTGCGTCCCCTCTTGGCCTTTTCCTCTCGTTTTCCTTGAATTACCGTCGACATTAACTTCACCCAACGATCCATTATTACCCTTAAACTCTCGGTCGCTTCCGCCAAGGTTCTCGAGTCACTCGCCTACAACCCTACGAATTTTCCGCGAACCCGTCCGTGCCGCTCTCCTATTTTCGTACCCACCGGCTCAGGGCAAGAACTTTCCGAAATTCCAGTCGACTCATCTTTGCCACGAGTTGTCTCTAGTCCCAGCATAGTCGTGTTGGGCATTTAGGCAGTCGATCAACCACCACCCGGACCATTTAACGGACGTGACGGGACTTGGAAATCGGGCGAATATCTAACGGGATATAACCATCCCCGACACCGCGAACCTCATCATACCCTTTGAATCCTCACCGAAACTCACCTCAAAATGCAGCCTACTCTGGTTCTCCAGGTCCTCATGGCCGCCTCTGTGGCCCAGGCCTCGTGGTTCAACTTCCACAAGGAGGAAGCTCGCGATGGACTTCTGAGGAGACAGTCAGGAGGCACCTCTGCTGCCGCCGAGACCACAACTTCCGCCGCCGCCGCGACGACGACAACATCTGCTGCCGCAGTTACAACCACATCAGCCGCAGCTGCTACGACAACCACTCCTTCCGCCGCCAGAACCACGACCACTCCGGCCGCCACTCCCAGCGCGACCACTCCCGCTGCGACGACGACCACCCCGGCTGCCTCAGCTGAATCCACGACTTTGAGGACCAGCACTACATCTGCTGCCGGAAACTCGGATACCGCGAGTGGCGAGGCTGCTTCCTCTACTCCCACTACCACCGCTCAGCCTATTACCTCCACCATCAGGACCGTCATCACGACGACCAACTCTGCTGGCGTTGCCACTTCCTTCACTTCCGAGTCGACCGTCACCAGCACACCTGGACTTAACGAGTCCAACTCTGGCTCCTCTTCTTCCGGCATGTCAACACAAACCCGCAACACCGTTATTGGTGTCGTTGTTGGTGTCGGTGGTGCTATCGTTCTCGGCGCTCTGGGTTTCGTTGCCTGGAGAATCTGGGGCAAGAAGAAGCAGGCGGAGGAGAACGATGGCCTGATGGAATACAACAACCAGTACGGCAACGAGGCCAAGGTCGAGGTCGGCAGCGCCCAGGGCTCCACCGGCCGCACGCCTTTCCAGTCGACCCTCGAAAGCTACCACGCACCAAGCCAGGTTAACGCGTCGTCCAACTTCTAAAGCGGCGTGCGTTAGTCGAACATTTGATGATTGTTGTTTCTTGCGGCAGAAAGCGTTGATTCCCCACGGTCCTTAGCCTACAAAAGGCACAAACCTTCGATGATTATTCTTACACCCCCATACGTTACGGCCGGCACAGCTTTTTTCTACTTTTAAGACCGGCTACACGGAGTTTCGGACCGAATCAACTATTGTTACCACGGCAGGCATGGTTGCATATCGCAGAGTCTAAGGACTAATGGATAGACTTATGTAAATAGAGCAGAGAGTCCTCCCCCTTCTTATTGTCGCAGATGGGCTTGGGATGATCATTGTCAAATCGTTGCCGACTGGGTTTCAGTCGAGTCGCATATCAAGACATGCAATCACCCTAGCAGAAAAATTGGACAAAAACACATTGACGGCAAGTCTGATGAACAAAATCTACTGGGTTCACAGGCTTGGATGTACGTTCAGATACAACTTTAATACTAGGACCGCCAACACTATGGGATCAAAGCACTCTTCTATCGTGAATTACGCAAGTGACGTGCATCCAAATGAAATGACAGTGACAAAACCTCAACTCAACTTGCGGAGGGGCAATAAGAGAGAGTTCACCCGATCCCTTACCCAAACTCTATTCCCTCCGTCATCCAACATTCATCCCCAGTATTGATCGTCCGTCACTCCAACCTGCCATCTGATGAACCGTGGCCGCGGCAGGATCGTCCATCCGGGCAGCCATCCCGTCTGGGCAAAGAGCGTGCAGCGCGAGCGCACCCAACATCACGTGGACGGGCCCGACCGTCATAATATTATTCCAGTCTCAGTGGTGTTTCGGGTTGCGGTGGTGGTGTTGCATCCCAGCTTTTTGTGGGCGCTTGGGATCTCGACGTTTCAGATTTCATGCGGTGCTTCTTCGTCTTCTTCTCACCCGCCCGCCCTGCTTGTGTGTCTGTGTCCCGCTCGCTTCCCTTCCCTTCCCTCCCCCCGAACATTAGTCGACGTTAGCTAAGGAGCAAAAGAGAGTTTGATGACCTTCCAACGCTCTCGCGTCTTCGACCTCTTTGCTTTTGCTCTGTGCCAATTGAGTGCTGGCGGCGCCGATTCCTTCGTTCAACCATCACTTCTGACAGTTACCAACCGCGCTCGTTGACGACGCATCACGAAAGAGGTTGAGCCTCGATACCAACCGATTCTATTCGTAATCCACCCGAGGCCATTTGTACCCCGATCGATGCGCCGGTGACAGGCGACGAACGCTCGACCGAGGCCTCGAAGGTTTCTTTTTTTACGGTTTACCCCGCAGCATATCATTGCATAATCCAAACGTCGTGATAACGACGAATACCACAACGAACCTCCACGATGCGGACGATATCAGCACACGTTCTGTCGGCGGTGGTGCTTGTGCTCTCGGGCGCCGGCGCCGGCGCGAGGGCGCTCGACATCCACGAGGAACTGCAGATGGGCTGGAAGATGGGCCTGTTGCCGAGGCAGGCGACACAGAACTTGCAGACGTTCACGGGGAACCTGGGCGGTGTCGCGGCTTCAGCGGTACGTCTTGTCTTTTTCTTCCCCCATGGTTTCTGGTAGCGAACGATGGAGGTTCGTTGGCAGCGAGGCTTTGGTGGCTTCGTGTGGCGCGAATTCGGTTTCAGGATCAGGATCAGTATTGGGAGAAGGATGGAAGGATTCTTTGACTGACGGGGCGCTGCTACAGATTACCAAGTCAAATGACCCGAGCCGACCATTTGAAGTTGACGGCGACACTTTTGTGAGTTCCCTCGGCTGAGAGCAGAACCTGGAAGAGTGGTGTGCTAACGGTCAATCACAGCCGGACTTTGCAACCGCGGCGGGCAGGTCCTGCGACAACCAAAAGAACAAATGCTCTCAAGCGGCTAACAACGCGGCGACAAAATTCGACGTTTCCAAGTGTGACGAGCAAGCTAGTAAGTGTTGTGGTGTAATGTGATTGGAGGTTTTGCGATTCGGTGGCTGACATCGCTGGCTGTAGCTGAATGCAGGTCTGCCATTGACTCAACGTCGAAGCAGAGCTTTGGCGACCCAGTGTTTGCGGGATCGGATGGCAACTTTGACATCTTCTGCGATCCTTGAGGGGTTCTTTGTGGGATGAGCCGAATTTTTCTATGACAATGTATGATGTGGTTTGGCCGGACGTCGTACGGCATGTGTATATGGGAAGGCTGCCTGGCTCGAGAGTTTTCAGCGTGCCAAGGAGGAGGCAGTGAGGGTGAAAATAACAGATAAGAGGGGTGGATTTTGAGTTGCTCGACTAGGGCTGGGG
Source organism: Colletotrichum aenigma (assembly GCF_013390185.1). Taxonomy (NCBI): domain Eukaryota; kingdom Fungi; phylum Ascomycota; class Sordariomycetes; order Glomerellales; family Glomerellaceae; genus Colletotrichum; species Colletotrichum aenigma. The sequence goes on from NW_023500914.1 coordinate 2,045,510, forward strand.
TTCGGCGTTTTGGCTCTCTTGAGAAAGAAGAGTGAGGTTGATATCCGGCGGTTGTCCGTCTGGCGGGTGTGAAGCTTTTCACGATGAATAATGTACCTGGAGATGAATTCAAGGTCTATACAATGAAGACCCAAATATCATGCGTTGGCATGAGATGGCCGAGATGTGGGAATGCCCTCACTCAAGTGGGTATCTCTAGAAGGCGGTTGACCAAGACTCGACCGGACTAACATGCGGAGCAGCAGGGTCAGGGAGGAAGTGGAGACTGATGATACTTCAACGCCTCACTTTTCAAGATGGGCCGAACCTCATCTTGGTAGATGAAAAGTGGTCGGCTGTAAAGCAAACGAGATGTAATTGCAATCCGCATGGAAGCTGGCAGCGGACAGCCAAACGGACGTTTGGATGAGTTTGCCGCGTGCCGGCCGGCTTCATTTAAGCAAACCTACATGAACCGGGAAGCACCTGCAAGAGTGCCAAATGAATGAGCCACGCGAGCCACATGAACTAAACAATCAAACTCCAGGAACAACGTTGTTTTCGGTGCTGGAATGTTTTTGCCCCAAGCTCCCTGTCGGCCCCGGTTTTGGTGTCTTTTTTCTCGACGCGTTTTGTCTATCTGAACCGCGTTTATTTCTCACGCCTTGCTGTGAAAAGACAATGTCTCGGATTGAAACAAACATCCCAATTGACAAATGGTTTGAACTATTTGCTCCTGCATGTTTTGCTATGGATGGGTTGAAATTCGGATACGGGTATTCTTCTGCGTGGGAGACTGGATGAAATGGCCATCAGCTGAAGATGGGTCTTCTCTTGGACCGCCTGTTCAAACCGGCATGCACACATTGGTTACGATGTCCTGCATGTTCGAAGTTGGATGACACGTCCAAAGTTCCGAGAATGATTCTGATGACGGCATTTTTTGGCGTCGAGTTATCAGAGGACCACCCTTGTGTCTGCGACTGCTTTGCTCCATGCGGCTCTACAATTGTGCTGCAAAGACCCTCCGAGAGGATTGAATCCATCCAAATGCAGCCCGCAGAGGGGACCATTGCCTGTCATCATGCAAAGCATCGGCAAAAAAGGGGACCCGTCTAGCCATCAAACGCATGCAAGCTGCGCTCCTCTCCTGCAGCAAGCCACAAAGTCCGTGACAGTCGCGCCGTCTGGGCCACTGGGGCAGGTGGAAGGTTGAAGCCCACTTCAGGATCAGGCAGGTCAAGACGACGACAATGGCAAGTGTCAGTGTGGCTCGGATCCATTATCCAGTATGATGTATAGCAGTGAAGCAGAAATATTTAGCTGCTTTGCACACGTGCAGTCGGAGGAGAGAGCTCAACACGTGAAAATATCCAGCATCGCGGGCCGTCAATCGAGCCATTGGCAAATACGATGTCGTCTAGGAATTCAAGCGGCGGGGCTTTCATCCGGCGGAAATCACCCACGGCTGGAGAGTGATGCAAAAGAAGGGAGGTGAGTCTGGGGGGAACGGGCCGGGTTGATAGCAAGTACATGTTGTTCGCTGGTGAGAACACCTCCATAGAAAGTACTCCTCATCGGCCTAGCCAGACGAGATTGGCTTCGTGCGGGCTCGGTCCCGTGGCCTTAGCGGGGATGCTCATTAAAACAAACATGGGCCGCTCACTGCACCTGTGCCGTTGGCGTCCTTTTTGCCGGCCTGTCCCTGGCTTTTGGCCTTGCCCCAGTCCATCCCATTGGAAAGTGTGGAAGGAAGGCAGGCAGGGTCCCCCGTTCGTTCGTTGGCTCCGTCTCCCCAAAATTCGATGTGGATTTGGGACAGAGGGAGACGGACGGTCCTCTCGTCATTCGTGCAAGTGATTAGTGCCAGCTGTCCTGTGTCTGGATGCACCTGGATGCCGAGTCTTTCGAGTGGTGGTTGATCGCTGCTTCCAGCAGAAGGGGACCCCGGCGTTTGTGCATGTGCAGATGACAGCGGCCAATCTCTTCGTGCCACTGGTACTGGCCCCACGAGAGCGGTCCAAGGAATCCCACGTCCAGGCCCATCGTGTCCCATCCCATCATTGCGTGCCTGATGTGCTGCTTCTATGGGACTGCGGCCTGTGTAAATTGACGGGTTTGTTTTGTGCTCTGCTGGCTCTCTGTTCGGAGTCTTACAAGATGATGAAAGAGGTGCTGCAAGTGCTGCCTACCCACCCAGCTTCAATGATGATGCTAGGTGTTCTTTGCCTCAACGGATATCAACTGCGGTTTACCTACCTGCACCGTTCCTGTACGCTACTTTGGTTTTGTTACCCAGTTTTTTTAGTGTTCTAGAAAGAGAAATTTTTTTTTATTACTAATAAGCTTCAAGGCATCAATAGATATGCTACTATTTAGCCTCATCTCTTAAGGTCACAGACAACCTTAAAAGTAAGGATTAGTATAGCTATAAAACTAGCTAAGCTAGTTATAAGGATTCTAATACTACGTTAGCCCCTCTATAATAATATCCTTATTAATCTCTTCTAAGATAGCTTAACTTAACCTTACTAACGTTTATAATATAGAGATAGCTATAACTAGCTATCTATATAATCTTAACTTCTAATAATATCCTTATTGTTAACATATAACATTCTTTTATAATAATAATAATAATATAAGAATAATAATAACGCTTAACTTACTTTAATATTCTATATAAAATAAACCAATAAAGTTTAAGGTACAAAACCTTATATAAAAATACTCTATTTATTATAACCTATAACCTTAATATTGATTATGTAATACGTATAGCTACATAAGCACCTTATGTAATTAGCAGTTTAGCAGGTTACGTTTCAGGTTATCTTTCCCCTCACTTTTCCCTACTAGAGGATGCAACCTGCCAACAACAACAACCAGACTCATCACAATACATCTGTTCCCTTATTCTTATCTATACAATTAAATGCTCATAAATGCTCAGGATTATTACCTTTTATCATAACATTACCACATCTATAACCTTATACTATATAGGCGCATATACCACGCCCCTGAATACGCTTATACCTGTGTTAACACTTATTTCTATATATATCTTATTAAGAGGGATATTAGTTTTAAGAGGATAGATAAGCTAATCTTAATAAATAATAAGATAAACTATTATTAAAGAGTTTAGCTTGGTTTATTAAGCTATATATAGCTTTTAGGAGGTTTAATAATAAACTAGTTATATATTACTTATATATAATAAACCCTTAAAGCTATACTAATAGTAATCGATAATAGTACTTTTTATTAAGTTTTAGATATAGCGTTAAAAGAGATATTAGCGACGTTAGTATAGTACATAGCCCTATTAGCTTAAGATATAGTGGTATTAAGCGTAGGAGGATTCGTAGTAGTGCGGTTACTGTGAGTACCCTGTTGATTAGTCTCAAAAAGTCTCTTTTTTGAACCACGTAGCTTATATAACGCAGTTACCTGGGGCCGAGGCCCGCAGGCAGTTCCTGTACGCTACCCGTGCCGGTACCTGTACCTTGCCTAAATCGTCTGGTCCCCGGCTCGCTGTCTGTGCATGTATCCTGCCACGACTTTCTGCCTGCCAAATACCTCGAGTCAACGCGACTGCTCAACCACCACTTGGCACCCATCTCCAAGCACGAGGTAGCTTCCCGTTGTCCGTCCTTGCCTTTCGCCTTACCTTGCCCTGGACCTGGACCTTGACCTTGCCTTTGGCTGCATCGCCTTACCTCAACCTCCCCCGGCCCATCCAGTCCTCTCACTTTCTTTTCACCTCCTTCCCGACACCTCGCGTCACACTAGAACGTCCTGTCCTCCTTCTTCCCTCCTCTGTCTTCTTTCCCCCCTCCGACGCCCCATCAAAACATCCAGATCACATCTCTTCCTCACATCGTCAAGCTATCGAGCTGTGATCCCGATGCGTCCGGTACCTACGAATCGCCGCCGCCGTCTTTCTGCTTCCGCCTTTATGTCGCTCCTTATTCGATAATTTTCCCCAGTTCATTTCTGCAACGAACCCCCGTCCTGTGATCCCTGAACCGGGGCGCGCAACCTGTGCAAATAATACCTTATTCCTGCTGGGCTGTCTTTTTTTTTCTGCCGCACCCGCCCAAAAAATACGCGTCGCGACCAAAAAAACCGCCGGGCCCCAAATATACACAGAGCGAGTCCCCATCTCAAATTACACGGGCCTTCCCTCTCCTCCACCCCCTTATTCCTGTCAACAACACCTCGACAGCATCGTCCGTTCGCTCTTTTTCTCGCGGCCTGCTTTTTGTGAGTGCGTGCTGTCACGAACGAGAGAGGGCTGTTGAACAAAGGGTCCTCGACGCGAAAACAGAGACTTGGCTGCAGACGACTCAATCGTCTGCGCTGATCTCACCGTGGTAAGTCATCTGCAACATTGCCAGCATTCCTGCCCCGACACGTACCTACCTTCATCGCGCGACAAGAACGCCACATTAACCTCTCTTCTCCATCCGCACAGAGTCCCACGAAGACGTCTCCTCAACAGGAACCGACCACCCCTCCTCCTGCTGCTTCTGCACAGGACGGCTTTGGACCTCGTCGGCCATCACCTCCGACGTCTCCCGCTCTTTCGTCCACATCTACTGCCGCCGACGGCGAGGACCTCGGGTCCTCCCCTGTTCTGCCTCCGCTTCCTGCCCCTAGGCTTCCCGACCGGGCTAGGGATATTTTGAGGAACAACCAGCCAGAAGAAGAGTACGTGACTGCAAGTTGGGGCTCGCCTTATTCCACCGAAGAGACGAGGAATCTTCGAGACCAGAGCTTCGACAGCGACGAGGACGAATCCGACGGCTCGCCAATACTCCACCATCTTGCGATTGATACCCCTTTTCTTCGTCCGCCTCCAAATTTGACTCTTGGAGAGAACTCCGACGACGACGCGGCAGACCTAGACGGCAACGACGCCGAACCGTATCTTAGCGCAGCCCAAGTCCTTGCGAATCGCGCCCGACGGCAACCGCGACGATTGACGGAGGATTGGATTCGCCAGCACACCGCAGGCGAAAATTCGGAGAGCCGCCACTGGTTTAGCGACGGTAGTGAGCACTCTTCATTGAGCGGCTCAGGATCCGCAGACGAAGCTGCGTGGCAAGACAAGGAGTCTTTGCGAACACCGAAAGCCAACACACGTCGCGCCGCCCGCGACCCGCATTTGGCACCCCGACACCCCCGTACCCGGTCCAGCGCCGAGACCCTCAAGCCGGGTGACGTGACGCCACAAGCAAAATCACCAAACGCAAATATGGAGAGCCCCGAACTCTCCAAGGCCGACATGGCCGCCGAACACCCAGATCTTCATGTTCCCACGACCCCTCGGAGGGCCGCCAGTGCGGCCACCGGCGACTCAACGAAGACGCCCATCACACCAAAGAGGAGCGCATCTGCGAGGGTAAATTTCAAAGAGCCGACTATGACTCCCCGAGTGAAGAAGAAGGTTCCGTGGAAGGGTAAGAATATTATGGTTCTTCTTCCCAGAGACGACGAACGTGGACGCCCTGGCCAAGCGCCTCGGCCTCTCAACCAGACTGAAGTTGAAGGAATGTTCAGAGAATGGCAAGAGCTTGGATACGACATCAGCGGCTTTGACTTGGACGCAGCGGAGGGCACATACCAAGAACCGACCGGGTATTCTCAAAGTCGAGACGGATGGCCCTCCTTCGAAGACATGGCACGAGAGCGTGCGGAGCGTGTGTATAAGGTCACATTGCCTGATTTGAACGCTTGGAAAAACTATGTCAATGAGCTCAACGAAGCCAAATTGCGAGCTCTCGGAGTGTCCTTCGGAGACGACGAGCCACCGGCACCCTCGATTTCGCCGGCCGCATCGCAGCCCAGCCGACAGGCTTCTGCGCAATACCCACCTTTGCCATTCTCTCCGCCGCTTCCGACGTCGTCAGCATCAAGCAACCATGCGGGCTTCCCGTTCCCATCGCAGTTCATGCCCGGACGCGCGTCGCATACTCATAGCCCCAGCATTGCTTCACCTGTCGGATTTGGCAGTCATCCGGCCAAGTACAACGCCCGACAGTCCATCTCGGTTCCCATGGGACATTCGCCTTTCCAGCTTGGCAACCAGCCATCACCCCTCGGTTGGGGCCAGCACAGAACCGACTCGCCGTCATTACTCAATGGAATCCTTTCTCCTGTTTCTCCCTTTACTCCGGAGGGCTTTGCGCCAACAGGTAGCCCTGCGTTCAATGCGCACCAGAGACACCAGTCTTTGCAATACCCGATGTTGCCCCATCAATTCATGCAGCAGCAACAACAGCCTGCTAGAGCGTCGCCTCGTCTGCAGGAAGTGCGAGAAGATGAAGAAGAAGAGGAGGCCGTCGAGGAGCCCCCGAAGCCGTCTGAGGCGGCGCAAAGAAACAGCGATGATCTCCAGGCCGAGATCGACGAGGCTGAGTACCATCTCGAGGAACAGATGCGGAACGAACTGGAGCACGTTGACTACAGTCCCCACAACGCGGAGTCTGCAGCTGAGCAATTCGCGCATATCCCAGACGAGCAACCCCCTGTGTCTCACGCAAGAGAGCCATCTGTTCACTTCAAGGAATTCGTTCCCCAGGCTTTCCAGCCTCAACAGTTTCAAGCCCAGGAGTTCGTTCCCCAGGAATTCCAACCTCAAGACTTCCAGCCTCAGCAATTTGCCAAGCAGGACGGCAACGGTCCAGTCCTACACCACCCGCGCCCTCACAGCCGTGGCCACTCATTGTCACAAAACTTCTTTGCTCATCACGATGAGAACCGGCCGAGAACTGACAGCTTCTCAGGCTGGCACGATGTTGACTCGCAGAGGATCGACGAGGCCGCTGAAATCGAGACAAACCCCAGCAACCTTGGTACGCCTGTGCAAGACTTCAACCTCACGACGCTTCTGCAACAGCACCAGCGATCATTCTCCACGCAGAGCAACCCGTGGAATGATGTGGCATCGAACAATAGCAGCTCTGGCCAGCAGAGAAGAGGCAGCCATGCCAGCAAGCCATCGTTCTCTAAGCTCAATGTCAAGGCTCCTGAGTTCAAGTTTAATCCCGGCCACGAGTCCAAGACCAGCTTTAGCTTTGGCGGTGGCAACACCAACGCCTTCCAGCCTTTCCAGCCCACGGTATTCCAAGCAGGCACCTTTGCGCCGTCCATCACTTCGCCCTCGGCGAACTCGTTCGGTGCAGGATCCACTTCATCCAAGATTAATGCTGCTGCCCCTGTCTTCTCACCTGGCCAGAGCGACTTTAGCTTTTCTGGTCCCAAGTTCAGACCAGACGCGCCCGCCTTCACACCATTCGGAAATGTTTCGGATTCTCTTGCTAGCCCTACATCGGGTAGCGAGAGCCACGCGACTCATGGCTCGATCTTTGGCAACATTGATCTGAACCTTTCTGACACTGGCAAGACCGCGAAGAAGTCCAAGGCTATTCCCATTGTTCGTCCAAGCAGCAGCGATAATGAGACATCGAATGAGGATGGACTGACAGAAGACGCTGACGGTCGTCCGGTCAATGATATTCGGGCCAAGAGAGCGAAGGCGTCCCGTGGAGACGGAGACGATGTGCCTCAATTCGCAGAGCCTTCGCCTGAGCCCACCTCGTATCAGTCTTTGCAGCCAGTCTCCCAGAAAGACGAACTGGAGGCTTCTGAACGTGACGAGCAGGCTCCTACCCCAGCAGACACGACCATGTCTTCTACCGGAGCTTCCGAGCAGCCCACGGATTCCAAGGCTGTCACTGCTACCAGCCCCTCGGACACTTCCCCTGACCAGCAGCAATCGAACTGGGCCCCATTCGAGTTTGACTCCAAGGACGAGCTGCAGAACTTCAACGAAGCCAGGCCTTTCGGTATCGACACTTACAAGAAGGGCCACAACAAGTCGCTTTCTGCCACTGCTAGGGCATTTATTCCCGGTGGCGGTTGGGGTGCTCCTGCACAGGAGACCGAGACTGAAGAGGAGGATGACGATGAACGTGATAGAGAAGACACCATCGAGCCGTTCATCCCCAGTATTGAAGCCGCTGCCCCCTCGCCTCCCCGCGAGCCCTCGCCGCGTGCACCGACACCGCCGCCGAAGAAGGCCAAGGGATTGGGTGCTTCCCGTTTCGCCAGCCCGCCCAAGCCTAAGGGTCTTGCGGCTTCTCGATTCGCCGCATCCCCCTCGCCAGCTCCTGAGCCTGAGCAAGACGAGTCTGAGGTGCCTGAAGACTACGTCGTCTCCGACGCTGAATACCTGGACGAGTCGCAGGCCGCTGCTGCTTTGAGTTTCGACGGAAAGGAGGAAACCGAGTCCCTTGAGGACGGAGAGATCCGTGAACCCACCTTTGAGGAGATCGATGCCATCATGGATCACCTCAACCAAAACGACCCTACCTTGGGCGTGAACAGGTCAAACATCGATCTCAGGTATCAACCTGCCAGTCCACACCGAAACATCCAGGTCACCCACACTTCGCCCTACCGTCTGCAACCCGCTGCCACTGGACAATACCGCAGCGGTACCTCGAGCCCTACCCGCTCTTACCACGGGCTCCCTGGCGAGTCTGCTTTGCCGTCTACAGAGCTTGAGGATCCTTTCATCGATCCTCCTCTGAGCGCTCAGTCCTTCGATGCTCCCATTACCAACCTCAACGTCGGAAGTGCGGAGCAGAGTGACTGGGAAGGAGCTTTCAGCGACGAGGAACAGGCCAAGCTCGAGCAGCGTGTGCAGTTCTTCGATGGCCGTGTCAATGACCGTGTCAACGACCTTCTTGCTACCCGCCTCGCTCCCATGGAGAAGGTTCTGCTCTCTATCCAGCAGTCCCTCCGTGGCGGTTCGCGCAGGGCGTCTTCCTCGGTTCGTCGCAGTGTCTCGGCAGAGATTCAGCACAGTGACGCCGACGACGAGGATGAGGAGCCTGTGCCTCGTCGCTCTATGAGCCCGCGCCGCGACAGACGTATGGAACACATTCGTGCCGCCGTACTGGATGCTTTCGCAGTCCAGCAGCGCAATATTCCTACCCCTGCGGCTCCTGTGGCAGCCTCCATTCCCGCATCCGACGAGACCAGTGTCGCCGTCCTGCGTGCTTTGGAAGAAATGAGAGAGCAGTTTGGCGCTTCGATGCGTCTGGACTTCCGCGGCGAGGACCTTCGCAACATTGTCGAAGAAGCCGTCGAGAAGCGCATGCCAACCCCATCTCAGCTGCCTGCGGCTGACCGCGAATCCGATGGGGCTGTCAACAACAAGCTCAGCGAGCTTCAGGCCAAGGTTATCGACCTCGAGGAGCGTCTTTACGCCGAGCAGACCAGAGTTGAGAAGGAGGTCGCCGACCGTCGTGACGCCCAAGATCTCGCATCCGAGCTTGAACGCAAGCTGCAAGCAGCAGAGTCTCGTGTTGAGATTGAAATCATGAATCGCAGCATTTTCGACAACCGCATCAACGACTTGGAGGAGAAGCTCAAGCACCAGGAGGAGAGAGCCCAGCAAGAACTTGAGGGCCGCCGTACCGCCGAAGATAGACTTTCCGAGGTCCAGCGCCTGCTTCGCATCGCCTCCGAGGAGGAAGTACGCCTCCGTGAGGATGTTGAAGAGCGCGAACACAAGATCAAGGCGTTTGAGCAGAGCACATCCAACCAGACACTGCGCATGGCGCTTATGGAGACCGCGCAGACGAGTGCCACCCAGTCGCAGACTGAGCTTACGAACAAGATCAACCAGATGGAAGATGAGCTTCGGGCTTCTACTCACGAAGCCAACCGCTGGAGATCCGAGGCTGAGCGCGTCGTTGAAACCGCCCGCCGCCAGCAGATCGACCTTAACGAGACCGTCAACGAGAACAAGCAGTTGCAGAAATTCCTTGACACCCTCGGCACTCAACTGCAGGAGAATGAGCGCGTCAGAGAAAGCTGGCGTGCCAGGTTTGTCGCCCTCCAAGACGACATGGCGCATGCCGCTCGCGAGGTCACTGAGGAGAATGCTCGTCGCACTAAGCGCGAGCAAGCCCTCGTTGCAAGACAAGAAGTTCTTGATGCCAAGCTTCAAGCCGAGGCACGCACTCGCGAGCGCATTGAGACCGAGCTTGAGCGTCTGGAGAGTGGCGAACGCCAAGGCATGCGTGCTGTCAATGAGTGCAAGCGTCTCGAGGGTATCCTTGGTGAGATGAAGACCGAGAACCACAAGCTGCACCAGTCCGCTCTGAGATACCAACGCGAGTTTGAGGAGGCCAGAGAGTCCGGCGCAAGCGAGGTCCAACGCACTCGCGTCGCGATGCAGCACGAGATTGACCAGGCCAACCACCATGTCAATGTCGTTCGCGAGGAGCTTGAGGAGCAGATCGCTAAGCTCCGCGCAGACAATGACCAGCTTACCATGGATATGGAGACTTCCAAGGCTCAATCCGAGATGATGGCCGAGGCTGCTCAGGCCAGCGAGAATCAAACCATCGAGGAGCTCAAGCGCAAGCACCAGAACGAAGTTGAGGATATCCAGGCTCGCTGGGAACGACAACTTAACAATGCCGTCGAAGATGCCCAGAAGACGGAGCAGAACCTGCTTGAGCGTCTCAGCCTTTCTACTTCCAAGACCGAGCATCTGCAGGACCGCATTGCTCATCTCGAGGAGAAGGTCGAGATTGCCAGGGAGGCTGCCCGTGCTGCTGTTCAGGCGGCCAAGTCAGCTGGTGTCGAGCCAACTCAGACTTTGGCTGCCCTTCAGCCCAAGGCTGCTGCACCCGTTGCCGCGCCCGCTGCCGTGTCCAAGGGCATGGAGCTGCCGGAGAAGATCTCGCCGCAGGCCCTTCGCGAATCTATCATGGTCCTGCAAGAGCAGCTTCAAGCTCGCGAGCAGCGCATCGAGGAACTCGAGTCCACCGTCGACAAGCTTGATCCCGAGGGCCCCGCCAAGATCACCAAACGTGATGATGAGATCACCTGGCTGCGCGAGCTTCTTGCTGTCAGACATGGCGACCTGCAAGACATCATCCTGTCGCTCTCCGCACAAGACTTCGATAGGGAGGCTGTTAAGGACGCCGCCATCCGTCTCAAGGCGAACCTCCAGATGGAGGAGCAAGAGCGTGAACGTGCCATGAACGGCGGCTCTGCCATCAACTTGCCCAACATTGCGCAATCTCTGAGGGAAGCTGCGACGCCGCGGGTTGCTCAGGCTGTCGGCCCCTTGGCTGCCGCCTGGGGTAACTGGCGCAAGTCCCAGGCGCCCGCCTTCAGATCTGCTGGCGCACCCGCTCGCCCTTCATCTTCTCGCTCTGCCTTCAACAGCAATCACACGCCATCCAGATCCACCTCCTCGACATCAGCCAATAACGGTCTCCTTGGTGGACTGCTCACACCCCCAGCATCTGGCCTTCGCCAGACCCCTCCTACGCACACGGAGGAGCCTCAGCCTACGGCGTTCCAGACCACTGGCCGCCGATACACTCCGCAACAACTGCAAGCACGCGCCCGGGGACCTTCCGTCACCAACGGACCGTCGGTGTCGATGAAGAGCCCGCCTGCTCATCGTCCATCAAGCCAGCACCAGCCCATGACGCCTCCGCCGCCGATGCTGCGATCCAGCGGCTACGACTCGGATGCTCACCCTGGCGACTTTGACGACCATGACTTCTTTGAGGATTAAGAATTTCCATTCATATCAGTGGGAATGTGGAGGATTTCTTTTGTCTTTCGCACCGCAGTCAATCTTTGACGCAGCATGCTTTTGAGCCCAAGACTGGACACACTAGAATGATGATACCCCCTTTTTCGCAAGACAACTACTACAACATCCTGCTGAGAAGATACACATACAACACTCAGATGATGGACACTGCCCTTTCTTCATTTCTCCGAGACACGAAACTATTTGTTGTTTGGGGACATCAAGGGAGAGGTATTAAAGTAATTTTCCTTTGTACTTTCCTGATGCATAGCGGGAAAAGAAAATGACGATGAATGGAGGATGGATCGATTTTGCAAGGGGAGGCCTACAGGCCGCTCGCTTTTACGCCTGTCATTGCGTTCTGCCTACACACTACTACAACTACACAAGACGTATATAGTAATAATTTGCCCGCCCGAATTGGCTTTAGCTCAATAGAGACTGATGATTCTCTCGTTTAACAACTGCCTTGTCTGATATATTGTGTAGAGTGCCCGATCGTCGATTCTATCTTGGCTACTAAACGGCTGCCTAGACGGTCGAACATGGCGGCGTGAACCAATCAACCAAATCAACGAAGACTAGACGCGCCACGAAGCCTGACAGACTCTGACGAACGGTCCAGGCAAGGGAGCAAACATTCAGATCGGCGGGACGGTGGCAGCCGCACTCTGCTGCGGAGGATTTCTGCGGCTATGCCAGGTGGGTACACCCGTTCCTGATGCAATGCCGATCGTTGGAAAACAAGGCTACGCTCGTAAGCGACGACGCTCCACCCAAGTGTGTATCTTAAGCTTGAATGACAATGATTGGCGCTGGGAACGAGGCGAAGGCTCGGCCCCAGGCTCAGCAGGCACCATCATTATGTGGTTCGTGGTTGGCTTTCGCGTTGGTTGTGGATCGAGACCGAGTTGTTCCCGTTGATCGGTTGCCAAGTTTCTCTTCTCGTACTCAGCTCTGCCTACTAGGGACAAGAGATTCAAATGCGCGGCCGGGGTTGCGATCCCGGCGACGGGTACGGCTCGGGAGTTGAGGATGCCAAGGACGTGAGTTGAGGTGCTCTTGTTTGCGGTTAGTTCGCAGATGCGGCTATGCAGCCAGGCTATGTATGGTTGGATGCAATCATCAATGATGAAATCAAATGCATGCTAAAATAAAGGTTATGTTCGCAACACTTGGATGGCGATTAATGTTTTGGTAGCTCTTAACACGAGCACAGTGTCGTGACAATATACTTGGCTCTTTGGACAGGTATTAGCACAAGGACCGTGTGTTATTGCACTGCGCGATGGCCATGTAGCTGCTCCGCCATACAACTGTTTCCCACAAGTGGGTAAGAAAACTGGGTGAATAACTCCTTCAGTGGATCACGAGGCTTATTTTTGTCCCATGGGGTCTGCCATCACGGTCAGTCGTTCTCTGTCCTATCCGCGTGTATGCTTCATTGAGATCGCCGATGAGTCTTCTCCAGTTTTTCCCCTTCGCTGATGGCAGTCTGGTCTCACTAGAGAAGTTTTCTAACTTGGACTAGGCAACAAAAGAACTTCCTTTGGCGGAGAACGACTGTTTACGATGTGCTAGGCACCGAGTTGAGTTGAGAAGCATCACGATGCTATGAAATCAGCTTATTGAGCTTCGAAGACGTCGGGCAAACGGGGATTGCCATCCTTCAAAGTATTTAGCAAGCAGAATAAACGTATAAAAGCCTGTGTCAAGTCACGGAAAGAACGCATCTCAGTGTCAGCAACAACTCTACATTCCTCATTCTTCACCCAGTTTCACCAACACACCTCTCATACAGACACATATCATCATTACAATGTCTTCCATCCGCAACCTCTTCCTCGGGCTCCTCAGCCTCTCCGCCACCGCCTACGCCGAGCACCTCCGCGTGGTCTGGTCCTCGGGCAGCTTCTCGACCATCAGCGGGCCCGGCGCCGGCTCCCAGAGCGGGCACTACAGCGGCTTCGCCATCGTCAACGATAACGGCGATGCCATCTACGACGACTCCACCCCGAGCGACCACTCGCCCTGCTACAACACGGGCAACGGCCGCACCTTCACCATCGAGGGCTCCTGCTGGGACACCCCGCGCGTGTTCCACTGCAAGTCCGACTTTGGCGGCATCCCCGAGACGTGCGACGTCAGCACCAAGGACGGCAACGAGCTCGGCAGCGGCACGCAGCAGAAGGACACCGAGTTCATCGGGATTTCTATCGGAATCGACGGCAGCTGTGTTGTCGAGTTTGACTCGGACGGTCCCGGGTGCCCTGTTGATGACGGCAACGGTCCTCTGCACGTTACCTCTGGTTAGAGGACGAGGCTTTCGGGGGTGAAGGGTCTGGGCTCTTGACATGCATCGATACGAGAGAGTGTGGGGCTTGCGGAACAAGTCTATCCAGACCAGAGGAGATTGTGTTGTCATAGTTCTGACTTATTTGTTTTGTACACATTCTCGTGCCGGCTGGAGAGCAGCTGCGCTTAGTTACCACTGCTTTGAAACATGAAACATATGAAAACGCATAGATGAGCTACATTGAGTCCCAGACACAGTGGTGAAGTATCGTGCTATGCCCGATGGACAAGATGTCCAAGTGTACTTCGTTGTCCAATCACGAAATATGACTTTCAAGAGTTATCAACAGCATGTAAGGTGAGGCATTTGCCGATGACTTGAGCAACCACATCTCTTCGATAAGCGACCTCAGTCATGCGATCCGGCCTGGTAATCTTGCCTTCCAGGGTAGAGTAACCATTGGTTTCATGTGGTTTGGGAAGTAAATCGGATGATCATGAGAAGAGGAGGTTGAAAGACTCGCGGAGACCGGGACTCAACTTGCTCAAGTCCCTCAGGTTCTACACCTTTCCACCACTTTTAGTGTCCAAAAGCAGTCATGTATCCATCTTGTTGTCGGAGCGACTCGCTCACCGCATCGTGAGGGATATCCTGAGCACCGTTCCCGAAGTTGTAATGAGTTGCCCGCTCACTGCTGATCCCGTCCCGGTTGGGATTGAAATTTTTACGAGCTCAGAGATGCAAGCGTTTCGACATTGGAAGTCCAAGATGGTTGGTCTCTGCGCTTAGGTTGTATGGTAACATCATAGCACAACTACCACAAATTACCATAGAACATTCCATAGCCCAAGTCGTTTTCGTCGTTTCAATTAAGAATCTTGGCATCATGTTTGTTGATGCTAAATTCCTCGCCGGCTCCGCTTGGGGTATGTTGTCGTGTGCCGTCACGGGTCTTCGCAGCCGGCGTCCCCGCCCCCGCCGCCCGGAACGAATCCAGGGGCGATTTGCCCCACTACGACTTCTGACTGCTCTTGACTCAAGAGTCAACACGACTGGCAGTTCAGATAGTGTTCATTTAAAGTTCCAAAAATCCCCATAAGGAACTCAGGATATGCCGGACTGGTGATTGGTGCACAGAGGATTGAAATAGGCATGTCCCTGGTCTTGGCAATCTACCGGGCGGGCCGCCTTGGCATTGGGTGGTATTATTATCTTCACATATCGGACAGACCGATTCACTGGCGCTGATCTGAATGTTTTTCTTCTCGTCTATGACCCCTTTGCAATGCTTTGAGCGTTGGAGTCCCAGTATATAGCTTCATACTGCTTCCTTCAACTTGGTCAATATGAATGGTCACACGACAGCCGTTCTCTCATTGATCCCGTCTGCTTAACTCAATACACTCTTTTGTAACTTTCATCACATCCTATCAATCAACAATGGCGAAGTTTCTCGGTTTTCTGGCTGTCTTGCTGATGTACGTCGATATCCCCGACATCTTCTCTCGCGACTGAGAACTAATCTCTTCCAGGGCGGCCAACGTCAACGCTGCCAAGCACCGCCTCTGTGCCTGTATCACCGACCAGGGCGCCATCGGCATGCAGATCGACGAAGAGGCCTCTAAGGCTGTAGTTAAGGCATCCGAAGGAAAGTTCGTCTATAGTAAGCTCTTCCCATTCCAACATACCCCTGACAACGTCACTGACCAATTCCCATAGGCGACGGTCCTTGGTTCACGGACCCTCTTATTCACGACGCTCCCTACAGCGGCCCCTACGTAAGTCATTCTCCTTTGCATAGCAGCGGCGCATTGCTGATGTAGATAGTTCCACGCTATCGACGGCGACGTCAACGGTGCCAACGATGACGGCTGGCTCGGTGGTAACGAGGTTCACGGACTTTGCGGCAAGCAGTTTGCCGAAAGCTCTTGCTGGACACCCTCAGATACGTTCAACTGGCGTGGCTGTGGTGCAAGCCAGGTCTGCTGGACCTCCAAGGCTGACAAGACTGATGGTTTCGGAACACCTATTTGAGAAGACAAAAGCGATGTGCACTTTTATATACCCCCATAGAAACGGCGTTCAAAATAGATTCTGGGTTTTCAATGAGCCTCTTCTATATTCGTTGGTGAATTGATTCCAGCCTTTACAGGTGATTTCACCCAGCAAGTGCGCCGCACTGCCGCGTACCGACTTGAACACCAGTCCCGGCCTGGTAGCCCAAACAATGTGTTAACATACAGTACGTTTTGGTAGGAAAGGTAAGAATGATAACATGTGTGTAAGGCCGAATTCTAAGACCTCTCTATCATCTATCGTCCCTATTTAAGAAGGGATTGATATAATGACATTCAGCGAAGTTGATGGATGTGTAATGATTCTTTAGCACACCCTTCCAACCACATCTTAGTGCTCATGTGGTCGGCCGTTCTCATCAAAATTGCATGTCCTAGTGTGCGTGTTCATGGCCACAACCCTGGCGCTTCCTCATTTTGACAACCTCGGCCCGTCCCTGGGTGTCGAGGTGCTCACCGTGGAGCCCGCCAATCACTCTGCGGGCCATCTTCGCAGCAACGGCGTTGTCATTGGGGAACTTGGGCGTGACATCTCTCCCAAATGTAGACTGCGCACCGTCCTCGAGGTACACAACCTCACCCCCGAGCATTGTAAGCAGCACCTTGTTACGCCCGAGCTCCTCATCGGGCACTTCAAAGAAGTTCTTCTCGGTGACGATGATATCCGCAAGTTTGCCAACCTCGAGAGAGCCAATTTGCTCATCGGCCCGCAAGAATTTGGCTCCGTTGATGGTGGCTCCCTTCAGGACGGACTCGCGGGAGATACCTCTGCCAGGGAACGGTCCGTCATAAAGCTCGCTGAATGATGCGGCAGAGTTGGGGTTGGATGGGTCACCCCGGCGCGTAACTCCGGCCTTGAGTGCCAACCACACATCAAGGGGATCGACCTAAGGTCACATATCAGTCGTTGAGAACTTCAAACAGGATATCTCGAGAAGGAACTTACAGGCCAGTCGCTACCGTGCACTGTGGGGCGTCCAGCTTCTTCGATCTGTGCATAGGCATCGAGGTTGCCCATGCGATATTCGCCAATGCTGTTGAATGTGTCCGGGATCCACATCGGAGCTAGTTGAGAGAACTGGTATTGGAACACCACATCAACGCCGAGCTCCGCGAACCGAGGCCAGTCTTCCTCAAGTGTAAGACTGGCGTGGGCGAGAGCGAGACGGATGGGGGCAGCATCAGGGTGATTACGCCGGAAGGCATCTGCAGCGTCCAAGCTGACGTGAACGGCTCGATCGCCATCGACATGTAGCTGTGCGTCGACACCGCCCAGCCACAACCCTTCCAGAGTCTTGGCCAAGATCTCAGGATCCCAGTACAAAGGGGCGATGGCACTGGGATCAGGCGCCCATTCTTGGGTTTCGTTCGTGCCGTTGCGTACAGGAAGCCAGAACGGATCCGTGTTGGCTGCTGTGCGAGCGGAGAAGGGCATTATGCCATCCAACAAGGCCTTGATCGCTTGCCATTTGAGGGTTGGCTGGGCAGCCACAGTGGAGTTGTCATTTCGAGACGCGAGCAGGGCGACGTTTTCTGCAACGACGGCATCGACAGCCTCCAATGTCGACGGCGGCTGAATGCGGTAATCAAAGTACCCGCGCGAGCTGAGCTCTGAACTCTCTTTGAGAATGTTCCAAGGACCCCAATGCTCGTTGGTAGCTAAGGCGTCTTGCCAGGTGGTGATACCGTTCTGCCGAAGAATTTGGAGCGCGGCACGCCCGGCTTCGGCGTTCTTCTCGTCAGTGAAAGCTGGAGGGCCAGCAATGAGGATGTTTGCGCCATCGAGAAGAACACCAGATGGCTCTTGTGTTCCGGGGAGGTGTTCAATTACACCACCAGGGGGTTCGTGGTTGAGTCGGTGATGTTTGAAAGCTCCAGTGCACGAGAGTTGAGGACGAAAGTGTGGTAGTCATTCGACCGGAGAGACATTGGCCGGGTCGTGTTGAGGGTGTCAAGATCCGCTTTGGTAAGGCTTTCTCCGCTGAGAGCCATGGCAACGTAGTTGAGATTGACAGCGTCAAGCCAAGTGTCTTGAGCGGTACCGTCGGTGTCTATGCATTCCTGTAGATGGTCTAAGACCTGCTGGCGGCTGAGACGTTGGTAGTTGAAGTCACATTTTAGTAGATTCTGTCCCGCCTGCAGCACATGCATGTGCACATCGACGAATCCAGGCATTGCCATGCGGCCTTCTAGGTCAAGAACTTTGGTGTCATTCCCAATCAAATGCCGGGCCTGAAGGTCATCGCCAACATATATGATCGTGCCATTCTTGATGGCCAGAGCGCTGGCCTCAGTTGAAGAGGAATCTAGGGTGTAGATGGAGCCGTTTTGGAAAACAAAGTCGGCAACATCAGGCAGAGCTTGTTGACGAGTGCGATGTTGGGCCACTGAGGAAGGCGTCTTGCTACTGGCAACGAGAGCAGCGCCGCTAAGAAGGGGCAGTATAAATCTCATGGTGAGAAGTCCGATACGAAGGACCAAATGAAATTTTCTGTGATTTAATAGAGGATGTGGAATGGTGATGGTATCAAACTAAGAGTCTGCTGATATTCAAGCGTGAGCATGCTCATTTATATCTGGTTAACCCCGCCTCTGAAATTCGGAACTTTTTCCATTCATCGTATCTACCCGGCCGGCTAAGCCTGGTGATCTCGGGCTCCGTCAGCACTCTTGACAGCGATTTCGCATCCTCACTCTGTTCATCATGCGATCGACGAGTCTCAGTAGGGAGGCCAAGACTTACTTGCGTACTCTCGCGAGATGGCAACCGGTCTCAACTCCAGCCTCCGTAGATTTCTGTGCTTTCGAGGCCGGGATCCATCCATGATGGGTTGTCAATTCCCGCGCGGCAAGTATACAAGCAGATTTCTCATGCGTAAGACCAAGACACGGCCATCTTTGTCGCCTAGAACTCGACGCTACACGACTCCGAGTTCCGGGATGACGAAAATGGCTTAGCGCTACTTTTCGGAATCAGAAGTGCAGTTCCGGCAGCACGATGAGCTGCAGTCCCAAGCTTACTTTCATCGTAGATGGAGTTTCACAGGGTATGACAGGATCCAGAGTAACGCATACGCTCTAATGATCCGCAACAGCGCCGAGTTCCGACCGCTAGGAACTTCATTTGGTGAGATATTAGAAGCTCTGACTGGTGTAAGATGTAGTTCATCACGTCCCTACTATGGTATGGCACAGCCTGGCCCCCGCTGTCTTGGCATTTGTGTATCCCACCGGCTCATGATTTGTTGTTCAAGTCTACTTACCGAATCTGCATTTCGGGATAGAGTTGAGTCTCAGAAATTAGCCCTACCTTGGATATTCGCATATTGAGAACTCTGTTCTCGGCCCTTGCATTGCTATGCTTTGATCGGCCTATCAGAACTCGAGTGGCCTTTGATCAAGAGATTCATCAAATTTTGCAACGATCAAACCTTATTGACTGTATCGGCCAACGAAGCTCCTGTAAGTTCTATCGCTCTTCCATCACAGAAACTGCTATCAAGTGAGCCAAGTAAAACCATGGGGCAGCGCACCCTGACAGCTACAAAGACAGACTTGAATGGTATCCAGTACACTATGAGTTACACCGCAAGGAGACTAGGACATACCCTGCCGGGATTCGGATGACAAAGTGGAGCGTGGAGCTAGATAGGATGAACGCCAAGATCCAGGGAGATCTTCCCGCGCGGTTACTTACAACAATGGGAGATGCCGCTGACGAAGCAAAACGCGCCACCGTAGAAGCTGTATAGATCCGTGATGACGCAGCGAGAACTTTAAACCAACGGTTCAGATGAAGTGACTAGTAATGTGCTGAAATCATGCTTCTCTCGGAACCAACGACAAGAATTCCGAGCAAGCTGCCGCGGATCGTGATGTACAGATTTCTCCGTCGATGGCTTGGCGAGGAGGGACTGTGCTTCCCCATTTGGGTCGCTCTATTTCACGGCATGGAAGAGCTCTTCTTCACGCCATTATGGTCGCTTCTATCGTCTGTGATGTCGCCCTGGTACTTGGAGAGCTCGAAGTTTGTTGCTAGTGGCTCATTTAAGACACAGTCATCGTTGTCGGAACGGGCACATCTCTCGTGACGTTCGATTGATTTGCGCCCGCAATGCTCCAGGACGCCAATGTACACCATTAGTTGACTGGTCCCAGCTTCCGTTTGTGATGTCTGCGACATAGTCTGTTATTTGATGTTGCCCGTGAGTTCTCTGGTAGCCTAGGGTTGCGTGATGGATCCGGCTTCTCCCAATTCCGTATGAAGAAAACGTCCATGGTCAATGGCTTACGAGGCTTCCAAGGAGACCCATGACATCGGAACTCGGAAAAGAGCCGGACACGGTGTTGCTTTGTGACGAAGCTCCAGATGAGGGCGGAAAGGGAATAAATCATTAATATGAATCAGTTTTCAAAGCATGCGTGCAGAAGCAAGAGGCTGGTCTCAGAACGACCACCCTACAGGTCTCGAAGGCTGATATGGCAGCTTTTGAAATAGACCGACGCCTCTCACAAGATTGGAACTCCGGGCAGAACATGCAAGCTCAGACCGATAGTTGAAGTAGCAATGTGGCTTAAGACTGGCAAGTCCTGTGTTCAAGAAGCTGAGATTAGTGAAACAAAACCATCGAAAGGACAGTTGGGAAGACCAACTTTGTCACTAAAGGATGTTCGCGTCGCACTTCAAAAACGCCACAAAACTTCTACTTACTGCATTCCTACACTGCATCTGAGAACCGTTGAACTCGTTTGGAATAATACAAATACGGGCCGTCGACACGCATCGCCCATTCAATCGATGCAACTGCCGTCTGCAATCGATATGATGTCGATCGAGACGAAGCAACCTGTGACCCAAATCAGACCTCTCCCATATGAGAACGATCCTCCCGCTGTTGATCATAAGATCAGGGGGTTGAACTCATGGAGAACAACAGTGTCTGCGGGCGCTGTCGTCGCTTCTTTCGTCCTTACTGTAAACGTGGGCGTTCTTGTCTGGGTCCGACATCGGTGTTCCAAGTGTGCGTAATTTGGGACACATATCGTTCTGGCGCGTGTGTTTGTGGGCTTTGCTATTTCTAAGCTCGATCCCACTACACCTGGTATAAGTATGAGGGGTGCTTTTTTGATTCAATCGTTAAGATGAAGGCCGAACTAACTCCTTTCAGCTACAACTCCGTGATCTTTTCAACTCTATCTTCGGTCGATTATCAAGCTGCATTGGTTACACAAGACTTTCTCAAGGGAGCCGCATGGAACGACACGGAACTCGCCATGAGCGTCCACGCATGGAGCGGGCTAGGTACAGCCAACGTAAGGCAGTTGAAAGAGATTCAGGCCTCCGCAGAAGCCGGAAGCCTTACACGCCTCGACAACTCACAGTGCATCAAGCGTATCAAAACTCATTATATGAATCGTCTTGGAAGAATCTACTGCTGGTCACGTCGGTCCCCAATAACAACAGCATCATCCAGGTGTGGACGCACAAAGCCGAGGACACCGACACTAGTGAAAACCGGCTATGCCACGGCAATGTTGGAAACTACGACAACTCGGGAAGCAACCGCGACTTCAACAATTTGGTGGCCCACACGTCTTCGTGGAAGATCGAGGGCGTCTGTCGCGACACCTCGAACTCCGGCTCATGCGGGAGCTCCTTTGACGCTCCGATTCTCTACTGCCTCGCCGAGCAATTCCCCGGAAATTGCAAAATCCAGGTCAGCACGACACTGCTGACCATCGTCATTCTTTTCAATGCTGTCAAAGTCGTTTATCTCCTGACCACGGCCTTCTCTCGCAAATTCGAGCCGCTGGGAACCGTGGGCGACGCCATCAGCTCATTCCTAGAGCAGCCGGACGACGAGACCACGAACCTAGGTCCGGTGACCAAATCCGTAGTCCAAAAGCAGTCTTGGAAGAAAGTGTACATCTCAGGATCTCGAAACATGTCTTTAACCTATAAACGAAAACCTCACCGCTGGGCTCGAGCAGTGAGTGGCAGCCGTTGGTTCATTTGCATGGCCCTGTAAGTACACGCTAAATGCATGTATCTGGGACCGCTCTTTAACAAAGAAAACTCACAGATGCCTCGTGGTGTGGTTTGCGGGGCTCTATTTATACTCCACCGCAAGAAGCGGCAGTTAGAGGTCAAACATGTCCTTCATGCAGGGATTCAACACATCGCCGGCGAACACCATAGAATTTACCCTCGGGAACTCGCTGATCTCCAATGTTCTCCTCGCAAACACGCCCCAGATCGTCCTCAGTTTTGTCTACCTCTTCTACAACAACGTATTCACCTGCATGGTCATGGCGCACGAGTACGCGCGCTTCGCATCGGTACGCAAGCCTCTGCGAGTCACCCGGCCTTAAGGCGAGCAGCGAAGCACATTCTGGCTACAGCTGCCGTACCGCTATATCGTGCCCATCATGTTAATCATGGCGTTCATGTACTGGTCAGTGTCGCGCAGCATATATCTCGTACAACTCGAGATTTATGATAACAACGGCGAGTTGATAGCCGGTCGGTCTGTTACCGGATGTGGGTACTCTCCGCCACCCATTGTATTGTCTCTGTGCCTCGGAGGTGCCATGATTCTGTTACTCCTAGGTCTTTCGGCTTGGAAATTGGACCCGGGGATGCCGATCGCGGGATCGTGTTCCCTGGTCATCAGCGCTGCTGCCCATGCTGGCCAGGACGAGGTCGACGCCGCGGCTCGTCACTTACAGTACGGCGTCATCTCGGAGGATGATACTGGTGGCAGAGATCGCCGGCGAGTGGGCTTTTCTTCGCGGCCTGTGGAGAAACTTGTTGCTGGCGAGACGTACGCGTGAGGTGACTGGACTTTGCAAATGGTCTAATATTTGTGTGAGAATTCTCCCACGGGGAGACCACGGCAAAATGTGAAAGTGTTCTCATGTTGCGTCCAACTATAACCTCAAGAGCCTTGGCTAATACCTTATGGCTCTTCTACATTGGATCGATGGCGTTGGCAACAGGTACCTATTCTTAGACCTCGTTTATGCCGCGAAGTCGACCGTTAGGCAAAGGTGATGATTCCTATTGAAGGAATATTCAAATCAAAATCACACACAAAATTGAGACCCAACTAAAAAGATGAAAGAGCATGAAGTCTTTGCCAAAGCTTGTGGATGTCGTCTCCTCCATAAGCCTGTTCCATCAAACAATCTCGAATGTCTTGACATCAGAATCTATTTCCTTCAATCCCCGTGGCCATATCAGAGCCATCCCGACTCTCCTGAACTTTGTCAATGTGTCATCAACAGGTTGAAGAAGCAAAGACCAGTAGATTCCTGAAGACTTTATGACTTCGCTCATATCGACGCACACGTGCTACCCAGCATCAGCCGCAACCTCCCATGACTTGGAATGGGAGGGCTGAAAACTCACCTCGTCTTCTCGCGGATACGCTGAGTCGCTGCCGTCCGTACTGTGGACTTCTGAGCTGTCACCTTCACTGCCGCCAACGTCACCCTTCTCAAATTCGCTGTCTTGATTTCCGGCCCGAGGAGGAAATGCTATTTCAGATCCAAAGCTTCCAGATTCGGAAATGTAGTTACTAGGAACAAACGTAAGAAGCAGGCTCATAATTCTCAGTCTTGGAGAAGTAACACGTACAATGGATCACTCTCATCGCGCTCCACGAAGGTCAGAACGAAGCAAAAGCACTCGGGAGTGTGTTCGCAGTCATCGAACACGCCAACACCAAGTATGCGCGTACCACCATCACCAAGCATTAGGAATCTCTCTGCGTTGTCCGTTTCTCCGCAATAACCCGGCCGCATGCAAGACTCGTGGGCACCGACGTCTGAAAACTCGGCTAAGCAACATTCCCACAGACACGAAGATGGAGTCGTAACCTTGATTAGCATACCAGAGGCGTCCAGAGAACCTGAATTCCCCAGACTGACGTTTTGCATGGTATGGCTCGAATTGTTCCTTGTAACCCATTCCTTCCCTCCCCCAGTGGCAGCCCAGCACCAAGATGGTAGACCGGGAAATTCATGTTGTGGCACACCCTCATGTTTCCACAGAAGCTGTTCCGCAAGCCCATGTTCCCAAATACCAAGTTCAGCTGCAAACGAATCGTCCCTGTCCTCCTTCAGTTTTTCTGCAATCCCGTGAAGAGCTAGTATGCGATCGGATGGAACTGTTAACTTCTTCTCAGAGTAACACGTGAAGCAATGAAGCCAAGAGGAGGTTTCATAGAGCCCTAATTCCCGGAAGTTCCCGCGTGTGTCGAGTTCTATTTCGTTGCATTTCCACATGACGCCCTTTGACGTGAAAAAGACAATCCTTCGACCAAGGTACCACTCTTGAAAAGCCCAGGCTCTTTCTTGTAAAGGGCCTTCAACTGAAGGATTTGAACCGCCTGGTATTGGGAGCATATTGGCTTGCTGAATGCTTTGATCAGGACCGTTGTGCACGGTGATGGGGCATCTGAAAATCGGTAGTGGGAGCTGAGGTCCGACAAGGCCTTCGGTAGAGTCTTTCGAGTTCACAGCTGCGATTACGAGGAAAGCTTTGCGATAAACCGAGGACATTCTCACTGCTTCATGCTCCCAGTCCCTTTTGTCGTCTTGTATGATACAAAGTGAATCGATCCAGATGTACTGAAGTCCGAGCGCGCTGACCAAATTGAGGGCGTCGCGAAACGTACTTGGTAGGTAGCTCCAGGGTATTGATGCAAGATGATGTTTGATATTTTCCCGTGTGGTCTTCGGTGGATGATTGTCTTCCGCTCCCCAGCAGTGACTCAACGCACAGTATGTGCCTTTCAAGCCTTTTGTTTCGACAAGCTTCGCTGAAAGAACCCCACCATCATCTTGTATGGATATAACTCGAGATGGCAGCTCTCCCGCTTCGTGCTGCTGTGTGACAGAGAGTCCACAATATTCGTGATTTTCCAAGCAATTGCTCAACAGCTTTTGAGTGATCCTAATGATCTCTACTGGGCTGTGATTGATATCTGGAGGCCAGTCAGCAAAATCGCCAGAAAACGGCGTATTCTTGCTTTCCGTCTCAACGCTATCATCGAGTGCAAAACCAGCTAAGCCCCCCAGGTCAGTGGAGAACCATGCTTCTAATCGTGATGGAGTTGACATACATTGGTCTGCCCACACGGAGCAGTGAGTAGTTGGACGCCACCCCATTCTCATTCCATTTTCCATCACCTGCCAAGTTAATGATGATATACGGTTCTCGTCAACTTTGAATTGACTTGAATGTACCCATGTCATTATGCTTAGTCGTTCGTCGTAGCTGTCCGGTATGTGGTCTGTGTCCTGGTCGTAGTCTTCGGGCCAGCTATGCCCCCCCAGTCCACTTAGAATATGGCGACATAGTCTACAGCTTTGCACAGACTTTTCAATTTCTCTTCGTTCGTCAAACGTAAAGTCTCTTTCATACTGAGTGATATCGGTATGGGGGGAGACTGAGATATGGAAGAACACGGAACACGTCTGACAAGCGTCCATGATGTACAAGACATTGGCGAGGTAGTCCGGCAGTGGCACTGGGAACTGTAGAGACGAATCAGACATTCTCGGAACTTTACAAAAGTCTTAAGAAGCAGAAGTTCGAATGAAGGGGCTCACGTTGGAAAGAGAGTGTCAGACATAAGACATGAGCAAGTGATTGACAACACATCACACATGACATGAGCTCACTGATTGGCCTCATATCACAGCCTGATTTTCAGTGAGAAGCACCATGCCTCCTACCCCGCTCCGAGAACTTCCAATGATAAGCCCGTATTCTGCAGAAGTGGAACGCAGGCTTTCACCAACGGATAGATAAGTACAGGTAGGTATGCATGATTAGTTCCTTGACTGTCAGCTTCGCCATGGTCGTGCCAAACCTCACGCGTGGCTGTGGATGGGCGAAAATCATATTTGATGCACTGGTAAAATTTGGTAGACTGATGTCAGTTCAGCGCATGAGCTCCGGGAAGAGTGAGATCCAGTTGTTTCGGAGTTAAAGTCCGTCACCGGCCCCACTTCTCCGCACACCGGTCCCGGCTTGTTTTATGATTTATGAGTGAACTCGTATTCTTTCACTGCCTTTAAAATTCCTTTCTCTCGCGAACGAAAAACCCCGAAAGAATCATCAGCCACCTCAAGCAACAGAAACACCGCCGCCATGTGACCCAACTAATACCGCCATGCCCTCCACTCACAATCCTCCCTTCGTCTTGATCGGACACCCCTTGCGCTTCCCCCACTCCTCAATCGGCGTCAGCTTGGCCGGAAACTCCTTCAAGACCGGCCCCATATCGACCTTGAAAGGCTTCTCCTCGGCCTCGTTGTACCAAGTGTAAGCCTTCCTCGTCTCCTCAACCACAGTCTCCACCTCCTTGCCGGACTGCGACTCCAGCGCGCCCTTCAACGCCGCCGCCATCTCCCCCGCGAAGTCGTCCACGCTCTGATTCTCGTGCCCGACCTCCCGGCCCCACGCGCGGCCGAGCTTCGCCGCAAGCTGCGACAACCGCACCGTCTCCGGCCCGCCCACCGGTATGTCCCGCCCGTCAAGCTCCTTCGGATCCCGCTCCAGCGCGGCAACCATCAGCGCGGCCAAGTCATCGTGACAGATCCAGGAGACCTCGAGGTCAGGCTTGTGGCAGTACACAATGCGCCCCTCATCCCTGAGACGCGGCAGCGCCCAGCCCTCGAGCAGGTTATCCAAGTACACCACCGGCTGGAGCGAGAGCACCGCAACGCCACTCCCCTTAGTCGCCTCCCTAAGCACGCGCCGCATCTCCCGGCGGGTCTCCTGCGCCTCGATGCCGGCATCCTTCTCCGGAACAGGGAAGCTCGTGTTGAAGACGACGAGCTTCACCGTCGCGGCCTGCGCAGCGGCCTCCTCCCCGATGGCCTTGGCGGCAGCGACCAGGGGCTCGCGGGGCTGGAAGGACGGCAGGTTGAGAAAAACGGCGTCCGCGCCCGCAAGCGCGGCCGGGAGCGTCTCGACGGAGGTGAAGTCCGCGGTGCGGGTCTCCGCTGCAGCTGCAAGTGCAGCGCGGGCGGCGGCGTCAGCAGCATCACCGTCTGCATCGGAGGATTTGAGGGTGGTGGGGTCCACGGATCGCCGCGTCACGGCGATGGCGTGGTGAGATGCGGAGGCGAGGGCGGAGATCTGGGCGGCGCCCTGGACACCGGTCGCGCCGAATACTGCGACGCGCATTGTGAGTCAGATATCCTCTCTTTCTGAGTCAGATTTCCGCGGGTTTTTGGCGATGACTTGGGAAGTGAGGGGTTTGCGTATGTGTGTCTCGGGTGAGGTCGTATGCCGAGTGGACGACTGGTCGACTAGTTCGACAGTAGTGTGGAAGGGGGAAAACAGGAGACGGCGGTGTCTGTCTGTTGGCTCGGGTCAACTTTTCCGTTGCACCGGCTGCTCAACACCGTGTGTGTTGGTTCCCAGAAGACTCTGGAATCCACCAATGGCTTGCTTTTGTTCGTTCAATCAGGGGCACGGTTCGAGATGTTTGCTGTTTGCTTAAGTGGCAGGTTGCGCAATTCACACTGGCTTCATAAGTGGATTTCGAATCTAGCGAAATTGCACGACATCGAGAGACTACACGAGGGTCCAAGTAGAACGCGACTTCTACCATCTTGGAAGCCCACTAACTGGTTATACGCAAACTGTTTCCCCCCCCCCCCCGGAGGCTGAAAGAGTTGTGATTGTCAAGCTCAGAAAGAGCTCTGGCAATGATTCACGCGGCGTTGATCCTGAAGTCCAGGAAAAGCTTTCGCGAGCATTCCCCCTGCATCCAACTTGATCCGAGCCACCATTTCTTCAGTGGCGGCGTTCTAATCTGCTAAGACTATGGTAATTCTTCTGCTGCAAGCCTTACTGGCTCTGTCGGGGTCTGCAAGCTGGGCTCTTGCAGACTAAGAAGACAGCAGCCTGAGACATGGCTTGAGGTGCCAATGCTGGAGAACTGAGACTCTCGACTCACCCTGTATTGAAACATTGCGGGGGCGGGGCTTCGGGCGGATCTTGTCCCCAGAACCCCGAGATCTAAGGACCCAATGTGTTGGCCAGTCAGGTATTACATATTCACAACCGGGTCTTCGCTACCGACGTACAACGTTGTGCTCCGGCATGACGATGTTGTCTGTCAAAACAGCTTCTAACCAATGAGAAAGATGGGAGGGATATCTGCACCCGAGCCCAGGGAGTTGGGAGCGTTTCGTGGAGTTAGCATAGTCACTTATAGCTAGCGGCCTTTACTCTGAACTCGTCTCTTGCGTGTTGTTCTTGAGGCTCAGTACTCATGGTGACACCTAGTCTGTTCAAATAGATCGCCAACATGGCCATCTCAACAGCACCTCCAGCTTCGACGTCAACCTCAGACATATCCAACGAAAAGATAGACCACCAAACCCACCAACATGTTGAAACCACAACGCCAACTACCCCCCCCTCCGAAGTCGACCTTCAAACCGACGGGAAACTCAGCAAAGAAACCATTCTCGCCATCATTGTATGCCATCCCTCATCCCAAACTGCCGCCCATCAAAATCTAACACTGCTCATCCCACAGGCACTATGCGGCCAGATCAACGCCTACGTAATGACAATGCTCATCCCCTCCACAACCCTCCCCTACATCAACGCCGACCTCGGGCCCTCCCCGAACTCGACCTGGATCACCGTCACCTGGACCCTCGGCGCCTCCATCCTCGTCTCCGTCGGCGGCCGCCTCTCCGACATCTTCGGCCGGCGCTACTTCATGATGACCGGCGCCGCCGTCTCCATCGTCGGCACCCTCGTCGGTGCCACCGCCCGCTCCATCAACCAGATGATTGTCTCCGGCGCCCTCTTCGGCATCGGCTCCGGCTTCCAGGAGCTCTGCTACGCCTGCGTCCAGGAGTGCGTGCCCAACCGCCACCGCGTCAAGGCCGTCGGCGGCCTCGACGTCTCCCTCGCCCTCGCCTTCACCTCCCCGCTCGTCAGCTACGCCTTCATCGCCCACCAGGACATCGGCTGGCGCGGCGCGTATTGGTACCTCTTCGCCTTCCACTGCGCCGCCTTCGTGCTGCTGTTCCTCTTCTACCGCCCGCCCGACTTTGAGATGAAGCACCGCAGGGACGGCAAGACGCGGCTGCAGCTTCTGGCGCAGCTCGACTACGTCGGCGTGTTCCTCTTCATGGCCGGCGGCGTGCTGTTCCTGTTGGGCATCAACTTTGGCGGGCGGACGTATCCGTGGACGCACCCGGGCACGATTGCTCCGATAGTGCTGGGGGTTTGCTGTTTTGTTGGTGTTGGCGTCTGGGATGCGTTTGCTGAGCTGGAGTACCCGCTGTTCCCGCCCAAGCTGTTCAGGCGTGTGAGAGAGTAAGTTAACGTGTGAAAAGTCTACGCCGTCCATACATGCTGACTGGCTTATCGCAGATTCGACATGGTCATGGTGGTGTGTTTCGTCGGGGGCATGCTGTACTACAGCATGAACGTCCTCTGGCCCAGACAATCGCAAGCCTTCTTCGTCGGGCCGGAGGAGACCATCCTGAGAGGAGTCTACGCGACTGTGTTCTCCTGCGGCACCTGGAGTAAAGCCCATCCTGAACCTGCCATGTCTGATACCTAGTGAACTAACTGAGAACCAGCCGCCGGCTTGATCACCGTATTCATCTGCTCGCGCCTGCACCACGAAAAGTGGCAGCTGGTCGGATTCACCGTCGTACAGACAGCTCTCATCGGCTCAATGGCATCAGTCGGATCCAACGACCGCGCCCAAGCCATCGTCACGGTCGTGATCACAGCCATCACCATAACACCGCCCCAGCTGCTCTCCTTTACGATGCTATCCTTTGGATTGGAAGATCAAAACGATTTGTGAGTTTCCTGCCCATGACACACCAAGCCCAAGCCCATCATCGACTTTGGCTGACATGAGCACCAACCCAGGGGCGTAGCAGTCGGTCTGGCAGGCACATTCCGCCTCTTCGGCGGCGCAGTAGCAACGGCAATCTACACAGCAATCTACTCCTCCCGCCTCGCCGAAGTGCTGCCCGGCGAGATGAAGTCGGCAATCGACGCCTCGGGGGTTGACTTCTCCGAGTCGCTGCTGGCCGGCCTGGTCAAGGCGGCGGGGACGAATACGGCGGCAGCGTACGGCGCCGTCGCCGGGGCCACACCGCGGCTGACGACGTTGGCGATCGAGGCGACCAAGCAGTCATACGTTGCCGGCTTCCGGCTCGTGTATCTTGTGGCGATTGGGTTCGGCGTTGCGGCGACGGTGGCGTCGATGTGCACCGTCAGTACGGACAGGGCGAAGAAGAACAATGAGCGGGCAATCGTGTTGAAGAATGAGGTCGGGAAGGATGAGAACATGTCAAAGGTTGTATGAGAATTATGCCGAGTAATTTGCAGTTTCAGA
Organism: Colletotrichum aenigma; assembly: GCF_013390185.1. Taxonomy (NCBI): domain Eukaryota; kingdom Fungi; phylum Ascomycota; class Sordariomycetes; order Glomerellales; family Glomerellaceae; genus Colletotrichum; species Colletotrichum aenigma. Next base: position 2,075,909 of record NW_023500914.1, read on the forward strand.
CGGACCACCTTGATTCAGCGAAGTCACATATCACGAAGAATAAACCATGCACTGTCAACATCTTGTATTCGTGGCGGGGAACGGCTGATACCTAAACCCCGCCAACGTGTTTGTCCTACATCACCGTATCTGCTCACGATGCATTTCTCTTGCCCAGATCAGCCTTGCAAAGCATATTGTGCCCTGCTGACCTCCTCCTCATAGCAATTTCATGGGTATTCCATAACGCCGATTGACCACCAAGAGCCAAATCCATAGAGACGAGAAAGAGTCGTGTACTGTTGTGCCGCCCTCTCAACGGAGGGGAAAACCTCGTTGTTGTTTTTGTGGTATAATTCTCATGTGTTGGCCGTGTTTATCCGTGTTCATCAGGCCCCGTGGGTATCCAACAGTGTATGTGTATGTTCAAAGAAAGGCGAGAAGAAGAACAAGGACATCCGAAAATTCTTGGGCGCTCGTGAGAGGAGTCACCATTTCATGCAGACGTCGGTGTTTTGTCGTACGTCAAGTGTGTGCGCAATAGTTGTACATAGGGAAATGCGAACAGAAGAGGCGCTTGGTCGCGCGAACTGGAGGGTCGTTTCAAACGCTTGCAATGTTTTTTTGGTTGAAATCATTGGTGGTGCTCGCCATCTTGCAAGAAAGTGAGGGCGGGAAGAGAATGAGTCTCAGCCCCAGATGGGTACGTTGCGGTAGGCTGGAGAGTTGTAGCTGTGCAGGACTCTATAGGGCGGGTTGCCGCTTGCATGCACACTGCGACTGCGGCTGCGGGTTCTGTGTAGACCAGGCTGCACATTGTCAGGAGAAACGTCTTCTTCCTGCTCCCAGTGTTGCTGTTCAATTTTCAGAAGCTGCTGCTGGTAGTAGGCGCCACTTTGGCTGGCGGATTGGCCCATTTGGGGAGGCCCCCGCGCCACTGGTCCTCGATACTGCTGAGAGTAACCGTCGTAACTTGCCCGATGGCGGAGTTGACGCGCGGGAGGTGCCGGGGACATGGTAGACATGCTCCGCATGGCGGGACGGGGAGGAGCCAAACCAGCTTGATTACTGGGGCGCCACTTATCATCAGAAGCCTGACGGCGCATCGCGTACTGCTGCTCAAGCATTGTGTACCTGCGAGGGCTCATTGGCGGAACAGGAGGGACGTCCAGTGTCTCGTCAATTCCTCCGGGAGATGCTGCTGGGTAACTGTAGATCGTCTCGCGGCTGGTTTGCCTGGACAAACTCTGCCGTCTCTGTTGCCCCTCGCTGGATGATGATGATTTCGGGCGCAGTGGCGCAGGCTTTCGAAGGCTCTTGCCGCTTCGGGTGTGCAAGCTGACAGGGGGCGACGTCTTTCTTCTGAGATCGGCCTCAGAGAAGGTTTGGCTGCGTGGCGAAGGAGCAAGCCCGCCACCACCGTTCATCGAGGGCATCTGACCTTGTGCGCGAAGATGCGTTCCCATACTGCGCTCCATCTGCGCTGTCATCGTGAAGGTGCGACTAGCTGAGCGGGGTCTTTCGGCCTCTCTCGATTGAGGCAGAGCCATGAAGGCTTGGTCAAAAGAACTCTTACCAACACTGTCGCTCACACTGCCAATGGCAGTGATCCTGGATTCGAATCCGCTGTAAATCTCGTCGGCCTTGGTTTCTTCCTCTTTCGCCTTCTCAGCACTGGCGGATGGAACAGGCTTCCGATGAATGGAGCGCCGCGGCATCACCGAGGCAGCAGCCTGTCCGATCGTAGAGCCAACATTCTGAAACGACAGACGACGGGGAGTCTTGGGAGTCTTAGGTGTCTTCGGCATCTCAGATGCCTCGCTCGCCTGGGGAACTGGCTTCCTAACAACAATCTTTCTGTCAATAGGCGCCAGGTCTGGTGCATCGGATTGCCCAATTTCGACACTGCCGACACTGAAGATCGTCTTCAAGGTGTCCTTGCTTTCCCGGGTCCGAAGAGTCAGCCTCCTGGCGGACAACGGGAACCGCCCAGAGTGCTCCTCAAGCTTGGTCTGGACATCCTGAGGTACAGTAGGAACGGCATCGTTGGCGGCGTGGGTGTCATGAACAGCCGGAGGTCCTCGCATACCCGAGCCGGTGAGGAATCGCTGGAACTTGCTTGCGCGTTGAGAGCCACTGCCAATTGTCATAGTTGGAGGCTTATCGGAGTCGGCGGCGCTGGATTCAGCGGGCTGCGGCGATGTGGAGCCGGTTTCCGCGGCCTTGGCCATATCGAAAGTCGTTTTCCGGTCCCGACGAGCCAGGTTGAAGAATTGCAAGTGTCTCGGAGAGGTGATCGTCATCGTGTTAGTGTTTGGCAAAGTCACGGACTCGTTCTTGGGTGGCACAGGCGGAGGAGTGGAAGAGGCAGAGTCTGAGCCAGCTGCATCAATCGCAACCTGATCGATATTAATGGTGCTGATTGCTGGAACAGCAACCAAGGGCGATGAATTGGAGACAGATTTCTCGTCGCCCAATTGCTCCGTGGTTACGCGTGCCGGTCGATCTTTTCCGGTCGCATTTGGCTTGGCATGGAACGACCTCAGTGAGACATTCGAACTGTAGCCGGAATCAGCCTTGGACAGCGGCTTGTCAGGCTGGTATTCCGTCGTTGGGCTGGTGACGACTCCGCTGTCAGCGCGGACGACACCCTGGTATTGCTTCTGAGACTGGTCTGCTTGCAGTTGCTCAAGAGACGGTTTCGCGTTCGGGTCATTTCTGACGGTTAGAATCTCGGCCGAATATTCAACCTGCACGTCGTCCTCGAACAGCTGGTCTTCCATCGCTGTGTGCTTGGATGCAACCTTTAGCTCGGGGCTGAGCGGCCTAATGTGGAGTCAGCGTGAGTCTTCTCACGATTTATTACAATAAATGACGTCTTCTGCAAGAATTGGCAAGGGAGGCCACTAACGAGTCTGTTCGTAACCTGGGTGATTCTACCCCCAGCAAAGTCGTCTCAATCGGACCGAGTCCCTTAGGCGTAGCACCACGCTGTACCGGCGACACAGTAATCTCAACCTCGTAGTTACCATACTCCAACTCGCCCTTCAGATCGTCGTTCGCAAGCTGTTCCGCCATCGCCTGGTGTTCGATTGACGGCTCGAGGTCCGGGCTGGGAAGAGGGCTAGCCTCGCCGTTCGTGATTCGCAATGATCCAAATTTCATCGTGCCTAGTGGTCGATAGTCCATGTCTGAAGGTGTGAGGGCACGTTCAACGGGCTCTTGGACGGGCGGCGGCAGAAGCTCCGGCATGGGCTCTGCTTCTATAAGCTCATTCAGGGCCATGAAGCCTCCCTCAATAGAGTTCAATCTCGATCGCCCGCCGGCTGGGGTCGACGGCATGCTGTGCCGAAAGCTTGATCTCCTCGATGCGGAGTAGTAGTAGTCAGTTGCCGAAGGAATGCGAGTCGCGACTCCTGGTGTCTGCACCATGGATCGTCGCCGGACTGGGGCGTAGAGAGAAACGTCAGAATTGGCCCTGGGAAGTGGCAGTGGCAGTGGTGTTGCCGGTGCTGCTACCGGTGTTGCTGGTGTTGTCGCCGGTGGCTGGTGCGGATGCGAACTCTTCCACGTATTGGCCGTCACCTGGAAAGGCGAAGCCTCGAATTTGCTGTCGGACATGATGGAATTCTCCTCGCAAGCGGCGAGATCTTCACTCAGATTTAGCAATCGCCTGGATTCGTAGGACATCAAGTTGTAGTTTATGGATTGTCGGTTTCCAGGAACGAGCCAGCTGTTTCAGGAGGTTAGTTAGAGTGCACCGACATGCGGCCAGCCGGTGTCACGTACCTGTCCACTTGGAGCTGCCTGGCTTGGTCCATGTCCTTCTGAGACTCCCAGGTCATAGAGTTTGCCCTCGACATCCTATCTTCAGCTTCCGGGCTCACTAATATTGTCTGCCTCCTCTTATCCTTGCGACGCGCCTCTTGGGAGCTCTTGGAGCGGAATAAGCTTGCTCTCCGCTTCCAGTCTCCGGCCGGCGTTTCTGGCTTAGACTCGGGTTCTGGTGGTACTGGAGGAAAAGCTTCGGCTGGCGAAGATGTGTCGGTCTGCAATTCATTGGTGGTCGGAGGCTCGGGTGAAAAAGCTTCAGACATGACGCGGGAATTTGATCGAGAAGGCGGGAGACTGACGGAGCCGGTGCGGCTGTGGCTGCCTAGTAGGCCAGCTGCCTGTGCCGAAGATATCGAGCCATGGTTTCCGACTCTCGGTTTGGAGAGTTTTTGAGGTGCTCTCCTGCTGGGGCTGCTGTGAAGGTCGGATTGCTGAATCGACTCGATCGAGTGTGTGTTGCCCATTTTGGCACTTTGAGTGCGGCCTGGTTTTCGCGCCTGCACCAGATCGCAGTTGCAGCAAACCGGTGAAGACGAGGCGGGTGGGCGAAGAGGAGGGTGAGGTCGGAGGGCAGGCTGAGGAGGTCCAGCCGGCAAGATGATGTTACAACGACCTTGACACTGCCATGCCGCGCAAATATTCCGTAGCCTGCCTTCTTTCTGTTTTTGGAACTCGCGGTTTCGTCTTTTTTTCCCTGGATCCCAAAAGCAAGTGCGCCTGTGCGGGAAGGGTCAGGATAATGACGTGATAAGCTTGGGCCGGTTGATGGAGAGCTCACTGTGAATGAATAAAATAAAAACCAAGCACGGCAGGAGCGAGGTGAGGTCGAGTACCAGCGCGATCAATGAAGCAAAGAGGAAAGGGGTGGGCACTCTTGGGGTCTAATAGATCACCAAAATGGAGACCAGGACGAACAGAGAACTGCGGTGGTTAATGGTGGGATAGGCGCAATTAAAGCAGAGATGGCATGGGTCTGAGGCTTTGCGCACCGGACCAGACCGAGCGAGCGTCTATCGATTAAGCCCGACGGATGCTCCACATCAGAGAGCATGCCTATCTGGCCGTTCTCCAGGTAAGGTCTCCGTACGGATAGAACGTCTTAAGACGTGGGCATGGGCAATAAGAGTCAGTTACCAGGATCAACGGCGAGTTGTGCACGCTTGCTATGCAGCCAACGGAGTTGTGGGAGCGGGAGCAGTACGGGAACTGCAAAGCTGCAGTGGTTGCAAAGCACCAGGGCCAAAAAGCAGGTTTGGACCGGGAGCGATGTCTAGGTCACGGTGTATTATTCCATTGCAGCAGGGCAGGCATTGGATGCCCGTATGTAGGTACTCAGGTACTCCCTAGAAGACTAGTATTGCCCTTGTGCCCGTACTGAGCCCGGTGCGTAAGGTACTGGCTCTAGGCAGTGGCAGCAGCAGCAGCAGCAGCAGCAGCCAGTGTGGTGGCAAGGTGGTGTAGGAATGGGCCTCAGATGGCATCTGCTGCTCGAACAGATGCCATGCACAAGAAACCAGGAGGTGGAACTGACGGTGACGAAGTGCATGGTTTGAGACGCGCAAGGTGGGTTGGACAAGGGCGGAAAGGGACAAAGTACCGCCTGCGGCAGCGAATGGGCAGGGCTCTTCCAGGTTCCAAGGACCATGGCCGCTGGCCGGTTGCTGGTCCATGCAGGGCTGCAGTGGCATGCGTCTTGGCCGAGCGGGACGTCCTTCGCACTTGGTCTGGACATGAAGCGTGGTTGGGGGGGTTCAAGTGCCAAGTCATGCCGGACGGCCATCCGTATGGGTGTAGCGGCATCCAGCGGCATCGAGTACCCAGTAAAGGCGGAGGCGATGCTTCTCTCCTTCGCTCTGGACTCTGCTTTACGAATAGTAGCTACTGTAAGGTGAAGGCAAGGTGAGGTGTCAAAGTACCGTGTACACCCTAGAGCGTGCCGTCCGGGGGACCACCATTGCCAGCCAGCAGCCAGGATGCGGATGAGGCGCGATGGACCTCCAGACGGGATGGTGGTGCAATTCTTTCGTCTGATTGATACCGTCCAGATTTCCTTCCCTCATGTTGCGGTCTGGCCGGGTCTGGCGTTGGTCCTTGGCAGAGAGACAGATGCCCTTGTCCTGTCTCGTTGGCTTACAAAGGGCTTCTCCAGACATGATGGCTAAATTGTGCGACCATGACAGCCACGACGGCGGCACCGCCATGGGGAGGGAATGGATCAGGCTAGGTAGGGAAGCTGCAGGCTGGAGGCGGCTGCGATATCCACCCGAGTGAGTGGATGTATCCGTACCCAGATGGGATTCCTTTGTCTTGTTGCTGCACTCTGCAAGCTACATCGGATCGAGCTGTGCGCATATCCGCCCCTCACTGGCTCCGGACAACGGCTGGAATGATCTGATACGGGCATTCAGGCTGACGGGCGGAGCTGGCGTCTTGACGCCGATGAAGTTGCGCGTAGGTAGCGAGCGGGCTTTGGTTAGGCGTGTCCGAGATGCAGGTGGGCATGGGCAGCTAGACCGTCAGCAAACGCGGTGAGGTGCTCGCCGCACCGAAGGTACAGATACTGGGCGGAAAGCAGAAAACGGCAGCCGGCAATGAAGGTGAGGTAAGCTAAGGCAAGGAGCAAGAGAGAAGACAAGGCGTCATTGCATGTCTCGGAACGCTCAGGCAACTGGGCGGTTAACCCAATTGGATGGACGACGATGGAGGATGCAGCAGCAAGACGCAGAAGCTGAACGATGGGCGATGGAGGACCAAGATCTGTGTGGGAAAAGGTGTTGGTGTGCACCGCAGCAGCAGCAGCGTGGCCGAGAGGCGTGTGGTGTGGGAGAGTGGGTGTGGCTCGGGCATACATTGAGACGATGATTGATGCATCGGAGTCCTTGATTGGATCAGTAGACACGGGACGCATCGAGACCATGACGCGGGCGCCGCACCTGTTACCTCTTTACCTGCGGCGGACGCCCTGATTCATCATCGTCACGAAGGTTCTTTCTGGCTGTGTCCGTACCGCGTAAGTTTGGGTAGTGAAATGAGGTGGACGTCGTAGCTGGAAAATGAGGATTGAATTCGGTAGGGTGGCTTGGTGTTTGGGTGGAAGGCTTTCGCCCAAAGTCGGGATTGCGAGGCCCGGATCGGCCCCGCCAGCGCCATTCGAGCCATTCGAGCTAGGTGTTTCCTTTCTCAGCACTGCGGACTTGTATCCGCTTGGATGGGGAATTTGGGGGCGTCAGACTCTCCTGGCACGGCGATGTTGGCTTGTTTTAGTGCAAGGCAATCGCCAAAGCCAGCCCAGAGTATCGGGATCTTCTTTCGTATCTTCGTTGAGGTGGCGTGGGTAGGTACCTTACTTGCTCACCTTCCTGCCTTAGATGTGGTGTTTGTTTCCTCTCCTTCCTTCCAGGTCCTGCCGGTGCGTTGGGTCCTTCCGTTTGTCCCTCCGTCTACTTACGGCAGGGGCAACCAAAACCAACCTCGCGTGTTTCTTGCCGTTCCTTCCTTACCTCAGCTCGCAAATCAGAAAGAGCAGCCTGCTGCCATGCGCAACGAGACGGAAGGAAGGTCGCAGTGAGGGGAAGCTCAAGGGAAGGAACGACAGAGAACCTGGGAAGGTACGATTAGCCCCCTCGTCCTATCCCAAGTCCGTCAAGCCACCACGTTGCGACCTCACCTTCCTAGGGTTGGAGTTGCCCGCTCCACGTCCTGCCCTTGCCGCCGCCGTGTGTTGTTCACGAGGTGGTTCCTGTTCCGCCACAAAACCCACGTTTCTTGCATGAGGACCACGAAGCTCTGTCTGTGTCTGTGGCTGTCCCGTATCTGCCGTGTGTGTCTTGTCTTTAGCCAGGTGGTGGCCTCGCCCTCCTCCTTCCAGACCCTGGGCGCTTGCTCAACCAACATAGCGCCATCTCCGGTCCGCTCACTTTCCCATGCGCCTTTCGCAAATTCCAGATGCGACCACACGCTTGACCGGACTGACCTGACCTGACCAGACCTGACCTGACCAGTTCTCGATCAAAGCCAGACCTGCATTTTCCCCATGTCACGGCATCCGATCAACCTATTCCTCCGATGCCGACTACCGCTCCGTGGTGCTCCCATCACTTCCAAATTCCCCTCGTCTTATTCTCCTTGACCCTATCGTATATCAGATCCAGATTTCAAGTTAACCTGGTTCGGTCATTATGTGCCCTCTTTCTCCCCGCCTGCGCTCGTTTTCGTACTACGCTGCGACGCCAGCTTCTTACACTGCACAAGTGGTGGCCTGGACACCGACAGGGATAGCTTCCCCTCATCTCGCCATCATTTGGCGTGCTCTGCCTGTCCGTGGTCAACGCAAATCATCAGTTCGTCTCTCATCCACCCTCTCGGCCGCTGGCGGTGCCCGCGACCTCACCTTGCCCGGTGTGGATGCATGCATCTCACTCCCGTCAGTGTATCGGTAGCCCTTCAGATACAAGGTGTCAGGCACGCAGTCGATGGCTGTGCCACTAAAATGTCTGGTCGTCGCCCTTGAGGCTCAGTGAAGGTGCTCGTTTCAGAGTGTGGCACTTGACTTGATGGGGCACTCGGGGGTTGCAAAGACCAGCATATCCTCCTCACACGTCCTGCCCTCCGCTCTCTTTTCAAGCAATATGCTTGGTCGCCTCACCAGCAGACTTCTGGCAACCCGATGCAGTTCGTGCATGCGAAGGGATGCCCGTCGTCGATCTCCAAATCCCATCAGCCACTCTTTCAACGTCGGACAAGACAATCTGAGACTGCCCGCACCCCGATAACAGCCACTCCCTGTCATCAGCCTTCATACTTCTGGAATAAGGTGTCGTCGACCTTCAGACGGCGGCCAAGCACGTATTCGCGTCCTGCATGGAAGCACTCTAATTCCCCGACCCCGTCAAATGAGAGCCGCCGTATTCTGCACGTATTCAGCATCATAATATCCGAGTATTGCGAGCACCAAGACAACACTCCATCGTGGCTCCTCACGATGCCTTGACATGGACCGAGTATGGCTCCCACCCGCCGTGGAATAGCCTCCTCCTGGTGTCACAGCGGCCAATCTCCCCCACCAGACCTGGCTCGGTGCGCCGGCCGAACAAGGTTCAAGGGTTCGTGAAATTGCCCTTTTTAGGGGGAGGGGTCTGCCACTGCGGATACACAGTCACGGGTGCCCAAATGTCGATAACGACAACCTTTCATCATTCAGAGCTCATCGGCCGAGCATGCAATTTACTTTTGCCTGTTTTCAGTGCGACCATCCCCCTCCCCACACATCGAAAGACAGGAGCTTCCAGCCTATTCTGCAAGCCACGTTTGGGGAACGTCATTCAGTACCACAAAAGTCCTGTTTTCAGCGTTGATGGGTAGCGAGACACGCACGCTGGGGAACACGGACAACGGCCGCCATCGAGATCGCATTCTCAATTCTGCACAATTTGCAAGTGGATTATTCTCCGAGTGGGCGGAACGACAGCCAGGGTGATGGGTCAACCGTCGTCTGTGGTGTACGAACACACTAACCACTAACAAGCTGTAAACCGCGGAAAAGCTCCTAGCGACGTTGCACGGTTGCAGTCGCCAAAAGTGCTGGGTGCGCAATTGCCAGGATTTCAGGATCCGACTTTTCTGCCCAGGAGCCCCAGCCAACAACGGTCTCAGACACTCGAGAATGAGACGCTGCGCTGCGCTGCTTGCACTCGCTTGCTAATACAAACTGCTCCCGGCCATCGCCCGTAGCGGCTTATCCAGACCGTTAATTGCACTGCACAACTTGACTCGCGAGGTACGGGCACTTTTTTCCTGTTGATGCCACGAATGACCACGACGCGCCGTGCACTTGGTGCTCGTTCGGCCGAAGATGTAAGTGGATGGTCCGCTGGAGGTCGAAAACTCGTGGCAACTTGCAAGATTGTCCACTTTCAAGGACTCGCGGGGAGCGTGGGAAGTACTGTGTACTTCACCTGTGCTGGCAGGCCGTGTTTCCGCGGTTCAAACTTATCATGTCTGTTATCAGCTCGAACCCCGCCAGCCCGCAGCATCGTTGAGACTTCGACCGCTTTTTCGCCGGCAATGTTTTTATTCCCATCCCTGTCTATCGGGCGGGACAAACTGGCTGGACGATGGTGCTGGACGAAGCAACAAAGTCGGTCTCTAATCCAACCACGACCAAGGCTTTTCCAAACATGCGCCTTACGACGCTGCGACGTCGGATGTGCGCTGTTGACCCATGGCAAGTCGAAACAGCCGCCATATCGAACCGAGCACGCAGACTGCACCGAGAGTACGCCTCCTCGGAGCATCGTCGGAGCACCTCACCGCAAATGGAACGGCACCGCGGCTCCATTTTTTAAGGCCGGATGATCATGCAACATGAAGATGGTTGCGCCTTGAGCCAGATTGATCTGCACTCCATTCATCTCGCCGTTCGTTGTTTTTCGGCCTGTTGCCGCTCGCCGACGCACGACATCCGGCTGCTCGGAAAAAGAAAGCTGGCGGATGTCTCCAAACTCTCAACTTGAAGCAGAACTTGCGCAAGCGCGCTGTCCACGTCAGTCTGCGGTGCGCGACTCGGCGCAAGCACTCGACTCAATTGCTCCAGAACTCGGTGACCGCCCTTTTTTCCGAGCCGTGGACTACTGTCCAACCTGGAGGAAAGCCGGTGAACTCATGTCTCCCGCGTGGCCTTGAGTCAAGGCTGACGGTTGCTTCAAAATGACTCGATGTGGTTGGACGTTATTCGTGGTCATCCAAACGATGCTACAACAAGAAAGTGGGTGTCCCAGATGCTGCTGGCAGCTGCTGGCAAAGCCCATCATGAGACGATGGCAGAGAAACTGAATGACGCCCCAAGCGCCCACGGACGAATAATTTTCGATATCCGCGCGATGTTGCTATGGTCCATGTTAGTGGTAAAATTCAGAGCTCGCTCCGTCTAGGCTTATTGCGCCTAGACTTTCCCAACTGCCATCGGTCAACGTGAAGCGAAGCGGAGCTCATAGCCAGGCAACCCGATCCAGGAGAGCAAGAATGCTGCCGAGGAAATCATTGTTTAGCAACCGGGCACAAGGCGCAGTATCTTATGAACTTGGATATCCTTGGGAAAAATAAAGCACGTCAGTAGGCTGCGCAAGCTTCACCGATCCGCTCTCTACCAAGCTCAATCGCAAGACAGCCCGTCCCAACATTGGCACACATTTCTTCAGATTTGAGTCAGTTCGCCGCATTGAACGGACGAAAGCCACCTCGTCGGCAAGGAGGTTGGGGTTCCATGACCTTCCGGAACGTTTTGATCTCCGGTCCCCTGGATGAGTCGGGAGACCTCCATACTTCATACGTAGCCAACGTGCACGGGCAAAGGACTCCTTCTCGTTTCAAAATCGTTTCTCTCACCACGACAGGGTGAATTCTATTCTGTTGCGACCACTAAGTTTGCTGACACACAATTGTCAGCCAACGCAAGGGACTGTCCATCGTCAAGGACACTCACCTGAAGGGCACATTTTCGACCTTCGTCCCTCCGCCCATGCACTCGCGGACTCGTCGACTGAAGTCGCATCTTGCGTATGCTTGAGCTGATATTTCCAATGACAATGCCGCTTCTTGGCGCTGCGGCTCGATGTTGTTGTGAAACCTCGACAAAAGGCACGCCCGGTCATCAAGGATGCTCGATGCACGACTTTGACCTCCGGCGGGATTGGCAGCTCATCCGGTGCATTTTTCTTCAGATCCAGAAAAGGGGACCAACGCTCTGACCGGGCGTTCGGCCATCGATCACTTGAGCAGTAGTCATGGTGGTCGCATTGAGTAGCAGACAAACTCAAACTTGGTCAAGCCTGCGGTCAAGGCCGTCAGTGTTCACGTCTAGATTTACGGAGACGATTTTGCTTTGCCACAGACTAGAGCGGTCTGCTTAGGGCAGTTTTTGATTCCAATCAAGTAGAGGTTTCGACGAGACCCAGGTTGTCGAGACGTTGTACCGGATCCGCGTCCACATTCCGAAAAGTCCGGGATAGGCTTGACATGACGATCAACAAATTCTCCGAGGCATCTGCAGGTTATATGGACACATGACGAAACAAAGCCTCATGCCAGGCATCTCACTGCGTCGATTGCCTACTCTCCAATTACATAGGTACATCCTTCATCTCCAATCCAAACCTCATGCAGGCGGCCAGCGTCAACATCAATGCGGTCTCCGACGCCAAACGTAACCTTCTCGGGCTGTTCATCCTTGGGATAGGTGATTGTCAAGTTCCCTCTCAAGATCAGATGTGTTGTCAGACCGCGATGCGAATGCGGGGGATAATACGCGTTCCTGCAGATTCAGATGTCAGTCTGCCGTTGGTTTTCTGTATCGGGATAACACTTCATGGGCGCTGCAAGCACAGAAAGTCGTCGTCCAGCCACATGTAGGAGACTATTACTACATACGGTCCATCGGTCCAAGTGAAGACGTGAGGAAAGCCCCACGATTTGACCTCGGCCTCGCTGCTGCGTTGGGTCGGCATGATCACGACCATGCTGGTTGAATGAAGCGGCCTTTTGCGAACGACGATATGCAAGCGCTGCAGATGATCGGGAGACGGAGGCGGTTACGTCACTGGGACGAGATGTCGAGAACTGTGTTTGCGCGGGGTACAGTTCCCCCTCTTCCCTTTTCGATCAGGTCCGAGACTGGCCGGCAGTTCCGACTGTCAACTCGAATGGCGTGAGGACTTTGATTTGGGGTATGTGCGGGAAATCAAGTGCGCAGGACGTTGAGAGTCTCTTTCGGTCGGATCTCTCGTATGTCGGTGTTAGTGGAAGCTTGGTTGGCGTGACTGAGGACTCTTTGGCCATGCAGCAAACAGCAGCCGCACGCCGGTGCTGCACGCACTTTACCCCCACTTACCCCGAGCGCATCTCCCCCCGATCCGGGTTGGTGGCGAGGTGCCCCGTGAGGCTGTGGTTGGTCTCCGCAAAAGTTACGGAGAAGCGCACCACAGCACCGGCCGTCTCGTGCCTCTAGCACCTCCAACTAAAGGTAGCGAGCGGAACGAACGACGTTGACAACTGACGAGCGAGCGAACGCTGATCATGTCGGAATGTCACTGCGGTGGAGATTCCCCAACAACCCGCCCTTGACTCAGCTACCTCTCTCGGTCGCTAGCTTTGGGTGGCTTTTTCCCCGCCAGGCACCGCGAGGCTGGGCGGCTGGCTGGCTTCCCGTCACTCGACCCGGTACATACGCTAAAACGTCAGTCTTCAACCTGACATTAGCATGTCATGATATCACTTTTTAATGGGGATCGTCGGCCCATACGAGATGGGGTTTGTGTAAGAGACGACTGACTTTGAAGATGCAAGAAGTCCACCCCAGAGTCCCACTGTCGTTTGTCTCTGCTTAAAATAGCAGGGGCAATGGCCACAGAGTATCGAGTACTCCATACTGTTGCTGAAATGGAACGCCAGTAAGGGGAGGCCTGTCGTCAGGGCGTGTTACAGACTGCACATCACTCTCACGGAATCACGATTGGGGGTTCTCTTCCTTCTCCCATTCTCGCTTAAGAAATGACGGGGCTGCCGTGCTTCCTGCGGAGGTGGGAATTGGGGGATCAGATCATGGGAATTCATGACATGACGGATGACGAAGTCCCCTTCTGCTAGGCGGGACAATCGCAATCGAGCGTTCATCTCACTAAGATGAAGATACAACCCCGGCAAACACCTGTGCCGAGCAACGAGCTGAGTGATAGTCTGAGGTCGCTGCTTTTAGGGAGGAGGGAGGAGTGCTTGGCTTGGCCCTCGCTTGATCGACCCGCATTGATTAAGCATAAAATTTGTGCACCTAACCAACTGCACATCTTCTTGTGCATGTCTGGGCTTCCATTGCACAAAAAAGACGAACGATCTACCTTAGGAGAGCTGCGGGTAAGTTTCAGCAACATCAACCTCGTCAGGTTGCACTCAGTCGATGCGGCGATACCGTTGATTTATTGCTCGCTGCAACAAGACTCTATCGCAGACTCACCGCTTCGGTCCGGGAGCAGACACTTGAGGGCATCAAACGGGCCGATCGCAATTATATACACGAGAAATTGGAGCATTTGCGCAGGGAGGGACGAGTCAGTAAAAGAGGTGTCTAATAGACTTCACACATACGGGATTTCCAATGAGAGATTTTCGGGCTCCCTTCTCCCTCTCGTGAGGCAATTCGGAGATGCCATCAAAGACATGGTTGCACTGCATTCTTAGTCTCTGTAGATGTGTGTCGTGTTGAACAGGTTTCTGAGGTCTCAAAAGTTCTGAATCGTCAACGTTGCGGGCAATCACCGACGGGCTCCATTCACTCAACAAGTCTGATACGCGGATTCATTTCATTTTATTGTTCTTTGGCTTATCTGCTTCGCGGTTTCATCCCTCATGTCAGGTCAATGATTTCGGGCTCCGCCTTGCGTTTCGCTCCGGCGACCGACGGTGGCAGGCCTATGTTGTTGATGCCGGGGAGGTGTTGTCCCGGCGGTGGGGGGCCGCCCGCGTTGCCCGTCATCGGCGCCAGAGGCCCGCCGTGCGGTCTATGGTTTAGTTGCACCTGCGGCGCGGCACTGGCTGACGACCCGAACGTCGGGGCCTGCCCGCCGGAGCCCACCTGGTTCCGCACTGTTGGCATCGAAGATAGGTATCCTCCGCCAGCAGGTCTTGGGTCTGGCACGCCGTGAGGCATGTGGACCGTCGGTGGCCGGACCCAGTTGTTGGGAGGGTGTACGCCAAACCGGGCGGGCGGCGCGGTAGGGAAGGGCTGGTTGTCCGGTTCGCGGATGTACATGCCCTGTCCCGGGTGCGGTGCCAGACCTCCCGGGGGCCGAGTTGACATTTGAGGTTGAGCGGGCGGGTATGTAGGTGCTTGAACTGGAGGAGCATATGTCGATTGCAGCGGAGCTTGAGCCGGGGCATATGACGCCTGAACAGGAGCCTGAGGATGAGTCTGAACCGGTGCCGGCATATAAGACATACCGCCGGAGCCAGGCGCAAGATTCGTGGGCCGCTCCCACAAGGCCTCCGCGATATGCGGGTAGTCCTCGCCCAGCAGGATCCCCAGCTTCGTCTGGTCGAACTGCTGGAACTGCTCTGCCGTGTCCTCCCGTGCCGCCTTCCACTTGGCGCCCGGGGCCGGATCCAGCTTGGTTACCACGAGCGTATCCTGCGGACCGCTCCTATCGCTGACGTGCGAGCATCTGATGCCGTAGTTCTCGATCTGTTTATGCAGATGATGGCGTTTTGGCTTGCTGACGGAAAACCGGCACTGCTGCTGGTTGCCGTTTCGCAGAAACTCATTCAGTATGTCGCAGTCTCCGCAATAGCATGGGGAGACCCTGGCGTTGTCATCGCGGGCTTGGGTCGAGGGCTTCTCGCCGAGGTAGGTGTCACGGTAAGCCTCAAGGATAGCGCCGGCAATTTGACGGTAGCGGGGAGTCGTCAGGGGAACCTTATGGGACTCGAGCCGCTCAATGAGCTCCCTGAGGAATGGCAGCCAGAGGGGTTGGAAGTCGTTCCACTTCATGTGCTTCGCGTGGCCTACAAGCTTGATTGCGAGGGGCACCACGAGGTCTTCCTGCGGTGGCGTGCTCAGCTTGATGAGGTGGGAGAAGAGATCGGCGAGCGTGTCGGGATGGACGGCGAGTTCGTAGTTGTAGTCGGCCCCGGGACCGAGCTGCCCGGAAATGTCTTTGCGTCGCTTGCGCGGCATATTCTTCTCCTCCGGTCTGTCGCCGTAGACGGTGTTGAAGTCGAGCTGAGAGATGAACTTTTTGGCGAGGCGCTTGTAGAGCTGCACGCCTTCTTGTACTGGGAAGATCTTCTTCTTGGTGATCATGAAGAGGGCTGACAGGAAGTCAAGAGCAAACGCGGGGATATTGAGGTGGTTCTCGATGATAGGGACGACGCTGCGGCATTTGTTAGAGACGGCCTGGTACAAGCACGGCGGCAGAGCTTACGTTGAATTGAGCCAGGCAAAGTCGGCATACCGCCTGGCAGCCAGAATCGCAGCCAACCCATCAGAACCGACAAAACTGCCAGAAGCAGAGGAGATTGCCAATCCCTTGGAAAAGATGTCCAGCGCCCACTCGCGAACCTCATCGGTCAGGACGGGAGACCCGTTCGGCGCAAAAGACTCGACCATGTGCGCTCGCAAGGAGAACTTCTCGCGGCCGAGAATCATTGAGGTCAACCTGCCAGATCAGCACTCATTCAACTTGAAAGGAATGCCTCATATCCAGGATGATGACAACATACCCCTTTTTGATGTTTTTGGAAGGAGACCTTGCCATCACCGACCTGCTTGCTCAACCACTCGAAGATATAGGAATTGATCAGCCCATGAGGGTCGGCAGCAATCTTTTCGAAGAATTCCCATTCCCGCAAGTGGACGGCAGCCTCAAGCAGATCGCTGATCTCTGTGCTCGTCAACGCAACTTTTGATCCGGTTTGACATATCGATGTGGTCCAAATATCTTGCAGAGCATTGAGAGCCGACGCCTGGCCCTTCCCCGGCTTCGAAGCTGTGTGCGTCAAATACGACACAACAAGCCGAGAATTTCCTGTGCGTTCCTTTTCGAGGTAATAGGAGGGGTAGGCCGATCTCCTATCGTCTTTCTCAAGGTTGCGTTTGAGGAATGACGCTACGTTTGCACGAGGCACGATCATCACGGCCTTAACTTTTTCATCAGCATATATCCAAGTTGAACGCCAGTTTGAGGAATCGACTCACCGTGACGCGGTACCAGTGGGTAGCGGTAGGTCCCTGGAACACAAATTAGCTTCTACTTCTCAGACTTCACAATGTAACCGCGAACCGAGTTTCCCATGAACCCTTGGTATTCTTCTTCTTGATCGGCGTCATCCCAGAAATCACCATTGTCAAGGGCGTGGTCCTGATTGAACTCTATGTCACGCATAACAGGACGCCCGTGAACTCCAACAAGCTGCTTCACACGCTGAGACGCCTCATGAACGTCTTCCAGCTCGTGCCACCCTTCATCGTCATCGTCCCAATCGTCATCTTTATACCGATACCCACCGTGATCATATCCCACGGTGCCCTCTTCCTTGGTCTCCAGCGCTGCGAGAAAGATGTCAAACTCGAGCTCTGTGGAAAGGTCGTCGAGAACTTGCACCACCTCGTAATCTCGTCCTTTCAAAGCCGATATGGAGAGGTTGGCCTCGGTATACTCGTGGTCGAGCCGGTAGTAGAGCTCATTTTCGTCCGACTGGCCGGGAATGCCGCCTTTCAACCATTTCCTCAGCGAGTGACGCAGCTTCCGCGTTTCGGCTCGCCGGAGGCCGGCAGAGGGCAACTGTCTCGAAGGGTCAAGGGCGAGGTTATACGTGAGAACAACGCGATATCCCCAAGTGACGGGTAGAACCTCGTGGGAGACATCAGAGTACCATGCGGCAACGGACCCTTCCCTATATTTGGATGTCACTAACGTCTTAATCTCTCCGCAGTGCTTGGCCACGACCTCGCCTCCTTCACGAGGGGACGGGAGGCAAACGACCAAGGTGCCAAACATCCCGGGGATCTTTTCGGTGCTGGATGGGGTTAGCTCTACACCCATCACTTTACACCTACGGCTCCACGGATATGACATACTCGACATGCGCCTTGAACATGGCGCCCTTTTCGTAAATCAGGAGCTTGTACAAATCTGCAATCATAGGTGCATTGATACCCATGTCCTGCGCTGCCCTTTTACACAACGTGTTGATGACGCCGGTCCAATTGGGGCTGCGGAGCTCGAACTGCGTGGGATCTAGCTCCCACGTATTCCGCACCGCCGTATCGACGACGGTATCGCTGCCCTTGCCGAATGGGGCTTGCCGCGCCTTTTCGATCAAGCTGCGAGCCTGTTCCTCCTTTAGGGGGAAGCTAATGAATGGGCCCTACATCGGCAACATGGAGCCCTGGGTTGAGAGGTCCATTGGCAGTCTTGAGCGGATGGAATGAAGCAAACGTCCCCGGCGACTCGATGGCGTGGAATGTCTCCAACAGACCTTCCTCGAAAGATCGCCGGTCGTCCCAGCCATCGGTGCTCAGAGGGCTGCTAGGCAGAGGTGGTGTTTTGTTGTCCTCTTCGGCAATCTGTTGTTCATGGTTCGATTGTTCATGAGATGGCTGCTCCTCAGTTGATATTTCCCTTGTCAGTCCTCCAGGGGCTGGCAGCTCCGGAGCTTCTCCAGCACTTTCTGTCACCACTGGAGGGGCTCCAGCAGTAGGAGGTACAGAAGCAGGCGCCGTCTCTGCCATGTTCACAGCCCCTTCGGAATTCATGATGAACGCTGTCCCGCTCACTGCCGTCTGTTCTGCAAAATGTTTCCAAAAAATCGGTACCGAAATCAAAGTCAACGGCACATGCTGGTGGAGTGACCAGGGTAGAGAATCGCGACGCGTCGAAAGTTCAGATTCGCGATCATGGTGGGGATCATTGTCATCCCTGTCAGTGATTTAGCTGCGCAGGTGCGAATACTTGAAGACCTTGTCCTTAAAAGGGGACGGCGTGTCTCATATCGTAACGACTTTTGTCGCCGCATTTGGAAATCTCTCATCGTCAAACTTTTCACAATTCTGCGCATCAGGATAAATGCAGCTCACCGTTTTAGCTGAGCTACTTGAGAGTAAGCCAAGTCTGCGACGGAGAACATGTACATGCCATGGAGTCGATATACCTGCTTGCTCCATCCATCTTAAGTGAACTTGTTTCCGCGCCCTCGTGGTCTGTGCACCAGTTGTCTCCTACGTAATCGAGAGACTTCACTATCCGCTGAGCATAGGTACTTTCCAGTAGTCTGCAAGTCTCTGTTCTCCTTGATTTACCTAGATTCCGCTTTGCAATGCCTAAATTCGAGAAAAATCGCTCAATGAAATACATGAAGAATTATCATACAACATCGTAGAAATTGGTGACCAACAGGCCTGTTGGAAATTTGCTTGATAGTCTCTTGTCACGTCGCCGTTTGAGATCGTTCCATGATGCGCTTTAGATCTGGCTGCTGGTCTTGTAGCCGTCGGTCTCTGACCATACTGTCCTGGTCAACAGCGATCGCCTCCAAAGTTGCTCCACGTCAAATGTCGTCAACGCTGGCAGCCCTCGATGGTCGGCCTGCCGCGCCCGAACCTAAATCTTGAAGAAGGCTTCTTAAGCTCTCAACTAGCGGGGGCAAAGGCTCTGAAACAACAGGAAAGTTGTTCCTAAAAATGCCTCGTGCAACAGAAAGTACCACACTCGGGTTTGATAACGATTCAACACCGTCAGCGGGGTTGCCGTTCAATGTCAGACCAGGCACACCGCGGTCGAGTTGAAGGAATGCCCTCGTCTCGCGGTTTTCTTCCGAATCCATAAGGATATATGCTCCCGATCTATTGCCGCTTCCCACCTCCGGATCCGACCCGTGCCTAGACGCGGAGCACGAGAGCAGTCCGTAGGCCCAGAGAGTGAGACAGGCGAAATAGACCGCAATGGCGTTGAAGTCTCGTAACGAGGCGGGTGGAAGTTGACGCGCGTGATGGAAAATTTGGCCTGCGTGCCAAATAGCATGCCGAGCCTCCGAAGTTTTGACCCAGCTTTCCTCCAGGCTACTGTACGTTCGTCGAGCCTCGTCCTCGCCAGCCTTTCCCGCAAACGTTTGAAGAATGTCGGGTGACACGTGAAGTACCATCATCAACACCTCAGACATCACCGCTAGTTGCGCTGTAGGCTTTTTTGAAGTAAGGATCATGGTTGAGAAGTCGTTTAGATCCCGGTATAACTCCTGGTATTGGGTTTTGAGCCATAATTTGTGAGTCGTGTTCCGCTTGTTCGACATGCCGTCGGTGTAAAACTTGATTGCTTCTCTGTACGCTCCAATTTGACCCCAGTATCCGTGGAGCAGAGCCATATAACAAAGCTCCATGTCCACCAACTGCTCAAGGTCATCGAGAATTTCGGTGCAATGCATGACTTCACAGACCCTAGGGATGGTGCGATCTGAGGCAGTGTTGGTCTTGGCGATGTATATGCTGCGCCATTGCTCCGCAGTTCTCGCTCGCCATAGTTCGCGAGATGCGGGGAGACTAAAGCTGAGTTCGGTGAAAGACATGAGTGGGTTCTTACAGAAGCCGATGGATGTTTCAATGTCATGAAAGAAAAGATGCAGAACAAGCCGTTTGTAGGACTCGCGCTTTGCGAACTTGCGCCACTTGGAATCGAGGACATCTGGGGGATCGGCCATGGTTGGAATGAGTGAGGGTGAGTCCGGTGGGGCCGAGAAGTTGCCAGCCCTTCTCAGCATGGTCATGGGAGGTTGCAAGAAGCTCTCTGCAATTTCCATCTTCCGTTTGAAGCCACTCCAAATGCCGATGTCGAGGTTCAACATGAAGGCTTGAAGGGCGCCGAGATCTCGGGTGAAAGTATTAGAACCCTCGAACTAAGCAATACTAAGTCAGATACCGTATCCGGGACGCCGGATGATGATTGATAAAAAAAAAACGCAAAGGATTAGACACATTGCTCACCAGGTCTGCCAGCGCGAGACGCAGGACTTCATGAAGAGAGTACCCGAATTGCCATACCGCTGGTATGGAAATATATGTTGCGCCACTGGACAGTATGCCAGCGAGCAATTCTGGTATCGCCGCAGTCGCGTCAAAGGTTGCTATGTGAATCCAGCTGTCGCTCTGATGTTCATCATGGATGAAGTGGGCTTGAACCAGATAATTCAAGAGGTCCAGAGTTGGAAACGAGGGCGTCCGCTGACGGGCTCCCTTTTGCACCGTGCTGGCCACAACCAGGGCCAGAAGGCTGTCTCTTGCGGAAGCTGTCATCTTCAGCTTGGTTCCCGGCGTATTGATTAGCTTGTCGAATGCTGGCGAGTTTGCCAAGTTGTTTTCATCAAAGACGAGCCGCTCCTTATCCTGAGGAGAAGCATGGTGAAGTGCATGATCCTTGGGCCCCGGTTCCCATAACCAGGGTGACCGCTTGAAGGCAGCGTGAGCTCTCGAAGCGTTACGGGTAGCTGACTTTGAGCGATTGGTTGTTGTTGATTCCGGGCTCGGATGGACATCAATTTGTGGGACAATGATGGTGTCGAAGTTAAGGTCCCAAGACGAGAAGTCCATGTCCTGGAAGTAATTATGGACCGGGTTGAAGTTGACGATATCATCCATTACCATGTCGATCACCGGGTTTGCGAAACCGTCATTCATGAATGACGGCCCGTCCATTTCGTGGCTCTCTGGATTTGTGGGCATCATGGACATCCTGGAGCTGCTATATGCCACCGGGCCAGAGTCCATCCCCCCATTCATGTCCATCCCAGCGTGCATCGTGGAAGTTTCGGAAGGTGTAGAGTGCCCCTCGTCAGTAGATGTCCGGTGGGGATGGGTGCGCTTTGATGGCACTTCGCAAGGCAGGTTTTTGGAGCGACAACGTGAGCATGGTTTTGCGTCCTATGCGAGTGGTCATGTCAGTGTTCTTTCCTTGGTATGATATGGGAGTACCGCATGAACGGACAATCACGGAGTTGGAAAACGGCAGCTCGGACGAAAGATATGAAGGGCGGGAGACACCAGCGGCGGCGCAGGACTCGCGGTAGACGATGGACACCGGATACAACGGCCGGCGGCTGAGGTGACGAGCCGGCCGGGAACGGTGGAGGTCAGAGCCGGTGGACGGCGGGAGGCATCGGGAAGACATAAAACAGAGATGGCAACGAACCTCACACTTGGACTTGGAGGCAGCGCAGTTCAGACAGGCTTCAGCAGCGCGATCGCTCCTCCGAATGAAGGTTCTGCCCTTGCCGGTGGAATCTCGGTCGTGGGTGGTCTCGTGGCGGGTCAGGAGGTCGGCGCGATTGAATCGCTTTGGACAGCGAGAACACTGGTAGGGTCTTGCATTCTCGTGTGATCGGAGATGGCGCGTCAGATGGTCGGCTCGCTCGTAGACGCGCTTGCAGATATGGCAAACATGTGTCGCGGAGGGAGATGCGTCGGAGAGACTCAGTTTGCGTTTGGGAGGGGCCGGTTGTTTCGGTGGTTCGGGCGGGGAATAGAGCGTGTTCAGCATGTCGGAGCCCGCAGCATCGCACAAGAGGCTAATGCCGTTCATGTTACCTATGAAGCGGCGGAATGGAGAAAGGACAGGATAGGGTTGGGCCGGAGGAGTGATGTCAATTGAATTGAGGTCGGGGAGGCAGAAGCTCAATCAAGGTGCAGCGCAGCAGACGGGAGCTTTGGTGGCAGGGCTTGACGTGACGGGACAGGTGCAACGGCAGCGGCTTCAGGTCGGGAAGTGGCGGGCTGGGCAAAAAAAACCGCCGTGGGTGGGAAGGGGAAGGGGTGGGAGACGTGGAAACGTGGAGTCAAGGCGGGAAGGGGGAAAGCGCAGCAAACCTTAAGCCGGGGATTCTGCGGGGTTTACCTTTCGGCCTAACGTAAGGCGAAGGCTGTTCTACCTGAGGTATTCGTACCTACCTGTTCCTTCGTGGGCATTGCCCAAATGGAGAGATTAGGTAAGGCAATTCACCAATAGGAACAAGAGCCGTTGAGAATTATCCGGCCACTGGTTGGTTAGATGCCTAGGTAGGCAAGTCCCGAGTCCCGTCCCGGGAATGAAAGGCTTCTTTCAGGTAGGACCTACCGAGACCAGCCAGCAACGAGTAACAGGCATCTTGTCTGCCATGCTAAGACTGATGACGATACAGAAAAAGCCGCAAGCCGCCAAGCATAAGGCAAGTTACGGGTAAGATGGTTACGATAAGCTCCCTTGCCATTTTCTCCGAAAGGTTGCAGAAACGCAACAACTCTGAATTGCTAAATTCGATGGGCATGCACGCGACGCAGAGTCTAAATCTGGCCACTCGAGTGTTTCTCGCGTGTGGAGTTTGAATCGCGCTGCACCGATCAATACGAATGAGCTGAGACAAGAAGAAGCAACAACTCGAAAGCAAAGATAGGAGACACACATCATGTCATGGCTTTCCTGGTGACTCATTTTCATCTATCGCAGCTTGAGTGAGTGTGGGCTCCAAGGACCTTGAGGGTTGAGGAAACTAAAATAGAAGCAAGGAAGGAGTTTGCAAGAACGAACATGGTGTGGCCCAGGGCGCCTATCAGAAACATGAGGTGACACCCAAAAAATCCCTTTTTTTTTTTTTTTTTTTTTTTTTTAGCTACCTACCTAGGTTGGTGAGGTAAGCTGCTGAATGCTGGGACATTTGCTTGCTCAGTAAACACCAAACAGGGGCAGGGGCTTTCGAGTACGCGGCCAGGCGGGCAAACAAGAGCGAAAGTGATGCGACGCCATTCGATTATTGCATTGATACAAGAAAGCCACCTGCTCTCATACACTGACAAGCCTTGGCGCACCACCAGGGCCAAGTAGTGATTCGTCTCGACTTTTCTTCATGTTTGACCGCCGGTGGCGGGATGGTCCCGGTAGCCGGAAGCTAGGAAGCTGGAATTACCGTCGATCGATTGGCCTGGAGCCGCCGGGGACCTGAAAGTGTCCGAAGAGGCTGCAATACGCCAGGTACCAGAATTACGGACGGAACACATTCGCCGTACGGAAGTTTAATAAGGTTTATTAAAGGACTCCCTCCGTTTGGGACTGCACTTCCAAAAATCGAGATATACGGTAATAAATAGCTCTTGATGGGGTATTTGTCACGAGCCCAGTTTGGAGCTCCTGAATCTGAGGTGAGTCTGAATCTGATGGTGTAATAGCTGGTGTCCAGTTGGTGTCCAGGCCAGGCTGCGAGCGACTCAGGGTCGGGCGTGCTCCATCTATCGGGCCATGAATTCGCCTTAAACCAGGTTCCAGTACTCGTACGAGGCATCAGCAAGGAAAGAATGATGATGTTGACTGAGCCCGAGAAGGAAAGCCAGGCAATCAAGCAGGTGAGACCTGCTGACGGGGGACGGGCATGACAGATCGGACAGACAGATCACTTGGAGATTCAAATCGCCGATCCTGGATGTCTGTCAATCCAATGTCCATGCGGTCACAGATGGCGGGAAAGCGCATGACAAGCGTCTAAGGTACCTACCTCAGCCGGCGGGAGTCAATCAATGAGGAAAGTACGACAAGGAAATGACGGTAGGGGCCAATCAGCAGCTGTGTGCACCTGCGCTTCCCTGGATCTGGTATGGGCAAGAACTTCTGTAACTCGAACGGGGAAGCTAAGGAAAGAGCAACCCAAGTGCAGATGCAACTACCTAACAGGAAAGGGCAACCATAGGTAGCGCCTGTGGAAAAAAAGACTAGTCATCTATCAACTTCTACGCCTTGCACCGTCAATCAAACTTTGCTTTTTTCTTCACCATTTTCCCTCTCTTTTCTGCTTGACCTTTCTTTTCTCAGCCATTCTTCCTCAGTGCTCACAGTCACAATTGCCCTCCGAAACGACGGTGAACAGGCCAAGACACCCATCTTTGCACACCGGTGTAGTATCTGGCCCTTCTCGATCCTCTTTCCCGTTCCCCCATTCTTACGGGATTCTGATTTCTGATTTGTGTCCTGTCTTGCCCTGCCCTGCCACTAGCAAACCAACCCGCCGGCCATGTTGCGTCGCAACCCAGTCAGTCGTTTGCAGATGCGATGCGATGCCCCGAGCCCCTGCTCCATTGACCGAATCGACAAAGAGGAATCAATCCAACCTCGAGTTGCCCAGGTAGGCAGTTCCAGCAATCGAACGTGCTTGACTCGGCTGTCGCGCAGCCATGCAACGCACGCGGCAAGTACTCCCTGAGCTTTTGTCCGTTAGCCCGACCCGCAACATATCCATTACACAGCAACACCAACCATTCCGCCTCGTCATAAATGACGATATCACTGTCTTACGACGACGCGAGACAAGAAAGCCCGCAGCCCCTCGCCAGTCTCTTTTGCAACCCAGGGCAAGCATTATGATCCCCCGGCAGCAGGAGTCAGGGCCTCCCAAGATCCATCAAAGACCCATCTGACCCTCCACACGCTTCGGCATCCAGCGCCATCCCGAACACCAAGAGCCGACCTGGATGCCCCAAGATCACGAACCTGGGCGTGGATTCTGGGACCGGATCTGGATAATGCAGCTCACCTGCCGCTACCTAGGCTAGCATGCACGCACGCCTCCAGTTCTCTCAGATTTGCTCCATCCACCAAACCGGCCTCTGCCTCACTGTGGAGCGATGCGGTCGCAGGACGTCCACCCGCAGGCCGTTGGGGTGTAACGAACCAGGTCCAGCTGTATGTGTCAGTGGAACCAGAGGCTCGGGACCGATTGGGTTGTTAGGGGACCTGCGCTGAAAGCTGCAACGCCAGCAGCGCATCCAGGCCGAGGTTTACCACTTACTACCGCCGTTTTTATTCTTATTGCCGCGATACTGCGGTTTCGTTTCCGCTGCCACTGTATTTAGGACCTTGGGCCTGGGACTGCAACTCGCGCGAGTCCATACAGCACCTTGTCATCGATGCCTGCAGATATCTGCAGCTTGCAACCTTGTGCGAAATCCGGGCCTGGGGGACCCGCTGGATGCCAGGTTCCTTCGCAAGCAAAGCTGTAATTGTTGCTTTTCCTTGTCTCTTTGCCCTTTCTCAACTGCAATACAACCTTGATCGCGACCGGTGTAAATCTCAGGGGGCACCTCCACCATGCAGTCCCCAGCGAGGCCATCGCATTCCATCGCAGACGTCGTACGCAAATCGGCGTCAAGTGTTCCAGCAGCACCGGGTTTATCTCCGAGCAAAGGAACCTCCTCCGTCCTGGTCGGCAGCGTTGATCGGAGTCATTCGATTTGTTCCGGCTCCATGTCCACTGCATCTCGGTCTGCAGCTCCCAGCAAGGATGTCCGAATCGAAATCGGGGAATGCGACCCCGACCTGCTCGCATCGGGCGTGTCACTGTCCAGCCAAAAGCAACGTCGTTGAGAACATAGAAGAGCTCATACGTCTCTCTAACTTGAACAGAGCATCTGCGTATGGTAATCATTACAATTCCTAATTCCATGATCCGGGACCCTTTTTTGGTTGCCGTGTCTTTCGCCATTCTTTCCATCCATCTTCTTCCCGTCCCGCCCGCCCAGAGGGTAGGGAACTCCCTTCCCCTCCCATTGCGCAAACCGATCTGAAAATCGGACAGACATGGCTCGTTAACATTACAGGGCCGGTACCCAGAATGGCCCACCCCAGAGGTTTTGATCTCCCCTCTCCCCCCCCCCTTTTTAACCCGTGCTCTCGAAAAACGAAAAAAAAAAAAAAAAAAGATGAAAATGGACCTCATAGTCGAACAGACCCTCGTCCCCTTCCCACCCATTCCCAATCCCTTGCCCTCGTGTGTCGCCGTTCGCCGTTGTCCCAGGGTATCGTTACAGTTTTGGCAGTGCCTGTTATCGCGTCGCAATCCCAGCTACTGACTCCTTATCGGGGGAATTTGGGGCTTACTAAAGGTCAGCCTCACCGCCACAGATCTCAATGACGTGGGAGCAACTCACATGAGCTGGCTTAGCCGCAGGGCGTGCCGCAGTAGCCGCACTCTTTTCCGGGTAGTACCCACACCTCTTTACCTGAGGCATGGCACGTAGGGCAGCGAATGCCTGGGAGAAGATGCTTCAAAGAGAGTTAGTTCTGGCTCTGTAGTGGTGGTGGTTGCCGCCGGAGGGGCGGGAGGGGGGGGGGCTCGCTCACCTGTTTAGGTCCGCTTGTGGGAGACGATGGCTGTTGTTGGTTTCTGAGAGAGGCCTTGTCGACCTGGCATTGCGATGAGCAAGTCATGTTGTATGGTTTGCGGGGTTGGTTGCGCGTGTGCAGGCGTGTAAATGTATGTGAATATGCAAAGGCCGTTGTCGAGTTGGTGTTGATAAAACCCGGGGAGCTCTGGTGCGTGTGTGTCGGTTTTGGAGATATCGGGTGAGTGAGTGGGTGAGTGAGGTGTGTGAAGTGCTTCAAGCAATGTCCTCAAGCTGTTGATGGCCGATGGTGGTGATCTGAATAATGTCCAAACCCAAGGCGGCGCCAGTCGATACTTATAGTTTGCCGTTTCTTTGGACTCGCACGAGAAAAAGGACAAAGCACTGGGCCTTTCTGGGCCGACGAAACTGGCAAGGACCAGGTAGGCTTGTGGTATGAGCGAGCGAGAGGTGAGAGAAGGCGGCTTCAAGGCGCAAGGCGGGAGCGGGTGTTCCATGTCCCTGCTCTGCGTCTGCTAGTGCAAAGAAGAAAATATGAGCGGTGCCATCTGATAATAGGTAAATCGGCGAGCAACCGGCGCGCGGAAGGCCAGCAGCAGCGGGAGAGGAGCGGCGAACGAACAGCCCAGCAGAGGCAGCAAGCAAGCAAGCACGAAAAGAAACATACCTAGCCTAGCATAGGCCCGGTACATTGCATCTGGCACACATCACATTTTCCTGGTGCGGGACTAGCAGAGACCTTGGAGGCGTGTGTCAATGGGCAGCCAGCAGCAACAGCAGACCAGCAGCAGGTCCCAGCGATGAACGATGGTGGCGCGAACCCAGGTTGGGGCCCAGGATAGGCATGGGCAAGGATGTTGGACGATGGGGGATTGGGATGGGATCCTGGATCACTCTGTTCGAGGGGGGGACAAGGTGGGGTGGAACCAGGGCCCCATCCATGGCGATGGCTGAAGAATTGTCGTTCATTCGGGAACGAGCGTTGATGTGTGCTGTACTGCTGCTGCGTGCGAGAGAGTAGCAGCAGCAGTAGTGGTACACAAGACGCAGACTGCAGGACGCAAAGTTGCTTGTGTGTACATTTGCATTACATACATGCAGCTGTCTTTCTGCCAGAGTCCTTGTCTGTCTCTCTTGTCTTGGGTCCGTATGTCTCTCCGCCTGTCTGGCTGTGTTTCTCTCGCTCTCTCTGTGTCTCTGTGGCTTGTGGCGGGACCCAGGCGTTCATCCTGTTTTTTTGCATTGTACTTACATTGAGGAAGAAGGACCCGGGACATGCGTGAATGTGTGAGATGGCACTTTGTATTTTTTTTTATTTTTGTTTTTCCTGTCGAGGTGAGACAAGACCGAACCAAGCCAAAAGCCAAAAGCCGCCCGAGTCTGGAAGACGGGACACGGCATTTTTGACGAGGTCCGGCTGTGGTTGAGGCACGTTGCAACTGCGCGGCGGCGGGCTTCCGGGTTCAGTGTTTCCTTTGTTGGTGCCTGTCGTTGTTTTTCGGTGCCCCGGGGCCCCCTCCGTTTGGGAGAAATAGCGGGATTGAGGAAAACAAAAGAGAGGGCAGCAGACGAACACGAGAGGGGCCCAGCGGGAGAGGAAACAGAGCAAAGCAACGTTGTGAATTGGAGGAGGGGTTCTTTTCTGCCTTTTTTTGCGCTATGATGCTCCAATCTATCTGTACCTACCTTACGGCGACAAAATACTACGCGCCATACTGACTGCTCATCCACCCAAACCACAGCACGCCCACACCACCCATTCATCCATCTGGGTACATCTCCTCCCACCACGCGCACCCCTCCCCAACGCAACCGCATGTCCCCCCCGCCACGCTCATTGGGCCCCGGCGCGCAGTCGATCGGAAGGCTAGCGCAGGGCAGGGGTCGAGGGGGGAAGCGAGCAGAAGAATAACCCAGGCGAGTGGATGTTCCAGAGCTCTGTTCGATCTGCCCCAGGATTCGCCCGGGGATTTCCTTTTTAGCTGCGACTTTGCGGCAGGCGGGTTGTGTGGTCACTGGTGGTTTTCCATTTCAATGGGCACGCGGAAGGGTTTTTTTTTTTTTTTTTTTTTTTTTGTAACTCTCCAAGGGCCCCATCCATATCTCTGGTACGCACGTATCGATGGAGAGAAGGAGACGTAGAAGAAGAATGAATCAGAGATCCATACCATGTATCATTGGCAACCGTACCATGCCGCAATGCATTGTGCAATGTTACGGGATACATCCGGTGCTGGTTCTGCATACACCCGATGTCCAGCGAACCCTGCAGAGAACGAGCTGTGACTTTGAAAGCCCCGCAGAAGTTGGAACCTGATGATGATGATGACGATGGTGGTGAGGAGGAGGCTCAACAGCGCCCTTCTCCCGGGATTGGTGATGTCTCTCGCGATGCCGCCTCTTCCCTTGGGTCCCAAATTTTCTTCTTTTTTGGTTTCTTCACATGGAGAGGTCACGGCATCGGCAGTTATGACGAAACATCGATGGGAAAGTGCAACACTTGCACGGTATTTGCAAGTACCCAGCATGTGAGGGGGGTGCAGAGGCAGAATTACACACGCACACAAAAATACGAGGCTAACGCCACATGCGAATGCGTACTCACGAATCATTCGTAACGTAAGGTATGTAGATCAGTCTTTAGTGTTGCTGTCTGCATGGGCGCGTGAACAGCAGTATGTCTTTTCATGGTACCATGTATGTGTTCTAGTCAGTTTAAGAAAAACACTGCGTCAGTTTCCGGTTCGTGAGGTCGCAGCGCAGGTTACCAACGAGGGTCGAACAAAGTTTGTGGAGTCTCTGGTTTGGCACGTTGCTAGATCGGACTGCACGTAATGGAGGGGTGCGCGGCTCTACTGGTACAGACTGATATCGTCTGTAATTGGGGCACCTTGTGTGTTGATTGGGGCACCACGCAGTGAGAACCGTAAGGTTGATATAAAAGGACGATCCAATAAGAGACGACATATGACGATCGAGTAAGGCAAGGTCTGCAGTGGGCTTGCGAGGGATATGCCTGTTTGGCAGCTCTCAGTTCTGTCCGGATGGGCGAGGCGAGTTTCCGTGCTGCGCTGATGCCGGGAGGCAGTATCAAACTCTGTTTGGGCCTGCTACTACGTATGAAGTAGCTAGCTTCTCAAATCAAACGTGGGACGGGATAGACACAGAATGAAAGAGAGCCCTCTTATTTTACCTCCCCTTTTTTTTTTTTTTTTTTTTTTTTTTTTTTTTGCTGTCTTTGCTGCCTCTGTGAGTAGTAGTAGTTCTTTTTGGTTTTTATGAGCAGTCGCAAACATGCCGGACAGAGTTTCGTTTGGGAAAATCAAAAAAGGAGCGCCCGGCCCCGTCGTCGAAGTTCGGGATACCCTATTGGACCGCGGCACTGGGGGGAGGGGCTGAGTGGCGGCTTCCGGGGGCCCGGAGGGAGGAGAGGAAATGGAAGGGGGGGAAATCGCGGCTGGCGTTCCCCAGTTGCTCCTGCCCTTTTTTATGTTTTTCCAACCGTGATTCGTGATTGTGGCCCGGCCGCAGCCCGATTGGTGGCTTGGAAGCGCCGCGTGCACACTACACACTACACACACTTCACACCCATCACTTCATTCACTCATTCTCCCTCCTGATCCTCCCGCCGGCCGGGCTCGTTGCTCGTCATATCACACACACTCTCGGGGCTGTCAGTCCGAAGCTACCTTGCCTTACGGATCACCACGGCACTTCCTAGGGCCGCCGCGGTCTTCGTTCGTCGTCCATTAGTGGTGTCTTGGAATGCACCTCACCTCACCTCACCTCACCCGCATCTGCGACCCGCCCTTGCGCCGGGATGGAGATCTCATCTCGCCTTACCTTACCTTAGGTACGGATACCTGGCTTGCGCTGCACCTCAATCGTGCAATCGCTGAAGGCCCTCTACGAATCCGATTGTGCGTGCGGATACCTGGTCGCTTGGTGTCATGGCTGCCATGCCGCCAAGTACCTTACTTGGTACGAACACACTACGGATACACTTGGATGCTCACGACCATGCTGTTGTTCTTCATGCCCCCCTGCTCTACGTAACATTCCCCGATCCCTTATCCACTCCCCAACTGCATTTGCATTTCCGCATCCAATTGTGTCGCGTTGATCGATGCCCTTCCTTTTTGTCACTTCTCCGAAAAACGGCGTGACCTCGTCAGATCCCCTGCGCCCCCTTTGGGAGTTCGACGACCCCATTGTCGTCGTCGGCCGGTAGGTATCTCACTTAGCCCGCCTCGAAACTGAATGTGAGCAAGCCCTTGGGGGGTTCAAGCTGAAGCTGACACTTCAGCCAGCCTTTCCGATCCAGGTGACTTGGAACTGTTGAACGGACGGGGAAACCGGCTGCCAGGCATTTGGGCTGAGCTAGAGCAGTCCTGACGCAACTCAGGTCACTTACGAGGGGATGACGATACCCCGAGAAGGAAGCATCTTACCCGATGCCGCCTAGCAGACTGGGGGCGAGAGAGAGAGAGAGAATGAACAACCACCAAAAGGAAGGCACGCGAAGAGGGGAGCATGAGGTAGGTACCTTCGGAGTATCTACCTACCTACACTCCATGCTTCTTCTTCTATGGAAAGTTCCCCCCATCTTCAATCGGGTCAGGAGGAGGAAGGTACGGATATGGATACCTTACACTTCTTTTCTCATGGGTCCTTGCGCCTGTATCGCATCTTGAAGGCCCCAGTCACCAGCTGCAGTTTGGATCGCTCATCTCCAGGTCTGCCGTCCACGAACAACCTAAGACACGGTCATCGACTCACAAAGATGCTCCCATTCACAACTCGATACGAAAGGATCCACGATCCGTACGTCCCACTCGGCTGGGAATGGGTTACTCCACGGCGGTCTGAGTATGCGCCGCAAACATCCACCTCCCAACGCTGCCCTTCAGTTTCCAAATGACAATCCGCCATTCTTCCTTTTTCCACAAGGTCCAAGTTCGCGTTTGGTCAACCCCAAAAAGGCTCCACCAAGCTCCTCACATGTTTTCTTCTTTTTCACCACTCCCCTGCTCCACGGCGATTCCCTGCCCCATGCTTTCTTTTTCTTCACCCTCAGCAATGGCTCCTTAGCGTACCATTCTGCAACAATCTCGTCCACTCATCGATGCGAAGGGGCAATTGGGGGAGCAGCAGCAGGAGCAGCAGCGAGGTCCTCGGGTTGGGGGGAACGCAACCTGCTGATGGGCTGCCCACATCTTTCTTGTCCACCCTCGGAATCGGCAACGAGAGCACGTCGTCAATGTTCGGAATAATGCCATTGACGTCAATTCGAGGTCTGAAGGGAGGACTTATGGTTGGATATTCTGCCCGTCGCCGAGATGACCCGGCTGAGGGAGACATGAGGCCACTTACCCGCACATGGACTTCTCTTCGGTGCGGTAGCACCGCGAGACGTCGACAATCGAAACAGTCTACGCTCTGAATCCCAGCCGCATCCCTGCCTGCGGTTTGTCACCGCTCACCGAGTGGTGCAGACGGGCGACGAGCCTTGTCCATCATCCCGGCGTGTTGGTCCAAGGATGGTCACACGGGGTTTCCGCCCGCGTTCGACTTGACGCCGTGCCGTATCCGCTGCCACAACCCGGGATCGACGTTGCGCAGGCGCAATCTATCTTTGTCGACGGGGGGACCAGATTGGGGGAAACCAGACATCGGTGGCTGTGTGTATCGCGACCTTCCTGGTTCGTCGAGGTCCACGCGGTTGACACCTGTGCCAATGTCGGATCACGGTGCGACGCTGTCAATGTGCTTTTTCTTCCAACGCATTTAATGCCAATTACACACCGACAACGCTGACCGACGTCTCGAGATCTTACGGTTTTCCGGGAGCCCCGGCTCCAATGCCATATTCAGCTGGCCAACAGACGTGATGGCGCGAAACATGCCGCTGGTCCAGGTTGTGCAAAGGCCACCAATGCAGATGCTTATACACCTCGTTGGTTGACGGTCGATGAAGTCGCGGCTTTGTGCGTTCTCAAAGGGAGCCTTGTATATCCGTCCACGACCCCTGCCACAGCAGCAGACGGCGCCACAATTTGAGGCTTTGACAACACTCACCGACAATCTTGCGGCTGGGTCTAGATTCCAAGACTTCCACGCCTTACGGCGCCCATGATGGCATTTGGTTTTGCTTCATGTTGGGCCCAGATCGCCATTGGATAATCTCAGGTTTCACCCTGCTTGGTTTCATGTGCCTAGCTAGGCAAAATGATGTGTCAATCACCCTCGACAGCATTCCATCGCTGTCATTTTTGACCAAACACCAACGGACACACACGCGGGGCTTACACACTACACCGCACCACACAACACCACCAACTGCGGGACAGAACCAACACCATTCTGCGCTCATCGAGGCACCCGACGATTTGCGACACGCGGTCTGCATCGCCAGATCAGATGAGGGTGTGAAGCCAGTCCATTGACCACCGAATGTGGTCAAACATATGTCCGCATGGCGCGTGCATGCTTCACATGCAATCTGACCGATATGACCTGTCACTTCATAACCGAGATGCGAGGTCGATCAGTGTGTTTTTGTCGAAATCTGGGCTTTTCACCATCCGCATCGGCTGCCACTGCCAATTTCGTTGGTTGGGTATTGGAAAATGACATGTCATATCCACCAGATTTCCAAGGCTGCGAGACCACTTTGCTCAAGCAAGGTACCACCATATCCGCCAAAGTAGCCAAATGGTTGAGTTCAGCTCTGTTTTGGAAATTGTCCTCAAGGAACCCTGGGCTAGGAGCCTCACCGAGAAACCACCTCAGCGGCACATTCTCGATGCCCAAGGTATTTTGCCTCACCTCAAACGCCGAGCTCCCGAATAGAGAGCGTGAATTCCATCGGATGTGAGTCAACCGCCACCAGGACCCTTCCGCCAAACCCAGTGAGCTTTTCTCGGTTACGTGCTTGTCACCTGTCAAGCCGAGTAACAACACAAGAAGATGCGTATCCAGAGCGGAATCAAGCATACCGTTCGCAGCAGTTGGCCTTGTCAGAGTTCCCTGGCCACAACAACCGTTTCTTTGCGGTGAGGATACTTGCATTCACTTGTATGCAGGTATCCGCTAAGACGTGGTGCTTCGAGAACATGTGGACTTGGTTAGTCTCCAAACGGCAATGCCAGCGACAAGAAGCCAGTCCGCTTCAATCAGCGCCTCCCTGGCGTTTGCCAGCTTGAACGCGTCACCAGCACACGCCCTCGACCAAAGCTCCACGATAATATTCCCCGAGCAAACTCCAGCCCCGTATGCTCGTCAGCGGGACCCATTGGTGTGCGCACTCCCTGGGCCTGGGGCTCGGTTCTGTCTAAGTTGGGGGCTTGGAACTTTGGGAGCGCCGCAAGATCCACGATCGATCCTTCTCTCATTCTCCTGATCATCTCCATGGTTGGCACCAAAATCTCGGTTACCTCCTCGCCAGTGACAAGCATCCCGGCTAGTCAACCAGACTGCCGGAACGCTCTATCGAAATTTTGGTCACCCGGTACCACATGGCACGACTGAGAAACGACGGCGGGTTGCTACATTTTTGACCGCCTTCAACGTGGACGATCTCGGCCAGGATTGTTTCCATCGGGAATTCAAATCTCGATGACGACCCCGCCAAACGAGCCTTGGAGAGTGCAAAAACAAACGCATGTCTCACTCAGGGTCCTTGTCGTTTGCCCTCGGCCTTGGAAACACAACCAAGCCAGGAACCCCATTCCCTGTGGCTGCTGGCTGCAGGAAAGCCACCACACGAAGGATTGGAATGGCTTGTTACACCGCCCTAGCTTCCGCGTCGCGAAGTAACCACCCTTTGCACCTGTCTCAATCCCGCAGCATGTTACCTGTCAACTTTATTTCGTCGACCTTTGGGTGGTGTTTGATATAGGCACCCCGATGATTCTGGTCTATTCCTAAAAGAAGCCTCGCTTTTATGGGCTTCGTTTGATTACACAATGTCGAAATGCTCTCAGAACAGTTGTGTCCGGAAGGGCATGGTTGGGGCTTGCTCAACGATTTACAACATGATTTGACAAACACTCACGACTGGAGCCTCCTCCACGATCGGACTAGCCGCCCTGTTGGGAGATCAAGTTTTCGTGATAACTGACCAAGTCCTCCCAGTCGGGCCGCGCAAGTTAGACTTCAACACGGCATTATCATTACATCCGAGCCTATTGCTTCTTCTGGTTTGTCTCACAGGCAGGACCCGACAGGCCGTCTCATTGGCAAGCCTCGCCCGCGTTCCTTTTTCTCTGATGCTAGTCTCGCAGCCAACGGCCATGGGGCGTTGTCTATCTTCCGCTACACACCCACGCGCGCCGGATATGGGGCTCGATTCTGAGTGATCGACACTCTCCCTTCCAGCATCGTTCGCCCGCGGAAGAGACATCCTTGCTTAGGTGCAGAACCTGTCTACCACCAGCTCGTGCCACCGGGTTAGGTGTGTAGCGAAAAGCACGCCGTGTAAATCATGCAGGCTCGGTTGCCAAGCTGTGACAACCGGACAGGGCTGCAGCAGTATCGTGTGGTGATCCTGTGGACTCCAAGATCGCCCTGCTGTCGCAGACAAACGGGGTTGGATAAGGAACCAAACCAAGGCTGCCAGAAACAATCTAGAATGATGCCTTTCCGAACGACGGCTACGGAAAACAGTGCACGCTGGCACGGGGATCAGGGAATTTCGAAAGCGGGTATGGTTCGGCGATCCAGGATCCAAGCCGACGAGGCACATGAGAGCCCCGAGTGGTATTGGCCCCACGGCGCCTGAGCGGCATCCGTCAGGCTGGAAGTTGAGAGTATGCACAAGCATTGCCTCGGATAAGAAGTTGGTATGGCAGCGATCCCGTCCCGTCTGTTGAGGACCCTTGACCGGCAGTCCGGGTTGCGGTTTCCGACGTCACACAAGCAAGAAGCATGTCTGCCCAAGGTGCGACGTGGGCCGGGTGACTCAATCATTCTGCATGGTACTGTCCATGATGACAGATCAACAACGACAGAGGCCGTCGCCCAAAGAGATAGGGAGGCAGAGCTGCGAGCAGAGATACGGGTTGGTTGAGAGAGGACGACAAGACGATGACGACGTCAACAAAACGTCGGCGGTCGCAACATGTCAGTTGACACCGCGGCGCGATCCGCTCATCCGAAACCCGCCAGTATCCGCTTCCCTAACTCTTGTATTGTCGTCCTATCGCAGTATCGAGGTGAGTCAGTCACATCACACACCCACACACATCATCCCAAAATCGAGGACTGTTGGGGAAAAAAGCCCGAAAATTCCAACCCTTGCCGGCTGGCACTCGACGAAGACACCGATGGACGACGTGGCGGTGACATCCACACATATCTGCCCGACCCGAACCCCAACATCGGTCACGTTTCACGAGTTCACGAGACTCAGACCCGATCTCGGGTGAAGCTAATCGTAGACAGACGTTGTGACCGTTTCTTACTTTCTCTGCCCTCGTATTGAATGTGGGACTACGTGACAAAAAGCAAAGCAGACAGTCACGACAGACGAAGACGAGATGATGTTTGCACCTGTGTCAAGAGGGAAAGCAATTGCTCCCTTTGGATGGTTTGTTTGTTCTTCTACGTACGGGTCGGCAATTTCTGTTTCAAACGCCCTCCGCCTCCTCGTTGATGTGTCCTGTTGTTCCTTTGCAGCCATGATGTTTCTGTCTCTTCCCGGACCCCATCTCCAGTTCCTTCTCCAGCAAGCCACCGGCCCCCAAACGATGTTTTCCATGATTCCATCTGAAGCGTCTCTGTGTCTCGTCCCGCCAATACCCCTGGTCCATCCAAAACATGATTAAAGGGGAAGGGATAAAAAAAATAAAAAAAAAGGTATAATGAGGCCATCTGCCTGTCAATCTCGCTCGCTAAGCGTCATGCCATATCCAGAGTAAAGGAAAAAGATGTGGACTAAGAAATAATCCCCGAGAGCCCCATGTACAAGGTAAGTCTCACAAAAGGAATGGGAAAAAAACAAAAAGAAGAAACGAGTTCCTGGCCCCCATGAGGAAATGCGCTGAACAAGGACGGTGTCAGACACCAAAAGAAAAGGTCTAGGGGTTGCGGTAAACAGGTATCGACCAGAAACAAAAACGCCCCCACAAACGCCCATGCCCCCGAGAACTTTTTTCTCTGTGCCCCAGGTATCGAATAAAAAAATAAAAATAAAAGGTAGACCAAGGAAAAGAAGAGGCGAGATGAGACAAAAGAAACGTTCCCCCATGACCTTTTCGTCTCCTGAAAAGGAAGTTGCTCTGCTGCAAGATGGGCTCATCTGATCGGATCTCAGACCTGCCAACTTCTGAGACACTGCACTCATGATTGCTGACAAAAACATGAGCCGAGGACGGGTCTTATTGCAAATCATGAAGAAGGGAGCTCTTGTTGATTTGCTCATCGCACGTCCTTGTCGATCCTGACCAGGAGCTTGCCGCCTTCAATCGGGCGGCCCTTGGTATCCATGAGCTTGATGAAACGGTACCCAGGTTGAAGACGGTCGAGTCGGATACACGCCCATGACAGCAATTCGTCGCCGCCGAGGAGTGGATCGTTCTCGATCTTGAATCTGTGATTGGGAACCGAGGTCAGCCAGGAAACTTTGTTCACAACTCGAATACGAAAGAACGGAAAGACGGATCCCGTCGGATGTCAGATGTCATGAACATGTGTCATGCCGTCAACGGTGCGGTGTGCAGCGGCCCGACCTGTCAACACGGGCCGCCACAGCTGCTTGACGCTTCCTTGGCGAGCGAGTATTGGCGGCTGGCGGCTCGCGACGGGAGCTTGACGGTCGCGGTGACACGACGCAGGAAAAGAGGCTCGGCAACTGCGGTCGCACGGCATCTTCCACCTTTGCGTGTGCTTATGACGCGAGCGCGACGGGCCACTGCATCTCGTCCGAGGATGGATCAGACCATCAGGTCTGTGTTCATCGTCTCTCAGAGGGTACACCATCCGCAAGAGCACACCACCTGACGGTCGGACACACTGCAGGTGCGGAAGGATAGGCGCGGAGCCGCGCGACAGAGACTCTCCTCGGGTCGTGTATCGTGAAGAGTGGGTGTGACAACGACGTGGCGGTGAAGGGAAAGTGAAAGTGACTAAAGAAAGAGAATCTTACCTGACGAAACTGAGCTCCTGCACGACTCTCGAGACCTTCGGGAACTTCAGTCGCGCTCCACCTTCCCACTCAGGGTGGTCCGTCTTCTTCGAACTGGTCTTGAGTTTGAAGTCGTCTTCATC
The DNA here is from genome assembly GCF_013390185.1 of Colletotrichum aenigma. Taxonomy (NCBI): domain Eukaryota; kingdom Fungi; phylum Ascomycota; class Sordariomycetes; order Glomerellales; family Glomerellaceae; genus Colletotrichum; species Colletotrichum aenigma. Next base: position 2,113,659 of record NW_023500914.1, read on the forward strand.
GGCTGCTTTTCCATTGACTGCCCCAATCTCGACGTGGAGTTCGCACTTGACAAAAGGGCGTAGGTTCTTGCCGTTGCGGCTACTGTCGCTGTCCGATGAGCTAGGCACCCAGATATGCTGACCCGCGATGATTGTGACGACGAGATCTAGGTCACCCTGCGGCGCGGCATCGACCTCGGTCTCAGTGCTCTTGTCAGTGCTGCGGTATCCGACGGGCTTGAGAACCCAGCCCAGCTCGTCTGCGAACATGCCCTCATTCAGCATCATGCCTTCGTCCAGGTACTGCCAGTTGAGGGCGACCATCTGCACACCCTTCCGCCAGAATGGGCTGGGGTCGGGATTTGAGCTGTCAACGCGGGTGCCGTTGGGGAAAGCTCGCATGAAGAAGTTTTTGTTGTGAGCGAACATCTCGCGGGCTTTGGTCGTGTGAAGCTCGAGAATCTTGCTCTCACTTATCGAGAAGATGTGTCCAGGCTTCTTAGCGGCAGGCGTCTCAAAACTCTTAAAGTGCTCACTATGCGTGTAGATCGCCAAGTTGCTCAGTGCCGTGGCGATGTCGGACTTGGGGTTATGTTGGACCGGGGCCGCCGCCGGTGCGATGGTCCGTTCGTCTTCAGAGCTTGAGGCATCCTCATCATTGGCGTGGACCATTGATAAAGCCGTAGTGCTGGGAGGCACCTCGATCTTGTGAGGTGCCTTCTTGACCTTGATCATGATCTTCCTCTTCATCTCCTCAAGTTTTGGAAGACGGAAGCGTGGGTCGATGCCTTCGCACGACTTGTCGACTAGCATCTCACCCCACTCTTCCTTCATGATCTTGACCATGACATTCTGTTGCTCAATATCCGCGTGAACCTCGAGACTAATAATAAGTGGTAGTTCATTGGTCTCAAATGCGGACTCGCGGACGGCCTGGCAGACTTCCCGGAACCCACAAGGAGTTGTCAAGGTCCAACCATGGGTGACGATGGGTTCATCTTTCGGGTACGGTGGGCGATATTTGCTTGGCGTGGGTGATGTAGGTCGCAGAGTTTCATTCAGAGATTCGACCGAGGCACTCGGGCCAAGAACAGTGGTGCTGTCGGATGGTCCCAAGGACCTGCTGGCAGTGGCTGCGCTGGCTGCACTGGCATTCCTCCTGTGACTATGCTCGTGTATGCTTCGCTCGCTGCCGATCAGCTCTTCGACATGCTCCTTCAGGCTAGCTGCAACATTGGGGAACGATGAGCCAGAAAGGTTTCGGGAATGCTCAGGCTTGGGCGACCGGCTTCGCTCCTGACCCGTCGTGATCGGAGTGTCTCCATTCCACACATCAATCTCGATACATCGGCAACCTTTGCGGAGGACCTTGAATCAAATGTGAGCATGGTCAACTTTTGCATCAATGCCAAGCAGTACATACTGTTTTGTAAGCCTCTGGGTCGCTCGTGGAAGCTAATTGGTTTCCGACCAGGTAAGTATTGTGACTGCTGCTGATGAAATAGTTCGATAGCGGTCGGCTGATGTCTTTGTCGTCCGGATTCAACGGTCGGGTAGCTTCCAGGCCGTACTTCTTCCACCAAAACTCGAAGAACTCGGGCCATGTGTATCTCTCCTTATCTTCGGGCAGGACATCGTCGGCATCGGTTTCGCCCTGCACAGAATCGAGGAATGCGACGAATTGCTCGCGAGTGACGAAGGGCGAGCGTGATATCGAGGAGCGGCGGGATCGGATGTCGTCGAAGACCTTCTTGAGGCGGTTCTGGATGGCAAGACTGCCGTCGAACGCGGGAGGGTCCGAGGAAGTGGTGTGGAGGTCTTTGGGGTCGACGGAGGAGAATGAGGGCTCGGTAGCACCGTCGACATTGGTAATGTTGATTCGGGGTGTTTGCGGCGTCATTCGGAAGTGGGAGCCCTTGTCTGTAGGTGCAAGCAAAGTTGTGAAGCCGACCATCTTCCTAAGGGCGCCTTCTGAGGCCTTGTTGGTGTTGTTGAAGAGGGGCATCGTGAAGGTGCGCTTCTTGGGCGCCCTTTCGTCACCAGGAGCCTTTCGGCGTCGGAGCTGCAAGAGGCGTCAGTTGGAATTTGCACTTCGTGCATTGAAGAAGTGTAGGTTGGCAAAGTCCCAAGCCACTGGGGAAAGGGTGCGATTGAAGGCAGGGTCTGGGCGGGAGCCTCGAAACAGGGCGCGGAACATCAGACGGAGTGGCAGACGTACGTAGAGACACATGATGAACTAGCTTCGGCGGCTATACAGCACACCCCTCGCTTTGTGATCTTTCTCTGGTGTTTTTGCTTTTCGAAGGATCGGGTTATTCGCGTGTCAATTGGCGAAGGAGGGGCGTTTTTAGGGTCCTGCTCGGCAGCCTTCTCTGGTGCTAGAGGCAGAGGTTGTGGCTTCGCAGTCGTGAGTAGGGAGGTCAAGCCATTGGAGAGTTAACGGGAGCCCATTAGGAGGAGGTAAAGACGCAGGAATAAGCTGAAGCTGAGATAAAACTGCAGTTTCTAGGTAAGAGAAGTTCGAGGATTGAAAGTAAAGGCAAAGTGAGGTAAGGCATGGTGGAGGAACAGCGGGAGCAATTTGAACGGGGAGAGTGGAAGCGTGGTTATGCATGTCAGCAACAGCTGAAGACATGGGGAGGGGGGACAGCCTCGTCCGGTGGTGTAGCCAGTGGCCAATGGGATCCAGCCAGCACTGCCCCGATGGTCTGGATCCCTGCCGAGGGTGGTCCCCTCTGCCCTGCCAGTGGTCCCAGTGATCCCAGCGCTGCTGTTTAGCGTCGCGCTCCCTACCTCTCCAGTGAGACCGTGACTCTCGGTTACGCACATAGGGCAGTCCAAGGCAAGCAATTTTGGGCGGGCCATGACGGAACCACCCCATTTCTCCCCTGAATCCATAAGTTCTGTTTCGTTCTCCATGTTTTCCTTATGCTGGAGCCTGGTGCGCTGTTGTTGACCTTCCTGTGCAGACACGGCAGAGTCGAGTCCTCTGAATTGTGTGAGGAATTTCGCCTGCTTCATCAACGCGTGCCGTCGCATATTTCTGCCATTGGGAGCTGATGCTGCCGTTGTCAGACGAGTGTGCCACCGAGAATGCCCTGTCGCTGCACGAGGCATCATTGGCCAGCGACCTGAAATGTTTACTGTTTGTGTCCTGCATGCACAGTGACAAGGCAGCGCTGTTTTGGGGGCGGAGTCTGCTGTGATGTCCATCGCGACGTGGAGCGTCACACTCGATGCCTAGAATCGAAGGGAGACCAAGACAGCCGAACCTCCACAGCAGAGGAGGCAGGGCTTGGGTTTAGACCCCAAATCGCAGCTTGCTCTGTTCTGTCATGCCAGAGCCCTGTTCCCGCGTCATTGGGTGTTGGGACCAAGCTGTCCGTAACTCACGGAGCCCGAGAGGGCGGCCGGCGGCGAGCGTTAGCCTCACGGATTGGCCGAGGACCCGCGAAAGTCATTTCCAAACTAGTGGTCTTGCCGTCCTAAATTTGTCGTCTTGGGGGTGGCCAGGCAGGCATAACGGTTCGGCCCCACCATCCATACGAGGTTACATAACTTACTTATGAACCGTTCACTTGTTTGAGCTTCTGTGTTGACTACCTTATGCACGGTAGCCAAGTGCCGATCAATATACTGGCAGAAAGGGGCCTCGTCAAAGGCGCAAACCCTCGCCAAAACTCCTCATGAAAAGCAGCCGGGTGGTAAACGCTCTGTAGCAACCTACACGAAGCATCCTGTAGCTTCTGTGTTCAGCCGTGCTTGGTCTTCAATAGACCACGACGCTAGGTTGCTCCGCCCGGTCCGGGCCGCTGCTCGGCTCCGGCGTTCGTCCGGTGGTTCGGCGCCAAGCGACTGTGGGTCAACGGTCTAGTCGCGGTCCGGGATACCTGCAGTAGCGCTCCGGACCCCACGAGCTTCTTCGACGTCTCATATCCACGCATAGATGTAACGGACAATGGTGTCACTACGCAGTATGGTAACTAAGGAATTAAGGTAGATGACACCCGAGAGCTGTTCGGGGAATTTTGACACTATCAAATTAAGACATTGTTGCTCTCCAGCTATATTGTACGGAGAAAACTATCCGTGGCTCCGCTGTCTGCGGAGCCAAATTTCCTGTACAATTGACTATAAGAACGACTCGAAGAGAAACCAAAAAAGAGACGATGCAAAACATCTCATCGTGTATCACGAAGGCCTATTAGCTCGGGGCACTTTTTTTCACGCTGGACACCTTTACGGCTCAAGCCCTCCAAAAGTTTGTACACACCTTCGTGTCCCGAATACACTCTGAGATTTCTCAAAGTCATCTTTCTCTTTCTTATTTCATGTTTGCATATCCATATCCCGTGCTTGACCCTGTTGAAAGTAGCAACACATACGAGTTTCACTCGGCGTACATAGACATGTCGACACAATCATTCCCTCTATTCCCCAAACTCCCCCAGGAGCTTCGAGACCAGATCTGGAGCGACGCCGTCCGCCCCATCAACCCAGGCCACGGCGGCGTTCACTTCTTCACCGTCTTCAACCCCACACATGCCGACGAAAAGTTCAGGAAACATCTCGTCGTCCAGCAGACGGGTTACGATTCGTATCGCGGCGAGTTCGCCCCTATACTTGGCGCACCGACATCGCAAGACAACAGATCGCTGCCGTCGTGGACCATTGGCAACTCGTCGACATACGCAACCGACTTTGGCCTCTGGACCGCCTGTAGAGACTCCTACAAGGCTATCTACAGGGGATACGACCGGCCCGGACGGGACTTGATTCAGAGAATCAGCCCCCTTGGAGGCTTTTATAGCTGGATCTCACAGGGAGAAGACGCCAAGGACTTGCCTGTGACATTCTCTGCGGCAAATGGTGACAGCAGCCCTGTGCACCTGACGGTGCTCCCGTTGCGCGACCTCTTTGTGCTCCGACGTTTCGAGGACGTAGGCAGTATTTCCTACACTCTGCGGAATGCGCCCTTCGCCTCCCCGGTATTTGGATACGACGGGGTCACTCACGTTGCGGTCGAGTTCGATCCACAGTGGAGTGTGGAAGGAGTTACACAGTACAGGAACAACGCCGAAATTACGAACGTGAGATACTGGGCGTATCAGGCACTCTCCCAGGCCATCTGGAGCCAAATAAGGTGGTTCCAGTACCTGTGGGTGGTGGACTACAGGTTACGCTTGAAGGCTGGTGTTTTTGACCCGGAGAAGCGAGCCGCACTTTGGGAGTCGGATTTCGAAGAGCAATTCGTCTTCGAGGGCCAAGGGTGCAGGTATTACGCTGTGCCGAGGGAAAATCCCCAAGACTTTTGTGAATATCGCGACGGCCTTGAACCGTCAAACCCCGTGTGGCGAGTCAATGGTGCATTGGACGGGTCAGCTATCATGTCCGGTGTTTGTCTTCGTTATCCACATCTATACGGCGAAAGATCTCTGCGGCCTCACGAGACGATCGGGACGTTGGTTTGCGAATATAACTGATGACAACTGGGGTTAAGTTTAGAGTTAGCGCATGTATTTTTGGTGACCTCACTGCGGGATTTCACAAATGCATAAATCGCAAGACGCAAAGGCTCAGTTGTTCGGGGTATCATTAGGTCTCCGCCAGAAGAACCCGTGTTGGTCTTATTGAATTCGTATTAGAAAGACGTAAAAAATTATATCTCATTACCACTTCTTGAATCAAGAGCTGCTTAAGAGCTTCTCGACAGCCCATTTCACAGAGAAATTCCTCAAGTCGGAGTAGTGCTGACCAACGCCGACAAATAGGACAGGGACGTTAGTTGCGTGAACAAGACTGACCAGCGTGCCAACCATGTTGCCCACGGTATCGCACTTTGAGATGATGAATCCATCGAGAGAGCGAACGGCGCCAAAGGCGGCGTTGAAGTTGCGCGCTTGCGCTACGGAGTCGGTTCCGACAAGGGCCTTTTCACATTGTCAGTTATACGATTGCAAGTATTTCTAGTGGCAAAGAGCTCTCACCTCTCCAACCATGAGAATCTTATCGGGTTGAGCGAATTTGGCAAACTTCTCCAGAGAAGACATAAGACGCTGGTCATTGTGTCTGCGTCCAGCGGTATCGATGAGGACGACATCGAAACCTTCCTGACCTGCAAAAGAGACAGCGTCGCGAGCGACAGTGGCGGCGTCCTTGCCGTAACCCTTCTGGTACAGCTCAACGCGGCCTCCCTCACGGGAAGTGAGCTCCTTCAGGTTGCGGACGTGGACTGCCAGTTGCTCGACGGCGCCAGAACGGAAGGTATCTCCAGCAGCAATGAGGACCTTGTACTTATTCTGGAGGAGGAAGAAACAGATCTTCGACAGGTTGGTGGACTTTCCAACACCGTTGACGCCAACGATAGAGATGACATAGGGGCGAGCCTTGCGCAGGGTGGTCGCGGGCGGGGCGGTGATGGCATCAATCTCGCGGAGCAGGTCGAGAGAAGAAGTAGGGGTGAGCATCTTGGTCAAGGAAGCCTCCATTGCGGACTGGATCTTGGTGTTAATGCTCTCGAAGCTGCCTGTCTTCACACCAAGGAGTTCCTTTTCGACGCCCTCACACAGGCGGATTGCGGCCTCGCGCGCAACATTCTTCTTGAGAAGGTGCTCCTCCATGCCCTTCATTGCCTTGTCGAGGTCGGCCTTCGTAAGGGTCTTGCCTCCCACAACATTGCGGAACAGGCCTCCAATCGTGCTGAGTCCGGACCCGATAAGTCCGCTCGAAGCTTCGGTCGAAGAGTCCGTCTTGGACTGCGCGGATGCGAGAATATTGTGGACTTCGTCGTCGAGGTCCTTAAGGATGAACTGGCCCTTGGAAGTCTTGTTGCCCCATGTCGAGGCGTCGACACGCTCAAGAGCGGAGGAGCGCGCGGCGGGCCCTTCGGCCTCGGAGTCACTGGTTGCCGATCTCGGAGCAGCCGAGTAGTCAAGCTGGACATCGTCTTCCTCATCCGCCAAACCATCAGCATCCCACTTGCGGCCTTTCTTCGTCGAAGACCGAGTCGCTGGCCGGGGCCTCCTGCCAGAGGATTCGTCACCGGAGGAAGCAGCGACAGCTCCTGGGTTTTGCGCCTTGCGGGCACGGCGGGACATTTTTGCGGCAGGGCCAGGCTTGCCGACGACGACGCCAGGAGTCGAGGGTCGGGACGTGTTCGGCGTAATAATCGGGGTCGATTCGTTCGTGGAAGCGCCGCCGTTTGCGCCGTTGATACCACGTCCTAGAGTATGTAATTAGCTTTGTGTTGCCCCGCGGGAAATAGGGGTATGTAGGCCAGTTGCTTACCCCTGTAATGAAGACCAGAGGGAAGTGGAGGCTCATCGCCGAGGTTTCCAGACAGTGTCTCGTCCTCCTTAGCAAAGTCGGCGTCCGAGATGTTGGAGTCACCCTTGGGGCCTGTCGTTTCCAGCTCGCGCATCTGCTGGTCGAAGTATTCGTCGAACTTATTACACTCCACTAGTGTTGTGTGAGGCTTCGTCAGTTGTTCGCCGTAAAGATCCACGAAAATCGTCTTGATGTTGTCGACCAGCTTGTCAATCCACGACAGGTGAAGTAGAGATCTGTAGACGGCCTGCCCGCGCGCGGTTCTGTCAGCATGTCGTTCGTCGCCTGGGGACATCAAGAGTTCTGACCACAAAGATGACACCTAGTTCCTTGACGAAGGTATACCGAAGGGTGTGCTGGTCGCGCTTGTACGGTGGGTTGCTGGCAGCAGACTGGCTCGACGCAGCGCCGGCCTTTTCCTCGATGAAGACATCGGAAATGAAGTTGTTGATGACGGATGGGTTGACCGGCGCATATGTCCTTGACCAAAGGACCACACCTGATGTGGTCAGGATTTCGAAAGTGTCCAACATGATGGTTCGCAAACTTCTGTTCCTGAGATCGCGGCGTAATCTGGCAATTGGGCGACTGGCGACAGGTAGAGGGAGAGGGGGAAGCTGAGTTGGAGGCGAACTTCCTAGACGATCCAGAAAGTTGGCCTGTGGCGCAGACGGGGACCGATAAGACGGGTCGGCCGATAGCTTTCGCAATTGATGGACCCCCAAGGTATCGATAAGCCATCGGATGTTGGGATAATCCGCAACAAGCTTCTGGCACTGTACAGAAGATGAAAACTGCCATGTCAGGACAGTACGAATGACACAGCTTTCAAACGGACCCACGCCGATGACATGCGCTGAAGTAAACACATTTCCATAAGGTACCGCTGCAGCTGCATCCACAACCTTGCCTGCGCCCCCCCCATCACAGACGACTTCCAAAAGGGAGGAATCCCACTTGCAAGCCCGCGACAACGCAACTGCTCGACTCGAATCCGCGGTCCTCACCCCCAAAAGTCGAACGAGTTCTCGCCCGTACACCGAGCATATTATTGCATCGATTGTCCAACAGCTAGCCCATCATGCAGCGCCCTCAAACATACGGCCAGTCGCCTCCTCTGCACCACCCGGTACCCCAGCATGTCTCGACCGTTCCCCAGCTGCGCTCGCCGCCTCCTCCAGTGTCGCAAACGCAATCGCAGCAAAGCTACGGCAGCCCGTACCAGCAGCAGGGTGGCTCAAGCGGAAACGTCTTTGGCGCATACGGACAGTTCATGAATGACCCTACGGCGCAAGTTGCAGCACAATTCGGGCAGACGGCCTTCAAGCATGGCCAGGAATACATGGAACAGAACGTACGCTGAACCTCAACCCTCGGCATCGAGAGTACACGTCGCGAAGCCTCGTGACAGTTGCAACAGACCCCAGAGCTAACCGCTACTAGTTTAACCGATACGTCAACGTAAATGCCCTGAAGCACTACTTCAACGTCTCCAACTCCTATGTCATCAACAAGCTATTCCTCGTCCTCTTCCCCTGGAGGCACAAGCCATGGTCGCGCAAGCAGTCCGTGGGACCCAGCGGCCAGGAGGGGTGGTACCTGCCGCCGCGCGACGACATCAACAGCCCCGACATGTACATCCCCGTCATGGCGGTTGTGACATACATCCTCCTGTCCACCCTCATCGCCGGTCTCCGTGGACAGTTCCAGCCGGAGCTCCTTGGATACACGGCGTCAACGGCTCTTGTCATTGTGGTGGCTGAGATTTTGGGCCTCAAGCTGGGTTGCTATCTGTTGGGCATTTCGAACGATTCGCAGCTCTACGACCTGATCGCGTACTCTGGCTACAAGTTTGTCGGCATTATTGTGACCGTTGCTGTGGCGGAGATCTTTAACGGGGGCCAGGGTACCGGCGGCTGGGTCGGGTGGTCGGTGTTCATTTACACCTTCCTGGCCAACTCCCTGTTCCTGGTGCGTAAACCAAGCTCTCTACTGATGGACATGAGGACTAACAACACCTTCAGATGCGCTCTTTGAAATACGTCCTGCTTCCTGAGAACTCGGCGAATGGCGCCGGTCCTATGCAGACTGGCGATTCCCGGGCGAAGCGAAACCAGAGGACACAGTTTCTGTTTTTCTACTCATACATCGTTCAGCTGCTCTTTATGTGGATCCTGTCTAGACCTTAAATCCACGTCACGCCGTTCTTCCGAAACTCAAAAAGACCGCGTCAAAAAGGTGTCATGGAAAGGAGTCAAGGTGGAAAAGAGGACACATAGAGGAAGGGATTTGCCGGCCACAGGAGGCGCATGGCTGTGGCCGATGCGACCCGACATACCAGGCTGAGCTGTACGATTATGCGACACGTCACTTTGTTGAGCGCGCAGGTGTTTGTTGGGTGTTCTCATAGATGTTCGTCGCGTCGGGGAAGGCCTTGTGCCACGCTGAGGGATGACCAAGAGCTCATTCCCTGCAGCATAAGGGTCGTCATGACCAGGAACATGCCGCGACACAGGTACTTAAAAACAATACTATTCAAAGCCGAAATCTACGTCCAATGCAAGTCTTGGTGATCTGCAGCGCAGGGTCGCATTGTATATCGTGGCCCGAAGGTCATGCAAGTGCCCTGGACAATGGCGTACACCCGACAGGCAGCCGCGCGGTAGGCCAAAGGCGTAGCTTGACACGTCAAGCTTATTCTTCAAGCTGTTTGTTTGCAAGCTTGACTCGGATAGCTGTCACAATCGCCCCGCAATTGGGCGTAGCTCATGCCCCCCATTCGCCAGCCCGAACTTCGGCCGGCCAACTCCACAAACCGGGGCACGTTGTCCTCCCTCACCCCGCCAAATGCTCGACTTCCGGTCCTAGATCCCGTCTTCCCTGTGGTTGGTCCTGCTCGCGCGAGTACATAGACTTCCCACGGGAACCTCTTGACCACAATCTGTCCAACTTCGCCTCGCTTTTTGCTCTTTAAAAACGACTGCCTCACAAGCATTTCGGGTTTACACACTTCTTGTGTCTCGACGCTTATCAACGACGTCATCAGAAACCGAGAAACGTGAACCGGGCCGGCTGCATATTGACACCGGTTCTTATCAACTTCAACCATTCACCAAGAAAGACCACTCTCACAGCCTCGGAATAGCTGCACACTCGCGTCGCGACCATGGCTCTTCCTCCAATTGTGAATGCGACGCTGCAGTCCGCAGTCCTCGCCGGTACCTCAAATTTGTTGGCGCAGGCACTGACGGCCTATCGTACCGATGTATGAAATCCGCATTGGGACTCACCCGCATCGTGCCGCGATGCGAAGCTATCACTTCAAGGGCGTCTGAGCCTGCATTTTCAGTGCTGATTAATGTGACCAGAGCCAACTCGTCATCGACTGGGTTCCCGTCTTCCAGTTCATCATGAACGCGGTGGTGTGCACGCCGCCGAACTTCATGTGGTGAGTTTTCCCATACTACCCACCCCCCCTTCTCAGACTTCTGACAATGTCACAGGCAAGATCTCCTCGAGCAGAGCTTCCCAGCCTACCACGTCTCCCCCACCAAGGACGCCATCGCCTCCGCGGCCGCCAACGACGAGAAGGAACTCGACCGCGAGGCCCGCGACAACAAGCTCGTCGAGCCCAAGCTCAACATCCGCAACACCGTCGTCAAGCTCCTCCTAGACCAGACCGTCGGCGCCGCCCTCAACACCCTGGCCTTCAGCATGTTCGTCGGCAGCATCCAGGCCGCCATGGCGCGCCCGGAGCACCTCGCCCACGCGTCCGCCTCGGCCAAGTTTCTCGTCTCGCGCGGCGCCGTCGACTACAGCAAGGTCGACTGGCACTCCGTCGTGGCCAGGGCCAAGGACGACTTCTGGCCCATCTTCGTTGCCGGGCTGAAGCTTTGGCCGATGGTCAGCTTTATCAACTTTGTGTTTATTAAGAGCATTGAGGGGAGAAACTTGGTTGGTGCGCTGGCTGGTGTCGTGTGGGGTATCTACATGAGTTTGGTGGCGGCGCAATGAAGGGGGTTGAATTCCGGGGAGAGAACACGCACATCCTCTTATCGGAGCTCAAGTTTGTCAGCTCAGCACGCCTGTAACGGCAGCATGTAGCGTCGAGAAGGTACTCGTGTCATTCTAGAGCGTTGCCAGGGTAGGATGAGGCGTTTAAGGGGACGGGGACCGAAACCTGCGATTATACTTGTTTTACGGATATGCTGGGGGATTGAGACGTTGGGAAGTGCAAGATGTAGAACAGCCTTCTATACCTTGGTTCTTAGATGATAGACCGAAGACATGCTCGAGCTGAGCTCACACCCAAACGCCTCACAGTGAGTCAGTTGCGGGCGATGGCTTGCGTTTCAGGTCGGAGCTATACCCGTGACCTGGTGTATCTCATTACAGACGCGAGACAGTCGTACGTGAAACCAACGAAAACTTCCCTTCGAAGGCCTGAGATATGCTCGAGGCTTGGTCATGCGAGGTCTCCCGAGGCTGTCTTGTGACTAAGAAGGCTGCGATTGTAACTATAGCAACAACGTAAGACTTGGAAACTCAGTAGGTCACGAGATGGACAATTTATAATATGGGGTGGCATACAGTGAACCCGAGTGTGAAGAACACAGATACATGCGTCTCATTTTGGATGAAAAATCGATTCATCTCGGATAAACGGGATAAATCAACTCACATATTGAGTACCAGGCACCGAATAAACATCACATCTTGCAGACAATCTCTGGGTTGTGATAATGAACGACTTCAGCGACGAAGACATCGTGCGATATAATCCATGGTACCGGAGCCGGGCCCCAAATCCGATGGTTCTCGATGCTGCCATTTTTTGGGTGAGACACTCTGGTACGATACGCACTACAAACCGGGACGGTTCTGATGTGCAGGTGAGACTTGAAAATTCTGGCGACGAGAAAAACCCACGCCAGCATCTGTCTCATTTATGTAGACGCGAATTCCCATCCCCCGAGTCATGATGCTTTCAATCTGCATGTGGTCGCATCCAGGTTTATGAAAATGCCGATACACTGGGGGAAAGAAGCACATGGTCAAAATGCTGTCCTGAGAAGCCATGTGGCTGGCTGAAGGGGGCTTGGTCATCTCTTGAAATGAGACTCATTATTCCTCGTCAGGCCCTTTGTGAGACGTCAAGTGGTTCCCCGGCTTGGATGACGTTCAATGCCTTGCAGAAGTAAGACATCCCAACTGGCATTCTGTGTAACGTCATTTTGGGGACACGGTATTTCACAGCTTGTGATTGGGCCGTTGAACGAAATAGTCAGGATATGGTGCCCTCCTCACACCTGCGACATTTCGGTTGAAATGTTCCTGACATGGAGAACTCGAGTCGTGTTCATATCGCGGGAAACACACCATCAACGGGCCACATGAGATGGATAGTGGAGATGGGAAGGGTGTTTCTTGGCCGACTGGGCGGATTCTGCCGATCGATTCGATGCTAGTTTCATATGATTTAGATGGATGGGGAGTGTGTGGTCCCTTTTGCGGCCAAGTTTTGCGAGGGGAGCAAAACCAACAATAACAAGTCGGTTGGGCGGTCGTAGGATGTTAGCGTCGAGTGCGATCTTTGACCTTCCGGAGCTTGCTCCCGGCCGGTGTGCGATTGGCCATGGAAGTCGTGTCGGTGAGCAGCCGGGCTCGAGGCTCCGATTGGCTAAAGAGACGAATGCAGCCGGCACCTCAACTCTGTTTTTTTCCTTTCCGCTCTGCTTCCACGTTGGGAAACAGGGGGGATGCTGTTTAGGGGGAGGTGACGTCACGAGCGCAGAGGCCACTTGGGGCTTACATCACACGCATTTCGGGAGCGGGAGGCAGATGTGACGACAACGTCCGACCGCATCCCATCAGTGTCTCTCCTATGTTTTCAGCCGCGTGAGGCTGAGGCACAATTACGGACAAGATGAAAATATTGGATGAGGCTTGTTAGTGGTGGAGGAGACGGGAACCGAGCTTAGCCTGGCCCTGGTTTGCCGTAATGAGTTGAGGAGAAGAGGAAGAGAAAAAAAAGACAGGTCGCGGGGACCGGGGAGTGGTGGGAAAAGGTTGGACAAGGGGGGATAACGGAGGACTTATTGCGACTCCACGTGTGAAGTCGGGATGACGTGGGGCAATAACGTCACTGGCAAATGAACGGCGCCGGTGCTACCTAGCTGATGTCCTACTAGAGAACGCTACAGCTTTGTGAAGAGAGATATTGAATAGAAGTAAAGAGAGGGAATGGTCAGAAGAGTCGCGAAGCGATCTATTGAACCCCGCCGGATTCACCCAAAAAGCTCTTTACGGCGCATGGCGTCTTGGTTGATTCCAATGGTGCGCTGGACCCCTCTCATCGAAGCTTTTAGAGACATCCATGATCCAGGGGGTGGACGCCACGATACCACGCTGGGGGAGCATGATTGGCTGCACGATGCGAATTCCTTGCTCGCGGCGGGTGGGACAAGTGCGCTTTTCCCCGTCCACTTTTTTGCCTGCCCCCGTGCCGGGTTGCGGTGCGCACTACATTGCCTAGGTAGCCTCTGGGTCTGCAGTCTGCGGTTCCATTTTCCTGGCAGAGACGCCGGGACACTGGACACATTGGACCAATTTGGAACATTCCCAAACCTCGGGTACCACGCCGAATCCCACATCATCTCACCATTAATGTGCGTTGCGGGGATGCGATGTTGGCAGCGAGCAGACTTGCAGCAGGCAGAAAAAGCAGCAAAAATAGATGGGTACGATGGAGAGAGAGAGACACAGAGACCTGACAGAGTCTGCCTTGCTCACCGAGTCCCGATCCTGGGATTCCGGGAGCCATGTCCCCGTACCGTGTGGGTGTGCCTGCCTACATGGTATTTGTGTGTTGGTGTGTGTGCCCGGCCTGTGTGATATGCGCTTTGTGCTGCGTGGCTTTGGTCCGCTCGATCACCATCTCTCACCTCTTTGCCTGCCTATCACGCTGCCGTCACCGCCGTCCCTGCCATTGGCCCTTAGCATTACCTTAGCAGAGGCAGAGGGAGAGAGAAACGCTGCTGCCGTCGACGAGGGCTGAGACGCGCCATCGAAAAGGGGAAAGCGACGGAAGCACTACAGCAATAGGCCGTTCAAAACCACCTACTACCACCGCAGCCCCTCGCTTATTCAAGTCAAGTCTTGATCGACTAGAGACGTTTCCAGTGCGTTTCCCGAGGCTTTGCGTCCTCTTTTGTAGCTACCTACCTAGGTCGATTACCTTAGCTAAAGCTCCATCTGGTCAGTCACGATAGCAGAGACATGCCTCCCGTTCAGTCTGTTCCTGTCTGTCACTTCCCGTTGTCGTCACCGGTGATCGCTGCGGTCTGCTTCCCGCCCAGCCCGACCACCTCAGTTTCTTCAACCCCAGTCCCATGCCCACCCAACAACCCCGGCTTCCACCTGCCCTAGGACCAGACTCCGTAAGCTACGGCCATCTCTCTGCTTTTTTTATCACCTCCATTGTCACCTTGAGCTTCCAATCTCCCCCGACCCCCGACATCCAACGGAGGTGACCACCGCACAAGTGCGTAGGTACGGTGCCACCAGAAATAAGGTCTGCCCTGGCCGCTCTTGGACGACAAAGCAAAGGGATCGACACGGGGGAGTCAGAGTCACGGTCGCCGTCGTCCCGAAAAAGACCAGAAAACACAAAGATCACCAACCAAAAGGTCGAAATTTATTTTGGACAAGACCGCCATCTGCGTAACAAGCCACATTGCGACGCCGTTCCTTCAGCCCCCAAACCGACCCCGAGAACGGTCGTCCTCCTCCGTCCTGGCCTGTCCGCTCCTCGACCGTCTCCCACGTCTTACCTCTCCCGCTCCCGCCTGGTTGTCATCTCGTCTTTTCTCCCACATACGAGACGGGACGCTTGCATCCTTGGTTATTCCATCATTCCACGCGCAAGCCTTCCCAGACAGAAGGGGGGGAAAAGTTCCCTTCTCGCATTCTTCTTGTCCCCTCCTCTCCATCCTTCTCCGGATTCACTCTGTCGCAACCCAAGGCGACGTCGGCCAAGGTCCGATATCCACATCCAGCACTGCAGATTTCCACAACCACAACAACCACAACTCCAAAAAGACAACAACGCATCTCACGGCGAACATCCCGCGCGTCCAGTTGATCCGACAAGGTTGGCCGGGGATCCTGCAGCCTGCTCAGTACTTTACCTAGTCCTGACCCGCCCTACATTTACCGGCTTTGAAGCTCAACGTCAACCCCCGGCCAGGAAACAACAGGCTGGGTGTGCCGCGGTGCGCGCCCATCTCCACCCGGCAAAGCAGAATCGCAGCTTCCGGACCGACCACATTGGCACCCTCGTCTGCCTCATCCACTTTGCGCCACTTTGCGCACACCACCCCGGCTCGCTTCTGGCGCTTTTTCTCTCGTCCACCTGCCTTGCGCGTCTCCCGCATCTCCTCTCTTGCATCGAGAAACAAAATTCCCCCCAAGGCCGTGACTCGCCCTGCTCGCACATCGCGCCTGCCGACTCGAACTTTACTTACCTTCACCGGCGGGACCGACACCGACTTAGGAGCCAAGCAAAGAAGCACAAGAAACACCCCCAAGAGTGTTATTGGTCTGAGTCCAGGACCCGATCCAAAGACGCCCATTGGTTGAGAATGAGAGAAAACGCAGATACTGACAACAACACTTGCCGATCCCTTGGCTGAGCGGACGACTCACATCCTGCCCGCCGTCATGCATCCTCCCCCGCTCCTCGGTGTGGGCGTTGTTGACCTGCTCGAGTCCGACCCCCGACCGAGCTTTGTTGTTGCCCTTGCTGCTTCGTTCAAGGATCCCTCTCGCGCCGAGGTCGTCTACAACAACCCAGCTTTGACAGGCAAGCCCGCCCTTCTCGAGGTGTTACAGTCCATATCGAGCCTCGACCACACGAGATTTTGGGACTGGATCACCGCACAGGACGTAAACCCACCGCAGTCCTTCTTGTATAACAACCACTTCTGGACTCGCATTGTTGTACAATCCAAATGGGTCGTGGTGAGCTCCAACGACTTCCCGCCCATGACAGAGCCGCCTAGGAAGATACGCCTCGACGGATCGCGAGGACGAGAATCCAGCAGCGGGATCCTGCACCCGCACACCTCTACTGTTCCGTCCATGTCTTCACCAGACTCATCTGAAGAGGATCTCCCGCATCCTCGTATCGTTCGAGCAACTACCGAGCCTCCGTTGGTTTTGCCCGACTTCATGCCGGATCAGGAGCCATTCCTCGATATGGTTGACAGCGTCAACTGGAGCGCAACTCCATTAGGACCCATGGACCGATGGCCTTCCATGCTGCATCAGTCTTACAGCCAGATTTTGTGCAACTCCCAGCCCACGGCCATGTACTGGGGACCCAAGTTTACCACCGTCTACAACGAGGCATACGGAGAGATGATCGGCTCGCGGCACCCCAATCTGCTTGGCCGTCCTGTGACGGAAGCTTTTCCAGAAATCACGGATCAGTTGAGAGGCATGATGGAGAATCCAGGACAGAGTCGCCGGGCAAGCAGCGAGGAGGAGTTCTGCTTTTTCGTCGAACAACGAGACGGCCCTCCTCTGGAAACCTACCTGAAATGGTCCCTCGTCCCCGTCATCCACAACAGCGAATGCCTCGGATTCATCCATCTGATATCCGACACAACCATGTACCACCTTTTCCGCAGGCGAATCCAGATGCTGGTCGACATGGGCGAGGAACTGGTGACCGCCAAGGACGTCAAGTCGTACTGGAGCAAGCTCATCGAAGAGCTTTCAGAATGCGACCCGGCGTACGACATCCCGCTCGCTATGCTGTATTCGATTGAGCGCGAGGGTTCGTCGGAATCTGGCAGCGAGTCGCGACACAACTTCGACTACATCTGCCGTTTGGAGGGGGCTCTCGGCGTTCCAGCCCACCACCCGATCATGCCTGAGTACCTGCGTCTAAGGGCAACAGACGCGGGTCTGGCCCCACAGTACCGTGCAGCGTTGCGCAGCCATGGACCACTGATCATCAGCACCTCCGACGGCAGCTTGCCGAAGGAGCTGCTGACGGGCTTGCAGTGGCGTGGTTTTGGTGACCCGTGCGAAGCAGCCATCGTCTTGCCCATCCGACCGACGAAGGAGGAAGAAGTCATGGGGCTGCTCGTGCTTGGGCTGAATCCTCGACGGCCATATGACGATGCCTACACACTGTATATCCAGCTTCTCGCCCAAAAGCTAACCACATCATTAGCATGCACTGTCCTGTTGGAGGAAGAAAGGCGAAGGGGACGAAATGCAGCTGAACAGGCCGCCTATGACCAGGCTATGCTGAAAGAAAAGCTTGCTTACCAAACAAAGGAGGCCATTGAGTATACAAGGCTGTTCCAAACCGTATCCGACTTCATCCCCAATGGGTTCTCTATCGGAGACCACCAAGGGAACATCACATTCGCCAATGGCCTTTGGTATCGCATCACAGGCTACCCCGACAGCCAGGCTGAGGATGGGGGCGCATTCTCTTATGTTCTTGAAGGAGATCGAGAAAAGATACGCGAGGCATACAAAGAGCTGCGGACAAAAGACGAGGTTGAGTTTGAGTTCCGCGTACGAGGAACTGAGCACACCAACGGACTCCTCTCGCGCCGCTCACCATTTAAGGCCGATTTGTGCAGCGACCTCGATGATGAAATGGAGCGGTATGTCATGGCCCAAGCAAAGGCGGAACGCTCCATGGATGGAACCATTATTCGAACTTTCACCTGCCTGACGGACGTCACAGCACACAAGAGAACGGCTGACGAAGCAACCAGGAGGACTCAGCAGGCAGAGAACCTGAAGAGAATGGCGGAGCTGGCAACAGTGGGAATGTTTGACATGGATACCGCAGGACGTTTGGTTGGTGCAAACAATGCTTTCTTCGAGCTGTGTGGCATCGAGAAGGTTGATCCAATGCAACGCGAAGTGAGGCCGTGGCAAGTGTCTGTGGTCCAGGAGGACCTCCCGATCCTGACCGAGAGCTTAAACCGCCTCATATCCGTGAAGAAGCCGCAGACCGCTGAAATCCGATTGAAAACCACTTGGACAGCTGACGATGCCGGAGGAAACCAGATCACGGCACCGCGATGGGTAAATGCCACCTTCATGCCAGTCGGCAACTCGGATGGCATCGTCCAATCGTTTACTGGCTGCATCAGCGATGTTTCCCTGCAAAAATGGCAGCTTGAGCTGGAAACGCAACGTACCGAAGAAGCCATCGACTCGAAGCGGCAGCAGGACAACTTCATCGACATGACATCTCACGAAATGCGCAACCCTCTCAGTGCCATTGTCCACTGTTCTGACGCCATCATTGCTTCCCTCGCGAGATGCGAAGAGCTTGTTGGACGCCCGCGTACCCCCGTGACAAAATACAAGCCATCAACGGAGGAGAATGGAGACAGGCACTTAGACGTGAAGCAGCTGCTTTCCGACAGCATTGAAAACGCCGAGACGATTGTTGCCTGTGCTCAGCACCAGAAGCGGATTGTGGACGACATTCTGACTATGTCGAAGCTGGACTCGAAGCTGCTGGCTGTCACGCCCTGCACGGTCGACCCGGTACAAATTGGAGAGGAAGCTATTAAGATGTTTGATGTGGAAGCACGTCGCGTGGATATCGACCTCAATATGAAGGTTGATAAGTCTTACCGAGAGCTCGGCTACAACTTTCTCGACCTCGACCCGTCTCGCGTCAAGCAAGTTCTCATCAATCTACTCACCAACGCCCTCAAGTTTACCAAGTCAGGCTCCATTCGGAATGTATCAGTCAGCATCAAAGCCTCCCGAACACGGCCCACGGACGAAGATTCTGCGGTCACTTTCATCCCGCGGTCATGCAAAGAGGAATCGGAATATGAACAGCCCGCCCTTGACGACCGCAAGGACCCGGTGTATCTCATATTTGAGGTGAAGGATACCGGCCAGGGTCTCTCGGAAGATGAGAAGGCGAACCTCTTCAACAGGTTTGTGCAGGCAAGCTCGCGTACACATGTGAAATACGGCGGTTCCGGTCTGGGCTTGTTCATATCAAGGCGCCTGACGGAGCTGCAAAGGGGCGCGATTGGCGTATCAAGCCTGCCAGGTGTTGGATCGACGTTTGCCTTCTTCATCGAGGCGTACGTCCCGTCGGAAGCATCGAGGAGAGAGGCCGAGTCTGTGGCCGCGGCTGTAAGAATGACAACAGCGGCCACTGCAACCAGCACTCCACTCTCGGCACCGAGGACCAAATCCAACGCAAACGACCAGAGGACACATGGCTCACGACCAAAGCCAAACATCCCCGATCCTCGCCTCGATGGCATTCTGGTTGTGGAGGATAACCTAATCAATCAGCAGATCACCAGGAGAGGCCTCTGCGACCGAGGCTTCCAGGTTGATGTGGCCAATCACGGCGTCGAAGCTTTGGAAAGGCTCATGCAGTCCACGTCGCTGCAGCATCAGGAGGAACAGGAGTACTTTAGCCGCAGCGTCTCGAGCATTCAGGGCCCCCCTGTGCCTATCAACATGATCCTGATGGACATAGAGATGCCAATCCAGGACGGCTTGACATGCACAAGACGCATTCGAGAGCTGGAAGGCGAAGGGCAGGTGTTCTGCGCCAGTGGCGGCCGAATTCCCATCATCGCCGTCAGCGCCAACGCCAGGCCGGAGCAGATGCAACAAGCCAAGAGCGCGGGGTGTGACGACGTGCTCGTCAAGCCCTATCGGATGCCGGAGCTGATTGAGAAGATGCAGGTGGTCGTCCGTCGGATGGGGGGACTGTCTCCAGCGTCGCCCGTACTATAATGGCTGGTCAAGGATGATGTAGACAAAGGGGGGGGGGTAATGGCGGGATTGATCACATGGACCACCAAGAGCTGGCGGTCTATGCAAAGACGGATATGGCGTTTTGGGGAATTTCAAGGGGGGCCGCAGCAGGACTGGGCTCGGGAACTTGGGAGTGCTTCCGGATACTGATACGGTTGCACCTTTTTCATGTCATGCGGTGACCGTTGGTGGGAAGAACGAAAGATACCAGGCTTGGCCGCCAAACAGGGGTGACTTGTAGCATTTGGATGCCACACGCGAGAGCTTGGCCAGGAACCTTGGCATTGACGATTTGGTTCAATCTGGCCACGTCTATAGGTGTTAGGGCAGTTGGCGTAGATGAGAGATGATGTTCTCCCGGGAATGCTTTCAGGGAAAGGCGCATTTGAGCGTTCTCTATGAGCATATGGGCATCAACGGCCTAGATGATGAGACGGAATAATACCACGGCCTAATAAGAAATGCCCGCAATTAGAAGATGTGAACCACACAACGCACGGGATTTTGCGTCCCCTACCCCAGGGACGATGTATGAGTCTCGTGGCTTGGCCGAGGCTTTTCAGGGGTCGTCGGGTCCGCCGCAGTGTCCCTTTGGCGGGTTGCAAGCCGCACTCTGGGAAGGCTTGTCTGCTTCTTGTGAGGAGGCGTTGGGAAATTTTCCCGTCTCGTCACGGGTGTGCCTGCTTGGCAAATGATGTTTGTCCAGTCCAGTCCACAAACCAAGACAATCCATTACATACAAGCGCATCAGGTGAGGTTCGTGTAAGTCAGCTGTAAGTCAGTGTAGTGTAAGTGGATGAGGTGAAGTCGTCTGGCGTAGGAGGGAAGGAAGGAGGTCGAGGAGAGAGAGTGTGAGACGAGACGGAGAAATTCGTGATTGGTTGGCGGGAAGGGGGTTTCTTCTTCCTGAGTCTTGGCTTTGAAGGAGGGGAGGGGTGAGGGGGACTGCAGCTGCACCTTACAGTACAAGTGCGGGTGCGGGTGCAGGTGCAGATTGCAGATTGCAACGAAGAAGCTACCGGCCCCACCACCGCGGACGTTCGCGGGGCTTGGGTGCGGGGGCCAGAGCCGATGTAAGCCCCGATGGTGGTTTTTCTTATTGAGACATGTGGACCTTCAAGATGCGTTGAAGCTCTGAGGTCATGGTAGGATGAAGGTGATGTTTTGAGCGAGCGTATGCTGTCAATGGTTCCGCCCTACCTACACGGGGAAACCTGGGGACGGGCAGGAAGACACGGGTGATGTGGGCTGTCTGATAGGGAGTGGAGTCTGTAGGTGAGAGGGAAATGCAGCCCTCGGCACTGCTGATGGGACGATCTGAAGTCGACAGAAAGGCACCGCCGATAACCACCTCAGTCCAATCTTAGCGCCAAGGCATGCTGAGGTAGGGACCTTAGGTAGGTGTATGGCAGTATGTAATGGAAGTGTCGGCCTGTGGGTTGAAGCTTCGTGGGGCGGTCCGGGTATCCGCATCTGAAGCTTCAACCCACCCGTAGGATTGGGGTCTTCTGCTGACACAAACACACAGTACCTATTTCACATGAATAAGAATCTGAAGAGGACTTGGCTTTCACTTATGTAAACTGCCGGCGAAGATGTCCTAGGTATCCTGCGAAGCGACAGGCACAGGTGGAGCAGAGGTACCCTGTCCCCAAACATAAGCAAGGTCCCACGATAGGTACACAGGTAGCTCGGGGAGCTTAGCTTCTGCATGGACCACCCTCAATGCACACTCACTGCACCTCTTCCACCCGACTCCGTCCCAGCGCGCCGCCGCGCCTTCTTCAACCGACAAACCCGCACGCACGCATCCATCCATCCATCCATCCATCCTCATTGCTGTGTGAGCCGGCCGCCGCCACGCCCCCTGCCGCCCGTACCTTACGCAGTAGCAATTGGGGATGATCCGAGAGCCTCTTTCTGCTGCACACTCCCCTCCTCCCCGCTAGAGACCTCTTCCGCCGCCTCTTTCCGTCTCCTTAGACTCTCTTTTTTTAAAAGGAAAGCCATGCCCCCCGTCTCCCCGGCCTTCACCTTCCGCCATACCTGTATCCATCGGCTTCGGAACATCAACGGAACCCCGCTACGAACCTCCGCTTCCGGCTTCGGCTACCACCACTTCTCGACGACAACGACGACCAGGACAGAGACAGGTCCCTTCAAAACACAAAAGACATCTTCTTTCGTACCGCCTGCCTTTCGACGGATAGGAGCGCCCTTGAGGAGTCCGAAGACCTTTTCTACACTCAGACAGCTTGACGGAGAGACGATCAAAATGGCGGACCGGGTTCATCGCGTCACCATGTTCAAGATTGCCGACGAGGGGCAGAAGAAGCAGTTGATTGAGCAGTACAAGAAGCTCGGAGACTCCCAGAAGAAGGTAGCTTGACTTGCATCCTGACGCCCTTCCATTGGCTTTTCTCAGACAACCTGTCTCTCTCGGAGCAAGATATTGGGCAAGGGCATCATTAGAATTCAAGCAAATTATGAGAGATGGTGACCAAAGCAGACGAGCGAGGCAATTAGAACCTGAGTCACTAAGCTAACAAATAACACCCAGGACGGCAAGCCGTACATCCTCTCCATGGTCGTCGGCCCCGCCGTCGACGACCCCCGCGCCCAGGGC
This sequence comes from Colletotrichum aenigma, assembly GCF_013390185.1. Lineage (NCBI taxonomy): Eukaryota > Fungi > Ascomycota > Sordariomycetes > Glomerellales > Glomerellaceae > Colletotrichum > Colletotrichum aenigma. The sequence continues at coordinate 2,136,427 of NW_023500914.1, forward strand.
TTCACCATCGTCGCCAAGACCGAGTTCGCCTCGCTCGAAGACATGAAGTACTACGACGACGAGTGCGCCGCCCACGGCGCCCTCAAGTCTTTCGTCAAGGAGAACCTCACCGTCGGCGGCGTCATGTCGGTTTACTTCAAGCCCGAGGCTGTTGCGTCGTTGTAGATGGGGACCAACCAGTGCATCGTGGAGGTGTAGGTCATGGAGACGGATTTCTTTCACTGCGACAATGCCGGCCTCCCCGAGGGCATAAATAGGAAAGTGGCTCATAACACACCTGTAACCCCTTGTTCATACATGTCAAAAGAACTCCTTGTTGCCGGTTATGGACAGGTATCAAGCTACTAGCATACATATAAACACGCACCTTCAGATCCGACTCTCAACTCTCCTCCAACAGGTATAATTTCTGTCCACCCCATTTTCGTATGTGCGAGCCGTCAAAATTCTCAAAGCAAAGCCAGTCGCAACATGGTCTCCCAAAGATCAAGGGTCACCACGCTTCACGAGGCAGCGGTAGCAGCGGCCGCGGCAGCAGAAGCGGGGGCAGCTGCGGCATCAGTCGCGCCATCAGTGTTGTTGGCGGCCGCCACGTTCCCCCCGGCCTCGACGAACCGCTTCAGCCCGTCCATCCACGCGGCGAAGGCAGACTCGAGCTGCCCGACCATGGTGAGCTTGACGACGTGCGCCAGCGGGCCGAAGAAGGTCTCGTACTGGCGGTACTCGGTGCCGGTGCCGTCCTCGCTCTCGAGGAACTCGTGCACGCGCTCCGCCTTGAACAGGAACGTCGGCGGCGTGTACCCCGTCGTCTTCCACACCACGCGGTACCCCTTGCGGCCCTTGTGCTCCTCGCCGGCCGACGAGGTCGTCACCTTGTGGAAGTCCTCGATCTTTGTGATGATGCACGGCGAGTTGGACGTCACGCGAGCCGGGTCCAGCGTCAGGTGCACCTCGAACGCGACCTGGGCGCCCTGGAGCATGAGGTCGGCCGGGTTGTGCTTGGCGACGGTGGACTCGGCGAGCAGGGGCGGGACGGGCCCGGTGGCGGGCTTGGTGACGGTGACCTTGGGGAACATGGGGTTCCAGGAGGGGTAGGTGGACGGGTCGATGAAGGTGGCGAGGACGGCCAGGGGCGGTTTGGCGATCGGGGTCGCGTAGGCGATTGTGAAGACGGCGCCCTCGTGGCCGATGCTGGGCGTGGGCAGCGTCGGGGACACGACGGTGGGCGCGAGCGAGGCGGGGATGGACTCCGCGCCGTTCTCGAGGTGCGTGGGCGGCTTTGGCTTGAAGGTTGAGGGGAGCTGCTTGATGTTTTCCGGGATCTGGGCCTGGATCTTTGAGCGGAGGGCTTCCATGGCGGCGGTGGTGGTTCAACTGAACGTAATGGTGGTTGATTATGAACTGGTATTTGATGAGGGGGTATCACTGAGTTGATGTTGGATGAAAGAAACAATCGAGACAGGAAGTAAGAGCTATTGGGGTTTGTAGAAGGATGGGAGGAAGTAGTGTAATAGAGACTGATTCAGGGATTTGTAGCAGATGGACGGAATCGGGGTGCGGGCAGGTCAGTTAGAGATGGGATGTTACAGCCTTTTCCGCCATAACAGATTGTCCAATAGCACGGCCGTCTTGTCAAGAATACACTTCTCACGTCAGCTCATTTATTCTACATCAGGCAACATGAGCCGTTCCGGGACTTTGGTCTAGCGGCCGATGTTCAAACCAGCCCCACAGCGTCAGATTTGCTGAAGGATTCCGAGCAGGCAAATTGGCGACGTATTTCGACTGACAGGAGATATTTCTTGAGTGACCTCGAGGCCGTCTCACTAGAAAGGCGTCCCACACTCTGGAAGCCCGGATCACCGACACGATCTGGGTTTTGGCGGAGAATCTGTGACGAAAGCAGGTCGTTGGGCTTTAGACTTTGGGGTCTCGTGAGGAGATGGTGAGGGGATTGAGCGTCATGGGATGGAGAAGCTGAGGTACGGGGTTGGCCCGGGCCCTCGAGAGGGCCAGACGGCGAGGCGGACGAGATGAGGAGGCGATGTAAGAAGAAGAGTGCCGCGGTCCGGGCTGAGTGGCCGGGACCTTTAGAATACACTCCTTGTCCCGGCATTTGTGTCATCGTAGACGTCGGCCGAGAAGACCATGACCGTCCCCACTCGCCGCTCGCCTCAAGACAAGCGAGTTTCTTCCGGCATCGAATCATCCATGTCCACGAAGCGACGTCTTGCGCAATGCCCTCGTGTCTAGCGCCTTCGCTAGTCTGTGGGCTCTTGAAACCCCCCGGCAAATGAGTTGTAGAACATAGGTATCGATCTCGACGGGAGAGCCAAGCATGCTTCGCCGATATGCTGCTTGGGTTATCCCTGTTGCCAAAAACGCTCCGAAGCGAATCGCCGTCCAGGTGGATGTGTAGACGCGACAAAGGCGGGAGTTTGACAAAGGCGGGAAAACTCTTAGATGTCTTCATGTAAGCCCTGAAGGCTTCTCCCTTTAGCATTGTTCCTCTACATGCAGCACTGTCGCTCTAAAAGATGGAATGATACACCAGCATGAGTGATGCAAAGATCACCACCAAGCCCCAGCATCATGAACGAGCTTGAACCCTCTGCTCTTCCTGTGCCGTCTAAAACCTACCGGACGCAACCCAGGGTATCGTGACCTCTTGACACTTGCCCTCACCAACGCCCAAAAACTCCGGCCAAATGACTATAATTCGATAGGTCCCCACAGAGCCGAGCTCCGCCGAGATTAGGCGCTGGCTGTCACCTGCTTGTGGATCTGCAAGCAGCGGCCAAAGTCCAGCTTTTTACCGTCCTCAGGCATATGCGTTCCGCTTACGATGCAGAGAACACGCATACGTGGGTCGTAGCGCAATCCTGTGAGAAGCTTGGGTGTGATGAGGAAGTATTGTGATGTGTGCTCGCGACACGCAATCTCGACCATGCGCTCGTGTACCATGCGCTCGTTGCGAGGGTCCATACCCTGGTTGATTTCATCCACAACACGGAACGGAGACTGCGCCATGGACTGGAGGGCCATGAGGTAGAAAATAGTAGACACGGCACGCTCTCCTCCGGATTGACGATGCTGGTTGAGCTGTTGGAGTGTCTCGTTTTCTCTGCTTGCTGTCAGCTGATCCGTTATATTTCAACGCGGGTTAAAACATACCTGAACTTGACCATGATATCCAAGGCCCACTGATCAAAGTCCTCATCTTTATGAACACGAACCTCGCCGGCGCAGTTGATTTGCTCAAAGTTGTAGCTGAACGCGTCGTTGATCTTGCTGATAAGTTCGTCAAGCTTTGGCTCCCACTTGTCGCGGATCCGCGATATCCTGAGGTTCAGCTCATCCAGCTTGTTCGTCGAGCTCTCCATTCTCTGGCGCAGCTTCTCAATTTCTCGAGCGCGCTTCTCAAATTCGCGCAGGGCGCCGGGGTTGGTGACATGTATGAGCTCGAGTTTGCCTTCTTCAGCGGCGATCTCGTTGTCGACGTCCTCGACAGTTTTTTCCTTGGCCAGCTCTTCAAGGAGCTCTCTCCTGCTTGGGTCGTCATGGAATAAGTCAGCCACTTTGCTTCTGGCTGCTTCAGCGCGGGCTCTGCATCGCGCAGATTCTTCCGCGATGGCACCGATATGTCGCTTCTCATCTTCAAGCTGCTGCATCAGGTCGGTGTTCCTAGCCTTGAGACCCGTGACATCAGACTTGGCCTCGATCTCACGAATCTGAGCCTCAAGCACTTCCTCCTGGGCATCCCGAATCGCGGCGATTGCCGCATGATGGCGGAGGACAGCTTTGAGCTTTTTCACTGTAGCATTGTCTCTGTCGACATCCAGCTTGGAACTGGCTGATCTCGCCTCTTCGACCTCTGCCCTCTTCTGTTCCAGTGACTTCTTTTCAGACTCTGCAAAGATGCGTCAGTGGTGGAAACTACTTAGTACCATGTAGGCTCCTTACCAAGTTTGATGGGAATAGCTTGGTAGGCATTGTGTGCTTTCTGCAGTTCGTTCTTTCGATCTCTGAGTAATTTCTGGCGCCTTGTTAACTTTTGCTCCGTAGATCTCCTTCATCAGACTTACGAGATCTTCCTGTGTCTCCTTCTTCCTCCCGTTTATCGCGGTAAGCTGTTCCTTGAGTTCCGTGTTCTGCGTCTTCAACTCCCCGAACTCCGCCTCGACTTCCCTCAGGCGGCGCAGGATGTCATTCTTCTCTGCCTCATCAATAGGTTGATCCGTCCAGAACACGCCTTTGGAGATGCCTCGGGTCATTGTGGAGACCGCCTGGGGGCCAAGATCCCTGCGCCGAGACACTCTGTATAGATGCCGGCCAGCTGACCAACTGTTGATAACAGCATCTTGAACCAGACGCTCGTACTGAGCATCGCTGATTTCTCCCGCTGCAATGCCAGATACGTCCAACTTCTTTTCATTACAAAGCATCGCAAGAACTGGCTCCGGACCCGACAGCATCTCGATTGCGAAACCATCGAAACCGAAAGATCTGACTTGTTCCCGTGACATCCTAGGTTTAAAATCATCCAGGGGCTTCAAGATGGAGCGTGTGTTGACGGAGAGACTGAGTTGCTTGTAGAAGACATCACTCAGCTTCTTGTGGTCCTCTCTGGTTTGCGCGGTGAAACAAAGGAAGTCGTCCATGTGCAGCAGTGCCTGGACCTGGTCCGAATACCGCTCATCTTTGACGGAGCAGCACAAAGCAGGTGGTCCAAAGACTTCTTTTTCAAACTGATCGCCGTTCTCTTGCAGCCAGGCCCAGCCCTTGGCAACATCGGGGAACTTCTTCTGCAGAAAGTTGAGAAGCTGCCCCTGCTGGGAATCGAGATTCTCGAGATCTTGTTTGAGCTTGGTTCTGATGTGGCTCTTTGCTTGGCCCTGTTCTTTGATATCTCTCAGTTTTCCGTCGATTTGACGCGTCTCGGCCTCCATTTCGCGAAGCTGATGCTCTTTTTCCCGCTACGTTCAAGTTAGCTTCAGCCTCCAGGATCATGATTCAGGACCAGGATTGAACGTACAATTTGGGTGTTGTGTTCTTGAGGGTTGAACTCCGCGGGCTTGTTCTTCTGCTGGTTTTCCAGTACACCAATCCTGTTGCGAATCTTGCCCAGTTCCTGCCTCTTGGCATCATACCCACGCTTGTTGGTCTCCAGATTGGCGGTAATTGATCTTATTTGCTCATCGGCGTCCTCGACCCGATTGAGCAATGTGTCTGCCTCAGCTTCTGCACGCCGTACCAGACCCTTGCGGGAATGAACGGCTGCGGAGACCTTCTCGAGGTAAACCTGCTTCTGATTCACAGCTTGCAGAGACGGAGCTGCCTCGTCTTCCAACCTTCTCAAATTCCTCTTCGCCTCCTTTTCCTCGGCTTTCTTCGTTTGGTAAAGTGACCTTGCCTCGAGGTAGTCGGCAACATGCCGGGCGTCTTTCAGGTCGGCAATGCGCTGTTGGGCCTCCTGCTGCTCGCGGAGCTTGTCAACATCGTTTTGCATATCATGCTGTCTGTCCTCGAGACTTTTGAGGTGCTCAGCGTAATTTGCCGAGCCGCGCTGGATTTCCTTGTGTTCTTTGTGCAGCCCCTGCAGTTGTTTCTGCCAGTCGAGCATTTCCTCTGGCGCCGCCGCGCGCAGAGTCTCGTGTAGCAAGTCAACGGGGGTGGCAGATGCGAATTCGACAACGCGATCCTGAGGAAGAAACTGGCAGAGGTTGTCGACCTGGATCTTAAGGTCCCTCATAAGATGCTGGATGGTCTTATGTGTGGCTTCTTTGCCATTCAGCCACCACTTCTGGCTGTTCCTCTCGCGATCGATCTGAACTTTGATAACAGGGTTTCGTCTATCCTCCGGTCGACCTTGTAGCTCGATCTCTATGGTGGCCGACGGCTTTCCGTGCTTGACAAACTCCTTGACGTTGCCAGCTCTGCCAAGATGTTTTGGACTGAATCCCAGACCCAAGCAGATGGCGCAGACGAGCGAGCTCTTTCCCGTTCCGTTCGGTCCAATGACCATGTTGAGATTCGGGCCAGGGAAAAACTCCGCCATCTCGTACGTCACGAAGTTCTTGACTGTAACGCGGCGAATAGCGCCAGCCTGAAATCCATCCAAGTCATGCTGGACCTTGACACCGTTGACGCCGTTCGTTCTGGATCTTCTCTGCACATCTCCATCGTCATCGTCGGAATCGTCAGCACGCCGGCTGAGGCGGGGGCGTTTGGGTGCATCGGAGGCATCGGACGCAGAGTCGCTCTCGTCTTCCGGTTCGCGACGGCGGCGACGACTCGCCGGGAAGGACGACATCACGACGGGGTCGATTGTAACTTCGAGGTCACAGCCAGTTTTTCGCGTGGTTCAGATCGGAGTGGTGACAGATGTGGAAGGCGTGGTCGATTTGGGCGTAATTTTGGCAGGTGGCGCGCAATGAGGCAGTTGGTGAAGTTGAGTGCGACGCGAGACCTAATTTAGACGCGTCTCTGTCCACCCCGCGTGCCCCTTGCAAGCCTCAAGGGTGCGCCAAGTTTGATGGAGGGTATCCCGGCGGATTATGTAAGTGAGATCGGATCAGTGCGGCGTGCAGATGCTGAGTTGAGATGCAGCTGTGCGTCAACCGAAGTGGGGGCTGCTACGGAGCTCTGGTGGGGCCAATGCCGCACGGATTTTGGTCGGATGTGCCTTGGGGAAGGCAGTTTGGCCCAACTGCAACTGCGACTTCATCCCTCGCGAGTCGACCGTTGATCTGTCATCCGATGTGTTTGACTTTGCCCTGTCCCTCGATCTCTACCAAGAGCGCCCTTGTGATGTCTCTGCCTCGTAGTCTTGCTGACCAAGTGGCTCATCATGTCTTTCTCGGACTTTATTTTAAGGTAACTCAGCCCTTGACAGGCGAAGAAAGAGCTGCCCACCGTCTCAATGAGAAAGGAAGGCTGAGTCGACGATGGCTGCCAGGAATTCACTAATCAACACAGTCTGCCCCTCTTTCTACTTCCTTCTTTCTCCATCTATCGTAGAAAAGATATCTTCAGGGACCGCGCTATCCGCGCTCGGGCAGGCAAGATAAGGTCAGAAGCAGCCGCAGTGACGTCGAGGTCGTCCTCCACCTCATGCCTGGGGAATTTTGGACCAAGGTCACGCATCACCCGACTGGCTCCCTCTTTCCACCAGGTGAGAAGTCAGCCCGGATCAGGCTGTCGGCTGCATTCTAGAGCTTGGACCTCATTCCAGACGGTCTTGCCTGTCGAGTCGTGAAACCCGGTGAGACCTCTGCCGTTAGCTGTACTTGTGCTTTCAACGGGGTCGCTAGTGGGAAGGGGGCAACGTTCGTCCATCAACCTCCCTTCGAACCTTCTATTTCCGCCGGCCGATTGCTTCAACTTCCTCGCTTGCCCCGGCACCAAGGCGGTCCACCTGCATTCCAATCTACACAATACTGGACTCGCCTCAGCTTGTCTCTGCGCGTCCCAGTCGTCACTCGTCCCCGAGACTTCGCGCTGCCTCTCCTTTTTCCATCTTCACTACCAAAATCCCAACTCATCCACACCCTCACTGTATCGTCTGGCTTTTTTTGGCAACCAGTCTATCAAATCCATCCATTCGTTCAGGTCTCTGGTCTTCCTCTCCTTCCTCTCCCTCACTCGTTTTACTTGACCGAGACTTTTTTTATCTTCCAATCTCTCTACCCTCCCTTGTTCAACACCTTACAACCAGAAGGGGGAAAAAAAAGACCAATTGGGGCCGCGAACCGACCATGTTCTGATCGCAAAACAAATTCGCCATCATGTCGGAGACTGGCCGCGGAAGGGCTTCCAATGCCCGGCCGCCTCTCGCAGATGCTACCCAGCGCGTCAACAACACTTCATCCAAAGTCCCCGTCGTCAAATCATCAAAGTCACGCGATAAATCTTCGAGCAGAGCCCATCACAACATCACATCCGAAGAGCTCCCCATAACCCATGCGCGAGCAGCAGCTTCCGCCGCCAGCTCTCGTAACCCTGTGGCAAGAGCGAGAGCGTCGCAAGACACCGACCCAACGAAGCGACACTCGCAGGTATCGCAGGCCTCTACCGCTGCTTCTAGCAAACGAAGCAGCGGCTACTCTTACAAGACACACATCGGACCATGGCTACTCGGCAAGACCCTTGGAAAGGGTTCTTCGGCTCGTGTTAGGCTTTGCAAGCACCGCATTTCTGGCGAATTGGCCGCCGTCAAGATTGTTCCCAAGAAAACCGCCTACCTGATTCAGGCCGGTAGCCTCGCAGAGCTACACGACTATGACGACAGTCTGCCTGAGAGAATCAATGGCGAGATGCGCGTGCCCTTGTCCATCGAGCGCGAAGTGGCCATCTTGAAGCTGGTCGACCACCCCAACGTTATGAAGGTGTATGATATCTGGGAGAATCGCTCAGAAATGTTTGTCTTCCATGTTCTTGTCGCTCAATGTGTAAGACTAATGATATTTTAGTTATCTGGTACTCGAGTATGTCGAACAGGGTGACTTATTCGACTACATCAATACCCATGGTCGCTTCTCGGAGGAAGGCGCCATGTTCGTTTTTCGGCAGATGATGAGCGCACTGCAATACTGTCATTCCTTCAACATTTGTCATCGTGACCTCAAGCCCGAGAACATCCTCTTGACGGCCGACAACAAGGTTAAGATTGCCGACTTTGGCATGGCTGCCCTGCATCAATCCGCGGATCATCGCCTGGTTACTGCCTGTGGAAGTCCTCACTATGCTGCCCCGGAACTTCTGAAGCACAAGCATTATCGAGGAGACAAGGCCGACATTTGGTCCTTGGGGATCATTCTATATGCCTTGCTGGCTGCATGTCTTCCATTCGACGACCCGGACATCGGAGCTCTGTTACAGAAAACCAAGAGGGGAACATACGAGATTCCAGAGTTCTTGAGTCCGGAGGCCAAGGATCTCATTCGGCGTATGCTCATCGCCAATCCTGACACAAGAATCTCCATCAAGGACATGTGGCAGCATCCTCTGATCCGTAAATATGACTACCTCGACAACCTCAGCACCAACGGACAATCAACGGACCTCCGGAAGAGCTTCCACTACACCCCGTTGAAGCCCCACGAAGTTGACCCCCACCTGGTCAGACAACTTCGGTCCATGTGGCACATGCTCACAGAACACCAGATCAAGTTGAAGCTTATGGATTCCGCGTATGCCATCCCATCACTCATCTCGTCTGAACATTGAACTGACTTCCTTTAGGAAAAACGACCAAAAGCTTTTCTATTGGCTCCTGTATGATTATCGGAAGAAGCAACTGGAGAACTTTCTTCCAGAACTCACTCAATCTCCGAGCGATTACCATCATCTTCATGAGCCTGTCTGGAAGAAGAGGGTGTCGACGGTCGAGTTCAATCAGCCTCGTGCAGACGGCACTGGCAGAAGTGTTTCTCGTTTCACCGTCATCTCTCATGTCGCAGAGACAGATGACGGAACGGTTCAAAGCTACGATCCCTACAACTCTAGCAAACCGATGCGTGGCCACTCTCAGGCCAGTCATGCCAAGATTGTAGTACACCGCACTCGTCGTGGATCCATGAAACGAGAGAACACCCACACAAGCCAGCTGTCGCGCATTAAAACTGGCTCAACGGTTCGTCATTCTCGCGTCAACTCTCAGCGTACGGTTGCCTCCCGCTTCCAATCTCCTCGCAACTCCATGAATTCCCTGCACAGCAGCAGACAGGGAACGCCTTACGCACGGCCAGCTTCTCGCCACAAGCGCGGTATCGACTTTTCTCACATAAGAAGAAAGTCCAACGAGCACGGCGAAAAGCGGCGTCGGGGAACTCCCCTCACGATTCCCACCGAGGGCGAGGTGAGGGCCAAGTCTCCAACTAGTCCTACGAGTCCCGTCAGTCCCGTCAGTCCCGTAAGCCCCCCGAAGCAGGTTTCGGTCATGGACAGGCCCAGACCAAAGCTCAAGATTATTAAACCTCGGGATCCTGTTCACGTGGTCAACGAAGAAGTGCGAAACTTCAGTCACAGCATTGCCAAAGACTGCGACGAAATCTTCGGGAACTCGATGATCGCCGACGAACCTAGCGAGTTGGGTACGGACGATGGTTCAGATGGAAAGCGAGACTCCAGACTTTCGTTCACCATTCCGACTCCAACCTCCGCGCAAGCGAATACTCCCTTCCATCCGTGGGATACGCGCCCTCTGCCCCCTCTGCCTCCCAAGAAGCAAGCTCCGTCTATACCTGTGACGGCGAAGACCGAAAAGGTTAATGATAAGACGAGAGATGGACATCAGACTGGCCGAGTCGGAAAGTTTGTCGATCAAGTCAACCGCCTGGGCTTTCCCTCTTTGATGGCCAAGCAGGACCGGCGTACTGTTTCTGCACCTCCACCCAGTCAAAACGGCATGACATCTGCCCGTCTTCCAGCAATCAATGAGAATGGCCGAGAGTCGGAGTCTTCATACTATCCAGGGGACAATGACAGAAACCGCATCGTCTCTGCCCCGCCTAAGACCCCAAGTGGCCGGGCCAACGCAGATGGGTTGGAGTATCTTGTCGGACGAGGCGACACGATACGGGTGGTCAACTCTCCTAGTGCGACGAGCCCCGTTCCCAAGCCGCTCAACGTGCGGAAGAAGACGGCCGACCGCCCAGCTCAAGGTGACCCAGTTGACGAGCGATATGTATACATGCACGGAGCTTCCGGCACAGACGAGCCGCCAACGCCATCGACGGGAACTTACAGCAGCGGGCCCGGCAAGCAGAAGAAGTCATTGTGGTTCAAGCGATCCTCGAAGGACAGCACCTCCCAAGAGGGCAGTATCCATACTGTTGCGACCCAAGAGACACAGGCGTACAGCATGACAAGCCAGTCCACCGACCCTGCTCGATCAGAGATCCAGCCTCATGTTGTACCCCCACCGGTGCCGGCAAAGAAGAAAGGTTTTGGTCTTCTGTTTTGGAAGAGCAACAAGGGTAAATCAGAGAACACGATGGCTATTGCAGGTAATGTTTTTGCTCCAGTTGACTTTGTTTTACTGACACAGCTGTTTTTGTAGGCCCGGAATATGACGATTCTCACTCTCCTGAGCCCACCCGAAGTATTGGACAAAAGCCGAGCCGAAATTCCGCTAGAAGCTGGAATGGCTCTGAGAGCGGGGTGCGCAACATTGAGGTGCAGCAGAATTGGCTGGCTCGGCTTTTTGGTGTGAAGCCCGCCACGAGCTACGTGTGCCTGGCCATATCGCGGAAGCGAGCTCGCCAAGAAATTGCGATTCTCCTTAAAGACTGGCGACGTTATGGTATGAGAGATATCCAAGTCGACAAGGAGAGAAACATTGTGTTCGCCCGCGTAGGGGCTAAGAATTGTAAGTCCAACAGTCGACCCGAGACGCTATCATGGCTGACAAGGAGTAGACTTAAGCATCAAGGAGGTTGCATTTGCCGCGGAGATTATGACAGTGATTGAGCATGGAAAGAAAGGACACCTATGCATTGTACGATTTACGCAAGAGCGTGGAGCGGCCAGCAGTTTCCACCGAGTGGTGGACACGGTCCGAACGGTTTTCGGATCGCGATCGCTGCTTGTTGCCGACAAACGCAAGGAGAAGATGATGATCAAGACGCTCAATTCCTGAGAGTGGACGACATTGCATTTTGGCGTCAGAGAAACGGAAGCGCCATTCTTTCATGGCCGGTTTGGGCGGGTTGCTTGATTATCGGGCAGCGATGATGCCCGGAGTTTCTACTTTTCTTTCATTTTCACGTTGGGACATACGTCCAGATCCAGGAATGGCCAGGACTTCATATGGGCGGCAAGGGCTTGATTCACCAGAGCATGAGGATTGCGGCTCGACAGAGATTTCAGGTTGGTTTGGCAGGAGGAAGGTAATGGTGTTGGATGACTTGCCCAGTGGTATATAGCTGTGGCTTGTATACACAGAAGTTTGGAGGATTGGGTGATTGGAGACCGCCTTGCCAAGGGCGGTAATGGTTACTCAGCTTCCTTGTACGGTTGGCAGACCACAGTCCATAGATTCGAGCTGCACATTAAAAGTTGATTGTTACGATAGAAGCCTTGGACTCAAAGCACAGTGATATGTTCAGGAGTCGAGTCAGCAGGATGAAGCTACAAAACGCACTTACAATCGATGTCGGAAAGGCCCGGAAACAGTCGGCTTTGGTGGGGAAGCTGATTGGGCCTAGGAGAAGCTGGGGTAACGAGAGCAAACCTCGGCATCTCGGTGAATCGGATCGACATAGCTCTGTGGCAGAGCTCGGATGTTCTTGACTCTGCGTCACGAGCATACAGATGGTGGGGAAGTTGGAATGGACTCGTGGTTCAGTGGTGGTGTGGAATATGGTAATTATCATAGCATCGCGGTTGATGCTGAGTTGACGGCCAAGGTAGGAATTCCACAGCTGCACCCCAGCAGAAGAGCTTCAATTGCGGGCCTTGGCCGTGGCTCCAATTTGGGCGCCGGCGGCGACATGTGCCTGTTCTTATCGCGGCGGATCCGACTTCGGCCCTGACCTGGAGCAAAAAAGTCTCCAGGACCCTGGATTTACATGAAGACGCAAGCCTCGACCGGAAAATATTTTTCAGAGTTGCTCGATAGGATCGAGTAACAGAATTGAAGCAGCCAAAGATGCTCGAGTCAGGACGTCAGTGCACACTCACGATGCATGCTCCCAAATCAAAGACGGAATTATTAATGAAGGGTTTCTTTCACAGAAGGTCTTATCGGTGTTTGACCCCACCCCTCCGTCTGCCCGTCCAGTGGAGGTGTCAGAAGAAGGATGAGGTCACTGTTGCTCGGCCAGTGGTCAATCCCTGCCCAGTTCTGATTTTGGTTTTGCCATTTCGCTGCAGCGGAATGCACCGACGCTTTGGAGAAGAAGGCAGAGCACCTCCGCAGGAGGAAGGATGGGATGAGGTACATTCCAGCGGGCGAGGCGGGCAAGCACATGCAAAGTCACAGACTGGCATCTTGTCTGCAGTTCGGCTCTGCGGTTTCACACCTTTCCCTTTTCCCCACACTTTCACAAGCGTCACTCGAGGCGCGTCTTTGATGAACCCTCCGTGCTTCATGGATGGCTGTCCAACACCACAAGGCGCATGGACGTCTCCTCCTCTTCTCCCCGCGGTCCGGCTCTGAAGCTCTCCATCCACCCGAACCAGCCCGATCACTGCCGACCAAGGTTGGATGCTGGCTGCTCGTCCCTAGGCACTCTACCGTCGAGCAGGGCGGACGCTATTGGACGGGTACCTTGAATGGAAGGTCATGATACATCCCCCGCCGGCGTCCATGGGGTCCGTTTGCGTGTACCTCAAGTGGAGCCGGTGAGGTTCCTGGGGTCTTTGCGTCTTGCCTCTTCTGCTCCTCGCATGCATCATTCCCCAGGCCGGGGGGCATGTCATGGATGGGAGATGGGCGCCGGCCAACCCCTCGCTCGAGGCGACTGTGCCGAGCTTGCGACAGCGGCACTCGTTCCTCGAACCAGACCCGTCCAAAAGCTCTCGACTACCACAATTACATACCATTTTCCCGTCATCTGTAGCCGGCAAACTTCCGTTCTGTCGCCTACTTCTTCCAGAACGTCAACCCTTTTCTTCCTGTCCCAAACCTTTTGTGATCAATTGCTCTTCAACTTCGACCTCTAAAGATACCCCTCCATACAAACGCTTACCACAACTGTCGTCCTGTCTCACAACTTAGCTGCGCATTCTTCTAACACGTGAAACCCGTACCTACGAGCCAGCCATCCGACCACAACCGACGACGACACAGTAAACACCATCACCAAACATCGCAAACATGGCGACTACCGAAACGATTCTCCAGGGCGTCAATGTGTTGGGTTCCATTCAGGAATCCCAGCGCAAGATTTTGACCCCCGATGCCCTCGCTTTCCTCGCCCTGCTGCACCGCTCCTTCAATGCCACTCGCAAGCAGCTGCTTGAGCGCCGCAAGCTCCGTCAGGCCGAGCTTGACCGCGGCGCCCTGCCCGACTTCCTCCCCGAGACCAGGCACATCAGAGAGAACTCCACATGGAAGGGCGCCCCTCCGGCTCCCGGTCTGGTCGACCGTAGAGTCGAGATCACCGGCCCGACCGACCGCAAGATGGTCGTCAACGCCCTGAACTCAGATGTCTGGACTTACATGGCCGATTTTGAGGGTGAGTCTCCAAACGTCGTGATCCGGTGTGACTGTCCCCTTCAAGAGCTGACGGATTTCCTTGCGTAGACTCCAGCGCGCCCACATGGGAGAACATGGTCAACGGCCAGGTCAACCTCTACGACGCCAACCGCCGCCAGGTCGACTTCAAGCAGGGCTCCAAGGAATACAAGCTGCGCACCGACCGCACCCTTCCCACGCTCATCGTCCGCCCCCGCGGCTGGCACCTCGAAGAGAAGCACGTCACTGTCGACGGCGAGCCCATCTCCGGCTCCCTCTTCGACTTTGGCCTCTACTTCTACCACAATGCCCACCAGACCCAAAAGATTGGCATCGGCCCATACTTCTACCTCCCCAAGATGGAGTCTCACCTCGAGGCCCGTCTGTGGAACGACGCCTTTAACCTCGCCCAGGACTACGTCGGCGTCCCCCGCGGCACCATTCGCGGTACCGTCCTGATCGAGACCATTCTCGCTGCTTTTGAGATGGACGAGATTATCTACGAGCTAAGAGATCACTCCTCCGGCCTCAACTGCGGTCGCTGGGATTACATCTTCAGCACCATCAAGAAGTTCAGAAACAACTCCAACTTTGTTCTGCCCGACCGCAGCGCCGTCACTATGACCGTTCCATTCATGGACGCATACGTCAGTGGATTGTCCCTTTACGATTGATACGCAGGATACTTACTTTGCAAACAGGTCAAGCTCCTCATCCAGACGTGCCACAAGAGAGGCGTCCACGCCATGGGTGGCATGGCGGCTCAGATCCCCATCAAGGATGACAAGGCCGCCAACGACAAGGCCATGGAGGGTGTGCGCGCCGACAAGCTGCGCGAAGCGCGTGCCGGCCACGATGGGTTCGTTCTTACTACTGCCTCAACTCGCCGTCGAGTCAGCCACTAACACGGAGTTGCAGAACTTGGGTTGCTCACCCTGCCCTGGCCGCCATTGCTTCTGAGATCTTCAACAAGCACATGCCCACGCCGAACCAGCTCTTCATCCGCCGTGAGGATGTTAAGATTGGCCAGAACGACCTGCTCAACATGAACGTCCCCGGCAGCATCACTGAGGAGGGCATCAAAAAGAACCTCAACATCGGCCTCGGTTACATGGAGGCTTGGATCCGTGGGGTCGGCTGCGTTCCCATCAACTACCTCATGTAAGTGAATACCCGCTCAACTACAGATCATGAGAGGAACCGAGGAACTCACAAGACGCAGGGAGGACGCCGCCACCGCCGAGGTTTCCCGCTCCCAGCTCTGGCAGTGGGTGAAGCACGGCGTCTCGACCGACAAGGGCAAGAAGGTCGATAAGGCCTACGCCCTCAAGCTCCTCGAGGAGTCTGCCGACGAGCTCGCCAGGAAGGCGCCCAAGGGCAACAAGTACCACCTCGCGGCGCAGTATTTTGCCGGACAGGTCACAGGCGAGGATTACGCCGACTTTCTCACCACGTACGTTTTACCCCCCCTTTGCTACACCCACCGTTTCTCGATCATCGCCCCAAAGTTCTGAGTTTTCTTCCCTGTCGGCGATGACTCTTCATTGTGGCTTCCGGTGATTACATCTACTATCGCATGTACTAACGACATGGCAGGTTGCTCTACGACGAGATCACGGCTGTGGGCAGCGCGCGCCCCGCTTCCAAGTTGTAATTGCCTCGACACCCATCGCTTGATCGATGTCTGATTTGAAACGGGGGAGGCGAGAATGTACGCGTGATGGATTTTGAAATGATCTGATAGCTGAGAACCACCCGACTCCGGAAAGGCAATTGGATAGTCGGGGCAAAGGATGTCTCTCGGTTGAACGGAAAGGTCTCGGGGTGAAAGCTTCGTTGGAGAATACTGGGAAAAGCTATTGAAATGGGAATTTGGGGAGAAGCTACTTTTGGTTGTATTGGTTCACGATTGTAAGAATGAATGAGATTGCCAGAAACCGTTTCTTTTCTTTGGCAACATGCCGTTCCTATCTGGTGGACGTAAGCCACCGCCCTCCATCGCCTACGCGGGCCAAGGTTTCCCGTCTCGAAGTTGCTCATCACCGGAATGGTCGGGGCACACCATAATTTTGGGTCGCGGTTGGATATGGCACTTCACCGGTTGTCTTGCTTCTCAAAGAGTTTCCGGGCTCAAAGGCCTGTGAGGCGTAGATGTGGCCATCGTGGCGGAGGACGATGAGCCCGAGGGACTGGTGGGCGTTGCGGCACGGTGGTTCAAAAAAAAAACCCGGCGGAACAAGAAACGAACACACGATGAAAGACACACCCCCGAGCCGATATGTTTGCTTGGCCGGTGATGAAACCCCTATCTATACACATGTGCGTTTGTGTGCGTCCTCAGACATACTGTCGGCGTCGACGCTCGTCTCGGCGTTGACTCCGGCCGGAGGGGTAGAGTGGTGACGTCTTGGACTCTTTCGGGGGCCGCTTGAGATGGGAACCCCCTCTCAAAAGATGAGGTTCAGAAAAATCGTGGTTCGATGGCTATGCAGGAGGACGGTCTCACGATACGTCGCCCACCCACAGAGAAGCGCGGGCCGCCGCCCGCATGTGCGACATACATAAGGGGTGGTGGTGGTGGTGGTGGTGGTGGTGGCTGTCGTTCACGCACGCGTGATGGGTTTGGTAAGAGACGAAGTGAAAGCGACAGCTATTGGTCGGGAATCACATCGTCATGGTTTCTGCTTAATTGACCTGTCACAATTCTTGCGTTCCAGAGACTCTGCAAAGTTCAGGTTCCAAGGCCAGAGAGAGTAAGACCCTCGAGCGCGGAGGAGGGTGTCGAGGGTTCATGTCGTCGGGAAAAGGTTGGAGGCCCCGTGACCAGGACGGAGCGGGCCGTCGGCAGTGAACGATGGAAGGTGGGATTGGATCGGTTTGGCCTCCGGTAGACAAATAGATGCACGACACCGAAGCCATCACCGAAGGCTGAGTTGGAGAGGGGGAGGGGAGTGGACTCGCCACCGCCGGAACGACTGGAGCGTTTTCTTTTTCCCAACGCCCACGATTGCCTCATGTACGTTACTATCGCCATTGGTTCAAAGACGGAGATGATCTTTGCAATCCCCATCGGACTGGGCAGGTGATAGGTGGGGGGGGGGGGGGGGCATGGGTTGCCATATCTTGGATCGTTGTTTTGACCACTTTGGGATTGGCAAGTGTCCCCTCCGTACGGGGTCAAACTGTTGATCGGGTGACTTTGGTTCTTTCTTTCTCGGTGTTCAGTTTCTCCTACATTCACTGGCTTTGCCGCAAGTCATAGCAATGTGATGCGTCATATTGAGCGAAAGTGAGGGCAAAGGGAGTGTTTCCAGATGTCTGTGTCAAGATTCAAAATATGTTAAACATGGTTCAACTATAACTCGTCACTCTACGACGGCAACAAACGTTTCTTTTCGATTGCCTCGCTTATTAGTCTGATCAGATATGATAGAAGTGATAAGCCCCCCCCCCCCCAAAAGAGGGCGCGAGACGGTTTGACGAGCCGCGACGGCGTTGGACGGCCGGGCGGAGGTTGTGTCATGATCCACGGATTGGGAATAAACCCCTCCGACTATGGTTGCACAAAGCAAGCGTTTAGCCTTTGCGGTGTTTAGATCTCGGTGTCTTTGATCTTGACGGCACAACTTGGCAAGGACAAGAAGGAAAAGTACGCCGAGAAAAAAGAAATAAGGAAAGAAGCTACTGCGTTTTGCTTTGGTCTCACCCGAGTGATGTTGTTTCTGGGCCGCGACTCTCATCTTCCGTGTCGCTGGAAAAGCCTCATAGCTCAAAAGAAAGGTCAAGAGAGACCGGCACGATGTTTGTTTCCTCTTGCCTCCTCGGTGCTCTTCGGTGATTGATAGGCAGATATGCCAGAGCCACCCCTCAATGAGCCTCAACAGAACAAATGCTTCGAGGCGGCCATGTTTCTCCTCCAAAAAGGCAAGTTGCCATATCTGTCTGGATGGTCCAGGTGTCGCCTCAGCGTCGCCCTCGCCGAGACAATTTTGAAGGCCCAATCTCGATTTCCCGCCAGCTGGCGAATGAGCCATGTAGTCTTGGACCTGTAGGCTATGATGGCCCGGGTAAAAGAGCGGACAAATGCGGAAAATCAGGTGGGGAATATCTCGTCCTCTACGTGTGTTTCTCTCACCTGGCTGTTGCGCCTATTGAAGGACAAAACAAAGCAAGAGAGAGCGATCAAGTTCTCTCAACAACGGAGGCAATGTAAACGGCATCATATTCCAATAGGCGTGAAGAATTCGGAGGGTTCCAAAGCCCGGAACAAGTGTGTCGTGTGGAGGGCTGAAATTGACTGATGAGCACTGAACCGCGGCTGCAAGTAGGATCGCGTCGACCCCATCTGGAAAACAAGTTTCACCGGATTTGATACGGGCATGACCGGGACGGTCGACAGGAGGGAGATGAGCCTTCTGGACACCAGGAAAATATGGTGAGCCCGAGTATGAAAGACGTGAGACTAGCGGTCTTTCTCTGCCCCAAGAATGTCATGTTAGTGTGATTGTGTTTCCCAAAAGCAATTGGGGCGTCTCAGACCTCATTTTAGCGCATTGTGCTGCACTCCCCCCCCCCCCCCCCCCCCCGAAAATGACCGCAGGTGTGTGTATCAACACTGAGGCAGTGAAGGTCGCGGTGCAGCTGTGATGCAGGGGTATCATAGCTACTTTTGCTAGCCGACTGTCGTGTTCAGAAGAACGGGATCCAGAGCTTAGTGAAAAGAAGGGATGCATCTAATGCAATTCTTCGATACTTGTTGGAGTATGTTGAGGAAGTCTCTAGCCAACCCAGTTGGACTCGTTGGAATAGCAGCAATATTTGCAATAAGCTTTCAAGACCTCAATCCGCTCGCTCTAACGTGACGAACCATCGACCTTGTCATTGCTCGTTACTGGTATTGAATAGTCAAGACCACCTGATAGGTGATCATTCGGCGAGATCGTGGTCCGTTTTTGTTGTCGGTCATATTGCGTGAAAGGACGCGGTGGACTCTTTACTCCTATGCGCCCCCGATAAACTGTCCAGACTATCGTTGCTATTGATGTTGAGCGGAGCATGACGAGCCGCGAGGCTGCGAGAACGATTCGTATACTCAACATGCTCCGTGCTTGAAGCGAGATACAAATGCGCCCTGGTGTTCATTTACAGGACGATTATGCCCGGCCTTGGTGAATCGAGGTTCTGTCTCGCATACGCAGGGCTGACACAAAACAAGAGCATCGTCTCAGGAGACCACGGCTCGCAGGATCCATTGACAGCGCCACTTCTTTCATTCAGCGCGAGTGCCAATGACCACCTCACATTGCTGCGAATGCGTCGGTCCGGAGCCAGAGAGAAGCATCGTTGATTTCTTTTGAGCGTGCCAAAAGCATCTCGTGTATTTGCTCATGACATACATTGGCTGTGACATCCAAAATGGGAGGTGAAGGAAGATGTCATGGAGAACACATCTTCTTGGCTAATGATGCCTCTTTCCACTTACGAGAAGACTGATTCAGGGCGAACGCGCCTGAGGGTGTCGAACTCAAAACGGCCATGTCTTTTGTAGAACGTCGTAGTGACCATGAACAATGGATGGCGGCCCAGGACGAGAAATCGCCGACTTGGTTCTCGCTCGGGATAGCTAGCTGATGCCTGCAAGCGTATGCATACTTACAATCTCGCCGAACGTCGTGGTTTCAAGGCCATTCAGCCAGACAATCGGGAAATCCTGCAACCTGAGCCCAAGGTCTAAGACATTCTGGTTAGTGCAACAGAACCACGAGAAATTTACATTGGAGTGACCCGAACGAGCACACTTACCGAGCCTACGGAGCCTCGAAACCTTCGATTTTCGTATTGGCGGTTCGCACAAAAGACGTCGGTGTAGCGTCAGCGGGAGTGTCATGTGCTGTTCATTCGTACAGCTCGCCAGATACGCAGCCAAACAAAACCGGGGTTTTGTCGTAGAGAAAACGTAGCACAGTAGTTATGACCGACAAAGCAAGCAATTGCTAACAGTCGAATGACTATGGGAGGTAAGCCACTTGCTCTCTGACTAGGCAGCCCCTCTGAGCACATGTAGCTGGGGTCTAGTGTGCGTTACAGAGCAGTATTTCTGACCAAAGTCGTCGTCGGTGTCGAAATCGCACTCTCTGTGCCCTAGGGCCGCCAGTGTACTAGTAGGCTTTTCCAGTCATTGCACAATATCGCCGGAACGATGATCTGGGATCGATCGACACAGAGGTAACAAAGATGATGTCGACCAAGGCACCGAGGACGTTGGAAGTCCGTTCCAAGTATCGTGTTGTACGAGCTCCAGGCTCCTAGACAGGGCCAGAGGCTTGGTTTATTGAGAAAAACTGATGTCGTATGTGGACAAGTGCGGGCGCGGGTGAGACGGTACAGGAAAGGATGGTGTGATATGAGCGTAACAAGGATGATGTCTTTGAAAGTGCCACTTCGCTGTCCAGCTAAACCTTGGAGATCAACTAGATGGAAGGCGGTTGGGACAAGCTTCGTGGGAGAGATGGCAAGAGAGGATGGTTCAAAGGGAAATTAGAATAAAGGGAGGGCTGTCGAATGGTGGTGACGAGAGAGAGGCATATTGGGAGGTGGTTCGCGTGGGAGATGATGCTAGCAGGAGAGATGGTGAAGAGTGAACTCCAGATCGACAAGGCTGAAAGGAGACAGGCAACTTTGGTGGTGGCGTAGCTCTTTCTGGACAGGTTAGGCTTGAGGCGTGAACACGCTGTGCTGCTTCAGGGCAGGTGTGGGCTGCAGAGGTTGGCGGCTGGCAAAGGGAAGGAACACATCTTGACGGCTGCCGCGATGATGGCTCAGAGACCGTTGGAGGGTGGCGCTGGCGGTGACGGAGGAGTCGACGTGGGACGGGAGCTTGGAGGGGTTGAAGGTGTTTGAGCGGTAAGAAGAGGCTCTCTAACAGTACCTAGGTACCTTGCGTAATAGGTAGCACGGGTAGGTAAGGTGAGGTGGCAGGAGAGGAACAGATCGACGATGACGGGAAGCAGCAAATCCGACGATGTGATGTGACCAAGAGAGAGAGAGGGTGGAGAGGCTATGATTCGGAGATGGGGAAGGATGGCTAAGGTGCAGTGCTTTGGGATAGTTTGATTGCGATTGTCGAAACCTGAAGAGCGAACAGGAGGCCTGTGTGTCGTGGTCCGTCTCTGAAGCGTGCCACCAAGACCCTCACTCAAACCTAACCAGACAGCCGGGACGGGCGTCGCTAGGGGGCTGAGGCAGTCGTCCCCCGGGAACTTACCTGCCTTACCTAAGGCGCTTCAGGTAAGGTAAGGTATCTTGGACCAAGGTAAGTCCCATTACTTGGCTTTGCTTGGACTTGGACTCGGGCTGGGATGGCAGGCGGCCGCTGCGAGCCATGAAGCACGAATCAACAAGCAAACACGCACAGGCCGTCAGGGGGCGCTCACTGGGAGCCTCGAGAGAGGAAGGGACCAGCTTCCTGGGTTGAGTGGCTTTGGCGCTTACATTGTGCCGCTGTGCTGTGTGTGGAGTTCAGATGTCTTGCCTCTTTGGGAAGTGGAGAGGGATACAGAGTACATCAGACTAATACTATGTACATCGTCAGGTAGGTAAGCTAGTTGAGGTACCCGTAGGTGAGGTAGCACAAGGCGAAAGTAAGAAACAAAGTACAGGAGTCCAGACGCGACTGGCCTGCCTTGCTGGAGGGAGTCCTGAAATCCTGAAGCGCGGGGGGTGGTGCCGGGCTGGACCCTGAGACTCCAGTGTCATAGGTGCAGTCATGGCAGCTTACGGGGTGCCTGTCATTGCGGGTGGCTCGTTCCTTCCCAAAGGTAGGTATTCGTCGTACCGGACCTCACCTTAGGTAGGTACGAATAGTATCCAATGCGTAAGGTAAGGTAGGTCGAGACGGGAGTGAGGGAGGCAGGTACGACTGCCATGGGGCGACTGCCATCTGCCATGGGGCTGCTGCCACCTCCACCTTCCACCTCCACCCGTGGGCCTACCTCCCTCCATCTCCACCCAACTTACACCACCCGCCGATGAACACGTTCTTTTTCTTCTCCCTGCCCGTGCCTCATTGTCGGGGCCAGAACGCCTCCTGTGTTGAGTCGCCTCCGTCTTGATCGCAGATTGCCATTCATGGCTTGCCAGCCGTTGCAGCCCCGACCGAGCTCTCGGATTCAAACCATTCGCTTGGATACAGTACCCCAAGCCAAGCCAAACCAACAGACCCCAAAGCTTCTTCACCTCGATCCTCGAAACTGGGTCCCACGACGTATCGTCACCTCAATCAAGACCCTTTCTTTCTCTTACTCATCACCCTTTCAACCCACCCGATCCTCTCGCATCATGTGCCAAGATCCGAGAACATGACCGCCCCTCTCTCTCTGTCGACCAGAACCCCGTACCGGAACTGGCCAAGCGCCGCAGTAATAGCTGAAAGCTGTCACCGCCGGACCGGACCAACATCACAGCTCGCCAACCCACCGTCCTGATCAGTCGTACTCGCCGACAACTCGCAGCAAATATTGCATTTGCCCCTTCCTAGCACCACGAGAGCCCGCCCCTCGACAGACAGACAAACCAGTCGCCCGTCACCCCCAACTTGCGGAGACTCCCAACCTATCACACGCCGCCCGCCCATCTAATTTTCATCTCGGTCCCGATGCCACCCTGCCCGCGTTGCACTGGTCTGACTTGGTCTGGCCCGGCCTGCCCTTGGCCCGTCTACGGTCTTGCTAGCTCTGAAAGCCTTCCCGCTCGACCCCTGACAAGGCCTGCCCTCTAACCACCATGGTTTGTTGCCCGCCCAAGGTGGCGCTGATCCTCCGCCTGCGAAGCCGATACGCCTCCCATGCGCCGCATCTTATTGTGCGTCTGCCGCCTGCCTGCCACCACGCCGGGTACCAATGCCTGCAACAGCAACTGACGATAGCCTCAACTTCCACCATTTCGTTCATTCATTCTCCCTGCCTTCGCTGGCGGGATGGGGATCCATCCTGCCGATGGCCCTTCCTCACCCTTGTTCTTGTCACCATCCGCCGTCACTCGTTATCCGTGTCAGGTGTCTATCCGACGCGATGGATGCCCGGATGAGGTCCCTAACATGCACATACAAACACCAAACAGGAACCATCCGGGGGGCTCGCCCGACAGGTCGGAAACGCTCCCTCAGCAATCGACACTATCCCCTGTCCGTGACAGGGCTCGGAACCACACTACGTCCGTATCGCTGGCTGCCTACAGCTCAATGGCACCCTCCGACAGGGCCTTCCCTACCCCCTACCTTGCCTTACATGCTGCGTGTGGCGGATATCGACACCCCCGACGACGCGCCTCTGCCACGCCTCGCCCGCCCGCCTCTGCTCAACCAAGACTCCTCAAACATAGGCTTCTGTGAATACACTACTACGAGTGCTGACCTTGGGACCATGGCTTCAGAAAGACGTTTCGAAATGTCCAGATCGTCGCTATCACCAGAGGATGCTTCTCACACAATCTTTCAGCGGTCTTTAGATCTCTGTCACCTCTCGCAACGCCTGCGGTCTCAGCTCTTTCTTCCCTCTCGATTCCCCGTGACAGAACACGAGTTCCGCAATCTCCCACGCCATTCTCTTGAGGGTACGTCGACTCAAGGTCGCAACGGAGGATAAACCACCCGTCTGAACAAAACAGCATGCAATTCTGTTTGCGTCCCAATCTCACTAGGTCCGCGTGTCATCCTTTCTCACACGTATCCTCTCAAAAGGACGATACACGCATCTGGTCGACCTGGCCCGGCATTGGCACCATATATGATGTTTTGTTTCACAAGCACCATCTATGCCCTCGCAAAGCCCCATCTTGTCTCGAGGCACCGACGGCCCAGGATACGGATCGGACAATGAGGCTTGATTATGTCGTCTGTTCTGAGAAGGACGGCTCATTCTTTGGCCCATTTCCAACCGTATGTGTACCCCCAGCTTCCATCGTTGGATTCCGCAGGCGTGTTACATGCTGGGAAGAGCCACGGAGACATTCTAGCCTCACTAATCAAGCATGATCAGCATGGGACCTGCTGCTGTGGCTGTCTGACGAGAAACAAACCCCTGCCGCTTATGGCAAAATGGCGGGAAAGTTTTCACTGCCGTTTTGCAACCTCGATCTGCACTACGTAGCCATATGTAATGGTGGGCAGTGGTGGCTTTTTTCCTGGCTCTTGCCATGGGTGCGACGATCCCAGCACCAGCTTTTCACTTCAAGGAGCACGTCCTGTCCTTCTCACGCATACATGACGGCCTGTGAAAAGCCACGATCTTGCCCCCACGTTTCAATCTCCAACGGTGTGCATGGCCAAACACATGCATCCGTGGTCAAACCCATCTTCTCGCAGAATTTCTACCACCATCAACAAAAGGTCCAACTTTAAGTAAAATAAAAAGGGTGTAACGGCGAAGCAGCGCAGCCGTGCCGGGAACTTGACTGACACTACATACGCGTCGTTGTTTGCCCGACGTGAGCCCAAAATGGGTTACACAAGACGTGACGCCAATCCGCAATCGCGGAAAAAGACCTACTCCAGGTAACCAATTTACATGGGTAGGTCAGTCAATTTCGCAAAGCACTAAAATTGGAAACAATATAGACATATCGAGTTCATTATCGGCTGGTGATGCAGTAGCCATACTCTCCAAGCTTGAGAAGCTCGACACCATTCAATCTTGAGGTCATGTCTCCTTTACGCGACCTTAAAGGAGGGTGCCCAGAACACGCTCCCTAATGCTCGTCAAAAATTCCCAGAAGGAGGTAAGCCCATCGTCCAGTTCAGGCTTTAGGACGAGTCCGGACTAGACTATTCTGGCGGTAGTCGGGGAGGGGAGCTGGAACAAACCTGGGGAGACAGGAGTTGAGGGAGGCATGAAGAGGCACGCGGTGTCGGGGCAGCCAAGAGCGGAACGACACCACGCACATGGAACCCCGGCGTCCCTCCCGTCTGGGAGAGGAGTGCGACGTGGGAGTGGGCCCGTGGATGGGTGCATGGGACTCGCACAAGGCACAAGCAGCGCCGGCACAATTTTGATGACAACGACGCGAACCCACTCCGCCGCAAAGCACTTACAACGTCGCTTAGGTCTAATACCGATGGTCGAACAGGCTCATGCAGCATGATGGTACGCAGGAGACATAAAGTGCACAAGGACAAGACCAACTTCAACCGTTGCGGTGAGGGATGGGACAACCAACCCATGTGAGGCACGCTTACGGGTGTTTACAATGTCAAAAGGCCCCTCGTCGACATGAGGAACAGCCCCTGCATGATCAATAGGAAGCTGCAGGCTTATGGTGAGGACATTGCATTTGCTGTCACTTGTCGAGTCACCACAGTTCCCGTCGCAATGTGGACTAGCAATGGGTGCAGGGCCGAGGCATACATCGAGTGCACCGCTTACCCAACTTCTTCCCTTTTTCCTCGCAGGGAAAAAGAAGCCACGTCAAACGTGGTCTTCTGCTGCTCAATGCCGACTTTCTCGCTGGCTCGGAACGGAAGCATCCTTGTGGCGTCCCAGCTCGGTTCGCTCGTGGGAACGGAATCTAGCCATGTCATGATCAACAGAACAAACCCGATCAAACGTGCAGATGGTCTCCCCTCCCCGCCGGCTCCGTGGCACCGTGGCACCTCGACAATGCTAAGCCGTATGCATTCCCACGCAGCTGGACCATGCAGTAGTGGCGCTCTTAGCTGGCGGCTAGCGCATGCACCTGGCGGAATGGCCAGTAGAGCGAGACACGGCTGGGCCAAGTCCAAGGAGAATCCCTGGTCCCAGCGAATGGAGCAAGTCCCTGCCTCGAAATGCTGCAATGAATTGGTTCAGCTGAGGGCGTGGCGGTCTGCAGAGGAATCGGCGGTCACGTTTGGCGTACCTTGGCTCAGGAAACCGATGGCCAGGACTAGACGGAATTGCAGGGAAAAGCAAGAAGACGGCCTGCCGGCCAAGCGACGACACCCACGTTGGACGTTGGGGCGGCATTCTACATGGCCGAGGCAGGCAAGGAGACAACACACACACACACACACACACACTTTGAAAGACCAGTGGACATCGAATGATATCGGGACTAACGCAACTGGAAAAAGAGCAAAGAAAGTAAGCCGGGTCGAAGGCGGCAGTGAACCGACCTCTCTGGGGAGTTCCAGGTGTTGAAGTTGAAAACGGACGTGCTTTGAGGCATCCCAGACTCTGCTTTGCATATGCAATTTCTCTAGTCCGGATGGCAAAGACTTCGTCTGAAGTATTGAAGCAGCCGTCACGTCAAGCTTATGAAGGTATTGGACCGGGCCGCCGCATAGTCGCGCGGCTTGGGCTTGACGATGGGATGGATGCATGACGGAGGGCGTTGTGCAAAAGCTCGAGCAGCCGCAGCGGGCTGCCATGTATGTACATGCGCCTGTGACAGCCTGTCAAGCCAGCCCACGAGCCATCTCATCATTCATCAGATCAGATGGCACTGGGGCGCAAAATTGTCCGAGCTTCAATTGGGGAGCGCGCAACGACGGGTCAACCAAACCAGCAACGATAGCGTTTCTCGCTTTACCTCGTCTGTGAACAAGCTGAACCCTGGCGGGCGTCTTTGGGGTACTTGACACAGAGCCAGGGGCCCGTGGAGACAGCAAAGAGATACCCGGCTCGACCCCTGCGGGCTGAAGCGCGAGCTGAGCGCCGCCGCTGGGGGAGAGAACCAACCCAACCCATATCTCAGATTTCCCGATGCACCCCAACGTCGACAACTGAAGTGTCAGTCCGCTTCTCTCTGCTCGTTCCGCGATGACAGACATTGGCATGACCTGTGCCGACATGGGATCTCGGCCATCGGCCACGGACGCCAAACGGGTGATTAAGATGTGCCGCCGGGTCAAGCGGGACATCATCCAACGGTATCATGTGCCCCGATCTGCCGAGGAAACAAGCATCAATCAATCCTCTCAAGCCAACAAGAAAGGAAGGCCTCGTCTGATAATAAATGGGTACGACACTGCGAAGGGAACCGCTGGCGCGTGCCCGTTCCCATCACTCTCTTTCACCCACGGGCAAACCTACTTGACCGGATTCCGCCCCTGGTATCCGTCACTACCTTCTGCGTGGGACACAAAACAGCCACTGCACTTTGGCGCGCTGAAACTCCAGGAACGCTAGATATGACGAAAATCCAAAAGCGCATCAGGTCTCGCTTCTTGAATGCAACCTCCCAAACGATGATCCTTTTTGGCCCTTGATCGCACGGGCGGTCTTCAGCACTGGTCTTCATACCGCGTCCCAGCGCCGTCATTCCCCGGTATCCGCTCGAGCTCATGGCTATGCACGAGCCCAGGTGTCATCTAAGATGTGGCGAGACGCTCCCATGCCAAGCAGGACCTGGCTTCTGTCAGCTATTGCTTTCCCCATCACGACGAGTGGACGGCCACACGCCGATTTTCGTGCCCAAAAACACCAAGGAGTCTGTGACGGTATCTGCTCTTGGTAGAGCCTCCCCCCGTTGGCCTATCATCTGTACCCAGATGGTTGAGGCAGGCTGCACACTGTACGGCAGCATTAGACACCGCAACCACGTTGGCCATCCAGTTAGCACCCGCCAGCATCACATCGCTTCAGGAGGTGGGATGTGATGAGATGAGATGGGATAACGGGAGAGCAACACCGCAGCAGACCAGACTGCGTGTTGGACCCAGATGGTGACCTCGGGTCTGTGGTAAAGGGTTGAGCAGCTGCAGGGCCTAACCCAGAACATGGAGGCAGCGTCAATGTCGCTTGTCCCGGGGATACCCCCGGGTGCGTGTAGTCGATCCTAGAGACACACACCCAAACCCAACAGAGCCCACCGCCCAGGGCAAGATGATTGACAGTGCCAGTCCAGTCCAGTCCATCACAGCAAAGAGTCCAGCACAGCGAAGCAGAGCAGAGCAGAGCAAAGAACAGGACTGTCAGCACCCTCTGTACCTGACGGTGGGCAACTACCTACGCAAGCAATCACTTCACTGTCTCTGGGATGAGGAGGTCGCGCCCGAGGACAATGGCCTAGGGTGGGCCCAGCAATAATACGGGTCAAAGTGCGAATAAGCTGAGGTTCCGGGACAGGGGTTGTGCTGGCCCTAGCTGATGGGATCCCAGCTCTCCAACCCGAGATGGAGGTACAGGACTCTTTCTCATTGCCTGCCAGCGCTCGTGCTTGCACTCGCGGGCACGGTACCTCGAGCCGGTCTGCTTGGTCACTGCCTTGCCTTACTTACAGGCAGCCGCCCATATGTGCACCCGCAGGATAGCCGTCCCTCTTCGTCTCCCGGTATATTACCCACACGGTCATTTTCCCTCCCGATCATCAGGCTGGCGGCGTTGTTACATTGGCTCATTCGTTCCGAAAAGCCAATTCCAATCTCGTACTCGACGTCGTCCAAAGTCTGCCAGTTCGGGGAAAAGAAAAAGAAGGTTGAATGGAGCACCACAACAAACACGCTTCGAGCATGATACCATGTAGCTTATTACGTCGCTCCGCCGCAAAAAGCTACCTCGCTATTCTTCTTCTGGCCCGCTACGAGTGGGCAAAGACCTGACCCAGACCCCAAACCAGATGCCAGCGGGCGAGCAGCCAAGCACATGCGTCCTGCTGCTCGACTGGGAAAGGTCAAACTCAGGGGATAAGGGAGATGGGAATCCGGCGGCCTGGTGCTGGCGTTGGTGCATGGAGGGGGATTTGGGGAGTCTCGCCTGAACAAGAAAGCAAAGCCAGGTATCCGTCCTCTGTACAGAGTACCTCTGCCTTGCAGCCAGTCTCGAGGTCAGGGTTTTGGCCTCGACATTTTGGACTGTCCGTTTTTCTGTCCGTTTTTCTTTCTTTCCAGCATGTTACTACTGCCTGTCTCTCTATTTCCCGTCTAAGACTCCAAGTAGGGCCCGTCGTCGACTACCTACCCATCTTCCTTACCGTGTCTACCATTCAGACGACACCCCATCCTTCTCTCTTTCACTCGCACACGCCGCCTATTGCTTCTTTCATCGTTTCTTTTCCGGCTGGCAGGTTGGCCCCTCCCCCCTACTTTTCTTCCTCAGCAATGGCTACTGACTGATGACAGACCTGGCAGGAACACGGCCTTTGCTCTCTGCAGAAACGACACTTGCCTCACTCCCATCCACTCTCGCACTCCCTCTTCCACTTCCATTTCCAACCCAATCACTGAAGCCAATCCACAGATACATGCGTCTTCTTACTGTGCATCCACACCCTTGAGCCCCCCTTGCCCAGGTCACTTTGGCTGCCAATCGCTCCTCACCCCCTCCCCTCCCTCCTTGTACTCACCCTCCTCGTCCGTGTGTTTCCCCAAGGCAAGGAGCCTCGCGCACTCCTGATGCCTACCTTTGGTTGTGTACTTAGCACACACCAGACAGAGGCTGACTACCTCGTCCGTCAATGAAATACTAACCTTTAATCTCCAGAGACTGGCGCCTACTTTTTGAGAAGCCCACCCCCTTCTTCAAACCCACCGTCCCGGCAGCCTGCTTGTATTCCGTCTTCGACCTGTAACGCCCAGACTCTGCTGCCCCAAGCTAAGGGACATTCAATACGCCACTGTCGCCCGTCTTCCAGGTAAGGTACCAGCAGTGCGGAGGTCAGTAGGTGTCTCGAGTGTCGAGAGCTACCTGAACTTGATTTACTCTCACCCACTGAGCTGCGTGGTGCTAGGCCTCGGTACCTCTTCCCGCTGGACCTCGATGAATGATAAGCCCGGACGACACATAGCAGAGAAGAGAGAGAGGGAAAGTCAGAGACAGAATTGCTGGAGAGACACTGAACGAGAGAGAAAAGCATACTTTTGATCACATCTCTCTTCCATCCTCTCCCCGCTTCACCTACCTCAGACATTCCAACAACTCCCGCTGTCGCCTCCGCCAGCGGAGCAAAGAATCCAATCGCGAGGTTCTATACTACTCTTTTCGTTCCGTAGGGCAGAAGCTACCCTCCTCATTATTCCATCCAGTGTCAGACAGTACACCCCCGGTACTTGGAGCTGAGGCGCCAGGGTCTTCTCAGTTTTTGGTGTCCGACTACCCATTCTCAAGCCCCCCTTCAGCCCTCCCGGACTAAAGCCTGGCTGGCTTTTGGCCTAACAAATCCTGGGTTAGCCCCCAAGACGAAGTCCCGCACCATTGCGAAGCTACATATATTCGACAGCCGCCTCCACAGTGGATGGAGGGACGGACTGGACTGGCGCCCTAAGGTGATCGACGCACGATAACTCCTTTCGACATCCCAACCAGGATAGCTTTTAAAACCTGCACAAAGCCTCCTTCGATCTTTCCATTGGCAGACATACTTTACCCCGAGGGACATCTTCTCTTTCTCATCATCATCTCCTGCATACCATCGATCTAGTTTCCTCCACTCCGCCAAGTACTTCTGAACTTTGTTTTGGACACCCTTAAACTCAGTCGTCTTTGGACATACATCTACCTGCAATAATCCCTGGTCTTTCTCTGGACACGTCGGCAGCAGCAGACTCACGATCGTGTTTGGCACGGGGTAACTGAAGTCAATCGACACCGACAGATCAGCAGCCAGGAGCGAGAAGAAGCATAAGAGTTACCGCTCCCGCTCCTTCATTCCTCAGTGCCTGCGCCTGAGTGCCAACTCTTTTCAGCCGTCGGCCCCATTTTTTCGACCATCAGCATTTTCCGGGAGGATCAACCCTTTCGACGAAGCTACACCATCAGGCAACGCCCAGCTCAAGGTAGCGGGTCACACGGAGACTACAAACCTTCTCCGTAGAGGTTGACAATCGACCTTCCCGGTTTTTTTTTTCAAAGAAAGGAGAATATTCTTTACAAAATGGCAATGGAAACCTCCCAGAGCTTTACGGCTCGCCGACAGGCGACCCAAGCCTTGCCTCCTTTCCAGCTACCATCGACAAACCAAGATATCCCTAGTATGAGGAACTATTTCAATTACTCAAATCAGATTACACACACTCCTTCACCATGGCCGGCGACGTGCACGAATCCGTCGTCGGCTCCTCCCTCCTCCTCCTCCGCAGCCTCCAACGCGCACCACTCTCCAAATACCGCCAGCTCAGGTCTAACATCGCCTTCAGGAGTGACGGGCGAAGGGCTCAGCCCCCTCTCCTCTGGTGTCAACACCACCAGCTCCCAAAGCTCACACTACTATTCGCAGCACGGAGCATGGCCAACCCCTCAGAGCTCTTCCTACGCGCTTAGCTCTGGGACACCGCAAGCCATCCAGCAATCGCCGTACGGTTCCTCACGAGCGAGCACTTACGAACAGCAATCCCCCTTGCCATACTCCCGCACTTCTCAGTCTCCAGCAACCGGCGGAGAGGGTCTCCCGGGCCCCTCCTACGGCCAGGGTCACCAGTTTTCCCAAGCGGCTTATTCCCAAGCAGGATCTACTCCAGTTAGTTTGCCTTCCCAGGCCTCTCAAACTGCGCAAACAGCCATTCTCGGTTCTCAGACTCCAGTTTCGACGCAGCCTCCCACGCCTGGTGCTCTATCTTCGAATGTTGACTCATATGCGCAGTCCCGACCATCCATTGCACCATCCTACTACGCATCCTCAGCTCCTCAGCAGTCTGGATTCCCCGGCTTCCAATCGCACACATCCCCGACCGCGCCGTCTCCCACGACTTCTGCCGGACCGGGAAGGGGGTTGGCCTCTATGCCCCACCCTTCCGGAATGGCACCTCCTCAGCCATATGGTCGATACGCTTATGGCGTTCCTCCAATGGGAGGGCCTATCATGTCGAACCTCAACACCCCAGGGCATCAAATGTCTCTCGTGTCTGGTATGGGCGTTGGTTACCCGCACCACATGGGTCCCTCGATGTATGGTCACGGCCACGGCAGCCAAGCAAACGCCCAAACGGAGCGCCCTTTCAAGTGCGACCAGTGCCCACAATCATTCAACAGGAACCACGATCTGAAGAGACACAAGCGAATCCATCTGGCCGTCAAGCCCTTCCCCTGCAACTTTTGCGATAAGAGCTTTTCGAGGAAGGATGCCTTGAAGGTATGGCTCCCCATTCTCATATTTCAATCTTTGACACTGAGAAACATCGCTAACGAACATTGTAGAGACACCGCCTCGTCAAGGGCTGCGGAAACAAGGATGGCGAGAATGCTTCAACCGACAACAACCGACGTTCGCCGGGAGATCACTCCGATGACGGGACACCCACCTCGGTCAAGCGTGAGGCATGAACTGATGCCTATCCCGGTGGCGCACGAGGGACGTAGCTGTCAAGGTTGTGCCTCTCAAGCAAGCCACCTTCAACGTTCATCCACCTCCAAGGTGGAATGGCTGCCTTGGTTACGAAACTGAATCACGTTGGCGTCAATGGCGTTCGGAAAATGGGTCGACAAATGCTACATGCAAGATCACGATTCCATCAAATCGAGTTGGTCTTTTTCTATACGACACTTTGCTATTTCTCGGGTTTAATAATACGGGGTGAGGCTATAAGGGTCGTTTCACCGGTGATACCAAAACCTTATTATAAGGCTTCACTTTCTGGGTCAGAAATCACGACAATGGGCAACGGAACCGGTGGCGAAGGAACGGATTGCGACATCTACTTTGGGTGCTCAGGAAGGGCGACACACGCAACATACCATCATAAACGGGAATAATGGGATCGGACACGGAACTCGGCGCAAGGGGTAGGGTCTTGGAGATTGCAGCGGGCGGAAATGCTATGTGGTGTTTGGAAATCACAGCTTGTTGTTATTTTGGATTCAAAGATACCAGTACAATGTACCATACGGGGTGGGGAAGGCTGTCTGGGACATCTAGTGCTATGGGGATCTATTCAGAAAATTGGACAGGTGAATAAGAAGTCATTTGTGTACAAAAGAAACTTTGAAAACCGGGGTTGTTTACCTTGATCGATTAAACTTCAGGAACATATCTCAGACCCATCTTTCGCAAGCTCTGTAGGCCAGTGACCGCGCGTCGTGGATAGTCATGATCGATGATGTCAAAACATGCGGTTCGTGACCAACCTCTTCCATCAGCTGGCCCGAGACAACCCTTCTGCCCTAGAAATCATGACCGACATGCTGCCGGACGTGAAAGTCAATCACGCAAGGGCAGCATCCGTATGACTGGTACGAGCTGCGCGTCATGGGTGAACAAGGTCGTGGGAGAATCCAGCAACCCAGGTTCGCAGACACGGTCGTCACGATGGCCTGTGGTCCGCGGTCGAGATAGCCTCGTCGTATCAGGCAGAGACAAGAAACCATAGACGTGGGAAGGAGGACACTCGGGTCTCCTTGCTGACGTGCCCGAAAATCTCCTAGACCACTGCTCCACTTGGGGCGACTTAAACCATGGAGCTATATCGTGACGCGCAGTAGCAGCAGAGCGGAAGCAAGCAAGCAAACGGGCAAGGTGAGGTTGAGGAAGGTTTGCGGGTAACGTGAAGCCTCACGCCCCACCCCCTTCCCCCCCGCGCCCGGGCCCCCCCTTTCATCTGATCTAGCTTCGCAGACTAAAAAAGAACGACATTTTTAGCTTCCCAAGTCAGGACGGCGCGGGCGTGCTGACAGGACCGGAGGCATAGGGAGAGAAACAAAAGAGGCGTATAGACGAGATGAGATGAGATTTGGGGGGCGCGGCGACAAGCACGGTTGCATGGGCAGCAATTGGAGAACTGTATCTCTAGTCCAGCCATGGTTTCGCCTCTCCGTTTTCTGCCATTCAACCACCAACGGGTAAAGGGGCGGGCCAGAGAGCGAGTGGGAGGCAGAGAGCGAACCGGAGATACAAGGCCAGAGAGGGCCGGGACCATGCAGACGCAGAGCCTAGATTCTGAGTGCTTGTCGGAAGATCGGATGATGGGACGCGGAAAGCACAAGTCTACCGACAAAGCGCGCAGTAGATCAGCTTCTTCTCCCCCGCGCATGTCCCTTGCCATAACCGATAATAAAACCCATATTTTTACTCGTTCTGTGATACTCGATAGATTAGTACGCGCGGCGGTCGTGGAGCTTCGCCCATTCCGGTCGGGAGAGATTGTTTCTTTCTGCAGCTCAGGAGCAGCAAGTCCAGCAAGTCCAGATGAACTGGAGAATCTGGAAGTTTATCGACCAATATTGGTACTCCATACATCAAGCTTTATGAGGCGTCGAGGCGTCGAGGCGTCGAAGGTTTGAAAAGAACTGCAGCTCACCTGGTGCCTCCTCCCCGCGTTGAGAAAAACGCCCATCACAGCCAGCCGCTAAGGTGTGGTGTTGGTGATGGTGGCAGCAGAAGCATGTGGTTGGTGAGTCGCCTTTGGTGCAGGCTGCAGTTAACTTTCCTCATACTGTTACGACAGGTGATGCAGTGTTAGTGAACCCCTTGCGTCGTCGTAGATGCGGCAGCGAGTCATCATTGACAGGTGACTTTGCGGTTTGTTTTTTCCCGTTCCAATGCTAAAATCCCTCACCAAGTGTTGATCCAAAAGGGTTATCGCATCGGAGCTGGACGCGTTCAATTCTGGAGGAGATGGCCCGAGTATCGCGGTGAACAAAGCCAGTCCCAAATGCCTTTCGTAGGGCAGGAAGGGGTGAAGGGGCGTGGCTGAAGAGGCGAGACGGCTGGCTGGAAGCTGAACCAAACCTGAGGTGAGCTGAGACATGCTCACGCGGAGGAATAGAAGAATAGCGGCGCTTTAGGGGATCAGTCCAAGAACAACCATCCTACTCTCTCTCGCCTCCCACTCAGCGCTCTCTGGCGGAAAGACGCCTCCTACCCGGGAGGACGAGGGGGCTTCTAACCTTCCCCTCCTCCGCTCTCCTGTCCCCCTTTACCTGGGTTTCGGTGGCATGCTGGTGGCATCGCTAGTTGACGAGCTAGAAGGAGCCACGCCATTTTTGCACGAGGGGGCTCTCAGTGTTTGTCTCCATGATTGCATCCGAACGAATTGGCATTATAGCCCTTGGTGTCCAACGGGTCCCTCACATCCCATGTTGGTGTGGTGCTACTTCGTACTCTGAAGGTGCGAGTGGGGGACCACTTGACGACCATGGGCCAACCGCGTCGACTCCTGATCGTCCTTTGTACTACCCAGAGCACATCGTAGGGTGGGTAGACACGGCAGGCAGAAGGACCTTGCTTCCTCTCCCCCCAAGCGGCCGGTCGACTTTGCGATGTCGCATATGCGCGTATCCTTGGCGAGCAGGACGCATGCCTTTCCCTATCCCAGTCGCAATAAGCATTGCCATCGGAGGCGGTGGCCACTTCCTTCACTCCTCCGTTTTGGAGAGGCATGCCACGCCGTCCTTCAGCGCCGTGGCTGCCGGTTTTGGCGGATGTTCCTGGTGTTCTTTCGCATTGCCTCTTCTCTTTCTTCGAGTCGGCGTGGTATGGCACAAGCCCTGCTCGCCACGTCGTTCCTGAGAGACGCCGTTTTGAAGGGATGTCCACGATGCCGTACGCCCCAAAGGCGGTTCCCGAAGCCGGGTGAACGCTGTGTCCACGAGGAGGAATGAAGGGGTGGAGGACCGCCGGCTGTCGGCAGGGGCATTGCCAAATGTGCCGCCGCTGACAAGGCGGAGCACACTCTGGCAAGGTATCTCGTACAGATCAGCACACTCGGAGGGAAGATAAGTCGTCATGCTGCTCGATATTCCACTTTAAGGCTAGTGGCTACCTTCCGGCGGCAGCGGCTGAACGTCCGGATGCGGGATTGGGGAATTCCATCGATATCCTGCGCTACAGCTCCGCCGCATTCCTTCCCACCAATCTCACCTCTGCGTCCGAACCAAACGAACACGGTGAATTTTGGTCCAGCGGAGGTGGGTTTCTTGGAGATTTGACTGGCTGAACCTTGAGCATCTGGGCGCCTCGGACGACACACGCGTCGCTCCGGCAATTCGTCGGCGAGATCCCGCAAAACGAGGGCGCAAACGGGAGCGGAAGAAGCATTTTGCGGCTCTATATCTTGTCTTCAAACAGTATTCGAATCCAGACAGCCACAGTAATGGCCATCGCATCGTTCGAGGTCATGGTACTCAATTGCCTGCAGTAAGCTGACGGTGACTTTATCGACCCCGGCCGTATGTCCTCTTTGCGATCAAGTTCTTTCAATGACGAAAAGCACAAGCTCAATTCAAGAGCGACGTCTTCTTGATTATTCTTTGGTCAGATGAACGGCGTGGTGTTTGTTTCAGTAACACCGCTGATGCTGTACGGCTTCCTGCTTCAATTGGGACGACCCATCTTCGTTCAAACAGAGGACAGTATTTGATACCCGAGTAGAATTCAAACCCTAGTTGATTGGAACGGGAATGATTCGTGGAAGAGATGGCGTCCGCGTCAATTTTGCCGCTCGTGTTATCTGTAAGCCAGTCATTTCCTCCCACCCATCATCGGCCTCACCTCTTCGGTAGAACGTTTTAGCACAGAGTACAGCATTTAATGTCAATGAGTGGTGGGCGCAGTTGCGTACGTTGGCTTGTCGTTCGGTTTGACAACGACTGACTTGAAATAGTGCGCAGGCTCGCGCAATTGTAAGAGCCTGTTCTAAGCAGCAAAGTCTCGCACATGCAGCCGAGGACAACGGTCACCAGGCCAGGCATGTGCCCAATGTCATCGTCGCGGACAGCTCCTCACATTCGGATATTTCCTTCCTTGTCTAAGGAAAACGGCATCGCACTTGTCGATCACTTCAAGGATGGTGACTGACAGTTGCTTGAGGTCGACCGAATCCATCCGTCGATACTGAAGAGCGACACCTTGAGTCTTTTAGATGAAGACTTCATCCTGGTCGAGAGTGTAAGAAAATTATTGGGTAGAACGGAACGCCGTTCGCCGTGATTCGGGCTGATCCCACCAAATGGGCATTCATCGGGAAAGAAGCCAGGGCATCCGTTGCAAGTCGTCGAAATAGACTCGGCAACCTGCTTCACCCGCCCCTTGATCCCGGCTCCGCGGTTTGGGTTGGATGCAGATGGGAATGTGATAGCCTGTGTTCCCCGCCTGTGACCAACCATGGCTCCAACCCACCCAATTTCTGTGGACGCTTGGTGCAGATCATTCCCCATGTCTGACGGAGACAGGTCATCAAGAGTACCAAACAAAGGAATTCAACGGCCGGAGCGGGAAAACCACTTACTTGACGTCGCCGAACTTTATTGCAGGCTGCGCCGGCGTCAGAAGCGGGTGAGTTCTGGATGGCCGGGTTGACGGGAAGCTGCATGGGGCTTTGGGATTACAATAATCCTTTTCGGCAGCAGTCATAACGAATGAGATGTTGACTGCACATGCGCTATCCAGGTGGTCAATACGACCTTGGTGTTCGAGTCGATTCACTACCCCATGGCACCATTGGTCAGGTGTTCCAACACCATTGACGGTTCCATGTCCCATCCTAGCCAGCAAGCCAAGGATGCGTTCAATCAGCAGTGTAGCGGCTCGGGCATCGGACAATTCATCTTCAAGCATTCCCGAAGCACTGTTAATCGTTGCTAGGATAGGTTGTTTTCCGGCATGGCTCATCCGGAGAGTTCGTCGATCGCAACCCACAGGAAACCCGGTGGCCGGCTCAGGGGCGGGACAAGCACGAATAGCACAGTCCATTTGCCGGCGTGATTCAAGTACCGCCGTATTCGAGCGGTTCAGAAGTGGAAATTCACTCGACAGGGAAAAGCTTCCCTGCGTTGATGGAAAGATTTGAAGGAAGATACCGCTTATCGTCATCGGAGTCGGCAGGCTGCGAAATGCCAAACTGCCATGGAATCGATCGAGTATTGCATACCCTCAACAAACTGGCTCTTCGTTGCCGTGGAAATGTTGGGAGCAATTGTTACTATAGCCGCTGATGACGAACAGGGGGTACACGGCTCTTTTTCCATGTCTGAGTTTGATGGTCTTTTGTTTGGCAGGTTTTGTCTGGATTGAGCAAACCAAACGTCTTGATTCGTCAGGACAAGCATACGCCCGCAATTGAACTCAACTAGAAGCAGCTCCAATAGAGAGTTTGGATGAGGCTGGTGGTTTGAGATGGGAGCTGATGATTCCGACTTTAGCTGAGACTCGTGCCGCCTCAAGCCACATTAGTCCTTGTGAATGCCATACTGCTTGCATCAGCTCCAAGCTGGCAACAAAGGCGCAGAGGCAAGATTGTGGATTCGTTTCTTGCTGCGCCGAGGAGCCGCTGCTGACGACAACTTCAAAAGCCGCTGGTGGGTCAGACACGGGTAGGTGTTTTCTAGGACGTTTCCGAGAACTGAAAACGGGTCACCGTTGTTTGACCATCTGAAAACACATGGACTACTCGTGGTTGAATATTTTCATCATCTGTCCGTCTTGTGGTCCTTCGATACGGCCGTTCATCGTGAAACTGTAGCTGATTGCTGTTTTGGGTAGATGAAGTGAAGTTCTTGATTCGGCCGAAGAAGTGTCAACCCGAACTTCGCGCCATCGCCACGTTCAATAGGAACAGAATCATGGTAACACGCGAGAAGTGGGGCGGTATCAAACTATCGGGGCAGATGCGCAGGCAGATCGCCAATCACGTCTCTCGGACGAAGAACTGAACGGCAATCCCAGCAAAGACCGAGTTCCAACGGATGCGATTGGCGGGTTTGGATCAGACTGCCAGGATGAGTATTGTTTTCCAAAGGGGAGACCGGCCGAGAATAGGTTGGGTTTTGTCTTGATTTTGGACGAATGCTCAGATTGGCCTGAACATCATGCTTTGGTGACGACACATGAGACAGTCTAGCTGCATCTCTGAGCCCCATGGTAGCAGCCGCAAGTGCACCCTGAGCTTGTGTCGAATAAGCGTGATATTGACTCAAACGAGGGCCCCTTGATATTGCCAAGCTCCCTGACCAGACCGCCGGCGGGCACATTCCACCTCGCACGCAATCTCAAGTTCGAGGGTGCGTATTTGAGTTCTGTCACGCCTGGGCTTGGCTGGACTGATCTGCTTCGGCGGCCCATGTTCGTGTCTCCAAATGGTTCAGAAATCCGGGGGAGTGTTCTATTCTGGGAATTCAGAGGCGTTCGAGTCATCCACGGTGTCTTCCGCCGGAGGATAAGGCATACCACGGCGCATATAATGGGGTCTGTTGATCGTGTTTTTGGGTAGTCGGGCAGCTAAGTGCAGTGTATCGTGATTAGCTGCAGCTCTGCATCTTTTCGTCTCGTCATTCGTTCGAAGTCTGTGTGGATAGCGAGAGACTACGGCGTAAGGCAAAGTAGAGAAAAGGCTGATGTCGGCATCCCAGATGAGCAGGTTGTTTGAGCGCAGAGTGGATGGACGTTAGAGTTCGCGTGTCACTCGTGGTAAAAATTGTTAGCAGGGCCAGGTAGCAGTACTTTCTTCTGCCCCGGGCGGGGCGAGCACTAAACCGAGATCGGCCAATCAGAAAGAGCTTCTCGGGGGCCTCCGCTTATTATCCGTCCTTGGCGCTGTCGCAAACTCCACATCTGCGCAAGTTTGGCAGGGGGTCGTCCCACGAGGCCAGTAACTTCCTTCACGGGACTCCTTATCTGCATCTCGGCATCACTGCTACGGCGAGCTGCTAACGGCATCTTAGGACCATCTGCGTCCAGCCGTCCGTCTCACCTAGGACCATCCAAGCTCCATGGCCGGTCGGCAGGAACGACAAAAAGTCACGTCTGCCCATCTCCAACATCTTGGCACGAGCCAAGTCACCTCGCGTTAATGCACAACATGCTCTTGTTTCGCCGTCGCCTTGCGAGTCACCATTCGTAACGCCCTCCCTGCTTGAAGCGTCTGAAGATCCCTCGCAAACCTTCTCGCCGCCAATCTATATCACCGTCTTCGCCGCCTGACCCTTCTCCTCCACGCTCCGTCCGAAGAAGATCACGTCGCTCTCTTTCACATACGTCGCTTCGAGATCTAATATCTAAATACACGGCCGGGACTGGAGCCTGGTTGGAATTTCTATCCCTCGTCACTCTCTAATATCAAGCGCTTTGTTTCTTTCACGACAGCGTCGACCGCTTCGCACGTTCGAACCGCCACCATGGACGCTCTTATGGCAAGGCATGGGGGAGATGAGCATACGACGACGGGAACGGCCACCGCCTCCGATGCCATGCCCGGCATGGATATGGGATCCGGATCGATGAACATGAACGGCTCGACCAGCAGCGGCTCAAGCATGAGCATGATGATGATGACCATCTTCCAAACCAACCTCCGGACCCCACTCTACACTGAGACCTGGACTCCGAACAGTGTTGGAACCTACGCCGCCACCTGTATCTTCCTGATTTTCCTCGCTTTCGCCATGCGCAGTATGGTTGCCCTCAAGTCCATTCAAGAGAAGCGGTGGTTGGACAAGGATTTCAAACGCCGATACGTCAGTGTGAACGGCAGACTGGGAATGGCCGACAAGATGTCATCCGACAGCATGGCTCAGAAAATGGTCCTCTCCGAGAATGGCGTCGAAGAAAATGTCACCGTCGTTCAGAAGCAGCACGGTATTTGGCGACCATGGAGATTTTCGGTTGATCCCGTCCGGGCACTGATTGACACGGCCATCGCTGGTGTTGGATACCTGCTGTGAGCAATCATCACCCGCATTCGATTTCAAACGTGGTACTAATGGGCATATAGTATGCTGGCTGTCATGACAATGAATGTCGGCTACCTTCTCTCGGTTCTCGGCGGTGTCTTCATGGGCAGTCTCGCTGTAGGCCGGTTTGCCACCATGGGCGAGCACTAGGCTATCCCAATTTGCGACGACTTTGCGGCGGACATGACCGGCTGCAGTCTGGTTGACAGGCTGACGAGGTCTTCTTCCGCGGTAATCGACCAGCGGTCGTGGACGCTGAAAAGATGGAAACGAGTTATGCGACCACGAGTACGGACAGTTACCAACCAGCTTAACCTTCAACAACAAACCTTCAGACTTTTGGGATTTTTTTTTCTTTTGGGTCCCTGTCAAGGGAGCCTCCAGGCATCCAGTGGCTAGTATATGACACTCGTTCAGAGGTGCTGTAAATAGCACGATTACATACTGCTGTGACGGTGATACTGCCAACCTGGCAGCTATGACAAGAAGCCGTCGCGAGTTTTGGTCCCCAAATGCCTGGCGTGGTGTTCCTGCCCTCCTGCAAGTGATAGTGACGAATGTAGAAAGTACAAATCCGCTGGGGCTAGCAACTGGTCCGTGCAGAAACCTTCTCAAACCCCCTCAGCCCTTTCCCAATTGCGCTTCCTCACTAACCGAGACACTATCATGGACCCTACCAGTGCCATCTCGCCAGGCCATCCATTCTTCATGTGATACATTTCCACTGTGGCCGAACCGGACAATAAGTGAGCCGCTCGCTCAACGGGATAGACATGTAAACACCACCAGTGCTGGCAAACAAACACGGATTATTAGGTAAGCTGTCGATTGCATCAGCCAGGACCCTGCCCAGCGCCCACTCACTGCTGCAGGTTGCACAGACGACGACCAGAAGCTAGTGCTCTTGGGGAAATCTGCCCATCGTCCACGATAAGATCCACGCTAGGCATTTGGATAAACACTTGCTCTGCTCCTGGATCACGTTACTCGGGCGCCCTGGGTACGATATTTCGATATCGTCGATTCTTTCACATGTTCACATCCTCACGAGTACGGATACGTTGTGATTGTCGACAAGCAAGCATCC
The DNA here is from genome assembly GCF_013390185.1 of Colletotrichum aenigma. Taxonomy (NCBI): domain Eukaryota; kingdom Fungi; phylum Ascomycota; class Sordariomycetes; order Glomerellales; family Glomerellaceae; genus Colletotrichum; species Colletotrichum aenigma. The sequence continues at coordinate 2,178,260 of NW_023500914.1, forward strand.
TCCCTCCACAACTTCCGAACCTCCGAGTCGTGGGGCCTGAGGGCAACGTCACCCGGACCAGGCGCAACCCCCGATCACTCCGTGGGAGGTCTTGATTGCCGCACTTTCAGAGGGCCCGTCTGTCCAGAGAGCTTGTTTCTGCCCGTTTCATCTGAACCACTTGTGCGAATAGCACTTCGAAGTTTCACTGCCCCGACGCTGGCTGCCACTCAAACCACGCGGTTGGCCAATCCACGAACGAGGTCGGAAAGTTCCACGTGGCGTACAGCAAGCATGCGAATGATGCTGTCCCAAGATCCCCTCTCCATGCTAGAGCTATGAATGGCTGAGCTACGAGAGTGTACCGCAGGAGACGTCGTCGCCGCCTGTGTCGGTGTCAGAAAAACCGAAAGGCAACTCATGAGAATATTGTTGGCGCAGTTCTGAAGAAGCTTCTCAGCCAGCTTCGCTGCTATTTGCGGTGTAATTTGGGTCTGACTGGTGACTTGGAGGTTGGCTGAACCTTGCCTGTTCAGAATCATCCGCGTTGCCGCTCGTCGACTAGCTTCACGGGTCTTGGGATAGAACACCGGACGATGGAAATGTCGACGTCGACTAGACCTTAATGTTTCTGACGGCTGTATGACAGGTCCCCAAACCCGACGGATTTGTCCATGTCAAAAAAACACAAAAGCGAGGGGATGACACGGCAACTCCGAGCACTGTGTGGTACATATCTCCCATCAACGGACCTCGGGCGAATGTGGGCCTCCACGATGCTGTCCGACTCCAGCGGCTGTCGTTGGGATGATGCAGAGTTCGTGGTTGTCCGGAAAGGACAAGGACCCAGGCGTGAGGCTGAATTGCCAGACAAACGTCGGTGGAGAATGCAGCCCAACCATCCGGAGGGCAGCGCGCGGACGCCGTTATTTCAAACGTCGGAAGGGCGGCGCATGATACGCAGAGTCCGACGGGCTCCGGGGAGCGTTAAAGCGACTTCCGTTGTTCGTTCCTACTGGCTCATGATCGCAGTATGACAGGTGAACTGAGCATGGGAAGTGTTTGGAGTTGTCAACAGTCAAAACAGAGAACGAACCATCCATTGTTAGTCTTGATTACTTACTGAAGGCCACTCAGTGAGGGCGATACGACGACCCCGGGAGCAGTATCCGATCAAGGAGATATGTCCTTGGAACTCGGCAAGATAGCCTTTGCGTAGGCCCGAAAAGTCGCAAAAACCGCAACTCAAAACCAACCTCGCTCTTGGTCATCCTTGCTCACGGGGACTGTCTGCTGGCCGGTGCTTCCTCCTGAGCGGTGCTGCTGCCAATGGCATCTCCCATAACCACAGCTGTAGCCTCGTCGAAAGACATCACGACATACAACCTGCGCTACAGATTTTGCGCAAAGGTCAGCCAGGCAAGACGCAAAAAGAATATGACTGCTGCGTCTTTTTAAATACACCAACCAAATTATGCTCAAGGCTGCCGTCACAAGCGGCTGCGAATGTTATCAAGCCCACCAGGCCCAAAAAGGCAACGAGCTGTCCCTGCATCCTGTCCCAATCCAGGCAGGACCTTCCCCACCATCGACAGCTTCACCGAAATGGAAACGCGTTTTCTACCCCGCTAAAGAGACGCGACGAGCAAGGGAAAAAAAAAATGAAAGCGCAAAATGAAGCTTCGGATAAAACACATGTGATTTTTCTTGACACGATCCACGCCAAGTCATCGTCGCAGCCGCAGTCGATTTAGCAGCCGTATCCATACACACAAAAAGACGATTGATCACCACCACCTCAGCTGAAAGACAGTCAGCCCGCCAAAAGGCACCTGGAAGCATGCGTACCCAGGCGCTACCAGTTACCCCGCTGCCCGCCGTGCGGACACTCATTGCAGACACTGGCGGCAGCACCAGCAAGCACCACGGGCAGCAGTGCGCCCCGGATAGTAGCCGCTGATATTAGGCCCCCCCCAGGGTTGTCGGGTCCACAGCCAAACCGCTGAGTCTAACCTTTCCTACCACTGACAGCGGTCGCAGCGCAAGGCCGGCGCGGCGGGCGGGACTCCCAGCCGCCGAATCACAATCCGCCAGACAGCCAAAAGCAGCATTCGACTTTCTCAGCTGTAGCTGCCCTTGCATTCGACCCGATCAGCCCAAGCCCGAGCGAGGATCACTTCTTTTTAATACTTGGGCGCGAAAGACGTCGCCTTGCCTGCTGAGGAAATCCCGGTGGCTTGCAATGTTGTTTATTTCCTTCCCAATCCGACGACCTCAGCCCGTCCGCCCGCCCGCTGGCTGCGATTGTTCAAATACCGACCGTACTCGCTCAGAGCGGGTTCGCATGTGGATGCTGCGTTCTCTCCGTGAGGTAAGTCCGGCCCAACCCCCGATGTTTGGATAAATACGGTATTTCCAGGGAGAGAAAAAAAACAACATACAATGACAAAGGGACATCGACGCAACATGGATTTTGAGTAGATACGTCCACACTACACAAAGAATCATCCCAAGAAAAAAAAATCTTAATTGCAGCGAACCCGCCCTTGAGGAAGCTCACAGTGTCTCGCATCACTCCGTTAGAGTTCAGTCACTTGTCATGTCACCATGACGGCCACCACCACCACCAGCGCTCGCCACACCTACCTGCCTACCTCCCCTTCCGCAAACGGCAAGGTTCCTAAGACGACGAATGATTGGCGGTGCTGATTTGTAAGGATACCGCCGACTTGTTTCACGGGCCGTTTCCTCGTTTACTCGCAAACTGGGGGGTTAAACACTGTGGACAAAATGCTTGGTAGACGGTAGAGAGAGAGAAAGAGGGGAAATAGGCAACATCGTGAAGACGTGAAAGTGATTAGCAGTTTTGTCAGGTTAGGCCCTGACTTTCTAGTAATAGAAAAACAGCCGCGCAAAAGGTCAAGGAAGTACAGTGCTATCATACAATTCAACTGATTCCACCCCCTCTCCCGTGGCCCGGTCCTCCCCTCCCTCTTGTCCGCATAGTGATTCGTTTTCCATTTTCCGAAGCAGCTCGTCTCTCTCGTCTTGTTCCCCTGGGCATATCTCATCTGACTCCAAAAGCAATTCGGGCGCGGAAGGACGATAGAGGCAAGGTCTTTTCTCTCAAGACAGAGAGCAATAATACAGACAAAGTGTGTGTATGTGAATGTATAGTTGTTTTGTTGATTTGCCCAGGGCCGGGGTATCGAAGCCGAGTCCTACGAAAATCCTCAGGGGAGGTTTTGTGGAAGAATAACAAGAAAATAAAAAGAGGAGGTCGCGCGCGTCTTGGCTCATGATCCACGACAGAAATCATCAGAGTCCCATTCCAGGAAAACGTGCCTGCCCCAGCCGTGAGATATCATGCTCTCATGCTGAAAAAACCTAATCCACCCGCGCCGGAATCTCCTTCCATTCCCCTTCTCAAGGGCAGACCACGCGAACATCCTCCCCCGCATAAACGAAAGAGAGAAAAACTTGGCTAGCACCGCCATACAAACTAACGCGCCACGCTTCCAACCTCCCGTCTGGAGCCAGCATCAGAAAGAAAAGGCCCGCGGCACAAAATGTTGTGTTCAACGAGACCGCCTGCGCAATGCCTGTCCGTCCGTCATGACTTCTCTCTCATCGAGTGTGATCCATGTTGCCGTGTTCTCGTCACATCCTCCCAGGTGTCCACCACAAGATAGCATTAGGTCTCGCTCCGTAATAAGGGCAGTGCGCAGAAGTCTTTGATCCTCGTTTAATGCCAAAGCCTACGACTGTGGTCATTGGCCAAGGACTTCAGACCACCGCGCACTGGCGACGGAATCGAAGAAGGGGAAATCGGGAGCAAGGGAAATAAAAGAAACGTAGTGGAACGAGATGCAGCAAGTGGTAACACCGAACTTTAACGCCAAACCGCCAGAGCCTCGGGTTTGAGTAAAAGAATGCCGACCATGTCCGGTGCCGACGAGCGAGGTCTCCAGAATGCAGAGGATGTCAGGTATCAACGAGAAATGCATTGGTCATGGAGTTGTTGTTGGCTATCATGACTGGTGCGACGTGTGCTGGGGGAGACCAGACGGAGGCATCGCGTAGCCACCACCCCGTTGTTGTTGCTGAACATAGCTCTGGTAGGCGAGCGCTTGCGAAGGGTCCATGCCACCGACGGGCATGCCGTAGTTGGGGGGCATGTGAGGGTTATGGGGCATGCCCTGGCGTTGGGGAGGGAGTTGTTGCTGAGGAGGCTCTTCGGGAGAGTCGACCTGGTTCGAGTCGTCGACGCCGTTCTCACCACCCTGAGAGGGTTCGGGAGCGTTCAGGCATGCCTGTATCGCGAGTTAGCCCCCAAGGTCCACACCCCGAATGGAAAACGGGGAGAAGCCATACCTGGATCAAGTTCTTGCCCTCAGCCTTGGTGACGAGAGGCTGCAGCTTTGGTGTCGTGAAAGTGTAAACCAGACCAGTCTCTGAGACGACGAGAAGCAGGACCTGAGTACCGGTGAGGACAGAGAGTTCGTAGGCCTGGAGAACGCGTCAAGTCAGCAATTGATGCGTCGAGTACGATGGTTTGCATGCGGCCAGGCGAAGTGTGATGATGATGACAAGCAGGCGTGTGGAGGAATGCGACGGGTACTTGCCTTCTTCATAATACCTGCTTTGCGCTTGGAGAAGGTGATGTGACGACGAGACTTGTCGTTGATGAACTTGATCTCAATCTTGCGACGCTCGCGACCGCCCTTGTCGTCATCATCATCTTCATCGTCAGCGGTGCTGGGACGCTGGCGCTTGACGCCTCTGTTCTCGGCAGCGTTGCCGTTGCCAACCTGGGACTCATCGAGGTCGGTGGGCGAGGTCTGGTCGTGTTGATCGGTGATGTCGGCCATTGTGGACTTTGTGATTGTGGGATGGTATCACGAGGCAGTAAAAAGTAAAATAACGGTGGAGATGCTGCTTTGAGCGTGGTGCCGATTGATCTATACTTGATCAGGAGGCAAGGGCTGTTGTTGTGTGTAGCTTGATTCTGTCGCAGAAGAAACCAGGTCGGGACGGGACGTAACCTGTATCGAGTCTGGTGCAGAGCGGTTGCGGTTGCGGTGGCCTTGTGGTGGTTGGTGCCTTGCGAGTGGTGGAGGGTGGTGGCAGGTGGAAGGATGGTAGGTAGAGAGGAGGGACAGGAAGGAAGTAGGGCGAAGAGCCAAAACCACAACCGGGAAAGGCAGGTGTAGGTTGCTCGGGTAGTGGTGGCAGCAGGTGGGTAGTGCGTGTAGTGCGTTTTTTGCCGACCAACGGAAGCGAGGAATTTGCTGATTTAATTTTTTTATTTGCTTTGTTTGACTTTTGGGGCTGCCGTGCCTGGCATGCGCTTGTGCTTGTCGGGGCAGCGAAGGAACAGAAGTTGTCTAGGTTGGCGGTAGTCGAAATCGACTTTCTTTTTTGACAGGCGCGCCGTGTGGTTGAAGGATGGGGTGGTGGTGTTTAAAAAGGGTAAGTGGTGGTCGCCGTTCTGGTTCGCGGGTACGAAGCAAGGCAAGGAGGTAAGGTGGGAGAGAGGCTTGGCCCTGCGAAACGAACTGGGCTGCGGTGCGGGTTATGAGCCGAGCGGGTTTGGTTTGTGTGGTGTTGGTCTGCGGTTCTGCGGGTGCGCTCGAGTGGATTGGAGCGCGCAGAAAAAAGGAAAAACGCGACTCGAGGAACCTGGGACTGGGGACTGGCTCTTCGGGTCGGAGTTTGGGTTGGGGGGCCCACGGGTGAGTGAGCTGAGATCGAGGGTGATGATGTGCCTGGGAGCCTGGCAAACTGAGATGGGTACAACACGTCCGGGAATGTGCTGCAATGGTCCTTCTTTTTTTTTTTTTGTGATTGCCTTTGCACTAAACCGATAAACGGGTTTGGCTTGACGCAGAATAAAGGGTCAAAATCGAGAAATGCCGCTGATACTGGCGCCTCTTTTTCTTCCTCTCTTCGGTGGTCGATGCGTATCGGTAGACGCTTCTGGCTGTCAAGTAGTTTCCCCTGCTGTTCAAGAAACAAGCAACAAGTGTCAGTTGGGGAAGAAGCTCGATTGAGAATAAGGCGAAGGGGACTGCGGAGTGAATGAAAAGAGGATAGTGAGGTGGTAGCACGGGCTGCGGCCACGACCAGACAGTTTAAGGAAAAACGAAAGGCGGGGGGGGTGGCGGTCTTGGGCTCTGGGACTCTACGGAGACCTCAGAGACGCGACGGGGGCCTTGGGGGAGAGACCAGGGTGTCGAGTGCTAGCTAGGTTGTAGCGTACAGTGCGCGATACAAGATACCTGGCCTCGAAGGGGGTGGGTGTGGGAGGGGTGGTTGTGATGGATGTTGAATGGGTGGGTGGATGAAGAGACTGAGATGATGATGGTTATGGTGAGGGTGCCTGGGGTCAGGTACCTTTGGCTAGGCAAGAGGTGGTGGGATGGGATGGGCGGATGGGATGTGCGTATCCGTTTTTTTCGTTCTTTCTTTTTTTCCTTCCTTCTCTTTTGCTTCCCTCTCGCTCCTGCTTTTCTGGTGCATTTCTTCCGGGATGCTGCCGTGGCCTCCTTCCTCGCATATGTCACTCTATCTCCAGCTTATCTAATCACATTTCAATCAACGGATACAATAAGCTGATGGGAGAAGCAGTGGGCATCTGTGATCCAAAAACCGCAAGAGCGAATAGACAATTGAGTCCGGAACAGGACAGCATCGACGGAAGGGCTACACCACGGACGCAGACAACGGCGGCGGGGAGATGTCCAGGGAAGCGCGTGTACGAATACTAAGTACATAGGGTACCTTCCTTCCCAGCAGGACCAGACGAGCGAACGGGGTTGGTCGAGAAGGTGAGGTGGTGTCGAAAGAGGAGAGTGGGTCCTGCCACAAAGTGACGACCTCCCAAGTACCTTACACTGTTCCCTTCTCTCGTTCACATCACACGCTCCATCCCGAGTTTCTCTCCGCTGTCCTGAGATACCCCGTCCCTCTCAGGTCTCAGCTCTGAATTTCTTCAGCCCTTTCCTTCCTCCATCACCTGCTCCCAGTTAGGCTCGTTCATCCGGCAGGCGTCTTCTCTCGCCCACTTCGCCATGCATGCGTTGACGGAATACTAGCAAAGTCTCGATAACGGTCGCGTTTAATCTTCACTGACCATCAACAAAGCACAGAGTATCTGTACTCCCTCCTCTTGTCTTTCCAGGGACCCCCAGCAGCCTGCTGAGGGACGAGAGATGAGGAGAGATACTAGCCCACACCCACCTGCAGCTAAGAAGGTTTTCTCCCAGCTCAAGCCCAAGTACGCAGTACAGGCATTCGCACAAGATACAGAGAGCACTGCGAATCAGCATCAGTAGGAATCGCTATCAGTCAGTATCTCGACTACCCGGCATCTGCATCCGCACGTATCAGTACCGGCAGCGCGGCAGCACCACCCGCATCCAATATGTATTTTGCCTTGCCTTACCCATCATGTACCGCCCGCCGTGCCAAAAAACTTGACCTCCTCTTTCTTGCCTCGTTCTCTTCCACACTTTATTATAAACACATCATGGTCTTTCCTGTCATGTATTGGTCATTCAGCGCCTCCAAAACGGCATTGAGGTGCCTTGAGCAACACTAGGCCCAACCCTTGCGCCTCGCATCTGTATCCTCAGCACATAGGTACAAGTAGATAACTCAACTTCTGAGCAATACGATGCCAGAGAAACCCCCAGCACCAGCCCCAGTTGTAGTCCCCGTTCCCGATAGACGCCAAGCGATGGCATGCCCTGCCAATTGACACTGTTAGGTTGCGTCCCGCCATGGCTGTGGGGCATGTCGGTCAGGTCGCGGCCGACCGGACCAGACTCGCGCGGTCCTACTATGTAGGCTGGCTGGATTTCTGGACGCGGATTTTGGGGAGTTTCCCACGCCCATGGTCTTTGGCCCGTGGACGTCGAAGGTTAGGTTGTTTCCGCACTCATTCATGACTTGCGGCGTGCGCAGCATTCGTACCTGCTGCAGCTTGACTCTCCCATGTCTCGCCGATGCGCGCACAGGTAGGGCAGTTGGCTGCGGTACGTACACCTGTAAATAGGTACGGCACTGAGCAATATTGCTTGTCTATCTGTACGGTTAGATTCAGAGGCATTTACAGGGTCATCTATGTCATGTAGAATTTTCCTGAAAAGGGGGCGGGCGGGCAAACGCGGTGCAACCGTCGCGATGAACAAGGGGTCGTCGATTTGACGCGTCGAATCTTGTCCTTTCTTTCTTTTCCCTTTTCCTCAACCTTCCTGTCTCCTGGTTCGTCCGAGCAGCTCGAGCTCTCAAGGATCGTGTGGAGGAAACGTACCTGACTTGTCCGGTTTGGGATCTGCTCCCTGTGTCTCGAAACTGCTCTCCTCGAGTATCGGGCTAACGCAAGGCAGAGGGTTGACGGCACAGGTCGACGTCCTGTCAGAACCTAGAACATTCGCACTGGCGCTGTCAACGCCTTCTTTTTGGCTTCTCTCGATTGCGGTCGCGTTCGTGGCTTTGCCTTTCCAATGGCTTTGGCCGCCATGCGCTGAACCATGACGGCGCCGCCCATCTGTCGTCGACTTGGTTCCGGGGACAGTCCCTGTCTCTGCCGGCGAGCACGTCAGTCACGTCAGCAGAAGAAAGACACCCACGACGGCTCCAACTCCAACCACCGGTTCTCTACTGCGTATGTGTCGCACTCACTGTTGCCCCTCATTTTTAGCTCCTCAATCCCAGGGCCAGACTACCAGTGGCATCCATGGGAAATAAGCGATCGTGGTATGGGTACAGTGTAACACAGTATGCACCATGGCGACTCGTAAACGGTGGTCATAGCAGCGACTGTCCCCGAGTGGTTCCATTGGCGTTGTGGCTTCAATGGCAGCGCGATAGACCAAAAGGCCTGCTCCCGTAATGAGGGGACCAACGACGATGGGAGAAAAAAATGTCCAGCCGAACAAAATGACCGAACCACTCTAGAGAGGAGCCCCTATGGCCTCGACCTCGAGAGACACGAGGAGGCACCGCACAATATTGAACGAACGCGCCAACGAATAATTAATGATTCCTGGGCCAGGTGGGTCTGTTGCCGGCCTGTTGATTGGGATCATGGGGGAATGAATGATCGGGAAAGCGCCCAGTGCGACCAGTGTGTAAGGCACAAAATTGCGCCCCTGCTGCTTACCGCGACTAGCGGTATCGAGGACCTCGGCTTGTCTTTGTCTGCTTTCCGTTCTCTTCACGTCCGCCAATCGCCCTTCGGGTTGGCTGCTTTCAGCTGGATGATGCTCAAGTCGAGAGAGGGCTGCTTTCCAACGTCAACTTGTCACGCCCCCGCTGGCCTGGTTGGAGCAAGGTCTGCGCGTAAGGCTTCCGGTCCTTGGTGAGCAAGCACTACCCACAGCGCAACGGCTTGGACGTCGGCTCGTTGGACACCTTTGCATTGCGCATTGCATCGCAGCGCTTCTAATTAGGAGTGTGCGGGTACGTAGTCGGTATCCTGCACTGCATTCTGGAGACGGGAGTGCGTGGAACCCTACGACGCTATTTGGTTGGTGTCTGGCATCTGGACAGTGAACAGTCTGCTTGGTAACTCGAGGGATTCGAAAAGGGTGTAGGGGTAGTCCCAGGTGCCGCTAGGAAGCTGATTTCCTGGTTTGGAGAGCTCTTGTTCCATTAGGCTCATTTGCGCCCATACTCGGCACAGAGCTCTAGAAACCTGCCTCAATCAGCGGCCAGCCGTGGCATGTCATCCGCATGGGGCAATTTGCTCACCGTAGCGTGCGGCGCGACAGGCTGGCTGGCGAAGGATTGACGCTCAGCGACGTCCGCAAGCAACCCAAAGTGCGAGTTGCATCGGCCGAGAGAAGTGACGGATGGCCCGCTGCGCATCATGGCCTGCTCAGAAGCGCATGACATGCTCCCCCAGCAATCATTATCACACATCACTCCATTGATTTGCAGAGACTATCGATGTCAAGCTGCATCAGAAAATGACAGAACAAGGGCCACAAAGACGTTGGACGCACGATCATGCCGCGCCGTAGCGTATTATGGCACTATGTAGACGACTCTCATCATCTGGCAGAGGTGGCAGTTGCAGGGCCAACCTGACCAATCAGTGATTGGCGGAAATTGGCAATGGATTAGTTTGTGTGTCCCTCGACGGCGGGATCCAAGAGAGCAGAATCGATAGCGCTGGCCAGACCCAGCTCGGAGGGGTGACTTTGATGTGTCTCTGGCTGTGGGCGGGTCGATGTTCGTTCGTTCGTTCGCTCGGTCGAGATAGATGCCCCACGCCGTCGCTGACCGAAATCAAACGACACGACACGGCGCGGGCATGGGAGTGTCGTCGAACCAGGGTCTGGTTGGTGGTTTGATGGGGATGGGGGATGGGAGTCGCCTGTCGGTGCCGTCGCGTTGCGGCACAGCACACAGTGCTCGCTGGCGGCGCTGGCTGCTGGTGCTCAACATGGGACGTGCTGTCGAGAACGTGGCCCCAGAGCGGGGGCAGCCAGGGCGAGCTAAGGATTGGTAGCGTGTGATTGCAGCGGCCACGGGCACGGAGCAAATGTCGTGAGCGTGGAGTCGAGGGCCCGGTCTCCAGGGATTCTCTGATGGATGCAACTCAGTGGCCAACCTGAGTGCTCAACGGCGTCGAGTAGACTGGGTCGATGCTGGGAGAGGATTCGGAGCTTCGGGGCGGATCATGGAGGAGCACATGTTTGATGGGCAGACGGAGCTGTCAGGGCTCAGGGCAGGCAAACTTCGGGTCGCGGAGGTGTTTCCTCGCAGCGCGGTGAGCATCAGTCTCGATTGGACGGAAGCAATATACGCTTTGCGCCCTGAGCCCTTGGGGGGCCAGATGCTTTCTGACTTGTGCAGGTCAGCACTCTGTCGAAGACGGGAAAACCGCAGTATGCGTCCCGAGGACGGGAGGTGCGGTTCGGTGCGTCGGGTCGAGCGAAAGCTGCAGACTTGAGAATGCCAGTCGAAACAAGTGTCGAGGCAAGTTCCGCGATTGCATGTTGCCGGAGCGTGCCTTGGACCCGTCCACAGGTACGTAGGATATGTGGAAAAGGTAAAATTACAAGGCAGGCGTTTGCCCGCACGTGGAGAGTGAGTTGGAAAAAGCAATGTGTTTCCAAGGACCACGGCAGAGTGGTGGGAAAAAGAAAGCAAGATCTGAGATCAGCCACCGGTGAGTGGGAGAGCAGCCCGTTGAAGCTGAATCGGTCAAGGAGGTTTGGGCAGAGAAGCCTTGGCTTGTTTGGCAATGTCTCTGGGTGTTGGAAGCAACTTGGGAACTGATCAAACTGGGGTTGGCGGACGGCAGAGAAGAAAGAACGAAAGTCGCATGAGGTTGTGGTAAGCTCGTGTGAGGTTGAAGAGGCTGAGGCGGGAAGGGATAGATGAAGCCTAAACAAGGTGGGATGTCAAGCCTGACAAGGTAAGGCGTGTCGATTTTGACTTTTGTGCTCCCGAATAAGAGATCTGGACGTTGCTCGATTCGTCGTTGACAGCTTTCAGGACAGCGTTTGAAGGACCACGGACCCGGGACATTGCTGGGCTTGCCATGCTGGGCCTGGGCGGCGCGTGCTGTCGAAAGCGTGGAGGCAGTTGGCTGCTTGCTTGATCAGTGATCACAAAGAGCACTCTGTCAAGTACGGGTACCCAGGGCGGGCAGGGAAACTGGACCGAGCTCAGTGAGTCCGAGAGCCAACAGCGGTCCAGTGTTCGTACCTTAGGGTCGGGAGAGTGACGACGAGCGACGAGCAACCAACTGCGAGTTTTGGTCGTCTAGTGCTGGTGCTGGATCTGCTGTCGGGTCGGAGCTGGGTGGAATGAGATTGAGAGTGCCCATGAGGTTGTGGTGTGGGACAGTGGAACGAAGCGGGGAGCAAGGGGGCCGAGATTGGTCCAAACCGTCCAGGAAGAGAAAGAAAGCGATACGGATGGGGGGACATGGAGACGCGAACGTGCTGCGGGACAGGGGGTGAGCAGGGAAGGTACGTACCTTCACCTACCTGACTGGGCAGGCAACAGTGGGCTGGTGCCCCCGAAGGAAGGGGAAGGCCTCCACGACGGGCAAGAGGTGCAGGCGCATGGTACACTGCATGGGTATATGAGCATCCGCTCCGGAGTGAACGTCCAGCGGACTGTGGGCTGGCTATCTATCTCCAGGGCCCAGCCGAGATCCATCAGACGGGCGGCGCACCGATGGCGATGGACGGCGATGATGTTGTGTTGGACCAGGCTTGCGTATGAGGTGGATGGCGCCCGGCGTCTGGAACCACGCGATGGCAGGCATATTGGAGAGATGATGGCTGCTGCCACAGCTGCCAGTGCCAGTGCCAATGCCAATGCCAGTGCTGGTGCTACTGCTACTGCTGTGAGGCAAGAGCGAGAAAAGGACAGCCGACCATTCCTCATCAGGCGGGAGTTGAAGACCCCACACAGTGTGCGTCCTTCGCAGGGTTGTCGGGGTACATGATCCGCTCGCCGTAGGCAAAGCCCGAGTCGAGGATAATGAAAAGAATGCAGGGTAAATGAAAGGATGGACTGTGCGCACGGCAAGGCAAGGCAAGGCAAGCAAGCACAGCAAGCAGCATGGCCGTGGAGGCAGGCAAGGCAAGCAAGCAAGCAGGCAGACAGACAGACAGGCAGGCAGGCAAGCGTCTGTCTTGTTGACCTGCTGCTCGGGCTCATGAGGGGGGCTAATTACCTTTTGCGAATCGCCAGTGACCGTCTTTGCTAACTGGAAGCTAATAGGTTGCGGATGCCTCACTTACACATACCTACCTGACATATGAACATCAACATCAATATCAATCTTATCCACGACCCCATACCGCTCCATCTCCCGGGACCAGGGCCGGATGTGCAGCACGCTATTTCTCCTCTAGCGCGCGAGCCACCTGAGATTGGGAAGGAGACAGATTGAGGGCATGCGGTCCAGCCTCGATCAACCATCAAACGAACTCGGACTTCGGGCGCGCAAAGAACCTGCCCTGCCCTGCCCTGCCCTGCGGTCAGCGCTGCCCTGCGCGTTTGGTGTCAAGTCGCGGCAAGGTCTGCTCTGTGGTCCGTTCGTCTCCTCAGTACCGGCCGCGGTGAACCGCTGACCATACCCTGTCGCCAATGGAATCACCCTGCTTACTCTCGGGCGAGCTGAGGGCTGAGGTTAGGACAACCGTTGGAACAGGAAGCATTCTGCAGCGGCGTTGGCGTTGGAAACATGTTGCGGCAGTGCGTAGCGTTCACTCACTGCCTCTCTCTTCCTACCTTGTGCATGTCCTCAACACCCTCAACAGCTTACAGCTTCACAGTGTGTTTTCGCTCCAGACGTCCCGAGACATCCAAAGATGAGATGAGATGGGCTGGGGGAGCAGCGCGTGGGTAGGTAGCATGCGGCAGGCTGCAGGCCTCAGGCGCAAGTCGGAGTCGGCGTCGGCGACAGCGACAACGACCAGCGTCCCGTCAGTCCATGTTAGATCCATCCCAGGTCCCGGAAAGCTGGCGAGCTGTTGCCCATCGAGAGGAGCCTACCTAGGAGCCTAGAGGAGGAGATGGGAAGGAAAGAAAGAAAGAATACCTTAAGGCTCGGGGCCCTTCTCCTCCAAGCTCCTCCTCCCAGGAGGCCTAGGAGGCCCACGAGTCCCCAAGGGCAAGGGACGGAGAAGTACATAGTGCAGTACGTCGCCCAGTGCCAGCCCGTAGGTAGGATGCATGTATTGCGGCACCTACCCTACCGTTACCGCGCCTTCCCCACCTTCCCCAGTCAAACCCAGTCTTACCGGGCCTTTTCCGTGCACGTGACTCCATATCCCCGGGCGGCTAGCTAGGGGTCCTGCGTCAGAGATTCCGGTGAAGCACCTCGCGCCTGATTCACTCACCACCATATACCCTGCTCGCTGCTCCTCTCTGCCTGCACGTTCCTGCAAGACCTCACAGCAGCTCCTCGCCCCTTCACAGTGCCTTTTTCTTTGCTGCCGCCAACCCAACATCCAGGGCATCGCATCCATCTTTACTCCCCACTCCCCGGGAGGACGCCGTCCATCACATCCGCCCGCTTCCTTGCACGTCCCCGGTGAACTTCGGACTGCAACTCACTCTGCGTTTTGTTTCGTTGGATGACCCCGAGCTCAGCACATTTGTCGATTTATCGACCCTCAGTCTCTCCCTAGGTCATGCATGCGAAAAGCATGTACGCAGTATTCGTTCGCGGGATGCCATCATGCCCGTTTCGCTTGCGTCGAACACGGCGCTGGTTGGGTTCAAAGCTCACATCTCGCAACGCCTTCTCCCGCCTTCACACCCTCTCCGTCTTCACGCACCAGCGCCCGCCTACGTGCCCCCATGTCTTACGTCCATCCCCGCGGCAGAAAGAGACTCCTTCGGCGCAGACACGCTCAACGCCACGGCCTGTAAGCTCCCGCATCGAGGCCTCGACTCGGCTTGGGGCTAGTCACTGGCACTCGATAGTGCTTCGCGGGAATCATCGCAATCTCGCTCCCTAAGTTGTCCATTTGCGCTTGCCGAATTCTCCTCAGAACCCGGCTCATGCTACAAGTTGAGCGAGGTGCATGAACTCAATCTTGTGGGATCTGAGCCCGTTAACGACCGTCTGGTGTCTATTGTCATATTCCCCCCCAGGGATGGCCTCACTTATCAGCTGGGGGCTGGACCACCACAGCACAACACGCACCCAGGCCTAGAACAGGTAGCAAACTGTGACAGACGTGGCATCTCATCATCAACCTCTTCGCACCTTCCATGCGCCATCTCAGCGGCTCTCAGGCCTATCTCGGGAGCTCTGGGGTCCTTGAGATTCGCAGCCCTGCTCATCGGGCACCTGCGGTGTGCGCACAGGTCAACTTGCATGCTCTAGCTTGGTATACGCACTTGCAGCGAGCAAGTTTTCACGCAACCTTTGAACCTATGAAGCGTAGTTCCGAGGGGCTATGTCCCTTTGCTGATGTCTTGAATTATCATACGAACTCGGCCCGGATCAATCTTATCATTACTGTCACGAAGGAGCTGTCTTGATTTACGAACGTCATCTTAGCAACTGAACAAACAGCATCTCGCCGCGGATGTGGCACGGCTGACTGCGCTGACTTCAGCTCAGAAGATTAAGCCATTACCCATCCAAGAGACGAGGCCCGTGTGGCTATTGCTTCTGCGAAGTACTTTCCAAAAAAGGAATGTTGCAGGGCAGGTTTGGGGGCTTCAAATTGCCTACCAACCGACAGGACTGATAGGCCTCGCCGCCACTGAGGAGAATCTGCATCTTTCAAACCCTCGATGGGCGCGTGTAGTCAACGATAATTCGATTCCCGCTCTTCCATGAAATTCACGGCCCCGGTTGTCCAAGTCTATCGGCCGAGTTCGATCACGCTATGCTCTCTATGGACAACGAATCCAGCTTGGCGGGCTGCCTTGTTCAACGGCCTTGAACCATACGTTTCTGGGACGATCGCATGGCCAACTAGCCCCAGTCCAGTACGCGTCGCATGTGCACTGTCGTCAAAAAGACCGTGCTGCTAGCGGTGCCTTAGGGATCCAGAGAGGATGCCCCTTGAGCTGTCAATCCCGCGAACGCTTCACTTCCAGACGGACCCCTCGCCATCGATGAATTCGGATTGGCGAGAACTGTGCAGAAGCATGCATCTTCTCGAACAGCTGCTCATTCGAGGGGTCGGCGACCTCAAACTGTTCAGACACTGTTGCTGCAGCTGTTGGCCCCGTGTGTCACCCCGCCTGGTGCCATCTCCACAGCTCCGGGTCCAACCTCACTCCGCAGCCCCAGTCTTGCTTAAAGATTCCTCGACAGATCCTAAGCCTTGGCTCGGCTGCCTCTTCCGCCTTTGACGGATGTAAAAAGCATCTCCGAAGACGACGGTGCTGACAAACGTTTCTTGCTCTCGGACCCATTTCATGCGGCTAACGTCTTCCAAAATAGCGATTGTCGCATGTTGCCACTTCGCCGGAATGCCTCTAAACACTTTGCATGTAATTACACACAGTGGCGAGTCTCTCGCTTCACGTTCAAACTCGAAATCTGACCTCATCTCATGCCATAATTTCCCAGGCTTTCAGCGCATCGCTAGGAACATAGAGAGATGATGCCGATTAGAGTCTCGGTTTCGGTATCAGCCCGAGTCCCTGAGCGAGAGCTTTGTCCGAGCATGTGTCGCAACCTACAGACTGTGTTCAACCGTCTTCATCCGGTCAATGTGACGGTCCATCAAGTGCGCGCCGGCGCGCAAACGCCTTTAACCTCTTTGGGGCATTCTTCGCCAGCTGGCTCGTGACAATTGCGAGAGGGTTGCCTCTTTCGTGGACGTTTCCGAAGGAGGTCGTACAGCCAGCAATTGCCCTAGACTTTCTCTCATCTCAAGACCTCCGAAAATTGAGTTGACGGCGCAGAGGCAGAGACCACACGCTCCCAAGAACGTCATTCCTCACTGAAGCCCCCCTCCCTGGCTCCCGCCCGAGCCTGCCTAAATTTCCCTCTGACAGCGGTGTCATTGCTTTGAGTTTGACTGGGAAAGTAAGCAACTCAGAGTTGTCCCAGGTCTCTGGTTCTGAACTCTCTTTGGTGATTTGCTGTGGGCTGTTTGGCATGTTGCGTCAAGTTTCATGCCTCGGCCCTCTCGTAGAGGAAGAGACCGAGAAACCTCGGCGGCTGATAAGGGTGTCGCGCTGAAAAACGACAGCATTGGCATGGCAGCTGCCAAATCTTTCGGTCTGTAATGACGATGGTTCCTGTCACTGTATCAAGTTTCTGTTTGGTGGCTTTGCATTGTCTTTTAACCCCAGACGGCCCAGGTCTCTGGCGTTTGGGAAACGAAGTGCATGATATCTTCGCGAAATCATCTTGAATCGGGCAAGCGTCTTCTTCTAGGGAAGGTGTTATGCTACGGTCTATTCCACATGCCGAATGTCACGTTCACGCTGTGCTTGGTTGCATGTGTTCGTTGATATAATTCAAGGCTGAGTGGCATCTTTGGCCATCTGTTGCCGACTTTCCGAGGTTGTCTCGTCTTGCATGGTATATAAGCAATGAGATAACACAGTCTGAAGCAAAGAAGTGTTCCGGAGTGAAATGCCGAAAGAGAGGATGTCAAACAGAGGGACAGCAGAGAGCAGGACAGCGACGAGGATAAGTAATCGGCGAGAACTTGATGGTAACCTTGGCCGGGATAATTGAAAAAACACAGCATCAAAAGGCAGTTGAGAGACAATCTAAAGAAGAACGATGCCGTGTAGACGAGGGGCAATTCAAAGACAGAATCCTACTCCAATGTCGAGCAAGACAAAGGAAGGTCAGCTCGCTGTCTACAAAGGCATTCATGACAACTACCAATATTTGGATTCAGACGGCCACGAAGACCAAGTTGAAGATCAGGAGCCAAGCAGGGACAATAGATCCCATACTTGAACACTAGCGAGGGTTGATACAACCGAGCAGTTGTGGGGGAATATGCTCATTATTGGGACGAGAAGTTGATGCTGCATAGAAGTAAACTTGCTAATCCTCGCAGACTGAATGATTGTCTTCTACTTTCAGTCCATCTGCGGGTTATGATTGAAAGAAACCACATAGTTTCGTTTCTTCATACATGCTGCCCCGGAAACACTCACCATCGTCCTACTGCCCTCTCTATTTGTTGACACCTACTTGCCAATGCTGAAGACATGTCACCTTAAAAGTCGTATCTGAAATCGGGATTCTCCTTATCCGTCAAGTCCGCAAAGGCGTTCGAATGCTCAATCTTCTCGTCCTCGCCCCCGTGCCCCTTGACACCAGCCTTGCCATCCTCGGAGATCTCCTCACCGGCCATGCTCGCAGGGTCTGCAGCGGCTGCGGCAGCCGTGCGCTTGGCCTTGTTGCGGCGGACAAGCAGGAACCGCATCAGAACGAGGAAAAGGTTGAAGAGGACATAGAGGCAGAAGTGGGCCGTAAAGCCCTTGCGGTAGCGCGGCGCGTCGCTGTCCTGGAAGATCTGGGGCGCCGTCATGTTGCCCGCGGCCCAGCCGATGAAGGTCATGGCCAAGGTGGTGGATTTCTTGGTCTGGCCGGCGATGTTGCGGGAGATGAGGGAGAAGATGAGGTTGCCCTCGGCGAGGTAGAATTGAGTGCAGTAGAAGGCGATCAGGAGGCCGACGCGATTGGACGCGGAGGGCGGAATGCTGTAGATTACCGCTGTGCCGATGATCGCGGGGCTGGATGCGAGTTAGTTTTCTGCTTGAAGGGAGAGAACTGGGACTTACATTGTCCAAGCCTGTGGGAAGCGGTGTCAGTACAAGAGGTCATGATGGGGGAGAGATGGTATGTTGACGCCGACTTACATGCATAACCCAAGCAGTCTGTTTCGACCAGGTCGCCAGCGTTGCGCTACCGAGCATGACGATGATCGTGACCGCTCCCTGGGCGATATTCAGAAGCTGTGTCTGGAGATACGTGAAGCCGAACGAGGAGATGATCAAGTTGGAGAAGACGCCCAGCCCGCCGATGATCAAGGTCGAAGTGACCTGGAGCAACACGTAGCACCAGACCACAGGGTCGGTCACGGCTTCTACCATCTGGTAGCGCTTGTACGTCTTGTTCTGGATGCCGGTCTCGTTGGCGCGGACACGCTCGATCATGAGACGCTTCTGGTCCTCGTTGAAGCACTTCGCGGCCATGGGCGAGTCGGGGAGCCACCACCCGATGAACAAGCCCCAGACGCAGGTTGCGACGCCCAGGACGAGGAAAAGGAGCTGCCATGACTTGATGTCGTGGCCGTTGTAGTGCGATGCGCCGTATGCGATGAGGCCACCGACCTGTGGTTGTGTCAGCTGACTTCGTAATCCTGAAGGGCATCGTGTTTGTCTGCGGATATCCCGATCAAGTCCAGATACTGGTGAACTTAATCTCGAGTAGCCGTCAGAGCATATCGTCATACATACCATCAACTGAACACCAGTCATGCAATACCAAAGCGAAGTGAGAATGGACTGTTCTCTCTTGGTGTACTTGCAAACGCGAATTAGATTAGCTGAACTTGGGTGCTCAGGGGGTGAATGGGTTAGTAGCTTACCCACATGGAAGTCCTGTAATGTATGTTAGCACATCCAACAAAAGTTTCGAGGATCAAGAGCCACGTACATGATGATGAAGGCAGGTTGGACACAGCTTTCAAAGACTCCGAGCAGAAACCGAACAACCATCAGACCGGCAAAGTTCTTGGCGGCGGCAGAGCAGGCAATGACCACGCCCCAGCAGAAGACGTTGACGGAGAGATACTTGGCGACCGGGAACTTCTGCAGCAACATGTTGGTCGGATACTCTCCGACCAAGACGCCCATGTAGAGGATGGTGCCGAGCCAGCTGCGGTAATGTCAGAACACTTGACTTTGGCTTTCCTTGCAGGTTGAAATCACCTGAATTGGTTGTTGTGCGTAAGACCAGCATCTTGTCTAATGTTCATCACAGAAGCAAAGCCAAGAGTGCCCTTGTCGAGAGATTGACAGAAGTAGGTGCCCAGCATACAGGCCAGAATGCGGCGGTTGATGATCCAAAACAACTCTCTGCTTTTCTTCTCATCGACATAGGTTGCCGTCATGCCGGCATATTCATGGGTCTAGCAAAATGTTGTTAGTGGTGTTGTCCGGGTGTCCTTCGGAGTACACTAGGCTGACCTCCTTGTCTCCCTCCCGATGCTCGACGGGAACTTCAGAGACAGGCGTAATGGCGCTGCCTCCCTGAGCCGGTGTACCTTGCTTCATGATGTCTTGTGAGTGGGTTCCGTGGATCTGGTGAGGTCTCTAGTGATTAGATATCGAAATGGCTTGGTCGTGTGTCTCCATGCCCCCTTTTACCCCGGATTTGACCTGGTTAGTGAGCCTCCTATATGCAGACGATGCTAGACTTTCTGGGGACCCCAACTTTTGCAAATCCGGAGCGTCGGAGTCAGAGAAGCTCCTCGCGCTAGAAAGGTGAGCTGATGGCGATGCTGGGGGTGGGAGGCGGGCGGAATGGCTGTTCGGGCACGTCTCCGGTACCTACCCCGGTGCCCGGAGACGGGGGGTTGGTGGAAGGTGGGCGGATCGTCGTTCGGGTGTTGGTTTGCATTGGACCTGCTACCTCGGCCATCAGAGCTTTCAGAATGGGGAACTTGGCTGCCGCTAAATTGTTTGCTGTCCCCTCGGCTGGTGAACCTTTTCCTATACTAAACCTTTATGGCCTGGTGGTATGTGTTGATGATTTCTGGTTGGGGCGGTTGATGAAGCAGCACTTGAACCGAGGTCTTGACCCCCGACGTCGAAGAACCTCTCGTGTGTCTTGCTACTGACCCCCTGGCAGAGGGCAGACTAGCTGTACAAAAGAATCAGGTTTCTATTTACTCATGTTTCTGGCCAAGTCTTCTGCTTCTTGAACAAAGACTGTTGTCAGAATTCTAATACGGAAATTCAACGTGGACTTTGTTCGTCCGCTGAAGGAAGCTATCATGTAGGCTATCGGCACAGCTACAGCGAGTGCACGAGCGGAAATCACAGGACGCGTAGCAAGGATCCAACCCGCTGTGGCTTTCTCTCAGCGGCCCATCAGTGTGGCACGTCATTTGTGACAGGCCTGCATTCCCCGCACATCTTCCCCACGTTCGAGTTTCGATCCCCAACTTAGCTTGGATCGAACGGCACCCTTTTCTGAACTTGGATAGCTCGCCCGATCACGTCTTTGTTATCAAAATGTTGACTCCTACAAACTCCATTTACCAGCCTCAAGTGCTTTGTGATTTCCGTGGTCTCGGGTTCAATGGCGTTCGATGACGATGACGAGGCCATGTCTGGTCGCTCCGGCGGTGAAGAAGATGGCCAGCCGCGGTCCAAGAAGAGACGTACAAACTCGAACACGAATGGCTGCGATACGGAAGGCCCAGCGTAAGAATTTCTCGCGCAACGAACTCTGGTTCGCTTGTGATTTGGCTCACGAAGAATCTCAGCTGTCAATCGTGTCGGAAAAAGAAAGCGCGCTGTTCCAGACGACAACCCTGCTCTGCCTGCGTGCGATACAGTTGGTTCACATCTCCAGGATCTATGGGAGCAATTCTCTGATATCAAACCCCAGATGTCGAATGCGTGTACGACGACAGGAGGTCCAAGCCAGGACTTCGAACTGGGGCTGTCGAGAATCTCAGCCAGCGAGTCGGTGAGTATCCACCAAACATTTCCGATCATTCGCCAAAGCCTTCACTTGATGACTGACGTTTCACAGCAACTCTTGAGAACATGTTTCTAGGCCAAGGAGTCCTATGGCAGCAAGTATTCAATGCGTTGAGCACCGCAACCCACCTCAACTCTTCCAGTCCTAGTCAAGAGGAGTCATTAAACCCGTCGCTCAACGAAACGGCTGCTTCGCTGAAGAACACCCTCGCGACCCTTGCTGAAGGTGGGGAGCCGGCGATGGCAACTCTCGCAGCTTGGCGCCCCAAGAATCCGGAAACACAGACGACAGCGTCCAAAGAAAATACACGCGCAAACGCCAAGCTGGACTCCGTGTTTGATGATTCTCTACTTCCTGAGGCGGACCTCGTGGACAATCTTGTTGAAATTTACTTTGCGAATATCCACCCCTGGATCCCGATGCTGCATGTCCGCCAATTTCGCGAGCGCATGCTGGATCCCGAACAACGACCGCAACTGAGTACGATATTCCATGCCATTGTGAGCCTCTGCGCGAGATTCTCCCAGGATGCCCGTCTTGGTTCTCCCGAGGAAAAGACTCGTTACGCAAAACGATGTCGGCAGTTCGTTATCTTGAACAGCATGGAATCTTTCTCCGTGGAAAATTTACAGGCGTTGACGATTATTGCGTTTGATACTGTTAGTCCATCAGCTCACCCTAAATATGTCACACGTTCTGACAGCGGCTTGACAGATTGGAAGCGGCCGAGGGCCCTCTGCATGGGTAAGACATCCTGCCAGTTTCCCCGTCACAAAGCTGATGTTGTAGTCAATCGTTGGAAGCATGACGAGAACTGTGGAGCAACTGCAACTCAGCGTGGAAGACGAAGACCAATCACCGGCTTCGAAACGTCTCATAAAGAGAATGGAGTTCCTGAAACCCTGTCGATTTTGGAGTGAAAGAGAAGAGAGGCGGCGAGTGTTCTGGAACATCTTCCTAATGGACCGGTTCTGCAGCATTGCGACTGGATGGAACTTCTCATTGACCAGTGCAGATGTCAAGAGACGCCTTCCATGCGAAGGTGCTCTCTGGGAGACCGGCAAGCCGCTCCAGACACCGACTCCGTATTTCGGTGTCGCTGATCAGTCAAGCGGTGCCACCGGAACACTCCCGTCCGCGAGACCAGAGGAAGCGGCCCAAGACTCGCTGGGAGGGTTTGCGTACTGCATAGAGGCCACTGAAAGCCTGAGTCTGGTCACCTCATTCTTCCTCCAGCAAGCGATTGATGTCTCAAAGCCCCATGAGATACAGGTCTGGCTGATGAAGTTCAAGCAACTGGACTTGCGTCTAGTGCAGTAAGTCTGTTTCGATGCGCCAAAGTACGTGCTGTTTCTGACATCAGCAGATGGAAGATATTCCTGCCCGAACAATGGCGTGAAGCATGCGTCCTCAACAACGATGGAATCATGGACCCCAATCTGTCCTTGGCCCACGTAACGCACAATACCGCTGTTGTTCTCCTCCACCAGGGCATCGCCTACCCATTGCCCGAATGGCAATCCACCCGTATCCGATTACCATCCGCCTCTAGCTCAGAAACATGTCTCGCAGCTGCTACAGAGGTCGCGATCATAGCCGAGAAGTTTCTCCAGGACTCGCAGCACGTCGTTAGTCCTCAATTCGCTTTCTGTCTATTCATCTGCGGACGCATGTTCCTGGCGCATTCACTCTACTACAGCGTGACGCTGCCAGGTGGCTTTGATTCGCTGGTGGGGAGCTTGCGGACGATAGCAAAGAGGTGGAACGGCCCTGGCGACACGTCGGAGAACCTGGCTTCGAAGTTTGCAGGGAGGCTTGTCCAAGCTCGTCAACAAGGCCATGGCATGTTGGACATCAGGCAGGCTGTATACTCGGATGACAGGCACGAAACATCCTCTCCGCTGTCCGGCAACAGTCTAGGGCCGCCCGGCGCCGTCCGTTCCGGGGCGGGTCATCCCAACAATGGCTTCTCTCCGAGGCCTGGCGGTGCGTATGTGGACGGATTCGGCGCCTCTGCTGTGGATTTTGATCAAGAAGCGTCTCCTGACAGCATTTCCATGGCCTTCCCCCCGCTTCCTCTGGCTTTCCATGCTCAGAACCCCAGCAGAGGGCCTACCGCAATGCCATCACCTGTGCCGGCGAACCTGCAACCTCATTTGGGCGCTTACGATCACTACGATATGGGGGTCCCGAATGGTCATAATGGAGGACAAAGCATGGTTGGAGAATTTGAGGACCTCAATGCTTACCTTGACTACTCTTTCCTGCCGAATCAACGGGTGAGCATGTTTTCTGGGGCGGCGGAGAAGGAATAAGATGCAACGACACCCTTCAACCACTAGGAGGAGACTTGTTTGCCCCCAACGTAGTATAATCTCATATGAAAAGTATATACATATGGTCACAATCCATTGAATCTATGCACTTGCTTTGTATACTCAAGCACGCTCCTCGAACAATTCTGGAACCCCCATCTCCAGAAGCTTGTTCCCTGCCAGCAAGAAGAAGTAGTCGGCGTACACCAGCCCGTGGTTTGCCCATCTTCTCGGTGCGAATTCATAGTTGTTGATGGTCGCGCCGTTCAAGATCGTTTCAGGCTCACCTTCCCCGTCCACGTCCCAGCCGATATCTTCCTCCATGGTCCCATGCTCAACGGTGTCGATCGTCCTCTTCGACTTCAGATACCGACCGCCACCATTCATATGGGCACTGCATGTGGCTCGAATGAGCTTGATCGCATGCTTCAGGTACGCCGACTCTCTTCCGAGAGAAGACAAGGCCTCGTGGATCAACAGCATGCCGTAGGCAGTGATCATCGCGGCACTGATATCCGGAGGCTGCGGTTCGTCCTTCGGAGCCGTGAAATCCCACGGAGGGATCCAAGTGGATGGAAGCTGGGCGATGAAGTACTCGGCGCAAGAAATGGCGGTCTCGAGGAAGGAGACGTCACGAGTCCAACTATATGTCTGCGCAAAGCCAGCAATGGCCCAAGCCTGGCCTCTCGACCAGGAGGAAGTGTCGGAGTAGCCTTGGTTGGTGATCTTCTCCTTCGGCACGCCGGTCTTCTGTTCGAAATTCACCACGTGAAATGTTGAGAAGTCTTCGCGGATGTGATGGGTCCGGGTCGTTTCGGCATGCTTGACAGCGGCATTGTACATGTCCTGGTCTCCGAGCTGGGCAGCAGCCCAGAAGACCATGTCGAGGTTCATCATGTTATCCTAGAGGGGCCATTAGTACTCCTGATGATGACTGGATGTGTTGGGGATCCCTTACGATGATGACAAGAAAGTCTTTACTTGGATCCAGAAACTTGTACCGCTTGGTAACGCAGACGTCCCAGGACCGAATCGATCCGACAGTGTCGTCGAATCGACTATAGAGAGACTTCGCGGCCGTGATGGCGGACTCGAACGCCCGCCGGTCATGGTTCAGCTCCCACGCCGGGCGAGCCCATGGGAAAATCATGAAACCGAGGTCATGGGTCGTCGTGAGATGTGCGTTGGGATGGAGGTTTTCCGTCCACCATGTACAGGCAAACCTGCAGTTTGGGTCAGATTAAGGAATCGGATTTTGAGAAATTGCAATCTTACTCCAGATGCATCTGGTGGGGTTCTTGTCCGCCGCGTTGTCCCAGATGCCTCAGCAGGTGGGTATGCTTCCGTCGTCGCTCTAGAAGGAGGTACAGACATCCTGGGAAGAATCCCGACGTCCAGAAGTCCAGCTCCCTATAGACGTACTTCGTACCACCTGGCTTGGTGTACTCCGGAAACAAAGTTGGCGGTGCGGGCTAGGAATAGTCGGTCAGCCTGCCACTTCCAGCCTGCGGAGGGCGGTTGCATCTGCTCACTGAGGAAAAGCTCTGCTGGGCAACACCCCATATTTTGGCGGCTGCTTTTGTAGAAAAGAGCATGTACGAAAAGGGTATCTCGCTGCTGTTCGTTGACAGAGGAGGAGTCGTTAGACCGTCTGTCTCTGCATGCTCATGGTAGACCTTGTTGCGCTTCTGTATCTGATGTCATGTAAGTCCTACCTCTTTTCTCTAGACGAATTCTCTTATCTTACCGAAGCAGTCCCGTTCATCGTCGATTCAAAGCCAGCACGGCCTCTCTTGACGCCAGTAGTTGTACCTGTGTCGGGTGCCATGGTCTTGGATATCAAATCGAAAGAGGCCAAGTCCGCCACAAAACGTGAAAGAGATCTTCGGTCGAAGATTTGACCAAGCTGGAATTTTTCGGAATTCAGGAGACTCTCATATTTGGGGCAAGCCTTTCAAGTAGGCGGTCCTCCCAAACGGACTTAGTCACGAGAAAGCGCTCTCTTAGGCGCGACTTGCCTTGTTGCCCTCCGCAGAGCATGCCAAGAAGACTGATTCGTTCTCGGCAGAGATTTCGGGCCGTCAGACCATTAGAAAGATCGTCAATGATGATAATGTGCTAGGGTAGTGTGTTCATCGGTGCCGTCGGAGAATGCTCCGGTATATGCCCCGGCTCCGGTCGGTGGAGGCCATGCCGTATTCCATCTAGCATCATCTTTCCGCAATTCGGATCCCCCGCGTTAAGGCGCGACAGGAAACCTTTGAATAATAAGCGGATAGTGCTCGATTAAGTTTCCTGGTGTGGTTGTTAGATATGAGGTAGGCTCTCGAGTAAGGAAGCATGTACTGGAATGAACGTGCAGGTTACTTTTGTAGGAAGGATTAAAAACGAAGTGGCGAGAAAATAAAGAACCAAAGAGAACCAAAAAGCAGTACTGTGTTCTTCATAGATGACGGTTACATTCCTGATAGCGTGAAGCATTGAACCCGTTGCTTGCTTTGGAAGTGATTGGGCGTTTCTTCCCAGATACTAATTCGAGACGATATAGGTAGCTGCGAAGATAACCATACCGATTTTACAGTCAACAGTATAATCTATCACTGAGTAATCTCGATCTTGTATTTGGAGCGTATTTCTAGACCTTATTACCAGCTTCTTTTGTGGATTTCTTGTATCGTACTTCGCACCATTTCGGGCTCAACGCCTGGCATCCTAAGAGTAAAGCCGTGTCAAAACGAGTCCATGCAAAACTGTAACACAATACTCGAGTGGTGTAATCGACGCAAAAGACAGAGATCTCTCATGATCAAACCTTTGAGATCAACAAGATATCAAGAGCACCTTGGTCTGCCCAACCTCCACGTTCTTTAACAAAACCTTGCCCTCCAAAACTTCCACATCCTCCGCCGCCCAAACCTCCCTCACCTTCACCCCATCAGTACACCCTTTTTCCAGCCCGATGCCATCAAGCGGCACATTGATATTTGCCAGATCGTTCCCATAATTCAACGCCAGCACCACGTGTCTATACTCTCCAGTGTCGACAGGCCCTGCCCAGACTTGCACCTTGTCCTCTGTCGACAACTCCGGCAAATACTTCACCGCCTCGCCCCTCTGGTCCTGAGATATGGCAATAATGTCCCGGTTCAGAAGAACCTTCAACGACTGCTCTCGAATCCCGGTCACATCAGCACCAATAATAAGCGGCGACTTCAACGCCGCCCAGAACGAAAAGTGCGTCTGCTCCTCGACCTCGCTCATGACATTCCCAACGCCAATCTCAAGCATGTCCATATCCGCCCACGACATCCGCACCTTCTCCTGAAACGGCGAGATCTCTCTCATCTTCCGGATCATCGTCAGCACACTCACCCCCGCATATCCTGTGTTCAGGCAGTACGCAGTCGGGCAGACGCCGGCCTTGTCCTGCGCGAACGAGGCGTGGATGTCCCCAGACATGCGGTACGACCCCGCACCGACCTGGTCGGCCCAGTACCACGGGAACTGGTGTCCCCACTGGCACAGCGAGTAGAATATGTCGCGGCCGGTGTTGCGGAGGGCGTTGGACATGGTCTGGAAGCGCTCCTGCTGCGTGTGCGTGCCCGCGTGGAAGCCGCCGCAGTTGTCGTACTTGAGGTAATCGATGCCCCAGTCCGCGTAGGTCTGGGCGTCGAGGTCCTCGTAGCCCCAGCTTCCGGGGGCGAAGCCGCAGGTGAAGATTCCGGAATCGCTGTGGAGGCAAGATGTCAGCTGATCTGCCGAATGCGAAGAAAGAGGGCCCTATGCACCTGTATATCCCGACCTTGAGGCCCATGTCGTGAATGTGGTTGACGAGGGCTGAGCCTCCCGAGGGGAAACGCGTGGAGTTGAACTCTTGGCGCCCGTCCGTGGCACGTTCGTCAGCTTGCCAGCCTTCGTCCATGATCAGGTACTTGTAGCCTGCTGCTGCAAGCCCCGTGTCAACAAGGGCTTTGGCCGTGGTTTCGATGATGGACTGGTTGATGTTTGCCTTGAATGTATTCCAGGAGTTCCATCCTGATGCAACATCAGTTTGCCATGCTGCTCGCGTGTTGCGCTATAGGCTTACCCATCTGCGGCCGGGAAGCCATGCCCCCAGGAGCTCCCAGGATTGGAGCAGCAGCTGTGACGAGAAAGCAGAGCAAGAAAATCATGGTGCCGGCGACAGGGACAAGATTAGACAGACCCAATGTCCAATATCCGCCAGCTCATCTTGATATTTACATTCATATACCAGCATGTAGCCACAAATATCAAGAAATATGGCACGTAGCAAATTCGTCACTCCCCTGAATCGTCCGGTGAATCCTCCGATGCGGGTTGTCCCGATTCGCCGATGATCTGCGGGGGATGTCGGGGTAAAGCTGTACCCCGCAACTCCGGGATGATTATCGGGGCTCGGCGCCGGCCAGGGAGACTGTGATCCGGTTTTCATGTGCCTCAATCTTCTCTTCATGATGGAGGACTACAGGAATGCAAAAACATAAATAGACATTCCCGCCCAACCTTCATCCCGGGCTGGGAGGCTTTGCCTTCAAGAAATCTCGTCATGAAGTTATCTACGGTCTTGGGCTTTATCGTCTTTGGGGTTGTCTGTGCTGGGGGCTCTTCCGATAGACGGCCGCTATCATATGCCCCGAAGCCAGACGGCACATATGTGCCCGCGAAAGCTGACGGAGGTACCACACTCTTGGATTTCGTCAAGTCTAGAAGCGACTTGACTGAATTGGCCAAAGTCCTGAATGGATCAGCAGGTAACAAAACCTCTGAGA
The DNA here is from genome assembly GCF_013390185.1 of Colletotrichum aenigma. NCBI lineage: Eukaryota > Fungi > Ascomycota > Sordariomycetes > Glomerellales > Glomerellaceae > Colletotrichum > Colletotrichum aenigma. The sequence continues at coordinate 2,206,543 of NW_023500914.1, forward strand.
GCACATCGCGGCTACCCAAGGAATGAAGCTAATGTACGGCAGGTTTCCTTGAGGCATTCGACACAACCCCCACATGGGACTTCACCTTCTTCGCCCCTTCCAATGAGGCCTTTGCAAAGCACACGGGCCAGTACTTCAACACTTTCACACCGACACCCAAGGGCAAGTGGTGGCTAGGCAATCTCATACAGCACCACTACATTCCCAACACGCAGCTCAACATCAGCGTCTTCAACGAGACAGCGTCGCGGATACAGGCCGGGTCGTATCTGTACATCGGGACGCAGATCAAAGACGGCACGCTGTGGCTTAACGACGTAGCAACAGTCACAGAGGGGGACTTGAGGGTAACCAAGGTACGCGCTGCTGTCACCCCTCGCGGCATGACTGACCAACGGATTAAAACCAGGGTACTGTTCACATCACCGACCGGATCCTAGACCCTTCGGCGCAGCTTTTCGAAGCCGACCGGCCGAAGGCGGGCCAGAAGTTCATCCCTGGGAGCTGCTCTGATACTTCACTGCCATACTGCTAGCGTGGACGCGCAGTTGTTGGGGGTGCAATTGCCGATAGATAGGAACTGCTAGGGCAGGGAAGTGAGCGCGGCCATGAAGTTCGATAGTAGACCGAGATGATCGACAATTCTCCGACATGCCAGAACGTGGCGCAGGGTGGTGAACGGGCAGAAGCGGGTTGCTCACTCCATTGGAGCCGTTGCAGTTGTCTCAGGCCGTTCCAAAATTCCGTCCTTCGGGCCCATCCCTGTCGCGTCTTCGTTGCCCTTAGTCGTGCGAATCCACCGCATCGCACCACACGCGCCCGACATGAGTGAATTTTTTACCCGGCCGTCCACAACAAGCAACGAGCTTGATTGAGTTCAATCAGCCCTGATGGTCTAGCGGTATGATTCTCCCTTAGGGTTGTCCATTCGACAATTCGATCTGGGAGAGGTCCCAGGTTCGATCCCTGGTTAGGGCCCATTCCTTTTTGCGTGTTGTGCAGATGTGGCGGTGAGCGTCAGACCGACGCCGTTGGGTGGCTTTTTTAGTAACTCAACTCAACGGTCGCAAGGAACATCTCGTCCATTTTAGCGTACGATAAAAATTTCGACTGAAAGCAAATACAACTCGTTAATAGTTTCTCCCGGATATGTGAATGAAATCAGACCTCGCTGTTTCATCGAGTCAGCCTGGTCTTGTTTGTGAGGACTGAGCAGACAACGTGCAATTGTGCAGCTCCAGGGAAAAAAAGGTGCAAATCGAAACGAATTGCCCCTCAGCAATCAGCAGTCGATCTTGGTAGCGAACCATGAAATTGTCAGACGTGGGAACAGCCACAGACCAAGAGTCGAAGAAGACGAGCCGCAAGATGCAATGTAGCCCTATCCGCGCACGGCATTGAGTTGCCGGTGGAGTTGGGTGTTTCCCGAGGATCCCATGAATCGACACACGCAACGGAACGGGAACGGGAGCGCAAGTTGGGCGAAACGTGATGCAGGGCCTTCAGGCGCGTCAACGGCTGTGCATTTAATGCCCACTTGGAGGGTTTCCTGCGGCTGCGAGGAGACGACAACGCGATGAGATGCAAGGAGCAGAAGCGAGAAGCGAGAATGACAGGTCTGGGCGTCCAAACAAACCTGGAAGCAATTCGTGTATGAAAATCACATTGCTCATGTTGAGGCTCTGGACCTTCAGCGGCGCAGTCGGGGCAGCGGACGTACGAAATGAAGAGAGAAAGCAGAAAAAGAGAAGAGGGCCCGAGATGGCACTAACAGCCCTGATCCCTGGCGTCGTTCCCGAGCACCACCGCAACCGCAGCCCACAGGCTCAGCCCACAGGCTGAGCCCACAGCGCCTTTTTTTAGTCGCCCATCTCCGGCACACACCTTGATCAGAGTAAGGTAGTGGAGACGGCCTGCAGCAAGTGTCCAGCATTTTAAGCATGGTTCGCCAGGGGAGCCAAGAGTATGGAAATTGGACGTAGGCGGGCGGTAATGTCGTGCCACCGCCGCTGAAGAACAGCGACATGGTTGGGCGAGATGGTGCCATGAGGGGCAAATCAATTAACAACCTCGCCTCAATCCGTAGAGTTGCTCCGGGGTCATTCGTACGAGAGAGAGGCAGCGGGCGCTAGAGCTCGGAGGAAGCCGTAGTTTTGTGAAGTGTGAAGCGGGAAAAATTGACCGATGAACGATGGACGCGCGTGTAGAGTGGTATTTTGGCGAGCGGTTGCGACATGTCTCGCTGGCTGATGTCGCGTACGGCTCCTCTGTAAGTGCCGTAATGCCGTGCAGCGCATATTCAACGTGCTAAGGGTCCACGGCTTCGAGGAGAGAAGAGAGAGGCTCTGCTGGCTGGTCGTCTCCTGTTTCTCTTTTGCTCCAGAGACGATGATGTAAGTCCGTCGTCCGCTCAGACTCAGCAGTGCAGTTCGCGTTTGGTTCCCTTGTAGTCGTCCCTCCCGCTGAAGTAAGCCCCGGTGCAGCAGGCATCAGCCATGCTTTACCACGTGAAGTGGGAAGGAGACCTTACATAAGGCACTGCTTCGGTCGAGGGGATGTATCGTTTGTGCTGATTTGCATAGAAAAATGACTTTCATGGCCTTAGGTCAGCGGGCTCCTTGCGGCAGGCCCAAGCCAGCCCGCAGCAGCCCTAAGCAACGGGGCCAAACGGACGACCACCCCAATCAGGCGACTCTTGGACATTTTGAGCGGCATGATTGGCCACAAGCCCCGGATCGGTGGCTGCACGGCTCTTGCACTGGCGCGTGCCTGTACCGCCTGCATGAAGGCGCCCCTCGGCCCTGAAACACGTCTCGTCAGGGAATTCGAATCATCACGGCCTCCCTTTCCTCGTCCACAGTCTGTCCTCCCCCTCTGGTAGTCTCTTTTCGCACTATCCTTTCCTCCCTTTCTTCCCCTTTTCCAGTGCGCTAGACACAGTGTGACACCGGTGGGCTGGTCCCCAGCTGTTTCTGGTGCGTTTCTCATTCTCCCATCTGCTGTTCGAGCCACCGAAAAGTCGAGAGGGGTCCCTGCCGCCGCGCCCCAATACGTAACCCACCGGACGCTGCCACCATTGACCAAGACCACCACCAAGACAACCCAAGAGCCGCCCACCCCTGGTCGCCCACTCACTGGCTCTCGTCCACTCTCTTGACTTCCCTTCTCGATACGGGCCCCTCTCCTGCCACCAAGAATCTGGCGATTTTCCTCTGGGGTCTCCCTGGCCAGCTCAAGTCTCTCAGGTCTCAGTCTCGTCCGAGACAGCACTGTGGATACCGGCCGCTCTCCCGTTCCACCTCCTCAGACTTCCAGTTGCGCCTCTATTCCTTCACCTCCCTTCTTCTCCTCCCAGTCCTACGCGAAGCCGGGTTCCTTTTGGAGAGCGACCTTTGGCCATACTCATCTTCTTGTACAATCGTTCAATCCGACCTTATTCACTTCTTTGGCGATACCTTCGGTTCGTCACCTTCTCTCTTTCTATACCTTTTTATTTTACCGTTGCGATCGTCCCCCGCTGGGTCGTGGAGGTTCCGTGTATTTTTGCTGGTCGAAGACAGTCCTTACCCACGACACCGACCCCGACGAACCCGCATACGATTTTTGCGTCCGTAAACAAAGACGCCGGTCGTCAACCAAAAAACCTCGAAAAATCTTAAATCTATTCGAAAGAGGAGGACAATCTCAGAGGAGGATTATCTGGAACGGTTGAGGGGCAGCCAAGTCTCTCCGGGCGACAACTCTCTCTCGGGTCTCGTGGCTGCTCATTATCACGACAGCAAACCGCCATGGCGAACAAGGTGCTGCTGGCCTACGTGGCCGCCGACGCAGTCTTCGTCATCACCGGAGCCATTCTCCTCGGTTACTCCCTCATCAACCAAAACACCGTGAACGAAGCACCGAAAGAGGGCGTCGAGGCCGCCACCAAGTTGCTCACGAAGCAATTCCCTCTGACCGGTACGTACTCGAGCGCCAATGCGATGGTTCGGCGATGGGGGTATCGTGGGAACATGAAGCACTAACAATAAACAGCTGGTGTCGTCAACGCCGTCTTCATCTTCGTCACCTTCCTCATGACCATACCGGGTATGATCACTCCCGCCCGTGGATGGCTCAAGCTCTCGGGCTATCTCGTTACCTTCTGCGGCCTCTTCAGTCTGGTCCTCGGAACCTACCTTTGGGTCACGACTCTCACCACCAAGGCCGACTTTGGCAAGCTCTGGATTGCCGCCGACCCTAGCGTTCAAGAACTCATGCAGACTGCTGTAAGTGCCCTCGTCGAATGCATAGCAAAAGAATGCGGACTAACACAGGCTAGTTCCAATGCTGCGGATACTTCAACAGCACGTCTCCTGCCTTCGTCACCGATGTTCAGTGCCCTAGCCCTGCCGCCGCCGCACTCCAGAAGGGCTGCGCCGCCCCGATCACGAGTTTCGCCAACGTCTTCGTCGACAACATTTTCACCGCCGTGTTCGGTATGGTCGGCATCGACGCCCTCCTCGTCGTCTGCACCGCCATGCTCCTCAAGGACCGCAAGGAGCGCGAGCGCTATCGCCATATCGACGAGAAGGCAGGCTACCGTGGGTTCTAAGGGGCGCCTTCCATGGGTCCCCCTTCTTCTGCCTTTGGGGCACAGCCGCAGGCCAAATGAATCGGAACCGAATTTCTTGTCTCTCCTTGGACGACTTTTTTGCTGTGGAAACTTGGAAGCAGAGCAAAAACGCGACCCCCTTTTTTTCTGTCTTTTTCGGATGGGGAAGATTGAAATCGCCTTACCGCTCCGCGCCCGCGGCCATTGATTGGTCTTAATGTTCAACCCGCCTTCTTAGACAACGTGGACAGGCAAAAAGAAATCAAACCTTCTCCCCCCTTTTTGGCATCCTCTGAGCCAGTCCCTAATCCGAGGGACACGGCTACGACTGTTGACGTATGGAACGAAACCTGGACGGAGATATTCGAGCGAAAGTCTGTTTTGTGTGACGGCCACTTGTCTCTTCCTCTCTCCAAACCTACCTCTCTCAGACCCCTTTTTTTGTGTGGACATCATATATAGATTTTTAGTGTTGATTATCTCTGTTCTGTAAGAAGGGGGGAACTTGCCCTGGAAGTCAATCCTGTTTCTATACATTGCGTTCCCATGCGCCGTGATGTGAATATGTGTGTGATTCGATGCAATTTGCGCCATGAGCGACTCGGTCAGAGTCGAGTGTGTTCAGGAGCTCTTTACACAGAATCCTCGCAGGGGAGAAATGTGCATATATACACAATCTCCGATCCATTTGGGTCACTCTACAGCATGTCTACTTGCGACGACGTTGACGTGAATAGCTGAGAGAGCCAAGAAGCCCCCAATCAATTTCCACAGACCCCTAAAGCCCAGATAAACGAATCAAGACCAAAATCCAAGAGGTCGTTGGCAAGATGTAAACTGATAGGCGCTCGAAATAGAACGAACGGCGTCTGGGGTAGACGTGCCAAGTGAACCTAAGCGGGTTCGCGATGAGGAGCCTGGCCAATGGAAGCCGGCGGAGGGCCCTGTCGTCGGTGCGTGAGATATAAACGATCTGGGCCACCTCCACCCCCCGCATAAACAACGACGACGGGAGATTGACGAGTTGGATGGTTCGGGTAGATTGGATGACGATCTCGAGGATGATGTGGAAGAAGAGGGACGTTGTATTTTGATGAATTGTTGTGGTCTGCGAAGTTGGCCAGTTGCCGTTCTCCGTCGAGGTGACAGTATTTTCTTCCATCGGCATTAAGGGCGCTGTCGACTGGACTCCTCTACGCATACTCTTCTTCATAATGACGGAATCGCGTTGTTACTCTCCGCCAGGCACATGTTAAACATGTCAAGTATCTCCATTGCCTCATAACAGCCAGTGTCAAAGGATGAGAAAAGCGACGTAACCTTCAGCCCGCTGCGTCTGCGGCGCCACCGACTATGGGCAACCCACCACCACCCGAAATATATGTACGTACACGCACGAACCCCCGATGACTTCAGCACTTCCGTGTCACCGTGTTGACGCTAACGAGTCAGCCCGATGGTCGCCGTTGTGCCGAACTTACCGTACTTGGCATGCCGTCACATACACTTTCCGCGTGACGTTGTCATGTCTTTAGCTAGTGCGAACTATGTTATTGATAGATTGAGAGCCGCACGTAGAATGATGATGGGCTGTGAACCTCTCTTGGAGTCCGGTATAGGTAGTGAAGGCTTGGAACTTTCTCGACTTCTGGCGGTGTTTGATCCCACTTTTGAATTGTAAATTCGTCGATTATTTGTCGTGGAGTAAAATTGTATCGCGTTGAGATTCGACTTTGTCAACCATTCTACCTGTAAGTGAACATTTCTGTGCACAGAACCACCTCTCGACCACCCTCGTGCTAAAAGCGAACTTCGTAAATTGCGAGAAAGAAGTTTGCCTTGTGTTTAGTTATAGCAATCAGAATGGATGGATGGCGAATCGTCCTCCACAGAACCATAACCACCGAAACCTGTCGGCAGAAGAAGGGACCTCGACGAGTTCCATATCCAGGCTCCAGTGATGGATCCTTTTGTCAACGGCGAATTTCCCCTGCCCAGAAGCACCCTGTCCTCGAGTGATCCGAGCCATGATCATAAAAGGGAAGCCGGTCTGACGCCACAAGATGTCATCGTCAAAGCCCTTGCCAAGCTCGCCAATTTGACCACGGTCGAGATCCAGATAGCATGCTTTCACGCAGATCTTAGAGAAAAGGCGCCAAGGAAGCCAAGAGGCCAAGCGAGCTCATCTGCCTTGCTGCATGGTTTCATTCAAGAACAACTCACAGGTTGTAGCCTGAGCAATCGTATGTAAGAACCTGGACAACGAGAAGGATGAGAAGACATCCCTTGGGAATTACTAGCAAGCGGCTGAATGTCCTGGGTAGTGAAGTGACCCTAAGATCAAGCGGGACTGGGAATGTCGCGCTGGGGATTGGAAGGCTGCGTCCGGGTGGGTCATCTTGGCGGAAGGATTTGCCTGGCTGAACTACAAGCTCTTTAGGAAGAGGAAGTCCTGGCCGCAGAGACAGCCATACCGGTTCATCCACGACGAAGGCCTCCTCTCCGAGTGGCATGTGCCAGCAGCACCCAATGCGCCATGTTGATATTCTCCGGACTATCTCATGTACTGCCAGGCAGCATATCCTTCCCGTTTTCCCTACGAGTACCTTTAATCGAGGACGTCTATTATTGCAATAACGAAATTAACCACAGGGATTTGTCTCTTAGATCCTGAAAGAAACAGAGATCCCACGGGGTCTTTGGTGCAGAGATAAACGTTGCTCATAGGCTTGAATCGAAAATGGCGAAGAATGGCTAGCGTGCGAGAGACTTCGAATGATGAGCTCTACAGCAACCACATACATCGCACAGTTCACAGACAAAAAGTCCTCGCCAAAGCTTTGCATTTCTTTCTTCTTTTGAAAAGAATGGTCAATAAATATCATACTGTCAAAAAGTCCGTCTCGCCAAGGGAACTCGGAACGTGGGTCAGGTATCCTATCCTACGATATACCCCAGGGAGCTCGGAACGTGGGTCAGGTATCCTATCCTACGATATACCCCGAAACCCACGTGTATATATACTCTAGATGAAACAACTGAGGGACAAACGCCCACCCGTCACCCAATCTCATCATGCCAGCCTCACGCTCACACACACACCAAAATGTACACATGGGAATTACGCCTGAGAGAGGCATGCGATGAAAAAAAAAAGGGGGCAACCTGCCGAGGAGGAGAAATAGGAGGAGGCAGCCAACATTTCGCATGAAGCATGAAGAAAAGAAAATGAAGGAGGTAAAAAAAGGATAAAGTGAATAATGACCTGACAAAGTGGCTTTCCAATACTCATACAGGCGAATCATCACTAGTCCGGCCGCCGCCGCCGCCCCGCCCCCTATCATGCTGTTGGGCCCGGTCGTCACCGCCGCCTCCGTTTCCCCTCCGTGGTCCGTGAGCACTACTACTGCTCTCTGGCCTCGCCTCGTCGCGGAAGAACACGGGCCAGCTCCCGCTGCTGCTCGGCGGCGCACCCTCGTCGCCTCCGCCGGACCCCCGCCACCACTTGAGTTTCCAGATACCCCCAAGCGCCTCCTGCAGGGACGGTTGGCTGCTCTGGCTCTTGCGGCGGCGGCGAGCCGTGAAGCCCGGGAACCCGGTCGACTTGCGCCGCCTGCGGCCTGCGGGTCGACGCTGCGAAGGGGACTCGCTACTGGGGCCCGCCTCTGCTGAAGAGGATGTTTGGGGTTGGGTGCCGCTTGTGCGGCGGTGGCCGAGGAGGGAAGTCGACTCGGTGATGTCGGGCATCGTGCTTGATCGCCTGCGCGAGATGGGCGGGCTTGACGTATCGCGATCCTCGAGCTCGCCCCAGATCTCGGCACGTTCTTGCCATCTCCTGCCCTTCTTTGGACGGCTAGGCGTAAGGGGGGTTGTCTCCCCGCTCGCTACGTTAAATGTTGAGTATGTTACGGGTAGAGGGTCGTCCTCTTCGTGAAGGCTGTACAAGTCGTCGCCGCCAAGGAGGGACTCCTCCTCGTCTTCGGTGTCCTCCACGAGACCCAAGCCGGGCGCCAGGGAAGACTGGCCTACTCCCGGTGTATGTTGTTCGTCGCTAAGGCGCCATGATAGCGCCAGCACGCCTGATAGTAGGATGGCGGTGCCTAGAGCAATGAGTCCGCCGCGGAGGGGGCTGATAAGGTCGGTCTGGTTGAAGTAGATCAAACCATCCAAAATGGCAATGATGTTATAGATGCAAAAGACCATTGGATATAAGACCGACGTCGACACAAGCTTCAGGCCGCGGTGGAGGTAGTAGAGCTGGCTCAGGGCTAGGGTGACCAGCGCGAGAACCAGCACCCAGGCCTGCCAGTGAATAAACTGGTTGTCGCCGTCGGCAATCGTCTTAATGATGAGCTCGACCGCAGACTTGGCGACCAGCAGAGAGTGCGCGGACACGATGCCGCTTATACAGCCGTACGACAGGCCGCGTACGAAGCGGAATCGCGAATTGGTCGAGAGGCTCGTGAAGGCGTCGAGGCAGTCGATGGTGATGGCGATGGAGAGGACAAGCAAAGCCTGCATGATCATCCATATTACAAAGGATCGGCGGCCGAGCAGGCCAAGCAACTCCTGGAGGTTGTGCGCAGGAGAGGGGATGGCTCCAAAGACGGCGATGAGCACGGCACCGGCGCAGACGAGCATGGTGCCCCAGAGGGACCAGCGCGTGAAGGGCTCGTTGAGTATCAGGGTGGCGCATATCGAGTTGAAGACGAGGCCGGAGGCCTGAAGGGTCGACAGCACGGGGAGAGGGAGGGTCGAGATCTGGACGGAGCTACCGAGCAGGTTTGCGGCGATGAACATTCCCATTCCCAGCTGCCACCTGCCCCTCCGGTAGGGCGGCCTGCGTATTTCATGCGGGCCCTTTTCGTCCTCGAGGATGTGCGATTTTCGCTGTAGCGTCAGGCCGAGGCTCTGGACGCTGGTAGATAAGAGACCGACGATGATTCCGATCTGGAGAGAGGCTCAAGTGTTAGCGTCGCCTGTCACGAATGCAGGCTAGGTGAGATGAAGAGGAGGTGGACGTACGGCGATTGTCCCCCCGGGGGAGATGCCGCCAAGGGACCCCATTGCGCGCGCAAGAGCTAGCTGTCGGTCATCTGGCAGCGGTGGTCGAGAATGAAGCAGCGGCGTAAGGCCGTCGGTCTCATGGATTTATCTCGTGCTGTCCCTTGTATCTGCGCAACCGTTTGCCCTCCCTGTTGTGCTAGCGCTTTCGTGCCGTGTCTCTCTTCGCTGGATCCGGGGCCGGATGGCAATCGACGTCGGGGGGTTCGGGCGGTCGGACGCTTCTGCGGATGGAGGAGGGTAGTTGAGAAATGCTCAGGAAAACGGGACAAAAGTATGAGCCGTTGCGGGACGCAGAGGTGGTTGCAAAGTTGCCCAATAGCCCGCCACTTCTAAAAGGTCACTCCCGGCCGAATGATGATCTTTAGCCACCAAGACCAAGCTTGCAGCGAGATTGTACGTAGTGCTGGGGCGGATCGCGTTGCTCGGTTTCGGTCGGTCAGTGACGCAGAAACGCCAGACGGGGTAGGATTGTTGAAGATGTTTGCGTGGACTTTTAATGCGCGTTATAAAATACGGAGCTTCCACATGGCCGGAGTCGGTGAACACTTTGTTAGATCATGGCTCAGCTCGAAACACCAGACAGACGTACGTTGGCAATGCACGACGCAATGGCCGCCCGCTGTCCCGTCGGTCAGGTCTGGCCCAAATAGTGCTGGGCATGCCGGCTCTCCATTGATTTGCTTGCTGGCTTGTTGCGAATCGAATGGGGGGAAAGGCACCCACACCCCCAGTGAGCGCCCCAAGGAACACTAACGCCGCAACGCAGCGCAGAACGCACCACGCAGTCGGGGACCCTCCCGCCTCCCGCCTTGCATTATTCAGGTCAGGACCCAAGGTCACTGAGGTCCATGATGGCGCATGTGGCGGTGCGGATGCTTCTCGGCCCGGCCTCAGCTGACTGCCGGCTGTCGGCTAATCTTATCGCTGGTCATGCTGGGGCATCCTTGGGGGCTGCTTCAGAGAGGTGTCCAGTCAAGAAGGCCCTGCGTGATGTCACTGGCCCAGACTGATGAGAAGTGAGGCTGGTGCAGCAGAGCGAGCACCTCGCGCACAGACCAGTTCGGTCTGTGGCATCCAAAGTGGAGCAACTGTTCCACTGGTGCAGCAGCAGCTGTGAGCCAGTCAGACAGGTGCACCGTGGTGTCCGCCAGCTGTGGCTGTTCCCTACTGCCTGCCTGCTGTAGCGGTAGCGGTTCCTGTCCTGGGCTTGGAGCTGGGCCGGCGCCGAACGTCCAGTGATGCTTGCTTGCTGCTGCGGCTTGGAGCATCGACACTCGTCAACAACAGCTTCATCCAACCCACGACCCTTCTCCATCCCGCACCCCATCCGCCCTCCCCCCACGACCTCGACGGCTTCTTCAGCTTCATCCCGACCTTCCCGCGATCCCGAATCGCATCCTCTCCTCCTCGTTCCCGATAACCTAATCGAAGAAAGTCGCTCAACACCCCCCAAACCGCCAACATGTCGCACGCACCGTTGACCGACGACCAAGTAAGCTCCCCTCGTCCTCTCTCTATGGCCCAACGACAGCGCCTCCTCTGAACGCATCCGTCAATCAAGGTCAAATACTGATGCAATGGCTCACCTCCAAATAGGTCGGTCAGGAGCTCCGCAAGATGACGGCCTTCATCAAGCAGGAGGCGATGGAAAAGGCCCGCGAGATCGAGATCAAGGCCAACGAGGAGTTCGCAATCGAAAAGTCCAAGCTCGTCCGCCAGGAGACGGACGCCATCGACACCCAGTACGAGAAGAAGTTCAAGCAGGCCCAGATGTCGCTGCAGATCACCCGCTCCACCGTCACCAACAAGACCCGTCTCAAGGTCCTCGGCGCCCGCCAGGAGCTCCTCGACGACATCTTTGAGGATGCCCGTAAGAAGCTCGCCGCCGCCACTAAGGACAAGGCCAAGTACCAGGGCATCCTCAAGAACCTTGTCCTCGAGGGCCTCTACGCCCTCAACGAGCCCGAGGTCCAGATCCGCGCGCGGAAAGCCGACTATGACGCCGTCAAGAAGGCCATCGAGGAGGCGACCAAGGAGTACAAGAAGGAGGTTGGCAAGGACACCGCGGCCAAGATTGACGAGTCCGAGCCCCTGCCTGCGGAAAGGTATGTCACATACGCACGCGATTATGGTGGAATCTTATCTGACAGCATCACTAACGCTATCAACAGCGCCGGAGGAATCTTCATCATTGGTGGACAAGGAAAGATCGAAATCAACAACACATTCGAGGAGCGTCTAAACCTTCTCCAGGACACCTCTTTGCCCGCCGTGCGACAGACTCTGTTTGGAAAGAACCCCAACCGCAGATTCACCGACTAAAGTAACCAAACCCTTTTCCGAAATGCGCCCTGCAACCCTCCCTTCAGCCCCTCCTTGGGCTGGATAAACCATTGCTGCATGAAGGACTCCTGACGCCTCCTGTTTGAAACCTTCCTGTGGTGTATCTTAGATGCTGTATGATCGTGGCCAACCATTGGCGTATTAGGTAGTTGTCGTTATACTACAATTGCATTATCATTACCCTAATGCACTCACGAACGTCTCGTCGGCGTCCGAAGATTCTTCTTTCGTGACCTCTTTGTTCTTACGACCGTGCACAAACTTCTTCATAAAGTCTTGCTGTCTCCTCTTCTTGGCTGAAGATGGCCCCTGATCCCCAAAGATGCTCTGTGTTGGTGGGGGCCTAGTGCGAACAGAGTATGACAGGCGTTGTCCGACCCATTCAAGTACGCTCTTCGCCTCCGTACGAGTCAAGTTAGCCGCGCCCGTGTCATTGATGCCGCGCCAAATAGCTTTAAGACGCTGAGCCAGGTCATCTATCTCGGCGTTGAAGTTCTTCTCATGTTCTCGGTCATCCTTGTTCGAAGTGAAGGAGCCGTTGTCCACCGCCATGTCCAGGAGCAAGACCTGCGCCTTGAGGTCGGCGTAGTCGGTCTTGCGGCTGAGTTGGAAATCGCTGTCCTTGACCCGGGCGATGACGAGGCGGAGGGACATGGTAGTGTCTGGGTGCTGGTCGGCAAGCGCGGCGTCCCGGAGGAAGAACGAGACAGCCAAGCGTCTTCGAAGCTCATGTAGCTTTGACGAGGTGACCGGCATGCATGTGAGCGGGAGAATCCGCAGTGAAGCCTTGTCAAATCCATGATAGAGACTCGAGCAAATCTCAGTGCACTAGGCAATGTTAGCATGGGAAATCCCGTGTTCAGCAGGCTCACTTACGAATTCGTTCCAGACGCCATCTTGAACATTGTCCACCAGTTCGGCCAAGGCAAGTTGATGTGCCATCAGCACGTCCGGGTTCTCGATGACCATCTTATCAGCCGCCATACGTAGAAGCATATTGACTGCGTACGCGATGGTATCATGCCGAAGATATCGAGCTATGTTATGAAGCCACTCCAGGCATGACTGGAGAGGTTTCCAGTCTCGCTCTTCGTATATGTCTCGGATTTCGCGAACTGGCTGCAGCGTTTCATCTCCTATATGATCCGCAGCACCCAGTTGACGAAAAACCTCTGACAATTGTTTAGGCGTGATCAGACGTCTAACTTGTTTCTTGTTGGCAGCGGCAAGCCTGCAGTATTCCTCTCTCAGGACGCCAACCTTTTCGACATTCACCATGTTCAGAGCCCAGAGGTAGAGCTGATCAGGAAGGCCGATAGACGCTGCCAGACTGGTAGGCATCCCAGACATAATGTGTCGATCTCGTGTTCCTGCCTTTTCGAGGAACGACCAGGACCCCTTCGCGCTCTTTTTTGGGAAGGGCAGAGGAGTCTGAGCATCAACCTCCTTGAAGAAGTACCATCTGGTCTTGGAGCCCGATGTGTTGGTTCGCTCCATCGCCTTCATCGCTTTGTCTGCGTCTTCCTCGGTCTTGACGCCGGCGATCTCAATCAGCTTCTGGCGAGACTTGCTAGGGCTCGCGTCCACCATGATCTCGTCCTTGACCTCAACCTTTGGCGCCCGCTTGGGGCTGTCGAACTTGACGTCGTGTCTTCTTGAGTGTGCATCCAACGTCTTGAAGTCAAACTTATGCTTCGGCTGAATTGTCAAAGGCGACTTGTGAACCATAATCGCCCTCCTTTTGGCGCGCGGCGTGCCGCATGGGTCTGCCCCTGGTTTCCTCGGGCCCAACATATCGAGATCTGGCAGAGAACAGTCCGAGAACGAGTCATCGTCATCCTCGTCATCTGAGCCCTTGATCACTGCGTCCCTGTCCAGGGCAGTACGCTTTCTTGCTGTCGACGGGGAAACTGGCTCACTTGGAGAGCTGGGAAGGTCAGGCAACGATGGGAGGCTGCTAGGAGTGTCGTTGCCTGCCGCCTGTCCTGTTTGGCCGCGTTTGGGCGTGCCGAGCAGGTCGTTCCTCTTCAAAGATGATAACGAAGGTAGGTCTGCAGCAAGTGCCTCAGGTGGGCTCACGCTTGCAGGCTTTTTGCTTCCCGAAAATAATAGTCGTTTTGGTGTCGTCGCCTCAACGTCAGAAGACTGACCTGGCGTGGAGGGCGCAGAACTGAACCGGACCTTCCGCGCCGAGCCAGTGGCCCGCCCGGAGGGCGGCATATTCGAGTCCTTTGTTCCCGAACTCCTACGTCCGGGTGTGCGAAGCGAGGACTTCTGCGGTGAGAAGAGCGAGGATGTGGTGCGAATTTCAGATAATGAAGTCGAAGTGTGAAGACTGGCTGCTGCTGACGCTTTTGGAGCAGGCTGGGGCGGTGACACGCTGACCGTGATTGAATCGCCCGACTGATCAGCTGGCGGCTTCGACTTCTCGTCCCGGACCATGGACGCCCGTTTGCGTTTGCCTTGCGTCTGCCTTGGCGATGGCGCCTTCTTCACATCTCGGACTTGAGTGCTGGATAATGCGGTCGGCGGAAGTTCAGCGCCTGGGGACGAGGCCGGAGATGCAGAAGAAGCACCGGTGGCCCCGGTCTCTTGTGACGAAGTCAAGGTGTTTTGTGTCTTCTTGACAGCTGGTCTCGCACCGAAGAAACTCCTAATATCTCGGTTACTGTTTGTTGCGCCGGCAGCCTGGCCGCTGCTTCCCTTGGGACGTGCCATATCGGAGGTTACACCGACAGACAGATAAGCACAACGCTGCAGAAACCACCGATGATTTCAGAACGAGACAGACGAGGTGTACGGTGTATAATGCGACGATGTTGATGAGCTCAGTCACATGATTGCGCATGAAGCCGGTGCAGATGGAATAGGACGTCGGTGTAAGGTCCGACGCGTAGGAGGCCGTTTTCGCGTCGGTCGCCAAATGGCGGACCATTTTAGTGGGGAACCACTTAAGCCCGCACGCTTTCCCATCTTCTCACCCTTGCTTATGTCATCACACTGTTACGAGCAGGAGCCTTTCTTTGATATGGCGCAAATAGAATTCCGATGGGCATTGGGTTTCTGGGGAGAACTCGGTGGCGTAGTAATTGATTGAAAGCATGACAGGTCGTTGAATGACGAAGAGAAACATTCCTATGGAATTCGCAGGTGGTCCCTTTGTGGCAGCCTCAGCGCGTTTCAACATGTGGTGAGATGCGACATGGATGCTCCTCCAAAAGGCGATTACAACATTCCCCCAAATGAACGGCAACTGCGACTGACACCTGCCAGCAGGCATCAAGCCGTTGTAAGAAGGCAAGCGCCGCCTGCTCCATGCACGCTGGCTTGATATATGTCTACCGGTAAGGAAATTTGCCAACGGTGACGACTCGACTCGGCATGTCGTTGTCAGACGAACAGATTTGGCTGGCCCTTTCGGTGTCCGCAACGGCGGAGTCATCTCGGCATGCGAAATGCGACTACGGAACCACCGGCGACGGATGCCAAAATCTCGGAGACCTGATACAAATCGAGGATCATGACCGCAGAGAAAGGACGGCACGAACGGAAGCGGGCTGCTGAGCTTTCCATACTCCCGGCCCCCCTCCAAAAGGAACGCGGCCAAGAGAAGATGCCCGACGATTGCCAGCAGCCGCGAACCGTTGGAGACCGATGCTCTTCAGATTTTCGGTTTCAGGGGTCGGAAGGAGTCCGGAATAGGGGACATCGTGGTCACGGTGGTCGCAGTGCATGACGGCGCAGTTTGGGACTTTCCTGGGCGGCTCTGGGAAAGTATGGATGGCCTGGGAGTTTGTCTACGGCGTAGTTCTCGTCCCTTGTCTCCGCCCTCTTGCTGCACATGATGATGGAAGGTCACGGCCTGGAGACTGCGCTGGCCCAGACTTGCCCAGGCGCTCGGGACACTCCCAAAGCCACGCCGAGTTTGTCATCGGACCAAAATTTTGCTCAAGGAACCCTTTCGCAGAAACGGCGGTCCGGGTCAGAGGTGCATCGATGAACCTGTTCCAGGACCTTGGGCCGCGATCAAAGCGATCATCCCAGAAGGTTAATTCGACCCGTGTGTCCCGTGTAAGCCGCCCAGCCCAACCTCCTGCTACTTCGACGACCTCAGGTTTGGGGATGGGCATACTTCTCTCTCTGCACCACCGGCGAGCGTAGGGCAAGCCAGTGGCGTGGGCTCCCCAACTCAAGGCCACATCCTGCCTTCCCGCCTCCCATCCGGTGTCCTCCGTCTGTTTCTTGCGGGAGGGGCATGGCTAAGTTCGAGTTGCCCTCTGGATTGGATGAGACCAACCAATCTGGCGGGCGTGGAGGAATGTGAGCGTTGGGTCAGATTGGTTCCGCGTTTGAGTCTGAGTCGCACGAAATCCCCGGCGCAAATTTCGTGTAACAAGACGCGACTTGGAAGAATTCCAGAGCGAGAGCCCAGGAAGCAGAGCAGACAAGCAGAGCAACCGCCATCAGTAAGAGCCACCTGTCATATGTTTGGCATCTGGTCTGTCGCGTGCCGTCCGTTTTGTGCGTCGTTCCTCATGGATCTCATGGAAGGCCTGCAGCGATGAAGGGCTCGGCGTGTGAGGTCTAATCTCTCCTCATCCCCCACCCTCCTCTTCGTCCTCGGCGCGCAATGAGCTCCGTATGCGCCGTGGAAGCATGCCGCAAACTCGCCAGAAGAGCTGCAAGAAAAGCTGGCTGCATCCCCTGCAAAGGCCCGCCATTCCCCGTCCTACCTCCGAATGGGCATGTCGTAAGCCCCGAATGCCCGTCCGCATTTCCCTCCACTATTCCTCCATAGTCCAATTGCGATGTAGTAGCACGCTGATTGCCAGTGGGCGCCCCTTGACTCGGAGGCTTGACAACTCCTACGGTGGAGCCACCCTCGCAGATGGACTCGACTGAATGGCCAGACTGCGTGTTGATGGGCAGAGGGGAGATTTGGAGCTAACCTGCTGGCAATGCTGGCCGGCCCGGGTTTGGCATGACCCTGGGCCTGGGGGCAACAAGGTCGGGTGGTTTTTTACGGCGCAGTGACCGTACCTACGCCCCAGTGATTGGAAAGGAAGAAAAGAAGAACGCAGGGGACACCCCTAGACGATGACAACCGTTGCCGAGGCCGACGACGACGGTGTCCCCTGGTTGCGGTGAGCAGTTCATTCAAGCATTACTCTTCTTTTCCCGTCGCAAAAGGAGAACACGGACAGATCTGTGAGCAAAGGTCATCCCGGAAGTCGCTGCCAAGAGCAAGCGTGAGGAGGGAGGGTTGGCCCTGCCGAGGTGCGCTGAGTGACTGACTGAGTGCCCTCTACTGTGTATTGTACAGAGTAGCGGCTGTAGATTTGTTTCAAGCTGCCCTTCCCGTGTGGCTAGGACGGTTGTGTGGAGGGGGGGGGGGGGGGGGGGGAGGAGGGGATCTGGATAGGATCGCCTCATCGCGGGTCGCTTTGCCATCTCTTTCAGCCTCAGAATCAGATTGCTCAGATTGCGCCAACGGAGGATTACAAGCAGATGTTGCAATGCGATTGTGTGTCTGACTTTTTATGTCTTGTTATGCTATTATGCTGCAGCCTCACACGGCCCCAAGCTGTTTCCCCCCTCCCATTGCGCCGGTAGAGGAGGTGGTCTGGCCGTGAGCGTTGCTTCTGTAACTTGACACAGCAGACCAAAGAAAGCTTGGCTCAGGTGAGGAACCGGCTTGGTCGACCGCGCATCTCAATCCCGCACGCCCAACAGGCCCTAGTGGCACAGGCGCAAAGATTCGCGATCTTGTCCGGGCGCCGTGGGTACGATGCAACCCTGAGACCCGTTTCTCTTTCCCACTTGGAACCATCAAGGGCCAACGGATGGAGCCTCTTGGTCGCTTGCTATTTGAGGTTCAATCGAATTTCAAGAAACGGAGCGGAGTCCACAGCGAGAAGTTGCGAAGAGAGAGGCTGGAGTTGGCCATCGGCCATCGGTGGCTCATCAAAAGGCGCCGGGTTTCGTGCTCCGCCGGTCATCAAGACAAGACTTGGGTGCCACTTTGCGACTCTGGGGTGGGAAAAGACTCGCTCACCTCTCGCGGGTTCCCCTGGCTGACACAGGCTTGGCCAATTTCTCCTTTGGGGGGGCAAGTATGGGTCGTTATTTAACACCAGCTTCTCCAATGTTTGGCGAGGCCCAGCGAGGGCCCGCGTGTGCGCCTGCGTCTTGCGTCTGGAACCGTTCCTCCCCCCCTTTCCTGCGTGTGTAAGGGCCACATGGGTTGGGACGGACGATGGATGGGCATTGGAAGGGGGTCAGGATGACGACGATTGCTTCCCGTAATAAACACGGTTCGAGGCTCAGCCTCAATCTTCAGATCAGCAAGCAGCACGGCGTGCAACGCAGGAGTGGACAACTGTAACGCAACAGCTGGGTTTGGGTGTATCCCGGACCGCTGGCTCACCGCGGGCCACTGCGACGGTCAGGTTCGACAAGTTGCCGCCCAGAGGTCGGGATTCGCCTGGGACGAGGAGGAATGAAGAGGGAACCCCGTTCCAAGGTGCCAGTCGGCAGTGTTGTAGTTGTCGCTCTGGTTTGCAGCAGTACGGCGTACTACTAAGTAGAGGAGAGATCTGCCTCGTGGTGGGCAGCATGTAATGTTGTTGCTAGGTAGCACACGGTTGGGCTGGGTCAGTAAGCAGAGGTTAGGCTATGCTAATCCATCCGCCAATTGATCGCGTGCATGCATACTCTTGTGCTCTCCGTGCCTAAAAGGCTCCTGCATCCATGTTTGTTTTATTCGGCGGCCGGAAAGGGAGAAGGATAGGTAAAGGTTGTGCAATGCAGACCACGGCAGCCGAGACCCAGGAGCAGGATGCAGGGCAACGCATCGCCGCTTGCAGAAACGCATTCAGACACCTACGATGCGAGGGCGGCTTCGGTGCGCTTAGTAGAAATCCGCTCCTGCACCTTGGTCCTGAGTCCTCGGGGCGGTCTTGTCGCAGATATTTGAATTGGTTTTTGGTTCGGATCCGGATCGGCTGGATTAGCGCGATAATGATGTTCTCCGGAGATAGCAGTAAGCACATAGGATGTACCAGGCTTGTCGCAACGAGCAGGAACATGGAAAAGTGCTGATGTGAGCAACCACTGGTCCAACAACGGTAGTTGGGCAGAATGTCGCTCAACCGTTAGGTAAAACGGAGGAGGCAGTGATTGTTCCATGTCATGTTCCTCTCCTCATCGTCGGCTTGCGATACGTCGGGGGTGGGTATTGACTGACGAGACGATGCGCCGGACTGCGTTGATTGGTTTTAACAGTAAGACCTTGCATTGCAAGCTCGGGGCCACGGCCACGGTCCGCTCAGTGCTGGTTTGGTCCGGTGTTGCTTCGCTCCTAGCGTTTTGCTTGAAGCTGCCGATGAGCCATTGTCCGTCATCAGCTCAACAAGCAGAGGCAGAGGCAGAGGCAGAAATCCGTGGTGCTTGATTGTAAAGCAGCTGAGTAGCAAGGTTGTAGGCGACCGACAGGGATCGTTGCGGCGAGATGAAGAAGCCGGAGATTTGGCGGCGGTGATTGGTCGGGACAGCTCGAAATGGAATGACGACTGGGGTGCAGAGGGTAAGGTACTGTACTGTACGTACACACTGCGCGGTACAGACGAAGACCACCGGATGTCGCTTTGCCTTTCTTTTCTTGTTTCTCATGCACAACTCACATTATCAAGTGGCTGCGACAGTTTGAAAGGCAAGGGATCTAGGCGTGAATCCAGGGAAAGGCAAGAGAAGGGTCGTGGAAAGTAAGGTAAGGTAGCATGAGAATCTCTGGAGCCCGATGCTAGTTTATTGCGACTAGAAAAGACAGATATACTCCCGTCGGTATCCATAGCATTATCGAAATCAAGGCGTCCCGTCCCCCCCCCCAAGCGATACGATGTTGTAGACGAGCACATCCAGTTGCCACCTCGAGCCAGACTAGAACAAAAAGTCTTGGGATCTCCAGCGACTCAAGCGACCTCAGAAGGGTCCAGCCATAGCAAGATCCTGGTTTGACTTGGTGGTGTTCTGCTGTCACCGTGGTAGCGAAAATGAGGCACTTCTCACGGCGCAATCGCATCCCTCCCCTCCCCCCGGCGCCCCCATGACAGGACAGGGTCGTGGGTTGATTACCAATTGCGCACATCCGTCATCCACCTCAGACCGCACTGCAGACTCAGAGCGGTGACTTGGGGACTCTGGGAGCGACCGCCAGTCCGACTACCCTAGACGCTAGCGCTCTGCAAGCTGCGTGCTGCAGGCGATTTGCCAGCGTTCATGGCGGTTTCTGGGCGGGTTGGCGGGCACGTCGTGCTTGTCAAGTCAAATTTGATCTGTTCGGCGAGACAACTAAGGGATGGGCGGGATGGATCATGGGGATGGGATGCGCACTTCACCTACCTGCCCTCAGTATTAGCGCTGTACAACCACCTCCCCTAAAAGTCCAAGGTCGGACGTGGAGTCTTGCTAGTCCCCGGGCCATCCGGGCGGGCGGCCACTCCACGACCGTCGTCGCTGCGTATCCCCGATGTACCTGGCATGACCATCTTGCAGCGCGGAGGCGGGTTGATCGCGAACGAGTGACAGCCAGTGACTTTCGCGTTGCATCATCCTCCGTCCCATCTGGGATATTTTCCCTCCCGGAGCAGCAGGAACGCTACTGCTTGCTGCGATGGATTCCATCCATTGTTACCGTGACCACTTAGCACCTCACCACCACCAGCTGTTTCTCTCACACTCTGCTCTTCCTGAGGTGCATCTACAACACTCCATCTGCGGGACTGCAAAGCAGGACGAGGGGAAAAAAAAGGTGTGAGAGAGGTGGGAACTCGCCCGGCCGACGCGGCACTGCGGGCTTTGCGGACACTACGGGCACGCGCTTCGGTTGCATCTCGCGCTCCTTTCTCCAGTCTTTCTCTCGCCCATCGTCCTCTCATCGGCTCTGATTGACTGGTTCTACCCTACCTGCGTTGCGTACAGCACGCAGGACGGAAGCCGCTGCTCGGCCTCGCCCTTGTCAGACGCCCGTCCCCCGATGAACCTATTCCTATTCCCTCGTCGGTCATCCTCCTCCCTTTCTCCATCCCGTGCCGGCCTCCCTCTCTCCGGACTTAGTGAGCGAGATGTGGTCCCCTCCCTACGAATCTTCCATGATACACTGTCTCTCCGTAACTCGTAAGACTCTGCTGGAAACGTGGACGGTGGACCTCAGCTGTCTGCCACGAGTCCACGATGAGCCGGACAGCCTCGCAGAGAGGGATGGGAAGAAAAAGCACCGCCGAGCCAGACGACAGTTCATAGGTAGGCAGACAGGAACCAATTTACAAGACAGGTACCTGATCTGAGGTGCTCAAGGACCGTACCTGGTTAGGGTGTTTCTGCTACAGACTGCCACCTAACGGTAGGGCGAGATACTTCCACCGCCACACTCCTTCCAAGTACCCTGCTTTTCTCCTAGGTAGGTAGCTGCACGATACGTACCGCTTGCCAACTACCTAAGGTACCGCACCTCCCGTCCCGCTTCCTTCCCCCTTGCCAAGTGTACTGCGTGTGTGCGTGGGTGTCTAAAAAGTAGTGTGTGTAGGTACCTTATGTATGCCTGCGCCTTAAGTAAGAGCGAGATGCCCATATGTATCTCCTTGGCGCATTTTATCCAGCCTTGGATAACTTTCATCCTCTCACCCCAAGCACCGCCCAACCGCTGCACACTGCAGCTCCTCCTCTGTACTTATACGCCGTTCTGTAAAGGGTGACTCGGGGTACATACCTCATCCCCCCCTCCCCTCTCCCCCCCAGCATAACACCGCTCCCAGTCCCTCCCCCCAGTACCCAGCACACACCCCCTCTCAGCGGGTTTTTGGGTAACGCTGTCATCAAACACCGCGACAGCGCCTCCCGGCCCCTTCTGCCAAAATAATTCTTGCCCCCTTCCGACCACTCCCTTCCAATTCTGCTACTCCCTCGCACGAACCACGCTCTCTTCAACCAACACCACAACACCCAACCTCGGACGGACAACGACGACGACGTTACGCTGAACATCCACGGTCACTCGTTTTCCTCTCACAACGTCCTAGGCATCATCAACCGTATTTAATTTCACCCTTCGAACTGCAGTCAACCCGATCTGGACTGCCGCACCATCACCGAGTCCCCCCTCCCCAATCGGGACCAACATTGCCGCCGGACGAGGCCATCCTGGAGGACAACTCGGGTTGATCGGGCTTCTCGCCCGCACACAACGAGGCCACGATGGCATCCGTCAACGGCGAAGCCGGTCCTCCTCCGCCCGATCCCGAGAATCCCACCCTGCGTACGAGATGGGCTACTCGCAAAATGACGATCAAGAGCAGTAGCAAGAAGAGGCTCTCTCTAATGAACCGCGCCCACCACAAGAAGAAGAACAGTGAAAAGAGTCGCAGCTCAGGCGGCGGCGACTCGCTACAGACAGATCACACGGCTGCCGAGCAGGACGACGGCCATGGCGGTCGTAAATTATTCTTCAACCTCCCTTTGCCCCCGGAACTCAAGGATGAGGAGGGCCATCCCTCACAGCACTTCACGAGGAACAAGATTCGCACCGCAAAGTATACACCCCTAAGCTTTGTTCCGAAAAACTTGTGGTTCCAGTTCCAAAACATTGCCAACGTGTTTTTCCTTTTCCTCGTTATCTTGGTGGTAAGTCAGATTCGAGGCTCTCTCCTCTTTTGTGTCCGCTGAACCGTTTCCAACCTCTTCTAGTTCTTCCCCATCTTCGGAGGTGAAAACCCAGGCCTCAGCGCGGTGCCCTTGATTTTCATCGTCACCGTTACTGCAATCAAAGATGCAATTGAAGACTACCGTCGAACCGCACTCGATATCGAGCTCAACAACGCTCCCGTCCACCGTCTGCGAGGATGGGACAACGTCAACGTGGAGGAGGACAACATTTCTCTGTGGCGACGCATCAAGAAGGCCAATTCTCGTTTCTTCGGCATGATCTGGCACACTATCGAGAGTCTCTGGTCCAAGAAGGCGAGGGAGGAAATGGCGAGACGGAGAGCTCCGCAAGCATCAGCAGACGCGCCACGACCATCGATCGAAACCCACGCACCACGCGATTCCTACCACTCACCCAGATCCGCCCGGGATTCCTTCGTTTCTGCTAGGGAGGACATCCAAATGACGCCTGTTCCTTCTCCTCAGCCGCGCCAAAATCTCGACGTACCGAAGCCCGAGGACCATCTTCGAGCGAGGGAGATGATGCAACGCAAGGGCGATGTTTTGAACCGTAATCTGCCCACCAAGGGCGAAGCTCGATTCCACAAGGACGCTTGGAAGGACCTCAGGGTCGGAGATTTCGTGAGAATTTACAACGATGATGAACTTCCCGCCGACATCATCGTTTTGTCAACCTCGGACCCCGACGGAGCCTGTTACGTAGAGACCAAAAACCTCGATGGAGAGACCAACCTCAAGGTTCGACAGGCACTTCGCTGCGGCAAGTCGCTCAAGCACGCGCGCGACTGTGAACGGGCCCAATTCTGGATCGAGAGCGAGCCTCCTCAACCTAACCTTTACAAGTACAATGGTGCTATCAGATGGCATCAGACCTTCGATGGTGACTCGGAACCCGAGCTCATGACCGAGCCCATGACCATTGACAACATGCTTCTTCGCGGTTGCAATCTGAGGAACACCGAATGGGCCCTCGGCGTCGTCGTTTTCACGGGACACGACACCAAGATTATGATCAATTCTGGCATTACGCCCAGTAAGCGCCCCAGAATTGCGCGCGAGATGAACTTCAACGTCATTTGCAACTTCGGCATCTTGTTCCTCTTGTGTTTGTTGTCGGCCCTTATCAATGGTGCCGCTTGGGCAAAGACCGACGCTTCTTTGTACTTCTTCGACTTCGGATCCATTGGAGGCAGTGCGCCCATGTCTGGCTTCATTACCTTCTTCGCCGCCATCATTGTGTTCCAGAACTTGATTCCTATAGCTCTCTACATCACCCTCGAAATCGTCCGACTACTCCAGGCTATCTTTATCTACAGCGACATCGAGATGTATTATGAGAAGCTCGACCAACCTTGCATTCCGAAGTCTTGGAATATTTCCGACGATGTTGGCCAGATCGAATACATCTTCTCGGACAAGACCGGCACGCTGACCCAGAATGTCATGGAATTCAAGAAGGCAACTATCAATGGCCAGCCATACGGAGAGGCGTACACGGAGGCACAGGCTGGAATGCAAAAACGATTGGGCGTGGATGTGGAAAAGCAGGCTGCTGAAGCTCGAGCCGAGATCGCGGACGCCAAAATCCGAGCTGTCGACGGTCTCCGGAACCTGCACGACAACCCGTACTTGCACGACGACGATGTTACGTTCATCGCTCCTGATTATGTTTCCGACCTGGCCGGCGACTCGGGAGAAGAGCAACAGATCGCCAACGAACACTTTATGCTCTGCCTCGCCCTTTGCCACACTGTCATCGCCGAAAAGGTACCCGGTTCACCCCCCAAGATGATTTTCAAGGCTCAGTCTCCCGATGAGGCCGCTCTGGTCGCCACGGCTCGCGACATGGGTTTCACCGTTTTGGGCAGCACCTCCGAGGGCATCAATCTCAATGTGATGGGCGTCGACCGTCACTACCCTATCCTTAACACCATCGAATTCAACTCGAGCAGAAAGCGAATGAGTGCCATTGTGCGCATGCCCGACGATCGCATTCTTCTCATCTGCAAGGGCGCGGACAGTATCATCTACTCGCGCCTCAAGCGAGGTGAGCAGCAAGAATTGCGCAAGATTACCGCTGAGCACCTTGAAATGTTCGCCCGCGAGGGTTTGCGGACGCTTTGCATTGCTCAGCGTGAGCTCACCGAGGATCAATATCAAAAGTGGCAAAAGGAGTACAACGCTGCGGCATCCGCTTTGGAGAACCGTGAAGAGAAGATGGAGGAGGTTGCCGACCAGCTTGAGCGCGATCTGACTTTGCTTGGAGGCACGGCTATCGAGGACAGATTACAAGACGGTGTTCCTGACACCATTGAACTGCTCGGCGATGCTGGTATCAAGCTGTGGGTTCTCACTGGCGACAAGGTCGAGACCGCTATCAACATCGGCTTCTCATGCAACCTCTTGAGCAACGACATGGAATTGATTCATCTCAAGGTTGAGGAGGATGAGACCGGCGAGACACCTGATCACCATTTCCTCGGTCAACTTGAACAGGAGCTCGACAAGTACCTGGAAGTCTTTGGCATGAAGGGCGATGACGACGATCTTGCCAAGGCGAAGAAGAACCACGAACCACCTGGCCCGACCCACGGTCTCGTCATCGACGGCTTCACGCTGAAGTGGGTTCTCCATGATGCCTTGAAGCAGAAATTCTTGCTTCTCTGCAAGCAATGCAGATCAGTCCTCTGCTGCCGTGTGAGTCCTGCCCAGAAGGCCGCCGTCGTCTCTATGGTGAAGCACGGCCTCAACGTCATGACACTGTCCATTGGAGACGGAGCCAACGACGTCGCCATGATCCAAGAGGCCGACGTGGGTGTTGGTATTGCTGGTGAAGAAGGTCGACAAGCCGTCATGTCATCCGACTACGCCATTGCCCAGTTCCGCTTCCTTCAACGCTTGGTTCTCGTCCACGGCCGTTGGTCGTACCGCCGCCTTGGAGAAACTGTCGCCAACTTCTTCTACAAGAACGTCGTGTGGGTTTTGGGTATCTTCTGGTACCAGATCTACTGCGACTTCGATGTTACGTACATCTACGAGTACACTTACATCCTCACCTTTAACCTTCTCTTCACCTCAGTTCCGGTCGTCATTATGGGTGTGTTGGATCAGGACGTTTCAGACAAGGTCTCTCTGGCAGTGCCTCAGCTCTACCGCCGAGGCATTGAGCGTTTGGAATGGACGCAGACCAAATTCTGGTAAGTCAAACCATGAGCGAGATAATTAATATGGTGCTAATAGGTTTGCAGGATGTACATGCTTGACGGCGTTTACCAATCTGTCATGGTTTTCTACATTCCGTACCTCACGGTGGTAGGCACCAGCTTTGTCACCAAGAACGGCTTGAACATCGAGGACCGGACAAGACTCGGCGCATATATCGCACACCCTGCCGTCGTCACAATCAACGCATACACCATCATGAATACTTACCGTTGGGATTGGGTTATGATCCTTATCGTCGTCCTCAGTGACTTGATGATCTTCATCGTCACTGGTATCTACACCGCGACGGAGTCATCAATGTTCTTCTACCAGGCTGCCCCCCAGATCTATGCTCAGGCGTCCTTCTGGGCAGTCTTCTTCATCGTTCCCGTCATCTGCCTATTCCCCCGATTCGCGATCAAGGCGATTCAGAAGGTCTACTTCCCTTACGACGTCGACATCATCCGTGAGCAAGAGCGGCAAGGCAAGTTCTCCCGTCTCACACAGGGAGACGAGGCAACGGTTGTTGGAGAAGAAGCGGCGAGCAAGACGCCGTCAAACTCGTCAGTTAGCTCGCGTAAGGGTAAGCACATACACTACGCCAGTGTGGATGAAGACAGAAGGCCAATCTATCCACCTTCAGTTGCGACACACACGACGCACAACCCACGGAGTCAAAACGGAAGCGACGGGACCAACTACACGGGTCATCGGCAGTCCATGGACATGGTGCAAACGCAATCGCTCGATATGACACCACCGATGCGGCCCTCATTCGATCGAGTACGCCCCTCCTACGATCGAGCCCGACCGTCCTACGACCGAATGCGATCTTCGATGGATCGCACCCGGGCGAGCTTCGAGGCGAGCAGCGACTTCACCTCGGCGGCTCGTCTCTCACGAATAGAGTCTAGCCAATCATACAGCGACCGATTCCATCCGAGACGGCTCAGAGGTCTGTCGTTGACCAAGAGCAACAACATATAGACACCTCGACTTGACAACCACCGACCGAAGTTACTCCTTGTATTATAACATCCACCATGCCCTTCCGAATAGGGCCTTGTTTCTTTGCTGTTTTGTTGATATCCCCCGATGCATCACGATCTGCATGAGCGATCTACGACGTTCCCACCGTCGCGTACCAGCGACACCCGATGCTTTCACCCCCACCCCAGCCTCTGCTCTTTCATTGGTTTCGCGGAATTCGTTTTCGGCTTTCTTTTTCTCATTCTATAGGGTTTTCCTATGGCGACGGCGTTCAAAGGAGGGCAAAGGAAAGGAAGACTCGGATGGCATTGTTTTGTACGAGTTTGGTGGGCATCCTAGATTTGAGAGGGGGCGCCAGGAACCAGTCCGTTTGAAGGTGCTGGGATCTCTCCTTAGGCCGGCCCCATGGCGTTTTGTCTGGGCGGGCCAAAGAAAGTGATGGCGCGCAGCTCCAGCTGCTGACGCCTTTTGTACATACGCACGCAAACTGGAGGAGGAGGAGGAGGAGGAGGAGGAAAAAGAAGCGAAAAACACATAATATTTCAGGGGTAGCTTGGAGATGAGCAGCGGACAGAAGCCAGCCATTATTTGAATCGTTAAAACAGGATATTTCCAAAGATGCCTATTCCCATGTGACGACCTCAAACACAGCCGCTTTGACTTGGTCTCGGCCTCGAATAAGGGTATAAAATCATTTTCGGGCCAATTTCGGAAGCAGCCATAACATCAATACAACACCCATTACAGATCGTAATCAAATGCAGCCTTGTTGTAGGTGGCGATATTTGTTTTCTCTGCCTCCTGCAGGCCTTATCTTCCCCGTAGTTATCTCCGCCCTGCCTGCTTCGGTGCGCGAAGAGCATTTACACTTCAGGGCTCTCCAGCAACTTGGAAAAACGCTCCCTCCCTATTATCTATCCAGTCTCGTGTTTCTTCTTTCCTACTCGTGGTGTTACAAACCGCCAGTAAACGTGGTTCCCCCGCACACCGCACGCAGGTACGATGCTGAGATGCGGTACCCCTGCACCGAACGCCATGCCCCTGCCAAATCATATCCACATCAGCGGGGGCCCTGGACCGGGGCAAGCTCCCCCGAGCTCTGCTGATTTTTGGCCGAGGACATCCGATGCGGCGGCGTTCATTCAGGGTCCGCTAGTACCACCAATATTTTGGCTGTCTGCTACGGAGTAGCTACCTGAGCCAACCGCGACTTCAACACCGCGCAGGCTACTTTCACAAGCATCGTCGACAAGAGTCCAATTGGTGACCATTGGCACAGTTCAACGCCAATATGGACCCGGAGGTTTGGGACGAGGTCGCTGAGAAGCTCAACTCTTTCGTCGAAGCTATCCCGTACGCTACCGCCCGCCAAATGGCGCCACTTTCTGCTCAAAGCACCCGCTGACTTGAACATTTGTTTGCAGACCCGGCGCGCCTCAATATGCCTTCGCGGCACTCGCAATTGCCTTGAGCATTTGGCTCCTACAGCTGGCTAAGTCCTGGAACGAGGACGAGGCAATCGTCTACAGTGTCGATCCACCCAAGCTTCCCGAGAAGCATACAATCGTCGAGGAGACGAACATCAAGGTACGCGGGTACTCCACGCTTTGAGCGCGCCTGAACGTGGCTGATATGGATTTTTACAGGTCTCCGGAACCACTGCAATTCAATGTTACGCCCCGGCCACTGGCCAGTTCCTCGGCTTCGTCAACCCCTCGACACCTGCTGCGATAGACCGCGCCGTCGATGCCGCCCATACGGCCCAGGCCAAATGGAAGCACACCTCCTTCCGCGAGCGCCGCCGCGTTCTGCGTTCCATGCTCCGGCACGTCCTCGATAACCAGGAGGCCATTTGCCGCGCCGCCTGCCTTGATTCTGGCAAGACCATGGTTGACGCCCAGTTGGGCGAGATTCTGGTCACTGTCGAGAAGCTTACATGGACGCTGAACCACGGTGAGAAGGCGCTCACCCCTGAGCGGAGGCCTACAAACCTCTTGATGGCGTACAAGCGCAACGAGGTGCGGTATGAGCCTCTCGGTGTTGTCGGTGCGCTTGTGAGCTGGAACTACCCTTTTCATAACCTCATCGGACCCATCATCTCTAGCATATTTGCAGGCAACGGCGTTTTGGTCAAAGTCTCTGAGCAGACGGCATGGAGCTCGCAGTACTTCACCAGCATTGCCAGAGGTGCCCTCGTTGCCCATGGACATGATCCTGCCCTGATTCAGACCGTGGCGTGCTGGCCCAACAACGCGGATCACATTACATCCCACCCCAAGATCTCGCACATCACCTTCATCGGCTCTCGTCCCGTGTGCCTCAAGGTTGCCGCCTCTGCCGCCAAGTCTCTCACACCGGTCATCGCAGAGCTGGGTGGCAAAGATCCGTCGATCGTTCTCGACTCCGCTGCAAAGGACTTGAAGCGTATTGTTGAGATTCTTATGCGCGGCACCTTCCAGGCCTCTGGGCAGAACTGCATTGGCATCGAACGTATCATTGCTACACCTAAACTCTATGAACAACTCGTCGCTACTCTCGCCCCCAAAGTCCAAGCCCTCCGCCTCGGCCCCACAGCGGATGTCGGCGCCATGATCTCGGATGCTTCCTTCACCCGGCTAGAGTCCCTGGTCGACAACGCCGTTAAGCAAGGCGCTCGTCTCCTCGCCGGCGGCAAACGACACGTCCATCCCGAACACCCCAAGGGCCATTACTTCACCCCTACTCTCCTCGTCGACGTCACTCCCGACATGGAAATTGCCAACGAGGAGTGCTTCGGTCCCGTCATGACAATTATGCGCACGCCTGGTCCTGACGCGGAGTCCATTCTCTCGGTTGCCAATGCTCCCGACTTCGGCCTTGGTGCCTCGATCTTTGGCGGTGACAACGACCCCGTCCTCCGCACCGTTGTCGACGGCCTGAAGACGGGCATGGTGGCTATCAACGACTTTGGCGCGACCTATGCCGTCCAGCTTCCTTTTGGTGGCGTCGGCGGTTCCGGTTACGGACGTTTCGCCGGTGAAGAGGGCCTGCGGGGTCTCTGCAACGTCAAGAGTATCTGCGCAGACCGCTTCGGCTGGATGGGTGTCCGCACCGCCATCCCGCCCCCCGTCAAGTATCCAGTGCCGGACCAGGAGCGGAGCTGGAGGTTCACGAGGGGCGTCGTCGGCGTGGGATACGCTATCGGTCTTGTTGGCAAGATCAAGGGTCTGTTGGACATTATGAAGAATGCTTGATTTACAGCACAGGAGTGGAGACGTATGATTCACGATTCTTAGAGCATCCTAGACAGACGGTAGATGGACACATATTAATATGGCGAGAGGCGGCGAAAAGCATATTCTACTACCTGGTAATTAAAAGCTGTTTGGTCTGTATTCGAATCCTCGCTCTGTCTCATCTTGCGTGACTGTGCCTTTCCAGGTGGTGTCCTCACAAATTCCTGTCGTGGATCTAGGTATACGGTCGCATCACAGGTGTGGCGTAGACGTCAGTTCAATAGGATCTAGGAGCCGTAGCTGTTCTCAAGCTTGGACAACTTGTAACAGGACCATCATTGCAGACATATCACCAAAGCCAACAGTCAAAACATGCGCGAGAGAATTATGATTAGTTGCCTCCAGACCCTATTCCTTTTGGCCGTCTAAAAATCCACCAAAGCATTCCGAATAGTCTGTGGGCAAGCTACCTTCAAATCCTCTAAACTTCCGAACCGAAATGTCCAAACACCAATCACCAGCCATCGCCACCGGCACCGGCAGACGCACCCCAGGCGGGAGCCTCGGTTGTCTGGTTACCGCCAGCATCATCGCCAGCATCACCACCCCAGTCACCGCCAGCGTCACCACCAGCGTCGTCACCACCCCAGTCACCGCCACCGAGGTGAGCAATGCCAGCCTCCTCAGGGTCAAAGTCCGACTCGGTCTCGAACTTCAGGTTCTCAAGACCCTTGCCAGTGGGCTTGAAAGGCTCCAGGAACTCGGGAATATCCTGCTTGGTCTCCATGAGGGTACGGACCAGAACGCTGGCAATGGGCTCATCACGCTCAGTGTAGAAGGATGTAGCAATGCCACGCTGACCCATGCGACCAGTGCGACCTGGATGTTTTGTCAGTATGCAAAAGGTCATACTAGTCAGGGTGCGTCTTACCGATGCGGTGGGTATACTCCTCGATACCACCATGGTCCATGCTAGGCAGGTCGTAGTTGATGACATGCTTGACATTCTTCACGTCGATTCCACGAGCGCTGATGCCAGTGGCGATGAGAATGGGAGCCTTTCCCGCGCGGAAAGCACGCATGGAAGCCTCACGCTCCAGCTGGGTACGGTCGCTGTGCATGGAGGTGCACGGAAAGCCCATGTTGAAGAGGTAGTCGTCAAGCTCGTCAGCGGTACGCTTGCTGTTCACGAAGATGATGGTGCGGCAGGCAGCGAGAGACTCAATCTGCTCCTTCAACTTCGATTTTTTGTCGAAAGGAGCGACCTCGATCACGCGCTGAAGAATGTTGGTGTGAGTGCTGCCGATACGACCAACGCTGATGCGGACACTGGAGGAGGTGCTGAGATGCTCCTTCGCAAGGTCACGAAGAGCCTTGGGGAAGGTGGCGGAGAACAGCATGTACTTGATGTTCCCCTCCTGCTGCTCTGTGGAAGGGGTCAAACTTTGGTCCGTAGAATAAGATCAGGGCGAGACTTACCACCACCGGTCATGATGACGTCGAACTCCTCACGCCAGTCATCTTGAAGCATCTCATCAGCCTCGTCGAACACCATGTAGCGCAGGCGGCGCAGAGACAGGACGTCCGGACGCTGGATGAAGTCGCAAAGGCGACCAGGAGACGCGATGAGGACGTCGCAGCCCTTTCCAAGCTGCTGAATCTGGTCACGAATGGGGCCACCACCGTAAGCGACGCAAGGACGAAGCATGGTGCGGTAGCACAGCTTGCGCGCCTCGTTGAAGATCTGAATGGCAAGCTCACGAGTAGGGCAGACCACGACAACCAAGGGCTCGGCGCGAACGGAAGCCTCGCCCAGCTGAATCGAGGCAGGGTTGGGGCGCGGAGCGGCCAACTTCTTCGCCTTGCCCATGAGCTTGTTGAGGATAGGGACCAGGTAGGCGGCGGTCTTGCCAGAGCCTGAGTAGGGAGTCAGTGTGTGGAAGACACCATCATTAGGATAGAAGACTGACCAGTCTGCGCGACGGCAACGACATCGAGGCCCTTGTGGATGGCCGGGATCGTGTACTTCTGAATTGGAGTGGGGGCGTCGTAGCCACACAGGTTAATGTTCTCGAGCATGACCGGGTGAAGACCGCCATTCTTGTAAGAATCGATGGGGTTGACGCGAATTTCGCCCTCCTGGTGAACCTCAACTTCGGAGATGCTAGGAATGTCAGCTTCAATCTATGACTTTTTGGAAGAATATTTACGCTGTGAAGTCAAGACCGGAGTGGTCACGGCGAGTGGCCGGGTCACCAAAGAGCATGAGCTCAAGCTCGGGGTGCTGAGGACCGACCTCACCGTACTCCTCGTCCCACTCGTAGATGGCAGCATTGCCCTCCCAGTTGCCGTTCTCGATCGGGCCTGACTGGGCCGTCTCCTCGTAGTTGTACTTCTCGGGCTTAGACCACTCCTTACCCTCGGCGTCAAGGGCGACAGGCTTCTCAGAGGCGGCAGGCAGCGCCGCCTCCATCTCACCGACGGAGAACGACATGGCGATGGAGTTGCTGGAAAGAAGTAGAATTTAGCAGTGGGAAGCAAAGCAAAAGTGTCTGGGTTTTGAACCTACCAAGGTTGAGTGATGGTCAAGAACGCGGTGAAGGGCGACTGATCTGATGACCGCAGGCAAGACTGGACGAGATCCTTCCGGCTGACTTTTTTTAGCCGAGGAAGGATAGAACGCGCACAGAACACGTTGAGGATGGAATTGTTGAGGAGAAAACCGAAAAGGCTGGATGAGAAAGGGAAAAAGGATTGAAGCAGCTTCGGCGGGCAAGTAAGCGGGAAGGAAAGGGGCAGTGCAGAGAGCTGTCGGATGGAAGCGAGACGAAAATTTCCAGGACCCAACTCGAGACTGTATTTTTGGAGGAAAGACTGCAACGCCCTAATGAAGCGCAAGGAAAGTGAGGTGTGCTTGGGTCTGGGAAGGAGGGATGCGGGGGTTTGAGGGAAGCCAGGAAAGGTCTGCAGGAGGAAAGAGGCATGGCCTGCGAAACGAGAAGCACCCAAGCCAAGGATCACGAAGTGGCGCTTTTGATCTGATGAAGACAAGATGGACGAAGACGTGATGATGGCGATGGTGATGGTGATCTGAAGAAATGGGGGTAACCTACCTCTCGTGATGCTTGACGATGTTGTTGAAGACAGGCAAATCTCCTGATGTGAACCTCCCGTCTCGAAAGGCTGTGTTGTGTGGAGAGAAGAAAAGAGAAAGAAGTCTGAATCTTGGAGGAGGGAAGAAATTAAATATCGGAGGGAGGAAGGGCGCGCGGCAAGGCGGGTGGCCCGAGGGTCGTCGCGTCGAGACAGGCAGGCAGGTAGACAGGCAGGCGGCAATCAACAGGGCAAGAGTGAAAGAGGGCAGAAGGGCAGTCGTCATGGGCGTCATGTGGAAGGAAGGGGGACCCAGGGCATAGGCACGACGTGGTCCTGCCTGAGGTAGGTGGTCTTGGTCGAGACCTGGCGTGAGAACTCGAGATCCAATGTCATCGGCTAGTTAGCCTCCTGAATCTGTACCACTGGATACGATCAGTCTACAAGCCAATCTCACATCTCTTGATAGCCTACGTCTTGGTCCACAACTACTGGGCTTGACGAGATCTTCTCGAACTCCTGAGGCTTGGAACTTTTCTAGAAGAGGGCTCAGATCAAACCGAACTGCAAGATGCATCTTGCCGTACCCAGCATGCAGCCTGCATGCCACCACAGCAGAAAGAGACGAGAGGCTCTGTTTGACGACCAAAAAGAAAGACATTTAGTAGGGGTGGGCTGCTTCACTTTCAACAAAGCCCAGGGCAGACACATAGAAACATAGAAACGGAATTCTCACCGAGGTGAGCGGGTATCATTGATGTATCCATCCACATCTATCAAACGCTGTCTGTTCATAGGCGTATCTATGGGGTATCTTGTGGAAGCTTAGGTTAAGTCTCCAGCCTTCATCTTGGACCGCATGTGCGATAACACAGACTCCAACGTATGCGTATATACCTGCTTCGGACCACACGCTGCTTGACACCTGGGGCCAAAGTGTCGCTCTAAGGAGTTGCTGAATGGCTGGTGGTATTCCGCAATGACGACGGAATCTCTTCTGTTTGTGATCCTGACTTTAGGGAAGCCTTTCATCGGTCGAATGCTCCTATGCCCCTTGCCATAAATCCAACAAATCCTGAGGGTCAACGGCGGAAGTAGGCTCATATCCCTCCATATCCTCCTTCAATGATTTCTCTAAAGTGATGGCAGATCGACCACTCGCACCGCCCTCCTTCTTTGCCTGCTCAATACCGCGGCTGAAGGATTCCGAGAACCTCTTATGAAAAACACGCTGTCGAGACTCGCGATCGTTGTACATCTCCGCCTCTTCGTCTCTACGAGTCCCGAATAGGTTGAGATACGCAAATGGATTTGGTGCCCGTGGGATGCGGTACATGTTGTCGTAGAGGGCGTTCGGGTTACTCGGCGCCGCAACCTCTGGCTTGAGCCCTGCCTTGAGAAACCTCGCTAGCACTCCAACCTGCCTTGCGTGCGATTGCGAGTCTTTAGATCTCAGGCCGGTCTTTGGTGCACTCGTCCACCCCGTACTCGACTTTACGGACCATCCCATCAGCGCGCAGAAGCTGTTGAGCGTCTTGACCCAGCCGCCGGGACAGCTGACGGTCTCGTCCTCCGCAACATCAAGAAGCCACTCCAATACTGACAGGGAATCGTTACTGATGTCGGCAGAAAGATGCGTCATGCCGGCGCGAATGTACATGATGCACTTTTCGGCGTGATGTCTGACTTCGGTTTCTGGGAGTTCACGGAAGAGCTTGAGTAGTTGACTGCGGACGGGACCTGAGGCGTCAGAGATGAGGGGCAGGAGTTTGCCGAGGATGGTGGCGGTGCCGACGGGGTTGTTGCCAAAGCCCACCTGGCTCGTGAGATGTGCCAGCGCTTCTTTTCGCACCTTGTCTGATCTTGAGGTAGATGCGAGGGAGAGGTGGTGTTTGAATTGTGTTCCGACATCAGGGGCTTCTTCTGCGAGGGACTGCTGGCCCATCACAATGGACTTGGCCTTGAAGCTGGTGTCTGTGAAGTTGGCCGGCTTGGCCTTGGTCTTGCCAACCTTGAACTTTGGTTTCTATACCATGCTGTCAGTAACGCTTCAGAGCCATGATGGGGTTGAAGGTGGTCCATCCACGCCTCATTGGATTCTCATACCGCAAAGTCCTTGGCCTTTTGGTTCTTTTTCCTCGTGCTGGAACCCATGGTGGCTGTGTATGTAAGTAATTAAAGACTATTGAAATATTTCGGTGATGATGTCGCCTTCGGTCAAGCGCAAGAACTCCCAACACGGTGTCTGATATCTTTTCACTGAGATTTTCACATGAGAGCAGCATGTCACAGCAATCAGACCCCTGCCAGAACGGGTGCCAGAAAATTTCAGCGGTCAGAAACGGCAGAATCTGAGCGGCGCTCGGCCCCACCAAGGCGTTGGTACGCTGTTACCCAGTGAATCCTAGCAGCAGAAGGTACAACAGCACCGACCGAGCTTAAGCTGATCCAGCCTTACGGACCAAACACCCGAGCTCTACGGAACCGGCCGTCCACGATAGAACGAGTCACACACTCACTTTGAACCTCTCTTCCTCAAGTACGGCGGGCTGACGAGCACCACCACCTTGGCCACCTACCCCGCCTCCGTCGCAGCACACACATAATGGCCGAATCAGTACCCGTGAGCGACCTCGAGACCCCTCTGCCAATGTCGTCATAGCTGACATCCAGCGCGCCCTTCGCGCGCGTGCAACACGAAGACCAACGGCCCCGATGCCCTCGACGAGACTCTCAGCCGACTCTCCAAGAAGCCCGGCGTCAAGGCCGTCGTCATCCTCGACCGAGCCACCGGCGCGATCCTCCGCACGACGGGACAGCTGTCCTTCAACGCCTCAGCGCTGCCGAGCGGCGGCTCCTTCTCAGGGGAGGGTGCGGCTGCGCAGCAGCAGCAGAACGGCGAAGGCGAAGGCGATCAGCCGCAAGGTCTGGAAGACTTCGCGGCCAAGGTATGGA
Organism: Colletotrichum aenigma; assembly: GCF_013390185.1. Lineage (NCBI taxonomy): Eukaryota > Fungi > Ascomycota > Sordariomycetes > Glomerellales > Glomerellaceae > Colletotrichum > Colletotrichum aenigma. The sequence continues at coordinate 2,242,720 of NW_023500914.1, forward strand.
ACTGGGTTAATGCGTCGGGCACGCTGGTGTTGGACCTGGATACAGAGGTGAGGACGCCCATCCACCAACACTCGGAGCGCAACCTTGAAAAATCGTTGGGAGAGCTGGCGCTGACGTATCGGGGGTAGGACGAGCTGAAGCTGTTGAGACTACGGACGAAGAAGCAGGAGCTGGTCATCGTGCCGGATCCAAAGTACCTCCTCATCGTTGTCCACGACACACCGCCTGCTTGAGAGGCACACTCAGTCATCACGAACGACCTCAGCTGGCGTTTCACGAGGCCCCTTCCTCTTGACCACATCGAACGAAGTGCGCTTCATGCATGCATGTATATTAGCGGGCAGGGGAGCCCATTGGGCAGGCCGGAAGATGAGGGCATCTCCAAGATTACCTACGGTGCAGAAGGTCGGCGAAGACTAAGACGGAAAGCTCTGCGGCACGCACAAACACACATGCATATAAGATTGCTGCAGGCAGACGAATCGACATGGGCTGTCGATGGGCGGCGCGGAGGCACGAATGATACCCTGAAATTACAAATTCATGACCATGGCATTTAGGCCCGGAAATCCAGCCGGGTCGGCGAGGCGGGTGCGGTCACGACGTCCGGGCCGCTTGCTTGGCTAGGTTAGCTTTTCGACGCTGTTGGACGAATATGAATATAAGATGAATTGCAAACCTAAGCCCAAAGTCAAACGAGGTCGAGAAAACGAGAAAACGAGGTCCGGACTGGCCGGCTTGAAATAGCGCGTAAACAAAGCCACCGGCTTCTCTCCCCGAGATCTTCTGGGCCAGTCCTTGCTTCGAGGCGGACTCGTCCATCAAAAACATCAAACTGGTCCGTTCGCCTCCTGTCGTTCACTCCCCGAAGGCACGAACGACATCTCTTCACCGAACACCACGTTTTGGCACCAAGAACCGTGGCGCGACAGACCGTCGACGGGAAGTGGGTTGGCTTAAGCGTCCAGCCGCACGCAGGACCACCAATCCACACACCACACCAGACGCACCTCAGAGCAACAACTCCCTCGTTCGTTTTGGGGGCTTATAACAAGCCTAGGATTAGATTAAAGGCCTGTCCCTCTGGAAGCCGCCGCGGTCATCCCCTGGTTTCGACCAGTCGGCAGTCGAGGTTTCGTAACCTCGCGTCAGAGAAATCTTTCCACGGACAACTTTTTGGAACGTGAAGAAAGTGGTCCAACATGCAGAGGCGGGAAATGGGAATCTCGTTTCAGCAAGCTATGGGAAATCCTTGCCGGGCACTCCGTTGCGCCGGCCTGCCCCCCGTCCCCCCCTTTCGTCATCGTGTCGAGTTGCTCTTTCGTAACGAGAGATTGTGGGCAAAGAAGTTTTTTAAACTTTTTTAACCTATTCGTGCATTTTTCTGGGCGTGGTTCGCTGCGAGGCGTGTTTAACTTTGGTGCTGCCCTGTGGTAGGGTGCCCTTGTAGTGTAACCTTCCGTTTTGGAGTGACACGACCTATTTGAACTCTGTTCGGGGTTTTGTTTACATATTCCTTCGCCAAGTGTCGCAATCAGTTGCTAGACTTGAACAGTTTTCGCGATGTCGAGTGCCATCTCATGCAACTTGATGGATGAAGCCGGCCCTCTTCCCGGTGTCCTCCCTTCCTTCCCTTCGGCCCCGTTCCCGATGGCTTTGAGACAACCACGTTCGAGAACACTGGAGAGAGCAGAGAGTACGCAGACGACCACTCGTGAATTGACGTTCTCACCCATGGCACTGTCGTCTCATGTCAAGGAAGATCAGGGCCCTCAGCTGCCCAATGCTTCTGCGGATACCTCTCTGGAGCTTTGGGGGAGCTAAGCTAGGGGGTGTGGTTTGATTTCCGCCGTGGCTGAGGGAGGCAGCAGAAGAAAGTCTGCCGCGACGAAAGCCTTGCGGTCAAGAGCTCCCGTCGTCGACGTTTCAAAAGTCTCGAAAATAGTTCCAGATACAGCATAGGGAAGGGGGGATCTTCAAAGTGCTGGGCCGCACCGGTTCCACCACGGACCCCGAACCTGGTCGGCAAACGATTTTCTTTACCCCATATCGAATGTTAGAAGATGTTCGAGAAAGAAAGAAAATTGAAGGACTCCTTGCATTCTCTATGTTTGGAAACTCTGAAGCAAGCAGCATGGGAAGGGGGGGCCCGGCAAGGAAGGCTGAAGCCACATCCGCACGCATTGCAGAGGAACAATGTATCTCGGCGTTATCCACTGGTGGCACACGGCATGCTTCACCAGGATACGCGACGGGCCGACAGAGTCTTGACGATGGTGGCGTTTTTATTTTCTTCGTCTGCTCCCTCAATTCTGCAAGGCCACGGCACAGGCAATGCCAATTTGCTTCGATCCCGCACGGCGTTGCCAGGGTTGCGAGCTTCGCCGAGCTTCTAGTCTGCGCCATGATACGTGGTTTCTTGCTTTTTCCCCTTCCCTGGTGCTTCTTTTTTGCACAGCCCGTATTACAAATTGAAGGCCAACCCAAATCCGACTAAGCCGGTGAGTCTTGAATTTGAACCAAGGCAGTTGAGGGATCAACAGCGCGACAACTCAGCATACGAAAGAGCCCACTGCTACGTAAAATCTCCGTACAGGTCGTCATCTCTTGGAGGACGGGGACCGATGACACCTGTTGGGCAACGCTGGACTCGCCTCACACCCTCTCCTGCACAAGTGGAGAGTGATGTTGCGGATCCCGAAACCACCTAATCAGAGATCTGCTGGAGACCCCGGTCGTGTACTTCATTCACATGCGCGCCTGGTGGCTGTTCGTTCTTGTTCTGGCCTCTCGCAGGAACTTCATCTTCAGCTGGAGCTCCATTTTCCACCGAACATTTCTTTAGCTCTGCATTCTCCGCCATTGATATTCCCAGCTGGTTCTCCAGAAGGAAAGAAGAGATCAAAATCTACAGACGTCAAGCAGCTGGGGTGGATTTCCCAAAGTGATGTGTTGTTGCGGCCGTGGCCATGGATCCCTTACCCACTTACGGCCTCCGTGCTCTGGCGCCGTCTGTGTCTTGTCTTTGCTGTCTGCTACCTGTCACCGGCCTCGATGTCTCTGTCCCTGGATGTTTGTCTTCCATTCCGGCACTGGCACTGGCCTGACACGTTCCCGGGAGGCGGCCTCGGCAGGACGCAGCGCGTTATCATGCAGTCTAACACGTCAAAAAGGAAAGGGGAGAGGGGACATACATACAACGCGTCCGGCGGCGGTGCTATAGCTCTCGCACTTTTTTGCCTGTGCGACGAAGAGTGCCGTACCGCGAAATGAGAAGATGGGAGATGGGATAGGCCTGCAAATCAGAGTGACAGCCCGTGCCATGGAACCGTCGCTTTCTTGTGACCCTCCATGCTAGCTTAGCTTCCCACGGTAAGGCAGCACGACGCAAGGCGGGACAGGGGACATGGTCCTGGGCTCTATCACTCTGGTACATCTTGCAGCAGCACCAGGTCAGGATCAAATCCGGCGGATGAGAGCACGGAAGGCAGGCTGTGAAGGCGAAGTCGAAGAGAGAGGGAAAATGGTACATGCTCTGTTGTCTGCAAGATACGGATCACCCACACCCCCCCAACTCGCATAGCGGAGATGACGAGCGATCTAGCAGAGGTCCTGATGGTTTTGTTTTGCATGTTTTTTTTTCATTATTTTATTTAACTATTCTTTTTTCTTCAGCCCTCGCGTCGCTGATTGTCGCCTCGAGTTGCTCGAGAAAGACGAGCCTTAGCCCGTTTAAATCGCACAATCTGGGATCTGAGACTGCCGGGCTCCGTCGCTTGTCCTTGCCCAGATCCCTGAACGTCTCCATCTCTGCCCATCTCCAGTCTGGACGCCCCTCCTCAATCGTCCCGCCGGCGCTGATGCTGCTGCCGTTCTCCTCGTCCTCCTCCTCCCCCAGCTCCGGGGGTGCTATATTCAGATACGTGAATAATAATTCAAGGACTCCCGTAGCCTGCGTGACAGGACAGAACACAGACCAGCCAGCCAGGCCCATGTTGCCCTTGCGCGTGCGCGTGCGGCTAGGACGAGGGGTGCACCAACAAAGTGGACATCTCGCAGCGCGGGCTGTCCTATCCAGTGCCTGTCTTATCCTGTGCCATCTGTCACCATCCAGTCATGGGAGGGTCGTTGCGGGAAAACGCAGCCCAGGCCCAGCCCAGCCAGACAGACACCAGCGCAGCAGATGCTGCCCAAAGAGGTGAAGGAAGAGAGGATAAGGTAGACGTGGAGAGTGGACGATAACAGGAACATGTCCTCCCCCTGCCTTGGCAGCCCGTGGTGCATGTATGCTGCGTGTGTGTATGTATGCGTGTGTCTCTCTATCTGTCTCTCGCTCTCACTTGATTCGCATTTCTTGTTTTAACATCCCGTCGCCTTGCTTCCCTCTCCTCTCTTCCTCTCTTCTCGCAGTCACACACTATTATTCTCTTCACTTACCGTCATCCATTCCCCCTCCATCTCCATTCTGCTCTTCCCGTTTCCCGTTTCTCGTCCCCCCACCATCATTGTTGTCTTATTGCAGCAGTCAGTACTTGGTTCGACCATTTTGTCCCGCGGTGCCCCCCTCTCCGTTGCAACTCCAAGGTCGCCTTGCAGAAAAGTTGGAGTCGGCTTTTTGCCTTGCACGTCGGGATAGGACCTCAGCCCCCCTCCCCCCCTCTCATACGCCACCTTGAACCAGCCACGGCCAGGCGAGACAGCAAGAGAAGCTTGGAAGACCACGACGACAACCAGGAAGGAGGGAAATATTCCAAGACTCGGAGGGAATTCACTTGGAAAGAAAAAGAAGGACGGTCCAGGAAGACAGGGCCCAGAAGAGGTCAAAGTTGGAAACCCCGAGGAAAAGTCGAGACGAATGAGACGAACACGGCAGCCTCCTTCATCTCATCCCAGAAGAGACGACTTAGACGACGAGAAACAAAGATGCCGTCGCTATCGCTCCTAAGACGGGGGACGACCAAGAGACACGAGCAGCAGCAGCAACCGTTCACACCACAGACGAGTCCGCGAAGAGAAGATGAGAGATTGCAGCGAACGGGTACTGGCTTCGGATCGGTGGTAGGAGGCGGAGGTGCAGGCGCAGGCGCAGGCGCAGGCGCAGGAACGTTGGCAGGATCAGGGACGGGCGAACGGGAGCGCAAGTCGTCCAAACGGGACTTCTTTGGCGGGCTCTTGGGTCGCAGCAGGAGTCGAACGCCGACAACATCGATGTCGTCGCCGGCCAGCTCTGCGCGGGGGACCGGTGCCGAATCACCAACCAAGCTTCCTGTAAGTCGGCATTCGCACGTTTACTCATGTCATTCTTTTCTTTGGTGTCTTTTCCGTTCCTTTCCCCTCCCCTCCTTCGATATTCAGAGATCATCCACACACACCCGTGGTTCTATTTTCCACCTTTTTAGTGGCCCGCTGTGGTTCTGGCTGTCCGGTGCCCCTCAAGCAAGGTCCCTGAAGGGTGCATTTTCGCTGGGGCGGCGGGCGAGTGCCCGTCTCCAGTTTCCCGATGCTCCGATGCTCCGATCGCGCCGGCGAGAGGACGGGAGGGGGAAGGGTCTGGAAGTGGGAAATGAGGGAGTCCTCGGAATAGAAGCAGGTGTGCTGGGAAGTCCCAGATGGGTGCAGGCAGGCAGGCAGAAGATGCATAGACATTACGCAGTGCGAATACCTACCTGCTGCTGCTCCTACTTGCAGAGGACGGCAGATTGGCGCAGCATGATGATGTATGTACGCGGCAAAGCAGCGCGCAGCAAGAAATCACAGCAGCACGCCAAAGCAAGTGGACGCATCTCAGTGTCACCCACCCCTCAGCTCACCCCGCTTCCTCCCTGTTGAGTGAGTCTGAGAGACTGAGGTGCCATCTCACAGTGACCCGACTTCACCTCAGGTCAGGTCAGCGGCGTCAGTGGGTTCGCCTTACCTAAGGCTGGCTGCTGGGCTCCGTCACCCGTGCGCTAAGCCTACGCTTGCCGTTGGCCATGCCTCAATGGACGTGGGCAGTCACCACCTCAGTGTGTGGACGTGGAACCGAACGTGCGACGTGGGGACGCCCAGTGGGTCTTGCCTTCCAGCCCCTGGGCCTGGGTCTGGGCGGGCTGAAGCTGCACCCTGCAAAAAACGCCCTGCTGATGCTCCAGTGTCAGTGGTGTCCCCGTCGTCGGTCGTCGGCGCTCGCCCTCCCCACCGGGGCCTGCCCGGGTCCAGTCCACGTCTGGGTCTGGGTCCTGCACCTGAGGTGAGGTGCCTGCCCTGGGTCCCGCTGCCGCTGCAGACAGTCCCCTCCTCGGAGCTAAGAATACCTACCTACTGCGGTAATGGCAACCAAACCACAGTCGTCACTGCCAATTCCCCTCCGTCATGGCACTTCCCCGCCATCATCTCATCCAATCCATTCATGGGAGCTGCATCAGGCCACTTTCAATGCCCTGTCTTTCTTTTCTTGCCCACCTCATATACCACGCTGGTGCAATTACCGTCCTCGACAGTCCACTGGATGGATGCGGCTGGTGTTAAAAAAAAAACTCGTTCTTGCTGTGACGTCCTCCGAGATGTTTCGCTTGCTGAACCTGCACCTCCGATGCTCCTCTCCCCTGGTCTGAGATGCGAGATGCTCTGACGATCTGTACCCGTTGCTCCCTTGCATGTTGCTCTACCGCGTGACCACCATCCGGGACCCAGCTCCAATCGCCCACCTGCACCCCTTTTGTCTTTGTAAAACGCAACTTCCTCCTTTTCTTTTTTGTCTTCTTGTGTCAGAGACGTCAGAGAAGCTGCTTGTCAACCGACATACAACACCTTTCAAGACAGGCCACGAGCGTGGCCAAGCCGTTGAGAACAAAGACTTCACTTCCACCTCCTCAGAGAAGCCTACCCGGTCTTGCCAACCGCCATTCTACTTCAGTTTCGTCCAATTAGATCATCCTCGCTTCAGCCGTTGCAAAAAAAATATAAGCCGTTGTGTCTCACCAGCAAACCCCAGGTTTCCCCTCCGCAAAGCAGTGCCGAATCCCGCTCCTCTCGATCGCCGCCCCCTCTTAACCCCAACAAGCCACTTCCTTCCCCGCCTCCTGCCGACAGCGAGCAAGCCAATGGCCTTTTGGCCAAACCAGTCTTGAAGCTGACCAAAATCATGGCGACCCTCAGCGACGACGACATTGAGAAGCTCTTCTCCGGAGCTCCTCAGTACTTTGCCCGCTCCGAGGGCCATTACACCGGTGCCCCGCATCCTTCTGTTGCCTTTCCCTGGGACGAGTCTCTCGAGATCCGCGACTTGACCGACCATGTCCAGATCGAAGACGCCGCCTGGAGCTGCATCACAGCATGGCCTCATATCACGAGAGACATGAATAGCAATCCCGCTGCCATCAAGTGCGCCAGAGAGAGGAAGCGCGCCCACTTCTACCCCCGATGTCGAGAACGGCCTAATATGCTGAGCATGCAGGGGTTGGAGAAGGGCACCATGGGTTACCAGGCCGCTCTCGAGGTTCCCGTTGGAGATGCCCTTCAGGAAGAACAGTTCGGTTTTGGCACTCTCGGATCCAAGGCCAACGCCATCATCGATGCGCGCCAGAAGCTGCTTGCTTCCAAGGACGGCCTTCGCCGCCAGGAGGAGTCGGCTATACTGGACCAGCTTATTAAGAATGGCGCGAGGTACAAGGAAAACCGGATTCACAGGAAGATATCCCATACCTTGTACAACGAGCTGTTCCTTGGCATCTTGCACCCGCCTACCCGGGTGATCGATCACCATGACCCCTACAGCCTCTCGGTCCAGATACAGGCTCTCGTTAAGGTGCTTGCAGCGCCCAACGTCTGGATCGACTTTGCGCATGTGGAATGGAGAATTCGTCTAGGCCAGATTCTCTGGGGCTCGTTTGAGGGCGACGAGATTGAAACCGATCCTGAAGTCGACGACGCCGAAACCAACGAAGAACGTAAAGAAGAGAGATATTGGTTGCTGCTTCAGATTCTCCTGTCGTGCGAGCTTCTAATAAGATTAGACGCAATTACCGAGGGCGAAGAGCTGGGGATTGAGAGCATTAGACCCGCCGAGATTCACCGTTTCGAAAAGGACGCGAACCAGTCCGTCAAGTGGTCGCTACACCTTGCGCGTGCTTGGCTAGAGAACATCGAGATTGTAGAGGCCAAGATCGACCCAGCCAATGTTGGCCAGAAACGCAACTCTGGCGGCTGGCTGGCTTCGTTAACTGGCAAGATGAGCCTACACCATCACAACAATCATGCCAACTCAGGAGAGAGCATGTCCATTTACACTATCCAGGGTCGTTACAGCGAGAGACAAGTCAACGGCCTCACACACTTTGCGCGGAAACTGCGATGGCCTGATATCGAATCGGACATTTACGCCGAGCAGATCGAAGAAACCGTGGGGAAGGTGTCGGAGGCAACCCCTATTCATACGCCCGCGGAAACCCCATTGAGTATTGACACCCGGAGGTCGTCCTACTTTGGTGGCGGCAGGGCAGAAGCCAGCGTCACGAAGCATTCGTCAGGCAAGCGTGGCGTTTCTGCGGCTCTACACCCGTCTGGTTGGCTTTCCAAGTCCTATGTGTCGGGACTCATGCTTCCTGGCGAGGGACTGTACCACTTGATCATGTCCACTCTGTTGGAAAACGATAAAGAAGCAATGGCAAAGCTGGGGCCAATGGCCAACCTCTGTGGCGGTTTTGTCTACCGGGGCAAAAGCTTTTGGAGCACAGCTTGCATCGTTGGCCGTGTTTTGGCAGCTGGTAAGGGCTCTGCTCAATGCATGGGCTGGATTTCAAGCGACATCACGCCTCAAGGCCACGGCGAAGGCTGGATCAACGTTGACGTTGCCGATGTTTCCGGTAAGTGAACAGATAGTTCTGATTCGTGCGTGATTGCTGATTCTTGTGACAGCCGATATGAAGAAGACGGGTAGACAAGCTCGGCTTTGGGGCAAGACACACGTTGAGCGGGACTCATGCGTCCTGGGGGATGCTGATCCCAGCTCTGTCTTGCCTGCGGACTTCATCATTCCGTACGAGAACAACTACTCTGAACCGCCGCCCAGTCTGACCATTGATTTCCTCTCTCTGAATCTCTCTGCGCCTGTGGATTCGGTTGACACAACACCCACCGAGGAATTCGTGACTCCGCTCTCTGATGTGACTCGGAGCTCAGAGATCCACACCTATCCGTCCTCCATCTCGTTTTCCGTCGGCTCTCTCGGCGGCGAGTCCAAAGAGCACAATTTTGCGCTGTCCAACGATATCCATTTCGTTACGGCGCATCCGTGTGCTCCATCATCTCATGTCAAGGTGATGAGGTCGCCTTCAAGCCCCACAATCCAGCAAATCGATGTGGACGGAACCGGCATCGGCGGCAAGAGCTCTAGCCCTGCCACCATCACCGGTAAGCTGCCTACTTCTCTCGCCGCGCAGCCACGTATACTTACCCTTTCCAGGACATCCCCTGCACAAAATGTTCACTTACACGGTGATCCACCTTTCCGAGCTGCTCGAGAAGTCGACCGCCTCGCTGGACGACCTGCTGCTCAACACGGCCTCAGTTCGGCGCCCCTCTCTCACGCCAACCATTAATACGACACCCCGGGTCCTGGTCATTGACTGCATCACGGGTATCACGCGTCAGCCGCCGACGCAAGAGACTCCGACGTCGCCTATCCTGGAGCGGACCGCTAACGGCGCCAGCCTTGCGGCGGCCAAGATGCACCTCGAGTCGCGGCGCCGTCAGTTTGGTAGCGACATGGAGATCCTCGTCCGTGCCTTTTGCGCCGAGAAGGGCTGGAACGCCATCATCTCGCGACGTCGACGAGGCTGCCTTGCCTGTGCCATCAGAGAGGCCGGGGCACTGGCGTGGAAGGTCATCATTCGCGTCGAGTAGAAGGCCACCCTTTTAATTCATTTGTACATGTAAAAGCTTGACAGCAGACGGTTTCAGTGTTTCAATATTGGGCGTACGGGGGACTGGGACGGAACTACATGGAGTACAAGACGTACACATGCACACACGAGAGGCATATAAAGCGTTTTCAAGGAATGACTGAAGAAAGACGGAACGAGGTGTCTGCATAGTTACGTAAAAGCGGCAGTGCGAGATACCCCCTAATATACACATACGCTGTAAAGAAGATAATCAACTCTCCTCAGCCCATCGGTTGTGTAACATTTGAAGGTAACGTGGGTGTCAGACGCTGCTGCACCGAATAGGGAAAGCGGCGCCCGTTCGTGGCTTGCCCGTTGCAAAAAAGTAAAACAATTCATATGCATGTTTCAACGAAGGTGTGCTATGTCGCGTGGCACTGCAGGCCAAGTAAGGTAGGTACGGATACGTAAACCAAGAATGCTCGAAAGACTCATCATCGCAAGTAGTGCACACGACGCAGACCACCCATCGTCTCAATCTGGAAGCTTTACATTGGTATCATGCCAAATCACACGCACACGCACACAATCAAATAGCCTCCTCTGTTTCGTTTGCGCATCACAAAAACGTTTTCCTCACCCCCATCCCAGCCCACTCCAGCTTAGAGGTCGCTGCCGTCGAACCAGCTGTCGACGCTCCACTCCTTCCAGCCGCGCTCCTCGCCGGGAAGCTTGATGGCCTCGTACTCGTCGCGGGTGACCTTTTGCCACTCGTCGAGGGGGATCCAGCCGATGTAGGCGCGGTCGCCGAAGCCGCCGATCCAGTAGACGGAGGTGACGACGAAACGGACCCACTCGGACTCGTGGACGGGGCTGCCGGGGAGCCAGTACTTGCTGTCGGGGTGCATCTTGACGAAGCAGCCGGCGAGCTTGAGGGAGGTGACAGGGTCGACGGGAATCTTTTCGAGGTAGCCCATGAGGGAGAAGCGGGGGAGGTTCGCGGCGGAGTAGGGAACGGTATCGGGGCCGTCCATGATTTGTTGGTCGCCGCCAAAGATCTTCTGCTTCAGAGAGGACAGGAGAGAGATGCGCTTGGCCGGGGGGAAGGGCGGCACCCAGTGCATGGAAAGGGAGATGTTTGAGCCGGCGCGGACGTTCTTGAACGAAGTGGCGATGGTGATTGCGAGGATAGTGGGGTTTCCCTCGTCCTCGCAATCGGCGACGTAGTCCATGAGGCCGATGGGCATGCCGGAGATATCTGAGCCGGAGGCGGAGTGGGCGCCGGCCGGGAAGACCGTAGAGAGCTCCGCGAGCTTCGTGTGGGCGAGGATGCGGCGGGCCATAACGGCGGACTCGTACGAGGACGGGATGCGGGTGAGGGCGTCGGCGGCATCGTCTGGGTTTTGGAGTATGTGGGAGGGGGTTCCCGCTGGGAGGAGGGCGGAGGCGGAGGCCGCGAGGGCGAGGAGGGAGGCGATGGACTTCATTTTCAGAGAGCCGGTCGGTGGTTGTCCTAGAGGGGAAAAAGAAAAGAAGATAACTGGTGTTGTGCGAGGGGGTAAGCAGCCGGTTTATGTAGTCCCTCACTTGAGGCTTCCTTTATTCGGTCGGTCGGTCGGGGAGGACGGGATCGGATCGTACGAGGTTGGGCTGGCGGGTCGGAAAGGCTAGGAGGGCCAAGAGTTTGTCTTGGGAAGTCGCCTAGGTGAGGGCGAGAGGCTATTGAAGTGCAGATGCGGCGCGGGGACGATGCCTGCTTTTGGAGGTTCTTTTGAGACGGAGGTCTTGGTCTTGTTCGGTCGGGGTCCGCGCTGGGCGGCAATATACGGGGTACGTAATAAAGAAGTCGCAATAGAGCCCTGGATCGAGCGAAGCACGGCGTGTTGGACGAGTCGGGTTCTGTAGCGGGCGTGATGGGGACGGAGGTTGGCTAGGTAGGGGTTGGTCAGTAGGTTACCTCAGGTCTTGGTTTAGCAAGCAGACTCCGCAGCGGCCATGAGGAGGAAGAGTGGACATGTGATGTCTGGGATGAGACGCTTGGCCGGGGTGGTTTAGATCTGATAAGCCAAACGTCGCCTAGCGCCAAATTGTCAGAAGGTTTTTGCTGGGTCTCCCACTGGGAAGGCTCATCATGCGGGCATGGGTAGGGGCATCGGCCGCTGTATGCGAGCCTGCAGGTTGGTTGATTTTTCCTTCTCTCTATCGCTTGTTGAGCGTCGGTCTCCCACTTGGCCTTGGGCCGAGAAGGTTAGACCAGTTTGTGTGTACGTGTGCGTGTATGTGTGTGTGCCTTGCAGGGAAGATGTTGCATGATCATTTGCGATGTATGGTGGGAGCTAGTGGTTCGATACGGGAGCATGTGTGGTGTTGATGGGTTGGTTGGGAGGGCGAAAGGACGAACAGCCTGCCAGAACATGGTTTGCTCTGCGTGCCGTCAGTGAATCATTCTTGCGCGGAAATCGCAGCGTGTTCCACTCCGGTTCTTGCCCTCAGCGCCAGCCACATGCAGAGCAAACCGGGAATGCACCATCTGGAATGAGCACGAGGAGCGGCTGCGTCAGACAAATAGCGTTGAACGGGAATTTTCCAAAATGTCACACAAAGTTCTTCGAAGCAAACTGACGTCTGGTCATTTATGCATACCACATGGCATTACGTAGATACTTGATTAGATGTAAAAGGGTCTGATTTGCCTGGGACCCAGAGAGGTACCTAACGTCCTAGGAGGGGAAGGAGGGCTTTGTCGCTAGCGAGCTTTGATTGGTGGAGCAGTGTTTTCTCAGCGGGGCATCTGAAAGGCGCGCTCTGCCAACAAAGACACCACCACGACGTAGTAGGGGGGGCAACACTGTACAAACTGAGCCCTTCTTTTGACGACGCGCCGACATTGAACCGCTATAGAAGGCGCGCCTTGGTCACCGGGGGAGATTCTCGAGTTTGATCTTCATTTGGCGCCCTCTGTGGTACGAAGGAGGGCATTCGGCAGCACCCGTTGTCTCACTCTCAATCAACCCCACTGAAAAACTGCATCTCATCTCAGTCGACCTCGTCCGCCACGGACTTAAAGGAGTGGACAAGAGCCCTCGCAGACACCAAAAAGTCCCAGATTGAGATGGAAACACAGACCGAGATGGCAACATGGAACGGTCTCCCTGTAGAGCTCAGAGGCCTCATCCTCGGCCACCTGGCCAACAGCGCCGTCGCCGAGCGTCGCTCCAAAATCTGGCGGAGTAAGGCCAACCGCCACGACATGGGCAGCTACGCCGTCGTATGTCGCCAGTGGCAGGGCTTCATCGAGGAGATCAACTTTAGCTCGCTCGAGATCAACTCCGCCAAGGATCTCTCGCGCTTCGACGAGCTGACCCAGGACCCCCGTCGCCGCTCGCTGCTTCGCCGGTTGGCCCTGCGTATCGAGCTACCCCGCTATGCCCTCAAGCTCGCCAAGGTCCCCGAGACCGACGAAGAGCAGAACGCCAACGAGATCGCCTTTACGCAGGCCATCTGGACCTTTTTCGACATCCTCAGCAAGTGGGAGCCGACGGGCAAAGGTAGCATCGAGCTCGAGTTGAGCGCTGCTTCACCGAGCGACAAGAATAAGTACTTTGGGGAAGCGGGCCTCGACCAAGACGGCAATTCGAGATTCTTCGATCATGATCTGGACTTTTCATTCATCACTGCGGCATGCGAGCAGATTGGACGACACGGGTTGCCGGAGGTCTCCGTGGTGTCAAGCTGTCAGGTGCTTAGACAGAATCATCGCAACTTTTCATCCCGGTCGCTTCTCACCATCTACTCGAGTCTGCCCAATCTCAGGGAGGTTCGATATGAGCCATGGCATCAAGTGGATATGGAGGCGCAACTGGAGGTCGACTCAGGTACTTGCCCCCCTTTTATAGTTGCTCGCATGTGATGCTAACTTTCAAAGACCACGCGCGAAGTCTACCATTTTGGCCGTCGTATATCAAGCGCTTCAGCATCTTCGAGCACTTCGACGCTTTCAACGACGGTGCCGGTGGCGAAGAATGGGAAGACGCAGATTCCGACAGTGATGATGATGCTGCGGCAGGGGCAAATGGAGGCGGCAATGCAGACACCAACGACGCCGAGGACCAGGGCGACGTACCAAGAACAGCCTGTCCAAGCTTGGGTCAGAATCTCGGATATCTCAGTTTACAGGCTGAAGAGATGGCCGTATCTAATGTTGCCGACGCCTTGGACTTCTTTGGTGGTGTCCTCGGCCGCAAAACCACAACTCCAGTCTGGCAAAATCTGCGCTTGCTGACTCTGACCTCCCACACAATGATCTCTGGCGTGCAACCCGAGAACATCAACGCCGTCCTCTTCCTCACAGCTACAGCGGCAAAACATATGCCGGCACTCAAAATGCTGGAGCTCTACAAGGTGGACCAGTTCGGCGCCGCCGTCTTCCGCTATACTGTACACGACAGGTCGACAACTCTCAGCTGGGAAGGCACATGGGAGTTCCGCGTAGAGAAGCGCGTTAGGGACGCTTTTGCGAGTGTCGCCCGCAAGAACACCCCAAACGAGCTGACATTCCTGCCAGAGACCTTGCTGGGCGACTACCGCGGACCATTCATCTTCATCAACGAGAACCTTAAGTCCAAGGAGCTGGTGTTACATTCTACGTCGTTAGAGGACATGCTGTCCAAGAAGATGGACAAATGCAAAGCTTGCAACGGCTTCTGCGCCCACCCCAAGACGGGCGTTCAGGTTGAATGGGAGTCGCTGGCCATGATCCCTGGCCCGGAGGAAACTGAGGACGGGGATGTGTGAGATCGATGCTCTAGTACATTATGGATGAGTACATGATTAGATACCCGGCGCGCGCCTGGAAACGACGTAATGGCATAGACAAAACAACATGAGTGAAAGGTTACAATATATGTCAAAATATTCATGAACCTCTTCCAATCAGTCAAGCGAAGTCTAGTATCACCCCTAATTCTCGCCGATGATTCATTCGGCGTTGCAACGGACGCTTTGGGAAGGTCCTAACTCCTAAGTCCGAACTTTTGCCGGGCCATTCTCTCCGCCAAAGCCAAACAATCGCTGGGAGAGGGAAAAAAAACAAAGGATGCACTGCTCGCCAAAGCCCGATTCGCCCCACCCCCACGTGACCAGGGTCCACGCACACAAACGGACAATTCGCCCTCGCTCCAAGCCTGCCCTCACCCCATCGCAAGCAACCCGACGCCCATCGCCCGCGAGTATTCTCGACAACCCTACTCACCGAAAAATCAATCACAGCAACACCACCCCAAGCCGACAACATGGGAAAGGTTCACGGATCGTTGGCGCGTGCCGGAAAGGTCAAGTCTCAGACGTAAGTCTTGTCCCGGCCGTTTTTCTGCTTGTTTTTGGGAGGAGGAGGCGACGCTTGGGTCATCGCGGCAAACGATGAGGGGGAAAAGACACCGGTCGGTCGGAAAGAGGAGGAATCATTTCGGTGCACCGCACAACGCGTGCAGGCTATTCCATCGCAAGACGACAGAAGATTTATGGACGATGAGAAAACGAATGACCGACCGGGCTTCTTTTTTGCTGGGACATTTGATCGATGAAACACGATGAGATGCTGACATTCTCGATAGCCCCAAGGTTGAGCCCCAGGAGAAGAAGAAGACCCCCAAGGGCCGCGCAAAGAAGCGTCTCACATACACCCGCCGCTTCGTGAACGTCACCCTCACCGGTGGCAAGCGCAAGGTACGATTCCCTCGATGAAGACTCGCTCCGTCTCCAGAAACCCTCGACGATGAACACAGATTTGACTAACGCCACCGACTCACAGATGAACCCCAACCCCGGCTCTTAAGCACCCTGCCCTCTTTCTGTTTCCCACAATGCATTCGATACGACTCTAGGAACGTTTGGGCCCACACCGACATGAGGGTGGAATCGACGGGACGTTGTTAAAAAGGGTGGTGGTTGGCGAACAATGGAGAAATCTTTTTTATGGGAAAAATGCCCCCGTTCGGCGTCGGAGGAAGTGCCCACGCACTGCAAACGTGGAGGAAGTCTCCCCGCCCCTTTCGGCTCGACGATTGGCATTAAAGAGAAACACGAATGCGTACTGCAGAAATACGTAAAAAATCATTTCGGTTTTCTGGCATTCAAATCGGAAATGGGGAAATTCATTTTACATGCTGCTTCATTGTCTTTACTTCCGTCATGCCCGCATGCGCAATGTTTGACTGCCTGACGTTCCGGAATGTCCTGGGCCAGCTGGTCCCTCGCTCGAGGAGAAATATATGACTGTTTTCTCCTGCTATACGAACAGTTTTACTGTTCCCTGCCGTGACGAGATAACTGACCGTGGTGGCGAATGTCAGACACCGCAACCAGCTTTGTCGAATCCACACCTCCGTTGTGTCCAGTTGGTTATGTTTGTCTGCGACGGACACCCGTTCGAACGCTATTGCGCTTCGAAGCATACTTAGCTGGTCCAGAAGGAGACAGCGAAACACTGCAAAGACTGATTTACCAAAGGACTATAACCCGGATCAACCCCACCCTCAATTTTGAGTCACGACTTCATCAAGAACTTACTTGACCACGGCGTGAGCTGGTGTAACAAAAGCGAATCGTTGGAAAAAGTCTGCCTAGTACTCGACGCCACGCCATTTCGGAGCGTGACTTGCTGGACCAAGACCTTGAGTGCGAGGACAGTTGCGGTTGATATTGCCACTCCATTGGTCTATGTTTTGGTGACTGAGAACACCTGTGAGGGCTCTGGCATCATGCTGATTCTCGGTGAGGGTTTGGTGGCTGCTGACGGACGAACAGGTTGCAGTCAGAGACATCGCCACATCGAGATACT
Organism: Colletotrichum aenigma; assembly: GCF_013390185.1. Lineage (NCBI taxonomy): Eukaryota > Fungi > Ascomycota > Sordariomycetes > Glomerellales > Glomerellaceae > Colletotrichum > Colletotrichum aenigma. The sequence continues at coordinate 2,259,421 of NW_023500914.1, forward strand.
AGAGGTCACAAGACAGCCTGTCGGGATACTGGATCGTTCCTAGCGAATCCAACACAGAGGGAATCAGGTTACCAATGGTTTCGCTCATGGCCATCAACGGGTCCTGTTGCACACACTGGTTATACGTGGCTCCTTTTGGCCTATGAGCTTCTTCCCTTGATAAGACTATCCAAGAGCTCCAGGCAGGAGAAGCCAAGAAAAGGGGGAAGGAGAAAGTGCCTGGATGGGCTACCGAGGGAACCCAAGATGGCACACATAGACCCAGATAATTGGAGCCATCAACAACATGCCTGGTGATTTTTGCCACCCCCTTATGTCCAGGTCATTTGTTTGAAGGATACTATTCACTTGCGGCCATCTTCCTACGTCGTGCAGCGCAAGCTTGGCACGACGAACTCCAGGTAAGTTGGGCCAGAAATTCAAGTTTTCACATGACAAGAAATCGAACGGTTCAGAACGACTCTCGCTGCCATGACTTAATAAGACGTTGCCAAGCTGCCTTTTGACGAGACTGTCCATGGCCCTGGATAGTCAACCTCTGCGAGTTTCTCGCGCCCCAGATTAAAGTATGATAGCCCGAGGCACCACACGGTAGATTGCAAGAAGCTTCAGCTACCTTGACATCTCATGCCAAGAACGTATATAAACATATGCTCGCCGCCAAACCCTTCACTTGCTCTCTGAACAACTTCTTCCTCCAATACAACTTTCACCCCAACATTACCTGCATTTCAACGACAACAACAACTACTAGTACTACTACAACTACAACACTACAATGAAGTTCGCCTTCGCAGCCACGCTGTTGCTGACCGCAATTTCGGGCGTTGCGGCCGTTGGGTGGCCGTCAAACGCTGGTTACTATCACGGATCAGAAGGCATCGTGCCCCCGGGACCCTGGGATGAGCCCGACGCCCGATCCAAGTGCAAGTATAGCAGGGGGAGACAAGTCGGTGGTGGACGGCGGTCGCGTTTCCATATCCGGATCAAGGACTTCAAAGGCGACGCCGGCTCCTTCTGCCATAGATTTTGGGAGAACCTGAGAAGATGGGGTCTTATGTAAGTCTTTCGTTTCCATCACAAGCCCCATCCCGTCCTTTGGATGGACATAGCTAACACGGATGACGCAGCTGCACGCCCAACTCGTTTGAGACCTGGAAGCCTTTCTGCGGCATGGAGGAGGGCGACCTCGCCTGGAGGTTCGAGAACAGCGTTAGATGTAACGAGGGCATGGTCGCATCCACCTTTTGGGAGGTGACCAAGAACGAGTGGGGAGGCATCCTCTGCAGAGACTACGCCGTCGATGAACAAGACGGCGCTTGTGCACACTGCCCCCTCATGAGCGAGCCTTTCTGGGCCCACACCATCTACGACAAGTTCAAGGATGACAAGAAGGATGTCAAGAAGGATGTCAAGAAGAGTGACGTGAAGGATGCCAAGAAGGATGTCGAGACGGATGTCAAGAAGGATGTCGAGACGGATGTCAAGGAGGATGTCGAGACGGATGTCAAGAAGGATGACGCCTCCGCCGACGACCTCGACGACCTCCTTAACGAAGACGTCTTTGACGACAAAGATATCTCTGACGACGACTTCTTTGAAGAAGACCCCTTTGACGACGACTTCTTTGACGAGGACCTCTCTGACGCCTTCGTCAACCTTGACGAGGATGACGAGAAGGAACACGAGGGCCTTATTGGCAAGGAATTCGAAGCCTAATGATCGCCCAAGTGGCTCACGGAGAAGCAAGTTTGACAATTCTGCATCTATTTCAAGTCGGTAACAGTCAGTGAGGTGAAAGGGGTATGCTTTTTGGGCACAGTTCTGGGAGTTTTGCTAGCTAGGTAGTATTGGTTAGCCATCCAGGCAGTGTCAGTTAACTATCTAGGAAATATCTACACATATCTATAATCTGTTTATCCTCCACTAAAGCAAATATATTCCTTATGTGCTCGCTATGTCGTCGCTATCGTTATCGTCGTTACTTATCGTCGTTACTTCTTATTCCTATGTTATCCTCATCTATTATCATCTATTATCGTATATCTTCGTTATTGTTATTACCATTCCTGTTGTTGTCTCTACTGCTGTCGTCCTTGCGCAAGTATGACGTGTCTACGATTCTGCCCGGCTAGCAAGACTCTGCTTGAAACCATCAAGTTCCCGTTGCTAAGCACAATAACACTTTTTTGGTAGCGCAGGCTTTTCAGACGAGAGCCTTGCTCAGAGTGTCCGCACCTTCATACACAAGAGCAATAGTTATTAGATGAATTCGAAGTAGTCCTCCTACAGTTTGTCCACGTCAATTACCACATACACCACGCATCGCCCATCACACGCGCACCTTGAGATCCCAGCCCGATCCAGATAACCCTACGCCCTTCCCTTCCACCACCTCTTCGTCGCTACACAGCGCTCCCAAACAAACCGCCCCTGACAAGAATCTGCCAAACCTTCAAGCCCGGGGGCCCGTCTGCCTCATCGCCTCCGCGCACTTTTCCAAATCGTCCGTTCCGAACTGAGACTTGCAGACCCTGATAACCTCTGCTTTCTGCACACCCGGCGGCGGCGTTAGATAAACCGCGGGTGGCAGCGCGACGCTGACGAACATTGGCTTGGGTAGCCCAGCGGCGATTTTTCGCTGCTCTTCCCGATGCTTATCATGCCCTGAGGGCTGCGCGAAGACGCCACCTAGCGCGAAGCAGGCGAGGAGAGTAGACAGTCGCATTGTCGAATGAGCCGTGGGGTGCTGTTTCGTTTTGTTTTCTTTAGATGAGGCGGCGTTTGGCGGGCTATGACGAGGAATTTCTCTATGGCGGTGTTTCAAGGATTGGGAGATGAGAACTTTCGTGAAAGCCTGGCGCCAGGATGTATTGGAGAAGATCGGCACGCAGGTCATACCATGAGAGACGTGATCCAAAGACACACGAGTGCGGTCTTCTTATACTTGGCATACACACGCGGGACCCCTCTTCTCGAGGACGAAGCCAACGACCACAGGGCTGAGCCGAGAAGGGCTGCGGTAGACACGAACACCGTCTGCGTCTGTCCGGACAAAGTAGCAGACTTTGGGATTATCGAAAGACTAAAAGCCGAGAGACGTCGGCACATTTCTTCTTCCCCAGCGTGGTCTGCTCGCGATGCTCGAGGGCTATTGGATCGTGGCGGAGATGCATCACGCAGGCGTAGATAGTTCCCTCTTCCCCGTTTTCCTCGAATTTTCCCATCGTTGGATCAAGATATAATTGAGTGTCGCTTCCGAGTCTTGCTCATGCAGTATCGGAAACACAAACAGCATTGTTGATGACACTGCCATTCCCGTCCGCAAATCCCCTCTTTCAACATGAAATATGTAACGGAGAGAAGATCCAACTGATAATCTCGTCTACAGCTGATAGCAGCGAAAAACACAGACACATCAATGGGAAGAAATCACTATCTAATCGCATTCCATACATTGAACGCGTACTTGAACAATGGCCCCCGGTATTCGCCAAGCCACGGCGAACTCAAATAAGCAACCTTGTCGACTGCAGTCGGGCCCCATGACCAAAGCCACCAAGCCAGAGCGACGGGCAGCAGTCTTTTTAGGGCTGGCCTCGCCATTTCCACATCATCAACCTCTCTGTTGTCTGTCAGGGTTCCAACCATTGCAACTCGACGTGAAAACAGGCGCATAAGAGATAACTCGCCGCATACCTAGTTCGAAAAAGGAGGATGAAAACAAGAACGCCTACAACTCTGAAAGGACCTATCTTGAGAAGAAGGACAAGACAAAACAGAGGCCTTAAGCGATGAAATTGGCATTCATCTTGGCCCTCGCCGTCGCTCTTGGAGGAGAAGCCGCCGCAAAGCCTTCGAAACGCCCTCCCCTCTCACCCGATTCACCCTACTTGACGGGAAAGGGATGTCCGCACGGTTGGAGAAATTACGGTGTGAGTACAGCCCGCAGATTCCCGCCAAGCTGTATAAATGCTTCTAACATGGCCGGAAACATGTAGCTTTGCAATGGAGATTCGTGCCAGTGGGCAAACGGGCGGAATTACAGGTGCAGTCACGGATCCTGTGTAAGCCTTGTCTCTCTTCCTCACCTCGTTATAAATTAGTCATTTGCTTCCAAAGAAACCAAAGGGGAACCCTTCACTGATATCAATACGTTGGTTTAGGTTGGCAAGGGAGGTGGTGACGGCGCTTGTTGTGGGTGGCCGGAAATAACCTGGGAGGGTGGAGCAACATGCCCCAATGGAGGTTGGTGATCCGTCTGCCAGGGTGTGTTCCAGACCAGCCTATCAAGCCGAGGTACAATATACAGCAAGGTACAGATATAGAAAAGGACTAAGCAACCCTAATAGATATAACCTAAAGTGTGAACATAGAAGTATTATACTTAGTACTAGAAGATATAGAGGTCTTAAGAAAAATAAAAACAAAGTAAATAAAATATAATAACTTTCTTTTATAGTAATTTTAGTTACTAAAGTTATAAGAATTTTATTTTATACAAAGAACATAGTAATAAGATAAATAGCTAATACTTTATACTTATTAAATAATATAATAATAGATTAATAACTTAATAACTTTAATGATAACTTTAATATAAAGAGTATTATATATATTAACTTTTTAGTAGTTACTAAAAATACATAAAAACTATAGTTAAAAAGAGTATAAAAGTTTTTTATAAATATTACTAAGTTTAATATTAAGGATATTACTACTATATTTATTTTTAGTATTTATTTCTAGAAATAAACTAAACTATAATTAATAAGTTTATAAATAAAAGCTTTATATTATATTTATAAGAAGTATTAATAAAAAGTAATAAATTAAATAGAGTAAGATCTTATTATAGCTTTTTAGAGTAATAAATAACGTGGTTCATCAGTCAGCCGGCCGGACCAGTCAGCCGGACGCTTTTTCCCATGTACACAACAACATCTAGTATTTCTCAACCACAACGCATTAAATCAACTATTAGTTGTCGCTATCAGAATCTCCTGAGGGTTCGACATCTTTGGAACAGGTTCGCGCGTTATGCCCAGTCTCACCACACATACCACAGCGTCTCCGAGCTGGCTGGGCTCTCTTTGATGGACCCCCCTCGTCGTCCTCTTGAGGTGCTGGACGTTTCCCTTTTTGTTTCCCTTCAAGCAAAACCTGAGATTCCTCTATACTAAGTGCCCCTCCAAGCTGGACCCACGTTCTTTTAGCCCTCCGGCGCTTAGCAAGTGCTACATTCGCATCCTTAAGGGTACGAAGCCGATCAGTCAAAATAGTGATTAAGTGCGCTATTGCCTGCGCACCCTTTGACAATTGCTCAACTGCAGCAATAATTAGTGTCAGTAAGCTTTCTTGAAGAGCAGAGATGCAACTTTTGATAAAGTTAGACTGCGAGACGGTTTGTTGTGGGTTAGAGGGCGTTTGCAACTGCTAAGGTGGAGGTGTTGAAGGGTTGGCTATAGGAGGTGTAGGCGTCTGTAAATGCACATCAAGCTTTTTGATGATATGGTCTAGGTCCTATGGTGAAATTCCAGCGCCTTGGAAAGCAGACCTGATGTTTTCCTCATTAAAAACCTTATTATGGGCCTAGTGGAAGGCAATAAAGAACTCAGACTTAGTGATATGATTTATGGAGGCTCTGATAAATTAGTTGATTTCATCACTATATATGCGTTTTAAAGGCGAATAAAGGGTAATATCTAATAGCTGTAGTAGATGCAATAAATATGCAGGCATACTGATAGTTATAATATTGTTCTGCTTGCAGTAATTATCAAACTCAGCTGATAAATAGCTCTTATAGCTGTCGATAATAAGCATCTAGTAGACGCCCTTCGTTTAGTTCTTAGTGTGTTTATTAAAGTGTTTAATCTAGTTAAGACCTATCTGATTATCTGTCTATCTATTAGCAGTAGGTTTAATCACCTAGTTGCCTGGAAAACCTGATTCCATAGTCCAACTGGCAAGGTGATATACACCCTTGACGATCACAAACAGAGGGATACACCACCCGCCCAAATTGACACATTTAATAACTATAGCCTATTCACGATTGCTAGGCTGGACAGACTTTGCTTTGCTGCGTCGATCGGCGCGTATAACCACTATTAACGCAGTGATCATGCCTATTATAAAGCCAGTTTCGTTAAAATTATATAGGTCCCCCTCTTAGATGCCATACTTAGCTATCATGTTACATAATAGCATAAACCACTTTAATATAACCTCAGGATCTTCTTGAAGAGCCCTTTGATAATCGTATGGACGATTAAACTTAGTTTTCAGAGCAGGCTGTAAGTCCACAAACCGCCTGGCCTATCGCTTGCTAACAGGCTTGCTATTACAGGCTCGCAGCAGGAGATTGGCCATATCTTCCACACCGCTGAGGCGGAAAGGAAATCCTCTGGAATCCTGTTTAATAACGTATTGGAGAAGTGTTTTCTCTTCGATCGGATCGAGTTTATATTGTTAGGGTTAAGCTTGTTCGCGTCGCAGTCGGTTGTTCATTCTATCGGCTAAGGTGCTCTTTGGGATACCGTAGGTCTTTGCAGCACGCGAAATGCTTAAGTTATTACCTGCAGCGCGTGTCGATCGGATCGCTTCAATCGCGAGAATGACTTTGTCTTCTTAGGTGTAGATTGGCATTATGGTTGTTGAGATTTTACGCGTCAAAGGTTTAAGTGATTTGGACGTAAGAGTGTTTAGAAAAAAACGTCCGGCTGACTGATGAACCACGTTATACTATTTATAGAGCTACTCTATTACAAGCTTTATTAATCGCTTAGATTACGTAAGAAGGGCAGGATAACTGTAAGAGTTAAGGGATAAAGTAGTGTACTAAGACTAATATAAGAGAAATTCAAATAAATAATAGGCCACTCACACCCCAGGGTAGGGGGAGGGTCCGGCCTATCAAGCGTACCTTGGGAACCGGCGACGGAGCGAAGTATATCCCCGCAATGCTCCGGGGGTGGGGCGAAAACGCCGAAGCCTCAGTATATAGTCCTTCCAGGTCGCACGACCTCGGCATCGGCTAAGTCATGCATGACCATCACCAGCGTCCACATTGACACATCGCAGGGTCTAACTTAGCAGTACAAGTTTAAGGCATAAAAGAGGTATCTCAGTTTATATCATCCGATGCGTGGCTCTAGGTATAAAAACATGAAATTGACCAATCCGTGAAACCCTCTCACCCTCTGCGTACAAGGGGGACCAGTATATCCGGCGCTCACCCAGGTCTTTCAAAGACGCCGCTCTAGAACGCTTGGAAGCAGAAAGCTCGTCCCTCCCAACGTATCTGGAGAAGATCCAGATGGTGGCCGCGCGCTCGGGTAAAATAAAACAAACCCAGGTCATGTTCGTAATTCGAGAACCGTTGCTCCTCCGTAAAAACATCATCATCTTCGGCGTCTACAGCCTGACGCATAAGCCACCATTACTCAGCGCATTAGCTGGGATATCGCTCGCAGATCAGGCATCCCGAGGGTGCCTCTGATCCAAGAGAACAGACTTGCGCAATACAGCCGTTCAACCCTATTATGTTCCCTGTTCAACTGGCCAAAAAGACAGACAACCGCCACGTTAGGACCGATATCAAGGTCTGGTATCAAGCAAAATTCGTAAACAGCGCAGAAAGCATGGCCCGATCCTCAAATCGAACTCCGACCCGAGAGTGGGGAGAGAGTGTGTACCCCACCGCTGATTCTATAAGTCGCAAGAAAACGCTGAAATTCAAATATGGCGCATTCCGTGTGATGCCGTGCGAGTGGTCCGTCGCAGGGCCTTACAAACTCATCGTGAGCCACTCCCATTCTTGAGGACCGGATGCCGTACCGCCAGGGTTCATCATCGGCCCATTTTGTCCACCGGGCATTCCCATCATGCCCGCGCCCATCATGGGACGCTGGGTCATGCCAAGACCGTTGGCCAAACCCAGGGAGCCTGTTGTTGGCATAGGCGTAAAACCAGTGGACCCGAGAGATTTCGCAGCCTCGTTTGAACCCGTCGAGTTTTCGGGGCTGTCGACTTCCATGCCAGAGAGCACATCGCTGCCAGCACTCTTGCTGTGGCGGCGCTGGCGCTTGGATGATCCGGAGGAAGACGAAGTGCCACTGTTCCGGGGTAGGGAGGCGGCGCCAGGACCCGGTGTGTTCTTTGGCGGCGCGGCGGCGATCGGCACAACGCCCTTGCCACCAGCAGCCGCGCCGGTAGACGAGCCCGTTCCGTAGCTGGTAGGCGTGCTACCAGCAGTGTTGCCTCCGGATGCAGCTCCACTTGCGGGACTCTCGCCTTCGTTCGCACTGCCAGCACGGACAGCAGCAGGTGGTGTAGTAGCGGTGTTGACGGGGGTAGAGGAGATGGCCAGGGTCGAGTTCTTTCGTGAGCCAACGCCCGAATTAGCGGCGTTCTTCTTCGACCGCGTGCTCGTGCCGCCGACCGGCAGGCTTGCTCCCGAGCCACGGTTCCTCTTCTTGATAACATCCGTCTTCAAACTCAGAGGTCGCACCACACCGTGGAGTTTCAAGAACAGACCGCAAGCATTGCAAAGGGGCTGGCCTTCAGGGTTTCGTCTCCACAAGGGCGTTGTTTGAGTGAAGCAGTTCGTGCAAGTCGTCGGCGTGTTTCCCTCTCCCTGGTTGCCCGCTGCAGCCTGCAAGTTCGTTGTCGAGCCAGACTTGGAGCCAGGCGGCGACGAAGGTCGGCTCGGAGCCACGGATGAATAGCCAGAGGCGGTGCCGTTGTTTTCGGGGGGTGAGTTCGGTGTCGACTGTGCCATGCGGTCGAAAGGGTTTCCATTCCTTCCCAAGTGACCTGCTGGAGTTGATGCAGTGCGCGGAACTTTGCTGCCTCTTCTATCTGACCCTTGACGGAAAGACTGCGACTGAGATCGCGGCAAGTTGCCGCCTTCCCAGTCATTGTTGTCGACGTAGTCTGTAGTGGTGCCGCCGATGGTGACTTGTTTGCGAGGCGGCCCGCCCGGGTAGCGTGCAGCCTGCGTGCTGTACTGCCCTGGCAGAGAAGGATCCCAGCCCAGCGAGCTGCCGTCGTCCATGGGTCCGGGAGAGAAGTCTTGGTTCATGACCATGTTGCGATCGGCGAATGCACCACCATCCTCCTCGTCCGAGTCGGCACCAAAACTGAACATGCCCTCATTCGGCAGGGACATGCCAGGTGAGCGGACCGAATGATCTTGCTGAAAGACTTGCGTCGGATCAATGTGCCCAAAAGGACTGGTCGCACTGCTGAAGGCGGATACAGACTCGGTAGTAGGAGCAGATGCAGGGAACATGGGGTTCCCGTTCGCATTGTTGTACATGAACTGCTGGTTCATTTGGCTTCCCATATTCTGAGAGCCCGGGCGGAAGTTTTGCGACCTCTGGCCGCGCATATCCATCGATCCAAAGTAGAAGTTGTCGTTATCGGGCATGGGGTGCGGCGTCGATACAGTGGAATGATAAGCCGATCCCGGGGGCGAATAGAAATCTGACGGGTTCAACGAAGAGGGCTGGGCTCCAGAACCATTGTAGACACTGGAAAAGGGGCCATGGGACACCATGGGCGAGGTGGAGGGGGAGAATGAGAAGTTCTGCTGGAAAGGGCCAGCTGAGGTGATGATAGGGTCGTTCTCGATGTAGGTATCGAGAGGGAAGGGAACTCCCGACTGATGCGGGTTCTGCGTCATGTTGGCTTGATTGGCGTTGTCGAGTGAATATTCATGAAGTTCCGAGTCTGCATCCAAGTCATTGGAGTTTGTTGTGTTGCTGTTGACGGCGGGCACATGGGGAGAGAAGTCGGCCGGACGTTTACGGGTCTAAGTGCGGACGGGTCAGCGAAGCCCAAAAAAAGGCACTAACAGTGATATCGGGGGGTGTGGCGATGGGCGCTGGGGGGTGCGCCAGATAGGAAAATGAGATAAAAAAAAAGTGATGGATGGGCGGGAAAAAAAACATGTGCGTCGCTGAATTGGGTTGCAGCTTTGAGAAGGGAAAAGCGGCTCACCCGTCTCTCGTCAATACTCGTTTTACGGTGATGGCGAGTAATGTAGTTGAATTCATCTTGGGTCTTTTGGTGGTGAGGAGGAAACGGAACCGACTGCGGGACAAAGTGCTGCTGAGCGACCGAGTCTTTGCGCGATTTGATGGGAATGGCGGAGGTGAAGGACGAGTGCATCTGATTCCTCTCGTCGCTTTGCTTCTGTGGTTGAGGGGAAGGGTTCGTCACTGGCGTGGCAATGTTCTCGGAGAAGATGAAGTCGTCGAGATTCATGGAATCCGGGTGGTTGACGTTTTGCTCTGAAGACTTACGCAATTGAGCAATGCCACTGGGTGCATTCAAGCCGAACGAAGCGGATGCAGCTGGCGGTGCCGGCGCAGATCGAGCGAGTCTGCATCATCCCACACAGGTTAGCCAGGTCTGTCAGCTACGGCCGGCCGTAGTAGTCCTCGTGGCCACGGCATACAACGCAGCAATAGCAGAGCACCACAACAATTAAAAATTGTGAAGGCGGAAAGGGATATTTCTCACCTCGCCTTCTCCTCCTCCATTTGCTTCTTGCGCAAGTTGAGAGCCATCATTCTCCAGGTCAGGTTCTCCATGCGCTGCTGGTTAGGCAGCATCTGTTTCGTCTTGCTGAAGAACTTCCACACCTGAGTCGCCAGCGGATCCTCCCTCTGCATGTCCTCGGGGCTCTGGTAAGATTCCATGGCTGATGCCTTCTGAAATGGCGGAAAGGCCGAGTTTCGCAAAAAGTCGTCCTGCGCATTCGGATACAGCGCAGCGGAAAGGTCGAGTCTGAGGTCCCTCAGGCCGGCGGGCAGCTCGCTGGGACTGGCTTTGGAATGCGCCTGGGGTTGCGACGTAATGGCAGCAAACGGGTCGTCAGGCCTTCGCGGGAAGCGATAGTCGTGTTCTGTTGATGTGGGATTCATTGAGGTGAATGGACTTGACGCCGAGATTGGTGACGATATAATGGCAGCCATGTGAATAGGTTCTGTATCTCGTGCTCTCTCTCAAGTGAAGCAGAGGGAAAGGAAAAAAAGCTTCCTTGGGGAGAGGGTAAAGGTTTCGGTTTCCGCGATTCAAGGGTCACAAGAAAGGAATTTCCCCACGTTCGCTTGGCTGCAACTCTCACTCCCACACTGGTAGTGGTCGTCTGTGACTGGGTGGCTTGCTTGTCTCCGACTCGCTCTCTCGCTGGGGCTGGTCGGCAGCAAGAGGTACTCTGTCAAGGTACCTTACCTTACCAATTACCTAGGTAGGTTGGCTGTGGTGTAAGGCACACGCAGAAGAGGCACGCAGAGGTTTGGACAGAACAAAACCCGTATTCTGACGGCAGATGGTGTCTCTGGTGCTGTCGGAAAGGTCTCGAAAGGGTTGAGAAACGAGTTTAGATCAGGAGGAAGGTTTCGATGACTGGGCCGTCTCTTCGATGGCGCTGGGTTTTTGGTTCGGTGCAGCAAGCGTCGAGGGGGAGAACGGGAAGAGACGTTTGTTTGTACTATGACCATGACCCTACAGGTCGGCGGCGGGAGGGATCTCTTGTCGCAGCGAGGGCCGGCGGAATAGTGGGCGGTATTGCGTAGGTAGCGCAGCGCGCGAGAGAGAAAGAGACAGAGACGACCTCCACTGAGAGAAGGAGCGCGCGACCAACAGCCGTGAGTGGTGTCGCTTGCTGGGATGCGATGGGACCAGCATCAGTGACCACCCACGGTACGTACTCATTCTCTTAGCGCAGCGCAGGTAGCGTAGTGGGTGCCGTGCCTCGTGCAGGGTGTGTGCTAGGTGCCAGGTGCTGGGGGGGCAGGAGGGGAAGGGGGAGGGGGGCAGCGTGGTGGGTGAGTGGGAGTTGGAGTTGGAGTGGGAGTCGAAGTGGGCGGGTCGGCGTGGGACGGACGTCGTCGTGGTCGCTCTCTACCTTACAGCAGTGGCTACCTTACCGGACGTGACCCTGGCCTTGCAAATGCGGGAGGTGGGTGTGGAGCCCAATCGACCTCTCACCTACCGCGGTAGTACCTACTTTGGCACGAATCCAAGCCCCCCGTGCCTCTCGCTGCACTCATCTGTCTGTCTCCCCCCCTCCTTCTCGCACAGAGAGAGAGAGAGTTCGGCTCCTGCACCTCTGAAAGACCAGCCGTTTTACTGGCCAATCTTGCGCTGCTTGTAATGCACCGAAGCAATAGGTGGATCTTGCACCGAAATTATTAAGGTGCTGTTGTAACTATCAGCAAGGTGGTGGGGGAGAACGAGAACTCCCAAGGCCCAAGAGGGGGGCCGCCGCTACACATACGCCCCGGCTTTACATTCTCCTCTTTCTCTCTCTGCGCCTGGAATACCGCAGTACTATAACCCACACTCAAAGCCGCCGTCCGTCTGTCTGTCATTCGAGATGCCCTCGCAGAATGCCCAATCTCGTCTTCCGTGCCGCTCTGGAGCCTGTCTGCTGCACTCTGTACACGACCTTACCTCGAGCTGGGTAGAGCGTGCAGCGGTCCAGTTGGGCCCCTCCTCCTCTCTAGGGACCACAGGCATCGCTGCATCCCAAGGTCTGTCGCTCCGCCAGGGGGCAAGGCCACAGGCAGATCCCAGCGAGAACCGACAGCGGCGGACTGCTCTTCCCGGCTTTCCACCACCACCGGAGGGAAGATTGCTTAGCCTCACGATTCGTTGGTGGAAGTAGTTTACTTCACCGTTGTCGCTCCACGAGCTGGGAATACCCCTCTTTGAACCCAAATCCCCAATACCGCTTCTTTCACCCTGATACTCGCCCTCTGTCGAACCCCTCTACCGAGACGAGACGTTAACATGGCCCATCATCGACATCCTTCCTTTCAGGGGAACATTCTCCATGGGGACACCGAGGGGACTGACATCTGATCCGAATACACGCCGCGCCCGGCCCTACATCGCATGCTTACTTGTCCCTGACAGCTTACTAGCAGTTGGCAGCACGAGCTTCATCCACTCCATCGGACACCATCTCAAGCCACGGCGTCTTCGAACGTCGCGAAGAACAAATCAGACGCATTTGTCAGGCTGACCATCGCACGCCGTAGGCCGACGGGGAACACGTAAAAAATACCGCTCAACCGTACGATGCCCTTTCTGAGAGGGTAGGTAGCACCGAGCCGAACTGCTCCAGCGTGGCAGAAACCAGTGCGCCGGGCAGCGGACGTTGAACTGAATTAGAAGAGGTGGAGGCCACTAGAGACCAGAGGCGGCAGCGGCAGACGAATCGTACGCACTCGTCTGTACCGCAGTACTGCCGTTCGGAGTCTGCCCGGCCGGCAGTCCAGCTCGCCGCTACCTTGTCTTCAGTGCAGTGCCTTGTCTCGTTGCTCCCTCTCCTGCGTCGTCTGCCTCTCCTCCTGGCAGGTCAGCCACCCAAGACAGACAAGCGTCATCACCAGCACTGCCCGCCGTGTTGGTCGATTTCTGAGCATCAGCTAACATTTGCCGTCGCTTCGGCCGTTCCTTCTGATCAGAGTCGAACAACACACGACTTTCATCACTTCCCCGTGTGTCTGGCCCGCTCTGCGTGATCGAGACTCCAGACCAGCGTGACGACGTCCGAATCTACGTCTGGCGATGCGACCGTCTGTAGTCCAAGGACATCGACTCCGCGCCGCTGGTCCAGAATCCATGGCAGCTAGCTTACATGATCCCGCCCGTCAGGTCAGATTTCAGGGTCCTGTCGGGGCATGGGAGGAAACTTGCAACAAGCAAGGCACGGGCAAAAACCCGCCCCTCAAGTCCCATCTCGGCAGAACTCCACTCCAAAGCACTTCGACTGTGCGCTAATGAAGCATGGGTGAGGAGTAAATCGAGGCACCACTGCAGCAGTTGCGCGCCGGGCGGCGGTCCCTGGTGGCGGTATAACAATGCGTAGCAGTCCTGGCCTTCTGGCACCGGCCTGGCAGCGCCTGCCCGCGTGTCCAACGACGTCGCTGGTGGGACTGGTTCTGACTCCAGGGCCAGAGCCAAGCCGTCGCTCTAGAGAGTTTTGGTTGACCGAAGCCGTTCATTCGATAGATCATGGACGGCATCTCAGTCAAGAGACACAGACCTGGCATCTGAATCCGTCGTCGGTTCATCAGATCTTTCCCCATCCGTTTGCCTCCCTGGGCCCCTCTCCAATACCCGCATCCATCATCCACATTGATATCGGAAATACGTGGTTATTCCTGTTGCTTGCGCATGTTGAACGCGCATTCCAAACACGGGGCAATTTCTCGTCAATGAGATCTGCTGTATTCTTAGACTGTCGTACCCGTCAGGCGGAGCCCCATGGAGACGACCGACTGGGCCACATGTTGCTGGGAGCAATTGGTCCAGGCCCCTGGTGCGCCACTGCCTGGCCTTCTTCAGTGCAGACCAAGCAGGGGGGGGGGGGGCGGAGAGCTTGTATTCGTACGCGGCTCGCTGCTGCCGCGGTACATTTTGCGCTTCCGGCTGCCATTGGGGGCCTTCTTCATGACAGTGTGCGGCAGGCCCTTAATAAAGTAGCAGTTCGTGGCCAGGTTTGGACAAGCTAATCCCAGAGTGTCGGTGGCTAGTGAAGAGAGTTGCGCCCGCTGAGGCGGGTTGCTTTGCTGATGGTAATGAGCAGGCATGACGGCTTCAAGGAACTGCAGGCTGGAGGCTTCGTGCTCATCACGGATCTGTTGCTTGATTGATCCATGGGCATCCACCCAGAAGCAAGCGAGAATTCGGGCGCTTTTGGCCGTGGGAAGCGTGGCTTGAGACCGGCTCGAACCCCACCAACTTTCACCTGCTTCTTCCCTGGCCGGTGCGCCTGTATGATGCCGCCAATCAGGGGTGCCGCATGCAATAGTCTCGAACAGGTTGGGGTCCAATGTACTGCGGCTGTACAAGATTGGAGACGCCAGTTGGGTAGGTGAAACTCTGGAACATGGCATCTCGCCATGAGATGTGCGTGTATTGGCGACAATGACCCCGGACAACCATCCCACGTTGCAGGTCTGGCCAGTAGCTTCCGTTAAATGAAATGAGTAATTTGTCCACGCCTGGTTGTCAAGGTCTGAACTAAGTGAGGTCGATCTTGGGGAGCGTATTCGCAGAGCACTGCAAATAGTCGACAGTGGCCATATGACGAAGCTTGAGTGGAGTGCGCATGTGCCAGCCTCTTCTTCCCCTCACTCCGGGCTTGAGCGGAAAGACGGGATGGAGACGTTGTTGATGGGGCTGGTCAGCCTTAGGCTTGGAGATTTGGAGATGGCGGGATATATTTCAGCCTGTCGCTGGCTCTGCTTCATGGTGTACTCGTAAACCCGCACGGCTATCGACCCAGCTTCCAGCCGGGTTTGGTCCCCCACGCGGCAACGTCTGAGGGTTGTGGTGTCGTCGTCCGATGGTAGGCTGGTGTAAGGAGTCGCCCAAATGCACGGACGAGACATGAGAGAGTGCAATACTGAGGTGAGAGGTGAATGGTCAGCTCGCGGTGCGTAGTAATTTTAGGCTAAAGGGAGCCGCGCGAGCTGTGTGGGATATCGATGCACCGTTGGGCGCACCCTTCCCGCCCGAACATGGTTTCGACATGGCTGCGTCGACTTTTCGGCTCACCAAGAAGAAGGCAGGCTGGCAGGTGCAAAGCCGCAGTGCGTCAAGAAGCGACGGAAGAACACCGAGGACTCCTCTTCTGAAGGCTGGAGGAAGGTGCCTCGAAGCTCAAGCTTCGAAGCTGTGCTGTGTGTTGTGGTTTGTTGTTTTCTGGTGCGCTGTGCTGTGACGGAGCATCGATGGCAATCGGATGCAGGTCGATGCAGCTCGCGAGACTCGGCCGGCATTAAGGGACGAGGGAAAGCGTCAGCATGCAGCAGACGGAACGAGATGCAGCAACCAAGCCTGCAGACTCACCAGAGGTCTGCAGAAGAGTGCAGCCAGCGTTGCAAAGAGGCCCGGCTGGAAGGTGAGTTGACAGCCGTTGGACGAGTTAGAGATGTTCCCGCCAGGCAGGTATGGAATACCGCGAAATGGGGTGGATGCACATGTAACGGGCAGGTACCCGAGACCGAACAGGCAGGGGAAGTTGAGCACTTGCAGGAAAGAGCACAGGGAAGCGACAGGGAAGCCATGTTGGAGACCCCCACACGACAACCACAAATGGCAGCGACGGACGCGGCGACAAATGGAAGGGAAAGAGCAGGGCAGCGGCAGCAGCAGCAGGCAGGAGCAGGGCACCTCAGCCGGGCGCGCGCGGGCAGGAACGGGAACGGGCAGGCACCACAGAGGAAGTAACGGCCCTGCCCAAGCTGGCCAGCCCATCGCCATTGCCATCGACATCGACACATCGACAGCGACCTGACATGATACTAGGTGCGGATACAGAGTACACCTACGTAGTTATCGACGGTGAGGTCGTCGGGGCAAGTTCCTCCACTGCCACCACCACCACCTACAACAACAGCAACACCGGTCAGGTCGTGACCCTCTTTTTCCCTCTGCAACGATGGACATGAACATCACCGGCAGTGGGTCTCGGCGCTCCTTCGCGGCATTCTCCAGACTCGAACTCCATTCACTCACACAACGATGCTCTTCTCCAGTCTCCAGTCTCCAGTGCGGCGGCCCCGTTTCTCCTCTCCAGCGCCTCACTTCGCTCCCCTACTCCTCCTCCTCCACCAACGAGACAAGCCTGTTTACTCCAGCAACCTGCCGCAGATACTCACTTCATCCGAAACCTGCTTCCCCTCCACGGCCTTCCTTGTCTCTTTTACCGAAAGCTATCCTGTCATCCAGACGCATTTCCCGCTATTTCCCCTTGGCCACCAGTACACTTCCCACGATATCGATATCGATATCGAGCTTTCTGCCTGCCTACCTACCTCCATCACTACGGAGCATCTCCACTTCCAACCAAACACGACGTTGGATCTCGCTCGGATGAGGCACCCTGCCTCAGACACACAAACAACTTTCCGCGGTTCGTCTCGAACACGGCCGCCGCTATTCTGCCCGTCTAAAAGCCGTCCGGAGCATCTCCGCGACCCAAGCATTCGACTTCGAAGCCCTCTTCGGATTTCTACAGTACGACCTTGAATCGTGGAATGACGAGTGTCAAAGGTTGCTCCGCACGTTATTTGGTTCATCCCTGCCACCGTTAAGTCAATTCTGAATAAATCACCAAAAATCACGGCCCAACCGGTCCTTTTCTCCAATTGCGAGTCATTTTAGAGGCACCCATGACTCCCTTCACAGGGCAGACAGGGCGGGCCAGCCACTGGCAGCCAGCACTCACTCGTTTCCTCGTGGCAGAGGATCCTTAAACGGGCATCTTCCTGGCCTTCAGCTTTCGCCTGGCGGGCGTTTTGCGACAAGGGTGGCCATCGGAGAATTGTCGTGTTACGACTCAAGTTGCTGGGTCTTGCCGAACCAAAATAAACTCAACACACAACGACTTTGCGGTCGGTGTAGGACCTGATTTCTGCGCTTCGGTCGCTTTCCCAACCTCAGACTCTCTTAATTCGGTAAGCCGGAACACACGCAAACCAACAATGGGACATGTCACCTCCAGGAGCCACAGCGCCTGCTTACGTTCATGGATTGTGACACAGAGCAGAGCTCTTCACCTGCTGCTACCCTGTCTGTCTTGTTGTTGATGTACAGGCATCTCGCAACTGCTGGGCTAGTCGGATGGATCTCCATTTCGCATCAACCTCGGCAGCGAGCCAGGTCCCATTCAAAGGCTTCAATGCCTACCGAGTATGACGCTAACACGTCAAGGATGAGAGAGACGTCAGCCGCCAGCGACATCGAGGGGCCTTGTCAAATTGATCCCGCCGGGCATCAAGCTCCGTGGTAGGCTCGCATCAGCTCGGACTTGCAACTCACAGCTCTCGGTACATGCACTCCTCTGCGATGCAAGTTGCATCATGTGTGGAAGTGTTTCACTAGAGACGAATGTCCATTTTTACAGCCTCCAACTTCGCGATACTGCGATCAAGCAAACTCATGACGAAATTCTGTTTGTCCGCCGTCGGGTTGAA
This sequence comes from Colletotrichum aenigma, assembly GCF_013390185.1. Classification (NCBI taxonomy): domain Eukaryota; kingdom Fungi; phylum Ascomycota; class Sordariomycetes; order Glomerellales; family Glomerellaceae; genus Colletotrichum; species Colletotrichum aenigma. Next base: position 2,277,432 of record NW_023500914.1, read on the forward strand.
GACACCCCAGCCGGACTGAACCAGTCAGGGACCCTGGTTCTTGACGCAGGGTGCGCAATTCGGCCCCGTCTCCCATGGACCGATCCACGACTGCGGCAGCGGCGCACAGGGCTTTTGCATCCGACTGCGCAGACTATTCTGGACTCGGTTCAACTCGCATCACAGTGGAACTACCTAGGCCTTCAGCCTGCCGACTGAGAGAGCTCACGAACAGAATATCGACGCTGCAACAGGATATCACGGAACCATGAACCGGAGGCTAAGATGAATCTACACCTCTTCCCGAGTCCCGGTGCCCCGGCTGCAGCGTGAATTATCGACATCTGGATGGAGACCCCGTTCCATGCGTGCACGTCCAGCCGCTGCGGCCGACCTACCGCACGTTTTTGGAGAGTCCAGGGTCCGACGAAAATGGAGCGGAACGAAAGACGCCTCCCAACCTCCATGATCGGAGACTGCAAGACATGCCCAGCGTCTGGCTTCACCAGAGCCCTAGATGGCTTACGGAGCCAGAGCACCCTTCCGGAAACACTTCTTGACATCCAGAGCCTTGTTGGTCCTGGCATGGTTTCGAAGGCCCCAGTGAGCTTTGTCCACCGCTAATCTCAATCTACTGCACAGCACGTAACTACGACGGGAGCCAGCATCACATGTGATCCATTTGGAGTAGCATGGAGCCCTCGATCGAAGCATTCGACATGTCAACGGTGCTATGGCTGACGTCGTGGTCTAGAACGTTCCCGGTGTCTGTGTGATAGTCTCATTACACCAGCGCCCGTTTCTACCGATGGGGATTTGGAGGTTGATGATGTGCATGAACAGCTTCAATGAGTTATGTCGGCTTGGGGCCCCACGGATACCACACGACAACAGTGCATGGCAGCCGCATGGCAGGCATTACGCTGTCGGATACCAGATCAATGTTGTTGAGTTCTACATCTGCCGTTGCCTTTTCTGCCTACTTGCCATATGCGACACCAACAACGCCTTGTTGTTGCTGAAGAGAGTCGGTAGAAGTGCATCCTGCCGCTCAACTGAGGACAGATACGGAAGCTGAGAGTGCGCCCCTGCCTGAATGCTTCTGCATCTGGCCGGTATCGCAGTGAAACTGGCGGGTTTGAAAAAAAACCGCAGACTCACCAGCAAGCGCTTGTATGCAAGTACGAATCCAGAGCCATCGAGCCTTGTCAGCCTTCTTGAGTAGATGTCGGAGCTGGGCCGGTACCCCTCTACTGACACTGGCGGCGTCTACTTCGCGAGTTTATTGTGGATGGCGGTGAGTCGGGAGTGGGCCCCAAGTCCCCGGCAACGCCACCGTTGTTCGTCAAGGAACATCGGCCATCCTGGAGAATCGGCATGAGTCGCTGCGCTAGGATGACAAGTGGTCCATGACTTGCTTCCCTGGCTACCTGCACGAATACCTCCCAATCGAGAGTGCAGACTTGGTCGTTTCGGACGAGAACAAGTCCACCGCCGCCCATTGGCTTGGACCGGTGTCTCTTATCGAGTCCCCCCCCCCCACCTGGATATTTTAGGGCCCGGCAATCTCGGTCAAATTGCGTTGCCCCCCACCGTCATCCAGCTCATCCAGCTGCGGGACTTTGTCGTGTGCCCTCCGGCGTCGTCGCTGATCCAAGAAACCAACCAAATGCTGCTGAATGGTCATCTAAAAGGCTCAAAGGCTCGCGGTTTTCGGCCGACAACCGCCTGTGATGCTTTTGCGGGTTATTTCGTGCCCTGGCCCATGAGCCTTTCATATATCCACCTCTTGTCCTACCGACGATGTCACCGTTTTTCAGGGTCCGTCGGGGCGAGGTCGGCCGACGTGCAAAACGGCCGCTGATCCAACGTCGGATATAAACCACTATGGTTTTCGGAGCAACGCAAAGCGAGGGCGTACGTGGTCGATCACACCTGAAAAGGGGTGCTTCCGCCGTGAAACCCTCAACTGTGGTCAGGCATGAACTTGCCCCGCGTGGGGGTCCGGATCAATTCTGTGTTCACTCTGGCTGCGCCTGCCCAGGCAGGGAGCATGCCAGCATGCCACTCAACGCCTTTGCCATGGCGGGTGGTTGGATGATCAAAACCACATCACCAGTTCGCTATGGCCGGGTGAAGTCATGTCCTCCATCTGTTGTAGCCACGAGCCCATCCACCATGACGCTTCCCGGGTCGCTCTCGGGAAGATGGACGGCAGTGGTCTCGTGGCATATGCCGATGCCTCAGGAAATATTACCAGTCTGGTGTCCAAGAAAAGCTGTCTGGAAAGTGTTGCGTCGTCGAAACCTCCGAGGTCATCCTAGCACCGGTCGTCGACACAAAATTGTGTCGAGCATATTGAAATTGTCGAAATCGTCGTCGAATGGTCCGCTACCTCACACGTCTGGAGAGAAAGGGAAGACGGCTTGACTTATAAGCTGCTCTTATCTTTGGTGCCGATTCTCCCAAGACGAAGGCTGAGCCAACGACTTGCTCGAATAGGGCAGCTGATTCTTTGCACCATTTTTCCAGCAAATTAGCAATGTGATGCCGCCAGAGATCGGCTCCCGTGCGCAATCGTGTCCCTGTCGGTATCGGTGCTATCTCTCTCTATCTTGGCTCTATCTTTCCCTCGGACCTGCCCTATCGGCCGGTGAACGCACACCACAAGGTCAGGAGAGGCACCAGGAAATCACTGATTCGAGCGTTGTTGTATTTTGCGTTGCTATCATCCCATGTACTTGGAACACCTGCAGCAACTCTCGCTGCCTCCTCTTATCTGTGCCATGCCGCCTGTGGCAGCTGCTCTCGTGACACCCTTGTCGTTTGTCGACCGTTTCCTGCAAGGAGGTTCAGCCGTAAGGCCTGTAGCAACGACCTGCCTCGAAAATCTCTGCGCGCTGCTGCGATGCGGACATGCAGGTTGGCCCTATACTGCAGGTCACAGCTCTTTATCTTTGCTGCCCGTCGCGTGGGATTTGTGCGTGTGTTTGTTTCAAAAGACGACCTTCTTATCTAGAAGATGGGCGGTCTGGGCGGGAACGAGGGGGCCCGTTATCTACGATTCCCCCCTTTCTCCAGACTTTCCCCGGAATTCGATGCCGCCAGTCGGAATGGTACCTTCTAGATAAAGATAGCACCGTCCTGTTGGAATCTGAGTCGTCGAGTTCGTCCCTTCTTTCTTTGCCCGGTGATATGATTGTTCACTCCCGGTCTTGGCCGATGCGCGAGCTACTATGTACTTGTGAACCCTCTCGAAAAATGTGGCTCTTCGGAAGCACCCAATGCCATGCCATATAACTTCCGAAACGATGAACGATAACCGAGCGACGAGAACCCAGGCCGATGCTTCATACGGTGATGATGAGAATGTAGAGGGAGGGAAGACGACAGGGCAGCAAAGGCTTATGAGCTACACGAGACATATCCCGGTTGTCGAGACAAAGCATCGTCATCCCACCGAGAGCTGCTCGGGCTAAGCTGCGCGAGACATGGTCGGAACTTCCGTTCCGAGTCCTTTCCGCGGCATGCTCTATAAGTCTACGGACCTACCCAGTTCAGCGCTTCAGGGTGGTTGGGCTACGAGAAGCTCAGGTCATCGACGACATTGGATTTGTGTAACGAAGGGCACTTTTGCTGTCCCATGTTGCACCCCAACGTCTCCAGGTGCGACGTCAGCCTCAACGGCGCATCTTTGTGTCATCGGGACCGAGTATCTTCCACGCTCCGGCATACAGCCGGCGGTTCTGGTGGGTGTGGTATTGGCGAACTTCTTTCCCATGCGATATTCGATTCGAAGAAAAGACCGACGAAAACGAGGAGGAAGAAGTGTAGTCGTGGCACTTCGTCGACGAATGTTCTGTTCCATGGACCAACTCTGGCTGGCTTCCCACCCTGATATGGCCCATCTATGTCGAACGACGAAAACCGCAAACGAAGCGACGATATGCCGGCCTATACGAGAAAGGAAAATACGGTTCGAATTTGTGGTCGGGGTTTGCTATGTGTTGGGATACAAGCTAACACCGGCCATATTCGACGTTGAAAGGCTGTTAGAGCCCGGCAGGTTTTGTCTACAAGACCTTGTCCTGGCACACGCCTACTTGGATGCGGCTCTGGTAACGACAGACGGCTTGGAGTGGTGTGTGATCATGTCTGAACTTACGTAGACAACCCCCATAATGTCCCCATGTGCATCAGCCAGTGGTATTTGGGCAACATGTTCGTGACGAAAGCTTTGCTGGGGCATAGCCAACATGACTGCATTTCTTGGTCACTCGTGTTCAAGAACAAGAAGAGCTTGCCGTCCAAGCCTTGTCATCCAACCCTTCATTCTGCGTGAAAAGACTATCAATATCAGTCAGGGACAGACAACTAGACTAGCAGTGGGAAAACGGATCATGGAAAGAGTAAATGACCCAAGTCATGTTCAATCGCCCATCGAGGTCCGAACATCGCTTCAGCGCAAAGTGGCGAATAGAACAAAGGCGTCGCGACTGTAGAAGACAAGTCAGTTGAGACCATGTGAGAAACCGGTAGGAGCATTAAACCTCCTTTGCACTCTTCACCGCTATGTTCCATACTCAGGGTACACATGTGATACTCCTCGTGGCGACAAAAAGACATTGTTATCGGTGAGTTTCTTCGTAGACCATAACATCCAAGTAATTACCGAAAGCGGGCGTCGGAGAGCCTCAAGTTCGGATGCACATCCAGTGTTGGATCAGAGGGCCATTCGGTATGAGATCGATTTCCAGTGTCAGGCAGCGGCATCATTATCCCCTCTTCCCAAGTTCGCGTCGTGTTAATTAGTGTCTTTGCATAATACACTTAGCTTTGAACTTTCCTCATCGATGAATCTGTGTTGTTCAGTGTGCCATCCCAAACGAACGCCGGCGGTTGGTGGACGCCGGATTCGACCATGGACCATCGCGTGTCACTCCGAATATCTTTCTCGGAGTACCTCAACCCTAACGATGTGCTGTTTGATTTGGTTATTACTGGTCCTCGGCCATAATAGCGTCAGCATATGTCTACAAGAGGGAGGACTTCTATTAATGTCCAGCTTGCAACCCGAAACATCTCAATGCCATATAGGATACTGCCCGTAATGCATCCCTTGGCACCATTGACAATGGTGAAATGAGAGGAGAGATGGTGCGCCTATAGAGGCAAGAACCCACACTTTATAACCCTCATAAGCATGGTTTTAATCGTCACATATACCAATTCACGTAAGAATCTAGCAGCTTAAGTAGAAACATCTCTGTTCCATCATCGTAACCGTCCGTGACTATTCTACAGGTATTGTAAGGACTGTCATCGTCTCCGTCCATGGAGAACCTTCATCAACTAATCGTTACACAAGGTATCCAGCCTTATTAATTTCCGCCATGCCCAAAACCAACTCCGGGTCATTACAAAGGAATGAAGTAGAAAGTAAAAGATATAAACCTAATCCCCCAAAAGCCGGATCCCTTATTTGCTCCGAGACATTTTTTTCATGTACCCCAGTTCCCAATTCTTATCATGCGTCCATGCCAAAAAGAGGGAGAAAGAGGATGGGTAAGGTATACAGAGGAGCTGTGTTCAGCTTGGCGTTGCTGGCGGAAAGGTTTCTTACAACAGACCGACGACGGCGACGGCAGCACCGAGGCAGGCACCGGCGACCTTGACGCTACGGTCAATACCAGCAGCGGCGTTGGTAGAGCCGGTCTCCTGGGCGGCGAAGGCGCCGGTGAAGGTCGTCATGAGCGTGCTACTGCCGGAGACGGCCTGGGCGACGGTCTGGGGGCCAACAGTGGTGATGACCCGGCCACCCTGGCTGAAGGTCCTGGTGACGGTGTCGGTGTGAGTCTTGTCTGAATGGAGTGTCAGTCTTAATATGGAAGGCAACGATGAGCGGGAGTGACTTACAAGCCCAGCCGGGGCCCATACCGCCCCAGGCACCACCCTGAGCCCACCAACCGTCAACGGGGCATCCGGTCATGGTAACGGCGGCGGCATCGCCAGTCTTGGTGGCGGGACCCCACCAGCCGCCGGTGTAGGTGAAGGTGCTCTTGGTGGCACAGTCGGTGAAGGCGTGGCAAGCGGACGAGGAGACGGAAGACCAGGCAGAGAGGGCAGCGGTCTGGGTAGCGCAGGCGGAGCTGACGCAAGACTTCAGATCAGAGTTCTCCGTGCAGAAGGCAGCGGGAGTGGGGGTAGCGGTTTGCCAGTGGGAAGCGAAGCAAGAAGCCTATTGGACGTTCGTGTCAGCCAATTGTACGGTTGAGTTAGAGTTAATCGAAGATGGGATAACATGTGGGAGCAGATGGCCCGGGTGCTGTTCATCCGCTCTTTGCACACCAACCACCACATAGTTTGATATAAAAGACGGAACAGAAGAGGAATCGACAGACAAAGACTTACAGCGCAGATAGCGGCAGGAGATCCGCCGAATCCTCCGAAGCCACCGGCGCCCCAGCCGCCTCCAGCTCCGTAACCGCCAAAGTTGCTCTCGTTAGAACCGCCCCAGCCTCCGGGTCCGGGGGCAGCGATGGTGACGGCGCTCTGGGCGAGGGCAGCGGCGACAATGGAAGCCTTCATCTTGACTGATTTTCTGGAGTTTTTTTTTTTTTGGGATGGGTTTTGTATGTTTTGTGATTCGAATTATGCTTTGCAGCAAATAGACTCTTTGACTTTTGGTTATTGCTCCTTGGCTTAATGAATAGGAAGGAAGAAAAGGTGACCGAATGTTGCGACGAAAGGATGCGTCCCGAGATGATGGTTCAAAACAAAACCAAACCCGAGATGACCGAAGATTGAACAAGACCTTTATATCAAAATCTCACCCTCTGTCAAAACGGCAAGGCTCTCTGTGTCTCTCCTCTGGCGCACGCCGCCGCCTCCTCCGCCCCCTTCGATGGTCCACCCGTTGTGTGTACACTATTTTCGGTCCCGAGAAGTCGAATACCCATAGAGAAGGGGGGGAAAGCAATGACATCGATACCTACTCACCCCCCTTCGTCCCTGTGGTGTTACCGGTCACGGACACCGCGTGGACGTCTTTGGACTTCCGCAGATCCTACCACGCAGCTGGTTCCCTCTCCCCTTGCCCCCTTCAACGGCAATCCTCCGCAGCCGCATCCGCGCGTACATCCAATCCCGCTGAAAGTGTCCCAAGCTCACTCTGCCATCGGCGCACTACGCAGGATGACTAGATGGGACACACGCAGAGAGAGAGAGAGAGCGGAAGGGCTGGCCCAACACCGCGCGGCCCTCTCTTGCATGGCAGGCTTGGCGCTCACCACCGGGCGCGGTGTCACAGGAGAAAGCGCGATGCTTCCCCAACGCACATGGCTGCTTGTAGTAAGCAGGCCACTGCAGCATTCGGACGGCTCCTCACTGGCTCATCGGCGGTTTTGCTTGGCCGGGGGATGGTGGGTTCGCACAGGTTTGCTGAGGTTTGATGGAGGTAGGTAGGTTGTTGTGTTAGTGTCCGGGATGAGGATTGGGGAACACCGGACAAAGCGGCCCCTAGTGTCGGTCAAGAGCCGGCCTTAGTCTCTAGGAAACGAACGACCAACCAACCACCATCTTTGAAGCAAGCATGTTGGCTCGGTTCCCCGGAGAGCGGTCAAATCCTTCTTTTCTTCTGTCTCTTAAGCTTGTGTCGCATTAGCTCCAAATTCTCATCCAGTCTCGAGGTAGAGGCAGGCTGACGTCGTTGTGCCGATTCGTCCGAATTGGTCAGTTGCTTTGCCATTTGCCTACTGCTTCTTGCGCCTGCTTCTGCGTCTGCGTCTGCCGCGCAAGACTGCCGTCGTAACCGCGATCCCACTGCTTCCACGAGGGCGAGCCACAGTCTTGTGCAGGCGCCGAGATGGTGACCACCGACAGCCCGACCGAAGACTTGTGTGTGTGTGTAAACAGCCATGTTTCAGAATATGTGCTTATGCTGCTGCTCGGTTCGGGCTGATCGTGTCCACCTCCACTACGAAAGCCCAGCCGCCAGTCAGATTTAGCAGCAGATCGTTGGCTAGCTGCCGTCGCGCCGAGAGGCGAGGCTGGCATTTGGTGCTCACTCCGGTTTACACTAAGGCAGGAACTCTCACGGTGTCTTGCGCCAGCCTCAACGGATGACGCGGAAGATCGACTTACATCGGGGATGTCGGGGGATACCTCACCGATCTGAAGTAACAAGGCCAATTTTCTGCGTGTGTGTATCGTCTCTAGTACAACATGATATCGGATGTCGGCTGTCTGCAACGCCGTTTTCCATCCCTTGTAATTAATCCCGACCCAAGAAAAAAGTCCCTGCTTAATGCCATGCAGCAGGCCTGTCGTCCCGATCCTGTCCTTCTGCAAACTCCAACGTTAAAAAAGAAAAGAGCCCGATGTTTCGTCTCAAGCAAGCCGTTGCTGCAGCTGTCCAAACTCATACAAGAAGTCCGTTGCCTCCCAACACCGCCTCAACCTGCTTTCTAATCTCATGACGTCTACCTCATCATCATCATCACAGGCACTCGCCAAATTCAGGTTCAACGAAGACCTCTCAGAGTTACCGAGGGCCCCTGAGCGTTCCACCGTGGACGCGGAGCTTGGTATCGTGCCCGCGTCTGCGCATACCACTGAGCTTGCGTTCGATACTTCGCTCGACACTGAGCCTCATATCGCGCGTGGTACCGTGCCATTCGCCACATTGGTTGGCTCTACAGCATTGTGCCGAAGGCATCGTCGTTGTTGTTGTTGAACGGAAGGGGCTTGCGCGGACTTCCCTCCTCCGTGGTCTTGCGGTGTCGGAAGGTGAAGCCGACAAAGAGGCTCTTGCCCATTTCGTCATCACGGTCCGCCATGCTCTCCAACGCCTGCTGCTTATCATGCACCTCCTTGTACTTGGCCATATCGGCCTCGTTGGTGAAGTCATCGAAGTAACCAGCATCAGTCTCGGAATCCAGCTCGGGTACGAAAGGCGCCTTAGTCGTTCGCAGCTGCTCCCAGTCAACCTCGGCGAAGTATTGGTGAGTAAAAATTTCCTTGATGTTGGAGAATCGCTTGGACCGAGAGTTGATGCAACTAAGCTGGGGTTAGAAACCTTTAGAAACAGTGGCGTTGTGGGTCACTTACGTCGTGATAAAGTTCCATGTGCGGTTGCTGAGGAAATAATTGGGATCCTCCCAAACAGGTCGCTTGAGCACCTCCCTCCAATGCTTCAGGTTTCTCCAAGTCTCATCAGGAGTAGATCCGGCGAAGGGTGGGAAACCGGTCAAAGCCTCGAAAAGCATGCATCCCAAACTCCAGTAGTCCACCGTGTAATCGTACTCGTCACCTCGGAGCACTTCAGGCGCCATGTAGTCAGGCGAGCCCACAATGGACTTGGCGTAGTTGGTGTCCTTTGCGCGCATCGTTTGGTATCCCTCTCGTCGCTCGGCGACACTTCGTTGATCCATTGGCTTGCCAAATGGCACTGAGGTCTCGGAAGCCTTCTCAAGGCGGATTCGCATGGACTCGATCTTCGCAGGAGCAAGGAAGCCGGCAGCCAGGCCGAAGTCGGTGAGCTTGACGTGACCTGTGGAGTCGACGAGGAAGTTCTCAGGCTTCAGATCTCTGTGGATGTAGCCGAGCTGATGGAGGGCATCAACAGAGCAGAACATCTCTGCGATGTAGAAGCGGGCATGGCGATTGCTCAAGACTCCAGTGTTGTTGAGCAGAGTGCGGAAATCGCCACCAGGCACGTACTCCATGGCAAGATAAATGCTCCTATCATCTTGGAAAGAGTAAAGCAGTCGAACAAGCCATTCACTCTTGGCGGTGGTGAGAATGTCACGCTCCGTCAAGACATGACGAACCTCATCCAACTTGAACAGCAACTTCTTGCTCATCACTTTCAAAGCGCACACTTCACGAGTATCCTTCTTCTGAGCCAAGAACACCTGGCCGTAGCCTCCCTGGCCAACCTGGGTAAGGATCTGGAAATCACCCTGGCGAAGCCTGACACGCCTCTTTCGCAGATTGGCGCGCTCTCGGCCCGCGTACTTGGACCACATTTGCTTGTATGCTGCCTCATCGGTTTCGGGTGGGGGAGGAATCTCGGAGTTGAATGCCACCAATCGGTTCTGTCTGGAGCCAACGTAGGTCAACAGGTCGAAGTAGTAGTCGAGGAAATCTATCGTAGGTTAGCAAGCATCAGTAGAACCTGTGGGAGAGGACATACAGAGCTGGGTGACATTGACCAATCTGCGGACGTTTGGGCGTTGCAGGATCTCGAGCTCCTCAGGAGTAAGCGGTTTTTGGGTGTTGAACTTGTTTCTGGGCGTCAATGGCTTCTCCTTGGTTTGGTATAGCTCGTGCCGAGAGATAGCAGCGTGACTTTGCTGGTACGGTGAATCGGTGCCTCCCAGGCGCGTGATCGGAGGAGTGTTCTCCTGGCCATTTGACTTCTTTAAAGGGCTGCCCGTGGATGCGACGCCCTTGTGCAGCACGCTATCTTCGACATTGGGGCTCGCCTCACTCAAGTTGCCCTTTCCTGGTGACTGCGGGGTATTGATGACGCTCAGCGGGCGCTCAAGCCTGGGTCTTTCGAGGACGGGGGTGTTCAACTTGAGTGCGCTGTCGAATGCATCGGGAAGCTCGTTGGCGCCAGGAGGGACAGTCCGTTTGCTTGGGCTCCCTTGAGGCGTGCTGGCGGGGTTGATGAAGCTGTTTCTGGTGGGCGTCTCGGGCCTGGCAGAAGCATCCTTTGCTCCTCCAGGGAGGAAATTGGACATGAAGCCCGACATTGTGGCGGCGTTGACGATGCTCGTAAATGCGATTGGGGGAGGGCGGTTAAAGGGAGTAAATAAGAGTGATCAACCCGTAAGGAGGGGTCGGTTAAGAGAAGATGGGAGGGATGGTCGATACCGCTGCAAGGTACAGATAAAGTTCAGGACTCCGACTCGCGATAGAGGATGCTGGCAAGCGAGGAGTGTGTTGTTATCTTCTCCGCCGTGGGGTTGATGTTGGGTCGGAGTCCAGGGTGATGGATGGAGTCGGCCCAAGATCTGCCCAAGAGAGAGTGACCACTGCACAGTCGATCGCTGGGTGGACACCAGAATGTTTTAGGGGGGCAGCGGGAACAAAGCAATAGTGTTATTGGGCGTTGCGGGGTCCTAAGTCAACAATGTTGCAGGGGCAACTATCGGGCCCCTGTTGATTGGACGCCTCATCAGACGCGATAAGATAGACGATAATGTTCCGTAGCTCCTTATCGGTCTTGGCGACGACGGAAGCTTTCGACGTCAACGCCAACCCGTCTACTGCACATCATCAACCTTGTTTCACACAACAGAACCACAACCATGCCCAAGGAACGCAACTACAACCCGGTGCAAGCCCAGCGCAAAGCTGACAAGGCCAAGGCGATCAAGAAGGGTACGTGGGGACCAATTTCGCGCGCATACAGTTATATCCAGACGGTCACTGACTTTTGCATCCAGGAAAGGCTTCAATACAATCACAACGAAACGAAAAGCTCGCGCGCCGCAATCCCGAACGAATCCAAAAGCAGATTGATGACTTGAAAGCAATTACAACAGGAGGCGGCAAACTTTCACGACATGAAGAGCAGGTTTTGGATGGACTCGAGAAGGAGCTACGCGCCGTAAAGAAGGCGCGTGAGGCACTCGGCGACAAGGCTCCGTCATTCAGTCGAGGCTACCACCGCGATGGCGATTCCTCAGGAGGCGTGCTAGGAAAGCGCAGACGAAATGACGATGAGTTGACGAGCGATGAGGACGTACCCGATGAAGTGAAGCGCATCCCGATGCCTCGCGACACGCCACCGCCGATACCGAAGGAAGTGCTGGACAAGTGGTACGCGAAGAGACGCGCTCGCAGGCAAGCCGAGCAGGCTGAGAGAAATGAGAACGAAAAATCAGACGAGAAGGAAAAGAAGACGCCAACCCCAGCACCGGAAGCCAAGACCGTGTACGAGGCCAAACCTATGGTGCGCAACTTGCAAAAGGAGGCAGTGGCCGCATTTGTACCAACTGCGGTTCGGATGAAACTGGACAAGGGCAAGGGACAAGGTGGCTTGATGGAGCCCGAGGAGGCAGACAGACTGGAGCGAGAGGGCTACTTGAAAACGGATACCGCTACAGAGGAGACAGAGCCGTCTGGACCCAGGAAGGTCATGATGGAGGAGGTCGACGACGATGATGCCTGAAGAGGGCGACTGACATATCAAACGCCAAGAGAGAAGTGATTGATCCGGCAATGCCAACAGCAAATTCGGCCGCTTACCGTTCACCCGGCCTTTTCTCCATACGATTGTATGCCGAGGAAGTTTATAGCCCACTCAGTTAAAGGATCAACAGTACCCCTTCCAATACATACTGCCTCGGGTTTCACGGCGGTCAGGAAAACTCCGCTTGGTTCTACATTTATGGGAGATGAGTTGCATCACGAAGGCACCATGTGCTCAGACTTCTTGGACGAGCAGACCCTGCACAAGGCAGCATGCCAGAACGTGGCGTGCATCGAGACATTTATTCTCACCCCGGATTTGTTCGGCCTACCCACGTCATTCTTATATCCGGCCACGTTACTCGCCAAAGTGCTTCTAAAGGGTCTCTAGTGGGTTCAAGGGCACCCAAGCAAGTATAGGCGAAGTAGGAGGCTACCAGTAGGTGAGGGAGACTCTCTGGAAAGAATTCATCCTTTCTTGCGCATACAGGCTTGAAATCACCAGTTTAGCAGCGCAGATACCCTATAAATTGCAAGACTTCTTCCGCTTCAGGTTTTTGCATTACTATGAAACAGGTTCCCCGAAAAGTGATACCCCTTGGAGACAGCAGCAAACTACAGCAACTGAACGTCGTCCGTATCTTTTGACAGTGATGTCACCCGTGGTAATGGGTACTCGAACCGACGGTCTACAGGGATGTCATCACGAAAAGATGTAATACGGCCGGTCTTCCTGTAGAGTCAAAAGCTAAAGCCCGAAGCATTGGCTAAACCGCCCTTGTGTCCTGGCAAAGCCGTCAAGTCAGAATCAACATCTGGTATTTTAACTGTCTTCAGAGGCCTGGATATACGCTCTCGACCTCATCTTTTGCAAGGTTCTGAAGCCCTGTACTCATATTGTGAAATGATATGGACTCCGCAAGCAAGTGAAGAATCTGACCCTGATGTTGCGGTGGTGTCAGATCGACCAAATACGCTGTTTATGGAGGCTCTGCTTTTCAAAATAGCAACATATGGTTTAGTGTCATTGTTTGAACAAACTAGGCTTCCTATTGATTCTTCAAGTAACTCGAATAGGTGCTGCTTTGGGCCCCAATCCTGTACTTTTCTGGCTTTCGTAATGTCCTACTCAGAGGCTGAACTCTGGCCGCATTGTTCAAAGACACCACTTGAGGTCTCAAACGCTGCACAATCTGGCCATGCGAAGGGAAGGTAATAACGTGTGTCAATGTCATGGTAGGCGCTGCCATTTCTTTCTCTTGTAATCCTTAGCCTCCAAGAGTGAAATACAGATCCTGCATAAGACTGCAGTTGCTAATTTGCTTTGATATCTAGGCTGCTGAAACAGCGCCTCACAACTTGAAAGATAGCTCTTTCATTATTTACCGATCGATCTAATGTCTTGGTCATGGCTCTTGTTGTGGACGCATAGAATTTCACATCCCTCTGTCGTGTCCATCGAAGCGATGCTTTGCAAGGTGAGACGACCCCAAATCATTTGACAGGTGATTCTTATTCTCCCGATTACAGCATATCTTCGCGAGTAAAAAGTCGACCAGAAAACATTACGTTCTATTTTCCCCGTTGCTGCCTTTAGCAGGCTACCTTCACCCGTCGTCGAGATTGAAAAAGGGAAAAATTGCCCTCCTCTCCTCTTCATCCCAAGAGAAGACCACCGTCGGTTTTCCCCCCATATCATTTTCGTTCGTACTTCGTCTCCCAAAATATCCCACCACTGTTCAGCGAGACTCCCACCGTCACGAGGCCCTACTACCACCACCAGACTCCTCCCATCTTGGGGGAGCTTTTCCTACGGCCCATAACCTCTCACAACCACTTCGACACAATGCATCCCGACATCCCCGTCGAGTGGGACGACAACATGGGCACCCTCATGTACGATATTCTCATCAAATACAATTTCGGTCAGTCCAATCTCTGGGTCAAAACCACGACCTCAAGTAGCCAAACAGGAACGGTCGACATGTTCACCTTCACCGGGCAACCGCGGAAGGTCTACCGAAACCTTGAGCGCGGATTCAAGTACTGCTTCCTCGGAGCACGTATGTTTCCTTCTGGTTGGCAAGACGAGTTTCGGTGCATCCTTCCCCTCGGCGACTTTTACGATGTCGATTACGTTATCCCAACTTTTGAGATAACCCGGAACCCTAGCGACTCACACCCGACGCCGTATGCTAACGTCCCTGAGATCGGACCCTGGGACAACTGGAAGCAAGCCCGTCGCCTGGCGCTCAGAATCGATCACATCAAGGATGGCAAAGTTATCGGACAATACCAACACTCTCACGACCACACCTTCCCGTACACGAAGCACGGTCTTGGTTCCGAGCATACCAACTTCCTCGCTGGAGCGTGGTCTCGCGTAATGGCTTGGATCGCGGCCTTGACGAACGTTAAGTGGGCCAATAGAAGTTGGTTCCGGCACTGGGCCATTCAACCCTACGACGTTATCGTCGAAGAAATCACGCCATGCTTCGCGTCCCAGCAGATGATCATCTCCCAGTCCGATCCCAAAGAGATCCAAGAGCCGCCCAAGCGTATTCATGTGGAGAACAACATGAGAATGATGTACGAGCTGTACGCAAGAGAACATCCGGAGATGTCTATCGGCGCTTGGTCTCGGAAACTACTACCTAGCGGTAGGGAGACATGCGATGCCTGCCACATGGTAAGTAAATCAGACATGCCCTCCAGGACCAACTTGACTAATATGCCCAGGCCACGTCGAACCCCGCCGCTATGCACTGCCCACTCACCTGCTTGGATTGCTCTCCGCAGCAGGTCAATCTTCCCAACAGCCGCAAGACAGTATGGGCTTGCGACTTCTGCGTGTCTGTCGGACGCGTGTGCACCTTCACCCAAGAACGGCACCTCGACCAGCATTTCGATGACTTCAAATCCCTCGGATATGCTAGAGTGCTTGGAGGACATCGACAGTTGTCCGACAGCGAGAAGCGAACTGCTAGACTACTGCTCAACGGAGCTTGCATACCAGAGTATCGAAAGGAAGTCAACCCTGTGACTCCGGAACATGTGTACGACAAGGAGGACATTGATTACGACGGCGATACGGAAGAAGATGGGATGTACCGCGGATGGAGATGAGAAAACATGTCAAAAAGGCCATGATTGTGTGTATAGACTCGTGGAGGTTTGGTAATAAGCGTGGCCTTTGTCGAATTCTGGGTCATTTGCTGGGACAGATATCAGAAAGATCACTGAAACCCCCTTACTTGATGTTGATGTGCCCCAGAGGCACTTTCCGCCTGTCCACGCCTTCCATTTTACGTTTAGATAAGTAGGTCAGGCACCACGCGGAGCAGACGAATATGGTGGTAGCACCTTTGGTAGGCTACCTTCCCTTTTTGTGAATATTTGGAAAGGAAGTCTGGCCTGTCTTCGCGTCTCTGAAGACCTCGTCCAAGAAGTTGCCTGTCACATCAACAAGAAATACGACATCCAACATTCGCTTGAATCATAATCAATTAGTACCATCCTCAGTTTGATAAAAATGGACCACCGTATTGTCCAGGATCCTCGAATCGAACAGCCCTTTGCTGTCAGCCTCAAGCGTCAAGTCGATTTCCCAAACGGCTTCTCCCTTCCCAAGTTCACAAGAGCTTGTGTCTATTTCAGCCGGTTGGCGGGCCGCAACCCCAACGACCTGATACCCATCCACCCAGTCATCCAGCGCCGGTTCAGCATCGATCTAAACGACGTCATTGCGCAGCCCGTGGTCTATGTCCCGGCTGATGCTCTCGAGATCGGTGTCCGCTTCCGACGCAGCTTCCACCCCGGCATAAGGGATTATAGTCGAATGCGTGCCAAGGACAATGGTCTCAGACTCTACATGTTCAAGTTGAACCATAGTGCAGATACTCAATATGGACCGGCAGAGGTTTTTGCAGACTTTTATCCTGACGGGCCTCCTGTAACATTTTTCGTTCGGAAGGACGCTGGCGCATACATGCTGCCGGGGTTTTAGTGCCATTCCGATTATGTCGACTACGGCGTCAGGCTCCAGAATGTGTGGTGGTGGTAGCTCTTGAATTGTGGAGGCCGACGCTTCGTTGAATAACGCATGACAGGTTCGGGGATCAAGATCAACTGTCATTTGGCAAAACCTGACCTGACTGTGAACAGAAGGGGGCAATATCACGGGCATACTGCCATTGGCATGTAGACAACACTATACGATCCGAGTCAGGCCAGCGAGTGTGTATAGACAAGCGGGAGCCGATTTCCAAAGAAGACAGACTATATTGGTATAGAATAATGGCCAGCGAGATAGAAAATGCAATTGGAGTATCAGCCAGTATAAACAAAGGAGCCGCCCAGTCCACCAACGCCAAATCATGAGTCTCGACCGTCTATAATATTACAAGCAGCACATCATTCTGAGTTCTCCGAATCCTCATCACCCTTGTTTCCTGTAATCTTGTCCCAGATTTTATCAAACTTGTCTGTAAGCCAGTCCCAGAATCCCTTCATGGTTTCTTTACCCTTTTCGATGGCGTCCTCGTCTGCGCCGTTGCTCTCCTCCGCGGCGTCCGTCGGTGACGGCTGAGGAGGGTCAATCTGGATGGTCTTAACCGACTCGACTGGCGGCGTGGATGACTGAGTCGCCTGTGATACGCTCATCGGTGTGGCAACAGAGGCGGGCGCCTGCGAGATAGTGTATGCGGGAACGGGGTCTTGTGGCTCCGCAGGAGTGTCCTCGGACTTGTGGGTGCCCAACGGTGACAGCGGGAGGCGCAAGGTTCCATTGTTGGGCTTCGGGACAAGACCAACGGAGTCGCAAAGTATGTTGTAGACGTTGATGTTTTCTGTCTCTGTCAGTTCACGTTCTAAAGGCTGGATAAGAGGTAAGCTTACGGAAGTTGTCGATCTGGCTGTTGGGCGGATGAGGGAACGCAGGGCCGCGAGCGATGAAAATGGCGCGCATCAGCGGGTGTTCGTGGTCGTATCCGTGCAGTCCGCGAGGGTTGTAGACCGAGCCGTCCTTCAAAGCCTTGGCGACGTCCATCTCCTCCTTGGTCACGATTGCCCAGCCGGTCTTGGGGACGATCCACAGTGGCGCAATGCGCTTGTTGTTGGAGAAGTGGTAGCGCTCGGGCATGTTGACGTCGCGGAGGTAGACGTCAAAGTTGGGATTGGTCTTGGCCTTCTCAGCCAGACCGTCGTACAGTCCCTGGAGGTCGTCGGGGTTCTTCGGCCTGAGACCATACAGAGGCCAGCCATCGGTGTGCGCGATCTTGGAGGTATCGACGAGATCTTCGAGCTGCATCAGGCGGGTAGTGTCGGTGGTGGCCATGCCATGATCGGAAACGACAATAACGTTGACGATGCCGGTGAGGTTGCGCTGCTCAAGCCCCTGGAATAGCTGGTCCATCATGGTATCGGCATCCTGGATGGTGGAGCGGATCTCCGTGCTATTGGGGCCGTATCTATGGCCATCCGCATCGACATTGGGAACGTAGGCCGCAATGAGCTGCGGTCGCATGTCCTCCACCTTGGCCGTCTCATTCTCCATACCGGGCTTGTCGAGGAACTCCAGAATCCTACTGACCTTGTTCTCGAGGGGCTCGTTGCCGTTGAACTTGTCCATGAAAGTAGGCTCAACGCCCAGGATGTGCGCCTCACTGCCAGGCCACATGTGAACTGCAGAGCGGATACCCTGGTTCTCGGCAGTGACCCAGAACGGCTCGCCATCCCACCACTTAGCGTCGAGGCTTCGCGCCGGATCGGTGTAGTAGAATTCGGCGAGCATTTCGGGATCCCAGAAGGTATTGCCGACAACTCCGTGGCTTTCGGGGTAGAGGCCGGTCGCAAGGGTGTAGTGGTTCGGGAATGTGACGGAGGGAAACGACGGGTTCATGTATTTTGGCGAGACACCCTCCTTGACGAAGGCGTTCAATCTCGGAGTGAGCCCGCGCTGCAGGAAGTCGGCGCGGAAGCCGTCCAGACTGATGATGATTGTCGTCGGCGCAAAGAGCGCGGTTCCGTTAGTGACGAACTCGGCCTGCCGCGCTGAATTCCTGTTCATCGACAGCTTCCACGCCACCAGCACCAGTATCGCGAAGCCGACCGAAATCATGCCGTAGATGAACAGCGACCTGCGCCAGCTCCTCCTCTTCTCGGTCTTTGTCTTCTCGTTCATCTTCAATCGTTGCCGGTCGATCTCATCGCTGTCGTCTCGTTCACTGCTCTCGCCGGTAGAGCTCCCTTCCTTCATGGCCCCCTCTTCCATCTCGTACATCAGCTCACCGTCCTCGCCGTACGATGCCTTTTCCATCAACCTCTGCTTCTTCTGCTCCCGCCTCGTCCGCCTCTGCTGCCTCTTGTCTTTCTCGCTCAACAAGTCCTCCGAGGACCCGTTGCTGGACCCCGGCCGGGCGCCATCGGCGTCGGCACGTCCGAACATCCTCAACGGGTTCGGAACAGCGAGCCCCGACCCTCGGCGATGCAGGTCCTGCTTCTTGCGCGTATCGGTGACGAGCTTGTCGACCTCGTCCTCCTCCATGAACACGATGCTGTCGGCGGCGCGCAGCTCGCGGCTGTTGCGGGCGCGCTGCTGCAGCTGGTCATCGTCGCTGTCGCTCTCCTGATCGCTCCGGTTGCTGTGCAGGGATGAGGCGTCGTCGTCGTAGTTCCCAGGGGCGAGGAGGCTCGCTGTGTCGCGGTCCCCGCGGGACCTTGCGTTGAGGCCTCGCATCGGTATCGGGTGGCGGGACTCAGTCGCGGTGGCTGCGGATGCCGGTTGGGAAAGAGGGCTTTCGTTCGGCTTTCCTAGATCATGAACGAGAGCGTCATGAGACGTGTGCAGAACCGGAGACCTTTTTTTTTTCGAGTTGGGATATGTTTCTCTTACAACAGAAGGTGCCCCTGTAAATGGACCTGGATGGCTCGCGGTGATTAGGATGCTCCATTCCGCCGCGTTGGCGCAGGGTCCTCGAGTGTCATTGGTTCCAATAAAGTTGTCCCGCTTTCCGGGCTGACCTGTTTGGGAAAGTTGCTAAAGGGGGTTCCACATCGGCCCCGTTACGTTCGCTCGGTCTCCGGTCCTGTCATTCGCGCAGCTCCCGTTCCCTGTCGGCAGCTCGGGCATTGGTGTGTTCATCCCGAGTGCGACGACAACATGGCACCGATGGCGGAAAGTTGGAATGTCATTCTGAAAGCGACGTTCAGATTGAGATGTGTGCTAGTTGAAGCCGTGAATAGCGCTTGTGCTCCCGCATCACGGACTCGACCCGGTCCTGACTGCAGAGAGGAACGGCGCTAGACCTCACATGCATCAATAAATGCCTTGCTGCCCCCAATGACAAGCAAGTGATCTGTCCGCGAGCTGAGGCACCCCTGCTCGGTAACGACGGCATCCATGGTGATAGTGGCGTTCCGCATTGCATTCCTCCCATCGGACTGTCTATCTGAGAATGATACAGCACGAAAGTATCATGAGAGTCAATAATGGTAGGCTCTTGGGATGATGTCGAGGATACAGGGTCGAGGGTGCCTGTCTCCTGTTTTATTAAAATTCAGCCGCCTCTCGAGTGGCATTGTACCATTCTGCTCCCGAGATCCAGACCGCCGAGTTGGTGGCCGAAATCAACCCCAAGCAGAAAAGAGCTTGTTTCCTTTTCGTGTCACGAGCTGAGGCTTCCATTTGTATCATGAGACCTTACTGCGTAGCTGATTGGCAGGTTCGAATAGAATAAGCAATATTCGCTACACTCGCCCTTCTCCCCTGTCTCACGCACCCCTCCTTACGGTTCCCCTGCCCTGCGAAAGAATCATGGGAAGGTCGGGTCTGCAGTCTGGCCTGGTCAGGGTCTTTGAGGGCCGCTCCCTCTTGTTGGGATTGCGCTTCTTTAGCTAGTGCCCCCCGAGGCTCATGAACAAGGTGCCATCACCGCCGAACTTCCCGTCGTAGCCTGTTTGGAGACCTGTAACTTGGAGTCCTTCAAGATGCGATTTTCTTGATAAAGATACGATTTAGAGTCTTTCGCTCACCGTCAAAGACTGCTTGTTCTCTTAGTCTCCGCTTCCGAGACACCAAGCTTTTGCGCCAAGCCTCGCCGGCATGCAGCGGCGCCATGCACCAGAGGCCCTCTTTGAACACGGCTGTCGTGTTTCGTACGCCTTCTTGGGACCGCGTCGATGGGAGCCCCACGACGGTCGCTAGCCCAACTACGATCTGGAATCCTTATGATGAAGTGATTCGGCGCTTTTCCGATCCAGCCAAGGACGGTGATGTCAGAGCTAGTGGGGCGAAGTACGAGTGAGTGACCCTGAGCGTAGTTCTATTCACATAGACGCTCCAAAATGTGTTGGTACACATATTGCAGAGGCAGCAACAGGCTTTTCCAGAGTTTTTGTCAGGAAAACCAGCCTCCTTAGACGAAGCGCAAAGTTCAGCACTGCAACGGACTACTGACGATTGTTCTAGAAAGGCCGAAGCATCATACACGGCGGCTGTCCTGTCACTCCAGAAGCTCCTCAAGGACGAAGGTGGTATCGCAGCCACAAGCCAAGATGGGAAACAGGAGTTGTCTATGATTGCCAAGCAGCTTCAACAAGCAAAAGAGGGTACTCTAGACAAGAAGAAAATGTCCAGATTCGTCAAATCGCTGGATCACTACCAAGGTGTCTTTGACATCCTTTCCCAGGCCGACTTCTCGGGCTTGCCCTTGATATGGGGCGGCATAAAGCTCGTCTTGCTTGTAAGGGGACCATATCATGTATTCAGAGATAGTTGCTAACATGCCGCAGATGTCCAAAACCAGTTCCGACACTCTTTCCAAGGTTTTCGAGGTCATTATCGACATCGGTCGAAGTTTAGAACGGATCAGGGGGTATGCGATGCTCTACGCAACCCCACGGATAACAGAGTTTACTGTCGAGCTCTACGAGGCAGTCGCAGAGTTCCTGGAGAAGGTCATCGCCGATTTCAAAAAGAGCCCCTTCAGTAAGTAGAAAGAACAATGAATTCGAGACAACGGCTAACGTATGAATAGGAAGAGCGATGGTCGACCTTCTGCAGCCTTTTGAGGTGCGATACGGCGATCTTTTGACGAAGATGAGAAAGGTGCAACAAGAGATCAAAGACGACGCGGATCTTTGTATGCACGTTAGACACATGCAAGTGTGGTCGAGTCACTCGATGGCTCATTACCGAAGGGATCTTCCGATGCAAAGACATGAGATGTACCAAGGCTTTAAAGGTTTGCCACTCAAGGTTTCTCATTTAAAGACACAGGCTAACAGCAGGAAGCCATGGCCGAGGACCCGAACGCCGCGATTTTCGAGGCAATCAGGAAGAACCTTTTCCGGGGATTCGAGCTTGAGGCCGGGTACCACCAAGAGCTAGAGTCCACATACAAGACGACAACTTCAAAAGCGTGGATAGAGTGGTTCAAGTTGGAGCAGAAATATGTTCCATCAGGCTATTCCCACGAGACCAAGATCATCCAGGCTGAGTGCGATGCCCCGGATCCCCAGCATGCCTTGATTTGGAAGAAGCAGCAGCGCACGTTCGCCTCACATGTCCCCTCCGCATATCTCATATGGACCCGCGGCATGACCGCGCAGTCGGCTATAGCCTCCCTGGTTCACCAGATACTCTTCCAGAAAACGGAGGTGATGGCCCAGGCGGGCCTGGACTTGGACCAGTTCAAAGAAGCCAACAACTCCCCACGTGCTCTCTGGAAGTTCTTCACACACCTAGTGACAACCCTCGGTGGGTGCATGGTGTATATCACCATTGGATCGGTCGGCAAACACGAATCTGCTATCGTGAAGAAGTTTGTTGCCATGGCCAAGACTTGGGACGGGCCGGCCATCAACGTCACGCTGATCCATCCGTTCAGCGACGACTTTGCAAAGACAGAGGATGTCATCAATCTGGACGACAAGTATGATGTACATCCATCTCTTACGACGACTGATGCCATGCATCACGTCCTGGTCCTGGAGCTCAACGAAGGCAAAAAGGTGTCTGAAACCATCCAAAGTCTGCTTTGGGAGACTGTTTGGAGAGAAGTCCGTTATGCCGTGATTGGTATTGCTTTTAATCAGGTGGTGGAGCACATCCAGATCGCGGCCAAGAAAGTCGCAGACGTAGCGAGAGAAAACGGTGCCGTAAGCAACGAGCAAGATAGCTCTCAAGAACGGCAGGACAGAGGGGCGGAGGAAACATTCACTAACACTGACACAAAACACTGGATTGCTGCTGTCTCAACGTGGACGGGAAACAAGTGGTCTATGGATGCGCTTCGGGAGCAAATCCAAAGACACATCGATATTGTCGACATACATCTGCCGGCAGACATCAAGGCGGGCTTGAAGGAGAAGCTGGATTTGCTCCTTTTCGATGATGAGACGGAGCTTGAGCCGCGGCCGCTTACAGAAAGTCAAAGGATGTCGATATGGGATGAACTGCAAAACGCTATTAGGCCTGGTACCCAGGTCATGTTTTGCAGCCAGATCGAGGAATTACTGTCCGCAGTCCTGGACGATTATCGGATGGAGGGTCCCGAAAGAGAGGGCGAGGCCAAGACCCTTTTTGTGTATCTCGCCAAGACGTATTTTGCGAAGAGCGGTCGGTGGAAGGACACCTTCTCAGAGGATAAGGATCTAGTAGCGAACGGGATTACGAAGGCGATCGAAATTGGGTTCCAACATCTTGTCGAGGCTTTTGCTTCAGGCGGATCCTGAGATGAGGGGAAATACGGGATGTAATCAAGTGATGAGGTTATAATCATGCTGCAAAGAAAGTTTCTCGAAGGGTCTTCGCAAGACTTGACACAGGAGGAAAGAAACACCTGATGGCCTGAAGATATTGGGGATAAGAGTGTCGAGGACAGACCTTAGAAAGCAATCGGCTATGTGTGACTAGTAATGAGCTTGGCCAACGTGAAGCTGGTTCCATCCCTTTTGAGCATCACCCCGGTCACACTCTCAGTTCTGTATGGCCCAAAGCACACTCAAAATGAGGCTGCAACAAGCCACAGCTATGCAATCAACGGGGGAATGTGCGTTTTTTCTCTCTCTCTCATCTCCTCTGGTTTGCTGCACCTCGTGGGACAGGTCTCCCGATTTCGCGCAGTCGTATTGGTGGTGGTGAAGTGTGGGATCGCAGCTCGACTGCAGGGTGTGGTTCTAGGATACCCCAGCTCCCGAGTTGCTGCCACAGTGGGGTACACGCCCCCTAACCCCGCCGTGGGAGGTCCCCTGGCTCTTACAAAGCCCGCTAGAGAGCCCGCGATCTGCCATCCTTGGAACTGCTGCCAGGTTGACTTCACCTCAGCTTTACTACATACGCATTGTCTACATTGAAAGCGGTTTGGTTTTTTGCGACTCTGAGTTCGCATCTTCAGGAAATTCTCATCAGGTCTGAGAGTCGGTTGTCCTAGCTGAAACGCAGCCACCGAAGCGTACCTGCAACCTCACCTTTACCCCACGGCCATAAACCTCTCACCAAACCGTCTCACGACCGACCCTCATCTACAGCCTCAAGCATTCTCAACATGGCCGACCTCGTCACGACCCAGGCCAGCTCCGAGAAGAACGTACAGTTCGGCTCCGCGACCCCGACACAGCGTGACGCCGCATGGCGCCTCAATGGCGTCTCATGGGCCCCGCCCATGTCCCTCGAGGCGTATATCACCCGTGAGACCGCGCTCTCCAAGACGAAGCTCTCGGAAAACTGCACCTACTATGTCCTCTTCGACCCCGCCGACCCGCAGCACATCATCTCCTCCTGCGAAGCAACCGCCAAGACTCTCTTCGTCCGCGACGCCTCTGGAGCCTTCCGCGAAGAGAAGGCCTACGCTATCGCTTCCGTGTACACGAACCCGTCTCACCGAGGTCACGGCATGGCTACGCTTCTCCTGAACAAGCTCAAGGAAGCTATGGATACCGACTCCAAGGCGAGCGTGCTCTACAGCGACATCGGAACGGTGTATTACGCGCAGTTGGGCTGGACGGTCTATCCCTCACTCCAGGTGTCGTTGATCCCGGATGATGCGTCGGCGTTGCAGCCCACGCCGCCAGAGGGCGTGCGATATCTCGCCGCGGACGAGGTCCCCGCCTTCTGCGACAAGGACGTCGCCCTGCTCAGGAAGAAGTTTGAGAACCTGCCCGCGGACGGCAAGCCTCACATCGCGTTTGCGCCGTCGGCGGCGCAGATCACCTGGCACTTCACCAGGGACGGCTTCATGGCGAATGAGCTCGCCAAGCGGGAAGTGGTCAACCGCGGGGCCGTCACGGCGGATGGCAAGGCGTGGGTCTACTGGGACCACGACTTCCGCGAGAAGAAGCTCAAGGTGCTACGCGTTGCCGGAGATCCGCAGGCTGATGTGACTGCGCTGCTGCATGCTGCGGTGCTGGAAGCGTCAAACTGGGGGCTGGTCAAGGTGCTGGTGTGGAACCCCGATGATGGCGTCGCGGCGTCGGCGAAGAAGGTGAGTGATCGCACTGATGGCGCTGTGAGGGTTGTATTCGATGAGAGGTTGGACGGGAGTATCCCTAGCTTGCGGTGGAAGGGCGAGGGGGAGGCTGTATGGGAGGATAATGAGTACTATGCATGGTGCTAGACTGGGCATTTGGACAATGATCATGAATGAGTAAGGATGATTCTCCGCCCTTCCATAAGAGGCAAATGAGACTGACCACACACGATCAAGGAAGCACAATAACCCTGCATAGCGGATTTGTATTGAACTGATTGTTCTCAGTTGGTTCTCATGCAGCAGAGCAAGTTTCGATTAATGCACCTACCGCCATTTACCCTGTTTGCTGGCCCTCAGAGCTTGCGCGATCTGTGTTACTGCAGGGGCGAGTTCAAATACAAGCGTATCTTTGAGCCCTTATCGACTGCTGCCAAGTACGTTTTTGAAGCGGAGAACGAGGGCGAGACTCAGGGAGAGACTTGGCCAAGACCGGAGACAATAAGAAGGATCAGGGAGAACAAAACGGCAAAGATGAGGACGAGGATGAGGACAAGGATAGGGACGAGGATAGGGACGAGGATAGGGAAGAGGGTGAGGTTGAAGGCGAGGTCTGGGAAGGTGAGGTGAGGGCGAGGCCTGATATGCCTGCCGCAGCTGCCGCTTGAAAAGAACGATGCCAAGCCTTGTCACCGGGCCAGAGTTACTTTCTCTATTCTACCTTGTCTTCCTTTGTTTACGTTTTCACCACATCACCACTA
The DNA here is from genome assembly GCF_013390185.1 of Colletotrichum aenigma. Taxonomy (NCBI): domain Eukaryota; kingdom Fungi; phylum Ascomycota; class Sordariomycetes; order Glomerellales; family Glomerellaceae; genus Colletotrichum; species Colletotrichum aenigma. The sequence goes on from NW_023500914.1 coordinate 2,302,843, forward strand.
TACTGTCTTGTCCAAAAGAGAATCCCAATGAAAGGAATCAAAGAGAAAGGCACATATATCGGTTACCCACACCTGGTACAGTCCAACATAGACTCCGTGAAACCCTTTTACTATCTTATCGAGTGTGGTAGATTGCATTATTGCGACAATTTGTTCTGTTGTCTTGCTGACCAGACCCCGAGATGTCAATATCAAGAAGAATCGCGCTCTGCCAGAACGGAGTGGCGAAAACGAAGTTTCCGCAGCGTAGCTCCTGAGGCGCAGCGACGCAGAAGCAGCGGGGCGAAGGAGTTACTGTTGTGAATCGCAGTAAAGGTTGGACGCGAAATCAACACAAGGAATCTCTTCATGGATTGGTCGACCCGTTGATGCCCTTCGCGGATTAGTCGGCCGAGTGGTGCTGATGTGGGATTATTCTGAGAGGGCTGGAGCTTCAGAGGGCAGGCGTGAGGGCTATGCTCCGGGAGTTTCGCGGGACGCTGGCTTCAGCGTCCACAGTATCTGGTATCTAAGACATGTACACAGAAGACTGGAACGTAGTTTGGTCGAGGTCACTATGATTTCTGAACGTGCCTCTTCAAAGGTAGACTATTCGTATTCTCTTAATTTTTCCCTGGCTTGGTGATTGATTCTTACAGAGAGGAGCTGAGTAAGTTGGAGAGGTTTCCGGAAAAAGGAATCCGAAAGATTCTCAGCTCCCTCATACGGATACAGGTTATGCGAAGCCGACATGGCGGGAGCGAGGCCCTGGAGTTACATAGATGATCTTCCTAGGTAGACGCGTGTGCGAAAGAAAGAAAAAAAAAAGGGAAAGAAAGAAAAGAAAAACAAACATGGAGGCCACAGATTGGTCGTGTTCGCAGTCTTGAGGTCCTTTGCTGGTTAGCCAAGGAGAATCTGAGCCAACGTGAGGTTATTCTGCACGAAAAAGGGGCCTCGGAGGGCAGGAGGGCAGCTGATGGAAGGGCTAGCGTCGAAGGTCTGGCGAAACTCAAGAGGAAGGAGCTGCTTCGGGTGGATTCCTGCTTGGGGTGATTTACTGCTTTGGGTGAATTCCTGGTAGGGTGAATTGCTGATTCGCAGAGCTCCCCCTTCCCCTTCCTCCGGAGGAAAATAAACCCTTGTTTGCTCCCAAATCGATCGCGACTCACATCGTGAGTCTACTGTCCGGCTTAACCTTCACCAGCAGCCATGGCTCCCAAACCGAAGGTACAGCCGAAGGTCGACTGGAACTCGGGTAAGCCATTTGCGTGAAAGGCCTTCTCTTGCGGTTCGTTCTTGGTGATTTTTAGTTGCTGACGGAATTGCAGTCTTCGCCAAGACGGACTCATGGGAGGACATGACCTTTCAGCAGCAAGAAGAAAAGCGTCAGTATATCCGTTGCCTGAGTCTGAGTGTTGAATTTACTAACTTATATCGTAGTTGACGAATGGGGTTCGTGGTATCTATGCGTTTGCCGTTCATATTGACTGACAAAAGGTATTGCAGAGGCGATAGCTGCCCAAGCTTTCATCAATCCCGAGATAAGAAGAAGAAAGGCCGAGGCCGAGGAGAAAGCTAAAGCGGAGGGAACAGCGTCAGTAGCGCTCAAAGTACTGTGGATGCCTCCATTGACATCGAGTAGCCACGCAAAGCCCGAGCTTTCGAAGGAGGAGCTCAACAGGAAGCTGCTTGTAAGTCTCGAGTTGCGCCTCTTGTCGTCACCTATGGAACAAGCCCAGCATTTGTTATTACCTGACATGGCACGTCGGAGAGCTTACGAGCTTATCGTGTTTCTGAAGATCAATCGCGCTTGCCTGGTTGCCCCAAGTGGGAAGACCAATACCCTAAAAGGGGTTCTTGAGCCAGTCGTCGTGGACGCAGCAAAATCTTTGCCCTGCCGGCAATTATGTTACACTTGCGTCCACAACAAACACATACAGATCTACCAGCCGACCATTTTGCCGTCACGCACATGACACTAATAGCCAGAAATAGGATTACCACTCCAAAATGACACAAAAGTTCGCAAAGTCCGTTGAAGAGGGCAAGCAGAAGGTCCTGACCGAACCAAGCCGAGAGCACGTGTCAAGAATGGACATAAGTCAGGGCGCAAGCCGGGCAAGCCCCTCAACGGACATGAAGGGCCGTCGTCGTCAGAGGCCGAGTACGAACTAGCCATGGCGGCTCGAAAGGCGCCGTTCGAGGACCGGAAGGAACGCTGTAAGCGGGAAAAGCGAAAAGGCCGTGAAAGAAAGAAGCTAGCCGATTACGATGCTCCAATGCCGGTCCCTCCCCCGGCATTCAGACGGACAGCTGCTCCGACAGTACAGACTACAACAGCCGCAGCTGTGCCTACAGCAAAGACACCAGCGCATTCTAGGGCTTTGCGGCCTTTGAAAAGGAAACTCGAAGGCGAGGCCGAAGGAACCGCAACGTTGAGGACCTCAAAGAAGGGGAAGGTGGACCGAGATATCCCGGGAACTAGTCAGCAGAGGGTAGCCTAATTAACAACTCCGTAAGCCAGAACAACTCCGCCTCAGGATTTCCTACATGATAGAGATTATTAGCAAGATTTCTAGTGACGCAGAATTATTCGCTGGGAATACAGAAATCAAAACTACCCGTCGCCACAGCTAAGCTCGGGGGAGGTGGTTGCAGGCAGGTATGTTCACCTGGTCGGCGGGTGTGGTCGAAAAATATCACGTGGTGTAATCGGGACGGTCTCGATGTGGGGCCGTCCCCGACGTCACTCATTGAGGTCGACTGTCACTCCAGGCCATATACTGCGTGAACTTTCATGTTATTTCGGTCCCTTAACATACATACCATGAAAACGCCATGTAAACACTAGTCACAAATTGCAATGATGCCTATAACACCAGCTCTAGATAAACAAGACGAAGGAAGCTGGGCAGATTTTGTTTGGTATTCAAGATCACGTAGCTGCAGCAGATGTCTCACATTCTTATCTTATCGTAGAAAGGAATTACCCCTCACTCGTTGCTTTGTCCCACGACGGCTTGGACTCGAAGAAAGCGGTCAGCTTCAAGTAGACGCCAACAATCTGGGCGATCCTACAACCCGCGTCGGGAATTCGCCTCCCATCGAATTGTTATTTGGTTTCATGAGATTGGGACAGAGTAGGAAAAAAATAGTCCTGGAGGTCCGGCGCCATGGCAACGTGCATCATGCAATGCTACGGCCCCTCTAAAAGGGAAAAATTCATGTCCCCTGGTCGGGCGGCGCAGGCGCTTAATGTGCTGCACGTCACCCTGGCCTGGACCTCTATTCTGCTTGCTTCTTGCCACCCCCCGGTCTGCCCTTCTCGCGAGTGAAAGAGCATCGACCAGATTTTTTTTTTTTGGCTGTCCCTTTCGCTTCTGCGAGGAACCCCGCATTGCCAGCTGCCCGCCAAACCCACCACCGACCGCGCCCATCAGCCACATTTTCGGACTTATGCGTCTTCGGTGTGAGCCAGGGTGTGGTCGGCGTGCGGTCATAAGGGGGCGAGGCGCTAGGGGGTTCTGGTCTTGCAGGACGTCGTCACAAGCATTTGTGTACTGCATAGTATCTCGAGGCCGTGCAGTCTGTCACTAGGAAGACGATCTCTAGTTTTCCATGGTATTTAGGCCGAAGGATAGCAGACACAGGGGCCCCAGGCAAGGACAGGCCTCACGGAGCAGCCTTGGAGATTTGGGAGGATGGACCATGATGTCTGTCGCACTCTGCCGCAGACCGCAGCGGTGCCAGCGCCAGAGAGCCAGCCGTAGCAGTGCCAGAGGTGCCAAAGCAGCGCCAAAATACCTACGTGACTCATGCCGAAGAAGAGTTGGGCTCAGACCTGGGACGCACTGCCAACGGGGGGTTCCAGGTTGGGCTGGGCGGCAACCTTGCTGACTGACAGGGATTAGGAGGGGTGGAGGGGCAGAACTGGCGGCCATGGGAGCCTTATCGCCGCACAAGTACATCCAAAGTCTCTCAAACGTAGCAGCTGGCATATGGGACAAAGCACGAGAGGAAAAAAAAGTTGTGTGTGTGTGTGTGTGTGTGTGTGTGTGCTGCGTGTCTGGAGCGCGCGCGGTCTGAGACGGCAAACGGGGACGGAGAAGGTCAAGGACCACAAACGGCTGGACGAGGTCGATCGGAAGGACTGTGAGGTGAGGTGGCCAAACTGCAGGACGACCCTAGTCGCCCCTCCTTCCCGTAAGACGACACGGGCAACTAGCTCCCGACCTGAAAATTCATCGTGATGGATTTGTTTTTGGCCAGAGAGGAGCCGGTCAATTGACATCACCTCTTGGATCTGCGGCGGAAAGTCTGGAGCTCCCTGGAGTGGGGGCTGAGAAGGGAAGGTGAGGCCACTGAAAAGCTGCGGCAACACGCTTCCGTAGCTGCCCGTTTGCAAGGTGTTGCCCCGCGAACAGCGGTCGAGAAATTGCCCCTCCAACTTTTTTTTTTCTGGTGCCCCTCGTCTGTGATATCATGGGCTATGAAGGTCCTCGCGCGACTCACAATTAAACACCAGGATCGGGCAGGAGCGGCCGTACACACATAGAAGTCGAAAGAGAAGTACCAGACCTGCCATATTCTCTATTCACAAGTTGCCAGGGGAAGGCGCGCTTCAATACCGCTCTTTCGTAGATGGCCTTCTCAAGGTGAGGGAGGAGGTTGCCTTGGTAGGGTCGGTCGAGTGGCGGGGTGGTACGTGAGAGGGACAACCCAGCTACGCCTCAGAGGTACCTCTTCGAGAACTCACACAAAAAGGACGCAAACAGCCAATCAGAACTCGCAATTTCATCTGAAAAAAAATAAAAAAAAATCGCTGGCGTGTGGTACAATTCTAGGGCATTCATCTGCGAGCGGTACTGGACCCACTCTGCCCCGCCGCAAGACTTTTCAACCCCTCCTAGAGCGCCCACCTCACCCTCGTCCACCTCAGACACAAACTTTTCCCCTCCTCTATCCACCACAACCATCCATCTCCATCCCACCCATCCTTTAAAAACTCTTCCACCCCTCACAACTTCTCGTCGTCTTCTTTCTTTCTCTCTTCGTCTAGCATACCACACGGAAAGTGTACCTGCAAAGTGAGTTTCCCTCCCCAGTATCTTGGATCGCGACATCATCGCGGGGTCAACAGCTACTGACATTTCCTTTCTCTCAACAGCTTTTTCACATACCACACATAACTTCTTCGATCCAATACCATCAAAATGGGTAAGGAGGACAAGACTCACATCAACGTCGTCGTCATCGGCCACGTCGACTCTGGCAAGTCGACCACCACTGGTCACTTGATCTACCAGTGCGGTGGTATCGACAAGCGTACCATCGAGAAGTTCGAGAAGGAGGCTGCGGAATTGTACTTTCACCCCGTCTCATCACATCATGGTTCGTTCAAATATTAACAAGAAGATAGGGGCAAGGGCTCGTTCAAGTATGCCTGGTGGGTATTCCCGTTTATTCGCGACCCTGAGAATATTTTCTAACTTTTCCCAGGGTTCTTGACAAGCTCAAGGCCGAGCGTGAGCGCGGTATCACCATCGACATTGCCCTCTGGAAGTTCGAGACTCCCAAGTACTATGTCACCGTCATTGGTAAGTCTGGCTTCCTTGCGCTGAAAATTGGCTGCCCGAATACCTCATTTTTGGATGAGCGCGATTTTGCAGTGTGGAAATCCCTCATAAGGACCACGCACTGACATGTCACTCAGACGCTCCCGGTCACCGTGACTTCATCAAGAACATGATCACTGGTACTTCCCAGGCCGACTGCGCTATCCTCATTATCGCTGCCGGTACTGGTGAGTTCGAGGCTGGTATCTCCAAGGATGGCCAGACCCGTGAGCACGCTCTGCTCGCCTACACCCTGGGTGTCAAGCAGCTCATCGTCGCCATCAACAAGATGGACACCACCAAGTGGTCTGAGGACCGTTACCAGGAGATCATCAAGGAGACCTCCAACTTCATCAAGAAGGTCGGCTACAACCCCAAGACCGTTGCCTTCGTCCCCATCTCCGGCTTCCACGGCGACAACATGCTTGCCCCCACCACCAACGCTTCTTGGTACAAGGGCTGGGAGAAGGAGGGCAAGGGTGGCAAGGTCACTGGCAAGACCCTCCTCGAGGCCATTGACTCCATCGAGCCCCCCAAGCGTCCCACCGACAAGCCCCTCCGTCTTCCCCTCCAGGATGTCTACAAGATCGGTGGTATTGGCACTGTGCCCGTCGGCCGTATCGAGACCGGTATCCTCAAGCCCGGCATGGTCGTCACCTTCGCTCCTGCCAACGTCACCACTGAAGTCAAGTCCGTCGAGATGCACCACGAGCAGCTTACTGAGGGTGTCCCCGGTGACAACGTTGGTTTCAACGTGAAGAACGTCTCCGTCAAGGACATTCGCCGTGGCAACGTCGCCGGTGACTCCAAGAACGACCCCCCTGCCGGCGCTGCTTCCTTCAACGCCCAGGTTATCGTCCTCAACCACCCCGGTCAGGTCGGTGCTGGCTACGCCCCCGTCCTCGACTGCCACACTGCCCACATTGCCTGCAAGTTCTCCGAGATCCTCGAGAAGATTGACAGACGTACCGGCAAGTCCGTTGAGAACAACCCCAAGTTCATCAAGTCCGGTGACGCCGCCATCGTCAAGATGGTTCCCTCCAAGCCCATGTGCGTCGAGCCCTTCACCGACTACCCCCCTCTGGGCCGTTTCGCCGTCCGTGACATGCGTCAGACCGTCGCTGTCGGTGTCATCAAGTCCGTCGACAAGTCTGCTGGCGGTTCCGGCAAGGTATGTTCTCAACTCCTACTCCTTCTCACCGCATGTCATCATCTAACACTCTAATCAACAGGTCACCAAGTCCGCTGCCAAGGCTGCCAAGAAATAAGTTACTTGACTCACCAGGGTTGGGTTCTGAGTTCTTCCGTGGCACACCAGCTATGGACACTCACTTCTACGGCTTTACGAATTCCCTTTGCGTGGCATGAGGACACATGATATGGCTCGGAGCACGAATATCGGGAGGAAGGATGGATGATTATTACGTCAAAAAACTTCTCATGATACGTGCTTAGTTAGCACAAAAATAGAGTCCTAGAAGTGATTCCCAAGTTAAAACTGCTGTGCCTCCTCGCTTGTGACCTGACGTCGTGATGCTTCTGTCGATGTTGTTTGACTGTGACGATTTCCAACGCGGTGAATCTCCGGTCGTGGCACTGTTGTCTTGACATGCTGATCGTTTTTGCCTCCTAACTCTTTCCAGCCTTGGGGAATCTTTGTTGAGACGCCTGTTACAGCTGTGTATGGCCCACTCCTGGTAAATTGAGCTGGTATTGGCGCTGTCTGAATGAGTGATCAAGGCAGGCTTTTTCTGGGTTGGGGTCTCCTTAATCCCTCGAAAGATCAGGTACACATTGTTGCGAGAAAGACGAATCATAAACTCTTGATGTTTTCTATAAGGCTTGTTTGTATGTTATACATAGAATACAAATTACAGCTTGACTTTTACCATCCACTTCATCTTACATGCTGGTGTCCGAAACCTCTGGCTCTGCCACAGGCTTGGCGGCAGCTAACCTCCTTTGGCTCTCCGCCTCAGCATCGACCTCTCCCACCCACTTCACCACCTTGCCCTGAGCCAGGTCCTTGGCCAGGCTCAGGAAGCTCGCAGCATGGAGCTCTTGCTCCTCTGGGGGCAGAGATGGATCAGCAGGCTGCGCCTCGAGAACCATCTCTGCGCGCCGACCGCCGTGGTGACCGGCCTGGACACTCGTGTACAGAAGCTTATGCCCCTGGTAGTCTGCCTCCAGCGTGCGGCGCATCTCCAGACCCGTGAACATGTAGTCCGTCGGTTCTGAGGGGTTCTTGATTGGCGGATTGAAGGGCGTGTCCGCGATGCGTATCATTGGGGGAGGGCCGAGCCGTCCCGCGAGGAGGTCGAGTTCGGCGGTGTCGATGTACTCGCGGAAGGGGGAGTCGTCGAGAGCAGAGGCGGACATGACCCTCAGATCGGACTGGGAGATGCGCAGATCGACGGGCTGATCCGGTATGGAGACGTCGGTGTGGTTTTGATCCGCGACCAAGACGAGGCGCTTCGGGCATGAGTCCCACATGAGAGGCCCTTCTGGTAGGTCGTCGGGTATCGTGAGTTGCAGCTCGAGCAGGTCCGGACGACGAACAGGTCCGGACGAAGGCTTGACGGCATCGCTGGGCTTTTCGAGCTTTTGGACCCGGGTGAAGTGTTGGGTCTTTATGGAATATTCAGGTTTTGACTCATGGATTGAAGGGAGGGCACGGAAGGTGAGGACGAGTGAGGTGGTGACGGGTTTGGACGAGTTGAGTCTTTCGGACAGGGCAGCGAGGCTGGCGGGAGGAGGGGAGATGGGAGAGAAGATGTGTGGACTGGGATCCGCGGCAGCGGCCACGTTCACGGCGTCCGCGTTCTTGTGCAGAATGTGACCGAAGCTGGCGGTGGTTGCGGTGTATGATTTGCTCCTCCTCTCGCGGAATTCCGACTCCGTCGGCGGTGCCTCGATGGGCTTGCTTAGGACGCCGCGCTGTTTCACTGAAATGTGGGGTTTAGGACGGGAGTTGCGGCCGACGGGTTTCGCCCAGCGAGACCAGTGGGTCAACTTGTCCACCCACGAAAGCCTCTCGCGCCCAATCACCATGGGAATGGTTCGGCATTCAGTTTCTTTCGGACCCTTGAGGTGTACAGTTTCTTCTTTGGGCCAGAGCGCGGTGAGCAGGAGACGTCGAACGACGTCGGCACGGCGTTCTTGGCCTCTTTGTTCGGGCCCGTCGCGGAACCATGCCACTTCGATCTGATTCTTCTAGTCAGTACAGTCGCCTTGACGGTTGGCAATGATAACCCACAATCTTTTCTTGGGGCCTGTGAGTGATCAAGGTGCTCGTGAGCTGACCTAGATGCTCCAAAAGCGTGACGGTCTCGTCATCATTGGGGACCCAAAAGACGTCGTCGATGGTTTGAACAACCGTATCCTTGGCCGCCTGTTCTAATTCCTTCATGATGGTGTCTGTCTTCGCCTTTGTGGCGATGACCTTGATGCTTGATTGCCCGATAAGAATCTTCTCTTCGGCATCGAGATACGTCCTTCTGATGGCGTCGAGGCGCTTCTTTTCTCCTGTGATGGGTCAGTCGATGATCTGCCAGGCATGTGTCAGATAACCGTCACTTACTTGAAAGCATACGCAGGAATCTCGTGGCAATTCTGGGACTGAATACACCTTTACCATCGACGTACTCTCTGATCTGGAGGCCCCAGGCCTCCGTCAACAGAGTCAATCCTATTCTTTCCTTGGGTGACCCAGTAATCTTGAGCTTTCGTAACGGCGCCCAAGGCTCGCATTTGGTGCCTCTTATAATGCTGTACATCGGCTGTTCCTTGCGTTCAGAGCTCTTCAGAGCAGTCTTGCTCGCAACCAGAAGATAAGCCTTCAGCTGAGAGACTGTGAAGCCCTTCAGCAGGTTCTGTAGCAGCTCATCAAACTCGTGCTTGTAGAGGATGGGGTCGCTGGGACGCAGCTCCTCAATGTTGGCCAGCGATTGCTCCTCTGTAAGCTCTTGCGCCTGTCTCTCCAAGTCTGCAGCAAGATTCACTTGCTCCTCTGCGGCCATGTGCTCGACGGGCAGCTTGCGGACGGCCCTATTCGAATCGCGCATGATGACCGCTCTGGCAACCTTGCCTAGCGCGTTGCCAGGAAGCACAGCATGCTTGAGTTTCACCACGCGGCCGCTCATTCTTCTGATGTCCCCTTTATCCTGCCATGTTTTCTTGAATAACAGAGGCCCATCTAGTTTCGCCGCGGGAGGCTCGTTCTCGTCCTTGCTACTCGACGCGATGTTGTCTTCTACAGGTGCGGGGTCTTGACGTCGTCCAATATGCTCGTCGAAACCACTTTTGACCTTGGATTGCTCTCGATTCCTTCCTAGTTTCTCTCCATCCTTCTCTCCTTTCTGTGTTTGCGAGTCCGCCTCGAGGCGATCCCATGCAGAATCGGGACTACTATAATGCCGTCGCTGGAGGAACTCGGATCGTAAAGGTGCCACTCGGTGGGAGCTGAGAGCCCTGGGGCGGTCGAGGAGTCGCAACTGGCATCGCAGGCATATGCTTCGAGCAAGAACTGCTCGAGAAATCATTTGGAAGAAAGGCGCCCGCCAATGAAGGTTAGGGACAAGTGATTCGAGCCTTTGACGATTGTTCGGACATGACGAGCCAAAGCTCCCAAATTTTGCGACTGCAGCGGGCACCTGATAAGATAAGAGATTAGATAAGTGGATCGCGAAGTAAAGTGCGCCCTGCCAAAATCGCGTCCCAACGCGTCTAGATCACCATTTCGTGGCTAAACCTTGCGCAACGAATCGGATCTTGTTCGATTGCATTCTTGAAACGATATATACCTCCTGGGTGGGCTTGTGCGGATATACATAAATCTCATTCGGCTACATTATTCACGCAGACAGGATGCCTCCTACACAACGACGCAGAAGACAGGTATGCCCCGCGGCACGCACTGATGGCCAAAGAAGGCAAAGCTGACAATCAGCAGGTCGAAGACGAGTCTGAAGAAGAGGCCCCGGCACGTAGACAACGCCGCGCGCACGACGATTCCGAAGATGCAGAAGAATATGGGGACGAGGAGAACGGTGAGGCCGACGCCACCCCGGAGGATCAGCTTGCCAAGAAGTTGGTGCGCTATGTGCTTGCGTGCGAATTTTCACGAACTCCGATCCGCCGTGAGGGCATCAAGGAACGAGGTAAAGAAAACAATCGTTTGGGCACGGCATGGATGGCAACTGACAGTTCTGCCAGTTCTTGGAGACCAGGGAAGATCATTCAGGAAAGTCTTCGACTTGGCGCAATCGCAGCTCCGCACAGTCTGGGGTATGGAGCTGCGAGAGCTGGCGGTCAAGGAAAAGTTTACAATGGCAGAGAAGCGCCAGGGTATGCCTACAGAATGCTCTCCAATCGTCTCTAGATCTGGCGAAAGCTAACGACTTGCGGCATTAAAATCCGGCTCCCAAGCCAAGACCACCTCCGGCGTCTTCGTCCTCTCCACGACACTCCCTGCCAAATACCGCACCTCCACGATTATCACACCTACAAAGGCACCCAGCGCCGAGAACGAGTCTTCGTATGTTGGCTTCTACACCCTCATCATATCCATAATCATGCTGTCCAGCGGCGAGCTATCCGACCAAAAGCTGCGACGCTACCTCAACCGCGTCAACGCCGAAGCCAATGTCGCTGCGGAAAAGACAGAGGATATTCTTAAGCGGATGCAGGCCCAGGGCTATGTTGTTCGCAAGGTGCAGAAGAATCCGGCGTCACAGGCGAACGACGGTAGCGAGGATATCACCTGGCTCGTCGGGCCGCGGGGACAGGAGGAGATGGGTATCGATGGCGTCGCTGGTTTGGTGCGTACGGTATACGGGGAGCAGGCAGACGAATCGCTTGAGAGAAAGATAGGCGCCAGTTTGGGCATCCAAGGAGAGGATGGAGAGGGTGACGTGGACATGTCGGAGGCTCCAGAGCCGGGGCCGTCGCGATGATGGACATGGGCACGAGTGGTGTAAGGACGTCTGTCGAAGAGGTTGTAAAGAATACCCAGTGGAACGCAGCATTCCAAGCTTACGCGTTTATGAATAGCCTTTGTTCGCAATGATTAATCAAGGGTATCTGTGCCCTCCGTTATGATCCCAATGAGCATGTCCCCAACGCCGTTCTGTCGTCTCCCAATTGTAAAACCCAGACATGATGGTACGGTGGATGGTTAATCTTCGCGTACTGGTGGCGGGCCAGCTGGTTGCATCATTTTCTGGCAACACGTTAGCAAGACTGTACTTTGTATTTCGGACGAGCTATCCCGAGAAGGTGAACGCACCCGAATCAGTCTGGCTCTAAGGAGCTGCGTGGGCTCGTTCTCTGCCAAAGCCATGTAGGAGAGCATGGGTGGGTGGCCGGCAATAGAGGAGTAGGTGTCGCGGTAGATGTTGGTCTTCCATTCCCAACTCGTCGTGTCGGGGTGTCCTGTGCCAATATACTTGGCTTGCAGGCGCTCGAGTTCTTGCTGGTTGCGGAGCTTGTCGGCCTATCAAACGCGTCGTTAGCGCAACATTGCGATATCAGGGAAGAAATTAACTAACCATGTTGTCCTGTGCTGATAAGTGTGGTGTTTGTGTTGACTCTGTAAAGTTCAGATTGAGGCAGATGAAAGGGCCGGACCTGCCTGCAATGGAAGCGCCGGCTGAAGCTCGGCTGACATTCACCGAAATAGCAGGGAAGCACCGTGCACCAGACCTTGGTTGCTCTGAGGATCCACTTCACCTCGACCACGGTTCTCAAAGAAACAGACTTCATCCATAAACCCGAGCTTCCCCCCGTTTATATCATCGCACTCATTCTTATAAACTTGCGGTGGTCGTAATCCACAGTTGTTCAAGAGCCGGTCAGGGCATACACCTCAGCATCAACACATTCAGATCGCCATTGTCGCCCCAGCAACGGCAGTCGCTATGAGCAAGATCAAGGCGTTGCAAGACAAGCGGAGGAGAGACAAGGAAACGGTCGAATCAGCCGAAAGCATCAAGTCGAAATGTGCCGACCAGCATGGAAAGGCCCACGTTGCGCACTGCAAAGACTGTTATGGGGAAGTGGTGCAGACGATGAGAAGCAGATACCTCGACTCCAAGGACGAGTGGTTCTCCAATAACGCCGCATTCTTGAACGACCTCGACAATCTGTTCGCCAAACTGAAGGACTTCACAGCAGATCTCAAGGCGATTGAGGGGCGCATCGACAAGGAGAAGGCAAAACAGTACCGCGAGACCCTGCCTAGAACCGCAGCAGGCCGCACCGCCGAGGGCGCGATGAGCAGGGCCAACTTTCAGGCGGCATTGGAGGACGAAGAGAAGCCAACCGCTACTCTTGTCGAGGACGTCCGTAGGGCTGTCAACAGGGGCGTTGACGACGCGCCGAAACTCGAGGATTTGGCTTCAAAGTTCGACAATCTTCCCTCGGAGAAGGAGAACGACGTCCTCATCGACGTTTTCTTTCGCGATCCAAAGACGGGCGAAGTTCCGCCGTCCTGTACGAAATATGTGGAGAAGCTACGATCTGGTTCAGATATTGAAGAAGTAATGGCTCAAATCGAGGCCGACAGGCCAGCAAGGTCACAGGCGTCCGGCAACATGGACAGACACAAACGGACACTTAACGAGCTCAAGAGGGCGCAGGCGGCACATGAGCAGGATAAGATCTTAAAAGCTCAGAAGCGGCAGCAGCCTCTTCCTCAAGGTCCGCAGGTCAATAAAGAACTCTATGACCTTCCCCCATGCCATGTGTGCTCGGGCAAGGTGCCTCCAGAGGACGTTTTGGCATGCCCGATGTGTCTCATCTTTGCCGAGTTGAGCCTGACTAAGAGGACGGTCTTTGACTCGGAGAAGTGTTACGAGGAGGGATACGTAAGTTATGCTCCCTACAAGGCAGAAGAACAAGGAGCTGACTGGCAGAAAGGACGAGCACCTCAACAGCGCTCATAGCTGCGCTGCCGGCGAAGGCTGCATCCAACTTAAGGACGAGGATGAGGAGATGGGCGGCAGCGGAGAAGAAGCTGTTATCTGCGAGGAGTGCGCGGAGCAGCTAGGCCAAAGCACGGTTTACTGCTCGTCACGATGCGCGAGCTCGGATTTCCAAGCGCATCGTGAAGGTGTGCATATTCCCAACTGGAAGGGCCTGGGGATCGATCTCGATACACAGGGCGAGCACTTGGTTTTTGACAACGATGAGAAGACCAAGTACCATGTCAACGACATTTCCAAATTTGTATGGGGACTGGATGATGCGTACGAGCGCATCTTCAAGGGCAACAACCCTGACATCAAGGACATGCAGTAGTAGTAATGATGCATCCTTCGTTAAGCCCAGTCACGTCAGCGGCTGAAGTCGAATAGCATGCCATAATGTAGGATCCCGATTACAAGACTTTGTTTTTATTGTCATCTTCGGTGGGTTTCGAATTGCCGTTCCGTGGTGAGGATTTTGTCCACATGGAAATGAGAGTAAACATGAAGCTATTCGGATGCAAACTGAGGAATAGTGGATTCCGGCTGTTGCGACTAAGTGAATGACTCGAGCCTCAAACAACCAAGGGACCAAGTCAAGCTGGGTCGTATTTCAGGGGATATGATTGTCTTTGGCTGTGCCTGTGCGACCCAACACTCCGAAGTGGTTCGGAACTTATCCTCAGACGTCGTTGCAGATGAAAGGCGCACGGCGTGCACCGCACCACCTCAGGGTCCAGAGTCGGCCTGCAAGCGGTCGAGGCCCCTGGCCGTCGCCCTAATAGCGGAGTCGAATTAGCGCGACGTACGTCTCTTCCCCAGAGGACGTTTGTTGCGGCCAGCCAATCGCCAACATCCGACGGTCACCGGAACATCATTGGTCGCTCTAATCCCATTGTCCTTCGCTGACCTCCCGTCACCGCGATGTCTCACTAGACGGATGCCTGCTGCGTACCCCTAGACGCGTGGAGCTTTGAAAGCAATCGTTCATTCGCCGCTGCGACGCTCAGGTCATTGACCAGCGTCGACGAGAACCCGGCCGACAAGGAATACCCTCAAAACCACTCGTGCCATCGCCTCGTCAATCGGGGCAGACCCGGCTGTCCAAGCGTTCAACGGCTTTAACTCCCTCTTCGTCCGGACCCGGCGACTCAATTGATATCGTCCCTCGTCCTTTCTTCCCGTCCTGCTGGCTGGAACCCGAGTACCAGAACCGCTGTCGGTCCTGCTCCCCACGCTGTCATCCGGCTCGTCCACCCTTCACCCCGCCGGTTCCTTCTGGACCCTCCTTCATTCCTCATCCATCGCGATGGAATCCAATGTCGACCCTGAAGGCACAGGAGGCAGCAGTGCACCCCCGCGACAGAGGGTCACGAACGCCTGCGAGGCCTGTAGAGCAGCCAAGGTGAAGTGCCAGCCTAGTGTGCAGACTGGAATATGTCGAAGGTGTGTGAGTCCACTCCGTCTTAGCTAGACGAGATGCTATCTTCCGATCTGCTTCGGCGTATAAGTCCATGTGCATACTGACCCGTTGGCCGATCGAATTAGGTGTCTGGAATTCAAGCGAGAATGCGTCTTTCGTACCGGCCCCAGGACACGCCGGCCACGTCAATCCAAACTGTGAGTATCCCGTTCCCCTTGTCGGATCCTTCAATCGCGGTCGTATCCCGTCATCCTGGCACTATCGGAACCTTTGTCCCCATGCTCATTCTTTGACAGGAACCAGGACGCTCCGCGGCCCCCTCCTCCGCCGGGCCCTTCCAAGACTTTTAGCATCGACTTTGAGATGCCCCAGTTGGAAGAGCCCGATGATGTTGACGGTCTTGCCGCGCGTCACGAGCGGTATATGGAGGAACTCTTGCCGTTGGACTCCGATCAGGACTCGATTGACATGATGATTGGCCTCAGCGGCTCTGGCAGCGGCTCGCATTCCACTATTTCTTCGCCGCCCTCGTCAGGACCCTCCGTCTCGGTATCGAGCTTCGGTTTGAAGCCTCAGTTCAACCTAGACTCGGCCGAGAAACTATTGCAGACCTTCCGGACCATGCTCAAGAACTTTCCATGTGTCGCCCTACCACCCGATGCCACCGTCACATCACTATCAAAGACGAAACCGTTCCTTCTTCTCGCCATCCTAGCGACAGCATCAGGTTCCAGTGCATTACAAGGGCACACGCTGTACGATGAAGAGTTCCGCAAGATTCTTGGCCTCAAGTTCGTTGCTGGCGGCGAGCGGACCTTGGAGCTCCTTCAAGGCCTCCTCATCTACACAGCATGGTAGGCCACCTCCATCTGGCTGACTTTGGATATACACTTACAGACCCAGGTACCCATTTCATCTTCGCCCAAAGAGCAAGCAGGCATTTCAATACGTCCGCATGGCCGCCGAGATACTGCACGATCTCGAGCTCGTCGACCCGCCGTCAGGCGTCACCGCCGCGTCGCCCGTCACCCCAGATCGGCTCGACGGCATCCGCGCTTACCTCGCCTGTTTCTACCTCATCTCAGCGCACGTCTTGCCTTTCTTACAGTACTTCCGCAAAACCTCTCTGACCGATGCTAGGTTTGCAACCGGCTGGGCAAACACGTCGGCGCTCCAGTACACCTCCTGGACCGGCGCATGCTGTGACATACTCGAGCACTCCTCCGCACTCAAGGGCGATCATATGCTCGCTTGGTTGGCTCGCCTGCAACATATCGTTGAGGAGGCGACAGAGCTGGCAAAAGTCAGGCCGAACTCTGAGCAGGTCAAGCAGCAAGTCCACTTTATGCACTTGGGTCTTGAAAGCCAGTTTAGGGAGTGGCAGGGCAACATACCCAGTAGTCTCAACGATCAACGTAAGCTTCCTGCTCCTTTTGATACAGACATGTGTTAACCGCGAAAAGATTCAATGACCATCGCAAATTTCTTCACAGAGATCTATCTCCTCTCAGCCCCAATCTTCCAGCTCCGTTCGACATCAAAAATAGGCGATAGCGATCTCGGACCTCCCATGCCCGTCAGCCGCCTCCAAAAGATCCTCACCCTGCTCCGCAGCTTCTTCGACTACATTCTGACCCTGGACAAATTGGACTTCATTTACTTCGCCTCAATAGACTGGGGCCGCTTCATTCAAGGTGTCATCGTCGCGATCCGCGTCTCCTTTCCTCTGCCACTATGTCCGGAATGGGACCATGCACGCGCTCGCGAGCAGCTGCAGTTCGACTCCTACCTGACGAGGCTATCGGCAAATCACGAGGAGCTCACCCCTGCGACGAAGACAATGGATGTCTTGTCTGCGAGCAAAGTCATCTTCGCGGTGATCAAGCGCAAGTACGAGGCCCGCGTGGCGAATATCGAAACGCCGGTGAACAAGCTACCGAGGACCATTCGAGGGTGTCCGATGTTTGATGGGACTTTGGACCCGTATTTCCCGATTTGGGATCAAGATTTCAACCGGAATGGTCCGCATGGTTTGGCGCAGCAGATGCCGAACGGAGCTTCCACCATGGTGAATGGTCAGCCGGTGTATCACGACCTCTGGGCTACGATGACGATGAACTGGTCGGATGGGTCTGCCGGGGACCCAAACCAGGCGCAAGATGGGTTCGATCTTGGGTCAGGGCAAGATCCATCTCTGCAGCTGGACCCGTCTTTTCAGGCGACTATGAATCTTGGCCCTTCGCCCAGTGGGAGTGGTTGACGGGTGCTCGTGTCGCTGGGACACTGAGCAGTTCACTCTTGGATTTGGTAAAGAGCTTGGATACTTTGGCTTTGGGCAGGGGAATTTTTGCAGCAAGGATATTTGAGGCGGGATCATCATCTTTTAGGATTTCATCTCAAGACACTCGAGAGAGGCTCTAGGCAGGCGCACAGTGAAGCGTAAATTGGAGAAAATCAACACCAACACTCTTCTTGACAATGAACATAAGAAACCATGCTCTTGGCAATATATTTTAAGCGTTATTAGCATTGGAGGTTGTATTTGAGGACTCTTATTTGTTATGGGGCTTCCCTTTGTCTTTGCAAACCCCCTTGTTCCATGAGTGAAGGGCTCTGTCTTCCTTCACATTATATCATGCCTTGATGACATTAAGGCATCAGATCACCGATGAACAATAAGGGGGGGGCAGTAGTACCAGCCTTGAATGGCTTGGAATAAACCGGTGGTATTCTTGATATTCTCGACCCGCAGCCAAGCTTGACTGCTTCCCGTCGCCCGTCATCTTCCCCAAAGCCGCTCGAGTATCAACTGCCTCCCATCCCGAGTCCCCTCAAACCCATCTCTCGACGGGTGCCGCCTTGTGCATCTCCCCTCGGCGAGTGCACCCGCCATCAACCCCGACCAAGCACCTTCCTGTCTTTCCGTGTTTTGTTTCCAAAACAAAATCTGCAAATCCTGCTTTACCTGAGGCTGTTTTCAAACCTTCCACCAAAAAACTCCCAAGCCAAACAACCCACCAGCAAATATTCACATCACCAAGCCCAAAACACAACCACCCACCAGAACAAACCCCCCATAACACAAGCAAAAATGGACGACGAGCTCAAGCACTTCTTTACCCGCGCCACCGTCATCCAGAAGGATGTCCAGGAGATCCTAGCCAAGCACGGCAAGGACGTCGAGATCATCGTCGCCGAGGATGACGGCACGAACCGCATCCGTCTGCTGTACCGCGACGACAAGGTCTACGCCAGTAAGTCTTTTTCCTTTTTTCCGCGATGATCCATGAGAGGCCCCGAGTCGAGAGCAACAGGCACAGACAGAATGAAGAAACTGACGTGGTGGGTTTAGTGGTCGTTCCCTGGGTCTACTCTCCCAAGAAGGACATCCCGAAGATGTGATTAAGACGAGAAGGGGGACGGCGACGGTGCCAAGAGAATGGCCTGAGCTAGAGACATGGGGACCAAGATTTACTTGGACTCTTGTTCTCGTTCAGCTGGAATTTTTGGCGGTGTGCTGTGATCTCGCTTCGGATCGGTATCGGATTCAGGGGCCAACTGCGGTCGAGGTTGTGAAGCCTGTGACAACATGATAGGATCACCAGAATACTGAGCACCATTGAGACTGATCAAAGAAGCTTCCATTGCTTAGATGGCGTGTTGCCAATAGATCCCATCTCTTACCTCGAGCAGTCGTTACGTGGTTTCGTGACTCCGTTTCTTGCCACAAACGCCTAAACCGAACCAGTATCCAAGGACTTGTTTTGGGTCTATCCATGTCTACCAGATTTTCTATTTGTTTATGAATCTCAGACGTGGATATGTGGACAGGGAATCAATGGTCAGTCGTCAAAGAGTGAAACCATATTGGCTTGGGGCAGGAAAGGCCTCGGGTGAAAGGCGCTACTCACAATATTGCAGATGCTAAAGCACAACTCAGCCCGGCTTGAACGCACATGATGGATTCAAAAGAACGATTCGAGCGAAAAGAGAAGTAGCGAACAATGAACGCATAGGTGGCTTCCTTCTCTGCCAAAGAACTTGTCGCCGATCGTTGATGGAGTGCAATTGGTATGCTAGTTGGAATCTAGGCCAAGTCGAGTCCAAAGTCGCGTCCACGCCGTCACTCAGATCACCAAATGGTTTAATCACGTTGAAAACCACTTGAATGAACATGGAAACAGCTAGGCGTACTGGTCCTGGCTGTCCTGGCAGCCCTGAAGCTCTGTTATGTGCTAAGGATCAAACCCATTCTGAACAAAGACATGGAGCATTTTACATGAGTTTTGCTAGTCGGGCAGTGTTAGTTAGCTGTCCTGGAAATGTCCCCTATGATTCGTGATTATAGAGAGAACGATAGAAGTAGTAATAAGGATAATAACGACAAAGACGACGGAGACGACGACGGAGACGACGATAGTAATATAGATAATAATAATAGATAATAAGGACGACGAAAGCGAGAATAGGAAATACAGTCGCTTTAGAAATAGGCTACGGATCATATACGTGTGTGTGGACACTGTCCGACTAGCAAAACTCTTGTACATAACCATAACTCAGCAGACACAAGAGTCAGTTGCATTTAATCCTCAGAAACGACTATTTTATTGCTCTTCACAGAACCGTCGATTGGAATGCCAGCTTGCTTCTCTGACGAGAACTTCTCATTTCCTGCGCACCCCCTCTTCTCATATATCTGTATCTTATTTTCTGTTAACTTGAGGAATTCCCTAAAGGTTCGCTTGCAGTGACCATCAGAAAACCGTAGATTATGAGGGGGGAAATCATCCTTCACTCTCAGGGAGACTTCATACATCTCATCTCGTCATCTGAGTGACTTATTCTAAGCCACCTTTGGTATGGACGCAAGTGAGAAACATCACGTCATTCATGAACACATTCAAAGAGGCTTGAAAATTCTCGCACAACTCAAAAATCGGATCACATTTGCAGACAGGGCTCATCAACCCACGCGTTGAAGTAATCGCATGAGATTCATGAGCCGGTCATCCACCGGATTCTAGTCTGGTAAAACTTTCAAGCTTCATCGTCCTTCGTCTCTCGATAGGACGTTGCAATAAGCAATTTTTAAGGTTATCTCCGTGAAAATAAAATCAGCGGTTCCTCTCTTAGACGCCAAGCTGCCGAGTCATCAGGCTCGCAAGTCAGAACACGTCTGCGTCTTCGAAACCACTTGACTGACCTGACGTTACTTTTCGAGGCGCTAACATTCACGAAACCGACAATCTAGAGTGAACTGATTGGGCATAGAGCCTCAACACCCTGTTGTGACGGAGCAAGTCTATAATACCTCCCCTCATGACAACCACGCCGTTCGTATCCGTATCACGCACCCGAGTCAAGCGCCTGCCGTGCCTCGTTTCCTCATCCCAAGCGCCGTATACCGGGAAATGCAAGTCAGCTCACATCGTCTCACCCCTCGCGCTTGGCAAATGATCTCTCGACGAACCCATCCACGTTCAGCCTCAAGGGTCAGCCGGTGGCCAGAACCTTGCCTTGTTTCCCCCTCCCAGCTCCTCCAAATGACAGCTCACACCGGGCGGGTTACACGGCGGCGAAAATCATGTCCGCTTACAACCGCCGTTGCACGAGATGCACCGTCCTCGAACGAAATGGGGTCGCACGACCGCAGCCCCGGACCACCGGTGGAAGCAGATCCACATTAATCATCACCGGACCCGCCCGTCGGGCCCGGGGCCGGATCCCGCTCCTTCCTGGTCGAGGTGATGTGCACTGCAGAACAGAAGGCCCAGACCGCCGCCACCTCCGCGTTTCCTCTGCTCACACACCAACGACACCACCATCGCCAACGGAAATCGACAATCTCCATATGCAGGCGTCATCACATTTCTTCAACGTTTCGAATAGGTCTGTTTCAAGCTTCTTGCAGCATGCGGAATGCGCATTTCGCACTTTTCGCTAATCAATGGCTACTAAGAGCACTTTCCGATGTGGATTCGATTCCCAGCGTGACAGTTTTCTCCTCGCGCCCCAGAACCCCTGCCACAACCACCCTCCATCTCTTAGCGGCTTGCCTCGGTTCCAACTTTTCTCACACACACTATTGCTGTGCCTCACATACATCCCACCTCGAAAATCAACCGCGTACCAAGTCTCACTCACCTCCCTTCACCGGTCCCGTCCCGTCCCTAGGGCCCCTCACCGGTGAAGCGAATCCCACCAGCCACGTCCGCCCACCTGCTCCAAGACCAGCGATACAGAACGCGGCCACACTCACGAGACACACCTCAAGTCACTCCCCGCCCACCCAGTGTGTACATGTCTACACCAAGACGATGGCCAAGGACCCCTTTCGGGAGGCTTAGGGGACAACAAGAGCCGTCCCATACCGCCCGTCCGTCCGTTTGCCAGACGAAACTGACAATGTCGCTGTCACGCTGCCATTCGTCGGCGCCCGCGCACACGCGGCGCAAGCCAGCAACCGTCACTCCTGGGCGCCACACCGAGGACAACCCGGCCTAGAACACGTCAGAAAAGGCAGGGCAAATCATGAGGTCGCGCGGGCGCGCCTCTTCTGCGCGTCTTTTTCCTGCGGCGTAGATTCGATTTAGCCTGCAGGATCTTGCGGGTGAGAAGCAGCTTCAGGCTGCCTGCAGTTCTCATCTCTTGTCTTGAGATGTTCATCTCATCCCATGGCGCAACTGCACCCCAGCAGCCGGATGTCTCGCGGCCCGTGACGGTTGCCTCGCTCTCGGCACTGACAAATTGCTTACCCTCATCTAGCCTGTGATCTCACATGATGCCGGAAAATGCGGAAAATAAACGGCATTTCACCATGACATTGCTTTTGCTGTTCTCGAGCTTCGCAGTTTTCGGATGGCGCAAGTGCCGACATCCCACCCCATGGCCGAGGCCGAATGTCCCACGCGCCGAGGCAAACGGCGCCCGAAACGGCAGCTTTTTTCCTTCTCCATCGCCGCCGCCCGCGATGCAACCTCAGACTCAGAGGACACCTCCAACATCCCACGCGTGAGGTCGCCTTCACACCATTAGCCCCTGCGGCGGACGAATGAGAACCGGCACCCAAGGTTTTATGTCCAATGGAGATCTTGTCCATCCACCACACCTCTCTAACCCCAAAGGCAACGTGGTTGCCTCCCAAATCTGGTGTACGTGTCTGAGACGCCACGATATCGAAGCCCGTCAGTCGGGGAAATGGGTGTAGCGGCCGTTTCGGTGGCTTTTTTCGACACGCTGCTCTTGCAACCCTCAGAGAAGCTGTCAATCCTAGTTGGGTTTTGGTCGCTAACGCGATACGGCAGTTGTTCCCCAATGTCTCTGATAGCTTGGTCGGTGACTTTGCCAGCGCAGAGCCCATGTCTCAAACAACGCATGTCCATACATGGCTCTAATTCTCGTGGACCTTCCGCATTGGTTACCAAAGGAAGAGAGCTATTGAGACATTCAAAATGCAGTACAACTGATCGATTATGGAGGTGGCCTGATGCCCAACCTTGATCACGTAACTTCTCCGGCCACTTGCACCAGCGCCCATCTTGATCCATTGCCGATGGATGAGGACAAAATGCACAACAGGGAGAGCAGGGATGCTTTGACAGCTGTGTCTATTGAAGTCCAGCTGTTTCCGTTGTACTAGCCACCGCTCAACCAGCTCTTTGGGTTGTTCATGGAGTGCCTCAGCGATGGCCAGAGGTCGGCTCATCTTCCTCCAGGCTTCCGTCCGTATATCGACCATCTATGTGTCAAGTCAGTACCGCCGCCATAACAGTTCAATCACAACTTACATGGAGAAGTACGCATGGATACTCCTGTCCTTCAACTCCTTCCTCACCTCCATCGCAAACACCATCGCCTCCTCTCTAGTCCACTTCAGGCCCCTCGTGAACGGCGCCATGATAATACCTTCCCAATTCCCAGCAAAGTTCTCCTCGCACCAGAAACCGAGCTCTTTGTACTTTGAATGTCTCGCCCACGGATTTGTGGGCCACTTGAAACGGTGGACATGAACGTCCTCGAAACCCACGTCCACCATGACGTCTTTTAACCCCTGCACATCGACAAACGGGCGGCCCAAGATATCCGAGGCCTCTGCCATCATGCACATGCATCTCGACAGAGCGGAGTCGGGCTTGAGGGTGCCGTCGTCGGACAAAGGGTTCACGTCGGCTTCGTTGAGCTCGAGGTAGCCTCCGGGGTTGAGATGGCTATCGGGTTTCGCGTCAGCTGCTGTATGAACGTGACAACGAGCACTTCTATTGGCCACTCACTCGTAGCATTGGGCGAGATATGCCCTCCAGTCGTTAATAGCAGACGTCATCATCCGGCTGTGGATGTAGTCGAAGGGGCGCGACCACGTCCATGGCTCCTCAATGTCGTCGATCTCGAACTTGACATTCGGCGGGACACTGGATGTGTTAAGCTTACATGACTTGAAGGCAATTTGCTTGGGCAGACTTACTACTCTGGGAAGTTCGCAGAGAGGTCCACCCCGAGCACCTGGCACATCGAAATCGTCAGCCACAAGTCAAGTCCGCCGGAGCTGGTCCAAGTATACCTCGGCCTCCGGGTGTTCGTCCCCGAATTCGATCGCCCAGATTCCGCTCCCCGTGCCACAGTCGAGCACACGCCCGATGTGTGAGTTCATATCGTTCGGCGGCGCCGTGCCGAGCTTATTATCAAATGTGAGGAGGTACATGTTATGTTGAAGATCTGAAAAAACTGGTCAGCAGCTGTGGATGTAAGTCACCTGGATAAGGCATACCCAGTCGATCGACTTCCTGCTCATCGTTGGGATACATGTATTCTTCAAGGCAATGTCAGCGCGTATCTGCCGACGGCGGACCATGCGCAGAAGACTCACTGCCCTCCTTATACCTGTGATACGTCCTCCCGTTCTCCGTCCGGTAGTTGAGAATCGACTCATTGACGCTGGTGGTTGACGAGGCGAGCTTCCGACAAGTCAGCCTCTGCTACCGTGCAGTACGAAGAAAGCCCGGCGCTCTTACACTCGCAGTGTCGAAAACACTATCATTATCCGCGGGCTGTAAGTAACAGACACTTAGCCGTGAGAACAAACACAAATCAAGGTAAATGCTTTCCCCACATCTTCCGCGTCAATCTCGACGTCGAGATGCGCCATGATTTGGCCCTCCGTCACCGCTGGCGGGGAGGACGCCGCTGCGGCCGGCGAACCGGCTTTGGAACTGCGCCGAGACGCCGCCTTCTCGGACATCCTCTCGTGTCGGAAATTTCGCTTTTTACAGGTTCTGATGGCTTGTCATTTCGAACAGGAAATCGCTGTCTGTAACGTCCAGTCCTTTCCCAGAAACAATTACGATCGTGCTGTCAGATAGATAGCCCAGGAGAAAATACATACAAGACGAAAAGGAAGAAAGAGAAGAGAATCCCCGTGTCGCGTCACATCCGGCGCGCGCGTGCGGCCCGCTCCATCTCATTGTATCTCCCAGCCGCCCGACACAAACCCCTATCTATAGACGGGGAAGCAGATCTGAGAAATGCAAATCGACCGCGACGGCGAACGGTCCAAGACATACATGGCACCTGGCGGGCAGATCACCGGTGGAGAGTAAGTCGGAACTGCTCCGCGGACGTATTAGAGCACAATCGATGGGGACGAAAAATAACGGGAATAAGATCAATCGTACGATGAACCCAAGAAAAAAAAAAGGCGGCCGGGTGTGCTGCGGCCTTCGGACCGCACGCCTGCGGGATCTAGACGGCAAGGAGATGCGTTTGATGATGCACATCGCTGGATCCGGGTTGCCAAGTCGGGGGGGGGCCCATTCAGTCACAAATCACGTAGATAAAGGCGATGGGTGGTCGTGGGAGGGGAGCTTTTCTGCCAACGAGACAATAATTCCTTCTGTAGTATCCTTTGCGAGATGCGCGCTGCCAGAATGGCACTTTTCTTATTTCTGAGTAGAGGCAGCATGATCCAAAGCGGAAACCTACTCCACCGACGTTCCATCGTCGAAATTCTGCGGTCTTTGAAGACTATGACATGTGATTGCTCACAAAGAACCAAACATGCATCGAGACTACGTGATGTTTCTGCGTGATGTTTGGAATTTCACATGGCTCGACTTGCGCGGGCAGTACTCTTTCACCATCTAAGAAAAGACTACGCAAGGCGGGACAGAGACGAGGGCAGAGACGAAAGGAAATACGGTCGTAAATATATACTAAAACCACAGAGAACATTTTTCTGAATGCTTTTCTTTTCTTTTATTTCTTCACCTCGTCACTTTCGAAGTGGTTGAAATCGGAGCATCTGAGCTGAGGACCTCCGCTTGCCCGCTTTGGTGTGGGTCTTGAGTACCAAACTTGTTGCACCTTGCAACAATAACACCAATCCTCGATAGTCTAGTGGTGAGGATATCGGCTTGTCACGCCGGGGACCGGGGTTCAATTCCCCGTCGAGGAGATTCATTTTGCTTTTTTGAGCATATCCATCCGTACTTGATGAGGCGCAGAAGGCGTCAATGAAGATGATGTAGCCCGTAGTCTTGGTTGTTGAGCGCCATAGTGTTGAGGGGAAGTCAAATTCCAAGGCGTCGTTATGGCTTCACCGCGCCACCTAAAAAACAACCTGGAAGGAAAGCATGTGCAGCAGATAAAGTCCAATACGAACGCCGATGGCGAGTCGATGAACGCAATGCTCAGCTTTTGTCTTCAACGACGTGTCCGCAAGATGCACTCTAGAAAATCACGAGTTCGAAAGACGACGAAAGGGTCGAGCGAGTAAAACGCCAAGACACTGCCGAAAGGAAAAAAAACCCGCGCCCCCATCTTTCCCGCTGGATCATCCGGGGTAGATAGACAGAGATAGCGTAAGGCTCAGGCAATTCAGAAGGGGGCCAAAAAAGTTAGGGGACCACCGATGGTAATGGAACTGGTACAGGGGGGAAATAAAACCCGCGGCAATGCAAACACTGTAACTCGGGGGTCTCAGGGATATCCCTCCTCGGCCCCCCGAAAATACATCGTGGACGCGCGCGCGCGAGCGCGAAAGGGCGGCGACGCGACTAAACCCAAGACGGGGCCCTTCCGACCTTGTGCGACGTGAAGCAAGGTAAGGTAACCCATCATCCACCCGGCCCAGCTTCGGGTTCCTGTCCATCAAGCGGGGCGGTGTGGTGGCGGCGGCGGTTCTCGAGAGGGGGACAGGAAGGTGTTGGCAGTCACTGTTTCCCCCCAACCGAAAAACAGGCCGCGGAACCCACCCAGCCCACCAAAACTTTACCTTCCCACCGGGAACGGGATCGTCACGCGCTGTCACAACCTCAATGGGTCCAGATCATGGGCACAAACTTGAGTCCCGGTTTGTCTAGTCACAACAGAAATCAAACTCCTTTCTTGGCCTAATAGTATCCCATAAGGGGGTATGTTTCGCTCTCAATGGTGAAAAAGAAAATTGGCAAGGAAACAACACAGGAAACACGTCAAAAACCGAAACAATTGGAGAAAACGCCGGGGATGGGCGTCTTCCCGCCAGGACAACCCTTCCAACCCCGCCTCTTCGGTCCCCATGACGCAGCCTGCTCACAGAGTGTCCCAACCATTGTGCTTTGCGCGATGCTGGAGGTCCCCCCTTCCCGTCTTTGATGCCAAACAAGAACCCCAGTTGAATGCGTGCCCATGCCTTTGTGCGTGCCTCACAGAAGAAAAAGATGCAGTCTTGCCTCCCATGCCCAGAATGGAGGACGCGCCGTTGCCAGACTGCCTTCTCTTCCCTTCCGCCTTCTCTCTTTCCGTGTTCGCGTTCTTTAAAAATCCGTGTCCTTTATGACCCAAACGTGTGTGTTGCGCGCGATTAAAACGACGACTTTCGGCCTCCTTGCCTTTTGAGGGGTTTTGCTGTTAGATCAACTTTGAATCCATTCGCTTTCTTCTGTGCTTTTGGGCATTTTCTCTTTTTGGTTGACTCATGCCATGCTCCTGAAAACCCAACACAACGCTCCCCCGTACGCATCAATCGCTAATCGCTGTGCCAGTGGATATCCCATTCCCCCGCGAGTTTCTTTGTCCTTAGTCCCGTTGCCCCAGATCCTGAGAATGCTTCGCAAAACAGCATCGCAAAACGTATCGAACCCAGAAACTCCGTCCTCGAGTCGTTGGCGCAGGGTATAATAGTCCGCAGGGACGTGAGACTAGATTCCCCGAAGCTCGTCTACCGTAGTAAATGTCCGATCCACGCGCCATGCTGAATGAAAGAAAGGAAACCAGACCGGCGCCATTATCGAAAACAAAAAAGGGGGGAATAAGAGAAACGAGAGTTAAACCGAACTACTTCAATCAAAACCTCGACGTTGCCGCGCCCCTGGACCGAGGTGGCCCATAACGAAGCGCCTCCTGATGCACGTCTTCCGTTCCCGAGAAGCTCACGCGATTCCGAGTCATAAAAAGGGCCCAGTCGCTCAAAGCCAAGATGGGAATCGTGTAGAGTTGATGTAAGAAATGAGAAGATGAGTGCCGAGATGAGATGCCAATGTAAATGCGTATGCGCCGTGTGGCAAAGAGTGCCGCAGATCCAGGGTCTGAACCCATTGAAAAGCTTGGGTAGAAAGACAGTGTCCCGAGACGGACTGTCCGTCGATGCCGTCCCCAGTCCGTCTGGTTACCTCAATGTCGTCGTATATTCATCCAGGAACACCGTAACGCCCAATTATTTCGCCACAGTGCGTCCCAATGCCCTAGGGCAGCTTTAGCCCATCCTCTGAACATTTACCTGCCCAGCATGTGAGGTGGCAGGTAGTTGGAGTTGTTTCCGTTCATCAAAGATCCAGGCCCGCCGGCCGTCATGGCGCCGCTGTACCCATTCCATACATTACTGTTGCTGCTAGCGGGGAATCCAGCAACAGTGTACGACTGTGCGGTCGAACTACCGTTGAAGCGGCCAGCGCCGAGGCCTGGGGGAGCTGCGAGGCCTGGAGGGGGTCCATTGGCGGTCTTGAAACCGTTTGTAGAACCCGTCATCATGCCCCCCATGGGTGAAGTGGCCTGGCCGGGAGTTTGACCAGATCGAACGCCAAGAGGGTTCTTGGAGAAGCTCAAGCGAATGCCACCTTTGACGCTGTTGTGCAAGGGCTGGCCGTAGAGATCGTGGAGAGCCTTCGTCGCGAAGGAAACGTCCTCGAACTCAACAAAACACATTGGGCCGTTCTGCTTGGTCCGGAAGCAGAGGCGCTTATATCCTCGCTGCTTGGAGAACATAGCCTTGAGCTCTTCCTCGGAAGTGTCGATGGGAAGGTTACCGACGTACAGAGTATTGCACGGCGGGTTCTGGTCGGCTGGGTTCACCGGGGGGAAGTTATGCCGGGCGTACGGGTGGCCACCTGCCATGTGAAAGGGCATCCCCCCGTGTGAGCCGCTGCCCAAGACGGTTGGCGACATGGTAGCTGGATGAGCTGACATCGGTCCCATCCCTTGCTGACCATATTGCGGCAAAGATGATGGGCCAGAAGACGAGCTGGTGTTGAGGGATAGGTTGGCCAGACGCGAGATAGGTAGCTGTGGGGCGGTGGCCCGTCGCTGGGACGTGGCGCCGTTTTCCGCGTAGGCGACCGGGTCCTTCAGCAACTCACCGGTGTCGTCGTCGTCGCCGGCGTCGTCATTGATCATTGATTTCCCTGTGGCGCGAGTTCGCTCCGACAGATGGTTTCCGATAGGTGACTGCGGGGAGAACAGATTCTGGTAATGCGCGCTGGACTCGGGATTTGGCAATTCGCTGGAGCCGTAGATAGCGTTCAGGGGCGGCGAGATCTTCTCGAGAGGCTGAAACCCCCCATTGAATCGCGATGGCTGTCGCGATGTTGGTGCAGATGATGTCGCGGAGGAAGCGGTGCTCGACGGCCCAGTACCTGCAGGCTCGGCGTATCGCCTCGAGGTGGTCGGACTTCCTCCAAGAATCTCAACAATCATGTTCGCGTCGTTGGAAATGTTGGACTTCCCGTCCAGCATGTTTTTCGCCTCGATTGCGCCGTTCGTGGTCCTGAACTTCAGAATGGCCGACCGGAATCCCTTGTCGTCCGAATGGTCCACGGGAAGAACCTCAACGTCCACCAATTCCTTGGACCACACGACCATGAGGCGGAGCGACTCTTCGGAAGTGTTCAAAGGGAGACGGCGAATGAGGACGGAAGAAGCAGCGGGACCTGCGTTAGCGAACGGGGTGCCTACGGGCTTTGTCGCATCGAAGGGGTTGACGGAGGACAGGAACGCAGGTTGGCCGTTGGACGACCTGAAGGGTTGCGATTGTTGCAGAAAAGCCGGCGCAGCCATGGCAGTCTTCGTTATCGTATTTGTCGGATGGAATGGACTTGCGCGACTCGTTGTCATTTCAAGAAAAGTCGAGGTATCGCCAATGAGGCTGAGAGTGCGCGGCTGGTTCACCTTTACTCGCCGGTCATCCGCCGGTGGTTCGGTGCATGCGCTGGCGCGTGGTTCCCGGGGGGTTGCGTTCTGGTTGCGGGAGATTGCTGGAAACGTGCGACAATCGCGCTGATCACAGGAGTGATTGCCTGAGTAATTGAGAAGGAGGGTGCAGATTGCTGGACGTAAACGCGCTCCAAAATATCGTGCGTCGACGACAGTCTCTGAGGGGCGGCGAGACAGAGGGCGATGAAAGAATGCAGCCTGCTACAAGGGCGATGTGGAAAAGTTGGGGGGGGGGGGGGGGGGGGCTGGACTCGGTTTTGGTGGAGAGGGAAGGGAGAGGGAGCGTGCGAGTAGTGCGAGATGAGCTGTCGCAAGGTTATATCGTGCCTTAAAGTTCGGGGACGACGAGAGAAAAGGATACGGTGCCAATGTACCGCGAGGTGGTGGTAGTGTTGACGGCAGACGGGGACGTAAAGACAAGGTGTGTTGGTGGGAAGTGTGCGAGGGTGAGGGAAGAGCAGGAGGAATGGCGTATGGTGTGGTGTGCGCGCCTTGATGGGTTGGGTTGGGTGCGCCGCGGTGCGGTGCGGTGCGTCAGGACAGGAGAGGACGGGCGGCTGGCCTGCTTCGTTCAAGGAGCATGGGGGAAGGAAGCAACAGCACGCATCTGCGGGTGTGGATGCTACTGGGCTGCTGGTTGCGTTCGAGAGTCGGGTCGCTTCTGGGACTGGACGGAGACCAGGACTGGGACTTGGGTACCGGCGCGCGGTAGGTATGCAGTAGATGACAGGCTAGAGCAGGTCGACTTGCCGGGGCCCCTCGAAGCTTGATGGTGACAGGCACCCAATGGGGCTACGGCCACGGGTGGGTGACTCGAGGACGGAGGCCAGGAGACGGCTAAAGCAAGGTCGACAGAACGACTACCGTGACGGGGGCTTTTGGGCCCAGGACGAAGGGTACCTGAAGGTTGTGAGAGAACCGGGGGTGGGGGGGGATATCGAATTGTACTGCTGCTGTGCGATTGCAGACGGCAAAGAGAGGGGAGGGGGGATTAGAGCGGGCGGAAGCGCGGAAGGATGTTGCAGGACAACGTCGACTTGTAGGGTTTTTTCGTGCGTGAAAGTATCGAAAAAGGCACGGTTGCCTGTGTAGCCAAAGGTAAGCCGGGCTGAGTACCGCAACAGGTACTTTGGGGAAACGGAAGCCCAGGGTTGTTGCAGGACGATGGACGATGAGAGAGATGGGGGATATCGAGGAAGATCCCACGCCAACGTACCCAAGGTACCTTATCCCGCAGCAGGCCAGTTAATTGAACGCTCGCTGAGAGAGAGGGTGTGTGGAAACGAGAGTCGGTCGTACTATGGACGTAGTGGCCACTGGATGCTGGGCCCGGGGGCGTCGACGGTGTTTCCCTTGGGGTGGTGGCCCTTGTTCGAGCGTTGAGTCTGGTCCAGGCCGCAGCCCAGTCACGGTTGGACTTGGGCCTTGGGTTGGGGGGAGGGACAAGGGAGGAAGTTGTTGTGGAGTATCAATTGCGCGCCGCCGCTGGAGTATTCGGGAATTCGGGAGCGACGTATCGTACCAATCAGATGCTGATCGCGTAGAGTTGGGAAGGGTTCGGTGTGGGCTAAGGCAATGCTAAGGCATATGTAGAAATGTATACTTTCTGTGTACCTTGCCCGGTGGGGAGCGACGCGACCACTCCAAGAAGTTTCCCGGCGCCTGTAAGTGACTAGCTCGTAGCGGTCCCTGACAATGACAATTGCGTTATCTTTGGCTTCGAGGACAGCAGGGCCTTGGGAGGGGTTGTCGCTGAATGGTCGTCAAAGTCGTTTCTTTGAAAGTGTTTGATATGGACAAATTGGCGAATAATGTCGACGACCTCCTTGTCAGTGGCGCCCGCCTGGGTCGAGGGGATGTGGGTGGGATGGAGTTATTGCGTGCGTCTGTATGTACTTAGTATCCCCCAAGGGAGAGAGAGAGAGAGAGAGAGATGGGAGGGCGGGCAGGGAGACAGCGCTCACAGCAAGAGTGTGGGCAGCAGCAGTAGTGTTGTAGCGCCAGCAGCCGGGTGTGGAGGAAGTACCGTGCTTCGTATGAGCGAGGTTATGAGCATCAAGGTACCGTCGTTGTGTGTAGGTTGGTGGTGGTGTTGGTGGTGCTGGGCTGTGTGTGGTTGTGGTGGTGGTATCGGCGGTGGTGGAGGAGGTTTCTGGTCGAAATGGACGGATGGGAATTGCAAGACAAAACAACCTGAAGGGCGGGACGTAGGCCAGCGGGCGAGCGAAGCAGGAGAGACAAGAGAAGGGGAAGGAAGGCCCCTGCCAGCACTCTTGGTGCTAGACCGGATTCCCTGGTGGCACAGCCTCTGGAGGGGACAACGGCGTCAGGAGAGAGCGTGGATTGGTTGGAGATGGTGGTAGCAGTGCGACCGGGCTCAGGGGTCTTGTAGACTTTCGGCGATCGTTGGCACCGTTTGAGGGCTGGTGCTTGCCAGGAGGCGCGTGTGTCTGTCTGGCTGGCAGTCTGTAAGGTGGTGCGGTAGATGAGCTGGTCTGCTTGAGGGCTTGAAAAGTGTGTGTGTGTGTGTGTGTTTGTGCGTCTATGTGTGGGAGAGAGAGAGAGAGAGTGTGTGTGTGTGTGTGTGAGCGAGCAGCGAGTGTGTGAGGACGTGCAGAAAGTGAGAGGCTCCTTCGGTTTCTCTTTGTGCGAGCGCAGATGATGCATGTACCAGGTATGATATGCAAGCTACTTGGTGTTTGCTGTGTGTTGGGGGGAGAATGACGCAGAGTAGGATTGTCTGTTCTCCAGCGGCTTTAAACCACACAGGATGAAGGCCTCGCGTTCCAAGAGGAGGACGGAGGAGAGGAGAGGAGGCAGCGGCAGCGGAACGTGTCCCGGGGAAGCTCGCAAGATCCAAGCTCGGCTTGTGAGTGGTTGCAGCAGATGGGGTTTGGAAGACATGGAAGGCAGGGGTGGGCATGGATGGGCAGAAGAAGGAAGAGCTGGAGAAGGGCACCGCAACTCCTACCTATGCTGAGGTGTAGCACCTCATCAGTGTCGCACTTTCGCAGTCTGCCGTGCCGTGCTACGACGGCGTCTCTCGCCTATCTGAGTTCTGGGCGTCGACTGGGAGTGGAGACGATGATTCGAAACAGGAAAAGAAGGAACGACACCGAGATAGCACCTGCCACTTCCGCTTGCAAACCAAATTCAGCCCTTCCTTCCCTCCCTGACATTCAGCAGCAGTATCATGTATGTTAAGCAAGCAAGGCGAGGCGCTCGGGGGCCAGGAGGGAAGGAAGAGACTGCGGTGCGGTGTTTCCAACCGGGAGGTCTCAAAAACCCATGAACGGGAAGGCAGGACCGGGGATAGGAGGCAGGTATGGGGCCGCCTACCTTACCTATCGGCAGGGCAGCACTGTCCCTGGATGTCCTCCTGTGCTCCTGTGATCTTTCCTTGCTTTTTGGCATGTTGCAGCACGCACGCATCGGGGAAAGAGCGCACGTGGATGGAAAATCATTTGATAAGGCAAGAGCGTCGCGAACTCAAAGCAGGCTCGCTGCGCTGCATCCACGCCGTTATCGCCTTCGGGGTTCCAGAGTTGAGCTGCGCTGCGCTGCGCTGTTGGATGCAATGCGATGCCGGCACACACCTAACCTAACTCGAGGGGCAGTTGAGATCATATGGGAGATTGTATAGGTAGGGTGACGCAGAAAACCAAATACCTCTTCCCAAAGAAAGAATTGAAAATAATAATAATAATTAAAATTGCAAAAGTCTTCAGTCTGTTGCGACTACCCTGCTTGCTTGACGCCTACTTACCTACTGCCTGCAGCGTAAGCTGCCGCTGAAACTTGGGAGGATTGGGACGGGGTCATTGCATGGAGCTAGAGAAGTGTGCCTCGTGCCTCTCTATGGCATCTTGAAGCCAATAGGTAGGCTTCTTGGTATCCGTCGAGACAGGCCACAGAGAAGCTCACCACCGCACGGGAGTGTGGAGTGTGGCCTCAGATGTTGTACGAATAATCCGTGCGGATTTAGCCAGACCCAAAGCCAGGCCAGTCGGTCTACGAATGCCTTTCCTTACAAAGTACAGTGTGTTTCCTGGGAACCCCTCGACAGATCTGTCGGCCCTGATCTACCACGCGAGACCACAGACCAGACGAAGCCATGTGCCCGTCACGCCAGACCCGGTACGTATCGACGCACACACGAGCAATGGCAGCCAGAGACCCCCCCCCCCACCCGGTGCTCCACCTCTAGGCAAGGAACACCACGTCCGCGAAGCAAGGGACCTGAAGAGAGACCAAGACCAGACAAGAAGACCCTTTGCCCGTGCTTGCTGGCTGCGAGCACACCGGCCGAATGCTCCGTAGCCACGGTACTTCACAAAGCTGGTTACTATTGCAGATCGGCATCGACAATCGTCCAGAAAGAAGAAAACCACAGGGTTCATGGTCGAGAACCAGCCACTGCCAGCCTTGCAAAAATCCACGTCCATCAACGACGCAGTGGCTTTCTAGCCCACTGCAACATACATCATGGATCGTCATTGTGCAGTTCGCCGTGACGGGGACATGGGAAGTTGTGTGGTGCGTACTTGGTAAGAGCCAGAGATCTCGGAGTGCGGTGTGCCGTGGTGCCCCTCGTTCGACCGCCAAGATCCCTGAGGTTTCTGGAGTGGCATCTACGGCGGCACGCCAGACAGTCTGCCATCTGCCGCAGCGAGAGCCTGAACCTGAACCCTTATTTGAGTTCGTGCGGGCCAGTCTGTGCCTCGCCTGCGGTCAAGTTCAGAAAGGCACATCCCTAGCTGTCGAGTCTATTCCGACACTTCTGGTAAGCTTTTCTGCCAGTATCAGACTCGCATCATTTCCAGTCCGCTTCACCTCCTGCATAATCCGGCTGCCAATGTTGCTCTTCAACGGCTCGACGGGACCTTTTAATCATACTACCTCATGAGACTTGAAACCCATGATAAGCCGCATCGTATGCAGGCGAGCAGCGCACCCGCACCCATGACATGGTAATATGAGGTAGGATTTAGACTTCCTGTCTTAATAATCGCCAATTTCAGCTTTCTCTCCTTCTATCCCCCGACGCGTATGATTGCGTGATCAAGAATTCTGTTGATGTGAGGGAGGACGCGGCTCTGCGAGGTACCTGCCTAGGGAAGTACTCTCACACTAGAATGTTGGCCTAGTAGGTGGTCCTGGAAGGCGAAAGCCTGCGACGGGAGACGGAGGAATTTGAGCTTGCTGTTCAGCAGGACGAAAGAAACAAGTCTGCCTGCCTTCCCAGACAGGGATGGCACTCGCGCCCCCTTCTTTCTCCTGCCTGTGAAATACGCAGTGTGCGCGGGCTGGTAGTATCTGTACTCTGTACGAAGTATGCAGCAAGAGCGGGCAAGCGGTAGCAAGCTCCTTCAGCCAGTCGCGGAACGACTGGTTTCCCATCGTGCAGGCATTCCCTCCCGTCTGTGCTGACGGGACTTACATCCCACGGGTCCCACGGTGGCCGACCTGCCCGCAAAAACAACATACACAGCACCTTCACCAAGACAAGAGAAGTACCCTAAGAAAAAAGGGACTGCCAGTGATCTGCCGGTCTCCGATTGCCCGGCTCCCGCTACGAGGGCTCGGAGT
Organism: Colletotrichum aenigma; assembly: GCF_013390185.1. Lineage (NCBI taxonomy): Eukaryota > Fungi > Ascomycota > Sordariomycetes > Glomerellales > Glomerellaceae > Colletotrichum > Colletotrichum aenigma. Next base: position 2,337,879 of record NW_023500914.1, read on the forward strand.
CTCCAATCTCTCTCGCTTTCACCTTCGTCCCGGATCGGCTGCTCGGGCATCGACACCACCCACCTGGACCCGAACCAGACGCAGGCAGGCACTGAGAAACAAGGTGAGGCAAGCCTCTCTCGCTTATTCAACGTCACGTTAGACGCCGATGAACCTCGGTAGTAGTCCGCCTAATTAAGAAACATATCTCCACGCATGATTCTTCAGCAAAGACTGTTCTTGTTCTGACTTATTCCCAGGCCCATGTGATGTGTCAACCCCGAGAAGAAGGGCGATGCCACGCAGCGGCGGCGGGGAAGGTGGAAGGTGGGCCGTAGCTACCTCCAAGAGGCGTGGGACGCTGGAACCTCCCATCCTTGGGGGAGAGGGTGGCCAAGAGACCTCAACCACAGCCCGAACTTCGACCTCGACCTGCTGGGCTTGACCTTGTCACCTTGCACCTTGACCTCGACTTCGACCTCGTCGACGCTTGCGAGAATGCGGCACATCTGCACGCCAGCAGAACCTTCCCTTGCCCAATGCAGCCCTAGCGCCTTGCTTCCCTGTCCGCTAGCTCACAAGCCGCCTTCCGGTTTGCGCCTTTCCGAAACAGGATATCTTGGTGGGTCCTGCCTCTTTGAAGATGGGTGCGCGCCGTTCGACGCACCCTGCCATCCCTGCCGAGCGAACTCTCTTGCTGCTCGTCATACGTACCTTTCTCCCTCACGCCTACGCACAGTCGACGGAGGCTGATATGAGCTGCCCACACGACCTCGACGTACCTCATCAACATTGTTCGACTGCTTTTGCTGACTTTGACCTCCAGGAGCACCACAACAATACAGAATCATCTGAAATGAACGTCCAATCGTCCGCAAACAAGCCTTCTATTACCGTAAACTCCCGCTACCTTCGAGCCTAAGCCTTCGGCAAAACGTCCGTTCTGCAAAACCCGGAACTTTTCGTAAGCAAATCTTTCGAACAGCAACTCTGAAAAGATGCAAGATGCGAGACACGGGACAAAGCATCGTTGACTGTGGCTGCGCAACGGTACCGCTGGCTGGTTCTTTCCATTGCCGATATCATACACCCGCAATTGCCACTGGCTACGAGCTCCATGCTGTAGTGTTGTTCCAAAGTTGTTCCAACACCAGCCTCTCTTGGTACGCAGCCATCACTGTGCTGGCTTGGCTTGGTTACTTGCAAGTGATTCCTCAGCTTCAGTTTTGCCTTCACTGATTTAGATCAAATCTTCAACGCAACAGCTCTCGGACTTAAGATCAATGCTGTCGGAGACAAGCCTAAAGCGCTTCAGCTGCTCTGGGGAAAAACTTTCGAGGTATGTTGCATACACCTCGTCGTTCACATGCTTTTTGTGACGAATATCTACTAGTAGATCTATGTATGGCGATACATGCCTCCAATTCTTTCGCCCCTGGACGTCGTTTTGCACATGACGGGGGCCTAGTCATCTCCAAGCAAACTAAGAGATTTTGGGTTTCCCTCCAGGCGCGGCCCGGTAGTCAACACTGTTTTCTGCGGCTCATTGGTGACACCTGGTTTGTCCTGCCATCCGCTCCTCATCGCATATCTGGGTCAACACAACTCTTTTGTCAACGTGTGAACAGCCACACCGTCCACACCAAGTTTTATCCGGACCCAGTCTGCAAGGGTCCCGTCATAATGCTCCCAAGTGTACTCTGTTGCCTTTCCAAAGCACGAGGATGTAGGACTGCGGACGATACTCGTCGATGCAGGCCAATCGTCAGTCTTGCTCTGTGCGGAGGAGAATGCCTGTCATTTGGACCGAAACAACTCCTACCCTCGTGTAACGACAGCTGGAGGTACGCGGCCGGTATGCCGACTTATCTTTCGCGGGGAAATGGCACACGCGGAGGTTGGGTAGTATTGGAACAACGGACGACATCCATGTCCGACTTAGGCTGACTCCCCTTGAGATGTCCACGCAGGGCCGACAAAGACAGGAAAAGAACACTGAAATCTTATCCAGCTCTGTCGCCGCGTGTCTCTCTCTCTTTCTCTCTCTCTCCAGACTCACACTATCATGGGCATTTTAAGTCACACCACGGTGACGTACAACCATTCTACCGAGGGGCACCATTCTCACCACCCCTCACCTTCTGGGCAACTATTGAGGGTACCCGAGGTACTGAACAGTGTCGCGGCTGGTAATTTCCAAGGATTGGCCTTGCTGAACTGCAGGATACGCGAGACGTTGCTGGAAGGGAATTCACAACACCGCAGAGGCAAGGAACTCTCGAGGAACCACAGCCTTGCACAAGTTCACCTTGTGCTGTTTCCTCTCAACTTAGAGTTTGAAGGCCGTGAGTTTTGACCTTGCCCGCGACCAAAATAACCTTCATCGCTTCGGCAGCGATTTTCTGACATCCGTCGTTACTTTGAGTTATCGCCTTCACTTGTTTCGACATACCAAGGCGTTTAACTGCTGTTCAGATTACAAATCGCCTCCTCGCGGTAGAGAACAACCAGCAGCCTGGCGGAAGGAGTCGCACATGTTGCAACTCCATGGACTCGATACGCAGCTGTTTTGAGACCGCAACGGGCAAAGCTCTCGACTGAGACTTTGACGAGTGTTATTTCATTGGCCCATAACCCCTGGCAGCGCCGTAGCGCATGGCGCTACTGTACGGATGCCATGGCCAGTCACCTCCGGATGCAGAGCCCTGAAACCAGTGGAGGAGCGTGTTTTCATGGGATGGGTAGCAACGCAGAGCGTTGGAGGAGATGGGCTTTAATTTTGCTTTTGAACTGGCCGAGAATTGGCGCAGCCCACAGCATCTTGAACATCAACAGACTTTGGAGTTCGACTCAGTGCGCACAAGGATCGAAAGACGACAGGGTCTAGCTTCGGAGCTTTTCGGCCAAGCGACGCTGCTTGGTTACCACGACGAGTTAGTGGATGCATGTGCGGGTAGGCAGATCTGCCACCGAGACAAGGCCTGCCAGAGACAAACGGCGGTGGCTATCGTCATGTATCCCACTAATATTGTACCGTGCAGGCGCAACGCTCCACTGGAACTGTCGTCGGGTCTGTACCTTGCGGCCTGCTTCTGACATCTGTCAAGTTGCTGGCGATCCGTAATGGCGCATCGCCTCATCATCCAGAAACCCGGCATGATTGGTCTTTGAACACCAATTGTTTCGCGCTTATCTACACCTTTTTTAAGAGAGATTGACTGCGGCGGACGGTTGCCTAAGTGGTCGTCTACGGCTTCATTCTCGGCTTTGTTGCATACTCTCCGCGTGTCTCTTTGGCGGTCGACAGAAACTCTGTTTCTGCGGTATCAGAAGCATCTGAGTGAGTCAACAGCGGAGCCAGAGCAGAAGCCGATGGACAAATGCACCCTGAGACCTGCAGTCAGTCCTCAGAAATACGAACGCCCTGTGGCCTGAAGAATGCACCACGCGATGACGAGTTATGAGCACATGCTTCGGTGGAAGCTGCATGATTTGAATTGCGAACATCGTCAAGAATGAACGGCAGCGGGGGCGGCTACTGAAAACGGCCCTAGACAGTTGAGGGTGCGTACCTGGGCGGAAGGGTGTCCCACTGGAAGACTTCCGATACGACAACGAACACAGCGTCCCACCGTTCACTAAAGTAGCCTGCGGGGCTTTCGACTGGTTCTTGGGAAAGCTTGGCGTTGGAGACGGAGTACGATACGGCTCTGTCTCTGCAGCATGCCATTGTTGGTGCTCATGTACACGAGAAACTCGGCGAGTGGGGTTGCCTTGTGAGGCTTGCAAAAACATGGCAAACATGACCTTTCACTATCAGCAAGCGTTCGTGGCCGTCTTGGCTGCTATGCAGTTCCGAGCCCGACGTCCCGAGGGCCAGGTCTGTCGAAGCGAAGCACTTGGAGGGGAGGGTCACAGCGACAATTGCTAACCGATGGCTAGCTGGCAGAAAATCTGAACACATTTGTCCATGTTCATGAGTTCGGAGCCATGTCTAAGCAAACTTCAGCTTTGACATTGATATTGAGCTTACTGGCCAGACTCCGCGAAGGCGTATTCGGCTTGACCCGGTTGCAATGAGCAACGCGATAACGCGACTGCCAGCAGGTCGACGACACAAGCCTCATTCTCGCCCTACCTGCATCTTCCTCGTTGAAATTTAGCATGCGCAGGTGTCGCCAGCATAGAACCCGCGATGCTGGTCCGGCTTTCCTCACGGCTCCTTGACCCCAGCGGTCAAACAGAGGTAGCTCTGGGATACGGCCATGATTCCGAGACAAAGCGCCATTCTCCCCGCTTCATTCCTTCTATTTGATATTTCGCAGTAATTATGTTCTCCTCTGCAGAAATTCTAGCATCAAACCCATATCGGAAAGGGTTGAAGTTTCTTGTATTCGTCAAAGCAAGGAAGGGTTCCCGCCCTTGTCCCAAGCAGCGGCCAACAGCAGCAGCCTCCATCCATCCCCAAGCTCTGTCTGTCACCAAGCATGCAAGCTGCAGCACATAAAACAGTCTTCGTCCGAAAACCGCCGTAAACCCCAGAACCTAATTTTGGATCACACCCGGAAGAGCACCAGCCAGCCCTGCGACGCCGAGACAACCGAAACAGATACGGGCAGGCACTCCCTAGACTGTTTGTGGTGGCACATGCCTGGCACGGAGCCTGGAGAGCCCCAAGCTCTGCTAATGCATTCCCCCGTCTCTTTTGACTCTGCTCTGGTGCAGTGTACACGACGCCTGTTTCTGCTCTAGGTACCAAACGGTCCATTCCGTCCGTCGGCCACGAGTCTAACGCCGCGGCCTGGCGGGTTGCGCCTTCAGGAGCAAGCAGGGCCGTTGATGGTTCTTCAACCGACCCGCTAACTCGGCTCGTCAAAAAGTTTCTCCAGTGGCAGAGTCCGAGATGGGTGAATTGAGATATCCCTGTCCTCCGTTCCGTTCGGTCTGTCGAGTCCGTGTTCGTCGTCCTCCGCGCCGGACTGATCCTCCCGCCGACGATGGGTGTCGGGGGTGGAAACAACGCAACGCAGGAACGGCTCTCATCAGCCGAGCTGACACATGCTAGTTGCTTCAGCCGCAATTGCACTACAACATACAGTGCTTACTCTGGGGCGTCTCCGCCAAGGGTCCAGCACCGCCGTCATCAGCCACCGAACAGATGGAGGTCCCTCACTGATTCCCTCGCATCGCATGGCTTGTTGAGGATGCCGTCCAATCTCGAAAACTAGACATTCTGTCGTCTTTGCGTATCTCTTCATACTCTCCGTCTTCTGCAATATATTTACAGACAAAGCCGGGGCCCATCCTCTTCAAATACTGGCTCGCGCGTATCAAGTACTGCTCTGCAGCTTCATCCTGCATCAAATCCACTAGGTGCCTTCCTGCGTCTCAACAAGGTCCATATCTTCTGCAGCCTGACCGCCCAACATGACGGTCGCACAAGGATACCACAACCTCATTCCCACAACCGGCTTGTCGGAGCCGGTCGACACCACGAAACCATATGACCCATCCACACTATCATCCAAAACAGTTCTCATCACCGGAGGAGCCCTCGGCATCGGTGCCGCCTTCGCCCGGGAATGGGCCTCCCACGGAGCCAACATCATCATCGGGGACATCAATGCCTCGGATGGCGAGGCCCTGATTGCCTCACTCCGTACGAGTCACCCCAATGCCTCTCACCACTTCGTCAACTGTGACGTCACCTCCTGGGAATCGCAAGTGAACTTCTTCAAGGAAGCCGCGCGCCTCTCTCCAAACGGCGCCATCGACATTGTCGTCGCCAACGCAGGCGTCAACCACGTCGGCCATAACAGCACCTTTGACAAGCCCGTCGCCTCCAAGTCGGACCCCGACGCCCCCAGCGAGCCATCCACCAAGACCATCGCCGTCAACATCACAGGGGTAAGCTACACGACGAACCTCGGCATGTTCTGGCTTCCCCGCAACGGCAAGCGCGCAAACGACTCGTCCAAGCCGAAGGACCGGTGTCTCCTGCTCATCGGCTCCATTGCCGGCGTCGTCCACCTCCCCGGCCAGACGCCGTACTGCATGTCAAAGCACGCGGTGACGGGACTCTTCCGCGCCATGCGCGCAACGGCGTACATGTCGCACGGCGTGCGGCTGAACATGCTCTGCCCGTACTTCATCAGCGACAGCAACATGTTTCCCCGCGCCGGTGAGGCTGCGCTGCTCGGCGGCGGTGCAGGCGGAGCGCGGTTCGGGGACGTGGTCGATGCTGCCACGAGGCTTGTCGCGGACGAGGGGGTCATCGGGAGGGCTCTGCTTGTTGGGCCGAAGATTAAGGATGAGGAAAACGGGGTTGAGGATGAGGTCGCGGCATGGGATGTTTATGCGGAGGATTACAAGGATTGTGAGGCTTTTGTTTGGAGGTGGGTTAGGCTTATGAACACGGTTGAGATGGCCAAGGGGTGGGTTGGTTGGGTGAGGGATTGTTTTGGGATCTTGACGAGGAGGTGAGAGGGGAAGGGAGGTTGTTGCTGACTGTGGGACACTGAGAAAGTCTTTTGTGCAAGCTCGCTGCGTCCAACCGTGGCGAGGCACACAAGTGGTTTGGTAATGTCTACAAGAAGACGAACATGGCAATATTACCAATTTGAGCAAGATGAGATGTTGCATTGTGAGATCTGATACGCGAGAGATCTGTAGTGGTCGATCGATCCGGCTGACGGGAAATAAGGTCAAGCTTTTTGATCCTTGTGGTCCAGTCAGCATCTTGGTTTATATGAAGACTATCCGCGCTGTCACAGCGTTGGGGGCCAACCTATGAGTCGGAAAAGAACTGAAGGTTTTCAACCTACTTTCGTGTCGTGTTCACGTCGACCTTCATGGGTTGGTGTTCTCAAAGCTTCGAGATGTATAAATAGACACAGGTTTTGCGACAACTGCGTTCGACACCAAATCAGGCCAGAGGATCTTGGCCTCACTAAGAGGTCCAGAATATCGATGTTCCCGGTATGGCCTTCGTCATGTATGGGCTCATCTGCTTGCCCCGATAGGTTGAGAAGTGTTTATCCGACGAAGTGTCTGGCGGGAACGTGAGAACAGGGGGTATTACTACACGTATAGATTCGAGGCAATGAAGAGGGCGGATTCTGTCGGACGGGCAATTATGGTCTGAGAGAGTCGAAACTGCCGGGACTCAATCTATCAAGCTCTGCAGCGGAAACTTGTCGGGTGAGCAGTTCTGATGGATTAAAAGCTTGTGAATCCCGACATTTGCTTGGGGTGTGAGTGAGAGGTGGGTGGGTGTTTGGTTTATATAGTCTTGGACAGATGAGCGTGTCGCCGAACAGCTTCATTTACGAGTTGATATAAGCTGCCCTGTTATGAATGATGTGTTTTCTTCAGCAATGAGATGAGAGAAAGATGCAACTTCAGCTGTGTTAGTCTAAGCCGTGTCAGCTCCGTGCCCAGCTTTATGGCTATGCTAGAGATTGCTAAGACAAATCGTGAGTATGCTTGGAGGAATATATTGGGGAAGCCGACGAAGCCATCGGAGGACTGACAAGAAGGTACGTCAGTTGATCGAGAGGTGCTGGTTGATGTTGAAGCGCCAAGGCGAATTGGGTTATATTCAATTCAAGTTCCCCATGATGTCTCACGCAAATGCTCCGAGTAAGCCCAATGATACACGATCGAGACGGCATATGGTTCTCAAACCTGTGAAATAGGGCATGACTACTTGGAAGCAGCACACTAGCTCTGGTGCAGGAACTGCAAGGCATCAGTACACCCGGATAATGCTGAGGTCATTGGAGACGGCGATGCGGGCGAGAGGCATGATTCATCTTCGAAGACAGCTTGCTGTATTGAGCTTCTTACCTGGCCTGAGCGACGCTGACGAGTGATCGAAGTAAGGCAAGGTGCAGTACCACCACCATCTTTGCGGTCGAGTGAACACAACTGCAGCAAGCAGCAGTGTTATAGACATGAGCTTCGCAAAGTATACGCCTCAGGCTCATGGCCTCGCTGTATCTGCATATAAGTCTAATTATCCCAGAGAGTCTCGTTTTCTTGAGCCAGGATCGCCGCTAATTTTGCCGCCGCCGAAAGATTCCAGAGTATCGATGATAGCAACAGAACCCCAGGTCAAGCTAAAATAAACCTTTGGTTCCCCAACCCCTTTGATCGTCAATACGTTATTGTCATCCGCTCATGTTGCCCGTTGTCTATTCCAAAGGTTTGCCTCCGAGCTGATATTCACATCGAGCCTACTAACCCCTGGTTCTGAAGATCGACATGTCTTTCATGTACTGACGCGTGATAACAACCAAGTAGGGAGACAAGATTGACATAGTCTCGCTAATTTGTTGAACTCAGAAATGAACATCATAAGTGTGTAATACACTTTTAAGCGTTAGGCGTTTTCAGATCATCGGAATGACGAGAAACCTTCGCATGTTCCGAACATGTACATAAGCAGGGAGCCGTAGACTATTTTTCTCTGCGATCATCTATCCGTCCCGATGTGTCCTGGAGGGATCTTCATGTCTGGCAGAGGTTGCATGCTCGTCGCCAGCTCATTGATGTTGACGCTTCGTCCGTGGATGTGGGTTATGCGATCTGGGAAATGAAGGGTTGTAGAAGGGAGAAAGAGGAGGTAAGTTAACCCTGGGGAGAGGCATTGAGACAATCTTGATGTTTGGTATGAGTTCCTTGATGACCCATCAGGTATTAGGTAAAACTTGAGGTGATGTCTATACTTTTGCAGAACGTAGTAGCGTCAGCGTGAAGCATCGGGCTTCATGCAAGCGTCAGTATTATGGTATCTGTTTGTTTGGGGACGTTAAACAGACGCAGATGATAGGACTATAAGGTCTTCTAGACAGAACCGGAAAATTGAACTCTTCACCGCGAATGGTCATTGCGATGTCTTTTGAAGAGAGTGTGACCAGCAGAAGCAATGCGATGGGGGATGGAATCTCTGGCATGGAGAACCCAATACATTACAGCATGTTTATGGATGCAAACATCCGAATACGTATGAAGAGGTGGTGGACGCCAGCGTGGATGCAAGATATCCCCTTGTCTGGACCCGGTTTCCAAGGGACGCGTATGAAAGACTTCAGGCCCCATACTCTGCTATGACAGGCTTTTAAAGTCATTGTACAGCGCTCTGGACGAGTCTTTTATCCGTGATGAGCAAAAGCCTATGAAGCCTACGTCATTTAAATACATGCACGTGTATACGATGTTCCAATGACAGGCATGGTCTAGCATACTTCCGGCAGGGTTTCCCGGAGGTAGCCGAGACTAAGAACATTGTCTTTCAGATAGTCTATTGTAGTACATATATACTATGAATTAAGATCACTTGGGCTACGAAGAGACAAGGGGAAATCATAGACTTCAGCCTACTCCAGCCAAGTATGAACACGCTGTGTCAGTGGCGCACTCGCATTGTTCTACGATTAGACTCGTGTTTTCGGCAGAAAGGGATCTGTAGAAGACGGTCGATTTGGCTCATATGATACACTTATGAATAATCCACAGAGCTTGGGGAACTATGAAGGATGGCGAGGTTGGTGGTGAGATGGTCACCGAGTATGCAAACGCAGACCGCTCGGGTTCTTGTCTTGTAAGCTTCAGTTTCTCTTTTACTACTTAATCAGAAGGATATCTTCAACAAATTCTTGGGAGCTGTACTCAGACCGGCCAAACGATTCAGTAACTAGTTTTTTGCTCTTACGTGGACGGTCTACACTTCTCACAGGGAAAGAGCCGACGTCTCGAGTAGCTCAGCTCGGAAATCAGATCATGAAAACAGCCACACGATATGGCTTTAGAGGCCTTTGTTTGTAAGATGGCGAGCCCACTGAAAAATCTGCAGAGCTACAGCAATGCTTGAACCTGATTCTATATATGTGGCTGATTTTGCTTCACACATTCACCTAGACAGACCAGGCAGCTGCTACCCGGTTGTTGGTCTCACCAAGTGCCACAGGCAGTCCGGAAGCCGTCACCAGCACCAGCTTTGACCAACCAACCAGAGCGAGCTGAACAACAAACGACCACGAATACTGGGACGAGAAGTTCCACCTAACGGCCTTTCTTCTCGTCTGCCCTTGCCTCCCTCGCTCTTTCTCAACCAGAGTCCTCTTTCTCCCCCATCAAATCCAAGTCTAGCTGATACCAACACCCTCTCCAGACCACACTCCTCGCCCTGCTTATCTGTCGAGTTCGTCCTCATAGGTCCTTTCACCATACGGCCGTTGCATGAAGATTCAACTAACAACCGGCGCAGGATCCTCCCATCATGCCTGAGCGCCCGAGCGAATTCCGCCAGCGCGGCGAGACCATCGACGACTGGCGGGACAGATTGCGACGTGTCGACCCTGATGCTGGCGATGATGTTGACGGCTTCTCCAAGCTGATGGCGGAGAGAGAGAGTCGGAAGAAGCTGCTGGCTTTCGCCGGCATTCGCATGAAACCCAGCAGCGACAGGACGCCATTCTGGCGCACTTTCAGGACTTCGTCAAAAAACTCGAGAGGCTTCCAGACGATGTCACTGATGGCCAGATTGAGGAGGCATGCTTCCCTCCTCCCAAGGCGGGCGACTCAGGTCGCTCCAAATGGAAACCCCCTCCGGCGCAACCTGAAGTTATTCATGGGATTCGTCGTGCGCTTTGGTGTGCCCCCCGGTTCCCACGACGCTGCTGTCTCTGACAGCTGCCTCGCCCAGTACCGCGATGTCCTCATGTTCTGGGTTTCGAGGAGCTACCGTCTGTTTTTTGAAACCGATATGACTAAGTAGTCGCAGTATCTCAGACATACCTGGGCTCTTGAGACAGAGAATCTTGAAGTGCTGGTGCCCTCCAGTATTTACCAAACCGTTGTCAAAAGGCCCAGGGGACCCATATCCCAAGGCGTCGAACCTGAATTATCAAGGCCACTGAAAGCATGCTCCTCTATCAGGTCTCACTGACTTGGTTCTTGGCTCCTACAGACTGCCACATTTAAACAGCTTTTCCTGTCGGGGCTTGCGTGTCTCGACGGAGCATAACACAACATTCATGCGTGAAGCAGATGCCGCTCCCCGGTGTCTAGCTTCAAAGAGAGGAACAAGTAGGGAAGGGTGACCAACCTTTCAAACTCAGTAGCCACTTCCCCAGTACCTCAAGTCACGTAAGATATCTAAGCAGGAAGCAAGACGATCTACGTCTTAGACACGTTGTCCCTCTTTTATATCAGTACGTCACACGCCTATCTAACATAGAAACTTTAGAGTTGTCTTCACATGCCGCTGTAGCTCTATTACCCCGCCAGTCTACACGAATACTATCAAAACTACACCCTAAAGCTCTGAAAAGCTCACAGGAACCCTCAAAAGCAATATCGGCCCCTAAAACAGAGCCAAATAGCAAAAGACTGGACGAACAGGGAATCGAACCCTGGACCACTCACATATTGGACGATAGAATCATCCGGTGCTAAGCGAGTATTATACCACTAAACCATTCGCCCACGATGATTTCGCCCGGACTTGAACCGGAGACCTTCAGTGTGTTAGACTGACGTGATAACCAACTACACCACGAAACCATTTGAATTGTTGAAAGGCGTAGCGAAATGTGCATATGTTTCGGTCGGCGACGAGGCCAGAAGTTGTCGTCGAGCGAGGATTGGGTGGTGGGCGCGACGTGGTGGGGTGCATTCCGGCGCGGTGGGTCGGCGAGATGAGAGACCAATCAATCTCGGGCTCACATCACGTTAAGAGAAGGTCGGTTGCGATTCAACTCTAAAACCAAGGTTGTGTCTCCCTCGGTTGCGCTGTGTCGGGCAGTGATGTTCTCTCGCTGCCTGTGGCCGTTATCTCGTCCGGTCATGCCAGTGTGGGGGCACTCGACGGTATCAAGCCGACGGTATCAAGCAGTCTCCCAAACGAATGGCAGGTTGACAGGGACGCGGACAAGGGTGAGACGGCTGGTCGTTGTCGGAGCCCACGGCATCTTGACCCGATGCTGTGATTGTGTCAGCCTCGTATTTACGCCGCCTTTGAGCTCACACGATGGCCGGGGCGGAGTCGAGTCCGGTATATGGCAGTCGATGTGCGGATGATCCCATCACCTGCCTGAAGATCTTGGCTCTATCCGCATTCAGCCAGCCATGGAGTTGAACATACCAAATGACCTGTGGATCTATAGTACGAGATCGGCACAGCCCCAGCCTTGAGCCGCATCCCGCTCGTGGACGTCCAGCTCGGTCGGGTACTCCTGGAACGGCGGTGGCAGCGGAGACACACTGGCTGGTCATTACGAAGCACGTGGCGTACGTGGTGGTACACGACAAGCGGCAGCCTGCCTCCCCGGAATGATTATCCAATAGTCAGGCAATGACAAGCGACTTGGAGGATGAGTCCGGAACCATGGTGATACGCAGAAACCCGTGCCTCATGGGAAAGCGTCTTTCAATCCAGTCCTGGATTGCAAGGCGCGGCGCGATGGGATCACTCAACGAGACCGCGCGGCCGACCCGGCAGTTTCTTGAGTGGCGGTAGCAGGCTCAATCGCTTTCGGGTATCAACTTGACCGCGCGCTTCGGGAACTCAGGTCCCTGATGATTCCGGGCGACTCGGGCCCGACCTTCGCGCGAAAGGAACATCGAGCTCAGACTTTGGAGTGCTCAATATAGCAGCACGGGCCAGTGCGTTCTCTCCAAGGCAGATCAGTTTGTTGGCCGTCCTCAAGTACGCAGGCAAGGCGAAGGCCTGTGATGCGTGCACAGAGCCTGGGGATAAGTCTGCACAATTTAGCGCAAGGTCGATATTGACCACTGGGGATTGCGAGATGAACTAGAGACTAGCTCGTGCGATTGCAGATCCTCCGCATAGAAGCACTGGGAAACCCATGGCAATGCGGCGCAGGCTACACCAGGTTTGGCTCAAAGGACAACGTCGACAGCATAAACACCGAAAGACTCGATATTGGGTGGCACTTGCGGCAATTGCGTTGGCAAAATTTGACCGCGGCAGAATGGTAGAACCGGAGTTTCGACCAAGGACGACAATGACAGCTGTCTGTAGAAGAATGGACGGTTGAAAATCGCATCGACAGATGTTTGCTACGATGAAGCAGAAGTCATCAATAGTCGAAATGAGGTGACCCGGATTTTGGGACCGAGTATTGGGGGCCGAGCATTTAGGGGATCGACGACGAATTGGCGCATTGACTTGGTCAGGGTGGTCAGAGGATTTAGACTTCCTGCCTGAAACTCTGTGGTGCTAATGGTTCAGTCCGTCTCATCTCCGCCACGTGGAAAAGTGAGACGGCGGAGAATTGGCCTGGGCGCCTGTCTCGCAGTAGACATCTCGGCTCTTTGGCGAGTATGGTGTCAGTTTCCACATGGCTGTTCGAGAATAAACGACATCAGCCATGTCGATGGAGATCATATCGAACGAACCAGGGGCGAACCGCTGTCGAAAATCTCTGCCGCTGCAACGACCGAGGCATCAGAGACGGACCAGGGCTCCAGGTGGAGGAACGTTGACAGGCCGTCGCTGGCACTTGAATGGGCCGGGGTCTAGACGCCGTTTGCCAAGTCTGCAACCCGGCAGACCGGTTCCTCGGTTCAAGCAGAAGTTGTTCCTTCGAGGGTAAAGCCAGCAGGCCGGACATGGAGAGCGGGTCAAGGAACAGCAATCTCAGAATCGAGATGTCTTGTTTGGTTGGCAACGGGGTCGATATGCGGGTGATGAGGAGTAAACGAAACCACCTCATCTCAGTAATCCAAAAGCATGGAGAACAATGTCATCCAGCAGCACAGACAGGAGCTCATACCGAGTTGGGGGCCAGAATCCGGCCTGGGTTCCTGGACAAGCCATGGACTTGCAACGTCATGGTGATGGTGATAGGAGGGTTGAAGTTAGGATCTTGCCCAGAAAGGACGCCCAGGCCGAGGAATGGAGTGTCGCAGGCGTCATGGCCTCGGTATCGGGCCGTAGTGATGTGACAGAAAGTTGAAGGGAGTGGACTTTGCGAGAAGCGAGAAGACTGCAGTCGCATCTGCGGCTAGCATTCTGGGGACCCCGGAATCCCACCAGTCGGTTCACAGGTGTAAGGCGCAAGGGAGCCTGTTGTTGAGATGTTGATATCAGGCTATTTGGGAAGGAGAGAAAATTTTCATGACGAGCGCGGGTTGGAGGCAGAAAATGACGAGTTGCGATTGGCGAATTAACGGCGAGTTCAAAGTCTTGGCTTGTTGGTTTGCTCTGGACTGGCCGATTGCTCACCGGGGATAAGGCGGGAGGCGGCTGACCCTCGTCTAGCCGGAAATTTGCGAGTCTTTGCAAGCTGCCTACTTGCTAGAGGTTGAAAGTGACAGGCGGACAGTGACGTACGTGTCTTAGTCTTCGGCTCCGAGTGTCCGCGACAAACTTGGTTCGGTTGCGGGTTATTCGTGGATATACGGGTATCCGCGGTGATGATTCTGACAATTGATTGAGTGTAGATGAAGGATTTGTGGTTGATAGGGGTGGACCTCTTGGCAAACCCCTCATAGAGCGCGTGCGTGTTCGGCAGTGTCCAAGGTGACTTTGGTCGATGAAGTGCATGGAAGCATGCCCCGGGCTGGCATGGACAGGCTGTGTTGGGATACGGTGGTGCATGTGGATCAGAGGCGAGAGAGCATCTCGCAGACTCGCAGGATGGAATAGCTGCAGCACCTTGGTCAGTCCCGTCTGCTGTCGGTGGCTTCCATCCTTACCTAGCTACCTCAGGTAAGGTAGATAGGTACCTCAAGGTTCAGAGCTCGGGGTAGAAAGGAGCGCGAGTTGTTGCATTGTCGGCTGCGAGGCGGTGGTGGAGGAGACGGAGACGGAGAAGGAGGAACAGGTAGCAAGGCCTTAGGTAAGGTACGAATGCATGGCCGATTCCCTGTGCATTGGCCCTGCATCTGCATTCAAGGTGCATTGGCTGGAGTGCGGCTGTGCATTTAGTCCCTGGGAAAGGGATGCAGGAAGCAGGAGAAAATGCGAGCTAAAATGTTTGGTAGACGCAGGATGGAAACTCTGATACGGAGATGCTGGAAGCTGCCGTCAGAGGGAGTCCGTCATGCTCTTGCCAGTGGTTGGACTACCCCGAGTGCGTAGGTGATGCGGGCAGCGGACAGGAAGAAGGTGGAGAGGAGTGTCGTGGAGTGGAGACTTTCACACCCTGCCATGTGCCGATAGCTAGGTACCTTGCCTTAGGTAAGATTCAAGGGCTAGTGGGAAAGAGCAGCCGGGATGCTGTGTCCTCGGCCGAGTGTCAAGTCAGAGACTGAAGAAGGAGCGAATGTGTCCATGGAAGGTGAAGGTATATGGATCCGTAATGTAATCAATCGCCTAGGTAGGGAAGGCACGATTTGACGGGAGGCGTTGATTGCAGGAAGGAGGGAGCTCCCCACTTGGTCAATGACGCAGGGCAGGCGCACTCTGCATCGACCTCGAGTATCTTCGCCGGGAAATAGCTTGCAACGGAATACACGGCTTTGGTCTCTACCTCTTACCTTACGGACGAAAGTGTAGCTTGGGTAGGCAGGTTGCACGAGAGGAAAATGGCCGATGGGACGGCATGGAAAAGAACTGGAAGACTGGGGGGCAGCGTGGCCTGCCGCGGCAAGGGCTTTCAATGGCTGGAAGCCATCGGGACGAACCACGAGGTGAGGCAGTCGTTGGGGTCCACTGTCCACTGCGTCCCATCGCCGCTCCTGCCCTGTCCTGTCTCTCCTGCCCTGTCCATTCTGCCCTGCACCTGCACTTGCACCTGCAGCTGCCACACGCGGAGCCATTATAAAAAAAATAAAAAAAAAAGGCAGGAAAGACTGAGAAACAGAAACACCAGGAGCGCGCTAAAACACAACTCGTCTGCATCCACTGCGACCTGAACTCCACTTTCTCTCCTGTCAAAAGGCTCGAGAGCCAGCACCCCAACACATGAGAGGTCAACCAACTCACTCGTGAGCCCACCGTCCCCTTGGCCGGAGGCACCTTACCACATGGGACGGTTGAGCACCGCTGGAGCTGGTCCACCGGCCATGCAGGAGCGGTGCTCGTGCGTCGCAGCTCTCTGGGTCTCTGGGTAGACGGCAGCCTGACTCGCTGGAAGAGGAGAAGACGCGCCGCGCCGTTCGACAACTCCTCTACATCTCTCCTCCTCAGGGCATCCATAGATTGCACCTCAGACTCATCCAGCGGTTCTTGCGGCTTGCCTTCTCTGGCCATTGACCGTCGCGGCCGAAAGCGACGGGACCGCCCAGGCCGGAGTGCAGAGCACCTCATCCGTTGAACCTGCCCCAAAGACACCAAAACCCCGTCTAAGCGGCATGAGACTCGCCCGGTCAAACGACACTCGCCAGTGACGAGATGCCAGGGTATCTGCACATACACTAGGCCACCTTGACTGGCCAATTGGAACCCAACCTGTCCATCGGGGAGATATCACTGCATCTTGGCTCAACTATCGGACATATAGCGAGGGCAGCATGCCATTTTGGGAAAGAAGGAAGGAAAGAAGCGTGGAGATGGACCCCCGGATCAACATCGACACTACGCACCAACGACGGGACCACATCACCACCTCACCATACCTACCTTATGGTAGGGTAGGCGCACTAGGCAACGGCAGAAACGGGGAACCACCTCACTCTCAAACACCGCCGCCGTCTTCGCAAACCGCCAATCCCCAAATCTCACGTTGTTCCTTTGTGCACACGACAAAGCCCGCTGCCCCAAATAGCTTGGGGCCATTGACGACGTTGGACCTACCGCGCAAGCGTCCGACAGTAGCGTCAGCCTCTCCGTTATGTCAGACAGTCCAGCATCCAAGCTGCGAGACACCTTTCCACTCCTGGTCGCCTCCTGCTTCTGATGATTCTCTCATCGCATCATCTCATCATCCGCCTTCTCCGGCGGACACTGTGCCTTGGGTTTGCTTTGTGAGGTACGGATACCATACACTGTAGAGCGCATCTGTATCCATCGGGCAAGGTACGGACCAGGCTTCCGTGGACCGTGGACCGCCCGGGGATTCTTACATGCCCCTCCCGCCGTCGCTTCCTCGTCTCATGTACTGCGTAGTCTCGTCTCCATCTCGTCCGTCGTCAGCAATAAGATTTTCTCTTCTCGTCTCTTCGTCCAATCCCTCGGCCTGTCACCCGTCGTCGCCCGCCAGTCACATCACCCACATTGCATCACATCGCATCCCATCCCGTCACCTACGCGTACCTACATAGAGACTGCGTATATCGCGTGCATCGCGTGCATCGCACCGCACCCGCACCCGCCCCTCGCCATCTGTTGCCGCCACACGTCGCCTCTCGCCTCTCAGCCCTGACGAGTCGTTTGTTCTTTGGGCTCCTTCCACCAAACAGAACAGCCATTCCTTGCCTTGGCCCTTGTTGCGGTATGTCACCTGGCGGCTGTGTCTTGTAATGCGTGCAACCATCAACACATGCTCTGCCATCAATCAACTCGATGCCTTTTGCTTCATCCCTCCGGCTCGCCTTGCCTGTCCAGAGCCTGAATCCTGGCGCTCCGGCATTGGCATTGAGCTTTCTTTCTTCTCCGTGTTGCTGCTGACTTCATCACTTGATCGTTTTACCTTTACTTTCTCTCTTCCTCCTCCCCCCTCCGCCTGGCCTGCTATCTGTTGCTTTTGCTTTTTCCTACAGTGTCTATTTCGGTCAGCCAATGCAGTCGAGCCCGGCAGCCGGCAAGCGGAAATAACCTTAGCTGACCTCAAGTAAGGTATCGGACCAGATCAACCTCAATCGTCCTGTCTTGTCCCGGGCCTCCAGGACGACAGCCACAGCACCAGCCAACCAACCAACGCATCACTTGCTGGCTTTCTCCGGGATCACCAGTTACTTACATGGACACACCATCGTCTTTGACGACCCCATTGGCGACACTGCACCGCACTGCAGCACTGCAAGCACAAGAAGAAAAAGCACAACCAGGTCCGATCACCTTACAGCAAGACAGAAGTGACGACTGCATTTGACAATCACTGACCTCCCTGCTTCTGCTACCTGACTTCTGCTCGTGACGCCCCCACCCTCCCAGATCCTTCCTTCAGCTGGGTTTATCTTTTGCATTATCCTGACCGTTCAGCCTGGTCGGCGAATATTTTGCCTCTCTCTCACACGCCCCTCCGCCTCCCGTCACCTTACACATACCTACCTACGCAGTAGTAGTGTAGTGTACTTGGACCACGACCTGGGGCAGACCCAGTACGTACCCGTTCAGGCCCGCAAGGTAGGTGCCTTAACTTAGGTACCTTTCCACCTCATGCTTGAGCTGACAGCCCGCCCAGCAGCGGCACGCACCACATCCAAGGCAACCTGCTGCGGCAAAGTCTCTCACCTGCGGTAACCTCACCGGGCAGCCGCTACATTAACCTCTACCTGCTACCGCCAGGCACTCTGGCTACCACCATCAACGTCTCAACTTCAACAGCTCACCCTCACTCACCACAGGGCACCTCGCCTCGCCTATTCACTCGACCCCGACATTGACCTAGCGTCCCCTGCCTACCTGGTACCTGCTTCAGGTACCTACCTTACCTTACGAGAGGCCCTTGCAGACCAGACGACGGGTGGACAAGCCAAACTCGCCTCTTCCTGCTGCACTGTACCAACGGACCTACCGCGCGCTGCCTTAGCCAACTTCCATTGGGTACAGAAGAGGAGAGAGAGCCTTGCCGCGAACTTATGGACTCCATCTCTCTTTTCTGCCTCCCGTCTTCCTCATCTTGACCCTCGATCTTTTCCTCCTCCTCTTCCGTCTTTTCCTCTCTCTTCACGCTACTTACCATCCTGAGCTGCTTGCCTGCCTACCTACCTACCTACCTACCTAGAGACGGTGGTGGTGGTGTTGCTGCTGCTTGGCCGCCCCCATCTTCCATTATTCTTTTTTGGCTTCCACCCAGCTTGCTGCAGCGCTGCACCTTGCACCTTGCACCTGTTCTTGTCCCCCCCGTGCATCTGCATTTGCATCTACATTTTGCTCGTCCCCCGTTCCCCGTCAACCCCCCCTACCCATATCCCAGGCTAACACCCCCCCTCCTTCGTTCCCCACTCTTCCAATCAATTCGGACGGGCCAGACCCAGAACTCCCTGACCCGAGCCCCCGTCCTTCAAACCTCGACCCTCTGCGCTTCAACTACAATTGCATTCGGCCCCCCGCCATCCTCCCTCGTCCACTTCGGGTACCTTGTTGCATCTCCTACTGCTGCCCGCTGCTGTGGTCTGCAAATCGTAAATCGCTCTCCCCCGATTTAGAGAGATTTGCACGGCATTTCCACTTGCTGCCGCCAATTCGTCACCGGCTTCCCTTTCGGACCTCATCAATACTCCGCCAGCCTCTCGCTCTTGCAACTTTTCCCCGCCAATCTATTTAACCTTTGCGACCGCCTTGCCGCATGACGCGCCAATTGCCATTTTGCGAAGGATACCAGCCCGGTGGTCCTTTCTCAACCGAGGCCGACCTGCTGTAAAAGCATCACCAACCGGCGATTTCACTCACTTGCCCAAATCTCGACTGTTTGATCGAACGCACTTCTACCACAAATAGACTTACCCAACCCGCACCGCTGCAAAAAAGCAGTCTCAACCAGCAAACATGTCACGCCACAATAGACACTATCAATCATGGTATGTGATTGATCCCTTTCGAGCTCTCCTCTCGTGGGGAATGCAGACTAATCATCCCATCCAGTCGCGAGCTTCATGTCGTTGTTTTGGGCGCCGGTAAGTTTATGCCAAGAAAACATTCGTCACGTGCTCCTCTCTGACCCTTTTTTTGAAGGAGGTGTTGGCAAGAGTTGTTTAACAGGTGAGCATCCACCCTTCAGCTGGCATTCCTGGTCGAGTTTGATGCTGACAATTCCTCGCAGCCCAATTCGTCCACAATGAGTGGATTGAGAGCTATGATCCTACCATTGAGGACACCTACCGGACACAGCTCCAGGTTGATGTGAGTCGCCGTGTCATTTTAGGCTCGACGAATCACTGACTCGGTCAAACGCAGGGACGGCAGGTTGTCTTGGAAATGTGAGTAGCACTATGCGTCATGAGAGAGCAGCATCTGACAATCCCCGCAGCCTTGACACTGCAGGAACAGAACAGTTTGGTGAGCCAGTCTTCCATCTTACCATATGTCTAATCTAACATGAGAGCAGTGGCCATGAGAGATTTGTACATGAAATCCGGTCAAGGTTTCATCTTGGTCTTCAGCATCACATCATCCTCGTCGATGAATGAGATTGAGATGCTTCGAGAGGAAATCACGCGCATCAAAGACGACGACAACGTGCCTATTGTTATTGTCGGCAACAAGGCTGACTTGGAGGAGCAGCGATCAGTACCCAGACAAAGAGCTTTTGCCTGCTCTCAGATGTGGGATGCCCCATACTATGAGACGAGTGCTAGAACAAGGAGTACGTCACTGTCCCACAATGTGTCGACTGGAAGACTGCTGACCATTTCTCAGCAAACGTTGACGCCGTCTTCATCGACATATGTCGCCAGCTGCTCCTGAAAGACGAGAAGATCCAGGCTCAGGCCATCCACGACGAGGACGACCACGAGAACGAGAAAAACGCCGGCATCATGGGCTTCGCCAAGCGGAAGAATCGCAGACGGAGACGCGCAGATGGCCACCGATGTGTCATCCTCTAAACGAGTGCCGCCTTATCCGAACCGACGCTTTCTAGGCCCGATCAACGGCCATCTTTCCAGCGGGGCCTCTAGCGCGCCAGACTGCTTATCCATGTCACTTTTGATGCATCACGGAGCGCAGCAGCTTCACCACGGTGAACCCGAGGCATTGCTTTTCTATTTTTTGGCGTCAGAAAACACTCGCTTACCACGGCGACTTTTATTTGCGCGCGAGAGAAACGGCTGCCCCTTACTCCCTCGATTTCAAACAGCACACCTTGCACCCATTCCTGTTACATTGAACTATTTCACTTCCGATTTCGACACGGCCTTTTGTACGTTTGACGACTTCATTTCTACACGTCCATTGACTTCATCCAAGCGACGGCATTGGAGGCGGGGCTTTTCCTTTCCAAGCATTGCAGCAGCAAGATTCCAGATCCAGATCCAGAGCGCAGGCGATACTTTTACCACTTGTCGTTTTCATTTCTGGTGCTTTGCATTTGCAAGTTTCTTATTCTTTCATGATGGCACGATTTTTGGACAAAGAACCAGTATCCACATACCTCACTTCTTTTCCTTTTTCTTATTCTGCTTCTTCATCATCATACCTAGGGACAGAGACAAAACAAAACACTGGGGGAACTGGGAGTTTCAAGAACAAACAAAAACAGATTCCAATTGGTACACAGCTCACGGCTGGGCGTTGGGGGGGAAACATTGGTTTTGCGCCGGATACATTTTGTCCTACAGAGAGGTAGTGAGGCCGGCAGCTGTTGCCGGCCACAGCCCTCGGAGGTCTCTGTCGACCTGCCGAGTGCGAGAGCAATTGATGGCATTTCAGGCCTCATTCAAGGTGTAGACTACGAAAAGCGTGGGCTTGACTGTTATACCGAGGAGGCATGTGACTGATGCAACCCTAGCTGGGTGTTGTGGATCGCAAAATGTGACGACGCTCCGGACATCACATCATCTCGGAGCCGAGCGGTGGCCCGGAGGAGATGGACGCATGGGGTAACTAGCGTATCAATCGCCGAAGGGCCCTGGGCCTGGCCAGATTCCGGCATATCCCCATGATGCGCCCTACTTTTTGTTCCTCGATGCTGATCTGACAGCCTTTCGACGTTTCTTTATCCCACATGGGCCGTTCGCCTCCCCCACAACACGGCGCGTCTCGATGCAGAATCGTGTTGTCTAACATGCACACCTTCTGCATTTGGGTTCCTGTTACACTGCATGAAAGCCAAGATGCCAATTGGGAGGTTGGGACGCTGGGTGGACGGGCAGGTTAGGGATGGGGATGTCGTTGGTCGTTGGATCGTAGACTGAGGTGAGGGGCTCTGATGCAAAGGGAAGGAACATCAACGAGATGGATTGATGCGGATATCGAGTTCTATAAAGGTGTGCTGATGCGTGGGAGCCGCGCGAATTGGAGCTGAGGCCGCAGTGAATGCAGACGACCGCACTGCTCAATCTCTGTGGTACGTGATGATGCCTCTGGGGAACTTTGGTCTGATAGAGCGGAGGGTAGGGTGTCTGCGAGTCTCGATTATTAGTGAAGCTGCTGTTGGCCTTTGGGTATTCCAAGTGAATCAGCTGGCAAGAGTGCATGATAGTGAGTGGCCTAGTGACGTTGTGGAGTCTGCGTTTCTCATGGGAGTTGAGTACATGGACTTACACGTACGTTTGCTTGAGTAACTATCGTGCAGCATACATAACAAAACATACCAATTGGCTTCTGTGAGAGTAGGTTTGAAGAGCTCGTTCCTTCCTTATATGCGTGGACCTGCTGCCTTTTCCGTTGCTACGCGCTTGGTGAATACGCATGGCGAGATCGGCTCATGACAGACGACACGGGCCGAGACGAGGGGCATCTGCAAGAGAGTGAGACCACAGTCGCCGGGAATGCGTCATACGCTTTTCAAGTCATCTTCCGTGGCCATTTGTTTGGGCAAGTATAAAGCGGCGCAGATGATGCAAAACCGTTATTTGCATCAAGATGGCAAGCAGTGTGTACACTTAGTCCAGGTTGATCGTTTGGTGGCGGTTGTCAAGAATGCAGTTATGCCATGTTCTGGCACGATCCACGAATGTGGTAAGTTTGCTGGACCATGAGTCGCTGTTCGTCAGTGTCGTCCTGCTTTGTTTCGAGGGTATTCGGGGTTGGTTTGAGAGGAGCCTGGTCGGCGTGACAGGCTTCATATTCTTCTTCTGTTTCGAGCCGAAGAAGAGAATAGAGTTCTCACATTTTGCTGGGATAATAGACTGCAAGGATGCGATCCGTATTTGTCGTCGGTTAAGAAGAGTCAACACGTTGGTTTTAGGGCGGGTTATATGCTGCGTGAGACCAAAGTCTTGACATGTCCGAGGCACATCGAGGCGAAGCGACTGGGAATCTTACTCTGTCTGTAGTTCAGGACATGACAATGAGAGACGGGAACAAAATTCTGGCGATAACAAGTCGGCGTTGAAGTAGCTGAAGTTCCTCGAAAAGCTCGGCTCAAGTTGTCATGTCCTCCAATCTTAGGAAACCTAGCCGCGGTGATAGCACTGTGAACGGTGTGAAGGGGTGGCGAGCTGGCTCGCCTCGGGAGTTGTTGGATTCTCTTTTCTTCGGGCTTCTCTGTTCGTTGACTATTCCAGGTTGTATCCACAATGCAACCGATCGCAGCGAGATGGGAAGCTTGTGATTGAGGTATGGTGGACGGCGACGTCGACGTTCAAGCTGGCTAGTTGCGATGGTGCAAACCATTGCCACATGCATCAAATTGGACTTATTGCAGCCGGGACGACATCCGACTGGATTTGGTTTGGATGATAGATTTTCGAGAAGCGCAACGACATTGGCCTTTTAAGCTTGCCGAGGATGCGTTAGAATACGTGGTCGAGTCGTTATTGAAGCGATATGTGTTAACCGAATCACGAAAGATCGACTTTTCCCAACTAGTTCGGCGGAGACATTTTGTGAATACAGCCCTATTCAGCGTTTTACATAAAACTCAGGGATTTGCTACCAAGTGGGTGTGAAGGACAACGTAACACTACCTACGGTAGAACGCGATGGACACGTCTTTGGACTATCGCCCCACCGGTTATTGATACCATCAGCGCCGGACAAGGACGAAAATTTCCTTCTTGGACTATTTGTTGACCCTTCATAGATGAATCGGTATGCGACGCGTATATCTCAGTCTAACATCCCAGACCGCCGTCGAATGGCACTTGCTCTGACTTCGGAAGGCTTGCGTATTGGGTTGGTGTGGCTTGCGACGATCAACACCAACAGCCATCCTTTTTATGCAACTCTTAGTCTTGAGAAAAGTGTGAGAACTTGTTTGAAGGGAAAATCTACCAGAATGTGTATATAAGTCAAACTCAAGCGTACAGGATGTTGGAGCAGACAGCAACAAGAATGAACGTAGGGCGGGTCGAGTGACTTGGCTGTCTGCAACTTGTTGACTTCATCATGTTGGAAAGACATTTCAACTGTCACGAGTGAAATTCGAAAGATAGCTGCTTCGTCTCTCTTGCCCGTGTATTGGTCATGGTGAATAAACCACGAGCACAATCGTCACAAAGGTCGATCGGCGAGACCAGGCCATCAAGCATGGGCGATGAAGTCTGGATATCTGCCGCAGGCAAGAACCCGAAGAGTGCTGAAATGGTACCCTCGACGATGGATTGGTATGGTCAATTGAAATTTGTGTCAAGGTGCCGCCCGCGATTAAATAAGGCTGGGTGTGTGCTCGGGGGGGCTGGAAACGGAGGTGCCGCGATGAGATGACTCGACGCATCGTATTTAACTACGGGCACTTGCCAGAGAAAGGTCCTGTTTCGGCAGAAAATGAAGTTGTAGTTATCTCCTTTGACGGAGTTGCCCTAGAGATCTACTCTCAATGTGACCATGGATAACACGAGGAGCTCTTAGCACACACAGCGTCGCCCTCTGACCTTCAAGTTAAAGGAGCCTAGTCGCCTTCCAATAACATCTCTATACTTTGGGGATTATACATATGAGTTACCGTTGCTAGCAACTGGAACGTAGTATCTGAATACTAACTATAATGCGGGCGACTAAAGCTTTTATAGCTCCTTCTGGCTGTCTCGCTGAATGCGAGAGAGCAGAGTTCACGATTGCAAAGCCGAGATACCGAACAAAGATTAAAAGGAAGATTCAGGTGAAATCAGAATCTGCGTGCGATGCTAGTTCTTAGAGATGAGACCAGATAGCTAGGACCCCAGTCTCAAGATGACCATAGGGAGGGTATCTTTTCACTATAAAAAGACGTATTATGTGACCTGTAGAATTGTTCCATTTGGCGAGAAATCATTATTAATGAGAACACTGTTGTTATTTTCTTGTCCGTAACGGCTTCCGGCGTATAAATAGAATTATATCTTTTCTTCCAGTGGGATAGCCGAAGCAATGCTCATGTGCTTATTTCAAACGTATGTCTCCAAACCTCCCAACTAAGATTGAAGTTTCTGACCTCTCGATAATGCCAAGCCAAATGGTTCCAAGTCACAGGTGATCTACCTTAGCATTTCTGTCACATCGTGATGAGATTTTTTAGCAACATATGAAGCTGTTTCTAAGTTTTCTGGCTAGGTGCTCATTGTCTTTACGATGGGAAGAACGTCCAACGTTGAGTGGAGATGACCCATAGCAGCAAGCTGGTACGGGTGACTTTCTGAATGCTTGTCAATCTTCTGGATTCTTAACCAGGTAGAAGATAGACATGAATAATGAGGTAGAGACGCAACAGTGTGAAGATTGCCGCTGGTTCAACACAGAGATGTTGAAAGCGTGGTGTTTATGGTCCACGCGGCTCAGCTAGCCAAGTCAGATTGGTGAAGGAAGCATGCCCCCAGAGGATATGAGGATGAAAAGAGTCCATAAGTGCAGATGGATAGATATACGGTCTTCAAGCAACAAAATGGACCATGGCGGTCTGGCAAAGTCGTAGTTGACTCACGGTGTGATCGCGATCCAGCTTCAAGTCCCTGAGGGACTGACGTATTTCACGCGCCAGCTGCTCATCTTATTCATCAACAAGATCCCGAATACTGGTGAGAGAGGTGTGGACAACGAAACTAATGTCGTCTTCCAGGAGCTTCGCTGAGACTGGCATATGTCGAAGATCACTGATGCAGGGGGTCGCACAATTAACTGCTTGTCACAGACACCTCGCGTTGAACTGGGTGTATTTCTCTTGTCGCTCAGTATGGCAACAGGGGCAACTATTACATGTTTATATAAAAATTCAATTCCATTTTGACCAAGGGTTTCGAACAAATTTGCTTAGTTGGCAACCCGGGCTGTAAGTCTGATCGATCCATCTCAAGCCCGAGAGGCCTGCGACAGGCACAGCGGCTAACGTCAGTCCATTTTTTCTAGCTTTGGGACGACAATGAATTTCATGTAATATCCCAGCCAACATCATGTTATTGGGTCCTCACAGACAATCTGACGTTCGGGCTTTGCCTTTGCTTTGTTCTAGCCAACAGCATCAATCTGCCAGGCATTCTGTTCAGATGATGAACCGTAATGGACTACTTCTCCGACGCTTCGAGATGCGCATCCTAGACGCTAGTTTTCACCGTGGTGGATGTATCCTGGGGAAATCCGCAGGAGCCGTGAACCGTTGGCACCCACCCCGAGATGCTATCCAAACAGCACTCTAGGTTACGATGTCATACAGCCTTCAGGCACCATTGCTTCAAACGGGGAGAAATAGATTGACAGAGCTCATTTTACTTCCCAAGATTTCCTCACTTCAGAATGTCGGTTCTTTTCATAGCTATCTTGTTGCTCTCACTGCTGATCCCACACTGAGCACTTACGGCGCCAGGGAACGTATGACCCTCGGCACATTCTGCTTCCGCCAGAGCTCCTCACACAATGCCACCACTAAGCGGTCCCGAGAGTTTCTGGTGTCGAGAAATCTTTCTTGCCTACTATAACTCGTATTTCGCTGGCCACATCGAACCCTGTGGCGCTTTCACGTCGTTGCAGGATACACATCGCCGTCGTCCGGATTCTTCCTCCGCTGCCTGCCACATCACCAATACGTCCAAAATACAATTAACATAACACAGAAGTAATCACAAACAAGATTACATATTTATGTATATTACGTCTACTGTGCACTCATAACTGTGGAATATCAAGATCGAGCTGTAGGGAGGCCGATGGATCATTCAGGTACAGACGAGCACCAGCGTATGACTTCTGTCCTTCCCAACTTTAGTCTAGAGACGGCCGGTCAGCCTGTTTATATAGAATTCATTGACTCACAGCGTGGACTATGCAGTCTCTCCATAGAGATTGCGGCCCTGCCTGCGTAGTCTACTTGCCTCATGTAGCCTCAGCTACGCTAGCTCGTGACTTGATACAAAGTAGGATCCACGTCGCCTCGCTCCCATCTTTGAACACAATCTGGTCTACCTGGTGCTTTGTAGCAGGGCATCATTGATGAATGTACATGAGAAGTCACGCCGGTTCTGTTCTTGAAGCGCTTGCATCGCATCTGTATCTCAGCCCATTCTTGAAATACCCATCGTTGCCAGTTTGCGTCTTCGCTATTCTCATCTTATTTCTCACCAATACTCTGAACCATGTGGTGTCACCAATGGAGAAGGGGAATTGCCATCAACCTTGCCAAGGCCAACCCGACGGAGCAAATTAAAGCACCATGGCACATTCAAGAGGTGAAAGCCACAAAGAACGATCATTGCGGGCAGAAACGTCATGCGTTACTGATGTCTTATAAAGTTACACCAGCACCATGCGTAGACCAAGCCTCATGCTGAAAAGTCCTGACCCGATGTGACCGGTGCTATATTAGACGTTCTAATGCTAATGCGACTTCTCCCACAACGAACAAATCCTCGGGTCGGCTTCTCACTGACCTGACCAAAGACAACCGTTCCGGTATCGAGAACAGCTCCTCAGAGCTTTTGGCCTCTTGTACGACAATTCCTACAGGGCCTCGAGATATCTGTCGGGGTGTATTCATGCCCAACACCAGGACATGGAAGACGATGAATCACGACCGACATGGCCGCCCAAAGCCCACGTTCCTCCGCGCGAGATCACAGCAAAGTCTTTGGACGAGCGTCCAGGAATTGACCCGCACTAGTTGAACGAAGACGCATGTGGCAATGGCATTCCTGAAGATTGTAACATCAAGCTCCAACATGCCATCTTTATACCTTCGAATCATGACGTCCGGACCTCATCTCGTCAGCGCAAGACCCAGCACAGCTAAGCTCAACCCTACCATATGCCTACCGTACTCACCTTTCGAAGGACGACCCCTATTCAAACCTCCGCGATATAAAAGCACAGAGCAGAAGAGCAGCCAGTCCGTCCAAAAACAAGATTGAGTGGTGGGCCACATATTGTGGTGCCCCGATGTTGGGATGGTATCGCTCATCCACCATGACAAGTTGATCCTTCCTAGGTAAAAGTCGAATCGACAACGTCCTCGACAAGAGTAGCTTATCACGGTATTTCCGACAGTCAATCACTTTCTCTGTCAGCCATTGCCGCCTGGCATATATCCTTGGAATATTCCCCGGATGGTCGCAGTTCGGTTGGTAGAACCGTGTGCGCGGGGGAAGATCAGGCATCGCTCCGACGCCCTTGCGAGAAGGCTCGCGTCGCCAGAAATCTCAATACAAGCAGGTGGACAGCTCCAATGCTAACTCCCAAGTGCTTCGCAAAGCGAAGGCTTGAAGTATGTTATCGCAAGTATCACGTATCCCAGAAGGCGCATAGTTCTTGATCAACGTACGCTTTCATTTCATTCCAATCTCATAGCACGCTCTCGCGGCTCTGTCCATCGTCTATAAGCCCACCATCGGCTGCAAAGTCGCCCGTATGCCATGATGTGTATGTATATATATCACCGCTCAATCGCCGTTGCCTCTTCGCACAACACCTTCCATAGTCCGTCCCTAGGTTGATCAAACATTAAACGTCGCTTGCCTCAATGCTCCCCGCCCCATCCGCCGTGCGACGCTCAAATAATGCCAAGAAGAAATAAGGTTGGGTGGTTGGTATGAAAACAAAGAAAAGTTGTCAAAATATGTAAAAACGTAACGGGGTATTGGTTGAAGTAATTGCCCAAACCCGTCAAAATCGACGGGTTCGTCGTAAATAACGCCCTGACTTTCCCTCTCCGGGGAGCGATACGTCGCCACCCAGACATATCGGCCCCGCGGGAACGAGTCTCTCGCTTTTCTCGCCTTCAATTCAGATTGAAATTCTCCGGTTTACATCATCCTGGGCCCGGTCGGTCCTGGTGGGGGTGGCTTGTCATCCTTGCGATTGACGATGCCAACCAACACGCCCACAATCAAACCGATCAGGAGCAGCAATATGGCACAGAGAACTGCGGCGAGGATGGCGAGCTTCTGCTTCTTCTTCTTGCGCGCCTTGGCAACCGGCCCCAGACCGCCCGGGCTGTTACCGTAAGCAGGCATGCCACCCGTCATTGATTGCAAGTACGCCCTCGGCTGCTGTCCATCTTGTCCTTCTGGGTCTGCAATGTGCGGTGCTGCGGGTGCTGGTGCTTGCTGTTGTTGTTGCTGGACTTGCGGCGAAGCTGTGTAAATGCTCTGAGATTGAGCAGGCACCCCACGTTGCTGTCCAACCGCCTGCTGTTGCTGCTGCCCAAGAAGTGCGCTCTCACTCGGGTTTGGCGAAGTTGGGTCCCTCGGCGTACTTGTGCCAGTCGCTCCTGTCCCGGGCCTCGAGGGGTCGTACGGCGGCGGTGGCGGCAGGTTCGGGTTCGCGGCGGACATGCCATCGGGGCTCCACGGGGTCACGGCAGGGGAGTACGGATCGTGCGTCGGGGTCCAGGCCTGCGGTTGTTGTGTGGCGGGCGGGTACTGAGGGTATGCTGTTGTGGGAGCTTGGCGACTGGCAGCCCCGGGCCCTGTCATGGCTGCGGTGTTGTAAGACTGGGAGTAGCGTGCTTGAGGCATGGCGAGCTTGTCGTCTGGGTGGGATGTCGGGGCAGCGGGGCGGTAGGCAGAGTCTTGGGGGTAGGCGGCATTGGCGAGGGAGTCTGATGGGTGGTGATTTTGGCCGCCGGGTGTGTATCCGGAGTCGACGGGATACAGGGCATTGGCGAGGGAGTTTGTGGATTGGCGGTTTTGAGCGCCGCCGCCTGGTGTGTAGGAAGAATCGGCGGGATACATGGCGTTGGAGATGGAGTCTGACTGCTGATGATTGTAGGACATGGTGGGCGAGCTGGGGGTTGGTGATGGTGAGTAAGTGGTGTATGAGAGGTAGCTATGAGATGTCGATTCAGAGATTGAGGTCGAGCTTCTGCGCGGAGAGTTCTCTTTGTCCCAGCTTAGATAGTGCTGGGCGAGCCCCGAAGGCTTAGGCGTGGGATCGCGCCAGACGGAGGCTTTCGATGTGTGCGCGCGTTGAGGTCCTCCCTCAGTAGCCGGCCTTGAGTCAATGCAATGAGTAGCGTAGTTGATGTAGCACAGGAAGCGACCGGAAGTAGGCTCTGATGTATAGTAGAGCAGGTGAGCGATTGGAAGTGTGTAGGAACGCTTCCCCCCTCGGTCGTGTCGCAAATGAGGGAATGAGGTTGAAGGCAGAGGGG
Organism: Colletotrichum aenigma; assembly: GCF_013390185.1. NCBI lineage: Eukaryota > Fungi > Ascomycota > Sordariomycetes > Glomerellales > Glomerellaceae > Colletotrichum > Colletotrichum aenigma. The sequence continues at coordinate 2,368,148 of NW_023500914.1, forward strand.
AGGAGGAGGTTGAGAAGGAGGGAAAGGTAGCGGTTGAGAATGAGGGACGAGAGAAAGAGGGAAGGAGGCGCAAGGAAGGGGTCACCCGGGCTGCGGCAGCAGCAACGGCAGCGGCAGAGCGAGCCCACACTTCCAGGTTCAGATTGACAGCCCGGGACAGTCCAGTCAGGATGGATGGATGCAACCAGCACCCAAAATGCACCATCAATCAGCTCTTTCCCTTTCCCTCCCAGTCCCGTCCCCTCTAAGGCTAAGGCAGTTCACTGCAACCAAGTGGGCTCTGCTACCTTGCCTTACCACGCTGCTCGGCGGCCTTGCACTTAATTCTCCTCCCGTCCACCATCACCAGCCTGCCGCCCTTCGCCCTTTTCGGCCGTTTCCCCTTCTTTAGACTCTTCTCGTGTGTGCTCGAGCTTCCCAGGACGTGGCAGGGCAGGGCAGGGCACCCGGCATTGATTGACTCTTCAACTCCTCAGTGTGGCATGCAACGACGCCGCCGCTTGCGACACGATGGTTGCGTCGAGCCACTCACGGCTACGATCTGTCTACTGCGGTACTGTACGCGACTGCTTCAGCCATCAGCCTGCCGCTGACATCGTCCTTCTTAACGCCTCTTATTCCCGCACCTCGACCTTGCCTCACCTTCCTACTCGAGAAGTCCCCCCTCCTCACAGACGAACCAACTGTCTGCTCAGGTCGCAGAGACCGGATGATAGGTGGGCGACAGGTTTCAAGACCACCCGATGACACTGATTGACAGCTTCTGGTTCGGCCGTTTTTCCAAGGTCCAATTATTCAACTATTCCTCCCCCTTTCAATAACGACTCCCACACAGCAGACTCTTTTTTCTCTCTTCACTTTCGCTCTCGCCTCCCAAAGTCCCAGTTGCTTGCTTCTCCGTCTTATCCAGACGCCGGAGCAGACAGCGGGCCACCCCTGTCAGAAAACCTGCCCCATTTCTATTGCGAAAGGCGATGGCGAACCGGGGGGGACCACCGATGCAGGTACCCTTGCAATGGAGGGCCACATCTGCGCCTTGAAAGGGGGTGTCGAGGGGCGGAGGGTGACTGGGGACGGCAGACGGAGTCTAGCGACACTGATTTGACCAAAGAAAAAAAGAAGACTCCAACAAGACTGCAAGTCTGGCTCCCGGGGGGCCGCCATCCCCCACGCCACGCTACCGATGCCCTTCTTCATACCACGCGCAGAGAGGGGCTGTGTTCCCACGACCGCGTCCCCTGGCGAGAGCGATTACCCAGGCTGGCACGCCATGCCCGGCAGACCGAAACTGGGCAGCCGAGAAGCGGAAAAGCCAAGAGCGCAGCGCAAAAACCCACGATATCAACAGACTTTGAACAGTGAACACGAAGAGCACGCTGAAGATAAACTACGCCAAGGCATCGGCAACTCAAATTTTCGCCGGTGAAATTGAGAAAGAGCAAACCACCACCTTCCCACCCTTCCGCATCCGTCCTAGCGCCCTCACCATCACCCGCGCATCACAACTTCCCCTCGCCTCGGCCTCATTTACAATCTGCAATCTTGGATCGTCAATCTCTATCCGTAAAAAAGCATAAGCCCACGACTCATTCCATCCTCCACCGGTAAGCAAGGCTACACGGCCTCCCCCCTCAATGACCTCACTTCAATCTAGTCTTTCAGCCTCAATCCTGAAAGGATAAATCAAAACTTACTCGCACTCTCGTACTCTCACCGGCCTGACCGGCTCACCTCTTCCGAGTCATCACCAGAGAACGGCACTCGTTCAATGCCAGCGGGCCGGCCACACATCTTCCCCGGTTTCTATCTTTGTCCAAAAAGGAACCCACAAAACGCACATTCCCTGGATGTTCACTTCTTTTTCTTTGCAAATTTCCTCTAAAACAGCGTAAACAACACTCTAGACACGTGTTGTCCACCCCTTCGCTAACCAACAGCTATCGTCGCATAGAAATTGTGCCTCCAATCAATATGAAATCGACCGCAACGCGCCAATCACCACCAACCAATGCCCCCAAAATACCGCGCACTCAATCCAAACTCACGGCCAAATTCCCTTCCTCGGAGCGCCGAAGCTTCATTTATGGAGATCGGGTGGCTCCCTGCTCCATCTATATCCTTTTCACTAAAACCGCCGCCCTAACGAGGAAGTTTAGAACAGAAAAGCACAAACCCTTAACCCACCCAACGGAGATGTCAAGGAAGTTCCAGACCTGCTGCTGCACCCGTTCATTCTCTCTCTCCATGGATCCGTCCAGTAGTCGAAGAAATCTAGACGGGGGATTGCCGGCCCTGCGACGCTAAAACTTTTTGGTACCGTCCAGTTGCAAGCGAACAATCCATCCTTCCCGAGCGGAGAAAAGAACCAACCTGAACCCACCACGAGGAGTGAACATGCCGTTCGTGCCTTTTTCTCCTTGGTTCCGCGAGATTAAATTCAAAGAAATCGCCTCCGGCGGCGATCCCCGACGACGATCCTGTCTGATGGGGAGCCGTATGGATACCATCCCACCGCTGGGGCCATTTCGTGACCAACATGCACAAACAGCGAGAAAAAATGTCTGATGAGAATGACGTCTGGTCCGAAGTATATCCCTCTGCGCGAACAAACAATGACAATGGGGACCGTATTGCGTGCATTTTGAGAACAATTCATGGCAGCGTCACGGCAAGGTATGGGGAACGAGTCAAAATGTTGTCATCAGACCGGATTATGTCTTGATTGATATCAATGGTATCTGCACAGCTCCTCGACTTCTCCAAAAAGTCTCAACGCCCTCGCTGACTGGCTTCCTACTCGTACACAACGAAGACGCTACGCGTGCTGATATCCTCCTCCTCCTCCTCCACTTCCAAAGCTATAGAAAAATAGAAAAAAAGGGCCACACTACTTCTTTTTTAATACAGGATGATCGGGGGGCGCCGGCGTGCCTACATTCCATCCTTTTGCTGCTCGGGTTTGGCAGCTCATCACCTCATTAAGCGTCACTATGTACATGTTTTGGTTTACCCCTCGGCACGCCGTCGACGACCTTCATCATACTGAACACCGTCCCCCATCCTCACGTGGCGCGAATTCAGCTCCCTTCTGCGGCGACAACACCGGATGAGGTGCTGTTCGTCGCCGTCATCGTCGTTGGCGTCGTGGTGTTTCCGGGGACGTTGACAAGGAAGTGGACAAGGTCTACCGAATTACCTCCGCCGAGCGTCACATTCAATGCCTGGCTGAAGGCGACGCCTCCGTTCGATGTCCGACTGCCTGTGCCTGCCTGCGTGAAGAACCGCTGGAGCACCGTCTGCGCTGTCGTCGCGGCCATCAGGTTCTGCCTCTCGAGAATAAGCAGCACGGCGACTCTCGCAAAGTCAAGAGTCTCTTCCGTGACGCTGAACGTAGGCGTGGGCGACGGCGATGGAGATACAGGTACCGAGGGAACCAGAGGCCCCTGTGTCGATGTTGTCGTCGGTGGCGTTGAAGTTGTCGTCGGCGGCACCGAGGTTGCCGGCGGAATTGTAGGCATCGTGGCTGGAGCCGTCGAGCTCGAGCTGATTGTCGTCGGCGTGGGCATCATAGGGATAGTAGCCCACATGGTCGAGCTGGAGGCGTGGATCGTCGTGACGCGGAATGGGCCTGAGAGGGTCGTGAACCCGCCAACAATGTCGCCAGAGGGACCAATAACGGCACCAGTCTCGATAAAGTTGAAGGTAATCGTCGTCGCCTGCCCAGGAAGAAGCGTGATGATTTGGATCGGTATGTTGTCAGCGTTGACGCCCACGTTGGCAACCACCTCTTGCGAGTTGGTGGTGCCTTGGCGAGTTGAGCGCCCATCAAAGGTAACAAGCGAGTTTTGCGCAATGCAAGAGAGGCTCTCCGTGTTGAACTTTGCCAGAATGTCGGTTCCGTCCAAGGTGACGGTGAAATTGGTCTGAGCCTGCTGAAGGAGGCGGGGTATCGCCTGGCCGAGGGTGACATTATTGAAATTAGATGAGGTGCCGGTGATAGTGGTGGTGGTGCATCCGGTTGCGCCGGCCACGGAACAAGTCTGACCGGTAAATCCATTCGTGCAAATGCATGAGCAGACATTCTGCGAAATGACATTCGTACCGCCGTTCTCACACTTGAGCTGGTTCTGGCATTGACCCAGAGCCGGCTCAGTAGTGGGAGTGCTGCCTGTCCTGTTCTTCCGAAAGACGAAGAACTCGAGAGGAACGATGATGGCAGCGGCGATGATACCCAAAACAATGACAACAATCAAAATAAAGGCCCAGAGTGGTAGGCCGCAACACCTTCTCTTACGTTTGACGGAGCCCTCATCGCTGTTGGACTCTAACCTTGCCAAGGGAGATGATCTGGCTGCCATGGCGCGTGTCATGGGTTGTACTGGCGTACCGCCACGGCTTCCTGGTGCAAGAGGCCATGATCCATGAGAGTTACGCCTGAACCAGCTGCCGCGCTGGGGAGGATTAGGAGTTGTTGCTGGAGGAGGAAACGCAGCCAACATGTCAGAGAGTCCTGACTGATGTTTTTCAGCAGCTGGTTGACGACGTTAGCGGATGACTATGGAAAAAAAACTTCATTTCACTCACCTGACATGTTTGCCATTTGGTGCTCCCCCTCACGCCCAAACGCCTTCTCATCCGGCCATTCTCCGTCCATGTCAAATCTGCTTGCAGGCCGGCGTCCTCGGTCAATAAGCGCGGCTAAGCGAGTTGCGCGTTTGATCAAGTCTGGCAAACTGGTCATACTGCCTCTGGACTCCATCTCTCTGACAGAGTTCATGTCTAGGCCCAACTTTGGCGGGCGACGAATCGCCGATAGGCGGTTGTACGGCCGTGGCTCGGGTGTGACTTTTCTCATTTCCTCCGGGTTTGTTGAACTGGCAGCAGCAAACGCTCCCAGCATGGCATCAGCTGTCACTGAAGGCATGGTTGCCGTAGCTGCCATCGTGGGCACCGTTCCTGAGGAACTGGACCCCTCAAGATAGCCTGTGCCGTTGTCGAAGGGGCTGTGCGGGAGCTGGTTCTGGAGAGGTGATGGTGTTGGTCTGAATGCTTCCTGCGGTAACGGGTCGCCGCCGCTCGGAGCTCGGTTCATTACGATTGATGGTTTTTGCATCTTACCAACACTCGCGCTCCTGACGAGCTTGCTTTCGTCACCTTCGCCATACTGCGCCGTGCTTGCTCTGCTGTTGTCCTCGTCTTCCTCCGTGGAGTACGCATCATCCTCGTAAAATTCATCGGGGTATCCTGGGCTGAATCCTGGCGATTGACTGCCCCAACTCTCTGGCATAGCGGCGCTAGAAGCAAATGAGGTATGCGACCTCGACCTTGGGCTCTCTTCGGGAATCGGAGAAACAAATGAAGCATTGGAATAGAAGGACGAATCACCTCGTCGAGACGACGGAGGAGGTCCGAGGGTGACGCTCCGTCTCGGCAGAGCGGCGGGAGGAGGTGGCGGGATCGGAGCGGGAGGAATGGTCGATGGCAATGGGAAATCCGGAATCGATCCTACGGAAGACATTGACGACTGCGTATGTCTCGATGACGGGGTGAGTGGTGCGGACGAGGGATCTTGGCTCAGCGTCGATTCTCGTCCGATCTGGGGGGTGTACTGAAATACGGGAGTGTGTTCTTGCACTCGGGAGCTGTCCAGAATCGAAGGGACCCTACTTGGGCGAGGTGGGCGTTGCGGTGGTGGTCCCCTTCCTGGGGGAGGTCGGTACGGCTCGGCTTCGGGGGATGGGGACGGGATGGGTCCGGGCAGCGGCCATTGGGGGATTTGCGTAGGCCGCGAGATGGCCATGCCGATGCCGCCATCTTTGTTCTGTAGCGCGGCCGGAGGTAATGGTCTCGGGATTCGTGACGGTGCGGGATCGGGGTTCTGGCGGCTCGGCGGTGGTGAGACATCCGTGGGGCTGTCCAAGTCCTCTTCCATTATCGGGAATCGTGTTGCGGACGGCGGTGCGTACTGGTCCCTCGGAAATCCGGCTTGAGCCCGCTCTCGCGCCCGCTTGACGGATCCTGCAATAGGTGGTCGATCCATATCTTTTCCATATTGGGGTTGACTCATTTAGTACTCGTGAATTCGGTCCAGCGACATCAGAGTCTCCTTTTCCTGCCTCTCTGCTTTTTCTTTTCCGTTTCAAGGTACCTGCGCGTCCAGACACGACAATTAAACCATTCGCCCTGCGGTATCACCTGGGTGCAGATTCTACGACAGTGATTGCTGCGGGTCTCCGATAGTTGGCTGATGCGGCGGCGCTTTCGAAATTGCCCGACGACTAGTTGCTCGTATAAGCTCGAATGACAGCGTGGTTTGCTGTAGGTGCTCGACGCAGTTTCGCGGACAGAAACGACTGGCGGGTGGGTATATCAAACGAAGGTCGCTCAACTCTATTGCGAGGCGGTGTAACTGCGCGAGATTGAAAACAGGAACCAGGCCTATTAAAACGAGAATCGAAGTCTAGACGATGGCGAAATGCGATCGGAGGGGTGGCGAATGAAGAAAGGAAAGGCGGCGAAGGAATGAACTGCGTCCGCGGGTGCGGCAGCAGGGAAAGAGAATGTTAGATGAATTAATTAGGGTAGTAGGGAATGAAAAACGAGGCTCCGACGATCTATCGTGGGAAAGTCCAGGTCAGCACTGGAGAGTGTGAAGGGTTTGAGAGACAGAACAGAACAGAAAGAAGAGGCGAGGAGTGAGGCAAGGCAGGCAAGCAAGGCAGCATGTACTGTCTGTCTGCACAACGCCGCGTGAGAGACTCTGCCACTCTTGCCCAGGTGCAGAAGCAGGAGGTTCCCGGCGGTTCGGGAGGGTCGCTTCAGGTCGGCCACACCCCCCAAAGCAGGGAATACCTGAACAGCCGGGCCACGGGTAGGGGGAGTCCCAAAGGGGATCACGTACAGTTGGTGTTTCGAGACTTTGCTTTTGTCCAACGTGATTCGCCCGCCTGGGAGAATTTGTCGTCGTTGTCGTTGCTCTGAACAGCGATGCTGGACGGCGACAGTCGACAACAGACACAGGATGATGGATGGCTGGAAGATGATGGCATCGACGTCTGAAGCGCGCGCAGGAGTGCTGGCTACGATGGTCGGCGAAGCGGCACGACGTGAGTGTCTGTCTGCACGACTTGACAAGAGAAATCAGGTGGGTGAGACGGGCGCGGATGGGTGCACGACACACACTGGGTCTTGCGGTGCTGGCGGGAGGGACTGAGAGTGTTTCAGACGGGCGGAACGGGCAGGGTGTGTCCGGCGTCGGGGAGGCAGCACCTCTCTGGGGGAACCTTGTGACTGACGTCTGAAGATTTGAAGATCAAGAGACAATCAGGCGAAGAAGAAGGCCCGTGGTGGATTCGATGGGTGATATGATGTGCGAACTGACAGGTGAGGCCGCGTGGGGAGGTCGATGGATTGTTTGGAACCCGTAGAGAACAAGATGAGAGAGCCCGAGGCAGCGGCAGCAAATGAAAATGACGCGGGATCGAGTTGTTTCCTCTTCTTCTCCTGTCCGAGACGGAGGGATGGCAGTTGGGTTAAGAGAAGGGTCGGCTTTGTCTTCAAGACAAGGCGGTAGCGGTTTATTTTTTGCTGAAATTCCCGAGCTGGCAGCGGGAGAAGCAAGCAAAGGCCAAGAGGTGTCGACCGAGGACGACTGAACAGCAAGAAAAAGAAAGTCGAGAAGTGAAAAAAGCTGGGTTCCGGTGTGTGTGAGTGCGTGTGCGTAGGGTGTCCCGGGTCTGTGGGTGTTGTGCGAGAGTGGTATCCGTAGGCGACGACGACACACGGAGATGGGCTATCGGGGATCTGTCGAGGGACTTGGACAGGGCGATCTCACAGTGTTACAGCAACGACAGGTGGGATGTTGGTCGACTCGACGACTGTGCGGACGGGACGACGAGGAGTGTCGTTGGTTGTCTGTCGTTCGTGCTCGTTCGCTCGCAAGCGGCGGCGTGCAAATGTCGAGGAGGAGGGACGGGGAGGTGGCAGAAGAAGACGGGACAGGACTCGACGGGGAGAGGTCGAAAGAGGAGTCGAGACGGGACAAGAGGGGATGAGAGGGATCCCCCGGAGTCAAAAAGAGGAAGGGCTGGCCAGGTGCCAGAGCCAGAAGAGGCTTGGAGTGTTCGGGGGGCTCTGGATTGGATCGAATGGGTCTATCGACGACGGGGGTGCGCTTCAATATTGGGGTGTGGTCTGGCCTGAGTGACAGCCCATTTGTCCGTTGATGGCGAGCAGGACAAGCACACAGCTCCACCGGGGGTAATCAGGGATGCGTAGTTTTGGAGTCAGTCTTGTCCTTTTTGCAGTGCTCCTGTCAGTCTATCTGTACGCCGTACACAGGCAGGTACGAGGAAAAGAATGATACGCCGAGACTTCAAGATGCGCTGCTATCTAAAATCGAGATACGGGTACGTGCCCATGGCCTGGGACGGGATTGCGCAAACGACAACCCCAACTCAATCAAAGAATGGAGCCGCAACAGTGAAATGAAAGACCTGGCCGGTGGGGGGGGGAGGGGTGTTGGTCATGTCACCAACGAGACGGTTCCCGAGAGAGAGTCACGTCAAGATCCAACAAGAGCGCAAACGCAGAGGCCGTTGAGAAGTCTCAGTCATCATCTCTATCTACGAATGCCTAGGTAGACTCTGTCTGGCAATGGCAAGTGTGAGGCGTCGTTCAATTCAATAGTCAGGCACGCTTTTTGCAGGGCACTTGGCAATATGGAGGCGGCTATTTCGAAAGGAGGAAGAGCATGTGTGACGGGTTGCCCCTGGCTGCAATTGCAATTGCGCCTGCTCTCGCTGCAATTTTTAGGAGGTCGAGCACCCAAAGTGGCAGATGGAAGGAAAGCACGGCTCACCAAGGGGACTGTGGCTTCCATTGGCTGCACTTCGCGTGCCAGGGGGCAGGGGGCGCTCCTTCTTAGCTCCAACGCTTCAACGCTCCTGCCCCGCCTGGGGGGTCACTCTCCGTCACGCCCCTGTCTCCCAGAGTCTCGAGGTGGGGCCAGAGAGAGCACAGCGGGCCAATGACGAGCCCAAAACGTTTAAGCGGAAACACTAGCGCAGGCACACACCTTCGCGACCCCTTCAACCCCTGCACTTGCGGTCCAGATGGCCCGATCTGGGGGGTCCTTCTCTGCTCCACTGATTGCTGACGGGACTTGGGTGAGGGTCTGCGATGATTCTGCGAACACTCAACCGCGTCCAACAGAGCAAGGAGTCGTCGTCGACAACGACACCATTTGGCAAAATACCCACTGGTTGCAAAGACCAGGAGCAGAGACGCGACAGGGGATTCGCCCGGATAAGAAACCTCCCCGGCGTCCGCTTCCCACCATTCAACCCATCTGCTACGAGCTTCCGTACGGATGATTCTCTTCCTGCAAGCAAGCTGCGGCATGCCCAGAACCGAAGCCACCAGGAAGTCAGACTGACAGAGTATCCGTACAGCCTGAAGTCTTGGATGCCCTCCTCGCCTGCCGTCGTCGCGTCTTAGGTTTTCTCTTCTCTGTGCTTGCTTAGCGTTCTCTGCACCTGTCAGAGCTGCCGGAGGTGCGTTGGTGTGCAGCGGCCAAAAAAAAAAAGGAAATGCCAGTCTGCAACAACCCAATTTTGGAAAGAGACCAAGAGGAAAAAGGCAAAAGAAAACCATCAGCCAAACTGCGACACCCAAGTTGCCATCATCACCGCGCGCGCTTCCCCAGACTCAGACATTGACCGCACCGTTCATCCTGGATGTCTCTGATCCGTCCGTTGAAGGGACCATGGAGGGGGCCACCGCAGCCAACCAGCCATGCGGCCCGCCAACCAGCACCGGCCGTCCATTGCGTAACGACGACGGCCACTTACAACAGTACCGGAAACAACACCTCACACCAGCACGCACCACCGCAGCAATCACATCCCGACCTCTGCTGTGCCGAATGGCGCCTTCCACGTCAAGACGGGACGAATTGAAACGTCTCGTTCCTTGAGCTGATGTCTGCCACAAAAAAATGAGAGGAAAATACCCCGAAGACATATGCCCCGTCCCTCTCCCGCCTTCAAACTCGACACGCCAGTCGGCAAGCCTCCGAGGCATTTGATCAACTCCGCCCTCAGTTGCAGATAGAGACTGCTGTCTAATTCGCGAGTCTTGGTCGACAATTGGCTGCACGATGCAGGCTCGCTCGCCGCGCAACACGATGACCGGCCAATACGAACATCACCGTCCGGATCCAAGCGAGCGCAAGAGGCGGAAGAATGGGAATTCATTGTTGCATCTCGCCCTGCCATTGTGACTCGTCGCCTCGGATCCCTTCAACCCCAGCGGCAGAACGCTGATCGGCATTACCTTAAAGGCATTTGAGCGGGGGTCTGCCTGCGGTGTGCAGAATCCAGAGTTCCTGTAATCATCCCTCCTGCAGGAACACCATGGAAAACCAGGAACACCTCGACGCGCACCAGTCACTTTGCGACATCTCTGCGCGTCCGTTCAGGGTGCCCAATGTTGCGCTTCCTCCTTGGCCCGAGATGCACAGCAAACTGACGGCCTTGCTCATCACCTGCATTCTTTAACGCAAGCCGGACAAATCGAGATAGCCCTCGTCACTGGGCCGCTCCACCCAACCAGCAACAAGCCCCAAGACGGGCGCAAGCCGTGAGGGGGCACAGCGGGTTGGCAGGCCACGCGGGAACCACTACGAACAAGGTGCCCACCGTCCACCACCACCACCTACTTCCTACATACATCCACCGTCAACTGTCCACCGCAGATGCGGCGGATGCGTTTGCAGATGCGCCTTTTTGTTCTGCAGACTGCTCGCCGAGTTCTAGACGCGTTTCAGCTGCCAGATGCATGCTGCACGCATGGAACAGGGCCAAAGGGGCCACACCCTCTGCAGAAGGCGTCCCGCTACTTCGGCATCTATATCCGTCACAATTGGCTGTGTCAGGCGCAACTCCTACAAGAATGCACCCTGCCACGTGGTCCCTTTTCTTGACCTTCAACAATGACAGTTGTTGAATCCGTGGCTCGCTCGACAATCTGATGGTACAAAGACGCCCTTGGGTAGATCCGTCGATGCCACCGTAGATTGGCCAATTTTCAGCTGGAAGCTCTGACAACTTCATGATCTCCCCTCGAATCCCTCGTGCAATGAATGGCTCTCGGGCGGCTGCTTGATACTGAGGTAAGGCTCCCGCTGCATGGGCAAAGCTTCAGTCTGCTCAGGATGGCATTGTCCAGACAAATCGCTCAGCATGGACTGAGCTCAAGGGTCCATGCCCTGTCCCAGAAGCCACCGCGGCTTCTTCGACTCGACAGATTTTTGCTTTGCATAACCGCAGCAGCAGACAAAACTCAATGACACGAATGACTGTTTTTCGCCTTCTCGTCTCCGCACAATTTGTATTGCCGTCTTCGCCATCCACACGTGGACCTTGGGACGAAACGAAACAATGCGCCGACGGCTACGCGGGTCTGCCGTCTTCCAGAGCAACAAATCTTGAGCGTGCATTCGCCCGGTTTGCAGGCCAAGGTGATCCGTTCACCGATTTTGACCTGATCCTCGGTCGTGTTTATCTGCCCACGGCACGTCATCTCCGAGCCAAAGTGTCAGGGACGAACTACGGCTTGGTTAGTACTACCAAGTACAAGCTATCTGCTGTGGCAATATTGAAGGCGTGCCGCGGCGCCATATGAGGATTTGAGTTTGGCGGTTCATTCTAAGCTAATTTGCGAGCTCTGCTCTCATTGGCAACGCGCTAGCTCCCGCAGACTCTCATCAACGTCAAACCCTCGGCCCCACGGCGCCATCTAGCCTCCGGTGTGGAGGCGTTCACCAAATTTTGGGTCTGGACATTTCGTGGTGGACAAGCATCATCTATCCGTGACGCAACACACAGATCCCAAGAAGTGCTCCGCCTGCCAATCCAATGACTGGCGTGCCTAGGATTGTGACGACAAGGCCCGATTATCTGGGCGACTATGTAGAACACTCAAAGTCGATCATGTTTGCTGTTTCCTTAATTTAGGAGAACCCTTCATTTGACGTAAGGACATTCGCGAAGCCTTGTGCGACGAACATCTATTCCGGTTTCCGGACTAGTGGGCGAGCAGGGCATCCACTTTCCGGCCCGAGATATCGTCAACATCCTCGCCGAACATTCCGGCGGGGCGTCGATCTTGCCAAAGGATCAAGGTACCGGGAGTGGGCTGAAAGTCTGAATATCCAATTGGCTTAAGTTGACTTTGAGCGCAGGTGATCATTTCCAACCACAAAGTCTATCAAAGAAGGTGTCGTGGGTGTCTTGAAAAGCTATCGCTTGTGTCTGCCAACACGCCGCGTGTAAAGCGCGATATCCAGACGCTCTTGATGCGAAACAGTGTACCACTGCAATGAAGGGGTCGTGAGGATCAACCTTCTTGGCGTATGACCTTCCGCATACGACATGCTCGGAAATTGCCTTTAAAAGGGCTTGTTTAAGTCCTTCCCTCGCGTGGGGCTTGCTGTTGAGCTTTATACAACAAGGCAGTCCTTGCACATGTCCGAGAAATATAGTGGAAGAATGCGTACAGCAAATTCACGCAGCTTCAGATAGATACTTTGGAGATGAGCTGGCAAACTATTGTCAATTGACTATCTTTTCTCTATTCGCCGAGAAGACATTTTCAGCGCGGATTTCGACTAGGTTTTATTGGCAATTGGCTTCCCACTTGTCCTGATCATTCAGTCAAGACATTCCTGTGCGACGCTTTGAAGTGGTATGTTCATGACTTGTTCGATCCGACGCTTCGACTCATAGAAACCGCACAGGCTGCTACTTGTCCTTGAAGTTACCTAGTATTGAGAAGTTTTTATATTTTGTTTGGTCGAAGTCCTCATAGCATACCAGCCAGCGTTTAGGATGATACAGTATCGCCGCTTGAGGACGGCCCGGAAGTGTCTGGATATGGCATCAAACACATAGGTTGGTTAAGTCGAGATCACGAATACGGTCACTAGACCTCGACCACCTATGCCACCGCTCTGAGTATATATGCACCAAGTGGTGCTGTGATAGGGGTTGGAGGGAGACGCGAAATCTACGGCCTCCTTCAATATCGAGAGACTCATATCAAGTATGTCGTCGAGGACAACAGCCGTGAAATAGCGGCAGGGACTCAATCTTGCGCGACGCGACAATCACAAGAGCACAGCCGCTCCGGCTGTAAGACCTTGACTACGCCAGCTCGGACGCTCACGCTTGGTTGAAGCATCAACAGACGACCACGGGCTTAGGCCACGCAGGCAACCTGGCTTGAAAGTCTGGGGATGTTTGACGATGCTTGATCCGTCCGCCCGGCTTATCAGACTTCTCTGAACAACTATCTTGGCGTGTAGGTTTTGCGTTGGCAAAAGGTTGACGTGAACTCTGGGGTGCAGAAGGTTCGGCCGGTGCTTGGGATACCAAAGTGGCGGAAGCTTCGTGGAAGCTATCGTCACTATCAATCCTCAGATGCTATACTCTGCCTGCAGAGTCTAGGTTCTGCGGAAGAAGCGTTGGCGGTCATGTCCGGACGAGGCGAGGTCGTCGGACCGAGTCAGTTGCGGGAGCAAACTGTGATTGGATTTTATTGTGTGTCAGAACCATGACGGGGAGCGAACGGGTCTTCTCGACGAGGCAATATGGCAGATGAAAGTCACCAAAAGAGAGTTGCCAGCTCTAGGCTCGGAGGACCATTGCCTTCTATGTGGTTCATTGCGTTTGCTACTCGATGCTGTCTACATATCTGGGTTACTTCCGCCGGGAGGCATAGGTTTTCATCTGGCAAAGACATCCGTGAAAGCTGAGTACCCAGGGGCAGAAAAGAGTGCTAGATACAAGTATATCGCCGCTTCCTGAACAGTATGTCCGATACCTAGGTCTAGAGAAAGGAGAATGATGCCATCGCAGAGTTTGTTTCGTCAACAACAGGATATGAAGTTCAGTGTAGAAAGCTAGGTTAGTGATTTCTGCCTGACAGCTCCAAAGTCAACTGAATCCTACCACATCTTGGCCTTTGTCGCTTGATTTTGATGGAAGTTGGCACTGCCTCCGTCTTGACCAAGGCTGCTGGCAGTTGAGCGCCTTCATCGCCACATTACTGAGGGCCCAGCTCCCCGTATCTCAGCCACGTCCCACCAGCACAACCGCCACAAAAAGAAGCATAAGCATAAAGACGGATAATATCCCACGTGGCGCTGTCCACAGATACTCTTCCCTTCGGTCTTCACCGAGAGAGAGTGCATAAGTGACTGACACGACGTAGGAACGGGTCCTTTGTCCTTTCATTAACAAGACACTCTCATAAAACCGAGCTGGTTTCTCATTATTTTTGTGCATTATTCCAGAAGCCCCCCGCGCCGACGACGACGATGGCGGCGGCCACGAGCGGCACGGGAGACGGGGAAAGGGAAATAACGTGTCCAGACTTCCGGGAATTGCCAAACGTCGCAGAGCGCCCGCTCAGAGTCTCGGGACACGGGACGAGAGGTTGTCAAGATGGATACCTACGCCCGCATGCCATTCGCTTGCGGCTATGCTACGCGGCCATACCTTGTGGTGAGGTACGCCAGCATCGCTGCATCAGAGGATGGACCCTTTTTTCCTCGTCTCTTTCTCTATTTTTCCGTTGTATGGGCAAAGTGGATTCGCTCGTGTGTTATGTGTGTTCTCTGCGTGGCTGTATCACGATGATGATACGGCGACGAGGGTTTCAGACCTGACGAAACCACCCCTTACACGGTGTTGGCCGAGCGGAGCGATTGACAGGACTGCACGGCACTGCGGACTGTAGTTGGGGCTCTCTACTGACTTCTGTGCTGCTTACTCGGAGTCGTTCAGCTGCTCGTCTGTGTACGGTGCTCCTTGCCTCCTTGCCTCCTCGCGCTTCTCGTCGACTCGGTACCGTCGACGCAGTTACACGCCGTCGACGTCATAGCATGTCAAGAGAAGGGCAAGGTTACGCAAGGGAGCTGCGTTTTTGTGCTTAAGCTTTCTGGACTGCGTCGAGAGGAGGACAGAAGGAGAGGGACAGGCAAGAAAGAGTCAACAAGCGCGCGGAAGTTTGCATTTCTGCACAGACACGCTCAATGCCCACGGCCCTGCGATACGTCGTGTCGTCGCGGGCAGCGAGTGGCTGGGCCGGTCCCACGTCATGGGTGAGAGAGAGACGGGACTGAGAGTGGCAGATGCGAAGCTGTGAGTGGTTGGGCTGGGCCACAGGTGAGGCAAGGTGAGCAATGCGCCAGACCGATCGACTCTTCGTGTTGCTTCTGCGGCACTGCGGCAGCGGCAGGGGGGGAAGCGAAGAGAAGGGACCAAAGGGGAAGAGAGGAGGAAGGGATGGGCGAATGACATAATCGGGCTGAGCGATAGGCACTAGGCCTGAGACCTCAGGCAGAAAACCGGCCATCAGCGAGCATCAGCAGTCAAGGATGCGCAGAAAAGTCCCCATCCCTCTCCGCACGTTCCGGGAAAGTCGCTCAATCAGCGGCCCTTTCGGCATGTATCGCTGCCGCCAAACGTGTGAGGGCAGTGACTTCGGTCACTAAAGAGAGGCCTAGCGTGTGCCAGTTTCCCCCTCGCCCTATTCGTAACGCCACTCGACACCTGATCCCCATCTTTTGCCCGGCAGGTACCTGGCTGCGTAGGCCGTGGTGCGTAAGGTACTGGCGTCGTAAGGCAGGCACCTGCTGGTCGTAGTCCCTTTACGCAGCACTCGCCATGTACTGTGCTCCACCCATAGACACAGCACTCATGTCATTGCACCTGCTCTCCTCCCACACCGGCTTCGAAATCCCAAACCTTCACTCTTCTGAAGACTGCCACTCGATACTGTATTTTCTCCTTTGTCGAACACACTTCACCACACTCAGCGATACACCAAATTCTGCATCCTCTGCCATCGATCTACGAGACGTTGAGGAACCACACACACCGCAATCATGTTGCTGAAATCCCTCGCCGCCGCCGGCCTGGCGATCACGGCCACGCAAGCCTTCGTCGTCGTCCCCGAGATCTCCGACGCCGACAACGACATCGTCAACTCCCTCCCCTTCGAGCAGCCTGTCTCCGAGACTGGCATCCAGAACAAGCTCGTCAAGCTTGACTGCCCTGGCTGCCCCCTTACCATGAGGCACCACGATGGCCGCTACCACACCATGACCAACATCGAGAACCACCTCGAGCTGACCTTCTCCGTCGAATCCGACGCCGCCGGCCTCGACCACCTCCTCGTCAACAACTTCGAGCTGTACCCCAAGGCCGCCTCCTGGTACTCTGCCCTCCGCGCTCCTCAGGTTCCCGCCTTCACCGAGGCTGCCACAAAGCACCCTCGTAAGGCCGACCCCAACACTCCTCAGCTGGGCTACAGCCTTGCCGTCCGCCCCGTCGCGATGGACAAGGACCAACAGCTCGAGCTCCTCGAGATTGACCTTCAGATCATCGAGGTTGGCAACAGCTTCGTCAGCGACGTCCCCAATGTCAACGTCAAGCTGATCAAGTCCCCCGACGGCAAGCTCATGATCGCCAACGTCGACATGACCGAGACTACCATCCCCACCCCCAAGGAGGACGAGAAGACTCCCGCTGACTGCACCACCCTGTACTGCAAGTGGCGCGCCGCCATCTTGAGGAACATGCGTGGCAAGCACTGCGGCGGTCGCAAGCACGGCATGCACGGTCAGGGCCGTCACGGCAAGCATGGCCACCACGGCCATCACGCTCACAACGCTGGTCACTTCAGACAGCACCACCACACCTGGGGCCAGCTCGCCAAGAACATCACCTCGCACATCCTCCTGCCCATCCTCATCGGCATTGTTGCTGGCGTTAGTGTTAGCATGTAAGTGTTTCATCCCCTGTCGTGAACCCCCGTTATCTGGGGTCGCGTGACCCCTCTTTATTTGAGATTCAGATCCGCTAACACGAATTCAAGTATTGGCATGATGGTCGGCACATTTGTCGTCTGCCTCTGGCGTGTGGTTGTCCGCCGCCAGTCTCCTTTCGCTCGCAAGCACTGCCGCCGCCGCTCTCGCAAGTCTTCGCACCGCGAGGCTGCTGCCACCGAGGAGAAGGCTGGTCTGATGACCGAGCAGGAGGACCTCCCCGCCTACAAGGACGACGAGGAGGAGGCTCCCAAGACCGAGACCGCCCAGGTCTAAGCAGCTGGAACCGAAACAAGAAATCGTGCGAACTGATGATACCACTTTCTATTTTACTCGTTTTGCTTTTGAAAGGTCGGGACTGAAAAAAATCAAAATACCATATGACAATCAAAGATTGGACAAGAGAGGAAACCACACATCTCATAAAGAAGCGGCGTTATCAGGTTGGAACCAGGACAGGAAAGGGTTGGTCACATGGAGGGGGGTATCTCACAAAGGAAGAAAACACCGCTGCATCTTTGGTTTTGATCGAAGTTGGGGACGACAGTGGCTTGGATGTTATCAGCACAGAAAGCACACTCGCTCCGGCATCCATCACCAGCGGCATAACTCAAGGGTTTGAGATTGTATCCATAGGCTTGAAAATACCCACATTCCTTCACTTGAAATTTCCTGGCGAGACCTGATATGTTCTATTGACTTCGCTGTACTGACTGCAGGCTATTGTCGTTGATTACGTGGAAATGACGTGGTTCCGTCGACATCGTTTTATCAAATACATTCGTCTAACCAGTGTGTGGTGAGAAGACCAACAGAACCGTAGCTGATTGCGTCGGTTGCACATCCCATGTGAGCATCCATTGATATCCTGCTGTTGGTAGGCCACATCAGTAGCATCCTCGACGCAAGTGGAACTATTGCGGATCATGCTCTTGCTTCTGTCCTTCTTCGCCAGTAGAGTGTGCTCTGAATACCATCGCGATGGAGAGTCACGGAGGTTTGTCTTCATCACCCACCGGCTTGTAGGTGCTGCTCTGGCACAGGTCCAGGGTGGTGTGGTCGGAAACTTCGCAACGCCCATCATGGAGTTAACTCATGATTGGTTCGCTGGGGTCGGTGGAAATAAACACCCACGAGGTAGATATGGCTTTTATTTACTCAAGACCCTCATCCTTACTCTGATGCTTCACACCCATCTTTGGGGATCATGGCGAAAAGAGGAAGGTTTCAGTCCAGGTAGGCTTGGCAGCTTAATGGTATAAAAGTTACGTTTTATTCGTGTTGAAGAAGAGCCGGCGGCAAAATTTGCTGTGCATTTCCCAGCTTCAATGAAAAGTCGCGATTAGAGGATGAGCGGCCGTCAAGTTGCATCCGCTGGCCGCTCGTAGTAGTGGCTATCCTCCCACACAGACTTCATGTCGTGTTTTCTTGTAATCTCTGGTGGATTCCTGAGGATTACGTCGCGGATGATGGGGAATGGAGATGGCGTTGGCTTCAGCGGGCTCTCCCTCACCGGGTTGGACTTGATTGAAGAATGGTACCAGGCCGGGATGAATGTACCCAGACGCTATGAATGAAGGCAGACAGGATGATTGGGAAGTAGAAATTAGTCGAAGGACGAAATGGTGTGTCTTTAATGTCAGAGATCTTGTCGAGGGATACGCTCATTGAACGGGGGTTCTTCATCTGCATCCAACCGTATTGTATGGTACGCAGCAAGGTATAAATATTGACGGAAAATATCGATGTTCAAACTCCATAGCAATAGGCATGCTTCGATTCGAAGCAAGCATGGTCTAGAATGCTCATCTCGCAAGTCCAATCTGCATTCATGTCCTTATCATGGCTATGAGGCTTACTCTTAACACAGTTACTTCAGACTTTATTCCTCGCCGCCTTCCGTGGCAGCTCTTGTCTTGCGTGAATTGTAATCAAATAACCGTCGGACGGTATTACAGAGGTGTCTCTGTCTTCGTGAGCTCATTTACATGCAGATCCTGTGGGAGTGATGGAGCCATACTCAAAGCCTCATCGACAGCTTCAAAAAAAAGTGAGGAGCGCCAAAAGAGCGTCTGATCTTTAACCAGACTTTCTGAATGTTTTAGGCGTTCTTTATGTATTGACACGAGCGGTGAAAAGGTAAGATCGAGTGGACATGGTTAACGGCGTATTCAACTGGATGAAATGAAGTTATCTCGATCTCAATAGGCTGGGAAACAGCAGCAATGATTGCTGGTCAATACCTTGTTGATAGCACCTAATCGAATCGGGGCCACCTACCGATTCTGGACTGTATCCCTTGTTGATGGGCATATGCCTTGCACTCGTCGTCCACAGCCCTTGCCTGTCAACGACTGACGTGCGGTGATAATCTGGGAGAGATGATGGATGCGGAAACAAGACGTGAGCAGAAGTCTTCCCATGTCATCGTTCCATAGGGGTTGAAAGTGAGAAGGAGACTCCACGCCATCTTTTCGGGCTGTGGCAAACGCTACCATTGCCTCCAATTTCATGCTTCCCCAGCATTGCCGTTCCTACTTGGAGACTTCTCGCTCCAGAGGCCTTTAAGTACTCAACCCTCTAGTGATAATCGGCACGAGGTAGTGGTCCGCGATGGAAACCACGGCGACAGTCTGCTGTAGGAAACACGGACTGTTGCGAGGGTTGTCGAGGAGCACAGCAATGTTTAAATACAGGCTCGCAGAAACAACATGGTTGAATGGTTCAAGCAATGGAATTCCGCGAACAGCTGTACTAAACGGCATTACATGGATAGATCGTGATCTTGAAGACATCTTGAACGGTCATAGTCCTGCACATCAAGCGACTTAATGCCGGGCTGGAGTAGACTCCGTCGTCTCTGGCGCTCATCGCTCGTGGTTGATTTGAGTCATTTGGGCCAATACTTGGTACTCAATGCGCTATCTGAGAGAAAGAGATTGGTGTAGTTGAAGACGGTAACCATTGCCCTCGTGAATGATGAATTGATGTCACAAAGGAAGCAGATTATTGTTCAATCACATCCGCCACTGACATCATTGGTTCTTGAAGCTGTGATTCAGTGCCCATTTTCCACATCAAGTAGGCAAGATGTGTACTGCGTTTGGTATGTAAACCTCTTAGTATAGTCAGTGCAAGGTGCAGCCAAATCTTGATGCATCTGTTTCGCTTCCCATGACAAGAGGG
Source organism: Colletotrichum aenigma (assembly GCF_013390185.1). Taxonomy (NCBI): domain Eukaryota; kingdom Fungi; phylum Ascomycota; class Sordariomycetes; order Glomerellales; family Glomerellaceae; genus Colletotrichum; species Colletotrichum aenigma. The sequence goes on from NW_023500914.1 coordinate 2,388,228, forward strand.
TTTCGCTCCCGGCACAAGGTGTGAAGTCGATGGGGTGGAAAGGGGATGAAATTTCACCCTACATATTACCGTTCTTCCGAAGGTTCCCCCCTTCTGCGTGACTAAGTAAGCGAATACTGCGGAAATGTTGGCCCATGATGAAAATCTCATGCTTGCCGCGTAATTAGATGGCCATACTGGCTAGATAGCTAGGTTAGTGGATGAACACCTTGTGAGTCTTCAAACTACTGGCATTACCATTTAAGCTGTCGTGTTAAAGGGCTACAAGACCACCCACTCACGGCTCTTTTGTTAACCCTTAATAAAATGCTCAACCGACTCAAAAGTTTACGAGATAGTATGGAACCCAAGGCCACGTAGAAATGCCTAAGCCTTCTTATTAGTTTTGTATTTCATGCATTGCAGCTTGAAATTGTCCAAATTGAAGGAACGAAGCTATTCGATGTACTATGTGTATGGTTCAGCAACTATTGTATCGTTCTCATGCCGAAAGGCTGAAGGAGACAGGGTCGACATGTTCGCCATAACGAAATATTTGCATCTCTGATGCGAATCAGTCCCGAGGGGCCTGCTTCACTCTGACGAGATCATCTTCGGTGGTCTGCTTGCTCCCAGCCCGATCAATCCGTTCGGCCATCGAAACGGTAGAGTTGAGGAAGGTAGCTGCTTCCTCATCGCACAATATAGTTCTGAGAACTTAGCTAGGATCCAGCTTGTGGTGACCAATTCGTTCAAAATCTCAATGGAGACGATTCAGCCAACGGCGAGCGGGACATCTTTGCCGGAGAAGGTGCCACAGGTCAGATCAGGTGGCCGGGCCTGAACGGTCGAACCCGATGGGGTAGCCATGCTACTCATCGTCGATGAACACCAACCGTTCTTGCCAGTCATGTATTTCTCAGTGGATACTTTGAAGCGATTACAGGACGATAGAGGGATAGTGAGTTGACAAACAATCGCAGTGAGGATTCCTCAATAGTCTTTGTCTGTTCCAACGATGACCGCTGAGGTCAAAGAATGGGCTTTTGCGACATTTGCCCTGTAAATGACGTTGGTTGACTATACTTCGATTTATATAGGCATGTGGTGATGTCTGGGTGCTTGGTAACTTGCTGTAAGCCTCGATCATCAGATTTAAGTGGATATTTCTCTACGTCACGTAAGATGCAGGAATTGCCAAGCCAGCAACCCATCTTTGATAACACAGACAAGAGACGGAGAGAATAGGAAGGTATAATTTATCGAAACTATGTCAATCTTTCATGTCATATATCATCTAAGGAATCCCATGCCAATACCATCATTCGTCAAATTACCCATAAATACGAAAAGAGCGATGTTGAGTATGTCCTGCCAAGTGGCCATGGCCACCAAGCACGGCGCACTGCCTAAGAGCAAGAACATCCCTGAAACATGTGCCAAGAAGATCACCAAACTACGCTACAACACCATGCGACGACATCTTTGACCAGCACTCAGAGAGCTGGGACTGAGTCGCTGGGCTTGATGGAATAGTATATGGTCAAGTAAGCGCCCTTCTTCTCGGAGAAGGCAAACGAGATGTACGAGTGTGTACCAGTTGCACGGTTCAGGTCCGAACGGGGGCTAAAACACCAGTCAGCAAAGATCACATATGGGCGCAATGCGGAAACAACTCACAAGCACTTGGGCAGGTCGCTCTCATAGCTCTCGGCCACAGGCCATCCTCTTGACTTGAACGCACTGGCCAGGTTGGCAGCAATGACTGCGTCGTTATCGGCGTACTGCCACAGCGGCACGTACGACTTGACCTCAGGCCACTTTGACCCGGGCTTCAGCTCGAAGCCGTAGCAGATGCCCTTGTGGAGGATGTCCCAGACCTTGGGTTTCTTGTCAAAGTCGTCGCCGTAGGGCTCCGGCTCGTTGTGCAGCAGGTGCCACATGCTGCGCATCTCCTCGAGGCCCTTGAGCGTGGCCTCGTCGTTGATCTGGCCGCCGAGCGTGACGACCTGGCGGACGACGTTGAAGGCGTTTGATGACGTGCGAGCATAGACCTTCACGCGGGCGCCGGCGGCGGGGTCGATGCAGTCCAAGGCGATCATCTCGACGGGGATGGGGAAGGGGCAGTTCTTGAAGTATTCCTCCGTGACATCAGCGGCCGGCTTAAGACGCTCACCGCCGGGGGAGAGAGAGCGGATGGCATCGAAGGTGACTATTTCCGTGGAGGCGCCGGTCGCGATGTGCTTGAGAACGGGGAAGAAGTATGTCTTGAAAACGGCCTTGCCACCATCGAGATCAAAGGCCAGGAAAGCTGTTGGGGCGCGGTGGCCGGGGCCGAGTCTCTCGAGAGCAACCTTCGTCTCAGCCTCATTGAGGAAGAGGGCCGATGCGAACTGCTCGAACCAGCGGGTGTCTACCTTGTCACCGAACGAGCGCAGCGCGGGGAGGAGGGCAGGGATCATCTTCTGAGCAAAGGGGTCGTTTTCGGTCCCGCCGTGTCTGCCGAGGGGCTCAAACGAAAAGCGGATGGAAGAGGCACCCGAATCGGTGATGTTCCACGACGGCTCAAATGGGGAGCCGTCGGCAGTGAGCAGCGGCTTTATCGGGGCGCTAGTGGGATGGGGACCGAGAGATGGGATAACGAGTTCTGATACTAGTTGGAGATGGGCGGCGCGTTGGGCTGGGGTGTAGGAGCCGGCAGCCTTCATAAGGCCGTCAAGAGTTTCTGCGCAGCGGACGGCCCAGAAGTCTTGATCTGACTTGTTGATGAAGAGGTTGTCTTGTGCTGGGAGGCATAGGTTCTGTTCTTGCTTTGCTAGTTTTCTCGGGGAGGGAATCTCTGTCTGGGCGAATGATGACTTGAAGGCCGTTGGTGAAAGCTGTAGGGGGAATGCCGGCCGGCCGGAGCTGAACGACGAAGCTGTCATTGCTGGCGCCATTGTTGCGGTATGTGAAGGAGACTTGGGATTCGTTCACAAGTTGCTACTGAAGATAAGGTAGACGTGGGACGGTTTCGAAAAAGAAAGCAAACGACAGATATAACGAAGTTATATCTTTCCATGCTGTCCCGGCCACTTGGCTCAGCATTCTGCAAGTCCAGGCAGCCTTGAACGGTTCTCTCGCGGCTGATCCTGAAACTGGCTGTCATCGCGCAGGTGGCTGGCTCGTTACGGCCTGCCGGTGCTCTGCAGGGACGACGGGCAGCCTCAGGACTGTGACGGAGGGTTGATGCCGGGGTGGGCCAACGTCAGGACCCTGCCGAGGGCGTGGCAGTCCGGGATCGTATGGCTTGCGCCGTAGGGCCGCGAACTCTGACAATGTCCGAAAGAGGAAGCTTGCAGGATGATCGGGCAGCATGTTTGCTGTCAAGTAACCGAACCGCAGGGCGACTGCAACACCCCTCGGCTCGCATTGAGATGCGGTCACCCTCTCTTCTCTCAACCGGACTGCCGGATTGGGAAACATGGAGAGAAAGGACTCCACTTGAGTCGGAGGTGGCCCCGGCGGCGTCGACGGGGAGGCTCGGGGACTATGATGAAGAATGGGAACGGGCCTCTGTGGTATCCTTGGGCCAGGCTCGGCCTCGTAACCGCATCTGGATCTGCCTGCATCTGGCTTCTATTGAAGCCATTTCTTGAATGATTGTGGCTTGGATGATTGGCAATCGTTGTGTGACTGCAGAAAGGCAGAAACAAAGCAGATTTCTGTCAGATGTTGTCAAAAACAGTTTGGTGATCTGCATGCTGCAGCTTGCGCGTTTGCACATGACGCTCGGCCGGGAAGTCTGCAGAGTAAACTCAATACGAGCAAGAGCGAGCACAGTCGTTGACCCAAGAAGCAGGACGATAGCCAAGACCGCAGTGTCAGTGGGCCGGTGAGGCGCAGAGGGGGCAGAAACGCCGTTCAACGCCGTCCTACGCAGTAGCAGCTTGGGGGTGTCTTGGCAGGAGAGAGCATCGAGATAGACTCCGAAGCTTTGGTCGCATCTCTTCCTCGAAGGGAAGGTAGGCTAAGGTATTGAAAATTTTCCCTCGGACTCCCGATATGACGATGCCATTCGAGACAAGGAGGTGCAAGGAAGCTTCGAAACATGGAAGGCGCAAAAGATGGGATGAAAGGCCCCCCACTCGTCGGGCATGGATGTGTGAGACCTGTTCCTCGGGACAGAGTAGCCATGAGGGTAGTTTTCCCGCAGTGGCGCGCCAGCCGAGGTGCGTGATTGTCAAGAGTTGACGTTTGTGGTCTGCATGCCGAACACGCGGTCTGGTGAATGTCGATGGTTTGGGTCGATGTTGTTTGGGGTTGGCCGGGAGGCTCGGCACTCACCAGGGAAAACGAAGAGAGATGGGTAATGCCGTGCGAGTAAGCACCTTAGACTAGGTTTGAACGCAATTGCGAGTGATGAAGTAAAGTTGAGCCAAGATGGGGGTTGCCTTGTGAGTATGAAGAGCGAGTTGTTCGGGAGAAAGGCTATTGAGTCTGGTTCAGGGTGAAGTTGAAGACCAAAACTATTAGCAAAAGGCAACTATTGAAGCGCCAGCGCCAGGGTCAGTTCAAGCGCACTTGCGGTGTCATTGCCAAAGGCCGCGCGGGAGAGAACAAGCAGAGATAAGCAGCGATGCAGGGACCGGCCGGTGTTGGTCACTCGAAGAAGAGTTTTGGAAATGGCACGAAACATCTCTAAATCCTTGGATCAGATCTTAGAATAAGGGTACCTCTTGGGCAGGGAATTCGGATGTCGAGTAGTTCTGATGATCCTACCGGAGCCGAATGTTCTTCATCCAGAATTCATACGGAAAACCATTTGGAATAGAGGAGGGAAAGGCAAAATAGAGCTGCCAAACAATCAAACGACTTTGAATTTATTCTGTGGGTGAGGTTTTGGCCGCTGCCAGCTGCAGAACGGAAGTATGCGCTTTGTGGAAACCGTCCGGGTCCGGTACAGTGACATCACCTGGCGCTCTTCCTCCTGTTTGACCCCAAAGATAAGGCTCTTGGCTGACATATCAAAGGTAGAAAGCTGCGATGCTTTGACAGTCTGTGGATGTTTACTCACCAAGCCGCACATGTTGAGAGAAACACACGCTGCAGGTTGATGTGTCGGGAGCGGCGTCTGGAAGACGTGGTGTTTGTCGCACTGAAGTCTAGACTGGAGGTCCGAGTGCCCGATGTTGGCTGTTCTTTGGCCAATCACAGGGTCGGCTTTAGTGCATCTCTCATTATGCGCATTTTGTGCAAGATATGCACATGAGCAAAAGGCTCTGCAAACCCAACAATCAACCACTCGAAATCAACCAGAATGGCAGAACACATCGACAGCTGATGGGCATACGCAAAAGAGCAAAAGATAATGCATCCTCGGGGAGTCGAACCCCGGTCCCCAGCTGTTCAGTTTCTCTCGGAATGGAAGGCTGGGATGATAACCGCTACACTAAGAATGCTTGTGTATCCGCTCTTAAACGACAAGACTAGAGGCTAGCTTGACTAAGTACCTAGAGTGGGGTCTTTGTTTAGTGGCTTTGGACATGCAGGTCCGCAGTCCCTCTACAATGTTTCCTCGACACCTGCAAAGAGCCTTCAACAAGCATCTCAACATCATCAGCATAGTCAGAGATCCGGCATCTTTCTGAAGATGAGCAACGGCTCATTGTTGATTCAATCATGGAACCTCATGATCATGTGTCCTTGATAGCCGTCCTCCAGGTTCCTAGTCCTGTCCTTCTCTTTGCCGCCGCCACCGCATTTCCCCCTAGCTTTCCAAGCTCCAGTCATCGACTTGATGATCATTCTTCATCTCTACCCGAAGTACTGTCTCTGCCGGTAGTCCGGACTTTTCCCAGTTGGCCAGTCGGATATCTGAGACACGAAATTCGTGATCGATACCACCCGGCACCATCTGCAACTCTGTTTGCTCTGAGCACCCGCTTGGTTCCCTCCCACCCCGTCTATCTGGGACGCTCATCATCAAAGCTTGCCCAAAAGAGCCACGAGGCGAGGAAGCAGTTCTGACAGCTGCATGTTTGACTTTGAGTCTCAAACTCTTTCATTGCGCAAACAACCCTTTTCATCTTGCTCGTCTGGTCTGCTATGTTTTCGTCATGGAAACCCTCTGAGTGGGGGGTTGCCACCAAGGTTTGGGGGCACATGCACTTAAAATCGACCTCAGGAATCTGCAAACATTCGTTCCGCTGAAGACAAAGGCGAGTGCCATCTTCTCAATTCGAGCTTGCGGCTCATGATGCGCTTGACGCGCTTGACGGGGGCTAGAGTTGAGCTAGCCTCCGTTCCCAGAGGCACGTTTGCCATCTATATGGCGCTGGAGGTTTGAGAAAATGGCCGCACTCATACCGCTAGATGTAGATACCCGGTATGCAGACCCAAACATTTTGTCTAAAGATGCTATTTACCCACTTACGACCAGAGTTGTACAGCAGTGCAAGCAAGCGCGCTGGCTGTTTGTCCTCATTCTCAACCAAGCTGAGAGAAACACGTGATGCACGTCTCCCTTTCACGTTCATACACCCGGCAACGACCGCTAGGCTCTAACTTTACTCTGCTCTTCATCTCACCCAATTCGTGTTCACTTTTTCAAGATGCTGTATTCTTTGCCGTCAGCTTGCGGCCAAAGGATTTAACTAAGACGTCATCAATGCCTGTCAATCTCCCCAATCTCTTGATGTTGTTCACATCCTCTTCTCTACGGCAGATTTGTCATGCCCCATGGAATCATGATCGACGTACTTTCGGTCTCCCGTTCATCTTATGATGCTCACGTCGAAGTTTAGTTCACTGGGACAAAGTTGAACCTTGATCTGACCGAAGCTTATACCTTCTAACCGGGGTCATCGAACTTACCCACGCAAATTCTCTCATAGACTCGCTGTCGGAGCCGACTGACCGGCGGTCGCTATTCTGAGCCGAGGATCCGAGCTAATGCTCATTCTCTTCGGTTCCCGAGCCGTAACCGCTTCCTCTGGGTAGGCCACAGGCATACCCTACACCATCGGATGTCGTTGGCTGGACGTAAAACAGCATAGCCCTCTTCTGAACAGTTTCAAATGGTGGACTTGCGTAAGTTGACGTGCTTTTTTGCCTTGCTACATGAAAGCTAACCACCCTTAGGCTAGAGACGCTGATCTTGCCTGGTATCTTGCGGTGCAAGAGCCCTTTGCAGCCCTCTGAGAGTGCACTAATAGCACTATTCACTATGAGACCGCCTAATTTTCCTGTCTCTGCGCGGCTACATTTCCTGTGTACTTAAATACTCCTGTTGGAGACGATGATAGCGACGACGACGACGACGACGACGACGACGATAACGATGATGATAGAAACGGCGCCCACGATAGAAGCGGCAATAATAGAAGTGACGACGGTAAGGTAGAGTATAGCCACAGGAAACGTAGTCAGTATAGCACAGGAAAAATAGGCGGTCTCTTCACTATTTGTATTAGTGCCAGACCCGTGGCAAACTTGACTTCACTTCTTGAGAAATCTTGATGTTGCGTTTATCGGCGAAACGCCCATGACGATTTATTCAAGATGGACAGAAAGCTGCAACGAGGATCAGCCAATCGTGGCACTCTTGATATTGCAGTACTAAGGCATGATTTTTGTTCTTCTGTCTCATCAACCGAGAGCTCCTGATGGACCTTAACTGAGAACAGCTTCCTATAACATCATGTAAGTCAGCCTTCGGTTACAGTCATCATATCGACTGCTAATCACACCTGCCGTGGACTAGAATTGGAGGCTGTAACTTTCAATCTCATGATCAAAATCATGACACCAAATGCCCTTCTTTTGCTCTGTAAACACCGCAACTGATGCGAGTCATCCCGGGCCCTGAAGCCCTGGTCAGAACTCGGGCAACCACTCTGATTACTCAGGGATTTTGCAGATTGATTTCACATCCTGAAGATCTGAACAGGTCAACAAGCATGTTGAAGCTCTTGCTTATCCTCTGTCGTTGTCCTTCCTCCTGCGTTCATTAAGCAAAGAAGCCACTCAGCTCATGATTGCAGGCGTGGCGTTACATACTCCGAAGGAGTGAGAGCATTGGAGTCACTGGCCCATTCATGCCTGTGTCTTTGGCAGCTAGGCCTTCATGAAGCGCGCAGTGTTTATCGCAATAATCAGTACACCGTGTTCTGCGCTATGGATGTAGGCGTACGTAACGGTTTCTCTGGAAGCGCAGTCAGCGAAAGTCTATGCTGAATGCGAAGAGGATGGATGCTTTCGAGATGGAAGTCAACGAAGCATAGCACAAGCGCTCGTTGAGATGTGACTCCTCTTGCAGCAAGTCGCAGCTTATGCAATCGTCCTTCGTCGTCCTCAATCTTATGCGGGCTCTTCATCGTTTACACAGCCTACCCGGTTCTCATGCACATATGCCAGGAGTCTCGAGCTTTCACACAAAACTGCGACTTGAGCGATGTTCGTTTCACAACTCACCAAGGCGCCACCGCGCGCCCCCTAATTCGCTATTTGCGGCCGGGTTTCGACACTCTTTTCTGCACCCGAGCTAACTTATATTACAATCGCTGGAAACAGACGCCCTTCCTGCCATCATTTGTCACGTTGCTGTCTTGCTCTGCTTGAATAGCTGCGTTGGCTCGGGACATGGACCGAATTGTGCACGAATTGACTCGGGAGACCTCGGCTTAAGAAGTTCGCTGTTCGACATTTCGATGGCTTCTTAAGTTATCTGAATTGGGGGGGTTCCATGCTGGAACTTGCTCTTATTTCTTTGCATGGGTCGTTACGCGACCTGTCAACTCCTATATGATCACCGCAACGAAAAGATCAAGTTCGCCAATGGGAGAGAGCCGATGATATACTTATAATACCGCCAACTCCCTGAATGCGCACAGATCTTTTGAGGCCCTTCGAGGTCATCCTTCTCTTCTTCATTGGCGCGCAAGAAAGTGGACGAAGGAAGCTCTCTATGAAAAAGCGGCTCGGACTCCGGAGGCGTGGCACGTTTTCTGCGCTCAATTCTTACAAGCCGACAGTAATTACAGTGGATGAGACTTCAGAATGCCTCAAGGCCGTTGACTGATCATCTACCGCCGTCTCAATGGGCGGGTGATACATGGCTTTTACAGTCCAACTCCATCGGGGATCTATCTACCACTGGCCGTGGCCCTGCTATCGTGGAGATGCCTTCTAGTCTTCTTCATTAGCAGTAAACAGTCGAAGGCTTGGGTCCATCGTCGTCTCTCGCAAACATTCAGTTACAAGGATGAGAGATGGAAGCGTGGGTGTCGTATACTGCAATCGCACCCCAACCACTGAGGGCTTTCGGTGATGCATAGAGGAGTACCTCACAAGTAAGCCTCTGGAAGGCAATCAATACTAGTGTGTAATATGCTAAGGCGAATTCCAAACAGCTCAGGAGGCTGTCCTCGTGTCTTACACAGATACGAAGTTGAGAGGGCCGCCCATAGCAAGTGCGAGTGAACTTCAAGGAACTCCTGGAAAGTTCGTTCGTATACTACGGGCACCATTTACACCTTCTTCACCTTACACCTTCACCTTTCTTTCCCTCTATTTCTCCATCCAAAAAGGGGAGCGTTTGCGTACGAAGATGTCCTATTATCGACTCTCCGTATACCGGATAGTGGTCTTGCTCGTCCAATTATACAGGCAATGCATGGGTGTAGCAGATACGCTGATAGGAGCGACGCAGAGTCAGCTCCATTCGGAAGAAACCTTGATCATCTTGTAGCCGCATGATAAAGCCTCGCTGTCTCTCTGTCGGTGGAGAATTCACAGGTGCCTGGCAATGGACTCGGACGTAGATCTCGTCTGATGGCACACCGTGAGGAGCAAGCTCCTGGCAAGCTCCGTCCCCTGGCTCCTAAACCCGCCTCTGTCAGTGGTTGAAGCCATCAAGATACTGCTTAACCGCCCCATCTACTTCGCGGTCAGGACTTACAAGAAACTGTGGAGGCGGCCGCTCCCCGCGCTCAGCCAATGCCTATCCCAAGGAACCATCGCGTTGCCGGCGATCTAGAACGGGGACCTCTTCTCCATTAACAAGAGAAGAATGAGCCAGAAATGGGTCAGCCTTCTGCTAGGCTTGCTCCGTGGTAACACATTATGGTAGTATGCTCTACGTTGTTCCACTCTCGTCTTTTAAAGTCAGTCTTGGAGCTCTTCCGTGTGGGTCAGGACAACGTTGCATTCTCATCGACCGCAATGAAGTCTGTCCTTACAAAGGATCAGATGATGCGCGGCGATCTATGAGGAGGATGGAAGGGTCTATTGGGTCGATGGAGACTACAACAAGGACAAGTGGGCCGGAGAGAGGATGAAGCACTCGGACGATGAAGAGGGCGGCACGGCGCCAAATAGTCACTCGCACGTTGCCCGATGATAAGTCAACCAGTCCAGGCCAGGAAAGACTGCCAATCGAAGTACGCCCCAGGAGCTGTGGATCCTTCTCAACAGTACCCATAACAGGGCGGTCAGGCACATTCTTGTTGGTCTCTCAGCGTGTGCTAACGCTGCTCTCGGAAGCATCGACCTCGGTCTCCAGCCGATGAACAGCTCAAACAACATCAGTACCGGCCTGGCTACGGCATACTGGTTTATCAGCCTCCATGAAGTTGATGACTAGAGGATTCGGACATACAAACTGCGACAACAAGTTTAGCGGAAAAGAAACAGGAGCGGCCAAAGAAGGCCAAACTGAACCCAGCTCTGCAGCAAATTTCAACGACGACGTCCTTGTCGCCGATAGTAGCCAGCATTCTTACACCCGGGCCCTTCCTATACACAAGGCTTGGTAAAGACTTGCATATACTGCTATCTTACTAGCGTTCCACCGCGAACGATGAATTCCGCTGGCACAAAACTCCATCAGTATGCCAGAATCGTCTCGGAGTACACCGCAGAGCAGGCTCGATAATCTCGAAGAGACAAGAGAAGCCTCGTGGTATCAATTTAGCGGATACGGTTTTTGGAGTGCTCTTATCGGTGCCAAATGCAACGTATCTCGACCATTCGCAGCGCTGGGTCCTTTGACAGTCTTTTGGTGGTCTCTTCCATGGGCTTGTTAAGGGCATGACGATTACTGTAGACAGTATCGTTCGCCAAACTTCTGAGGGAGCGCTTGTCGACTGCCCACGGGTACTCTCGACTATTTCAATTCACCTCCTCGTTCGCCTTGACAAGTCCAGTATAACCGGAAGTGGTGGGGTAGTCCCAGCGCTGTCGCAAGGTAGCCCGCGCTCCGACACGCGAATTTACTCGCGATCCTGCTTGTCATTACATGCTCACCGAGGTGTAAAGCGACAATGGATGAATGGGTTCCTATGTTGGCTGTACATTAGTACAGCTCTAGATTGAATCCCGATATCCTTAACCAAGCGGTGAGAGGTATATGTTAATCACTCACCTCGCCATGTGGGATCATCTCTTGCGTTGTGCCCCCCTCCCTGGGCCACTGCGATCATGGGGTGCGATTCTTCTAAATACGGTTGAGGCCACGCTGGAGACTGATTCTCGACGAAAGTACCACGTAGCACCGGCTGTCAACGATACACGCGGCTCGGCCTGGGTTGAGAACATGCTGGCAACGCTGTAGGAGAACATCGCGAACCACGAGTTTTCGGTCGTTAGCCGACGAAAAGATACCAAGGAGACCTACGACAACATCAAGATTTCCAGGCAGATCGACATGGTGCTAATGATGTTGTACAATGTGTATGCGAACGTGTGGGGGCTGCGGCAGGAATACCTCGTCTACTCTATCACGCAGGGGAATAGCACACACAAGGTCAGGTGG